>NC_060128.1:140232115-141610032 GCF_021461395.2 Schistocerca americana | reverse complement strand
GGCAAATTTACTGCTTTCAAATAATTTTTTTTGCAACTCCCTCTTGGATTGTGGCAATTATTCTCTGATGTCTTCACACATGTCCTGTCATACTGTTCCTTCTACTGTTCACTGCCTTCCTCATATTCTTTTCCTCTCAATTCTTACCTTATCGGTGAATCAAAAACGACGACTTAAAATAAATAGTTACGAAACGAAAATTATGACATTACGCTAATCAAATGGAAAACGAAACCTGACTAAAATTGAGAGGAACGAAGTAAAAAAGGTTGAAGATTTTTGTTTTCTAGGCACCTTAATTACTGAAGACACCCGATGCTGCTCGCCTGTTTAACAGCTAACGTGCTATCAATGAAGGAGGGTAGCTACCAGTACAGTACAGAAACAAAGCAATTTCTCAAGAGGTTCATCTGGACTGGAAGTGTGACTTGAGAGGAAGTTAACCACTAGTTGGGCATAAAGAGGAACTGATTGTGGTGTTCTGGGAGAAATCAATGAGCAAAGAGCCCTCATGGCAAAAAAAAGTAGAAATTTTTAGATATAAAAACGAAAACGCTCAATCCAACCAACTGGAATTACATCACCATAGCATTCTGGCTAATTTTGTAATTTTGTTTGTTGATTAGGTGTTAGTAGGTAACAAAACTCTGTATTATTTTTTCTTGTAAAGCTCCTAGTCATGAGTATATGACGTCACACTGCACTCACGGACAGTTTGCGTTCCGCCAGCCATCACACCCGCAAGACACTGCCGCCTGAGACTTTCCAGATAGTAATTTGTGTTGTGCCGCTACTAATCACGTTAGCAGTGACAATTTTTTATCGTCACTCCGGCCTTTCTAAAAACTTCTAGTGTCCGCTCATTATGAAATATTTTCTTTTTCAGGCAAATTTTAAACAATAGAGCAGTTCTTCACCTTTTACAGAATGTGGTGACACTGTACTTTGCTTTTTACCATGTAGATGGCGAAACCGGTTGTGTTTTAAAAAAACAACAATGTATTAGCTGTTAGAGGAATTCTTTTCAACATCATGCAGTTCGCAAAAGTTCGTGTGGACACGTCAGGGCCGGCCGCTGTGGCCGAGCGGTTCTAGGCGCTTCAGTTTACAACCGCGCGACCGCTACGGTCGCAGGTTCGAATCCTGCCTCGGGCATGGATGTGTGTGATGTCCTTAGGTTAGCTAGGTTTAAGTAGTTCTAAGTTCTAGGCGACTGATGACCTCAGAAGTTAAGTCCCATAGTGCACAGAGCCATTTAAACCATTTGACACGTCAGGGCTGACAAGCACTCTTATCTGTGGCGTGGTAGCTGCCACTGCTGTCCTTACAATACGACGATCCTGACGGCCGTCTGTGCTACGTGGATGTCCAAAACCTCGTCTTCAAAAAATGGCTCTGAGCACTATGGGACTCAACATCGGAGGTCATCAGTCCCCTAGAACTTAGAACTACTTAAACCTAATACACATCACACACATCCACGCCGAGGCAGGATTCGAACCTGCGACCGTAGCAGACGTGCGGTTCCGGACTGAACCGCCTAGAACCGCTCGGCCACCGCGGCCGGCACCTCGTCTTCGAGTGTGAGAATGTTCACATGACCACTGATAGCAACACCGCTGCACAACTGACGCAGCTCGTCCAATTTGTGTGGCAGTTCTCCAAAAGAACCTTCCCGTCTCCAAGCAGGCCACAATTTGGCTCCTTCCAAACTCGCTCAGTTTGCTGTAGGAAGCACGAGTGCGTCTCCGTGGCGTTGTCCCCTGATTGCTTCACGCGTCTGCACCCGAGCCTTCTGGCTGCGAGCATTCTGTATAAAAGTGTAGACATAGTTGGCTCTCTGGTAACTATGCCAATACTCGATCTGCTGGCAGACGGCTTTAAACCATTACAAGTACGTTACTATCTCACAGGTGGCATATATAGTCGTGGGATCAAAATCGACGTCGTCATTTCAGGTGCACTAATTTTTTTCCGGCATTGTAGTTTTTCTCCAAAGGACACTGGAGTATTAACTACCCTATCTTACCCCACTTCACCCTATACAGGGTGGTCCATTGACAGTGACCGGCCCAATATCTCACGTAATGAGCGTCAAACGAAAAAGCTACTAAGAACGAAACCCGTCTAGCCTCAAGGGGGAAACTAGATGGTGCTATGGTTGGCCCGCTAGATGGAGCTGCCATAGATCAAACGGATATCAACTGCGTTTTTTAAAATAGGAACCCCCACTTTTTATTGCATATTCGTGTAGTACGTAAAGAAATATGAATGTTTTAGTTCGACCACTTTTTTCGCTTTGTGATAGATAGCGCTGTAATAGCCACAAACATATGGCTCACAATTTTAGACGAGCAGTTGGTAAGAGGTAGGTTATTTAAATTAAAATACAGAGCGTAGGTAGTTTTGAACATTTTATTTCGATTGTTCCAATATGATAATTGTACATTTGTGAACTTATCATTTCTGAGAACGCATGCTGTTACAGCGTGATTACCTGTAAATACCACATTAATGCAATAAATGCTCAAAATGATGTCCGTCAACCTCAATGCATTTGGCAATACGTGAGACGACATTCCTCTCAACAGCGAGTAGTTCGCCTTCCGTAATGTTCGCACACGCATTGCCAATGCGCTGACGCATGTTGTTAGGCGTTGTCGGTGGATCACGATAGCAAATATCCTTCAACTTTCCCCACAGAAAGAAATCCGGGGACGTCAGATCCGGTGAACGTGCCGGCCATGCTATGGTGCTTCGACGACCAATCCACCTGTCATGAAATATGCTATTCAGTACCGCTTCAACCGCACGCGAGCTATGTGCCGGACATCCATCATGTTGGAAGTACATCGCCATTCTGTCATGCAGTGACACATCTTGTACTAACATCGGTAGAACATTACGTAGGAAATCAGCATACACTGCACCATTTAGATTGCCATCGATAAAATGGGGGCCAAATATCCTTCCTCTCATAATGCCGCACCATACATTAACCCGCCAAGGTAGCTGATGTTCCACTTGTTGCAGCCATCGTGGATTTTCCGTTCCCCAATAGTGCATATACGCCTGTTTACGTTACCGCTGTTGGTGAGTGACGCTTCGTCGCTAAATAGAACGCGTTCAAAAAATCTATGATCGTCCCGTAATTTCTGTCGTGCCCAGTGGCAGAACTGTACACGACGTTCAAAGTCGTCGCCATGCAATTCCTGGTGCATAGAAATATGGTACGGGTGCAATCGATGTTGATGTAGCATTCTCAACACCGACGTTTTTGAGACTCCCGATTCTCGCGCAATTTGTCTGCTACTGTTGTGTGGATTAGCCGCGACAGCAGCTAAAACACCTACTTGGGCATCATCATTTGTTGCAGGTCGGAGCTGAAGTTTCACATGTAGCTGAACACTTCCGGTTCCCTTAAATAACGTAACTATCCGGCGAACGATCCGGACACTTGGATTATGTCGTCCAGGATACCGAGCAGCATAAATAGCACACGCTCGTTGGGCATTTTGATCACAATAGCCATACGTCAACACGATATCGACCTTTGCCGCAATTGGTAAACGGTCCATTTTAACACGGGTAATGTATCACGAAGAAAATACAGTCCTCACTGGAGGAATGTTACGTCATACCACGTACTTATATGTTTGCGACTATTACAGCGCCATCTGTCGCAAAGCGAAGAAAGTGGTCCAAGTAAAACATTCACATTTCTTTACGTACTACACGAATATGTAATAAAATATGGGGGTTCCTATTTTTAAAAAAACGCAGTTGCTATCCGTTTGACCTATGGCAGCGCCATCTAGCGAGCCAACCATAGCGCCATCTGGTTTCCCCCTTCAAGCTAGACGAGTTTCGTTCTTTGTAGTTTTTTCGTTTGATGCTTATTTCGTGAGATATTTGGCCCGGTCACGATCAATGGACCACCCTGTATGGTCGTGGGATCAAAACCGACGTCGTCATTCCTGGTGTGCTAATTTTTTCCGCAGTGTAGTTTAGCTCCAAGGGACATTCAAGTATTAACTACCCTATCTTACCCCACTTGTCACTATATACCAAGTTGAATTGTCGAGTGGTTGCTGTTTTCCAATGATTTTAGAAATTCCAAATGAATGCCTTATTTGACTGCTAGTCTTCGAAAGCTGCGTCAAACTGCTACAGTAGTACTGGATTTCTTACGTATTCTAAATCGATTCCGAGGCATTCTTCTACCACGTCAGCTGACAGTTTCCTCCCCGTCATAGAGGCGTTCAGTGTACTCTTTCCACCTATCCACCACTACGTAAATTATTTGTGAGCGAATGTTCACCTCGCGACTGCGATCTCTCTATACGCCACCGACCTCGCTCCCTGCGTTGTGGTTGTCGGCAGGTGTGTGCCTTGAACTACCAGGATGGGATCCTTCTGCTGCCACGACTGAGCCAGCTGGCGTCATAACCCCACCACAGCTGTTCCCGTCTCCTGTGCAATTACCGACGCTCCGAGCCGACCCTCCACAGTTCCTGCCTTTAGATACCACTCACACTCGGATTATTTTTTACTCACTACTCTTTTGTCTACATCAGTACACACAATGTGTAACGACACATTCCTTGTACTACTTCGCTAACTAGGATCACGAAACTCGTTCAGTTTCTCTTCTTTCTTTCCAGTTCCCTCCTTTATCGGTGCTCCTTTTAGAAATGTTTCTTTCTATGTGCAAATAAATTTAAGCCCCAAAAACTAAAATAATTAATGTAAACCTGCGTGAGAAACTCTGTATTTTTGTATTACTTCCGTATATTGTCTTTACTCTCTCTTATAATGTAAAATTGTAATTAATTTTTCTTAAATGTGGGAGAGCATACAGATGTTAAAACTAGCAAAAGAGAGCATTCGGATTGGTCACCAGAGCCCTTTCAGAAGACAGTAGTAGTGGTGAATAAGCAGTACTCTTGTTAAAAGGGAAAAAATGGCCATTAAACGATAGCGATAGCAGTAGAAAATGTCTCATACACTGGTGAGCCGAAATATTATGACCACTGCCCACTGCAAGTTTGCATGACTGCTGGTTATGTAGCGGGCACGTGACGCAGTGAGAAAAGTGGGAGAGAGACGAATGGGCAGTCATTAAACTGACTGGTCCAAATGCGGAAATCCATTGATATGATGGCCTTTGACAAAGGGCACATTGTTGTGGCGCTGCGGCTGGGAACGAGAATCTCTGAAACATGGAAGCTGGTTTCCTGTTGGTGTACTACTGTCGTGAGCACCTGTGGAAAGTGGTTGAAAGATGGTGGAATAATGAATAGGCCGTATGGTAATGGACGCCGCGTCTCGTCATAAAAGGCAGAGGTTGGACGATCCCCCACTATGTAACCCATTATAGGTAGCGATCTGTGAGAGATATGACGACAGATTGCAAATGCTGGTGCAAGTGTTTGGAGCACACCGTTCAAAGGCCACTGTTGAACATGGAGCTCCACATCACGTGCCTCCTACGTGTTCCATTGTCGACCTAACGACATCGTCAGTTATGATTGCAGAGGGCGCAGCAGCACTGAGTTTTCGCGATGGATCGATGGAAGCGTGTCACGAATGAATCACATTTCTTGTTACACCAGATTGATAGTTGTGTCCTTACACGCCGCCATCCAGGCGAATGACTGAACGAAACACGCAGCCCTGTGAGCGCAGAATTATGCTACCGGGTACACAGTGTTGGGGTTCCATGGGATCTATGTTGGTACTTGAAGGCATCAGCACAACTAAGTGAAGATTACTGCGGACCACCTGCAACGCTTCATGCTCGAAGTCTCCCCCTATGGCGATGAAATTTCCCAGCAGGATAATTGTCTGTGTGGCAAAGTGAGAATCGTGCTACAGTAGTTTGAGGAGAACTATAGTGAACTCGCATTGATGTCTTGGCCAGCAAAAGTGCCTGATCTCCACCCACTGGAACACATACTGGGCGCTAGCTGCCGTGCCTGCAAACCACCATCCCGTAATTGCTTGACCTGTCCATACATATTTGGTTCCGCATACTTCTGAAACCCTGGCAAGGACTTTTAGAATACATGCCAAGCAGAATCTCTGTAGCACTTGTAACACCCCACCCGTGACTTATGTGGTTTTGGCGTGTGTTCACCCCAGGTAATTGACTAACAGATCAACAGAGAGTGCAAAACTGCCGCAATGTCGGATAAAGCAAAGAAAGTAATAAGGCCTTGTGTCTCCTGATTGTACTGCAGTGGCAGTGTTGACATTAATTGATTCAGAATTGATCACTTTTTATTAAAAAGGGGTGCACATTGATGTTATATTCAGCTATTGAACACCAGATGCAAATGTTGAACATAAAATTAATTAAAAAAGTGACTTGGGATTTCAACTACTTGATTGAAAACAGATGCAGTCGATTAGCACAACTTTATTTTAACTCACGACCTTCAGTCCTCATATTACACGACTCTCCTAACAGGCAGTGGGAAAAATTGCGTTTAGTTGGACTAAAACGCGATAAATCAAAATTAATTCCTATCGACTGACCCAGGCGTAATGCAAAGTGCGAGAAGAACTCTACAATACATGGCCCATGAAACCCTGGTGGAAACTTTGCCGGCGTGATCCAACAAATTAATCAGTGGCCTAACTCAAGCCAGAGCGGGCGCAATATCTCCGAAGTCAGCGTGGCGGGGCGTCGTCGTTGTGCGGACGTCGGCCGACCTCGTGGTGCTGCAAGGCTACCCTCGTCTATTCACTCCTAGCTAACTTGCTCAGTACATAGCTGAACGAAAATTTTCTATCTCCAAGCTCAATCGTTCCGTTTGCTAAGTCAAAAACTGCAGAGATGCTCACTCTCTCTCAGGCAAGCTGAGTAAAGAACGCCACGTCCGCACTCAAGGCAAGCTGGGAACGGTAGACTTCCATGGGGACTTCTGCCAGTCCGCTCTTCGCCTCAGTTTCCCCTCCAGCAAAACCACTTACGCCAGTTGCAGCGCAAGTCGCGTTAATTGTGCGTCGCTTCTCAGTGCTGACCAATGCCGGCCCTGGAAAGTGAACAAATTCCCACAACATTTCCCTTCCTCTCAACTTCTGCTATTTAACTCCTCCCAGGCCACCCATCAAGGTTAACATCTGCATAAAACACCAATTTTTCCGAAATTCTGACTCCCAGGAGAGTACTTCAAATTCCTTGGCCCTACATTCCCATCGCAGGCCAGCTTATTTCATTCTGTTGCTCTTCACCTGATTTACTTCAGACTCTGCGGACCGTGAATTCAGCGTGAAGTTGTCAGAGTTACGAACACGCATATTTCGGCCTCTGTTGACTGCTCCACCGTAGCTTTGCGTGGGTGTCTCGCATGTTTCACTGAAACTGGGACGACAGACATTTATCAACAGGTGTACAAGTTCTCCGTTTGCTTTCCTGTACACCAGCATGGGGTCAACCACCCCCTCACTGTCACTCAAGGCAGCTGGAGGCCGCGCCCCGTTACCGTTTTCTCAGCGTTTGAGCCACCCTAAGTGGCCTATTGTCACTTCCCTTCGCCGCTCCCCAGCCGCACGCCGCCACCCGGCTGCGGTCAACTCTGAATACTTACCTGGGATAAACTAGCCTCCAGTAAATCGACGCGTTTCCACAAAGTTTTCATGTCGTGTGAATTACTTTAAAACCATCACCCAACATTAATTATTTGAATACGTCCATACTATACCTTCCATAAGATGCATTATGCCTTGTCAGTCATTTTTGTTCAGCCCGACTGTTTACTCAACGTGAGTTATGTGATCTTTAATGAGTTCATGTAAGGGGCATAGTTCTTGCCATCTTACACACTGTGTTTGAAAAGTGAAACAATACAGTATGGAACAGGTGGTCATAATTTTTTGGCTCATCAGTTACAGAACTAGTCACAGTGTTGCTACATATTATAAGGAGTAATAAAACAGTGGAAGTCAGTAAGAAGGGTGGTCGATTGCGGATGACCCAGCTACCAAAATACACGTCAAAACCTTCGTCCAATTAAACTGGGCAGGAGTCCTGAAGCCACACAAAATGCCACTGTTTTGTCATCGCCTACACTGAAGGGTATATCCCTAAGCAGACGAAATGCTTCTCTCCAGTCAGCATAAGACACACAAGACCTTAAAACTCGGTGCATAACTGCAAACACCAGAGGGTCTACTTGCAGCTGCAGATAAGCATGCGTCATTGGACAGTGACCGATACGATGGCGGGTGAGGACCTCTTCGTCCCCTCCTGGTGTTGAACTGAGCCATGGGCTAGTAATCGGGTTACCAAGCGCAACTTGTCGGCCACTTCCATCCACTGCCTTTCCCACTCAGTCAACACACACAACAGCCTGTAGATCAGTATCGTGGCAGACTGATTTCGCTGCTATGTCAGCTTCCTCATTATCTTCAATTCCCAAGTGTCCAGCTTGTATGCGCAGCACATGGATGGGGTCCTGGACCATCTGAACTATTCTGTATCCTGGAAATATTTACTGATTAGCCTGCAAAGCGCCAAGAAAGTCCGTGCAGACTATAACTTTCTTCAACTCTTTCTCTAACTCCTGTCTTTTGTTTTCTGCTTGTCTAACAAATTCTCTACCTTCTTTACTTTCCTTCTACCTTTTCTCCTCTGCCTGCTTTAATAATTCTCAGACTGCCACGATTTGCGTAGTCATTCTTTGCACTAATCCTGGATTGCCGGCCGCGGTGGCCGAGCGGTTCTAGGCGCTCAGTCCGGAACCGCGCGACTGCTACGGTCGCAGGTTCGAATCCTGCCTCGGGCATGGATGTGGGTGATGTCCTTAGGTTAGTTAGGTTTAAGTAGTTCTAAGTTCTAGGCGACTGACGACCTCAGATGTTAAGTCCCATAGTGCTCAGAGCCATTTGAACCACCAATCCTGGATTGGGCGCACGTGAACTCACTGCATTATGTCTCTTTGGTGCGTTTTGGATGATGATGACTACTACATCTACAAGTCGCCAATCTGTTCCCCCTTCATCCTCACTTCGATCTGCAGACTCTCCGTCAATGTTCTGCAAGGTGTGAACCAGGATATTTGATGGCATTCTCATCCGCTATTTGCATACTACTGTGTAATCGGTCAGGGCTATTTCCTTTATCATTCCAAGTGTTCCCCTGATTCCTGATGCTGCTTCTTTCTCTCTTCTCTGGAGTCGATACCTTCACTTCTGGACAATCTCCTTTTGTAGGTATGGCTACAATATTAATTCTGTACATGGCCCGTGCTATAAACGCCCTTTGTCTCTGATACCTTCGCGTACGGTACCTCTTGGTGATTTTTTACTTTACAAATAGTACCTCACCGCATACAAGCAAACCTTGCAGATGTGCTGCGCAAACATTAAAATTAGAAAATGCGTCGGTGATATCCCCACAATTTGGATTAATGCCACAAAATACCACACGTAAGACACTTCAAACTTCCTGGCAAATTAAAACTGTGTGCCGGACCGAGACTTAAACTCGGGACCATTGCCTTTCACGGGCAAGTGCTCTACCAACTGAGCTACCCAAGCACGACTCACGCCCCGTCCTCACAGCTTTACTTCCGCCAATACCTCGTCTCCTACCTTCCATACTTCACAGAAGCTCTCCTGCGAACGTGACTCGAATTCCATTTACAGATACAATCATCAGATTTCTTATTAAGCCTCTACTTTACACTTTGTGGTCCAAATATGAAAAAAATTTTTTTATCTGCACTTAAGTTCCATACAACCACTAATCGGTTACCTCTACATTCACATTTACTGTTTACTTGTGATGCTTATACTTCGTCTGTGATTGTCCACTATCGACTCCGTGTCTGCACTTGAATGAGTGATCCAGGTATGAAAAATTATTTCTTATCCCTCAAATATCAGTACAAAAGCATTATAAAACACTTTCCTCTCAATCCCTTTTTATTATGCTCATTACTTCTTGCTCCTCACAGGCCGGCCGGTGTGGACGAGCGGTTCTAGGCGCTTCAGTCTGGAGCCGCGCGACCGCTACGGTCGCAGGTTCGATTCCTGCCTCGGGCATTGATGTGTGTGATGTCCTTAGGTTAGTTAGGTTTAAGTAGTTCTAAGTTCTAGGGGACTGATGACCTTAGAAGTTAAGTCCCATAGTGCTCAGAGCCATTTTTGGACTCGAAGCGTGTAGATCTAGGTCGAAAATTTTGAACAGTTTGAAAATTTACCGAGTTGTTTGATGTATATTAAAATGTTTACAATAAAAATTACAATAGTTTGTCACGAATTCTTTGTTACTGTTGTCGTATTTAGTCCAATTACTGTTTTGATGTAGCACTGTTTCCTATGTAACACACGTTATCTTTGCGTAAGCAAACATGCTTACTATCGACAAAGCGGTTTTGTAAACGTCTCCGTGGCAACGCCTCTTCGTAGCCCTACTAGACGGCTATTGTTTGCACCTACACCTGTTTGCGCTTCGCAGTTGAGAACTGTCAAAAGTGCTTTTACATGTCAGGATTTTCTTTAAGCTCACTCGAGTGCAGAAGTGTCAAAAAAATTGTGTTAAAACTTCATGCATGATGTGGCATATTTTTCACGCCTCTCAGTGTTTATGGTATCGTATCTCTGCAAATGTGTCGCACAGTTATGTATTTGTGTAGGTAAATTCAGCGGCATATGTGAATACCGTCTGTGAAATATGTTGCGAATAGCGTTAGTAGCAAAGAAGTAATAAATTTAAAAGTCATACACAAATCTGAGTGTTTGTGATGTCGTATCTCCTAAAGTGTGTTTGGTGCCACTACATAATTTTGTAGGTGCGTTTAGCTGCATATGTTGATACTGTCCGCGAAATTGTTTATGAAGAGAGCTAGCAGGACAAAAGTAATAAATTTAAACGTCACACACGATGCAGCAGGTTTGCGCTCATCTCATTGTTTATGACTTCATATCTCTTTAAGTATGATAGATGATTCTTACCCCAATAGCTATTGTTGCCTGACAGTAAGGGATAGGCGAATCAAATTTGGTTGAAATCGATCCAGTGGTTTAGGAGGAGATGGGGAACACACACACACACACACACACACACACACACACACACACACACACACACAAAGAAGCAAAATTTGACTACTACTTGTAGTTTTTCATTTCCAAATCACGTTTCATCAGTATGGCCTGATTTAATTGGTTACACTCCATTATCCTATTATTACATTTAGTTGTGTTCCTATTGTGACCTCTTTTCAAGGCGTCAGCCATTCTTTTCAATTCCAAGTCCAGAATTACAGGGTCATTTACACACCTTAACACCATAATGTCATTTATTTTCCACGATTTCATGTACTGTTTGCTGTATGCACAGACAGAATAACATGCGGGATAAGCGACAACCTAGTCTCTCTCCCTGTTCAAATACTACTTGCCTTCCACGTCGTTTGATTCTTACAGTTCCAGTTTGATTTCTGTACCTTTCTATCCCCTGCATGCCATCCCTACAAAAATTTCAGATTTTATAGGAATATATTCTAGTCAAAAGTTTGTTCTAAGTCTTTCTATTTCGCGCCACGATTCCTCTCCTGTGCTAACCTCTTCATTTCAGAGTAGCACTTGCAACCTACGTCCTTAAATATTTGCTGGACATATTCCAATCTCTGTCTTCCTCTACTGTTTTTGCCTTCTACAGCTCTCTCTAGTACCATGGAAGTCATTCTCTCATGTCTTAACAGATGTCCTATCATCCTGTCCCTTCTCCTTGTCAGAGTTTTCCACATATTCCTTTCCGATTCTGCGCAGAACCTCCTTATTCCTTACCTTATCAGTCCACCTAATTTTCAACATTCATCTGTAGCACCACATCTCTAACGCTTCGATTCTCTTATCGGTTTTTCCCCCCGTTCATGACTGAATATGAACTCCAAACGTTCATTCTCAGAAATTTTTATCCTCAGATAGAGGCCGATATTTGACAGTAGCTGAATTCTCTTTGACCACAAATCCCCTCTTTGCCTGCGTGCTAACGTGCTTCATATATTCGTCTTGCTTCGTCCGTCATACGTTATTTTGCTTACAAGGCAGTAGAATTCCTTGACTTCGTCTACTTCGTTATCACCAATTCTGATGTCGAAACTTGTCACCATTTTCTTTTCTGCTATTTCTAATTACTTTCGTCATTCTTCGGGTGGATAGAAATGATAATGCTGGCGGAACTGCTCTCCGCCACACACCGCACCATTGTTTGCAGAGTTAATATGTAAATTAGGAAGCGTCTATACATTTGGGTTCAGATTTTTTTATCTGCCGCAGCATAGGCCTCCACAGCTTAAAATGATTGCTTAGCTTCCCGGCCGTTTGTAACACGAAATTTTCAAAAAAGTCGGAATAGTATGAATTTTTATCCTTTGATTTTGACAGATTTGTGTATCATTGTAGTCGGTTGGGAATTGCGGAGTACAATACAGACAAGAGAATTTTTTTGCCTTTTTCCTTCAGATTTTTTTCTTTTCTTTGTACAATGGACATCAGAGGCATTTCAGGTCTCTGCGGTACAGTGATAGACAAACATTACCTAATGAGAAGCGGTAGCGACAAGAACAGTTTTTCTATCCTTGACACATGCACGACACACAGAATAAGATCTTGATTCCATATTGCAAATAGCGCAATTGTCACATTTCCCACAAGTTTTAGATTCGAATATGCTTTGAAAGACCAGTTGAACGGAATGGACAGTGTCTTGAAAGGAGGATATAAGATGAACATCAACAAAAGCAAAACGAGGATAATGGAATGTAGTCAAATTAAGTCGGGTGATGCTGAGGGAATTAGATTAGGAAATGAGACACTTAAAGTGGTAAAGGAGTTTTGCTATTTAGGGAGTAAAATAACTGATGATGGTCGAAGTAGAGAGGATATCAAATGTAGACTGGCAATGGCAAGGAAAGCGTTTCTGAAGAAGAGAAATTTGATAACATTGAGTATAGATTTAAGTGTCAGGAAGTCGTTTCTGAAAGTATTTGTATGGAGTGTAGCCATGTATGGAAGTGAAACATGGACGATAACTAGTTTGGACAAGAAGAGAATAGAAGCTTTCGAAATGTGGTGCTACAGAAGAATGCTGAAGATAAGGTTGGGTAGATCACGTAACTAATGAGGAGGTATTGAATAGGATTGTGGAGAAGAGAAGTTTGTGGCACAACTTGACTAGAAGAAGGGATCGGTTGGTAGGACATGTTTTGAGGCATCAAGGGATCACAAATTTAGCATTGGAGGGCAGCGTGGAGGGTAAAAATCGTAGAGGGAGACCAAGAGATGAATACTCTAAGCAGATTCAGGAGGATGTAGGTTGCAGTAGGTACTGGGAGATGAAGAAGCTTGCGCAGGATAAAGTAGCATGGAGAGCTGCAACAAACCAGTCTCAGGACTGAAGACCACAACAACAACAACATGATTTGAAAGTAAAAAAAATTACTTCTTTCTTCTTTTTTTCTTCAGAGAGCCGGGAGATATTCCTTGCTATCTTCCAATGGAATTTCTTCAGCTTCTGCAGAATAAGTGGAAATGTTCTTTTGACAACTGATATATGGCGTGATGTCTGTTAGCATTTGTTTCCAGAATGAGATTTTCACTCTGCAGCGGAGTGTGCGCTGATATGAAACTTTCTGGCAGATTAAAACTGCGTGCCGGACCGACACTCGAACTCGGGACCTTTGCCTTTCGCGGGCAAGTGCTCTACCATGTGAGCTACCCAAGCACGACTCACGTCCTGTCCTCGTAGCTTTACTTCCGGCAGCAGAGCACTTGCCCGCGAAAGGCATACGTCCCGAGTTCGAGTCTCGGTCCGGCACACAGTTTTAATCTACAAGGTAGTTTCAGCATTTGTTTGATCAGTAAATTACTGAGTTCGATCTCTTAAAGAACTTTGCCAGTCATTACTTTCCCGATTTGATGTTCCAACATTAGATCGAAAATCTTCCTGTAGTGCCTCCGTTTCCTCCTTATAATACAACTTTCTTGCATTAGGCTGTAATGCAAAAAACATGAAGCTGTTAGGTCTGACAAGACTTTCAAGCACAGAACTTTTTGCCGGCCGGAGTGGCCGAACGGTTCTAGGCGCTACAGTCTGGAACCGCGCGACCGCTACGGTCGCAGCTTCGAATCCTGCCTCGGGCATGGATGTGTGTGATGTCCTTAGGTTAGTTAGGTTTAAGTAGTTCTAAGTTCTAGGGGACTGATGACCTCAGAAGTTAAGTCCCATAGTGCTCAGAGCCATTTTTTGAACAGAAGTTTTTACACGAAAATTTTCTAAAACTCTTAAATATTTTGTGCTTCTGAACAATTAGTAGCATAAACAGATTTACAAAAAGAATGGGGAAAACTGTGGAAACCAGATTATCGCAAGAAACATCCAGAATCGAACAAGGAATGACTACATTCTTACTGCGCTCAATCGAATAGCTCGAGAACTGCGTGCAACGAAATTCAAACAGCTCTTAAGTCGCAGATAATACATCTGCAAAAGTTCTACGGTATGTGGACAATGTAGCAAAAGCCCCAGTTCCTTCAGGCGTCAAGCAATAGAGAATATTGTACATGGTTATGGACTTATCTCTCTCTCTCTCCCCCCCCCCCCCCCTTTTTTTTTCTTCTTCTTCTTCTTTTTTTTAACGTGGAACTCAGAAGTTCCGCCAAGTTGTGAAGCGTTATTTCCATTTCGTTCCTGTATGATTGGGGAGCCAGTTGTCACATAAGTGTGTGGTGTCACCGCCAGACACCACACTTGCTAGGTGGTAGCATTTAAATCGGCCGCGGTCCGTTAGTATACGTCGGACCCGCGTGTCGCCACTATCAGTGATTACAGACCGAGCACCGCCACACGGCAGGTCTAGAGAGACTTCCTAGCACTCGCCCCAGTTGTACAGCCGACTTTGCTAGCGATGGTTCACTGACAAAATTCGTTCTCATTTGCCGAGACGATAGTTAGCATAGCGTTCAGCTACGTCATTTGCTACGACCTAGCAAGGCGCCATTATCATTGATATTGTAAATAATGTACAGACAAGAGCTACGTTCAACATTAATGGATTAAAGTTAAGTATTCCACCAGCTACATCCTTTTTTTCTAGTCTAACTTCCTTGTCCTGTTCCAGACCTCACGCCAGCCGGCGTGAGCTAAAACGCGTGCCTTTCGGCTTCCTCTCAAAAACGGGTTGGCTCTCTTGCCAACCCACAACAAAGTGAATTTTCGCTTGTATGTCATTAGAATCGTGCGTTCTGGGTACTTTCGAAACATTCTCCAGCTAGCCTTGCAGTTCGGTATTTCGCAATTAATGGCGACGTAATTAATTTAGTAAACAGTATGTCGGAGGACATATTTTCTCCGTACATGGATGGAGAATTGTATGAACAGCACGAAACCAGTTTCGAAAGGAGTTAAAAGCCATTACAGGTGTACTAGATTTTAATTACATACCGCGTCCTGCCGGGCGCGTCTGGACATGCTGGTAAATGACGTTTCCCCCGTATAATTTCAGATGTCAGATACGCAGATACGTGAACTCATTAGCATCAAGGATAACACGGGTACCCCGGGCGCACACTTTCTTGTCAGCATGTTATTGTGCGTATGACATGGAATGTCTGGCGGACAGCTAATTACGTGCATGGAGAACGCCTATCTGCTCTCCAGATAACATTAATCCGTACTTAGTGTGTCTGACAGAAAGAGTGGTGTTCCGGCATTAACTGCTAAAGGTCACGGGCGTTGCGATGTTTGATTAAACTTCTACCCTAAGTGGTTGCGCTACGGGTGATTACGGAAGCACTGTGTGCATTTTGGTTTACACAGTGTCGGTCGGAATCTAGCCTTATTGATCAGAATAGTATAAACAATAAATCGGCACGCGTGGCGAGGCCCTCACAGCACGAAAAATGGTTACCACCGACGTTTTTCTCTTTTTTCTTTTTTCTTTTCGAAAACTCTGCTGAAACATAGTGACGTCATGGTGCTTCCTTTGTCAACAGGAAAGCTAGAAGCAGATGTCACTGTTGCTTTGATAACTGGCAACCAGTGCTGTACAATCGCAATAAGGTCGTGAGATGTTCAATTGGCTATTTTATTAGAACATGTTACGCGTTTCGGGATTACACCCATCCTCAGACATCACAAACTTCAACTTCTTCCTAACCAGGTGTACGCCTGGTTGGTGTAATCCCGAAACGGGTAACATGTTCTAATAAAAGAGTCAATTGAACATCTCTGAAACTTTTTGCTCAGATTAAGGCCAACGTTAGGTACTAGTAGACATCCCTGGGGGAGGAAATATGCACGTCTAAAGGGAACACGTGATTTCTTAGTTTCCTACTTTGCTGAATCGAGAGACTGGTAATCTAAAACCTGCTACGACTTGTATAGTTTGTGTTCTTTTAAATATTTAAACTTCTTTTGCCCACAGTTATCGATACATATTGTACATCCACAGTGATTTCTGTTTTATTCAGATAACTCTCTGTATTAGAATATTCCTAGAGCAAAGCAAAATTTGATTCTTAAAAATATGTCAACGGGTACACAACATTATTTCTTTGCAAACCGAGTGCACTTAACGTGAATTACCAGTTACGTATCACTGTTTAGTTGCTAGACAAGTTAACAAAACATTATTGTGAATTCTCTCAAAAATACAAATTTAAAAGGTCCGATTACTTTCAGTTTATGGCACACAGACCTAGATTACCATTTTTTGCAATAATAATGTAAACAGCCTCTAAAATTAATATATGTTTTCAGCAGAATATAACATCAGTTTTGCTGACGCCTTACTTTAGCACGTAAAGGAGGGCCCATAATATTTTTAACCATCACACTGTCAGGCGAATTTACGTAACTACTGTTAGGCACACAAGATAGTTTAGTTATTTGAACCAATATTCTTATTTACCAGATTAGCGAAAACTTTCAATGCCCATTTGCGCTCAGAAACATTTTTGTAATTATCAAGTCACGTAGGACGCTGGCGACCATTCTAGAAAATACGCGTAGATCTGTAATTAAGTTTTATAGATCGACTAAAAAGTTGTACAGCAGTTGACGAACGACATCATTGATCACAAAGTACGCATAATGCTTTTTTTTTTCATAATTTGGAGCCACAGTCAAAATATATTTCTTTAAAGTCAGTACCGCCATTAGACCGTTTTTTATTTGCAGTGTTACATTTACACGATCATGCTTTCGGCTTCAAAGTGCCTTTATCAAGTGTTTTAAGTGTTATAAGTGTTATACAGTGCCTAAGATGGCATACTGTCGTATTTAAAATACACTATTAGACACATTGTCTATGGGTATATATTTCTGGTAAAGCCTACTGCTTTGTTTTATCGACCCTTAGACAATGTGTCTAATATTGTATTTTAAATACGACAGTATGCCATCTTAGGCACTGTATAGTACTTAAAACTCTTGATAATGGCACTTGGAAGCCGAAATCATGGTAATGTGAATGTAACACTGCACATAAAAAACAGTCTAATGGCGGTACTGACTTTAAAGAAATACGCATAATGCGTTTCGGTATTATTTCGTCTTCAGAAATGCAAGTGCAAAGATAGCATAAGGGCCAGAGCGTTACCTGTTGTATATGTAACATGAGTTGTAGTTATACACATCATCGTCGGATTCGTACAAATCTCCCGCGAAAATCGCTTTCCTGGCAGGAAGGCCGCACACGTTATTCCAACTGGCTGGCGCGTTTCTGGCGCTTAACCACTGTTTACATGCACACATCCTGACGAAGCTGACATTAGCGAGAATTTGAAATTAGAGAGAGAGAACTGTCATTGCTCGGTTTATCATGGAACTGCACATTAATATGGATAAGGTACATGTTTCAGATGCAATAATTCTATTTCTCGTCAATTGTCCCTCCATTCTGTTTGCATCCGAGATGTGTTTGTGATGACCTTTCTGTTTTATAAATAATAAACAAACACTTCAAATAATCTTGCTGTATTACTGTTATACAAATAAAGAATGCACTGACCGACTGAAGTATCTCGCTGCCTACCGAGTCAGTGTTGCCACCTTCACCCGGGACAAAAAAATAGTGCGCCATCTTGTCAACGCGCGCGTGTCTGTCGTCTCCAATTCGTCTGCCAAGACTCTCACCACAACAACCCACGCCAGTGCAACTGCCAAAAAACAAAAAAAGACCCACCTTCAGCTGACGCTGCTGCTTTAATTCTAGTGGCTACTGAATTCATACCCACGATGCCAGACAAGCCCTACATCAGAATGTGTTTCACGACTCAGATTACATACCGTGTAAATTTAATTGCATTATTGACTAATAATACGGTCAAAGTAGTTACAGCCCTTGGTCACAAAATTTCCAGTACAGCACTCGTGGCTGCCGCATCGCGGTCGCGAAGAGGGGCCGATGCAGTTCCTGATATGTTTTATAGTCTGACGATAATTTATGGAATTGTTTTAGCTTGACGATGTCCACTATGGACAAACAGTAATTACTGTTATTCTGAATAAGGTTGGGTTATCCCGACTGAAACCTAGGTAAATGTAAGTAAACGGTTCAACTGACGCTGTTGATTATTAAAATTAAAATTAATATTTATACAGTTGCTGACAGGGCTGCGAAATGTTGAAGATATATGACTATTTATTTGACCAAACATTACAGTACAAATTCCTGAATTTAGTTATCGGCTGAATACGCCACACTATCGTATGCCTTAATGACACACCCACTTTAATTTAAAAAAAAGACTAAAGGCCATTAAGTCAAAATTCAGACGCCAAAGACAATATTTAGAGGGCAGAAGGCCTCACGGTAAGTAAGTTCTATAGTTTTGCTCAAGGCCCAAAATTTAACACTTGAAAAGCAACAACCTTAAGTTACAGACGGCTGAGGTAAAATTAAATAAAAATTAAATAAAACAAAGGCAGAAGGCCTTATCTTCAATTAGGCTGATACTTGAAGGACAAAGATCCTTAATTTAAAAAAGGTTGAAGGCCCCATGACTTAAAACACCACTAATAACAATTCAACTTTAATTCAAAACCATCAGCTATGAGCCATACAATCACACACAACAGAAAATAAGAAAAGGGAAAAGGCAGTGCAGTTAATGGCGCTCAGGAGTTCCGGGGGTCAGCCAGCACTTGAAATACGAGGGCTGTGAAGAAAGTAAGTTACGATCGGTCGCGAAATGGAAACGACTATGAAAATCCAATAAAGCTTTGAAAAGATGTTGGGCAGTGTCTCTAGTACGACTCTAGGTAGAATTATGTCGCTCTTTTAATTCCTGAGCTCTTAGTGTGCGCGTAAAGATGTTATAGAAAATAGTGTCTCCCGCCAAGTACGAGGGCCTGGTGAGAATGTCCCCTGAAGCTATGCAACCAACATTACATAACTGTCGTGCGGTTTCTTCTTCAAGACAATTCTCAGCCTCATTCTGCAGGGGCAATGAAGATGTTCCTGCATCGTTTCAATTGGAAATGTTTGGTTACCCACGATACAGCCTGTAAATTGTCTCCCACTGAGTTTCATCTCTGCTGAAACGAACCGCTGGCTATGAAGACAACATTTTGGCACAGATAACGAGCTTTAGGCCAGCGTAGAGAATTAGCGGAAACCACTGGCGGCTGCCTTCTATGATGAGGGTATTGGAAAGTTGGTACAACGCTACGACGAATGTCTGAGTCAGAACGGCGACTACGTAGAGAAGTAGCTGAAAGGCGTAGCTAATGGTTACAAATGAAACATTTCTGGTTTTCACTGTGATTTTCATTTCGCGATCAATCGTAACTTACTTTCTGGACAGCCCTTGTACTAACATTCACTTAGGTGAGACAGGCAGTCGGCCCAACCATTCTGGATCCGACGACAACCCAACCAACAGACAGTCAATGGACCCACCGACAAGGTAACTTGCGCTCCACTCGACCAGCACACAACCGAGAGTTCAATGCAAAACGTAAAAAGGCATGGACGCCCATAACCAAGCATAGATAAAGCTGTCAAACTACACACTGTGCTGGACAGCCACAATACGTTGAGGAAAGGACACTGTCTGAAATTACGTCAATGGCCAGGGCAGGTAACCGGAGCATTAATGGCCACAAGGCAGAAAATTCCGCTCGTGCACTTCAATTTGGAAGAACCAAATACAGTTCGACTCCACCGGACGGTGGCTAAACCTTCGCCAACTCGAAAACACACGTTGTTACTTGCAGGAATGTCCCAACAGCCAACAACGAGAACCAGACGGCACAATGTGAGCAGTGTTGACTTGATGGTAAGGTAAATCCAAACTCAACTTTCGTGTCCAGGGTCAGTGAGCCATGGACCTCATAGCAATGGGAACAGCCCCACACATTCCGACACTGCGTAGAGAACGGCAGCGGGCCCGGCCAAACCACGCCCCGCGGAGATTTCCTCGCTGCTGCACGCCAACCGACCGACTGCTCGCACACAGCACGGAGACAGTACTAAAATAACTGAGCAGTCGACACCACAAGCTACACACAGTTTCAGGAAAACTTGCATGAAGGACTATACAATACTAGTGGCAGCAACTGCGTAATAACAAGGACGAATCACAAGTTGGCAGACGCAGGCAATCCATAAGCGATCGTCGGCCAACATACACGTCGTCCGACAATACGACCGGCCGACAACCAACCATAGTGGTCCACACTCAAGTGATATACCTTGGCAACCGTTGGGCGAGTCATGGCTGTCTGGACCTCACTGAAGCCACACACTGTCTGAACTTCTGCTGCGTCCTAAGTCAAACACTGCCAGGTCCAAACTGTACTGCTAGCACCTCCCAAATGTCCGCCCTGGTAGCTGAGTGGTCAGCGTGACAGACTGTCAATCCTAAGGGCCCGGGTTCGATTCCCGGCTGGGTCGGAGATTTTCTCCGCTCAAGGACTGGGTGTTGTGTTGTCCTAATCATCATCATTTCATCCCCATCGACGCGAAGGTCGCCGAAGTGCACCAGGCGAACGGTCTTCCCGACGGGAGGCCCTAGCCACACGACATTTCCATTTTATACCTCCCAAATCACTAGCAGATCCGAACTAACTCTGAACACATGACAACCAGCAAGTAATAGCAGTCAGCAAAGATAATAGGCCACGGCTTATGTCGATAAGCGCCGCTGCTGCCGCTCACGGGCAGGCAAGGTGGCAACTTGGTGACACCAGTAATTGAAATTAACATAACGAGGTGGTAGTACAGTAAAAACAGGATGTCAAATGGGATACGGCACAAACACGAGCCACGCATGGCTCATGGGGTGTCGCATTGTCCTCCTGGAATTGCCCATCGCAATGGCCAATGGACTTGTATGGATCTTTGTGATCAGACAGGATACTTACGTACTTGTCACCTGTCAGAGTCGTACTTACACGTATCAGGAGTTCACTATCACTCCAAATGCACATGCCCTACACCATTACAGAGCCTCCACCAACTTGAACAGTCCCCTGGTGACATGTAGGTTCAAAAAGGGCTCTAAGAACTATGGGACTTAACATTTGAGGTCATCAGTCTCCTAGACTTAGAACTACGTAAACCTAACTAACCTAAGGACGTCATACACATCCATGCCCGAGGCAGGATTCGAACCTGCGACCGTAGCAACAGCGCGGTTCCGGACTGAAGCGCCTAGAACCGCTCGGCCACCGCAGCCGGCGTATCAACTTTGTAACAGTTCGTTGTGTCACTATGGTGCCAACTGCTACACAGATTGCAGCTGCAAAAGCAATACGATGCACCAGAGCTACACACCGAACATGACCTCCTTTCCTTTTGCTAGTTCCACATGGCGGTCCAGAGCCCATCATCTTTCCACCGTACATTTTCTTGACCGCCGCTGCCAGCAGTCATGTAGAGCGGCTACATTCCTCACTACTCAGTGATTCTCCAGCAGAAGGAGGTTCTTACTCATTGGTCTGAAGACGACCACAGTAGTGGTCGAAACCGGTCACCGTAATAAATAAATTGTGATCAAGACTGTTTTTAATAGTAAATATTTGTAAAATATTGATCACTGTCACTCCCATAATGTATTCAATGGTAGAAGATATGTTTGAGTAAAATGTCATGCTCAAATTACGCGGCCGAAAAATGAACTGATATCAGATAGTGATGTGTGACAGTCGTGTAGCAGTACGTAAAAGGAATCTGGGGTAGGATAAGCAGCTGTCTGTTGATGACGCTCTAGAACAGGTGGAAGTCTCGTCGTTGAGTGACTGTAGGAGGACAAAGGATGACTTGGAATTCCTGTTTCACGTGATGATTGGCAGCTTGGAATAATTGTGGAAGGTGGTAAGTTCCTATGGGATCAAACTGCTGAGGTCATCGCTCCCTAGGCTTACATACTACTTAATCTAACTTTAACTTACGCTGAGGACAACACACACACCCATTCCCGAGGGAGGATTCGAACATCCTACGGGGGGAGAGCGGCGCGAACTGTGGCAAGGCGGCCTAGACCGCACGGCTACCCCGCGCGGCGGAGTAATTGTGAAAAATACGTCAATGCTCATGAGTAGAATACAGTCAAATCGATTAAATATACAGTGTGTACATAAAGTCCAGGAACACTTTCAATTATTTATTGCACAAAAACTAAATATTGTACAGATGTCACAGATATTGCATTTTGAAGAGAACCTCTGAAAGTTTTGTTTGCATACATTCGATATGCGAACCATGAGCGACCCGGCTCGATTTCTTGCCATACCCATCCCAGCATGGCATCGTCGCCTGTGGCAGTCGTTTCCCGTATTCTCTCCTGGAGCTCTGCTACACCACGTGGTAGAGGCAGTACATAAACCAGATCTTTAATCTGTCTTTGTTGGTGGCTTCTTACCGTACTTGATTCTAAACATCCGTTGAACAGCTGTAGCGCACCTGTTTTTGTCGAACTCAAACACACAGAAAGCTCGCTCCGCACCTGAACACGCCATGTTTGCAACTAGCGCTGAATATCGACAAATTACCAAACTACGCTGTGGCGGTCTACATGAAAAGTCCCATAGTGCTCAGAGCCATTTGAACCATCTTGTGCAATAAATAATTGAAAGAGTTGCCGGACTTAATGAACACCCTGTATAATCGTAACGTTGCAAACCGACATAAAATGTACCGATCACATGAGATCGACTGTATGAAAGACTAATGGTCGACTTCAGTTCATTGGAGAAATCCAGGAAAGTGTAGCTCGTATATAAGAGAGATTATTCACAAAACACTTATGCAACCCGTTGTTGATTACTGCTCGTGTGTTGAGAACCTCACTGGGTCGGCTTAAAGGAAGATATCGAAGCAAATCACAGGCATGGTGCCAGATTTGTTACCAGTAGGTACGATCAACATGCGAGTATTAGGAAAGTGAAGTGGGGATGCATAACTTGAGAGTCCTGGGAGTAGTTGGACAGCAAAAGGAGGCAGACGGAGTTGCAACTAAAATGGATGTTTATTGTGTCGATGACTGGTTTGGGTTATGCCCATCTTCAAACAAAGCAATGTTTGCCCAGTAAAATGTCCATCCAAAGTACTAGTAAACAACTGGATACATACGTTTACGTTGCCAACTAACGTTCGTTAACAAATCCCTAGAGGAAGGATGACGTTCTTTTTACAAAACACTATTGCCGTTGGTGGGGAGGCTTGCGTGCCTCAGCGATATAGATAGCCGTACCGTAGGTGCAACCACAACGGAGGGGTATCTGTTGAGAGGCCAGACAAACGTGTGGTTCCTGAAAAGGGGCAGCAGCCTTTTCAGTAGTTGCAGGGGAAACAGTCTGGATGATTGACTGATCTGGCCTTGCAACACTAACCAAAACGGCCTTGCTGTGCTGGTACTGCGAACGGCTGAAAGCAAGGGGAAACTACAGCCGTAATTTTTCCCGAGGGCATGTAGCTTTACTGTATGGTTACATGATGTGTAAAATACTCCGGAGGTAAAATAGTCCCCCGTTCGGATGTCCGGGCGGGGACTACTCAGGAGGACGTCGTTATCAGGAGAAAGAAAACTGGCGTTCTACGGATCGAAGCGTGGAATGTCAGATCCCTTAATCGGGCAGGTAGGCTAGAAAATTTAAAAAGGGAAATGGATAGGTTAAAGTTAGATATAGTGGGAATTAGTAAAGTTCGGTAGCAGGAGGAACAAGACTTTTGGTCAGGTGAATACAGGGTTATAAAGATAAAATCAAACAGGGGTAATGCAGGAGTAGGTTTAATAATGAATAGGGAAATAGGAGTCCGGGTAAGCTACTACAAACAGTATAATGAACGTATTATTGTGACCAAGATAGACACGAAGCCCACGCCTACTACAATAGTACAAGTTTATATGTCAATGGAAAAACTGGTAGGAGCCGATCTCAGGGAAGATCAGTTTAGATTCCGTAGAAATGTTGGAACATGTGAGGCAATAGCGACTCTACGACTTATCTTAGAAAATAAATTAAGGAAAGGCAAACCTCAGTTTCTAGAGAAAGCTTTTTACAATGTTGAGTGGAATACTCTCTTTCAAATTCTGAAGGTGGCAGGGGTAAAACACAAGGAGCGAAAGGCCATTAACAATTTGTACAGAAACCAGATGGCAGTTATAAGAGTCGAGGGGCATGAAAGGGAAGCAGTGGTTGGAAGGGAGTGAGACAGGGTTGTAGCCTATCCCCGATGTTATTCAATCAGTATATTGAGCAAGCAGTAAAGGAAACAAAAGAAAAATTCGGAGTAAGTATTAAAATCCATGGAGAAGAAATAAAAACTGTGAGGTTCGCCCATGACATTGTACTTCTTTCAGACAGCTCTTCCAAAGAGCAGTTGAACGGAATTGACAGTGTCTTGAAAGGAGGATATAAGATGAACACCAACAAAAGCAAAACGAGGATAATGGAATGTAGTCGAATTAAATCGGGTGATGCTGAGGATATTAGATTAGGAAATGAGACACTTAAAGTAGAAAAGGAGGTTTGCTACTTGGGGAGCAAATGATGGTCGAAGTAGAGAGGATATAAAATGTAGACTGGCAATGACAAGGAAAGCGTTTCTGAAGAAGAGAAATTTGTTAACATCGAGTATAGATTTAAGTGTCAGGAAGTCGTTTCTGAAAGTATTTATAGGGAGTGTAACCATGTATGGAAGTGAAACATGGACGATAACCACTTTGGACAAGAAGAGAATAGAAGCTTTCGAAATGTGGTGCTACAGAAGAATGCTGAAGATTGGATGGGTAGATCACATAATTAATGAGGCGGTATTGAATAGAATTGGGGAGAAGAGGAGCTTGTGGCACAACGTGACTAGAAGAAGGAATCGGTTGGTAGGACATGTTCTGAGACATCGAGGGATCACCAATTTAGTATTGGAGGGCAGTGTGGAGGGTAAAAATCGTAGAGAGAGACCGAGAGATCAATACGCTAAGCAGATTCAGAAGGATGTAGGTTGTAGTAGGTACTGGGAGATGAAGAAGCTTGCACAGGATAGAGTAGCATGGAGAGGTGCATCAAACCAGTCCTAGGACTGAAGACCACAACAACAACAACAAGACCTGTTGACAAATTAATTATACGAAATTACATATTCGAGAGGCATAGCAAGTGCCCGCTATGATAATGAATACAGGCCGGACAAATTGTTTGAAATTTGTAACAAGGCCAGGATTCGAACCCAAGTCTCCTGATTTATATATATATATATATATTTTTTTTTTTTTTTTTTGCATTTTGTTCGATATAGTTCTTTGCGTTTGGTCCGGGCTTACGTCACAAGACTTCCGTCCAAATTGATCGCTGATTCCTTTACTCAGTTTTTTTTTGTACTACACAGGGCAAGCAACCCTCTGACCGAACACGCTGAGCTACCGTGCCGGCTAGGCTTACACACTACCTCATCAGTATGCAGATGTACTAGCCGCTGCGCCACTCGCGCAACCTAGCACTGCCGTTACCACGGGTGCATGGATTACCCCAGTATGCCTCCCTCCTTAATACAAACTGCTATTTACGGCTCGGGACATCTTGATGTTCCTCTTCTTAGCTCACAACAGTGCTGCAGAGACTCTCCAACATTGAAATGCCAGTGTATTTTCAGGAGATGCTGCTCCACAGCTTTTATATATCTGAAAAATGTCATATTACCACCATGAACTGCAGATAAAATACTTTTATTGATACAATCAGTTTCGGTCATCTGACCATCATCAGGTTCATAAAAGTATTCAAAGCATCATATTAGGTAAAATATAAAATCTTTACTGTCAGTCGATAAAACGACGAATGATATCATCATATTTTAATACAAATGATGTCGTCTATAAAAACTGTACTAGGGGGTGTACACACTGTGTTAAAACTACAATCGACATTAACGATGTGAACAGACTGAATCTGTTCACAGCGATAACGTCAATTACAGTTTTAATATGAATGTGTACACCCCCTAGGTCAGCTTTTATAGACTGGCGGTATGATAACAGTGTATTATTCATAGTTTTATCGCCCAACAACGATTTTATAAAAAAAATTTCAAATGTGTGTGAATTCCTAAGGGACCAAACTGCTGAGGTCATCGGTCCCCACACTCGATCTACTTTAACTAACTTATGCTAACTAAGAACAACACACACACCCATGCCCGAGGGAGGACGCGAACCTCCGACGGGAGAAGCCGCGCAATCCGTGACATGGCTCCTCAAACCGCTCGGCCACTCCGCGCGGCAACGGTTTTATAGTTTACCTGACATGATACTGTGAATACTTTCAAGAACCTGACGATCTTCACACGACTGAAACTGCTTAGATAAATAAAATATTTTGCCAACAGCACTACCACTTTAGCATTCAACGAAATTGGGGTAATACTGCCCGTGCCTCCGGCATCACTGGTATATTAATTATATGAAATAATATGTTCTAGAGACATATACAGTATCAGTTTTATCTACGATAATGAATACAGGCCGAAGCAATGAATTAAAATTTGTACCAAGGCCAGGGTTCGAATCTGGGCCTTCAGCTCACTACGCAGGTACACTAATCACTGTAGGTAACACAGCTACACAGATTACCCCAATACGTCGCCCTCCCTACTACGAGGTGCATTAAGTTTTAAGGCCTCCGATTTTTTTTCTCCGGACTGGAAAGAGATAGAAACATGCGCATTGTTTTAAAATGAGGCCGCGTTCATTGTCAATACGTCCCAGAGATGACAGCACCCTATGGCAGATGGAATTTTACCGCCAGCGGCGAGAATGAGAACTGTTTTAAATACTTAAAATGGCGACGTTTTCCTTACTTGAACAGCGTGCAATCACTCGTTTTCTGAATTTGCGAGGTGTGAAACCAACTGAAATTCATCGATAGTTGAAGGAGACATGTGGTGATGGAGTTATGGATGTGTCGAAAGTGCGTTCGTGGGTGCGACAGTTTAATGAAGGCAGAACATCGTGTGACAACAAACTGAAACAACCTCGGGCTCGCACAAGCCGGTCTGACGACACGATCGAGAAAGTGGAGAGAATTGTTTTGGGGGATCGCCGAATGACTGTTGAACAGATCGCCTCCAGAGTTGGCATTTCTGTGGGTTCTGTCCACACAATCCTGCTTGACGACCTGAAAATGCGAAAAGTGTCGTCCAGGTGGGTGCCTCGAATGCTGATGGACGACCACATGGCTGCCCGTGTGGTACGTTGCCGAGCAATGTTGACGTGCAACGACAGCATGAATGGGACTCTCTTTTCGTCGGTTGTGACAATGGATGAGACGTGGATGCCATTTTTCAATCCAGAAACAAAGCGCCAGTCAGCTCAATGGGAGCACACAGATTCACCTCCACCAAAAAAATTTCGGGTAACCGCCAGTGCTGAAAAAATGATGGTGTCCACGTCTGGGACAGCGAGGGCGTAATCCTTACCCATTGCGTTCCAAAGGCCACTACGGTAACAGGTGCATCCTACGAAAATGTTTTGAAGAACAAATTCCTTCCTGCACTGCAACAAAAACGTCCGGGAAGAGCTGCGCGTGTACTGTTTCACCAAGACAACGCACCCGCACATCGAGCTAACGTTACGCAACAGTTTCTTCGTGATAACAACTTTGAAGTGATTCCTCATGCCCCCTACTCACCTGACCTGGCTCCTAGTGACTTTTGGCTTTTTCCAACAATGAAAGACACTCTCCATGGCCGCACATTCACCAGCCGTGCTGCTATTGCCTCAGCGATTTTCCAGTGGTCAAAACAGACTCCTAAAGAAGCCTTTGCCGCTGCAATGGAATCATGGCGTCAGCGTTGTGAAAAATGTGTACGTCTGCAGGGCGATTACGTCGAGAAGTAACGCCAGTTTCATCGATTTCGGGTGAGTAGTTAATTAGAAAAAAAATCGGAGGCCTTAGAACTTGAATGCACCTCGTGCGAACCCCAATTCACGCCTTAGCCCATCTCGATGTTCCCCTTCTTAACTCATATCTGAGGCTCTCCAACATTGTAATAGCAGGTTAGCATTGAACGAAACGGGGATAATCCCTCCTGTATCTCGAGCATAGGAGATATATTAACCATATGTACTTATGTGTCCCAGAGATATGTACTGAGGCGGGAATTTGTAGTTTGTATTATGGAGGGAGAAGTACTATTGTAATCCATGCAGCTGAGTTAGCCACATGCCAGGGTGACGCAGTAGTCATACACTCTGCAACGCAGTGAATGTTTGCAGTTTGTAACTTTCTATGATTTAATAAATCTTGTAAACTGAAACTACAATAAACTGATCTGCTGTTCTTTATACTTGTGTATCTGTAATGTCGTCCTGAACGATACACGTAGTGTAGTTACAGAAATACTGTCTGATAAAATAAATCTTCAGAAATACAACTGTGTAACCGTATTTTTAATTAACTTCAGCAAAGTGACTGGAAAACTTAACTGTATATTAAATAATCTGTTCAGTAAAATTCTGTCGTTCAATAAGTTCTACATGCGTGAAGCCACGATACATGACGTGCAGTTCCAGCACTTAAAGTTAACAGAATAAAAATGCTACGTTAGTTTACCAATCGAATTTTCGAAAGAATAAATATTCAGAATTGTTTCTAATAACGTGCCCTGCGATCTTATGTGCGCAAACTCACTTACACACTGGATAATGTAACGCTGTCCAGTGAGAATAAAACTGTCTGCACAATAAATGCAATCTGAATTAAACATTACCTAAATTGAACGTCATAATAACTCGAAAAACAACACCTAACTCAAATGTAACGCCGTACAGTGAAAATAAAGTTGTCTGCGTAAGAAATGTAATCTGAGCTGAACCTTGCCTGAATTGAACTTGAAAATTGGAAAAACAACACTCTGAATGAACTTATGTTCTAGCTGTACTGACACAGGCCCTAATAAATTTGTTTGGCTTACCCATGGCAACGGAAACTAAGTACTGCTGTAAGTGATGAACATAAAATATAGAATGCAGCAGCAGCCAAGTTAAATAAATAAAAGGAAAGCTTTCACAGTACAATGCAGTGGTCTGCGAAACAAATCATGGTTCACCTTTTAAGAAACCGTGTTCATTCTCTGTGCAGTGTGGCTACACACCTAATTATTCTTACGTGAAAGGACAGTGCTGGAATTTGAACTAGCAAATTAATTAAGTGGAAACAAAACTTTGGGAAACTTCATTGCAAAAACTGAAACTCGTCTGACCATTACAATAATCTTTTCAAAACTTATCCTTTATAATGAATTTTACTTCACCAAGTGATTAATTTCTGCAAATGATGGAGGAGTGGTAAAATATGGGGTGTTTGAAAAACAATATACGTATTTCGAATGCATATATTTATTATACTTTAAGGTATGCGAATATGAAACTTTACACACATATTTACGAACCTCCCAAGTTCAGATTACAGATGTTCAATGTGTCCTCCATCAGCGACACGAACAATATCGCATCGATACTCATATTCTTCCCATATTTGACCAAGCATGTCCTTCGTCACTGATGTTATGGTAGTACGGATCCGGTTCTTCAGCTCTTCCAGTTTCTGTGGGAGTAGTGGTACATAAACATTGTCTTCAACTAAATCCCACAGGAAGCAGTCAAAGGGTGTCAAATCCGGTGAACGTGGAGCTCAGCTGAGACATGCTAAGTCGCCAGCTCCTTGACGACCAGTCCAACGATTCGGAAGAGTTTCATTCAGACATCCACGCACTTGGCGACTCCAGTGAGGAGATGCTCCGTCTAGTTGAACTTGTATTCGTGCAGCCTCGGAAACAACCAGTTTTGTAACATTGCGAGATACTGCTGACCGTTAACCATATTTCCATCAGAGAAGAATGAGCTGTAAACAGATGATCGGAATATCACACAAAACGCATTGACTTTGCTCGAATCACGTACATATTCAGTGGCTGCATTTGGGTTCTGTAGGCCCCAAATTCGAACACTGTGTTTGTTTACCAGACCACTAACACGGAAAGTCGCTTCATCACTGAACACGATGCGTTGAGCGAAAGTGTTATCGTTGTCAATAGCATCAAGAATCTCGTTACAAGATGCCACACGTTTGCGTTTGTCATCAGGACGCACAGCTTGTAATAGCTGTAACCAACCGACGTCTCAAAACGCGCCAAATTGATGTTGTAGGCAGTTGGAACTTCCTACTTACACGACGAGTAGATTTTGAAGGACTACGTCGCAAAGCAGTTTGAATTCGTGCAATATTTTCTTCAGGAATACAAGGGCGGCCCGGACTCTTTTCTTTACATACACTTCCTGTATCTAGAAACTGTCGATACCATCTGCGAATGTTCCACCCATTCGGAGGATCAATTTGGTACCTCAACCCGAACCGTCTCTGCACTGTAATCACGAAACTGAACTTCGCAAACTCGAGAACACAAAACTATTTCTGCTGCGGAGTAGCCATTTTTAACATATGACGGTTACCAAGCAAAGCAGAATCAACTGACATCTAGCCGCTAGTAATATGAACAATGTATTCGTTCCTCCAATAGCCGAGCCGAGGCGCAGCGATAGATAGTTTGGACAAAATAATACTTAGTAATACGTATATTCTTTTTGAAACACCCTGTACATAACCTCTGAATACAAGCCACCTTAACTGTAAACTTTACTTACCCAAGTCTGAAGAATAAAACTAAGTAAACAAAAACAATAAATAAAAAAATTCCACTAAAAGCTTCCGTTGCTCAGACACATCATAACTACGAGCAAGGAAGCAGTGCGGCAACAACATTACCTCATAATCTTCAATTGTCAAGTTAATTGTCAAATCAGAATTCAGAGTTCATTGTTTCCTGTATCTTTATCTCTGTTCTCTGAAAGATACTTCACACCGCTCAGGAACATAACCAACACTCGACTCTCACATTAGCTTCTCTTAGAACGCATGCTGAGACAACGCTATTGACAACCAAAGGTCACGGTTTTCGTATCTTGACCTCTGTGGCGTAACGTATCGATTACTGAAAAGTACTAACTGAAAAATTTCGCCGTACGAATATGAAAAATGACACATCCATACCATATTAATATTATAAATGCGAAAGTAATTCGGTCTGTTACGCTTCCACGACGCAATGACTGAACCGATTTTTATGAAATTTGTATGGAGATAGCTTGAACTCTGGGAAAGAACATGGACAAGTTTAGAAAGTGTGCAGTACAAACCATATTTGTGAAAATGCTTTTATTGTTTCATGTGTTCTATAGAATACAGTTCAACATAATGAATGTGATATGTATACAGTCCCCTAAGTGTTTAATTCATACTTCTGTAGTCATACCATTTACAAACCCGTCACATATTAGCTGCTGAGCGTCATGCGTCTCTTACAACTTCTTTGTTGCCTTCAAGTTTGCGTGAACAGCTGGTGATCTTGCGGTTAGCGTTTCTCCTTCTCGGTCAATTGTTCCCAGGTTCTTATCCCGCGAGGGCCGGTTTGTTTTCTACTCACAGCTGGATGTGTGTGTTGTCATTTTACCATTATATACGTGCAAGTCGCTCAAAAAGTTAAATAAAAAGACATGCACCAAGCTCCCGAAAATCCCCAACTGGTGTTATCCGGCCCATAAAGTCATACGCACATGTCATTTCATTTTACTGATAAGCGAGCGCAGACGTGGGTAAAAGCTAGAATCAAATGCTTATACAATCCTCAACGTGTTTATTCTACGCCAATCCATGCTTGCATACTAACTTTATGAATGCGAAAATAACTCTGTCTGTTACGTTTCTACGACTAAAGAGCTGAACCGATATTCGTGAAATTTGGCGGGAGGTAGTTTGAGCCCTGATGGGGAAGATATTTATTGATCTGAAGAATAATTACACAAATTAAGGAAACATATTTACGTAAGGTTCCATTACGACTGCTTAAAACATTTATTATTACGACAACTGTGTCGGAAGATTTCCGTTTTCAAGTACGTCTATAATACTGTATCCCGACGTATGTATAACATCTGGTGTGACTGTATCTGTTGTTCTTGTCATATTCCACGAGAAATTCTAAAATATCAATTTCACGTCGACTTTTGGGCTGTTTTATACAACGTGGCGTAATATTTTGATATGATACTGTAAATATTTCCTGCAGTTTTTTGATACTGCACACCACAGACGTTTTACATTTACTATGTAAATATTTTGATATAATATTGTAAATATTTCCTCTAATTTCTTGACAGTTCACACCATAGATGGGTTTTATTTACTACGTAAATATTTCGATACAATACTGTGGATATTTCCTGTAATTTTTTGACATTTCGCACATCTATGCTGTGAATTACATAAAATATTTACAATATTGCACCAAAATATTACGCCAGACTGTATGAAACCGCACAAAGTCGACGTGAAATCGATATTTTAGAACTTCAAGTGAATTATAACTGGAACACCAGAGACAGTCACATCGGATGTTATACATGGGTCAGGACGACGTAGACGTAATTCAGACTGTAAATCTTCCGAAACAGCTGTCGTAATAATGAATAAATGATTTAAACAGTGATACTGGAATCTTACTTACAATGTCGTTTCAAGACATATAGTTCACTGCAGGTTTAATCACCAAGAAAAATATTTACTCCTTGAAAAAGCTTTTTATTCGTACACTTCTGAATTTTATCATATTTTTGACCATTGCTTTTATTGATTGATATGTTCTACGTAATATGATTCGTGGTAATCAATGCAATGCTTCTTCAGTTGTCAACGTGTTTAATCGATACTCACATACTAATACGAATATTATTAATTGCGAAAGTAACTCTGATACATTTTCACGGCTCTACCGGTGAACCGCTTCCAATGGCATTTGGTACGGAGACAGCTTGAATCCTGTGGAAGACCACAGCCTGCTCTAGAAAGATGTATTTTTTAGCGTTATTGACATTTTTAAATTTGGGGCAAGTGAGAGGTATGTAGACGAGTCTTAGTGTTTGGAGATTACTCTGTGACAGGTCAAATTCTGTGTTACTGCGTGTGGTTTATGCTACTGATTTCCTACATCACCTGGCATAAGTGCAGCGTTTCGGTGGCGATACAACAATAAAATCGGACGGTAAGGCAAAGACCCATATTTCAAACTAATTACTACAGGCCTCGCGAACGTAATTCTGATTTAGCGCGTTCGGCGTTCTAAGAGACCTCGAGCTACGAAAATTAGTCGAATCCAACAAATCTCATGTCCACCAGAACTTGGAAGTAGTGAGTCAGGGAGCCTTAAGAGCTGCAGAGACATTAGAACAGCCACAAGTCCGTCGCACTTTAGGCGCTGAACATCATGTGTTTCTTACCGCTTCCAAGACTCTTCAAGACTTCCAACGATGACGTCATTTTAAGGCCGTACCAGAAACGGAGAATCGAACCTCTACGTGTGGAATGTGGGAGGCGTAAGGCTGCATTTGATTATGAACTGTTAACAGACTCTGTTAGTCATGATAGGGGGATGGATAAAAAGATGTGGGAACCACAATGCCTTAAAATGGAAGAGAGAAAGCCTTGGTATGCATTTTTCAGACCGCATAATCTCACCTCCTATGCTAGATAAGCCAGAGAAATCCCTAAAAACTCTACTTCTGCACGAATGTAATGAATCGATGAGGTTTTTAGATGTAATCAGAAAATATAATGAATGTTTTCAGATTCAACACACATCAAAATAAATACCTGTTCAAAAAATTCCCAAAGTTCGTCCACAAAATTTTTTCTACCTTCACCTTTTATTCATTGTTCACGATCTCCTTTGAAATGCTCTCCTCCACAATCGATACACCGCCCCCAACGTCGTTTCCATTCCCGGAAGCAGTCTTGGTACGCCTCTTACTGGGTCGCACGAAGCGCCGTCTAAGATTTTTCATTTATCTCGTATATCATTGCAAATCTTCCTTTCAACAGATTTTTCAACTTTGAAAATAAATACGGACCGCACGGTCCAGGTGTGGGGAGTACTGAGAATGAAGCAGCATAGTGATTTCGTTTTTTGCGTAGTAGCCACGCTCCAACAGCGATGACTGTGGGGGTGTTATCGTGAAAGTACGAGCCATGAATTGAAACTTCCTGGCAGATCAAAACTGTGTGCCTAACCGAGACTCGAACTCGAGACCTTTACCTTTCGCAGGCAAGTGCTCTAACAAATGACCTACCCAAGCACGACTCACGACCCGTCCTCACAGCTTTAATTCCGCCAGTACCTCGTCTCCTACCTTCCAAACTTCACAGAAGCTCTCCTGGATACCTTGCAGAACTAGCACTGCTGGAAGAAAGGATATTTCCAAGTCATGGCTTAGTCACAGCCTGGGGGATGTTTCCAGAATGAGACGGACGGGTCGTGAATCCTGCTTGGGTAGTGTAGCAGCCCTTTTTCTGTTTTCGCTTTTTCGTCTAATAGGTGAAAGTTTGATTTTATTTTTTACGCATTGACTGTCATTGAAGAATTTTACTTTTATATTATATTGTCCCGGCTAAGTATCAGTTCGATTACTTTTAAAACCCTATGTTAAACGTGGGTCACTACACGTATAGTCTTTCCAACTCTGAGAGAAAAAATCTGTAGTAGCTTTACGACCAATGTTTACAGACGACGATACTTTAACCTTTCGTTCAACTGTTTTAGTTACGAATCGCTAGTTTGTTCTTGGGATAGATCACGTAACATTAACGTTTATTAATCTAGGTTAAATTATTGTTCAAGACTTGTATTATGTTTCAAATTACCAACCTCAGTTTATTGACAAAAATTATTAATAAATAGGTTCACTCATACGATCTCATTCAGAGAAGTTCTTTAATTAGATGTCTAAGTAGGATTCCCGCTAGCATCAAAGATGTTAGATAATATCCTGTCACTTCCGGTAAATAAGTTATTTCTATTTCATATCCGAAAACTGTCATTAACTACGATCACTAGTCGTGTGAAGTTAAAGTTTCCCACTATCACAATTCAAAGCCCGAATCCGGTTAAAATTCTCAATTCAGTAAAGCGTTAAAATATTCATATTCACACAAATTGACATTAAAGACAAAGAAATTACTATTCACCTTCCCGTTTATCTAATCTGATAAATGTCCAAATTGAAATCTTGAATTGACAATCCTCAAAAACAATCTCGTCACGATCTATTCTTGATCCCCGCTTAATAAAGTCCCAATTGTTGTTCTCTAAAGGTGTACGTCCGAAATAATTTCCCGGGCTAGAACAGACTAGAGACTGGAGTATCGTAATTACAACGTATGGCTATTTACTTTAATAAACACTATCTTTGGTGTCCCAGACCTACGTTCTGTGACTGTAATAGTGATTTTCTTACGTATTGGAATAACTAATATTTTAATATTTTCTACTGTTTTTCACCCTTTCCATGTTTCTAAAATATGTAATTAAATTTTCCTTTTCTTTTCTTTTGCTTTCTATACTAGATATTTCCCTCTATTTGTTTTTTATTTATTTTTCGTAATTACTGCTTGTGGAGGGACTTGGGTCATTTTGTGAATAGATATTTTAAGGACGTGGGAGCTATTTTTGTCTTCTGACCACCGAGAGGCGCTGTAGGTGTTACAGTAGCTCAGTTGGTAGAGTACTTGCCCGCGAAAGGTAAAGGTCCCGAGTTCGAGTCTCGGTCCGGCACACAGTTTTAATCTGCCAGGAAGTTTCATATCAGCGCACACTCCGCTGCAGAGTGAAAATCTCATTGTGGAGCCATGAACTGTCTCGCCACATTTGAGGCCGTTTCCTTTTTCACACTTTCTCACAGGCGTCTCAACACGTCCGGATAGTACCAAAGATTAGTTTGTCCCTGTGGTCCGAATTTGTGATAACTTTCCCGACATGAGCGTCGTCGGGTACGTCGAAGTGTCTCCTGAACAAGGGTCACCTTTAACTTCGGCCCGGCCATTTTTAAACCGTTTGGACCATTTCGTAATACTGAGCACGGTTTAAGCACTCATCGCCATAAGCTTCTTCCACCATTTGGTGCAGACGCTTTGTCCCTCTAAACTGTGCCATCTCAAACCTCGCAAACTGTGCGATGTAACGCTCTTCTCAATGCATCACTGAACAATAGCTAACAGACATACAACAATGAAACTTCCGGCAGTTACACATTAAACACAGGCGTGTGCAGGGATGCCAACCGCATTTCGCTCCAACACACGATTGGCGCGAAATTACTAATGTTCCGGAATTTTCTGAACAGCCCTTTTACGTACCTACATACCGGTACTTCATACATTTTTTTATACATATGTCTCTGCATCACTATATTAACAGGCATACCGTAAGATTACTAGCTTACGTTTTCACCATTAATCATCATGACAAAGTTACTAATATGCGAGCGAAGGAGACGGTAACGGCTAGTGAAAATGAAAGACTCATATGACTTTGCTCGAGTATAAAAAATACGCTACTGGCCATTAAAATTGCTACACCGAGAAGAAATGCAGATGAGAAACGGGTATTCATTAGACAAATATACTCGTATTATACTAGAACTGACATGTGATTACATTTTCACGCAATTTGGGTGCATAGATCCTGAGAAATCAGTACCCAGAACAACCACCTCTGGCCGTAATAATGGCCTTGATACGCCTGGGCGTTGAGTCAAACAGAACTTGGATGGCGTGTACACGTACAGCTGCCCATGTAGCTTCAACACGATACCACAGTTCATCAAGAGTAGTGACTGGCGTATTGCGCCGAGCCAGTTGCTCGGCCGGCATTGACGAGACGTTTCCAATTGGTGAGAGATCTGGAGAATGTGCTGGTCAGGGCAGCAGTCGAACATTTTCTGTATCCAGAAAGACCCGTACAGGACCTGCAATATGCGGTCGTGCATTATCCTGCTGAAACGTAAGGTTTCACAGGGACCGAATGAAGGATAGAGCCACGGGTCGTAACACATCTGGAATGTAACGTCCACTGTTCAAAGTGCCGACAATGCGAACAAGACGTGACCGAGACGTGCAATCAGTGGCACCCAATACCATCACGCCGGGTGATACGCCAGTATGGCGTTGATGGATACACGCTTCCAATGTGCGTTCACCGTGATGTCGCCAAACACGGATGCGACCATCATGATGCAGTAAACAGAACCTGGATTCATCCGAAAAAATGACGTTTTGCCATTCGTGCATCCCAGTTCGTCGTTGACTACAACATCGCTGGCGCTCCTGTCTGTGATGCAGCGTCAAGGGTAACCGCAGCCATGGTGTCTGAGCTGATAGTCCATGCAGCTGCAAACGTCGTCGAACTGTTCGTGCAGATGGTAGTTGTCTTGTAAACGTTTCCATCTGTTCACTCAGGGATCGAGACGTGGCTCCACGATTCGTTACAGCGATGCGGATAAGATGCCTGTCATCTCGACTGATAGTGATACGAGGCCGTTGGGATCCAGCACGGAGATCCGTTTTACCCTATTGAACCCACCGATTCCATATTCTGCTAACAGTCACTGGATTTCGGCCAATGGGAGCAGCAATGTCGCGATACGATAAACCGCAATCGCGATAGGCTACAATCCGACCTTTATCAAAGTCGGAAACGTGATGGTACGCATTTCTCCTCCTTACACGAAGCATCACAACAACGTTTCATCAGGCAACGCCGGTCAACTGCTGTTTGTGTATGAGAAATCGGTTGGAAACTTCCCTCATGTCAGCACGTTGTAGGTGTCGCCACCGGCGCCAGCCTTGTGTGAATGCTCTAAAAAGCTAATCACTTGCATCTCACAGCATCCTGCCGGTTAAATTTCACGTCTGTAGCACATCATCTTCGTGGTGTAGAAATTTTAATGGCCATGAATGTACACTAGGGACCGCACGAGTTTCGTAATGCTTGTCGGCCAATTTCGCCACCCCACTCCAGTGTACCTTCCAAGTTCTCTGTGAGGACTTCATGCAAACCTGATCGATCCGTTTGTTGCGCAGCTGTCTCGTTGCGTGTCGGACAGCTTCCAGAAACTCCTGACAGTGGGCACCATTATAATCTCGGAACGGTTAACAAGGCGCCAGGGCACGCGAATTTGGTTTGTAGATGTCTTCCTGCGTCTTCGCCGCGCTTCCTTCGCAGTCCGATGAAATTCGGCTTCAGTCCTTCCTTCCTCAATTAAGGAATATCTCGAGATGTTATCGGCGCGGAACTACCTGTGTGCGAGGCTGAGAGATGAGAAATATGACGTCTTTGTCCGGGAGAGAAAGACAAAAGACCGTGAGAAACGAGGCTGTGTCCGCCTTCCTTTGTTATCGAGTGCCTGAAGGCTGCCTTTTTGCAGGACAGCGACGAGTGGAAATAGAACAGCACGTACCGCCAACTTAATGAGCTGGTTGGCGACTGTCTTAAAGATTACCGACAGTTGCGACTCTAAGCTGTTGCATTTTGATTTGCAATTTTTCTTGAAGTGACAGAAACGTCATATACTTGACGTGACAGCAAAACTGATTAATAACACCCTACATTTGACGCCTTTTGAAGCCTTAGGCACACGACATCCACATTAGTGCTCCGCAAGCCACCTAATGGTGTGTGGCGGAGGGTACCTTGAGTACCTCTATCGGTTCTCCCTTCTACTCCAGTCTCGTATTGTCGTGGAAAGAAAGATTGTCGGTATGCCTCTGTGTGGGCTCTAATCTCTCTGATTTTATCCTCATGGTCTCTTCGCGAGATATACGTAGGAGGGTGCAATATACTGCTTGACTCCTCGGTGAAGGTATGTTCTCGAAACTTCAACAAAAGCGCGTACAGAGCTATTGAGCGTCTCTCCTGCAGAGTCTTCCACTGGAGTTTATCATCTCCGTAACGCTTTCGCGATTACTAAATGATCCTGTAACGAAGCGCGCTGCTCTTCGTTGGATCTTCTCTATCTCTTCTATCAACCCTATCTGGTACGGATCCCACACAGCTGAGCAATATTCAAGCAGTGGGAGAACAAGCGTACTGTAACCTACTTCCTTTGTTTTCGGATTGCATTTCCTTAGGATTCTTCCAATGAATCTCAGTCTGGCATCTGCTTTACCGACGATCAACTTTATATGATCATCCCATTTTAAATCACTCCTAATGCGTACTCCCAGATAATTTATGGAATTAACTGCTTCCAGCTGCTGACCTGCTACATTGTAGCGAAATGATAAAGGATCTTTCTTTCCATGTATTCACAGCACATTACACTTGCTACATTGAGATTCAATTGCCATTCCCTGCACCATGCGTCAATTCGTTGCAGATCCTCCTGCATTTCAGTACAAATTTCCTTTGTTACAACCTCTCGATATACTGCAGCATCATCCGCAAAAAGCCTCAGTGAATTTTCGATGTCATCCACAAGGTCATTTATGTTTATTGTGAATAGCAAAGGTCTACGACACTCCCCTACGGCACACCTGAAATCACTCTTACTCCGGAAGACTTCTCTCCATTGAGAATGACATGCTGCATTCTGTTATCTTGGAACTCTTCAATCCAATCACACAATTGGTCTAATAGTCCGTATGCTCTTACTTTGATCATTTAACGACTGTGGGGAACTGTATCAAACGCCTTGAGGAAGTCAAGAAACACTGCATCTACCTGGGAACCCGTGTCTATGGCCCTCTGAGTCTCGTGGACGAATAGCGCGAGCTGGGATTCACACGATCGTCTTTTTCGAAACCCATACTGATTCCTACAGAGTAGATTTGTAGTCTCCATAAAAGTCATTATACTCGAAAATAATACGTGTTCCAAAATTCTACATCTGACCGACGTTAGAGATATAGGTCTATAGTTCTGCACATCTATTCGACGTCCCTTCTTGAACATGGGGATGACCTGTGCCCTTTTCCAATCCTTTGGAACGCTACGCTCTTCTAGAGACCCACGGTACACCGCTGCAAGAAGGGGGGCAAGTTCCTTCGCGTACTCTGTGTAAAATCGAACTGGTATCTCATCAGGTCGAGCGGCCTTTCCTCTTTTGAGTGATTTTAATTGTTTTTCTATCCCTCTGTCATCTATTTCGATATCTACCATTTTGTCATCTGTGCGACAATCTAGAGAAGGAACTACAGAGCAGTCTTCCTCTGTGAAACAGCTTTGGAAAAAGATAGCCGGCCGAAGTGGCCGTGCGGTTAAAGGCGCTGCAGTCTGGAACCGCAAGACCGCTACGGTCGCAGGTTCGAATCCTGCCTCGGGCATGGATGTTTGTGTTGTCCTTAGGTTAGTTAGGTTTAACTAGTTCTAAGTTCTAGGGGACTAATGACCTCAGCAGTTGAGTCCCATAGTGCTCAGAGCCATTTGAACCATTTGAAAAAGATATTTAGTATTTCGGCCTTTAGTCTGTCATCCTCTGTTTCACTACCATTTCGGTCACAGAGTGTCTGGACATTTTGGCTTGATCCACCTACCAATTTGACATAAGACCAAAATTTCTTAGGATTTTCTGCCAAGTCAGTACATATAACTTTACTTTCGAATTCGTTGAACGCCTCTCGCGTAGCCCTCCTCACACTACATTTCGCTTCGCGTATTTTTTGTTTGCTGCAAGGCTTTGGCTATGTTTATGTTTCCTGTGAAGTTCCCTTTGCTTCCGCAGCAGTTTTCTAACTCGTTTGTTGTACCACGGTGGCTCTTTTCCATCTCTTACGATCTTGCTTGGCACATACTAATGTAATGCATATTGTACGATGGTTTTGAACTTTTTCCATTGATCCTCAACACTATCTGTACTTGAGACAAAACTTTTGTGTGGAGCCGTCAAGTACTCTGAAATCTGATTTTTGTCACTTTTGCTAAACAGAAAAATCTTCCTAGTTTTTTTAATATTTCTATTTACGGCTAAAATCATCGATGCAGTAACCGCTTTATGATCGCTGATTCCCTGTTCTGCGTTGACTGTTTCAAATAGTTCGGGTCTGTTTGTCACCAGAAGGTCTAATATGTTATCGCCACGAGTCGGTTCTGTATTTAACTGCTCAAGGTAGTTTTCAGATAACGCACATAAAAAAATTTCACTGGATTCTTTGTCCCTGCCACCCGTAATAAACGTTTGAGTCTTCCAGTCTATATCCGGCAAATTAAAATTCTACCCAGAACTATAACACGGTGGGGAAATCTACTCGAAATATTTTCCAAATTTTCCTTCAGATGCTCAGCCACAACAGCTGCTGACCCAGGGGGCCTATACAGACATCCAATTACCATGTCTGAGCCTGCTTTAACCGTGACCTTCACGCAAATTATTTTACATTTCGGATCTCCGTCAATTTCCTTCGATACTATTGCACTTTTTATCGCTACAAACACGCCTCCCCCTTCTCTGTCCAGCCTGTCTCTGCTGTATACATTCCAATCCGAGTGTAGCAGCTGTCAGCTAGCGGTGTGCACTCAGCCCTTGTGACGCCAGTTGGGGAGCTACTTGTTTAAGAATTGGCGGCTCCGGCCACGGAAACTGACACACGGCCGGGAGAGCGATGGAAATGGAAATGAGCGTTTGGCGTCATTGGCCGGGAGGCCCCTCGCGGGGCAGGTCCGGCCGCCATATCGCAGGTCTTATTACATTCGGCGCCACATTGGGCGACCTGCACGCCGGATGGGGATGAAATGATGATGAACACAACACAACACCCAGTGCCTGAGCGGAGAAAATCTCCGACCCAGCCGGGAATCGAACCCGGGCCCAGAGGACGGCAATCCGTCACGCTGACCACTCAGCTACTGGGGCGGACGGGAGAGCGATGTCCTGACCTCATTCCCCACCATATCCGAATCCAGTGACGCCTGTTGTCTGAGGATGACATGGCGGCCGGTCGGTACCGCCGGGTCTCCCGAAACCTGTTCTGCCGGAGTAGGAATTTTTACAAACTCATCTCCACTGTTCCATTCCAGAATGGCGCTTGGTAAGTATGATTGTCGGTAGGCCTCTGAGCTCTTATCTCTCAAACTCTCTGGCCGTGGTCATTTCGCGAGATACCTGTGGGACGAAGCGGTATGTTATCTCAGTCTTCCCGGAAAGTAATCGCTCGAAATTTCCATAGCAAACCTCTCCGCGATGCACACCGTCTCTCTTGTAACTTCTGCCACTAGTTGATAATCATGATGATGTTTGGTTTGTGGGCAGCTCACCTCCGCGGTTGTCAGCGCCCGTACAAATTCCGAAGCTTTGCTCAGCCCAATCTCGCTGCTTTCATAATGATGATGAAGTGGTAGAACTTGTTGAACATTTCTGCAACGCTTACGCTCCGGGCAAATATCCAGTGATCGAACCATAGTGAATACAAAATATCATCAGGTTACCTTCCATTCAGAAGGCTGTTGCACGCAGCGACTGTTATATTGACTTATAAATGATAGATTTCAGCTATCAGCCGTCCTTTTTAAAAAAAATTATTGGCAGATCTGGATTTCAGCTAGAAACTAGCCATTCTCAATGCACTATCATTTTTGATCAATGCATGTAATGCCTGTTGGTGGGGCTTCGTTCACAGTTCTTCGAATATTGAACTGTTAACGAAGCCCGACCAACAGGCATTACACGCATTGATCAAAAATGATAGTGCATTGAAAATGGCTGGTTTCTAGCTGAAATCTAGATCTGCCAATAAAAAATTTAAAAAGGACTGCTGATAGCTGAAATCTATTATTTATAAGTCAAAATATCATTGTTTGAAACTCGACCAGCTCTTTACTTCCATGAAGTGTTGAGTGGTATCGCCGGCCGTAGTGGCCGAGCGGTTCTAGGCGCTACAGTCTGGAACCGCGCGACCGCTGCGGTTGCAGGTTCGAATCCTGCCTCGGGCATGGATGTTTGTGATGTCCTTAGTTTAGTTAGGTTTAAGTAGTTCTAAGTTCTAGGGGACTGATGACCTCAGAAGTTAAGTCCCACAGTGCTCAGAGCCATTTTTTTTTTTAGTGGTATCGACAAGCAATTCCAAAATAGTTCCCTATTTCTAGATTTCCAGAACGCTTTTGACACTATATCACACAAGCAGCTTGTAACCAAATTGCGTGCTTATGGAATATCATTTGAGTTATGGGACTGAATTCGTGATTTACTGTCAGAAGGGTCGCAGTTCGTAGCAACTGACGGAAAGTTATCGAATAAAACACAAGTGACATCTGGCGTTCCCTGAGATAGTGTTATGATTCCTCTGTCATTCCTCATCTATATGAACGATTTAGGAAATAATCTGAGTAGGCCGTTTGAGGTTGTTTCCAGATGACGCTGTCGTTTATCGTCTGGTAAAGTAGTGAGAAGATCAAAAAATTCCAAAACGATTTAGAAAAGATATCTGTTGGTGCGAAAATTGTCAACTGCCATAAATAATGAAAAGTGTGAGCTCATCCAGATGAGTGCTAAAGGGAATTCGTTAAACTTCGGTTACACGGTAAATCAATCAAATCCAAATGCCGTAAATTCTACTAAATACCTAGGAATTACAAACAACTTAAAGTTGAAAGAGCACACAGAAAATGTTGTGGGAAGGCGAACCAAAGGCTGAGGTTTATTGGAGGAATATTTAGAAGACACAACAGATTTACTAAAGAGACTGCCTACATTTTGCTTATCCGTCGTCTTTTGGAGTATTGCTGCGCGGTGTGGGATTCTTACCAGATAGTATTTACGGAATAGATGGAGAAAGTTCCAAGAAGGGTAGCAGGTTTTGTGTTATCGAGAAGTAGGGGAGAGAGTGTCAAGGACATGATAAAGGATCTGGGACAGACATTTTGCAAAACAAAGTCCTTTCTCGTCGCAGCGAGATCTTCTCACAAAATTTCAATTAACAACTGCCTCCTCTGAATGCGAATATATTTTGTTGACGCAGACTTACATAGGGAGAAATGATCATCATAATAAAATAATGGAAATCAGAGCTCGAACGGAAAGATACACGTGTTTGGTTTTTTCCGCTTGCTGTTCGAGTTTGGACTAATAGAGAATTATGAAGGTGGTTTGATGAAACCTATGCCAGGCACTTAAGTGTGATTCCCAGAGTATTCTTGTAGTTGTAGATATATTTCATTGGGTCTTTTCTTTTCTCCAGTCCTACCAGGTAAGTTGCCCCATTGGTGAACAATACTCAAAAGCGGCCCAGGTGCCTTGCAAGTCACTTATTTCGTGGTTGAATTACATTTCTGTTAGATTCTTCCTATGAATCTCAGTGCGCCATCGGCGTTTCCTACAGTTGTTTTATGTGGTCATTATATTTAAGGTCGCTCAGGATAGTTACTCCAAGATATTTTATGGTTCAAATGGCTCTGAGCACTATGGGACTCAACATCTGCGGTCCCCTAGAACTTAGAACTACTTAAACCTAACTAACCTAAGGACATCACACACATCCATGCCCGAGGCAGGATTCGAACCTGCGACCGTAGCAGTCGCGCGGTTCCGGACTGAGCGCCTGAACCGCTAGACCACCGCGGCCGGCAAAGATATTTTATGGTAGATACTATATCCAGCGGTTTGACGTCAAACTGTTGTTGTAAAGCCGTGAATTTCTTTTCCTTTGTATGCTCAATGTGTTACTTTTATTCAGGTTCAAGGTCAGGGTCAACTGCCAGAGCCTGCACCATTCATCAATCCTCTTTAGGAATTCTGCAAACCGATGCTGTCTTCTGTCGTTGCTTCCTTCTTACATCATCTACGAATAATCTCAAAGAGCTTCTGACGCTTTCTGCTAGGTCATTTGTATACATTGTAAACAGTAACGGTTTTGTCACATTTCATTGGGGCACTCCGGAAATCACCTTTACATCTACTTATTCTATTCCGTCATAAACGACAAGCGACGTAATTCTATCTGCAATGAAGTCCTGAAGCTAGGCCCATATGAGGTCCGATACTTTGGCAGGCTCTTTTTTCTTTTACTATACGGAATAGTGTCAAATGCCAAATGCCTGCCTGAAGTCGAGGAACACGTCAACAAAATAACAGCCTGAGTCACCGTTGTCTACAGCGCTATGGATCTCATGGAGAAACAGAGGGATTTCAATTTCGCCAGATCTCTGTTCGCGGAACCCATGTATTTATTTTTATAGGGGGGATTTTCATTCTCCAGAAATGCGATAATTATAGGGTAAAAACATGCTCCATAATTCTACAGTAAACTGACGTCTACAATATAGGTTTATAATTGTGTGAATCGGTACTGCGGTCCTCCTTGGAGATGGGAATGACCTGCGCTTTCCTCCAGTCGCTAGCTACCCTTCATTGCCCGAGCGACCTACGACAAATTTCTGCTGGAAAAGGAGCAAGTTCCTTCACATAATCTTTGTAGAATCTTATAGGCATTTCATCTGCTCCTGATGCATTTCAACTACTAAACTATTGTAGTTGCTTTTCTATTCCGCGATCGGTTATCTTCAATTTCGACTTTCGTACGATTGAAAGGAGTGACCATGTTACGATATTTCCCGGTGAAACAATTTCGGAAGACCGAATTAAGTATTTCGGGCTCTTCTCTCTGTTAAATTTCGTTTCGGTACCAGTATCGTCACTGAGTGACAGAACAGACGATTCCCAACCGCTTATTGTTTTTGCTAAACGTAAAAACCATTTAGGGTTTTTAGTCAGATTAATTGACAAAATTTTACATTCAAAGTCACTGAACGTTTCTTTCATTGCTCTTCATTTTCATTTTGTTCTGCTTTTGTTTGTCTGTTGGGTTTTAACTTCTCTTGAATCTGAGACGAAGTTCTCTTTGTTTACGTAGCAGTTTTCTAACACGGCTGTTAATCCAGGTAGGACTTTCTCATCCCTTGAGACTTGCTCGGAGTGTACTTGTATAAGGCATGCTGAACGATGTTAATGAAATTTTTCCATTTGTGCTCGACGTCTTCTTCCTCAGCACTGGATATTTGATGCTCTGCAGTTTGCATCCTGTCACATTTGCTAAGCAAAAATATTTCTCTACCTTTCTTAGCGTCGTTTGTAACACCCACAGTCACAGCTGCTATCAGAGTCTTACGATCACTGATACCTTCCTCTACGTTAAATGATTCGGTAACATTTAGGTCTTCATTTTCTTCCGCAGTCGTTGATATATTTAATGCTGTCACGTTTTATTTCACATCTTTTAGAAAAACATTGTAAAAAATAGTCTGTTTTTTGTACGCATGTTCACCCGCTGTGAATATTTTTAAAGGGGATTTCCCTTACATCAGATAATCTTTTATTTTGAAATAAATATTTAATTTCATTGCTTATCACTCTGCTAATTTCTCCTCCTTGGGTACTATCAAGTTACTTCACATTAAAAATTTTGGTGCGTACAGTATGTTTTACTTCAATTGTCATTGTGCAGAAATAGCATCATGGGATGGCCTTATGAATAATAGTTTTGCTCACCGAGCCGGATGTGACGTCATTAGGTAAAATGGAAACAGTACAGCCCTTGCTCGGATTTCGTCACTGTGCCAGGATACGTAACATATTAAAACACTTCAGCGATGATAACGAAGCGTGAACACGCATGGCGTCGTCAAAGCCTTAAAATCAAGTTGCTTGACGTGCATCCAGTAAAGTTTTGCAGTAAAAGGAGCATTGTAAGGGCAAAAGTGTGCTATCGAAACACAGAGATTATTGTTATTATGATTATTATTATTATCATTCTTGTTTACTCATGTTACATATTTTACCATAATAATATTCTGTGTTATATAAGCAGTTCCTCAGTGTACTGAATGTGCTGCTTAACAGGTCATTTTTAACTGCCTTTTAAACGATTTCGTTTTATTAATCTTAAGCTCCTTAGGAAATTTATTGTACACTTTCATTCCTTGTTGGAAAATGCTGTTTTTAGTTTTATATTTCTTCTTTCTTGCTAAGTGTAAGTTCGTTTTAGATCTTCTTCCCTGGCCATGGACTGAGCAGTTTGTGCGGTAACTATAAACGTACATAGTTTATTGGGTACTGTATTCACATGGTGTGGTTAAAAATCCCCAATGTTTTGAATACATCTTCACAATAAGCCTGATTAGCAATTGTAGTTAATTTTCTTACGGAGCTTCTCCGTTGCTTCTAAACTATCTTCATATTTTGTGCAGTTGTTTCCTAGAAAAGAATTCCTTGACTAAGAATGGAGTGTACATGTGAACAATATGTAAAAGACACTTGCTGTTACACACTGATGACAGGATGTTAGGACATAACACGCTAAAGACAATGTGGCTGCAAGTATCTTCGCCGGCCTGGGTGGCCGAGCGGTTCTAGGCGCTACAGTCTGGAACCGCGCGACCGTTACGGTCGCAAGTTTGAATCCTGCCTCGGGCATGAATGTGTGTGATGTCTTTAGGTTAGTTAGGTTTACGTAGTTCTATGTTCTAGGGGACTGATGATCTCAGAAGTTAAGTCCCATAGTGCCCAGAGCCAGTTGCCACTTGCAAGTATCTTAGTTTGTTCTCACCATTTCAACTGACAAGGAATCTTCGTTCCCAGATATTTTATGTTTCTAATGGAATCTGTAGAAGTACGACCTACTATTAATTTCACACTGTCATTTTCCCGAGTCAAACAGAAATTCATCGTATTTGTCTTGCGTATATTCAAGGTAAATTTGTACTGAATAGATCAGTTGCAAAATCCATTGACAATTCAATTTCTCTCTCTGTCAGAAATAAAATTTTATGAATGACTTCAATGTTACAGTCACCGTTAAAAAAAAGTCCCTGTGACTAATAATATCGGACGATAAGAGCTGCGACATTGTGAAGATGCTAAATGTTGCAAAACATCCACAATCTTAGTTTTCGTTAGTGAACAGGAAATTCTTCACTGATCAGTCAGGGAAGAAACCATTAACATAATAAATTAATTCTTTGCTGTTGTAGAAAATGCGCATAGAACTCAGTCTGCACTGTCACTATTGTTATCAAAAGCCTTTCATTTCAACCCGTCTCTAATTATCTCGGTGTCGAGGGAAGTTAATTTTCCCTTTATTTTTAAATCCCTACCTAATTTTTCTTATTATATTTTTATTTAATTCATTCTTGTTCTTATTCCTTTAGCTCCTTTGTGAATTTTGATTTTGTACTATGGTAAAAAGTAGTTTACACACCCTGATGCAGTGTTTTCAATTTTTACGTCAAAGTATGTTTACACTGCGCTGTAAAACTCGTTACGTCTGATTGGATAAGAGAGAAGAAAAATGGTTCAAATGGCTCTGAGCACTATGGGACTCAACATCTTAGGTCATAAGTCCCCTAGAACTTAGAACTACTTAAACCTAACTAACCTAAGGACATCACACACACCCATGCCCGAGGCAGGATTCGAACCTGCGACCGTAGCAGTCCCGCGGTTCCGGACTGCAGCGCCAGAACCGCTAGACCACCGCGGCCGGCGATAAGAGAGAGAATTGCGACTAATCTGGGCAGGGTAAACAAACGAGTAAATAAGTGAATAAATATTACGGGGTATCGCGTCGTTAACCATAAAAACAACAAACGCAACTGAATTTGTACGCAGTTTTTTTAACTTTCTTGGAGAGGTTTTCCAGTGAATGGTTAAAAAAAATTCCCCACACTACTGTTTTCGTCGCGAAAGATGAAGATGGGTGGCTATTGTTTGCTTAATTGGCTTTTAGGTATTCTCAGTTTTGGTGTTAATATTCTTCATTCTTTACAATGGCCGCAGAACTTATGGGCTAAGAATCATGGCATTGTGGCATCTTTAGAAAATAGTGGTTGTTCTTAAGCTGACTTAGGCCCAGTCGGCGTTTAAAAGGCTCACTAATATTCAGAGGTGGACAAAACAGTTTCTTTTCGGACCGGTTCTGAACCTTACTTTACGTCGTCATGATCGCTTGTATAACTGTGATGTGTAAGGGTTTGCTGAAACAGTCCACTACGTCGGCGCCTTCACCAGACAGTAAATCATAGAAGATATGAAATAGTTTTTTTTTTCATTCAGCGTTTCATAGTGGATTTTCTATTTTGATTCCGAAACTCCTCAATTTGACTCTGTCCTGTAATTAAGAAACTGAAAAAGTAAATAAAATAAAATGGAGTATATACCACAAACAGTTTACCCAACTACATAACTCCGCATTTCAATGTCGATTTCAGGAAATTTGATAGGAAGACATGTTTTCATCAGTCTTCTGACAGTTCCGATTAGGTCCGCCATGAGTTCATCTCCTATATCAACTTCATCATCTCAGAGTTCCACTTATACACGACGTCTATTTGTTAGATATGCCCAAATCCGTGCCCCCCCCCCCCCCCCCTACAGTCTCCACCCTTTACAGCTCCCTCTACAACCTTGCAAGTTATTCCCTGATGTCTTAACAGATATCCTATCATCCTGTCCCTTCTTCTTGTCAGTGTATTCCTCATACTCCTTTCATCGCCGTTTCTGCCGAGAACCTCCTTATTCCTTACCTTATCAGTCAACCTAATTTTCCGTCCGCAGCTCGTGGTCGTGCGGTAACGTTCTCGCTTCCCGCGCCCGGATTCCCGGGTTCGATTCCCGGCGGGGTCAGGGATTTTCTCTGCCTCGTGATGACTGGGTGTTGTGTGATGTCCTTAGGTTAGTTCGGTTTAAGTAGTTCTAAGTTCTAGGGGGACTGGAGACCATAGATGCTAAGTCCCATAGTGCTCAGAGCCAATCAACTTAATTTTCAATATTCGTCTGTAGTAGCTTCGGTGCTCGCCTGTTCCTGTTTTCCCACCGCACGTATTTCACCACCAAACAATGCTGTGCTCCAAAATGTACATTCTCAAAAATTTTATCCTCAGATTGAGGCCCATGTTTGACACTAGTGGACTTCCCTTAGCCAGGAATGCCATTTTTGCCTGTGCTGGCCTGTTTTTATATGTTCCTTGCTCCCTCCGTCAAGGGATATTTTGTTGCCTCGTCAGTGATCACCAGTCCTGATGATAAGTTGCCAGCTGTTCTCATTTCTGCTACTTCTCATTACTTCTGAGTTTCTTCGATTTACCCTTAGTCCACATTCTGTGCTCATTCAACAGATCCCATAGTTCTTCATCACTCCCACTGAAGGTAGCAATGTCATGAACGAATCTTATCATTGATATCGTTTCATCTCGAATTATGACTCCACTCTTGAACCTTTCTTTTATATCCGTCATTGTTTCTTCATTGTGTAGATTAAACGGTGGATTTTTTACACCCTTTTTCAATCCGAGCACTTCTTGGTCTTCCATTCTCATTGTTTTCTCTTGGCTCTTGTACATTTTGCATGTTACCTGTCTCTCCCTATAGATTACCCCTATTTTTCTCAGAATTTCAAACATCTTGCGCCATTTTATACTGTCGAACACTTTTTCCAGGTCGCGTCCAATGAACGCGTCTTGATTTTTCTTCAGTCTTACCTCCGTTATCGACCGCAACGTCAGAACTTTCTGACTGGTGCCTTTATCTTTCCGAAGGCCGGACTGATCGTCATCTAACAGATTCTCAATTTTCTTTTGCATTCTTCTATGTATTACTCTTGTCAGCAACGTGGATGCGCGGTAGTTCTCTCAGTTTTTGGCTCTTGCTATCCTCGGATTTGTGTGGATGATGAAACTTCTTGGTAGACTAAAAGTGTATCTCGACCGAAGCTCGAACTCAGGTCCTTTGCCTTTCATGAGCAAGTGCTAGGTAGAGATGTCCACTCCTATTCAACTGTACTACCTACAGTGTCTGTAGCACCAGAAAACTTCAAACGTATGTCTTCATTCCTTAGTACTTCCGTACCCCACTTCCACATGCATTGATCTTTCCTGACCAGACTTTTAAACTTAGCCTACTCATCATCATTACTAAACTGTGATCTCAGTCTACGTAATAACAGTGAAGAGTCTGGTTAAGAATCACAAGGGGTAGAGTAAAGCCCTAATTGGAAAATCCCGGAAGCTTAAAGCTGGATTACATCGTGGTCAGCCAGATATTCCGAAATTAGATATTAGTTTTTAAGGTGTGCCCAGAAGCACATAGAGACTCAGACGAAAAATCACTCTAGTCTTCATAATTACTTAATACCGCCATCGGGCCTGGTCGTCCAGCGGTAAAGCGCGTGCCTTGGACCCGAGAGGTCACGGTATCGAGTGCCCACGGGAACTTCCAGTCTGCCCTTAATTTAGCTTTCACCTCTCAGTGATGTGTCGAGTCGCCAGAAACGTACCGTTGGTCGGATCTCACGTTCAGCTGTAGGTTCTCTTTTACTGGTTGGATAACCAGGACACATTAAGTGCACGCAAGTCCCCGAAGTAGCGTCAGATTGAAGGACTTCCATTCTGGCATGGTTTGCACTATACAGGGTGATTCAAAAAGAATACCACAACTTTAAAAATGTGTATTTAATGAAAGAAACATAATATAACCTTCTGTTATACATCATTACAAAGAGTATTTAAAAAGGTTTTTTTTCGCTCAAAAACAAGTTCAGAGATGTTCAATATGGCCCCCTCCAGACACACGAGCAATATCAACCCGATACTCCAACTCGTTCCACACTCTCTGTAGCATATCAGGCGTAACAGTTTGGATAGCTGCTGTTATTTCTCGTTTCAAATCATCAATGGTGGCTGGGAGAGGTGGCCGAAACACCATATCCTTAACATACCCCCATAAGAAAAAATTGCAGGGGGTAAGATCAGGGCTTCTTGGAGGCCAGTGATGAAGTGCTCTGTCACGGGCTGCCTGGCGGCCGATCCATCGCCTCGGGTAGTTGACGTTCAGGTTTCATAACTAACCTTTTTCGTAGGACTCTCCATACAGTTGATTGTGGAACTTGCAGCTCTGTGCTAGCTCTGCGAGTCGATTTTCCTGGGCTGCGAACAAATGCTTGCTGGATGCGTGCTACATTTTCATCACTCGTTCTCGGCCGTCCAGAACTTTTCCCTTTGCACAAACACCCATTCTCTGTAAACTGTTTATACCAACGTTTAATACACTACCTATCAGGAGGTTTAACACCATACTTCGTTCGAAATGCACGCTGAACAACTGTCGTCGATTCACTTCTGCCGTACTCAATAACTTTCTGTTGAGCGGTCGCCATCTTAGCATCAACTGACGCTGACGCCTAGTCAACAGCGCCTCAAGCAAACAAATGTACAACTAAATGAAACTTTATAGCTCCCTTAATTCGCCGACAGATAGTGCTTAGCTCTGCCTTTTGTCGTTGCAGAGTTTTAAATTCCTAAAGTTGTGGTATTATTTTTGAATCACCCTGTATTATTATACCTGTTCGCACGCCGAGGAACTTTGTATGGAATTAGTCTTATTGATATTTGGACGATACGGTTGGAAAAAAATGCGGAATTTGGTGCGTACCATCGCGGAACATTCCTGCTTCAGCCACTATAGTTTCGTTAATTTCCGATAGCCTTCAAAATGGCGTCTGTTACGGATGTGTGTTCCAAGCAGAGAGTTGTAATTGAGTTTCTTTTGGCGGAAAACCAGAGCATCACAGGCGCTTGCAGAAAGTCTGCGGAGACCTGGCAGTGAACAAAAGCACGGTGAGTCGTTGGGGGAGGCATCCGCCATCGCCGCAAAAAGGCCGTCCAAACCTGTCCGATGTTACGCGTGCCGGCTGACCTAACACAGCAGTGACCCTCGTAATGTTGGAACGTGCGGACACTCTCATTCGACGTCCGCATCGCTGCAGAACTGGACTGCTAGCGCTGATAAACTGGTCCACCTTTTAGGGTACTCAAAGGTGTGTGCACACAAGGTTCGTCAGTGCCTAACAGTACACCATGAAGGACAACGAAGGACCATCTGCACGGAATCGCTTCCACATTACGAGGCTGGCTGTGACAATTTTTTGTCGAACGTTTTCACAGGCGAACTGGAAACAAAACGCAATTCATGGTGTGGCATCACCTCTCCTCTGAAGAAAATAGATGAAGGCCGCACCTTCTATTGGTAACGTCATGGTGACAGTCTTCTTTTTCCTTGCTCACGGCGTCAAGATCAATGGCTAAGTGTATCGTGCCACCCCCAGAAAATTGACGAAATGACTTCAGCGTGTTCATCACCACAAAAATGCAAACGAACTTCTAGTCCTCTGTGACAACCCAAGGCCTCACACAAGTGTGAGCACCCGAGAACAGCTCACTAAATTTATATGTTAAAAAATGACGACATTCCTCCATCTGTATTAATGTGTTGGTTTTATTGGCAACTAGTTTCGATGTTGTTACAACATCATCTTCAGGACCATACTTGTTGACAGCAACCATATGTGTCTAATACCAGTAGTCAGAGGTGAGATAGGCGTGTTCCATGCGGAAGGCTGTTGATGAGTTACTACCTGCTTTGTACATGGAACACGCCTATCTACTAGTGTGAGATACATACAGTTGCTGTCAACAAGTATGGCCCTGAAGATGATGATGTAGCAACGTCGAAACTAGTTGCCCACAAAACCAACACCTTAACACACCTGGACGAATTTCGTCATTTTTTAACATATATTATACTAGCTGTCATCCCAAGTCGTCCGTTTCAATTATGGATATACGAAGACTCACTAAATTTCGTTGGACTGTTCTTACTCTTTCACCCTACAGACCGGATCTCGTACCTTCCGACTTCCGAAGTGTTTGGCTCAATGAAGAATGAACTCACCAGGAATCAGTATCTGACTGATGGGGAGGTCATTGATGCAGCAAGACCCGTAGAGTGGTACCATGCGGGCATATAGACCCTGCCAGTAAGCTTGCGTAATGTCATAGCATAGAACAGAGATTATTTTGGAAAAAAGCCTTTGCAACCAAAAGAGGTATAAAACTAACCTGCTTTCAGAAAAAAAATATGTTGCATTACCTACTGTACGCAGGTTCCTCTGTTTTAATCAGTTTTGATGGTGGTCGTTATGGCCCGTTCTCAATAGTCTGATGCATACAGTGTCTAATCATGGCGTGAAGTATTTAAGGCAAGACATTCCGTTCTTCTTGAGTTATGTCGCAGCTAGTAGCAACTTGTTACATTGCAGTCGTATTTCCACTGTTGGCTGGTGTTAGAAGACCGGAGGACAGATGTTTCTGAAACAAGGCGATGTGCGCCATCTGCCAGCAGGCATTCCGACAGAGGGGCACAGTGGAGAGAGAGAGAGAGAGAGAGAGGAAAACAAAAGAACTTTCCGCCATCAGCTCCAACTACTGACAGTCGCGTCGGCGCCCGCGGGCCAGCAATCAAGTCGATCAGCCGCGCAAGGTAGTGGTCGCAGCCGCGGCGATCCAATCGACTCGCTCCGCCGCCCGCAGCCCGCAGCCTTGTCGATTATTATTCCTCCTCCCGGGTCGACCTCTGTCGACCAATCGAGGAAGGCGGTAGGCGCGGCCGACCCGAGCGGCGAGGCGTTCCGTGGCGTGCCGCAAGGCTGCATCCTGGGACCGCCGCTTTTTTCCCCGCGCCGCGCCGCGCTGTGCTGCGCGCCCAGCCCTAATCGCGGTTTAATACCAGGGTCTGGCCAGCGATTGGTATCATCAGGCGGTAATGCCAGGCTTGGCTTCCTCTCTCCCTTTGTGGGTTCGTCTCTTTTTCCCCGTTACTCCGCGCTCTCCCCCGTCGCCATCGGCTCGGCTAATGAGTAACGTGGAGGCAGTGTAATATCTCTCTCTCTCTCTCCCTCTCTCTCTCTCTCTCTCTCTCTGTAGAGCTCGCAGCGTTGCTGTACCTCACTTGCTGATAAATGTTGCGCTGGGAGGAATGGGGCGATCTGGAAACACGCACGACTTGCCCCGGGAATAGGTCCAAACCCACACTGCCGGACTTCTGTACACTACCAACTGCATTCAGCGTTTTCAATATCACCTGAATGTTAACAATCTGCCATTTTTACTGCAACTGATTCTCTTATCCCTTTTTTGAGCTCATCATTACTTCTAAATTTCATTTGTGCAGTCGAAACAAGGCACCGAGGGTTGACGACGTTCAGTCAGAATTACAGATAGGCTTTGGAGAGCCAGCCATGACAAAATTATTCCATCTGGTGTGCAACATGTAAGAGACAGGTGTAATATCCTCAGACTTCAAGAACCAAATCAGTTGCTGACAAGTGTGAAAATTACTGATCTATCGGTTTAGTAAGTTACAGTGGCAAAATACTAATTCTTTACAGTGTGGCAGTTTGGTTTAAATTGACTGAGACTACAGTCGTGTGTGTGTTTGTGTGTGTGTGTGTGTGTGTGTGTGTGTGTGCGTGTTGTTGGCGAACGCCTTAGTGGACGAAATCTTTAATTGTGAGAGTCTTTTTGTTGTGCCTAAATGCGGCTCAGCATCTCCGCTATATGGTGAGTAGCAACTTTCCTTCTCATAATATTGTTATATTCCATCCTGGATTCTCCATTCTTTAATCATTTAAAGGAGATCTAAAAATTGGTAGAAGCTGATCTCAGGGAAGATCAGTTTGGATTTCGGAATAACGCAGGAACAAGCAAAGCAATACAACTTAATTGAGATGATAGGTTATGGAAAGACAATCGTGTGTTCAATAAATTTGTATACTTAGAAGAAGCTGTTGACAATGTTGACTGGAATATTAACTTCGAAATTCTGAAATTAGCAGCTGTAAAATACAGGGAAAGAAAGGCTATTTACAACTTATACAGAACTCAGATGGCGGTTATAAGAGGTAAGGGGCATGGAAGGAGTGATTGAGAAGGGAGTGAAACAGGGTTACAGCCTACCCCTGAATTATTCAATCTGTACACTGAGTAAGCAGTAAAGGAAATCAAAGAAAAATTGCAGTAGGAATTAAAGCTCAGGGAGAAGACGTAAAAACTATGAGGTTTGCTGATGGTGTTATAATTCTGTCAGAGAATGCAAAAGACTTGGATAAGCAGTTGAACAGAATGGACAGTGCCTTGGAAGAAGGATATAACATGAATATCAATAAATGCAAGGCTGGGATAATATAACGTAAGTCAGTTACATCAGATGATGCTGAGAAACTTAAAGTGGTAGGTGAGGTTTGCTATTTCGGCAGCAAACTAACTGATGGTGGCCGAGGTAGGGAGGATATAACATGTAGACTGGCAGGAGCAAGGAAAGCGTTTCTGAAGAAGACAAACTTGTTAACATCAAATGTAGGTATTTGACTCCTGAATTGGAAATATAAAAATTCGTGTTTCCGTGTTTTTGGAAATTTAATCTGTAAGGGGTTAAGTAGTGCAAGAAAACAGATTTTTGACTTCTCAGTTGCAAATAAAGAATTAGGTAGGTGTTTCAGTGTGTCTGGCAATTCGAACCTGTAAGCAAATCAAACAGTGTCTGTAAATTTTTATTAATTATGGAAGCATTTTTAAAGTTAAATCTGTCGGCTGGAAATGAAAAACAGTATTTGTTTCACTATTTCTGGGAATTCAACCCCTATTGGGTGAAATAGGGCATGAAAGTTACTATGGAAAGATTTTAGTATGCGATAATTTTTGAAGCAACTCTACGAAAATTTGTATTTGGCTTCTCCATTAGAAATATAAAAATACTTGTATGTGTTTCACTGCTTTTGGAAATTCAACCATAAGAGGGTGTAATATGGGGTGAAAACGTTTATGAAAATATTTAATTGTGAATAATATATTCTGAAGACTGGCGTTTGGCTCCTCAGATAGGAATGAAAAAATTACGCACTTCATTGTTTTTGGAAATTCAACCTAAGTTTCCTGAAATTTTCAAAACTAAATCTTTGAAACTTGGCATTTGCCTTCTCAGTTAGAAATGAAAAAATATGTCTTCCACTATTTTTGGAAACTGACCCCTTAGGGTTAGAAATAGAGCCTGACTAGTTCACTGATTCATCATTACCAACTCCAAACCACTACGGAGAGAACCTGAAATTTGGAGAGGGTGTTGGTCTCACACTTAATGCATTGTTTAAGAAATGTTCGAAAATCCATCCCCTAAAGTGGTTAAATAGAGCACAAAAATCTTTCAGAAAACATGTCGTTATTAAGGCAATTTTGAAGCTAAAGCTACAAAAACTAGTATTTGGTTTTTCAGCCAGAAGTAAAAAAAGATGTGTACTGAGGGGATAAAATAGTGGATGAAAGACTTTTTTTTAAAAAAAATCATTAGTAAAGAACTACCAAAACATTTTAAAGCTACATCTAGCAAAATTGGTGTTTCACTCCTCAATTCGAAATAAAATATTCATGTTTCAGTGGTTTTGGAAATTCAACTCCCTCTGGGAGTGAAACAGGGGAAGAAACGTTTTATGAAATTATTTCAGTATGAAAGCATTTTCAAAGCCAAATCTATAAAAGATTGTATCTGGCGTTTAGGTTAGAAATTAAAAAAAAATATGCGTTTTATTGTTGTTGGAAATTCAACCTGTAATGAGGTGAAATAAAGGATGAAAGTTTTTATGGAAACATTTCATTATGAAACCATTTTTGAAGCTAAATGTATGAAAATATGTATTTGGCTTCTATGTCAGAAATGGAAAAAAAATGTCTTTCATTGTTTGTGGAAATTTAGTCCCTAAGGGAGTGAAATAGGGGACGAAAATTTTTAAGAAAATATTTCATTGCTTTAGAAAATTTTGAAAGATAAATCTCGGTGAAATATGTGTTATAGGATGAAAATTGCAATGGAAACACCACAAGAAGACAAAAGGCATGATTAACAAAACCCTTAGACTTCAGCTATCAGAATCGTTTTTTGGCCACAAGTAGATTCGGAAAAGACCATGTTCTTATGGTCTTAATTACCCAAAAAATTTATGAGGTGGTGCAATTTGTGAAGAACATAAAAATTTGGTTGAAGAAAAGAGAAGTGTAGAGATCATACAGTATACGCGAGTGAAGCAGCGGGCGCTGATCTAGTATAAAATATGAAACGTCAACCTGGTCGTAGGTTGTGTTCCAAAAATGAACAACATAGAGACAGAAGTGATGACACTTTCTGCTGGACCTCATCATCATTTTGCAGGACAATGCTCAAGCGCGTACACTGCAAGCTGTTACTGATTTGTTGGACTGATGGGGTTGCTAAGTGCTAAACAAACTACTGCACTCGTGAGTTCATCTTGATTTCTAAACTGAAGCAAACATTTCTCGGCATTCGCTTCAGAACTGCTACAAATTCGTCGGGCAATAGACCGCGCCGCTCGAACTGTCAACACAAATGGCACTGCTAAGATGGTTCAAATGCCTGTGAGCACTATGGGATTTAACATCCAAGGTCATCAGTCCCCTAGAACTTAGAACTACTTAAACCTAACTAACCTAAGGACATCACACACATCCATGCCCGAGGCAGGATTCGAAACTGCAACTGAAGCGCCTAGAACCGCTCGGCCACCTCAGCCGGCGCACTGCTAAGACTATCCTACGACTTCCACATCGCTGTCAAAGTGCTATACACAATGCTGGTGACTACTTCGAAGGTTAGTAAAACTTTGAAACACGTATCTACTTTGTACGAGCTGTAAATAAATAGTTGCCACTATTAAAGTTCCAACCCTTGTAGCAGCATAATTGCTGATCTTCTGATGAAATTTCAACCAAGTTTTGTGTTTACTTGACTTGTTATCTGTATAATTATTTATATAAAGCTAATGCAGGGTTAGTGTAGGACACTAGCGCTAGAGACGGGTATCGGGATCGGAAGCCTTTAGGCTGTGTGGTACACGAAATTGTAACGTATACACATTTAGGGTTTTCTTTTTTTCTTCTATTTTTTAAAAGGGAAATATGGAGTAATAATGACATAAATAGAATGGATGTAACATGAAGGGAGCCTTAGAAAAAATCTGACTTGAAATGACAATCAGTAGAGGACAAACATTCAGTCCAAGAAATACGATAGAGTCGAAGCTGTACGGGAAAACAAAGAACTGGGCCTCAAACCTGTTTTAGGAAACAACAAGGTTATTTTCTGGGAACACTGATGAGCAGGAACACAGTAGGATCAACGGAATATTCGAAGAACGCTGCCTAGCGCTCCACGTTTGTGAGGGTTGGACCCATGAGAATTGTGTCCATTATAGAACTAAGCAGGCTTTTGCAACAAATGCAGATTATGCTATATTTTAAAAATGTATAAAATTACGCTTCCCTATATTTTATATGTCCTTCGAGTTGTCTGTAAACGGTGTTCTAGTAGCGCCTATAACTGAAAGGTTTTACATCTATAGTGATGAATTTGTACAGAAACCAGATGACAGTTATAAGAGTCGAGGGACATGAAAGGGAAGCACTGGTTGGGAAGAGAGTGAGACAGGGTTGTAGCCTATCCCCGATCTTATTCAGTCTGTATATTCAGCAAGCAGTAAAGGAAACAAAAGAAAACAAAAATTCGGAGTAGGAATTAAAATCCAGGGAGAAGAAACAGAAACTTTGAGGTTCGCCGATGACATTGTAATTCTGCCAGAGACTGCAAAGGACCTGGAAGAGCAGCTGAACAGAACGGACACTGTCTTGAAAAGACGATATAAGATAAACATCAACAAAAGCAAAACGAGGGTAATGGAATGTAGCCGAATTAAATCGGGTGATGCTGAGGGAATTAGATTAGGAAATGAGACGCTTAAAATAGTAAATGAGTTTTAGTATTTGGGGAGCAAAATAACTGATGATGGTCGAAGTAGAGAGGATACAAAATGTAGACTGGCAATGGCAAGGAAAGCGTTTCTGAAGAAGAGAAATTTGTTAACATCGAGTATAGATTTAAGTGTCAGGAAGTATTTGTAGGGAGTGTAGCCATGTATGGAAGTGAAACATGGACGATAGCTTGGACAAGAATAGAATAGAAGCTTTCGAAATGTGGTGCAACAGAAGAATGCTGAAGATTAGATGGGTAGATCACATAACTAATGAGGAGGTGTTGAATAGGAGAAGAGAAGTCTGTGGCACAACTTGACTAGAAGAAGGGATCAGTTGGTAGGACATGTTCTGAGGCATCAAGGGATCACCAGTTTAGTATTGGAGGGAAGCGTGGAGGGTAAAAATCGCAGAGGGAGACCAAGAGATGAATACACTAAGCAGATTCAGAAGGATGTAGGCTGCAGTAGGTACTGGGAGATGGAGAAGCTTGCACAGGATAGAGTAGCATGGAGAGCTGCATCAAACCAGTCTCTGGACTGAAGACCACAACAACAACAGTAACAGTGATGAAGTCCCTGGTCTTGCTTTTCTGTGTGTTGATTGCACGCCTCGGTCACTTTCTTCACATATTTAACAAATCCATCTTCTCTGCAGGTCATAACGGGTTCATTTCTCAGTTTTATTTTATGATGACACTTTCAATCGACATTCATACCAACACCTAAGGCACTTTCACATGCAGAGTTCTGCGATAACTCTAAAGATGTGTTAGTTTGCCATTACCCAGCTGGTTGTAGCCACCTACCTCCAGCTGAGGTATCACTGCGGTTAGGGCGGTTATGCGGTCCTCCTTCATGCAAAGGAAAATGTCTGGTGGGTAACATTATCTTAATGAAAGTGAATCACAATAACTAAAGAGGAATTAAATTATGTCATCAAAAGATACTTCTGTAGTTACTGTACAATACCATCTACTACTACAAATACCAACAACAACAACAATAATAACAATAATAATAATAATAATTTCCGTCTATCTTTCAACAAACAAATGTGAGTGAAATCTTATGGGATGTAACTGCTAAGGTCATCAGTCCCTAAGCTTACACACTACTTAACCTAAATTATGCTAAGGACAAACACACACACCGATGCCCGAGGGAGGACTCGAACCTCCGCCGGGACCAGCCGCACAGTCCGTGAATGCAGCGCCTGAGACCGCTCGGCTAATCCCGCGCGGCGTCTATCTTACAAATCTAGAATGTATTCAAAATTGTTATTGATATTATGATATTAATTGGTTATATATATGAAGATAGTAACTGTTCTCGGAACAATAGATACCATTAATGACCGTGCAGCTTCTATAGAATAAATGATAGTTAATTGAAACACTCAGCTGCCGACAAGTGTTGTTGATATACCTCGATGGGGACAGTTGAAAATGTGTGCCCCGACCGGGACTTGAATCCGGGATCTCCTGCTTGCATGGCAGACGCTCTATCCATCTGAGCCACCGAGGACAAAGGTGAATAGCGCGACTGCCGGGACTTATCCCTTGTACGCTTCCCGTAAGACCCACATTTCCAACTGTAGGGGCACACATTTTCAGCTGTCCCTATCGAGGTATATCGACAAAACTTGTCGGCATCTGAGGGTTTCAATTATTTATCAATTATTCTAGAAAAGCTGCACGGTCATGAATGGTATCTGTTCTTTCGAGAAGAGTTACTATCTTCACATATATAGTTAAACGCTACCCAGACATTGACCTTCGTCTGTGCGAATGCGCACAGGTCGCCCGAACTCTTACGGGAATAGCCAAAGTGTGCGGGAGTAATGAGTGGATGGACCAATATCTGTTAAGTACATTACATATGTAGAATTGTGGACAGTTGGGAAAGTGGGACTCACGGGAAGCGTACCACTGATGAGTCCCTGCAGTCATGCTATTCATCTGGATAGAACGTCTGCTATGTAAGCAGGAGATCCCGGGTTCGAGTCCCGGTCGGGGCACACATTTTCAGCTGTCCCCATCGATGTATATCGAGAACACCTGTCGGCAGCTGACGGTGTCAATTATCATTAACTGGTTAATCACAAAACATCATATTTTAATTTAACTAATTTCCATAAATTTGGCCCATACAATAATAGTAGAGTTTCCAATCTTGTTCATGCAATGTCATGACCACAAATATCGTCTTCTCAATCACTGCACTGCCTCGTATTTGTCTAAACTCTTATTCAACTATCTCAACAGCACAGCAAAAGCACTCGTTCCCAAGAAAGTAAAATTCTTTCCGAGCAGTCACGTAGCACTGTCATGTTATATGAATAATTTTCTGTATCAGAAACTCTTCCAGAAAATATCAGATGAATGAAATTCCTTCCAAACTTCAAAATTCAGATAAATTTCAACTTTGTACCACGACGGCCATCTCTTCCACATTCTGTGCAGATCATTTTCTCAGCTTTTCTCCGCTACAACTTTTCCCTCCCCCTGTCAACAGTGTTCTCTATATATTCTTGTTCTTCCTCAACAGCCACTGTCACTATCATTTCGATCTTCCTCTATTCCTTTATCCATTCCGCTTCTGATAATACCAAACGTGGTTTCAAACGTGTTGAGCTAATCTATATCATTCTAACTGGCCTATACTATTATAATTATTACAATTTTTATTATTGTATCTAGTGTCAGTTACTATTGCTATTATATTTATTGTTATTATTATCATCATCATTATTACTGAGAAGATTTGTAATATGTTTTGTCTGTGTTGGTCATGGTTATATGTAAAATCTGCTCAGCCTAAATAAGCAGTAAGTCTCTACACATAAAAGACAATGTCCCAAATGACTCACTCTCTGACTCATCACGCCGAACACAAGCCACTAAGGACAGAAATACGAAATGTGCAGAGGGTGTTGATCTTATATTGTAGGCGTTGTTTAAGAAGGGATTTTAGTTACATTGCACAAGCAATGGGTTGAAAAAGGCGATGAAAAGTTTTTAGGAAATATGTCGCAATTCAGACAACATCGAAGCTAGGGCTACGAAAACTGGTTTTAGATTTCTTAGTCACAAACAGAAAAATACGTGTTTCGGAATTTGTGAAAATTCAACCACTAAGGGGGTTGAAACAAGTTATGAAATATTTTTAAGAAAGCATTTTTAAAGATAAATCGACTCAAATTTAGATATGGCTTCTTTGGCTTTTCTGGTAACTCAACCGCCTATGGGTGTGAAATACGGAATGAAAGTTCTTATTAAAATAGTTTCATTATGCAAGTATTTTTGAAGTTAAATCTATGAAAAAATGTATTTGATTTCTCTGTTAGAAATAAAAAATACGCATTTTACTGTTTACGGAAATTTGACCCCTAAGTGGGTGACATAGGATGTGAAATTTTTTGCGAAAATATTTCATTGTAAGAGCATTTTTGAAGTTAAATCTTTGAAAAGTGGTATTTGGCTTCTCGGTTAGAAATAGAAAAGTTACGAGTTTTATTACATTCTTGATATTATTAAAAAAATACGTGTTACACTGTTTTTGGCAATTCAGCCCCCGAGAGGGTCAAATAGGGCATGAAAATTTTTAAGAAATTATTTCGTTTTATTAATGAAAGCTAAATTCATGAAAGCTGGTATTTCACTTCTCGGTTAGATACAAAGAAATTTGTGTTATGTGATGAAAGTTTCTGTGGGAATATCAGTACAAGAGCGTAAAGGGCATAAATAACAAAAATCTGGCTCTCCAGCTACCAGAATATTTTTGGTCAGGAATACGTTTGGAAAAGACCATGCTTTAGAAGCCATAAATACCGTGAAAGATTTAGAAGGTGATGCAATTTGTGAACTAGATAAAAAAAAGAGAGCTATCTAACGGTCACCATGACATACTGTCTTTGTCAGAATTGCATACAAAAAGAAACTGCTCATTAATACGTTAATTTTTCAATATGTCTAATATGCACTTAGAAAATTATTTTTGATTTAATTTCTATGTAAACGCAAGCGAAGCTAGTAAAGGAATTTACCTAAATACATGTACTTGCTTGTATCTGTACATAGCTTTGGCTCTACAGTAAATAAAATAATCCTACTTATTTGTCTGAAAGCATTCTCGAAATACGTTAGTCACACAAGAGTCAAATATTTTTATACATACAATATGTTACTCGTGTCTTCAAGACGACTGTAGAACTGTTAAAGTAAAGAATACATTAAATTTATTGGTATCGGATCTCATACACCTGTCAGACATAATTTGACCGCTCTTGAAAGACGTAAGTCTAGAACTTACTACGAACAATTGTGCAAATACATATTTCGATTAGACGGAAATCATCTATGACATATGACTGGAGTATTTCACATATATATTAAAAGTCAAATACTGCGGTTTTCACGAAGACGATACCGTTTATTTCCTAATTGTCAAACATTGGCAAGAAGTTTTTTAAGTCCATCAGTTTCTATGTTTGGTACAAGCGTTATTCTGTAACGCAAAACTTCTGTCGCAAATCATACGTACGATTAAATTTCTGAGCGAAGTGAAACGTAACTGTGAATTTACAACCACTCTCCAAAATAAAATATTACTTCTTCGGTCACTGTAAACTACAAGAGAACATCTTCAAAAAAACTCAAAACTTTGTAACATCGTCCGTTCTGCTCTAAAGCCAAGAAACGCTTTTTTCCGCTAGACACTGCGATCCATAACCAACTACGCGATTTAGCGATTATAACAATCTTGTACAGTTTGGTAATTCAAATTTTAATTACCTCATCTATTACCTATTCCCACGTCTACACTCCTCAAACTGTCTTGTAGTGTGTGGTGGAGGGTACTTCAGGCACCACGTTTTCCCCGCTTACCTGTCGAATTCTACTTGGTAATGGTCTCAGACACATTAGCCATACACAAGAATCGGTCGTTTCGTGTACCACTTCTTTCGGGACGGAACAACATTTCTCAAAAATTCTTCCTGCGTATTACAGCCCGACAGTTGCTTTTCCTGAAGTTTCTGTGATGTTGTCATTCCATATTAGGTCGCTCGGATGGTAACTTCTAGTTATTTATCGGTAGTTACAGTTTCCAGTCGTGTGTATCCATTATCCTTACACGTAATATTGTTTATCAGCTCACGCAATTTCTAAACTGATTGTTTAGTTTCACCATATACTGAATATCGTTGGTCATGCAACAACAGCTAGGTAACACGTATCCAAACCTAACAATTAATTTTGTCCGCTGACAATGGTTTGTGACTTATTATTGTTGTGTCTCGCGTACGGACTGAATGAGCTAAGTTGGTAGGCGACTCTTTTCAGATGCAGACGCGTTTAGGATGTGAGTGCTTTGATGTATCCGAGATAAAATTGTATCCGTCTCGAGAATATGTTTAATTATTTGCACAACGCTTCCGTTATGCCTAAAGTACCTCTGTGAAGGAGATGGTTATGTATTGTGGAATAAACGTCGTTTCTAAATCAATGTGTAGCTTTCCTCGGCCCCTACTTTTCTAAAAAGTAACAATTTCAGCAATAAATAACATTTCGTGAGTCTTCATTTATTGTTACCAACTGGATTATTCGTCTCATAATATGCTATTAAAGGTATGTGTATGTTTGATCGTATGGAGTTTTGATGTAGAAAGGAGTAATGTTGCACTAATATCCTCATAGCAATGTTACACATGGATTATGCAACAAATTTTCAGAGGTGTAGTAATATCGCCAACATGATGAAGCAATGAACGAGAGTTCAAACTTGCAACAGTGTCTCGCAATGTTATTTGTTACACCGTTCGATAGAATAAACAAGAGAGAAATGTGAGCTTTGGTTTGCATGAACTGTAACCGATTTTTGTGAGTTTGTGCATTATCGTCAGTGAAATAATAGTATCAAGAAGTAACAGTAGCCTAATTGTCGAAAGGGATGATTAAGTGAAGCATTTACAGCAGGTAATAGGAATTCAGTAGGTGAAACTGGCACAGACAATTAACTCTCAGATTGATGTGACAATGAAAGTCAGCTCCTAATGTGTTGAACCCAGACACTATGATGAACGAGTTTTCCGTTGGAGACATTAATAGTAACTGCCTAATCCTTCAGTATTTGATACAATAATCGCAAAGCTGTGTTAGCAAGAAAAGATCAATTTTTACTGCTTAACCACCTATCTACAACCAATGTACAGTAAAGCTGAACAGTAACCTTAGAAAATGCTAAAGAATAAGGAATACGATGTGTAAGGATATAGGATCTTGATGCAGATGGTCTAATTGAATAGTAATACACCTTCTAGCCTGTTTGTGACCACCATCTTACATTTATTAATGTTCAGAGCCAACTGCTAATTCTTGCACCATGCGTCAACTACCTGCAGCTATTCCAGCATTTCGAGACAGTTTTCTGGCTTCGAAACCTTCCTACAGCAACAGCAGTATCTGTGAACAGTTGCTCTGAATCACTGATAGTATCTTAATACACTCTCTTAGGGTACTACCGAACTTGCATTTACATCTGTTGATTTGGTCCTGTTGAGAAAGACATGTCGAATTATACCCATAATGATGTCATGAACCCAATCACAAACGAGCTCCTATTTCGACGGCTAAATAACAGCGCAAAACTGTATCGAAAGCCTTCTGGAACTATGCGGTATTTTGTTACGTTTCTCCAACACCTCTCTTTTAGAGCTCCTATATAACAGACTGAAACGTCGACCACGTTTTCCCTCATCTCGGAGGTTTCAGCTTCTTGTGAGTGGCTAATCTATTCAGGCAACTTTTTACAGTAATTCTTATAAAATATCTGGTATTGCATGTATGAAGTGAACCAAACTGTAATTAATGTTTATAGAGATATTTAGAATGGTCCTTTTATACAACAGAAAAACTGAAACGTAGTATTAAACGGCTATAGAAACATAGGCTCAGAACATGCATGGTAGTTTGTAAATACTAAATGCAATGACTTAAGAACTCGGTAGTGATGTCTTCAAAGGTGGGTGTTTTGCAGTAAGAACCTGCGGCTATTTATTAGTTTTACCTGTATACAGCCACTTTTAAAAACGCTGTTTATTTTTTATTCACAAGGAGGAAATTTAAGAAATGCCGCATTTTTATTGAACCGAGGTGGGGGAAAGTAGAGTTTCATCTTACAGTGAAGCGAATTTTTATTAATAGATTCATCCATCATTTAACCAATATTTCTATCATTTAACCAGTATTCATTTCACGTACTTCATGATAGGTTTGTTGGATGTTGAGTTGAGTTAACAGCTCTATTCTTTGAAGGTTATGTTACTTGTGCAGGTTTCCTCACAATGGCCAGTCAGCAATAAAAATATCTCAGTTATCTCTACCGTGCCTATAAAAAAATGTGATCAGGTATTATTCAGTTTGTGTATGTATGCTTATAATAAGATGTATAAATATATCAGAAATATTCCTTTCCACTTTTTCAATTGCGAAAATACGACAGGAATCGAAAAATTTTGAGATGAAATGCTCATTCAGTTTTTGACTGGGAAGAAACGCAACTGCATACAACAGTTTTCATGTTTATAACATATTAGGAAGTTGCTGAGAAAGCAGAGAATTTTGCATAGTCGTTTACGTAGTCACTGCCCCGCTGACAAAGAAAAATTATGCGAAATGAAAGCAGCTGTCAGAAGGACAATGAGAGATTCTTTTAACGAATTTGAAAGCAATATTTTATCAGCAGATTCTAAAAATAACCCCAAAAAATTTTGGCAGTACGTAAAATCTATGAACGTTACAAATAATTCAATACTTTCTCTTGCTGACAGTACGGAATGTAACTGATGATGATAAACAGAAGGCCGATATTCTAAAACTAGCTTTCCAAAACTCGTTTACGATGGAGGACTGCAGCACCATTCTCCCTTTCAATTATCGAACATACGAAAGGATGGCTGATATAGTGTTTAGTGTATATGGGACTGTAAAACAGTTAAGATCCTTTGACGCCAGGAAGGTATCTTGCCCAGAACGTATCCCCGTAAGATTTTATGTTGACTATGCTACAAATGTAGCACCATTATTATCCGTCATCTCTCAGAGATCACCGGAAAGGCGGCAAGTTCCACGGGACTGGAAGAAGGCCCAGGTCATAGCAATCTATAAAAAGGGTAGAAAATCGGATGCAGCTAATTACCGGCAAATTTCACTGACATCGATTTGTTGTAGAATCATGGAACATATTTTGTGTTCAGTCATAATGAGCTTTCTAGACTCTGAGAAGCTCATCTGCAGAAACCAACACGGTTTTAGGAAACAGCGGTCATGCGAGACACAGCTGGCCCTCTTTGAGCATGATATACAACAGGCTCTAGATACCGGCTTCCAGGTTGATGCAATATTTCTCGACTTTCGAAAGGCGTCCGACTCAGTTCCCCACTGTCTCTTGCTACAAAAAGTGCGCCCTTACGGTCTATCCGATGAGATATGCGGTTGGACAGAAAGTTTTCTAACAGACAGGGGGCAGTATGTCGTCTTGAACGAGGTGACTTCAACAGAAACAAGCGTAACTTCAAGTGCGCCCCAGGGGAGCGTAATAGGTCCTCTGCTTTTTACGCTTTACATAAACGATCTGGTTGATGGTATTGACAGCGCCATTAGACTGTTTGCCGATGATGCTGCAGTCTAGAGGAATGTAGTATCACACGAAAGTTGTGAACAAATCAAAGAGGATTTGCAGAAAATAAATGCGTGGTGTAATGACTGGCAGTTATCTCTCAATATTAGTAAGTATAACCTACTGCGTATAACAAGGCGAAAATCCCCATTAATGTACGAGTACAAAATAAATGCCCAGTCTTTGGAAGCGGTAACTTCAGTCAAGTATCTGGGTGTGACTATTCGAAATGATCTCAAATGGAATGATCAGATTACACAAGTAACGGGTAAGGCGAACTCTAGATTGCGGTTTATTGGTAGAATCCTGAAGCGATGCAGTCCTACAACAAAGGAAATAGCTTACAATACGTTAGTTCGTCCAGTCTTGGAGTATTGTTCGTCTGTATGCGACCCTTACCAGTTGGGTATGATTCAAGAGATTGGAACTTCTCAAAGAACAGCGGCAAGATTCGTGACTGGTATATTTAGCCATCGCAAATCTCATAGAAAGTTTGAAGTGGGACACACTTCCAGATAGACGGCGCGCTAAACAAAATGGGCTGCTCACTAAATTCCGAAATCCAATCATCACCGAGGATGTAGAGCATATATTATTACCACCAACTTTCAAATCGCGCAATGATCACCATTCAAAGACAAGGGAAATTAGAGCTCGTACTGAGGCGTTCAGAGAGTCGTTTTTCTCTCGCGCGATCCGCGAGTGGAACAGACTGATGGAGGGGGGGGGGGGATATGACTTTGGCGCGAATTGTGCCCTCCGCCACACACCGCTTGGTGGCTAGCGGAGTATACAGTATATGTAGATGTAGGTAACTGCTGTATTTACAATATACAACTGAGCTCCCGGTGGTTCCCAATTGACTCTCCGGTAGTATACGGCTCATCATTTTCTACATTCAGGGTCACTAGGAAACCCCATTTTGCAATGGTTAGAGCATTTCACAGCTTAGCGACCACCTATATTTACGACGAATTATTCAATACATTTAATTAGAAGTATCCACACGCATCGTGACTCGTATGCAAACAAATATGAATACCCTACACTTTGAGGAAAGCATGGTGGACAGTTTAGCTCAGAGTCTTACTCTCTACTTGTGGCCAGGCAATCTAGCATACTGTCTCTGAAATTCTGCTATGACTGCTGGAATAATGCGTGAAGTAACATGGCACAAGACATAACCCAAATTACACAAGTACTTGAAACCTGAACAATTAATCTACACTGAAGTACCAAAGAGACAGGTATAGGCATGCGGATTCAAATACAGAGATATGTAAACAGGCAGAATACGGCGCAGCGGTCGGCAACGCCTAAATAAGACAACAAGTGTCTGGTGCGGTTGTCAGATAGCTTACTCCTGCTACAATGGCAGGTTATCAAAATTTAAGTGAATTTGAACGTGGAGTTATAGTATGGTTCAAATGGCTCTGAGCACTATGGGACTTAACATCTGAGGTCATCAGTCCCCTAGAACTTAGAACTACTTAAACCTAACTAACCTAAGGACATCACACACATCCATGGCCGAGGCAGGATTCGAACCAGCGACTGTAGCAGTCCCGCGGTTCCGGACTGAAGCGCCTGGAACTGCTCGGCCACATCGGTCAGCAGTTATAGTATGCACACCAGCGATGGGGCACAGCATCTCCGGGGTAGCGATGAAGTGGGGATTTTCCTGTACGACCGTTTCACGAGTGTACCTTGAATATCAGGAATCCGGTGAAACATCAAAACTCTGACATCGCTCCAGCGGGAAAAAGATCCTGCAAGAACGGGACCAAAGACGACTGAAGAGAATCGTTCAACGTAACAGAAGTGCTACCCTTCCGCAAATTGCTGCAGATTTGAATGCTGGGTCAGCCTGCAATCCATTCTACGAAACATCGTCGATATGGGCTTTCGCAGCACAAGGCTCACTCGTGTTCCCTTGCTGACTGCACGACACAAAGCTTTACGCCTCGCCTGGGCCTCTTCAACACCGACATTGGACTGTTGACGACTGGAAACATGTTGCCTGGTCAGACGAGTCTCGTTTCAAATTGTATCGGGCGGATGATGTGTACGGGTATGGAGACAACCCCATGAATCCATGGACCGTGTGTGTCAGCAGCGGACTGTTGAAGCTGGTGGAGGCTCTATGATGGTGTGGACCGTGTGCAGTTGGAGCGATATGGGACCCCTGATAAGTCCAGGTACGACTCTGACAAGTGACGTATGTAAGCATCTGTCTCATCAACTGCATTCATTCACGTCCGTTGCGCATTCAGACGGAATTGGGCAATTCCAGCAGGACAATGAGACACCCCACGCGTCCAGGGTTGCTCCAGCAACAGTGTTCTGAGTTATACGCTTCCGCTGGTGACGAAACTCCCCAGACATGAACATCATCGAGCACATCTGGGATGCCTTGGAAAGTGCTGTTCCGAAGAGATCTCCAACCCATCGCACTCTTACAGATTTATGGACAGCCCTGAAGGATTCATGTTGTCAGTTCGCTCCAGCACCACTTCAGACATTAGTCGAGTCCGTACAACGTCGTGTTGCGGCACTTCTGCGTGCTCGCGTTTGTCCGACATGATATTAGGTACGTGTAGCAGTTTCTTTGGCTCTTCAGTGTTGCTCTACTTTGACATCTATACTCAGGAAACCACAGTACAGTGCGTGTGTATCATGGCCACTTCCCACTTCTCCTGTTCCAGTCGCAGACGCTTGGCATCAAGAACGATTGCTGCTTAGCCTCCGTGAGTGCTTGAATCTCTGGAAGTTTACCTTCATGGTCATTTCATGACTCATTCGTGACAGGAAGCACTAAACTGATTGTCAATTGCCGGCCGCGGTGGCGCTACGGTCTGGAACGGGCGACCGCTACGGTCGCAGGTTCGAATCCTGCCTCGTGCATGGATGTGTGTGATGTCCTTAGGTTAGTTAGGTTTAAGTAGTTCCAAGTTCTAGGGGACTGATGACCCTAGAAGTTATAGTGCTCAGAGCCACAGAGCCATTTGAACCTTTTTTTTTTGGTTGTCAGTTCTAGAAACATTCAGTCTCGGAACTTTAACAATAAACCAAACCGTGACACAGAAGACCTCACTTGCACCTTGTTGATCTATGTGACGTCTTTGCAGTTACTAAATGAATCTGAAGAAAACACATTGCTCTTCTAGGGATCTTATCTGAGATGTTTATTGGCTCGTGAACCTACCTTCGACCGAAGGCTTCGCTCTTTCATTTCTTTGCACGTTGTAACCTAGCAACGGGTGCTATCACGTCGCTCTCGAGCGCATGGCAAGTTCCACCTGCCCGATTCACACTGAGGTGGCAAAAGTCATAGGATAGCGTTATGCACTTATACGGGTGGCGGTAGTATCGCGTAGATAAGGTATAAAACGGCAATGCATTGGCAGAGCCGTCATTTGTCCGCAGGTGATTCATGTGAAAAGGTTTCTAAAGTGATTACGGCCGCACGTTGCGAATTAACAGATTCTGAACAGCGGAATGGTAGCTGGGGCTAGACCCATAGATACTCCGTTTCGAAAATCGTTACGATATTCAATATTCCGAGGTCGACAGTGTCAAGAGTGTGCCGAGAATACTTAGTTTCAGGGTTACCTGTAATTAAGAACAAAGCTGTGGCCGACGGTCTTCACTTAACGACCGGAGCAGCGACATCTGGTTTGAGGTTGTAATGGTACTTTAATTACGTAACCATTGTGGTACCTCATCTGAACCTCTCGATACCAGTAATATTCTACTGTGTTTCTGTAAAGTAGTTTACATATTTCTGAGACAACACTCAGATTTGATTTCATTTGTGATACATCGATATGTTTATATTGCAATGATATTATTCTTACGTGTATTCTTTCTTTTGTCACTATGATCTTTGACGTACTTGTAACTCTGATTTTTGGGCGCGTAAGCGATAGTTAGTTAGTTGTGAAGCTGTTAGAGAGTCGGACCTTGAAAAGGACAAGCCTTGGACGTCGTGTTGGAAAGATTCATATTGTAGTTGGCTTATAAAATGTGAGGAAGATGTTTTCAACAAAAGTGTTATCTCCAAGAATGGTTTGAGAAGCACATCTACAAAACTTTTGAATATAGCAGAATAAAACCTAGGCCTTTTTGCATCCGAGCTTGGAATCATAATCACCTAGATTTTCAACGATTGAGCCATGATAATACGAGACCAGCGTGGGAAACACAAAAAGACGAGTGCCTAGTTTTTTTCATTATTACATGAAATGACTATTAACTGTGCTCTAATGACACCTGCCACATAATATGACTGATGGTGCCCGAAAATACAGTATTTAGTAGCGTGAGCAACACCACAATCGTTATTAAATGCTGACCTTTGTTGTGGTAGGGTTGTTAGAAGGTGTTAGTGCTAACAGACAAGCAACGGCAGAAGTAAATGTGTGGCATACAACGAACGTATCCGTTGGGACAGTACGGCGAAATTTGGCATTAATGGGCTATGGTAGCAGACGACCGAGGCGGGTGCCTTTGCTAACAGCACGACATCACCTGCAGCAACTCTCCTGGTCTCGTGACCATATCAGATGGACCCTAGACGACTGGAAATTTCTGGCGTGTCAGATGAGTCCCGATTTCAGTTGGTAAGAGCTGACCGTAGGTTTCGAGTGTGGCACACACTCCACGAAGCTGTGAACCCAAGTTGTCAACAAGACACTGTGCAAGATGGTGGTGGCTCCATAATGGTGTGAGCTGTGTTTACGTCGAATGGACTTTGTCTTCTGGTCCAACTGAACCGATAATTGCCTGGAATTGGTTGTGATCGGCTACTCGGAGACCATTTGCTGCCATTCATGGACTTCATTTTCCCAAACAACGATGGCATTTTTATAAATGACAGTGCACCGTGTTACCAGGCCACAATTGTTCTGAACTGGCTTGGAGAACATTCTGAACAACTCGAGCCAATGATTTGGCCACCCAATCGCCCAACATGGAACCCATCGACCACATATGGGACATAGTCGAGAGGTTGGTTCGTGCACAACACCCTGCGAAGCTCCCAACACTTTGGCATCTATGGGCGTCCAGAGACGCAGCATGGCTCAGTTTTTCTGCAGGGTCTTCCAACGACTTTTTGAATCCATGCCACGTCAGGAAAAGTGGGGTCCGACATTATCTTAAGAGATATCCTACGACTTTAGTGACATCCCTGTGTAAACGTGCTATTCCTATTGTGGTTGTTGGTGCCGGCATCTATTACTGTGTTTATTTTCTATGAAATTTAACAAACACTTGAAACATCCTGGCAGACTAAAACTGAGTGCCGGACCGAGACTCGAACTCGGGACATTTGCCTTTCGTCGGCAAGTGTTCTAAATTCTGGTAACATAATCTTAGTCCCGTTTCTCACTACAGTGTTTCAACTCTGATTAATATTATATAAAATGTTAACATTTCTTCGATTTAATTCTATCAGATTTCATGGATTTATGTATTTTTATTCAGAATTCTGAAAGTCTCTTTTGTTCTTGCGGTTAATCTTTACTATACATGCTCCATGGGTTAACCTGGAATTGTCAGTTTTGATATTTTCTAATTGCGTGTATTTTATCTGTTCGTTGGTTTATGAGAGTTTTTCTGCTGTTTTAGTTGCTACGTATGGGCAATTTAAAGCCCCGAAAAAATTGTAAAATGGAATCTTCTTTGAGGACAATATGCACGTTAAGACTGTGGATGACAGAGGCTTGCTGTTTATTGCAAAAAGGGGCGCACTAACGCTTGTTTTATACATTCCTTTTAGTGCCTGTGGATCACGTTAATTCTAATTCTCTTATAGTTGTGCTGATCCTAATGGAAATAAACGAGTGTAAACTTTATTGTTTTCTATAAGGAGCACCGCTGTCTTCGAAGCAAATTAAACAATTTATGTTGCTTTGAGTAAATCGGTTCTTACTGGTAGTTTCCAATCCCTCGTCCTTGCTCTCTACCTTTGCTTTATGTAATTGCTCTATCAACTCTGTCTGGTACAGACATCGGACAGGTTAACATTTTGTAACTCACCTTCTTTGTGGATGGACTACGCTTACTGGTGGCTCTTCCAAGGAATCTCAGTCCCTCATTTGTATTACCTGCGTTTGGTTTTACGCGGTCGTTGCACTTTAAATCGCTCCGTACGCATACTCTTAGATCTTTTATTGTTGTGACTGCTTCAAGTGAATGTTCTCCAATGTTGTAACTACACAATAATTGATCTTCCTATTTATGTGCAAAACTTTACATGTGTTTATCTTGAGGGTAAATTCCCAATTCCTACAGCCAGCGTAGATCCTCTGAGGATGTTCGTGCATTTCGCTACAGTTTCCCAGCGCCGCCACGTCTCTGTACACAACAGCATCATGAGACTTACGACGTCATCCCTTAGGCCATTTATAGATGTGCAAGCTTAGCGCCTGCTGTTTCGCTCACGTTGACTGTATGGTCTGCACAGGTGTTATTTTGTTTTTCGTTAATCAAATTTTTATGTTTTTCACAAATTGCAACGCCTTCTAAGCTTTCCACGCTGATAAAAGCCTCAGAACCTTTGTCATCTTCTGACCAAAAAGCGATTCTGGTAGCTGGAGTTCAAGATTTTTGTTAATCATGCCTTTTGCATTCTTGTGCTGATATTTGGATAGAAAATTTCATCCCGTAACACGTATTTCTTTATATCTAAGCGAGAAGTGAAACACAAATTTTCATAGATTTTGCCTCAAAAAATTTTTTTAATAATTCATAACGAAGTATTTTCTTGAATTTTCATCGTCTCTTTCACCCCCCAAGGGGTTGAATTTCAGAAAACACTGAAACATGTAGTGTTTTATTTCTAACCAAAAAGCTAAATGAAAATTTCGAAGATCTAGCTTTAGAAATGATTTCATGATGAAGTATTTCATAAAACCTCATACCCTATTTCACCCTTTATGGGGACATCCTCCACTAACATTACTTTTCCTCAAGAGTAGTTGTCGAAGCTAGCATTATTTTTCGAATTTTGGACAGGTCAGTATTATCTCAGTTGCTTTTCTGAAAATTTTCATATAATTTTATACACAGGATGTTATATTTCAAGCTAAAATTTATGAAAAGGAAATACTTTATAACATACTTTAGTTTCGGTGTTATAATCGATAAGTACTAGTTCTGAATGTACTGTTAATTTTTTTTTTGACGTATTTGAAACTACCAATTACTGGCACACTTGAAATTCCTATTATTAATTACTCAATTCTGTATTGTTTACTATGTTCATTTCTGGATTCATTTATGAAATAATAATCAAAATTAATAATGTAACAGAAACTCGTAGGTATCTATTTGTTAAGAAAAATTGTAAACGCTTTGGAATACGGTTATTTCCGCAGAGTGTGGAAGTCGAATCTTGTCTCCGATGTGATCGGACGTATTTTTGTGTTTTTGTGCGAACAATGTATTTCGGCTTTCTTGATGTGAAAAATCAAAGTACTGTATGATATACTGAAACGTGAGAAAATATATCTGAGTAAAAAATGCTTCTGCAAATTCATTTAGTTCAAACCAACCGTGATGTGAGATTTTCGGCTTCAAGAATCAGACGCCCAGACACGAAGTACTGGAGCCACCTCAACGTTACGAGCTAAGTAGGTTTGAAAGTTAATTGTGTGTAATCTTCGCTCCTATTAAATCTTCATAAAAGTCTTTGCTTATTAACTACTTGGACTGGGTAGTGTTTAATGTGGACAATAGATGGAAGAAAGAAGGCAGGGGGCTATTACAACTCCCTTAAGAGTCGTATTTCCCAAAACACTGAAACTAAGAAGTCAAACACCAATATTTCGTAGCTGTGCCTTTTAAAAATACTGTAGTAGTTCTTTAATAAGCACTTATTTTCAAAAAATCAGCCACTATTTCACCCCATAGCGGTTCAGTTTGCGTAAACGCTGAAACAGGTGTTTCTTTATGTGTGACCGATAAATCAAACAGCAATTTTCGTGGGTCTGGCTTCGAAATTTCCTTAATAGCGACTTATTTTCGACTTATTTTAGAGTTAGAGTCTCGGTCCGGCACACAGTTTTAATCCGCGACAGAGTGAAAATGTCATTCTGGAAACATCCGGCAGGCTGTGGCTAAGCCATGTCCCCGTAATATCCTTTCTTTCAGGAGTGCTAGTTCTGCAAGGTTCGCAGGAGAGCTTCTGCAAAGCTTGGAAGGTAGGAGACGAGGTACTGGCAGAAGTAAAGCTGTGAGGACGGGGCGTGACTCGTGCTTGCGTAGCTCAGATGGTAGAGCACTTGCCCGCGAAAGGCAAAGGTCCAGAGTTCGAGTCTCGGTCCGGCACAAAGTACTAATCTGCCAGGAAGTTTCACTATCCTAATTTTTTATTAGGCGACAGATTGTAACTGTGTCGACCGCCTTGCAAAAGTCAAGGGACGCCATCAATGTAAGCGGTGCTCTCTTCCACTTTCTAGGTCTCGCAGTCGAACAAGTCGAGCTAAGTTCCACACGATCATTGTTTTCGAGAGCCATGTTACTCAGGTTAACTTCCACTGCGAGGCAACGACTGAATAATTCCAGCGGCGCACCACTTTCGTCTTCCACGAATAGCCTCCGTGGACGTCCCTCGAAAGTGCACACCGACGCCTCAGAAGTTTAAGGGCAACTCCTTTAGCGAGCAAACAGCAGGTAGATCTAGTTGCGTCCGGATAAGACCGGAGCTTCCGAGAAATTCCGGGGCGGTCCGTTCAAATATTTATTCTCTTAGCGGTACGGGAACGACGGACATCGATCGCCAGTTCGGGCCGTGCCGGGCAGTGGTGAATAATTTCTGGGCCGCGTGGGCGGAAGTTCAGGGCCTCCTCCGGCCCTTTGTCGTTAGGGCAGCGTGGCCGCAGAGGGGAGCTTGTGGGAAGGTGCTGAGTACACCCAGCTGGAGGACAGACGAAAGGGACCTAGAGGAGGTTAGAGAGTTTTATTCGACTCAAGCGATATATCGTGTCTGGTGCTACTTCCACCCCCCCCCCTCCCCCACCCCCTATAACTCTCTTTATCACGAGCCAGATAGTACGGTTTTTACAGTATTCATACTGTTTTTACTACTTTGCTGACAGAGCTTGTAATATTTCTGGCTTAGTCATCATACTAGGCTCCAAGAAGCTGTTCCCAGAGCAGTGGAGATGCAAGAAGTATATAGATGACGAAATGTGGTGTGAGGTACCTGTGACAGATGTTAGATTCGGTACCATTCCTGTAAGAAAGACCGCCTGTACAATGCTACTGCTCTGTGATTGGCTGCTGTGTTCGGAGCAAGGGCGCCAAAACGTTAAAGTATAGTTATTATTATTAGTTAAACTACTCGTTGGAATGACTTCACTTTTTAATATAAATATCTCTCAACAGCTGACTATCAATCAGTCATTTTAGAATGATTAAAAACAATTTAAATCAAAAACAAAAGACTGACGACATTGCAGACGAAGCACTTCGGAAGCGTTCGGGTCACGCCTTTTCTGGTATGGCGCGCGAAGTGTTTCGGGCTGTTCGTCCCTCTGGATTAGGCAGTCGAGGAGGACAGACATGCTGTCTGTCATAGGATGTTTTTCCAATTTTTATTTAAGTTCCGTTCGTCATTCTGGATTAGGCAGTCAAGATGTACAGTTATGTTGTCTTGTAAGAGGTCCGAGCAGATGTAATTTCGATGTATTGCTCATGCGCTGCCTGCGATATGCAAGGTCTCTGACCAGAGAGCAGTGTTGACTGCAGTAGAAACTGTGTAGCTGTAGCAGTAAGTTGTTGCTAGTCTGCAGTCTGCTCTGGTCTGGTCTGGTGTATCGTGTTGGCTGGGCCGGTAGTGGTGCAGCGATGCCGGAGCCTGAGTATTATTGTGTAAGGTAAAAAGCAGCCTCGCGCATATGTAGTAATGTTATCTCAAGTCGCATGTAAATGTTTTAAAACTCACGTAATAATAATCTTCCTCATAAAAACTTTTAACAACCATTCATTTCAATTTAAAGAATTTACTAATTTCTCCCATCCATGATCATCCCGATTGTTGCAAAAGAAAAAAAAAATCATTTGCTTCCTTTCATAAATGAGAGATATATCGGCCAGCATTGCACAGAGCTGTGCCGGAAAAATTTATTGTAAGAGCAGATATATCCGGCGACTTCATTGAGGTAAGAATTTTTCCTTTTTTTATTCAGAATGATCTTTCAGGGCCACGACGCAGCACTGCTGTCGTCCAAAATTTACCAGGTTAAATTCACAGTGAATTATTGAAAAGTCATAAGTGAGTGACAATTTAATTGAGAGGTTAGTTACATTGTTTTATTACCAGGTTACTGAATTTATTTTTTTGTTGGGACGTTACACTGAATGTGAACGACATAATTATACTTTTTACTGTAGGTAGGTTTAGGAATTTTTCTGTTCTGAGGTTACTCTAAATGTGAATGAACTTTGAGCTTAGATCAAATCAGAAAGAAATTTGTGGGTAGATTAAATGTAAACGAATTTTGTGTGGAGGTTAATGTGAAAAGAATTTTGTAGGGAGGTTATAAATGTAAATAAATTTTGTGGGGAGGTTACACTTAATTAGAATCATATTCATATAATTTATTTTAAATTTTATGAGGAGGTTACAGTCTGTAGTAGGATGGCCGGCCAGAGTGGCCGTGCGGTTCTAGGCGCTACAGTCTGGAACCGAGCGACCGCTACGGTCGCAGGTTCGAATCCTGCCTCGGGCACGGATGTGTGTGTTTCCTTAGGTTAGTTAGGTTTAATTAGTTCTAAGTTCTAGGCGACTGATGACCTCAGAAGTTAAGTGGCATAGTGCTCAGAGCCATTTGAACCATTTGTAGTAGCATGTGTTTGCCAGTATTCAGTATTAAAAGATTCACTTCGGTAGTCATGATGCACAGACACATGCCACAAATAGTGTAAAGATTCATTTTCGTAAACGTTGTGTTTTGATCATGTGCTTTGCTGTATCAGAAGGTGTCGTATTAAGATCATGTAATCTTCTCGTGTGGCTACATTAAAATACGCGAGTGGCATCCCAAAGAAGTGATACATTATTTCAGAACGGAACCTCGCTAAAAGTCAGTTTCAGTCTAAAGATACAGAACCTACGACCTGCGTGTTTTTTTCTGCGCTGGGTACATCAACTTGTAGACAGCAGGTTAGTGAACTGTAACAGAACCTTCGTATTCCACACAGTGCAGTGGAAACAACTAGGCGCATCACGTGTACTGCATGCACAGAACAAATGTGCAATGTGAGACGTCTTCTGCAGTAATGCAGAGGAGGTAAAGGAGGATGACCGTTATAAACACCAACAATCAATTCATTCTTCCTTTCTTGCCGTAAGCTACCTGTTGATTATAACAATAAAACATGACACTTGAAATGTTCAATCTGCAAGGGGCATTCAGTATGTAATGCAACATTTTTTTTCTGAGGTCAAGTTGGTTTTATTCAGGATTCCAATCCATCATACGAGATCAGTTAAAGAAAATTCCGGAACCTGGTCCACAAAATTTTTGTACGCTTACCTTTAACTTATTGTTCGTAGCTCGTGGTCTTACGGTAGCGTTTTCACTTCTCGCGCACGGGCTGCCAGGTTCGATTCCCGGCGGAGTCAGAGATTTTCCCTGTCCCAAGATGACTGGTTGTTGTGTCGTCTTCATCATCATCATTCATCCCCATTACGGTCGGAGGAAGGCGATGGCAAACCACCTTCGCTAGGACCTTGCCCAGTACGGCTGTGCGGGTCTCCCGCATCGTCCCCTACGTACCTCGGAGTATGGAACCTCATCATCATTACCTTATTGTGCATGGTCTTCTTGGAAATACTCTGCTCGAGAATTGGTACACCACTCCATACGGCGTTTCCACTTCCGGAAGCAGTCTTGTACGCCTGTTCCTAGCTAGCGCGAAGCGCCGTCTACGAATTGTCTTTTATCTCCTCTATCGTTGCAAATCCCCGTCATTTCAACGGAATTTTCAGCTTTGGAAATAAAAAAAAGTCCTCACGGACCAGACCCTGAGAGTATGGAGGATGACGCAGCGGTTACGTTCTTAGGGCGACAGTCACGCACCAAAAGGGATGAATGCGCGGGTGCGTTATCGGGATACAAGAGCCGTGAATTTTCTCGCCACATTTCAGGCCTTCTCATTTTTCCTTGCATACGTCGCCACACGACCCGATAGTACCATCGACTAATCTACGTCTACATCTACATCCATACTCCGCAAGCCACCTGACGGTGTGTGGCGGAAGGTACCCTGAGTACCTCTATCGGTTCTCCATTCTATTCCAGTCTCGTATTGTTCGTAGAAAGAAGGATTGTCGGTATAGCTCTGTGTGGGCTCTAATCTCTCTGATTTTATCCTCATGGTCTCTTCGCGAGATATACGTAGGAGGGAGCAATATACTGCTTGACTCCTCGGTGAAGGTATGTTCTCGAAACTTTAACAAAAGCCCGTACCGAGCTACTGAGCGTCTCTCCTGCATAGTCTTCCACTGGAGTTTATCTATCATCTCCGTAACGCTTTCGCGATTACTAAATGATCCTGTAACGAAGCGCGCTGCTCTCCGTTGGATCTACTCTATCTCTTCTATCAACCCTATTTGGTACGGATCCCACACTGCTGAGCAATATTCAAGCAGAGGGCGAACAAGCGTACTGTAACCTACTTCCTTTGTTTTCGGATTGCATTTCCTTAGGATTCTTCCAATGAATCTCAGTCTGGCATCTGCTTTACCGACGATCAACTTTATATGATAATTCCATTTTAAATGGTTCAAATGGCTCTGAGCACTATGGGACTTAACATCTGTGGTCATCAGTCCCCTAGAACTTAGAACTACTTAAACCTATCTAACCTAAGGACATCAGACACATCCATGCCCGAGGCAGGATTCGAACCTGCGACCGTAGCAGTCGCGCGGTTCCTGACTGCGCGCCTAGAACCGCTAGACCACCGCGGCCGGCTCATTCCATTTTAAATCACTCCTAATGCGTACTCCCAGATAATTTATGGAATTAACTGCTTCCAGTTGCTGACCTGCTATATTGTAGCTAAATGATAAGGGATCTATCTTTCTGTGTATTCGCAGCGCATTACACTTGTCTACATTGAGATTCAATTGCCATTCCCTGCACCATGCGTCAATTCGCTGCAGATCCTCCTGCATTTTAGTACAATTTTCCAGTGTTACAACCTCTCGATACACCACAGCATCATCTGCAAAAAGCCTCAGTGAACTTCCGATGTCATCCACCAGGTCATTTACGTATATTGTGAATAGCAACGGTCCTACGACACTCCCCTGCGGCACACCTGAAATCACTCTTACTTCGGAAGACTTCCCTCCATTGAGAATGACATACTGCGTTCTGTTATCTAGGAACTCTCCAATCCAATCACACAATTGGTCTGATAGTCCATATGCTCTTACTTTGTCCATTAAACGACTGTGGGGAACTGTATCGAACGCCTTGCGGCACGAATTCATGAAGATCTAATACTTGAAAGTCAAAGAAAACTGCCAGCATGGGTTTGGCATTTGTCCTGACCTCACGAGCTGTTTTGGTCATGCAGAACCTTTTCCCACCCGCGTTCGTTGGATGGTATGTGGCTGCTTTTATACACAGAAAAACAAAACTTTCGCACTTCGTTTCTGATCCAGAATATTACGCTATCTTGCTGTTGGCGTTTGTCGGGAGAGGTGTATCGCATGTGGCGAGAAAGGCTATGAAAACTGTAGCGCGAATTACGACCTCTTCTGTTCATTATTTATTTCTATGTGTGTGATGGGGAAGAGGTTCTTTTGCGTGTGTGTGCTTTCTGTTCTGCGTCCTTGGTCAATTCTCTCAGAGCGAATCACGCGAACTGCCAGATGGCGTAATATTCTAGATCAGAAACAAAGTGCGAAAGTTTTGTTTTTCTGAGTATAAAAGCAGCCACATACCATCCAACGAACGTGAGTATACGAATAGCTAAGCAACAGATAAATACACACCAAAATAACTTGTTTCCACAACACTACCACAACCCCAAGTATATATTGCTGACATACGAAGTTGACGTATTAGTATTTTGTTTACTAGGAGCCGTTCACATGGTTGCAGATGACATGACGTTCGCTAAGCAAAAAAACGGCAACAGAAAAAAGAGCATAGAAAGTATGTCGCAAACAGCGCCAATAATTGCTTAGAACATGCTATAACATACAATAAATAAGGCAGTATGAAAGTATCAATAGAAAACTGTATTTCAAAAGACAAATAGTAAAAATGTAATGTTTTTGTGTGTTTGTATAACCATGTTGCCGGCCGGTGTGGCCGTGCGGTTAAAGGCGCTGCAGTCTGGAACCGCAAGACCGCTACGGTCGCAGGTTCGAATCCTGCCTCGGGCATGGATGTGTGTGATGTCCTTAGGTTAGTTAGGTTTAACTAGTTCTAAGTTCTAGGGGACTAATGACCTCAGCAGTTGAGTCCCATAGTGCTCAGAGCCATTTGAACCATAACCATGTTATTTTCTGCATGTTATAGATTAAAAAAACCCACTGATGATGGTGATATTTGTCGCCGAAACTAGTTTGGGAGAATAAAGAAATAAACGAATAACAAGGTGTTTCGCATCAAGGCGGCCTCAATTTCTGATATTACTGTTTTTCTATGCAAACACGGACCAAATGGAAGAGCTCCAAGATAAAAGCACAGCTCACACCGATATAGAGCCACCACCGGCTTCAACAGTGCCTTGTTGAAAATCTGGGTCCATGGTTTCGTGGGGTCTTCGTCGCACTCTAAACTTACCATCAGCTCTTACCAACTGAAATTGGGACTCATCTGACGAGGCCACTGCTTCCCAACGACAGGCGCTGCAGGCGATGTCGTGCTGTTATAAAAGCCAACTCACATCGGTCGTCCGCTGCCATAGCCCATTAACGCCAGACTTTGCTGTACTGTCCTAACTGATATATTTGTCGTACTGCCCACATTGAGTCCGCATCTCGTGGTCGTGTGGTAGCGTTCTCGCTTCCCACGCCCGGGTTCCCGGGTTCGATTCCCGGCGGGGTCAGGGATTTTCTCTGCCTCGTGATGACTGGGTGTTGTGTGCTGTCTTTAGGTTAGTTAGGTTTAAGTAGTTCTAAGTTCTAGGGGACTGATGACCTCACATGTTAAGTCCCATAGTGCTCAGAGCCAGTTTGCCCACATTGATTTCTGAGGGTATCAGACGGATGCCATATTCCTTGACTTCCGGAAAGCGTTTGAATCGGTGCCCCACTGCAGACTCCTAACCAAGGTACGAGCATATGGGATTGGTTCCCAAGTATGTGAGTGGCTCGAAGACTTCTTAAGTAATAGAACTGAGTACGTTGTCCTCTGGTGAGTGTTCATCGGAGGTGAGGGTATCATCTGGAGTGCCCCAGGGAAGTGTGGTAGGTCCGCTGTTGTTTTCTATCTACATAAATGATCTTTTGGATAGGGTGGATAGCGATGTGCGGCTGTTTGCTGATGATGCTGTGGTGTACGGGAAGGTGTCGTCGTTGAGTGACTGTAGGAGGATACAACATGACTTGGACAGGACTTGTGATTGGTGTAAAGAAAGGCAGCTAACTCTGAATATAGATAAATGTAAATTAATGCAGATGAATAGGAAAAAGAATCCCGTAATGTTTGAATACTCCATTAGTAGTGTAGCCCTTGACACAGTCACGTCGATTAAATATATGGGCGCAATATTGCAGAACGATATGAAGTGGGACAAGCACGTAATGGCAGTTGTGGGGAAGGCGGATACTCGTCTTCGGTTCATTGGTAGAATTTTGGGAAGATGCGGTTCATCTGTAAAGGAGACCGCTTATAAAACACTAATGCGACCTATTCTCGAGTACTGCTCGAGCGTTTGGGATCCCTATCAGGTCGGATTGAGGGAGGACATAGAAGCAATTCAGGGGCGGGCTGCTAGATTTGTTACTGGTAGGTCTGATCATCACGCGAGTGTTACGGAAATGCTTCAGGAACTCGGGTGGGAGTCTCTAGAGGAAAGGAGGCGTTCTTTTCGTAAATCGCTACTGAGGAATTTTAGAGAACCAGCATTTGAGGCTGACTGCAGTACAATTTTACTGCCGCGGAAAGACCACAAAGATAAGAGAGATTAGGGCTCGTACAGAGGCATGTAGGCAGTCATTTTTCCCTCGTTCTGTTTGGGAGTGGAACAGGGAGAGAAGATGCTAGTTGTGGAACGAGGTACCCTCCGCCAAGCACTGTATGGTGGATTGCGGTGTATGTTGCGTAGATGTAGATAGATGTAGATGTAGGTATTTCACGCAGGTTTGGCTTGTCTGTTAGCAATGGCAATGCTGCTGCTCTCGACCGGTAAGTGAAGGCCGTCGGCCACTCCATTGTCAGTGCTGAGAGGTAACGTCACGAATTTGGTATTCTCGGCACACTTTTAACACTGTGGATCTCGAAACATTGAATTCCGTAACGATATCGGAAATGGAAAACGTTATGCGACTAGTTCTAGCTACCTTTCTGCGTTCAAAGTCAGTTAATTCCCGTCGGAAACTTTTTCACATAAATTACCAGAGTAGAAATGATAGCACTGCCAATACACTGCTTGTGTACAAGACGCTACCGGCATCTGTATACGTGCATATCGCTATCCCATGATTTTTGTCATCTTAGTGTACTGCGCATATTAGGAAAGGAAATTCACTATCGTATATCTACACTACTGATGACAAACCATTGGAAACAGTATCTATTATAAAATATCTAGGAGTAACTATCCAGACGTAGACGTAGACTTAGAGAAAGTTTTTGACAATGTTGACTGGAATACTCTATTTCAAATTCTGAAGGTGGCAGGGGTAAAATACAGGGAGCGAAAGGCTATTTACAATTTGTACAGAAACCAGATGGCAGTTAGAAGAGTCGAGGGGCATGAAAGGGAAGCAGTGGTTGGGAAGGGAGTGAGACAGGGTTGTAGCCTGCCCACGATGTTATTCAATCTGTATATTGAGCAAGCGGTAAAGGAAACAAAAGAAAAATTCGGAGTAGGTACTGAAATCCATGGAGAAGAAATTAAAACTTTGAGGTTCGCCGATGACATTGTAATTCTGTCACAGACAGCAAAGGATTTGGAAGAGCAGTTGAACGGAATGGACAGTGTCTTGAAAGGAGGGTATAAGATGAACATCGGCAAAAGCAAAACGAGGATAATGGAATGTAGTCGAATTAAGTTGGGTGATGCTGGGGGAATTAGATTAGGAAATGATGCACTTAAAGTAGTAAAGAACTTTTGCTATTTGGGGAGCAAAATAACTGACGATGGTCGAAATAGGATATAAAATGTAGACTGGCAATGGCAAGGAAAGCGTTTCTGAAGAAGAGAAATTTGTTAACATCGAGTATAGATTTAAGTGACAAGAAGTCGCTTCTGAAAGTATTTGTATGGAAGTGAAACATGGACGATAAATAGTTTGGACAAGAAGCGAATAGAAGCTTTCGAAATGTGGTGCTACAGAAGAATGCTGAAGATTAGATGGGTAGATCACATAACTAATAAGGAGGTGTTGAATAGAATTGGAGAGAAGATGAGTTTGAGGCACAACTTGACAAGAAGAAGGGACCGTTTGGTAGGACATGTTCTGAGGCATCAAGGGATCCCAATTTAGCATTGGAGGGCAGCGTGGAGGGTAAAAATCGAAGACGGAGACCAAGAGATGAATACACTAAGCAGATTCAGAAGGATGTAGGTTGCAGTAAGTACTGGCAGCTGATGAAGCTTGCACAGGATAGAGTAGCATGGAGAGCTGCATCACAACAACAACAACAACAACTATCCAGAGCGATCTTAAGTGGATTGACAACATAAGGCACATAGTAGGAGAAGCACATGCGAGACAGAGATTAACAGGAAGAATCTTTACGAAATTTAACTGATGCAAGGGGCATATAATGCACTTGTTCGACCCGCTCTTCAGTATTGTTCATCAACCTGTGACCGTTACCACGTAGAACTAATAGAAGCGAGAGGAAAGATCCCAAGAAAAATTGAGCGGCGCGTTTTGTCGCAGGATTGCTTAGTCGACTCGAGAGAATTACAGAGATGCTTGACAAACTGCAGTGGTACATAGTACTTCCTTCCATTTCTTTTTGTTTTGAAATGGTAATTAAACCGACACCCTAGCTGCCAATAGGCGTTGATATACATCATTGGGGGCATGTTGAAAATTTGTGCCCCGACCGGGGCACAGAGGATAGTGGGCCTGCAGGATCTTATCCCCTTGCAGGCTCCTCATGATCGATTTGATTATCATTTCATTCTAGAGAAGCTGCACGGTCATCAATGGTATCTGATCTTTCGGGAACAGATACTACCTTCGTATATATTTACATATACACTCCTGGAAATGGAAAAAGAACACATTGACACCGGTGTGTCAGACCCACCATACTTGCTCCGGACACTGCGAGAGGGCTGTACAAGCAATGATCACACGCACGGCACAGCGGACACACCAGGAACCGCGGTGTTGGCCGTCGAATGGCGCTAGCTGCGCAGCATTTGTGCACCGCCGCCGTCAGTGTCAGCCAGTTTGCCGTGGCATACGGAGCTCCATCGCAGTCTTTAACACTGGTAGCATGCCGCGACAGCGTGGACGTGAACCGTATGTGCAGTTGACGGACTTTGAGCGAGGGCGTATAGTGGGCATGCGGGAGGCCGGGTGGACGTACCGCCGAATTGCTCAACACGTGGGGCGTGAGGTCTCCACAGTACATCGATGTTGTCGCCAGTGGTCGGCGGAAGGTGCACGTGCCCGTCGACCTGGGACCGGACCGCAGCGACGCACAGATGCACGCCAAGACCGTAGGATCCTACGCAGTGCCGTAGGGGACCGCACCGCCACTTCCCAGCAAATTAGGGACACTGTTGCTCCTGGGGTATCGGCGAGGACCATTCGCAACCGTCTCCATGAAGCTGGGCTACGGTCCCGCACACCGTTAGGCCGTCTTCCGCTCACGCCCCAACATCGTGCAGCCCGCCTCCAGTGGTGTCGCGACAGGCGTGAATGGAGGGACGAATGGAGACGTGTCGTCTTCAGCGATGAGAGTCGCTTCTGCCTTGGTGCCAATGATGGTCGTATGCGTGTTTGGCGCCGTGCAGGTGAGCGCCACAATCAGGACTGCATACGACCGAGGCACACAGGGTCAACACCCGGCATCATGGTGTGGGGAGCGATCTCCTACACTGGCCGTACACCACTGGTGATCGCCGAGGGGACACTGAATAGTGCACGGTACATCCAAACCGTCATCGAACCCATCGTTCTACCATTCCTAGACCGGCAAGGGAACTTGCTGTTCCAACAGGACAATGCACGTCCGCATGTATCCCGTGCCACCCAACGTGCTCTAGAAGGTGTAAGTCAACTACCCTGACCAGCAAGATCTCCGGATCTGTCCCCCATTGAGCATGTTTGGGACTGGATGAAGCGTCGTCTCACGCGGTCTGCACGTCCAGCACGAACGCTGGTCCAACTGAGGCGCCAGGTGGAAATGGCATGGCAAGCCGTTCCACAGGACTACATCCAGCATCTCTACGATCGTCTCCATGGGAGAATAGCAGCCTGCATTGCTGCGAAAGGTGGATATACACTGTACTAGTGCTTACATTGTGCATGCCTGTGTCTATGTGCCTGTGGTTCTGTCAGTGTGATCATGTGATGTATCTGACCCCAGGAATGTGTCAATAAAGTTTCCCCTTCCTGGGACAATGAATTCACGGTGTTCTTATTTCAATTTCCAGGAGTGTATAATCTTTTTGTTTTGTTTTTTGAATCATCGGTCTTCTGATTGGTTGGATGCGGCCAGCCACGAATTCCTGTCCAGTGAGATCTCTTTTTATCTTAGAGAAGCACTTGCAGCCTACGTCCTCAATTATTTGGTAGATGTATCCCAGCCTCTGTCCCCTTCTACAGTTCCTCGCCTCTGAAGCTCCTTCTAGTACCATGCAAGTTGTTCCCTCATGCCCTAACAGATGTGCTATCATTCTACCCCTTCTTCTTATCTGTATCTTCCATATATTGCTTTCCTCGCCGATTCTACGGAGTACTTCCCCATTACTTACCCTATCAGTTCACCTATTTTTCAACGTTCATCTATAGCACCATATGTCGAATGCACTGTCATGTCTCACTGCCACACAATTCAGTGCTTGAAACGTACACTCTCAGAAATTTCTTCCTCTAATTAGCGCCCACGTTTGATATAGCAGACATCTCTTGGCCAGGGATGCCAGTGCTAGTCTGCTTTTATGCCATTTCTTTCATTATTACTTCTTCGACGTACGGACTGAACAGCAGAGGAGAAAGGCTATATCCATGTCATAAATCCTTTTCCACTGTTATTGTTATGTCTTTCTTCCTCTGCGTATTGTACATTTCTCTCCTTTCCTTATAGCTTACCCCTATTTTTCTCGCATTTCACATTGTCGAACGCTTTTACCATGTCAACAAATCCTATGAAAGTCTCTTGATTATTCAACAGTTTTGCTTCCATTATCAGCTGCAACGTCAGAACTGCCTTTCTAGTGCGTTTACCTTTCCTAAAGCAGAACTGATCATCATCTAGCAGACCCCGAATTTTATTTTCCATTGTTCTGAATATTACTCTTGTCAGCAACTTGGATGCATGAGCTGTTAAGCTCATTGTGCGATAGTTCTCGCACTTGTCGGCTCTTGAATTCTCGGGAATTGTGTGTTAAAATGTGTGTAAAATCTTATGGAACTTAACTGCTAAGGTCATCAGTCCCTAAGCTTACACACTACTTAACCTAAATTATCCTAAAGACAAACACACATACCCATGCCCGAGGGAGGACTTGAACCTCCGCCGGGACCAGCCGCTGTTCAGATTACCAACAATTACCCTAATTTTTATTGCTCTCCCACTACTTCAAAATGGTTCAAATGGCTCTGAGCACTATGGGACGTAACGTCTGAGGTCATCAGTCCCCTAGAACTTAGAACTACTTAAACCTAACTAACCTAAGGACATCACACACATCCATGCCCGAGGCAGGGTTCGAACCAACGACCGTAGCGATCGCGCGGTTCCAGACTGTAGCACCTAGAACCGCTCGGCCACCGTGGCCGGCTCTCCCATCACTACGACTACTTTATTTACTTGATGATTCAGTAGATGCAATAATCACAATCAAAACAATTGGACGACAATGGTGACTGCAGCGCCTAAGACCGCTCGGCTAATCCCGCGCGGCGGAATTATGTGAATGATGTTTTTTCCGAAAGTCTGATAGTGTATCACCAGTCTCATAGATTGTACAGTAATGCGATTACTCGTTTTGGTGACACTTCGGCAAATTTTTGAGAAACTCGTATGGAATGTTATCTATCCCTTCTACCTTATTTTATTTAAGTCTTCCAACACTCTTCTAAATTCTGAATCTAATACTGGATCCACTAACTCTTCCTATTGACTGATGTTTCTTCTATCACATTATCAGATAAGTCCCCCCCCCCCCCCCCCCCCTCATAGAGGCCCTCCGTGTATTCTTCCACCTATCTGCTCTGTTATCTGTATTTAACAGTGGAAATACCATTGCGGTTTTTATGTTACTGCCCCCTCACATACATCTCGCGAATGACTGGACGATCAATCAACATCAGGATCAAAGAACATAAGCGACTTTGCAGGTTGGGGCAGGTGGAGAAATCGGCCCTGGCAGAGCAAGCGCTGAGTGAGACCGACCATGTAATAAAATTCACCGACACTGAAGTTCTGGCTGTAGAGAAGCTCCATCACACGCGCTTGCTTAGAGAAGCTGTATAAATACACAAACACGGAAACAGCTTCACCAAAAAGAGGAAAGCCTTAAGGTAAACAGATCCTGGCTTCCCATACTGCAGTGAACGACCGTCGCAGGTAGCAAGAGGAGAACGGCACCGGAAACGACCGCGGAGAAGCCCTCGGACGTTGGCGCGCCAGGTACATACAGTCTGCGGCCGCGAGCTCGGCTCCAGTTCACCACCGGCAGTGGAGGGTGAAGCTTTGACAATGCCAGCCACTCGTGCTGGCGAAACGTCAGTAAAATCATTAGATGAACTTCGGCCGAAGAACCCGAGACAGAAGCCAACAGTCAGTTTGTCTTCCAAAACTCTTCTAAATTCTGATCCTAATACTGGATCCACCATCTCTTCCTGTCGACTGATGTTTCTTCTATCACGTTATCAGATACATCCTCCTTCTCATAGAGGTCCTCTGTATACTATTCCATCTATCTGTTCTCTTGTCTGTATTTAACAGTGGAAATCCTGTTGCACTTTTTATGCTACTACCCTCTCACATTAATCTCGCGAAATGACCAAGACGAGGAAATTCGAGAATTTAGAATATGTAGAGTGGTAACTGGAAGAAAACAGCCCTCCGTAACTATTTTTAACGAATTAACCGGGTTTAAACACTGCTAGGAGTGCCTTCCTTAGAATTTAAATCAAAGAATGGGCTGTAACATGGTCACAGAATTATGACTAAAAACTTATGATACAGAGTATAAGTACAGAATCATCGTGAAAGACTGGCAGTACTTATATGTCATTTACAGTTACAGGTTGCAAACGGACTGTAATGAGCAGCCCTTAGTGGCTCTCCATCACAATTTTTTATCTTAAATATCTTTGTGACTAATGCCCTTTAGTCATATTTATTATTTTATAAATGACATATAAGTACTGCCAGTCTTTCACGATGATTCTGTACTTATACTCTGTATCATATGTTTTTAGTCTTAATTCTGCGACCATGTTATAGACCATTCTTTAATTTAAATTCTGAGGACGACAGTCCTAGCAGTGTTGAAACCCGGTTAATTCGTTAAAAATAGTGACCGAGGGCTGTTTTCTTCCAATTGTAGCTATTCACGGTCTCTGAACGTGTAGCCATGTACAAAATTGTATGTAGAGTGGCTTACCGACAGTCACTGTTCCCATGCAGCATTCATTAGTGGACCAGGGATGGAAGGAAGATCAGTTAGTGGGACCAAAGTACCCTCCTCGACATACAGTTAGGACGCTTGTTGAGTATGATGTAAAGGTGTTGGCTGAAAATGTTTTTCATTACATTATTACACAAGTGAGCGGCCAAAATCCCTCACATCTCCAGTCACAAGGATGGACATAGTCACAAGGATGGACTTACAAAAAGTTAATATTCCGTCTACGCAACACTAGATCTTCTTATGGTTATGTTAATGAATTTCGTTCTGGTCATTTGCGACCTAATCAAAAATGACTGAAAGCAACTGATACAAAATGTGGTAGTTCTCCAACGAATTATGGACTGACTGCGCAACCTTCGTTTGACGTGTAGGTGCACTAAGCCAGCGAGTCTCTGCTCTGGTACCTGGGAACACTTTCATTGCTTTAATGGTGAAGTATCTTTCGACCGTTGAGATTAAGAACAGCCGTAACTTTTCTGAAGGACGACATTTCTGGGGACTCAAAATCAAATTTACTACCTCAGCATCACATCTAAGATGAAAATTAATTTTAGCATAATTTGGGGCCACACCCAGAAATAAGTCGACAGTCAGGGTTGCCAAACGTCTCTTACGATGTTGCTGCTAGTTTATTAGCAGCATAATAACACGTGTCCATAGCTTTAGTCGATGCTAGATGGGTCCGTCATGTACCGTGGGCCATACTAACCAGGCGATATCGGGCGCCGAGGGCAGGGTATCGGCCACGCGTTAAACTTCGGTTACACGATAAATCAGTCCACTCTAAAAGCCGTAAATTCAACTAAATTCCTAGGAATTACAATTACGAACAATTTAAATTGGGACACACAGAAAATGTTGTGGTGTAGGTTAACCAAAGACTGTGTTTCACTGGCAGGACGCTTAGAAAATGTAACAGAGCTACTAAGAAGACTGCCTACACTACGCTTGTCTGTCCTCTTATAGAATACTGTTGCGCGGTGTGGGATCCTTACCAGATAGGACTGACGGATTACATCAAAGAAAGGCAGAACGTTTTGTATTATCGCGAAATATGGGAGAGAGTGTCACAGAAGTGATACAGGATTTGGGATGGACCTATATCTCTAACGTCGATCAGTTGTAGAATTTTGGAACACGTATTACGTTCGAGTATAATGACTTTTCTGGAGACTAGAAACCTACTCTGCAGGAATCAGCATGGGTTTCGAAAAAGACGGTCGTGTGAAACCCAGCTCGCGCTATTCGTCCACGAAACTCAGAGGGCCATAGACATGGGTTCACAGGTAGATGCCGTGTTTCTTGACTTCCGCAAGGCGTTCGATACAGTTGCCCACAGTCGTTTAATGAACAAAGTAAGAGCACATGGACTATCAGACTAATTGTGTGATTGGATTGAAGAGTTCCTAGATAACAGACCGCAGCACGTCATTCTCAATGAAGAGAAGTCTTCCGAAGTAAGAGTGATTTCAGGTGTGCCGCAGGGGAGTGTCGTAGGACCGTTGCTATTCACAATATACATAAATGACCTTGTGGATGACATCGGAAGTTCACTGAGGCTTTTTGCAGATGATGCTGTGGTGTATCGAGAGGTTGTAACAATGGAAAATTGTACTGAAATGCAGGAGGATCTGCAGCGAATTGACGCATGGAGCAGGGAATGGCAATTGAATCTCAATGTAGACAAGTGTAATGTGCTGCGAATACATAGAAAGATAGATCCCTTATCATTTAGCTACAAAATAGCAGGTCAGCAACTGGAAGCAGTTAATTCCATAAATTATCTGGGAGTACGAATGAGGAGTGATTTAAAATGGAATGATCATATAAAGTTGATCGTCGGTAAAGCAGATGCCAGACTGAGATTCATTGGAAGAATCCTAAGGAAATGCAATTCGAAAACAAAGGAAGTAGGTTACAGTACGCTTGTTCGCCCACTGCTTGAATACTGCTCACCGGTGTGGGATCCGTACCAGTTAGGGTTGATAGAAGAGAGAGAGAAGATCCAAAGGAGAGCAGCGCGCTTCGTTACAGGATCATTTAGTAATCGCGACAGATAAACTCCAGTGGAAGACTGTGCAGGCGAGACGCTCAGTAGCTCGGTACGGGCTTTTGTTTAAGTTTCGAGAACATACCTTCACCGAAGAGTCAAGCAGTATATTGCTCCCTCCTACGTATATCTCGCGAAGAGACCATGAAGATAAAATCAGAGAGATTAGAGCCCACACAGAAGCATACCGACAATCCTTCTTTCCACGAACAATACGAGACTGGAATAGGAGGGAGAACCGACAGAGGTACTCAAGGTACCCTCCGCCACACACCGCCAGGTAGCTTGCGGAGTATGGATGTAGATGTAGGTTAAAAGAAAGGCTTTTTCGTTGCGACGGAACCTTCTCACGAAATTCAGATCACCAACTTTCTCCTCCGAATGTGAAAATATTTTGTTGACACCGACCTACATAGGGAGGAACGATCTCCACGATAAAATAAGGGAAATCAAAGCTCGTACGGAGGGATATAGGTGTTCACTCTTCCCGCGCGCTATACGAAAATGGAATAGTAGAGAATTGTGAAGGTGGTTCGATGAACCCTCTGCCAGGCACTTAAATGTGATTTGCAGAGTATCCATGTAGATGCAGATGACGTTGGCCTGGTTTGCTATATCAATTTGCCCCCATCTTTCTTACTCACCCTGTACTTTCTCACCAGAACGTCGAGAGTTAGTAAAATTGTCTCCTGTGTGGGTCAAAAAGACAGTAGCACTTAGCCAGAGAATAGGTGCGGAATTCTTGCGCTTGCTGGAAAGTGGCGACCGCGCCAGGAGCGATGTGTGGGTGGGTAAGGCGAAGTGCGGCGTGCCCCGGGCGGCGATTAAGCGCTGTATCGGCGCGGCCGTGTTTGTGTGCATACGTCTCTGTCAGCGGCACAAAGGGACGAGCGCCGACAAGCCACGGCGCTGCCACGGCCGCCGGCAAGATTGATGGACACCGCCTCCGCCTGCGGCCGGTGGTCTGCGGTCTGGCGCGCAGGTCGCTGGCGAGCCGAGCGGACGGCCCTGGGAAGCGCACGGGGCAGCCGGCGCCAGTACACTGGCGCGCCAGTATCCACAAGTGCAGCGCAGGGGCAGTCAGCTCGCATACTGTGTACTGCTATCGGTAGTGTTTGGAATCAAGTGGAAGTAGCGAAACTAACTTTGGCTGGTGACTTAGTGAACATGCATTAGACGACGTAAACAAAGTGGTAGCTATGATTGATGGATGGATGGACGAACTGACGAGGGTAAGGGGGTAGGACGTCAAACGCGCCGACTTGGAGCAGAAGAGGCACCACAGGACATTTTTATTTCCACTGTCTACTTTTTTATAAATAAATTCATAAAAACGAAAGTTCCTGGCAGATTAAAACTGTGTGCCCGACCGAGACTCGAACTCGGGACGTTTGACTTTAGCTGGCAACTGCTATACCATCTGAGCTACCCAAGCAAGCCTCACGCCCCGTTCTCACAGCTTTACTTCTGCCAGTATCTCGTCTCGTACCTTCCAAACTTTACAGAAGCTCTCCTGCGAACCTTGCAGAACTAGCACCCCTGAAAGAAAGGACAGCTTCTGTAATGTTTGGAAGGTAGGAGACGAGATACTGGCAGAAGTAAAGCTGTAAGTACCGGGCGTGAGTCGTGCTTTGGTAGCTCAGATGGTAGAGCACTTGCCCGCGAAAGGCAAAGGTCCCGAGTTCGAGTCTCTGTCGGGCGCACAGTTTTAATCTGCCCGAAGCTTCATATCAGCGCACACTCCGCTGCAGAGTGAAAATTTCATTCTGGAAACATTCCCCAGCCTGTGGCTAAGCCATGTCCCCTCAGTATCCTTTCTTTCAGCAGTGCTAGTTCTGCATGGTTTGCAGGAGAGCTTCTGTAAAGTTTGGAAGGTAGGAGACGAGATACTGGCAGAAGTAAAGCTGTGAGTACCGGGCGTGAGTCGTGCTTCGGTAGCTCAGATGGTAGAGCACTTGCCCGCGAAAGGCAAAGGTCCCGAGTTCGAGTCTCGGTCGGGCACACAGTTTTAATCTGCCAGGAAGTTTCATATCAGCGCACACTCCGCTGCAGAGTGAAAATCTCATTCTGGAAATTCATAAAACTTTGTCAGCATGACCAGGAAGGATTCAGAATTCACACTCATAACAGTGGAAGTTCGAAAACATAACGAAGTAATTTTTTTTTACATGTGAAATTTCATCATTTTTTTTCACTTACTAATGGCAGCATTTGTTGCTATAGGTACACTTTTCTTCATAAGTAAGAGAGATGTTCGATGAATTTTGCACAGCATACAAACCATACTTAAAGATGTATGAAACTCCAGAATTTTCCAAATCTATTAAAAACTGTGGAAAAAAATTGTGTTTTTTCTAAGCATGAAGTTTAAAATACAACAGATCATTCGTTTTTTCATAAGTTAAATAAATTCTAGAGTTTCATACACTTGTAAGTATGATATGTATGCTGTGCGAAATTCATCGAAGAATCTAACTTATGAAGAAAAGTGTACCTATAGCAACAAATGCAGCCATTAGTAAGTAAAAAAATGATGAAATTTCACACGTAAAAAAAAATTTATTTGTTATGTTTTAGAACTTCCACTGCAATGAGTGTGAATCCTGAATCCTTCCTGGTGATGCTGACAAAGTTTTATGAATTTATTTGTGAAAGTATAGACACTGGAAATTAAAACGTCCTGTGATGCCTCTCCTGCTCCAAGTCGGCCAGTTTGACGTCCTACCCCCCTTAAAGGGATCAAACTGCAGGGACACTGGTCGCTCAATCCTCTGTGCACCAAACCAGGAATAGTTCCTGGGTAGAAAAAGAAACAAATGGCAAATCCCAATGAAGCCAACTGTACCTGAGAATCAAGAACACCAAGACAGAAGCAAGAAGAGGAGAGACGAGAGGAGGGTAAAAAGGTGAAGGTAGGGGAGTTGACCAGGCCATAAAACACCTGGAGGCCCTCGTGACACGTTATCCAATGAGAGATGCATTCTCTGCATCTCACTGTGGCTTCCATACCCACTAACTACAAACTACATGGACAAGCTGAAGAAATCTCAGGAAGGAGAACAACGACAAGACAGTAAACGAATGACAGATGTAAAAGAATTTTTCTACAGTTATTACCCTCTACAGCTCCCTTCCTCGCCGATTCTGTGGAGACCTCATTTATTAACCAATCAGTCCATTTAATTTTCAAGATTAGTTTTTTAACATCACATCTCACGTGCATCTATCTAGTTCTGTTCCGGTTTTCCCACATTCCGTGTTTCACTGCCATACAACGCTATGCTCCAAACATAAATTCTCAGAAGTTTCTTCCTCAAATTCAGGCCTGTGTTTGATACTATTAGACTTTTCTTGGCAGCACTTCCTTTTTCGCCAATGCTAGTCTGCTTTTGATGTCCTCCTTGCCCCATCAGCCCTAGGTAGCAGAAGTCGTCAGCTTCATCCGTTTTGTAATCACCAATCCTAATGTTAAGTTTCTCGCTGTTCTCATTTCTGCTACTTCTCCATCATTTCGTCTTTCTTCGATTTACTCCCAGGCCTAGGTACAAATTTTTCACTATCCACTTCAGTCAGCATATATAAAATCATGTCTATATGAGCATCCCCCCCCCCCCCCCCCCCCAATCAACCATGGACCTTGCCGTTGGTGGGGAGGCTTGCGTGCCTCAGCGATACAGATAGCCATACCGTAGGTGCAACCACAACGGAGGGGTATCTGTTGAGAGGCCAGACATACGTTTGGTTCCTGAAGAGGGACAGCAGCCTTTTCAGTAGTTGCAGGGGCAACAGTCTGGATGATTGACTGATCTGGCCTTGTAACCCTAACGAAAACGGCCTTGCTGTGCTGGTACTGCGAACGGTTGAAAGCAAGGGGAAACTACAGCCATACTTTTTCCTGAGGGCATGCAGCTTTACTGTATGATTAAATGATGATGGCGTCCTCTTGGGTAAAATATTCCGGAGGTAAAATAGTCCCCCATTCGGATCTCCGGGCGGGGACTACTCACCCAGAGGACGTCGTTATCAGGAGAAAGAAAACTGGCGTTCTACGGGGCGGAGCGTGGAATGTCAGATCCCTTAATCGGGCAGGTAGGTTAGAAAATTTAAAAAGGGAAATGTATAGGTTAAAGTTAGATATAGTGGGAATTAGTGAAGTTCGGTGGCAGGAGGAACAAGACTTTTGGTCAGGCGAATACAGGGTTATAAATACAAACTCAAATAGGGGTAATGCAGGAGTAGGTTTGATAATGAATAAAAAAATAGGAATGCGGGTAAGCTACTACAAACAGCATAGTGAACGCATTGTTGTGGCCAAGATAGACACGAAGCCAACGCCTACTACAGTAGTGCAAGTTTATATGCCAACTAGCTCTGCAGATGACGAAGAAATTGAAGAAATGTATGATGAAATAAAAGAGATTATTCAGATAGTGAAGGGAGACGAAAATTTAGTAGTCATGGGTGACTGGAATTCCGTAGCAGGAAAAGGGAGAGAAGGAAACGTAGTAGGTGAATATGGATTGGGGGTAAGAAATGAATGAGGAAGCCGCCTGGTAGAATTTTGCACAGAGCACAACTTAAACATAGCTAACACTTGGTTCAAGAATCTTAAAAGAAGGTTGTATACATGGAAGAAGCTTGGAGATACTGACAGATTTCAGACAGATTATATAATGGTAAGACAGAGATTTAGGAACCAGGTTTTAAATTGTAAGACATTTCCAGGGGCAGATGTGGACTCTCACCACAATCTATTGGATATGAACTGTAGATTAAAACTGAAGAAACTGGAAAAAGGTGGGAATTTATGGAGATGGGACCTGGATAAACTGACTAAACCAGAGGTTGTACAGAGTTTCAGGGAGAGCGTAAGGGAACAAATGGCAGGAATGGGGGAAAGAAATACAGTAGAAGAAGAATGGGTAGCTTTGAGGGATGAAGTAGTGAAGGCAGCAGAGGTTCATGTAGGTAAAAAGACGAGGGCTAGTAGAAATCCTTGGGTAACAGAAGAAATATTGAATTTAATTGATGAAAGGAGAAAATATAAAAATACAGTAAATGAAGCAGGCAAAAAGGAATACAAACATCTCAAAAATGAGATCTACAGGAAGTGCAAAAAGGCTAAGCAGGGATGATTAGAGGATAAATGTAAGGATGTAGAGGATTATCTCACTAGGGGTAAGATAGATACTGTCTTCAGGAAAATTAAAGAGACCTTTGGAGAAAAGAGAACCACTTGTATGAATATCAAGTGCTCAGATGGAAACCCAGTTCTAAGCAAAGAAGGGAAAGCAGAAAGGTGGAAGGAGTATATAGAGGGTCTATACAAGGACGTACTTGAGGACAATATTATGGAAATGGAAGAGGATGTAGATGAAGATGAAACGAGAGATATGATACTGCGTGAAGAGTTTGACAGAGCACTGAAAGACCTGAGTCGAAACAAGGCCCCAGGAGTAGACAACATTCCATTAGAACTACTGACAGCCTTGCGAGAACCAGCCCTGACAAAATTCTACCATCTGGTGAGCAAGATGTATGAGACAGGCGAAATACCCTCAGACTTCAAGAAGAATATAATAATTCCAATCCCAAAGAAAGCAGGTGTTGACAGATGTGAAAATTACCAAACTACCAGTTTAATAAGTCACAGCTGCAAAATACTAACACGAATTCTTTACAGACGAATGGAAAAACTGGTAGAAGCCGGCCTCGGGGAAGATCAGTTTGCATTCCGTAGAAATGTTGGAACACGTGAGGCAATACTGACCCTACGACTTATCTTAGAAAATAGATTAAGGAAAGGCAAACCTACGTTTCTAGCATTTGTAGACTTAGAAAACGCTTTTGACAATCCAGAATGAGATTTTCACTCTGCAGCGGAGTGTGCGCTGATATGAAACTTCCTGGCAGATTAAAACTGTGTGCCCGACCGAGACTCGAACTCGGGACCTTTGCCTTTCGCGGGCAAGTGCTCTACCATCTGAGCTACCGAAGCACGACTCACGCCCGGTACCCACAGCTTTACTTCTGCCAGTATCTCGTCTCCTACCTTTCATATCAGCGCACACTCCGCTCAAATTCTGAAGGTGGCAGGGGTAAAATACAGGGAGCGAAAGGCTATTTACAATTTCTACAGAAACCAGATGGCAGTTATAAGAGTCGAGGGGCATGAAAGGGAAGCAGTGGTTGGAAAGGGAGTGAGACAGGGTTGTAGCCCATCCCCGATGTTATTCAATCTGTATATTGGGCAAGAGGTAAAGGAAACAAAAGAAAAATTCGGAATAGGAATTAAAATCCAAGGAGAAGAAATAAAAACTTTGAGGTTCGTCGATGACATTGTAATTGTGTGAGAGACAGCAAAGGACCTGGAAGAGCAGCTTAACGGAATGGACATTGTCTTGAAAGGAGGATATAAGGTGAACATCAACAAAAACAACACGAGGATAGTGGAACGTAGTCGAATTAAATCGGGTGATGCTGAGAGAATTAGATTAGGAAATGAGTCACTTAAAGTAGTAGATGACTTCTGCTATTTGGGAAACAAAACGACTGATGATGGTCGAAGTAGAGAGGATATGAAATGTAGACTGGCAATGGCAAGGAAAGCGTTTCTGAAGAAGAGAAATTTGTTAACATCGAGTATAGATTTAAGTGTCAGGAAGTCGTTTCTGAAAGTATTTGTGTGGAGAGTAGCCATGTATGGAAGTGAAACGTGGACTATGAATAGTTTAGACAAGAAGAGAAGTTTTCCAAATATGGTGCTACAGAAGAATGCTGAGGATTAGATGGGTAGATCACATAACTAGCGAGGAGGTATTGAATAGAATTGGGGAGACGAGAAACTTTTGGCACAAGTTGACTAGAAGAAGGGACAGCTTGGAAGGACATGTTGTGAGGCATCAAGGGATCACCAACTTAGTATGGGAGGTCAGCGTGGAGGGTAAAAATCGTGGAGGAAGACCAAGAGATGAATACACTAAGTAGATTCAGAAGGATGTAGGTTGAGTAGATACTGGGAGATGAAGCAGCTTGCACAGGATAGAGTAGCATGGAGAGCTGCATCAAAGTAGTCTCTGGACCGAAGACCACAACAACAACAACATTTGATATATGACCAAAAGAACAATATGTGCGCTGGTACTGACGTCTAGTGGGGAGATACACACCGTGTTTAATCGCTGTTCGTCTCCTGTGATTAACGTTCCTGTGCCAGAATGGATAAATTTTTGAATGATATTTCAAATGTACCGTGTAGTCCTAAAGATAGAAATAGACGAAAGGGCAGGATGGCGGCACGTGAGTTTTACTTTTACGTGTAGTAGTGTTGGAAATGGAAATGAAGAACGACTGTCATTTGTTTCAAAGTCCTAGCTACTGAAAGTGCGGTTCGTAATATAATGAAACGATATTTGGAGTTAAGTCACGGTCGCTTGGGAAACAAACCATGAAAATACTTTTCCCACAAGTTAAAGGAAGTGCCATGAAAGAAAAAGCCTTCACTGAACAAGCCATGATTCATACAGCGACTCTTCTACCAGCTTGCAAAGTTGCCCCCCCCCCCCCTACCGTGTAGCAAAGAGCCTAGCGGAAGATCTTATTTTAGCAGCTGCTCCTTCCATAGCATCTATTATGATAGTGACGCAGCTGCTTAGTAACTGGCAAGTGAGCTTCTATTAGACAACACTGTCAGTCGTCAACTCAGGGTAATGGTAATTTCGTTATTCAGTTCCATGAAGAAACAGACAATCTCACAGATGCCCATCTAATTTGCTAGTGCGGTATATACATTGATGATCCACCATATACATCACTGATTCTGGGTGCCAGGGATCAGACAGTTTGTTAGTAGTTTTGTGGAAGTAAGTGGCATTAGATATCTATTCACAGGTCATGTAAATCGCGTAAATAGCTGGCCCTTGATCTGTGTACGTGTTGATGCTCCCGATGGCGACCCAGATGATTTGCGTAGGATTTACATCAGGTGAGTTTGGTCGCCGAGACATAAACGTGAGTTCACTACAATTCTTCTCAAACCACTGCAGCATTGTTCTCGCTCTGAGACACGTACAATTATACTTTTTTTATTTTTTATTTACATGTCAAGTTCCGTAGGACCAAATTGAGGAGGAAATCTCCAAGGTCATAGATCGAGTCAGTACATGAAATTACAACATAAAAGTAATAACAGTTAAAAATAAATGTTCATGAACCTGAAAAAAGTCAGTCCATAAGTTTAAGTAAACGCTATCAGAAATACAATAAGAATCAGCTTAATTTTTCAAGGAACTCCTCGACAGAATAGAAGGAGTGACCCATGAGGAAGCTCTTCAGTTTCGATTTGAAAGCGCGTGGATTACAGCTAAGATTTTTGAATTCCAGTGGCAGATGCAGCAGTATACTGCACACGTTTCTGCAGGAAGTTAAGGAATTCCTATACACATGCAAGTTTGATTTTTGCCGAGTATTAACCGAGTGAAAGCTGCTTATTCTTGGGAATAAACTAATATTGATAACAAGAAACAACAATAAGGAATATACATATTGAGAGGCCAATGTCAAAATACCCAAACTCGTGAATAGAGGTCTACAAGAGGCTCGTGAACTTACACCACTTATTGCCCGAACCGCCCGTTTCTGAGCCAAAAATATCCTTGTAGAACGGGAAGAGTTACCCCAAAATATAATACCATACGACATAAGCTAATGAAAGTAAGCAAAGTAGACCCTATTTTCATGTCGAACGATCAGTCACTTCTGATACCGTTCGAATAGTAAAAAATGGTAGTATTATTTGAACAAGATCCTGAACGTGGGCTTTCCACGACAGCTTACTATCTATCTGAACACTGTTCAGTTTCACTAATCATATGCTCGTTTTGTGAAATTAAAACGTCAGGTTTTGTTGAATTGTGTGTTACAAACTGTAAAAACTGGGTGTTAATGTGATTTAACGTTAGTTTATTTTCTACACGCCATGAACTGAGGTCATTTACTGCGCTATTTGAAAACGAGCCAGTGTTGCACACAACATCTTTTTCTACCAAGCTAGTGTCATCATCATCATCATCATCATCATCATCATCAGCCAATTCAATCATTAAATGATGTGGCCTCTTCGAGTCGTGGATTCAGGTAGGCTTTCAGCAGTCTTCTCCAAGTGGGACGGTCTTGGGCAGTTCTCTGCCAGGTGTTACCAGCGATCTTCTTGATGTCTTTGTCCCATCAGTCTGGTGGTCTTCCTCTAGGCCTCTGATGCTCTCTGGGACTCCAGTACTAGTTTCGTCCAAAAAGGGTCAAATGGCTCTGAGCACTATGGGACTTAACATCTGTGGTCATCAGTCCCCTAGAACTTAGAACTACTTAAACCTAACTAACCTAGGGACATCACACACATCCATGCTCGAGGCAGGATTCGAACCTGCGACCGTAGCAGTCGCGCGGTTCCGGACTGAGCGCCTAGAACCGCTAGACCACCGCGGACGGAGCTTCGACCATCTGTTGTCTTTTCTGCCATTTCAAGGAACCTACTGTCTCTAAGACGTTCTTAACCTTCGTCGCAGACCGGATGTCATCTGCCCTTTTCCTATCCTTTCTCGTATAGCCCATTATTGATCTCTCCACGGCTCTCTGTGCTATCCTAAGTTTCCCTTTTGTAAATGAGTTCATGTCTCGCAGCCATACGTCATCACAGGAAGAATGCATTGATCAAATACTGCTTTCTTCTGTTTTCTGGCATTTTTGATCTGAATACTGTTGAATTCTTCCCAAATGCTTGCCGACCAAGCTTGATGCATCGATAGATTTCTGGGCTTAAGTCTCCCTTCATATTTATAATCTGGCCAAGGTAGACATATTCACTGCCCTCTTCTAATAGACTGTCCTTGACTTTCACATCTCCAGCTGGGACCCATTTGTTGGACATTACTTTTGTTTTGGAAAGGTTCATGTTGAAGCCAACCAGCTGACTTTCCGATGCAAGATCTGTAACTAAGTTCTGGAGCTCTGCGAAGTCTTTGGCCAGTAAGGCAATATCATCAGCAAATCTCAAGTTGGTAAGCCTTCTTCCATTAATTCTAATTCCCTTACCTTCCCAGCTCAGCTTTGACATAGCCATTTCCAGTACAGCAGAGAACAGTTTTGGGGAGATGGGATCGCCTTGCTTGACACCCCTCATGATGCGGAATTCTTGAGTTGATTCGCCGATGTTAACATAAGCTGAAGAATTCTCGTAGATTTTCCTGAGCACTTCAATGTATGCTGCTCCCACTCCTTGCTCACTCAAAGCTTGGAAGACAGCTACATGGCTAACGGGGTCAAATGCCTTTTCAAACTCAACAAACGCTGTGCAGAGAGGCAGTTGGTATTCATTCGCAAACAGAAATACTTCAGATTTACCCGTAATACTAGAGGGCATATCATTTATATAAATGAGAAATAGGAGTGGCCCCAGCACTGATCCCTGGGGCACACCCCACTGAAAGATGACATCACCGTAAGGGAGCCGCGCTGGGTAGCCAAGCGGTCTCAGGCGCCTTGTCACGGTCCGCGGGGCTCCCGCCGTCAAGGGTTCGAGTCCTCCCTCGGGCATGTGTGTGTGTGTGTTGTCCTTATCGTAAGTTAGTCTAATGTAAAACTTCCTGGCAGATTAAAACTTGTGCCGGGCCGAGACTCGAACTGGGGACCTTTGCCTTTCGCGGGCAAGTGCTCTACCAACTGAGCTACCCAAGCACGACTCACGCCCCGTCCTCACAGCTTTACTTCTGCCAGTACCTCGTCTCCTACCTTCCAAACTTTACAGAAGCTCTCCTGCGAACCTTGCAGAATTAGCACTCCTGAAAGAAAGGATATTGCCGAGACATGGCTTACCCACAGCCTGGGGGATGTTTCCAGAATGAGATTTTCACTCTGCAGCGTAGTGTGCGCTGATATGAAACTTCCTGGCGCGTGGCACGTTTCGAGCCGCCGTTCACCTCGATTACGGCGTTTGTCGAGACGACCATCGACCTAGTGTAGCATAAATGTAATTCACCTGAGGAGCAGACACGTTTGCATTGATCGACGGTCGAATCCCGATGGTCACGTGCTCACTGTAATCATAATTGACGGCGTCGTTGGGTCAATATGTGATCACGTTGGGGTGGTCTGCTGCGGAGCTCCATGTTCAACAATGTACGATGAACGGTGAGCTCCGAAACACTTGTGCGTGGACCAGTATGGTGCTCATTCTGCAGAGATGCCACACTTCAACGTCTATCCTATTTTACCGAGCAGAAAAGCCTCCGAACCCCCCGTTCTGTGAAGAGTCGTGGACGTCCAACCAGTTAGCTCATAGTTTATTTATTTATTGTTCCGTGGGACCAAATTAAGTAAAAGTCTCCATGGTCATGGAATGAGTCAATACATGAAATTATAATACGATAGTAGAAACAGATAAAATTAAATATAAGAAATATATTCAGGCCACAAGTCGTAAGATTAAATAAAGAAAATCAACAATTTAACACTGGAATTTGCTTAAATTTTTAGCACTTCCAGGAGCTCCTCAACAGAATAGAAGGAATGAGCCATGAGGAAACTCTTCAGTTTAGACTTATGAGTGTTTGGGCTACTGCTAAGATTTTTGAGTTTTGGTGGTTTCCCTGCCCTTCTATCTCTTTCCGTAGATGCTCACGACAGTAGCACGTAAACATTCACCCAGCGTCGCCGTTTTCGAGATACTCGGAACAGGCTCTGTGTAATAACAACCTGCCCTTTGTCAAAGTCGGTTACTTGAGTAGTTTTCCCCATTTGCAGCCCATTTCTTCGCTAGGGTGATCTTCCTCCGCGTCTGCTCCCGTTATGTACCGAGTGATCTAAAAGTCAGTATAAATTTGAAAACTGAATAAATCACGGAATAATGTAGATAGAGAGGTACAAATTTGACAGAAGGGCTTGGAATGACGTTCAAAAAATGTCTGACATATCGCGCTTTATCTGATCATAATAGAAATAATTAGCATAACAAAATAAGACAAAGCAAAGATGACGTTCTTTACAGGCAATGCTCAATATGTCCACCATCATTCCTCAACAATAGCTGTAGTCGAGGAATAATGTTGTGAACAACACTGTAAAGCATGTCCGGAGCTACGGCGAGGCATTGGCGTCGGATGTTGTCTTTCAGCATCCCTAGAGATGTCGGTCGATCACGATACACTTGCGACTTCAGGTAACCCCAAAGCCAATAATCGCACGGACTGAGGTCTGGGGACCTGGGAGGCCAAGAATGACGAAAGTGGCGGCTGAGCACACGACCATCACCAAACGACGCGCGCAAGAGATATTTCACGCGTCTAGCAATTTTTTTTGTTCTAATAAAAACCCATGTCATTTGAAGCATGTGTGTCAATTTCTACCTCTCTATCTACATTATTCCGTGGTTTATTAAGTTTTCAAATTTATACTGACTTCTTGATCACCCAGTACTTTTGTTACCGCGTCACGCGCCCTCAACGCCACGAAGTGGCATCGAAAGTTTCGGTGGACAGTAATCATATTTTGTGAAGATCTTCTTTTCTGCAATAAATGGTACAAAACTTCTTACTATGGAAGAAATAACGTTAATAAGGAAAACTTTGTTGGCGTGTGTCGAGATCACGGTCGTAGTAAGTATTCTGTTACGGCCGAATTGTAACCACTGATCCGCAAAGAGGACCTCATGCTATTTGGGCCATCTATTCTACTCACAGATCAGCACTCGCATCAAAAAGCAGCAGTCCTTGACGTGGTTCTTCAATTAGTAATCGAAGTCGTAAAATTCGTTAAAAAGTTGGCCATTTAAGCCCAGGTGTTTTCGATAAATGTGCGTTCCTGACATTGTCAGGAAGGAGAAGGCGGTCATAAAGTAATTTATTAAATGAAAAGCTTTTAGTGCAAAGAACGTTTAATGGATAGACCACAGTTGTCAGTATACAAGTAAGACACGAATTCTAGTTCCTAGCCGCCCGCTTTTGGCCGAGCGGTTCTAGGCGCTTCAGTCTGGAACCGCGGTGCTGCTACGGTCGCAGGTTCGAATTCTGCCTCGAGCATGGATGTGTGTGATGTCCTTAGGTTAGTTAGGTTTAAGTAGTTCTAAGTTATAGTGGACTGATGACCTCGGATGTTAAGTCCCATAGTGCTCAGAGCCATTTGAACCAACTTTCTAGTTCCCATTGTTTCCTAAAACCATGGTCAGTTCGTCCAAATTGTAAATAAGCGAGCGACATGCATTGAAAAATATCATGATTAGCTGTAGTCATGCAGTGAAATGCCAGGTTGGGAACCATAATCTCATAAGATGACGATAGTAATGAAGAAGAACGTAACTGGCCATTTTCGTTTGTACCGTCATCTTGCGAGGTTATTGTTGACGACCTGGTATTTCACTGCATGGCTACAGCTAACGACGATGCATGTCCATAGATTTTTTTACGATTTGGGCGATCTGACGATGGTTGCAGAGGACAGTCGAAACTAGTCATGGAGATTTAACTGTATACTGGAAACTGCAGTCCAGGCATTAAAAGCTTTCTGCATCAAAACATTTTTTTTCTTCAATAAACGTGCATCGACACAGGGCTGACCACATTTCCTTAATCTGTTACAGTGTGGTTCAAATGGTTCTGAGCGCTATGGGACTTAACATCTGAGGTCATCAGTCCCCTAGAACTTAGAACTACTTAAACCTAACTAACCTAAGGACATCACACACATCCATGCCCGAGGCAGGATTCGAACATGAGACCGTAGCGGTCGCGCGGTTCCAGACTGAAGCGCCTAGAACCGCTCGGCCACACTGGCCCGCTTTATTACAGTAACTCTCGCAGATTTTCACTTGGGAGTGCCTTGAAAAGGGCGTATCAACTCAACAATGAGCTTTTCTCATACTTTGTTCAAGAGAAATATTTTAGTGTTATGTCAACAGTCAGTAAATAAATAACTATATACTGAGGTGACTAAACTCACGGGACAGCGATAAGCACATACGCAGATGGTGGCACTGTCGGGTACAGAATTTATAGAAGGGCAGTACATTGGCAGACATGTCATTGTACTCAGGTGACTCATGTGAAAATATTTCCGACGTCGTTATGGCCGCACTACGGGAAATAACAGACTCTGGACGCGGAATGGTAGTTAGAGCTAGACCTACGGGACATTCCATTTCGGAAATCATTCAGGATTTCAATGTTAAGGGATCCACTGTGTCAAAGAGCGTACCGAGAATACCAGATTTCAGGCATTACATCTCACCACGGACGACGCAGTGGCCGACTGCCTTCACTTAACGACCGAGAGCAGCCGCGTTTGCGTAGAGTTGTCAGTGCTAACAGACAAGCAACACTGCGTGAAATAACGGAAAAAGTATGCAACGCACCATGAACGCCTCCGTTAGGAGAGTGTGGCGAAATTTAGCGTTCATGGGCTATGGCAGCAGACGACCTACGGGAATGCCTTTGCTACGAGGGGCGTTTGAAAAGTCCGTGCCGAGTCCAAGAGATGTCGCCACCGGCGCGTATGGAGATCATGTTTAGTTAGCAGCATCTTTGGAAAGAATGCACACCAAGTTTCAGCCATATTAGTCGATTTGTTTGTGTTTGGCATTCGTGTGAATCAAGGAAGTCGAGCGATTCTCAAAAGATGGACGAAGAAGAATTTGGTGTGGTGATTAAACATTACTTTATGAAAGGCAAAAGGACTCAGGAGACTAAAGAGAAGCTTGATAAACATTACGTTGAGTCTGCACCTTCGGTTAGAACGGTTTATAAGTGGTTTCAAAATTTTCGGAATGACCATATGGGCACAAGTGATGCTGGACGTTCTGGACGCCCTGTCGAGGTTACCACTCCAGATATATCATTGATAAAATCCATGATATGGTGATGGATGAGTTAAGGTGTGTGAGATTGCTAGTGCTGTGGCCATCTCGAATGATCACGTACATAATATTTTGCATAAACATATGTAAGTAGGCTGTTTAGGTTTTTATATTGGTAACGCCACGTAACGCTCTGTATGAAAATCACTGGCTGTGCTGTGTGCAGTCTGTGGCTGGTTTGCACTGTTGTTGGCTATTGTAGTATTGCGCAGTTGGCTGTTAACAGCGCGTAGCGTTGCGCAGTTGGAGGTGAGCCGCCAGCAGTGGTGGATGTGGGGAGAGAGATGGCGGAATTTTGAGAGCGGACGATCTGGAATTGTGTCCATCAGAAAGAGTAAATTTGTAATATTGGATATCATGAACTGACATATATATTATGACTTTTGAACATTATTAAGGTAAATACATTCTTTGTTCTCTATCAAAATCTTTCATTTGCTAACTGTGCCTATCAGTAGTTAGTGTCTTCAGTAGTTTGAATCTTTTATTTATCTGCCAGTAGTGGCGCTCGCTGTATTGCAGTAGTTCGAGCAACGAAGATTTTTGTGAGGTAAGTGATTCGTGAAAGGTATAAGTTAATGTTAGTCAGGGCCATTCTTTTGTAGGGATTATTGAAAGTCAGATTGCGTTGCGCTAAAAACTATTGTGTGTCAGTTTAAGCACAGTCATGTACAATTTTTCTATGGGGACGTTTCACATTTGCACATGAGAAAGCTATCCGCAAGATGGGTTCCGCGAATGCTGACGCTTGACCAAAAACTGAATCGTGTGAAGTGTTGCAAGGATGGTTTGCAGCTGTTCAGGAAGAATCCGCAGAACTTTAAGCATCGTTTCGTCACTATGGATGAAAGATGGATACATTACTATACTTATGAGACCAAACAACAATCTAAACAATGGGTTGCCAAGGGAGAATCTGCACCACAAAAGGCAAAGGCCAGTCCTTTGGCCAGAAAGGTTATGGCGACTGTCATTTGCGATTCGGATGGGATAATCGTCGTCGACTATCTGGAAAAGGGTAAAACTATTACAGGTGCATATTATTCATCGTTATTGGGCCGTCTGAAACCGTTAGCCGGTGACTGAACCGCAAAAAAGTCCTTTTCCATCACGACAATGCATCAGCACACACCTCAGCAGTTGTGGCCGCAAAATTAATGGAAACAGGATTGCAACTCGTTTCACATCCCCCCCTTATTCTCCAGACTTGGCTCCTTCGGACTACGTATATACCGTTATCCTCTGACTTTTGTCACCTCAGTGTATCAAGCTTATCATTAACACTCCGTTTGCGCACTCCTGAGTAAGTATATCAGTGTATTTGTCTGTTTTTTCTTCTAATTTTGTGGCGTAACCTATTTCCCAGGTATACCTCTGCTTCGACTACCTGCACCGACGTTAGCTTTCCTGATGCTGCGAGCGACGCTTTCAGAGCGGTACAGACACTGAGGGCTGCCGACAGCTGCCGAGGTGCCGTGTCCCCATCATCCAGCCTCCCCCACCCTGGGCGAGTCTCGCGTCTGGCTGGGGCGATGGGGCTGACGCTACCCTTGCCACCCCCGCGCGCCGATCGATCTTGGGGACTAAAAAGCGCGGCCTGGCGCCCTCTCCAGCGCGCCGGAAGCTGGAGGCTGGGGCTCTGGAGCCGCCCCTGTGTCGATAGAGTCGCCGTAAATAAGAGTCGACACACGCCAGCCGCCATACTTCAGAAAAGACGTCGCGCTCCTGCACGCGTCTGCAGGGGAAGCACCCGGCTGACGTCACACTTTATGCGCTGCCGCGGCTTTGCGTCTCGATATTCTTCCGGCGCCTTCCGTCCTCCGAAGACCAAACTGATCCGGAGTGTAGTTGTAGTATAATTATAGTACGAGTAAGGGATATACCATGACTAAATGGGAATGGTCCGCAGCTTGCGGTAGCGCTCTCGCTTCCAGCGCAAGGGGCCCCAGGTTCGATTCCCGGCGGGGTCAGGGATTTTTTCCTGCCTTGTGTTGACTAGGTCTTGTTGTGTCATCTTCATCATCATCATCGTTATTCATCCCCATTACGGTCGGCGGTCAGACGAATGGAAAAACTGGTAGAAGCCGACCCCGAGGAATATCAGTTTGGATTCCGGAGAAATGTTGGAACACATGAGGCAATACTGACCCAACGACTTAAATTAGAAAATAGATTAAGGAAAGGCAAATCTACGTTTCTAGCATTTGTAGACTTAGAGAAAGCTTTTGACATTCTTGACTGGAACAAACTCAAATTCTGAAGGTGGCAGTGGTAAAATACAGGGAGCGAAAGGCTATTTACAATTTGTACAGAAACCAGATGGCAGTTGTAAGAGTCGAGGGGCATGAAAAGGAAGCAGTGGTTGGGAAGGGAGTGAGACAGGGTTGTAGCCTCTCCCCGACGTTATTCAATCTGTATATTGAGCAAGCGGTAAAGGAAACAAAAGAAAAATTCGGAGTAGGTATTAAAATCCATGGAGAAGAAATAAAAACTTTAAGGTTCGCCGATGACATTGTAATTGTGTGAGAGACAGCAAAGGACTTGGAAGAGCAGTTGAATGGACTGTGTCTTGAAATAAGGATATAAGATGAATATCAACAAAAACAAAACGAGGATAATGGAATGTAGTCGAATTAAGTCGGGTGATGCTGAGGGAAGTAGGGAGGATATAAAATGTAGACTGGCAATGGCAGGGAAAGCGTTTCTGAAGAAGAGAAATTTCTTAACATCGAGTATAGATTTGTGTCAGGAAGTCGTTTATGCAAGTATTTGTATGGAGTGTTGCCATGTTTGGAAGTGAAACATGGACGATAAATAGTTTGCACAAGAAGAGAACAGAAGCTTTCGAAATGTGGTGTTACAGAAGAATGCTGAAGATTAGATGGGTAGATCACATAACTGATGAGGAGGTATTGAACAGAATTGGGGAGAAGAGGAATTTATGGCACAACTTCAGTAGAAGAAGGGATCGCTTGGTAGGACGTGTTCTGAGGCATCAAGGGATCACCAACCTAGTACTGGAGGGCAGCGTGGAGGGTAAAAATCGTAGAGGGAGATCAAGACATGAATAAACTAAGCAGATTCAGAAGGATGTAGGCTGCAGTAGGTACTGGGAGATGAAGAAACTTGCACAGGATAGAGTAGCATGGAGAGCTGCATCAGACCAGTCTCAGGACTGAAGACAACAACAAGTACCTGATTTACCTTGCCTAGTACAGCGGTTCGGGTCTCTCACATCGTCCCCTACGCTTCTCGGAATATGGGACCTCATCATTATCATCAAATGGAAATGAGCGTATGCCATCGTTTGCCGGAAGGCCCCATCCGGGGGATTTCGGGCGCCAAGTGCATTTCATTCGTCACCATATTGGGGGATTTGCGCGCTGGTGATGAGGATGAAATAACGAGGACAGCTCAACACCCAGACCACGAGCGGGGAAAATCTCCAACCGGGGCGGAAATCGAACCCGGGCCCACTTGCATCGGAGGCAAGGACGTTAGCATCCAGCCAAGCAGGCGGACTCGTACGATGACTACTTTTGGTTGACACCTCGTTAGTTGTTTACCACTTCTGTAACACACAGCACGTTTAGCGTCCGTGGTGGTTGTTTGAATAACATACACTTCTGGAAATTGAAATAAGAACACCGTGAATTCATTGTCCCAGGAAGGGGAAACTTTATTGACACATTCCTGGGGTCAGATACATCACATGATCACATTGACAGAACCACAGGCACATAGACACAGGCAACAGACCATGCACAATGTCGGCACTAGTACAGTGTATATCCACCTTTCGCAGCAATGCAGGCTGCTATTCTCCCATGGAGACGATCGTAGAGATGCTGGATGTAGTCCTGTGGAACGGCTTGCCATGCCATTTCCACCTGGCGCCTCAGTTGGACCAGCGTTCGTGCTGGACGTGCAGACCGCGTGAGACGACGCTTCATCCAGTCCCAAACATGCTCAATGGGGGACAGATCCGGAGATCTTGCTGGCCAGGGTAGCTGACTTACACCTTCTAGAGCACGTTGGGTGGCACGGGATACATGCGGACGTGCATTGTCCTGTTGGAACAGCAAGTTCCCTTGCCGGTGTAGGAATGGTAGAACGATGGGTTCGATGACGGTTTGGATGTACCGTGTACTATTCAGTGTCCCCTCGACGATCACCAGTGGTGTACGGCCAGTGTAGGAGATCGCTCCCCACACCATGATGCCGGGTGTTGGCCCTGTGTGCCTCGGTCGTATGCAGTCCTGATTGTGGCGCTCACCTGCACGGCGCCAAACACGCATACGACCATCATTGGCACCAAGGCAGAAGCGACTCTCATCGCTGAAGACGACACGTCTCCATTCGTCCCTCCATTCACGCCTGTCGCGACACCACTGGAGGCGGGCTGCACGATGTTGGGGCGTGAGCGGAAGACGGCCTAACGGTGTGCGGGACCGTAGCCCAGCTTCATGGAGACGGTTGCGAATGGTCCTCGCCGATACCCCAGGAGCAACAGTGTCCCTAATTTGCTGGGAAGTGGCGGTGCGGTCCCCTACGGCACTGCGTAGGATCCTACGGTCTTGGCGTGCATCCGTGCGTCGCTGCGGTCCGGTCCCAGGTCGACGGGCACGTGCACCTTCCGCCGACCACTGGCGACAACATCGATGTACTGTGGAGACCTCACGCCCCACGTGTTGAGCAATTCGGCGGTACGTCCACCCGGCCTCCCGCATGCCCACTATACGCCCTCGCTCAAAGTCCGTCAACTGCACATACGGTTCACGTCCACGCTGTCGCGGCATGCTACCAGTGTTAAAGACTGCGATGGAGCTCCGTATGCCACGGCAAACTGGCTGACACTGACGGCGGCGGTGCACAAATGCTGCGCAGCTAGCGCCATTCGACGGCCAACACCGCGGTTCCTGGTGTGTCCGCTGTGCCGTGCGTGTGATCATTGCTTGTACAGCCCTCTCGCAGTGTCCGGAGCAAGTATGGTGGGTCTGACACACCGGTGTCAATGTGTTCTTTTTTCCATTTCCAGGAGTGTATAAGATACGCTTGTGCAGGGACAGTGTCCGCCTCCTGCTGCAGGTTCCTGGCCGGGTGAGGGATTTTCTCTGCTCAGGGCTGGGGTTTGTGCTGCCCTGATCATCGACAGGCAAGTTGTCCAGTGCGGCATCATCTGAAAAGACGTGAAACTCGTCCGCCTAACTTCCCGAGCTGGCGACTGGCTGCCATCAGTGCCATTTCATTTTATTATGGCCACTGTCATCCGTCCCAGGTTCGAAAACCACCACCGCTTAAATTTTGAATAATTGGTTGCGTTGTTTGGGGGAGGAGACCAGACAGCGAGATCGGGGAAGGGAGTCGGCCGGGCCCTTTCACAGGAACCATCCCGGCATTTGCCTGAAGCGATTTAGGGAAATCACGGAAAGCCTAAATCAGGATGGCCGGATGCGGGATGGAACCGTCGTCCTCCCGAATGCGAGTCCAGTGTGCTAGCCACTGCTCCACCTCGCTCGGTTTTTGATTAATAATCAGCATTGGCGGCTGAAGACTTCCGGCATAAGAAGTCAGCCTCATTCTGCCAAAGGCCTTGTCAAAGAGGGCGGAGGAGCGGATAGAGGTTCAGGGCACTCTCTTGTCCTAGGGGTGGGAAACTGCCCCTAAAGGCGGAAGAATCAGCAATGATCAACGACATGAGGATGCAGAAGGCAATGGAAACCACTGCATTAAAGACACGTAACGTGTATCCACAGGACATGTGGCCTGTAATTGAAGAAGTGTCATGTTGATCTCTCCATTGGCAAAAGATTCCGGAATAGTCCCCCATTCGGATATCCGGGAGGGGACTGCCAAGGGGGAGGTTACCATGAGAAAAGGATTCAATAATCAACGAAACGATACCGTCCTACGAGTCGGGACGTAGAATGTAAGTCGCATGGAAGCCAGAATTCGTGAAAAGGAAATGCAGAAGTTCAGTCAGTAAAGTGAAATGGAAAGAAGAGAAGGATTTCTGGTCAGATGAGTGTAGCGTAATATCAGCAGTAGCAGTGTAAGTAGGCTGTTTAGGTTTTTATGCTGGTAACGCCACGTAGCGCTCTATATGAAAATCACTGGCTGTGCTGTGTGCAGTCTGTGGCTGGTTGGCATTGTTGGAATAATCGTTAGTGTAGTGTTGGGCAGATGGATGTGAACAGCGCGTAGCGTTGCGCAGTTAGAGGTGAGCCGCCAGCAGTGGTGGATGTGGAGAGAGAGATGGCGGAGTTTTGAGAGCGGATGATCTCGACGTGTGTCCATCAGAGACAGTAAATTTGTAAGATTGGATGTCATGAACTGATATATATATATATTATGACTTTTGAACACTATTAAAGTAAATACATTGTTTGTTCTCTATCAAAATATTTCATTTGCTAACTATGTCTGTCAGTAGTTAGTGCCTTCAGTAGTTAGAATCTTTTATTTAGCTGGCAATATTGGCACTCGCTGTATTGCAGCAGTTCGAGTAACGAAGATTTTTGTGAGGTAAGTGATTCGTGAAAGGTATAGGTTATTGTTAGTCAGGGCCATTCTTTTGTAGTGATTTTTGAAAGTCAGACTGCGTTGCGCTAAAAATATTGTGTGTCAGTTTAGTGTTGATCAGAATAAGTAAAGAGAGAAATGTCTGAGTACGTTCAGTTCTGCTCAGCTGTTTGAAAATCAAATAACGTAAGAGGTTTATCAGCACAGTCATTCAAAAATTTTTCTAAGGGGACGTTTCAACATAAGGAGTTGTCAATGACAGCGTCACTGTCTCCACAACGTAACTGTAATAGTGGTGCTTCATCTTTATGTAAGTACAGATATATTTCGTCAAATTCTGCCTTGCCACTTACAGTTGTGCCACTTGTATTTGTTTAGTCACCAGCAAATACTTTTTTTGTGTTTATACAGTGATCTCCAGCAGTACAGACATGTTCATCAATGTATAAACATCTGAGGGTGGGCGCAAGCCCGAAACCAGTCGTGTGACCAATAAATAACCTTTTATTGTGACTGGTAGCGGATATTTTTCTACACCCTATAAAGGAACCGTCACGCAGTTCGACAGCATCCACTAAGGATAAAATTCATATCAAAGTTTGCCCGAGCCTCGGTTTTGCTAGCTGTGTCCTCCAGTCAAGGGTGGAGGAGTATTTCCCAGTGGACTGTAGGGTACGCTCCCACACACCTCGCATCACGTCACCGAGAGTGGGCTCAGCTAGGTGAGCGACGTTTCGCATCCAACATTTCCATCTCATCAATAGTAACGACTTCCCGAAAGAATAAGGCGGCCCCGTGGAATGTTCGGGTTCTACATTGAAGGTCATACGAAAACCAGGTGAGGAGAAATAACTAAATAACTCCTCCTGTAAGACGAACACGTCCGCATATGAATCGTAAATGGACTGACACAGCAACGCTAACCGCGAGTCTGATTCCACACGATTAACATTAAGGAAAGGAACGTGTAGGCTTTATCACAGCTATACAGGGATGTACGGAACATATTGAGCAGAACGAATGGAAAAACTGGTAGAAGCCGACCTCGGGGAAGATCAGTTTGGATTCCGTAGAAATGTTGGAACACGTGAGGCAAGACTGACCTTACGACTTATCTTAAAAGAAAGATTAAGGAAAGGCAAACCTCAGTTTCTAGCATTTGTAGACTTAGAAAAAGCTTTTGACAATGTTAACTGGAATACTTTTTTTCAAATTCTAAAGGTGGCAAGGGTAAAATACAGACAGCGAAAAGCTATTTACAATTTGTACAGAAACCAGATACCAGCTATAAGAGTCGAGGGGCATGAGAGGGAAGCAGTGGTTGGGAAGGGAGTGAGGCAGGGTCGTAGCCTCCCCCCTATGTTATTCAATCTGTATATTGAGCAAGCAGTAAAGGAAACAAAAGAAAAATTCGGAATAGGTATTAAAATCCATGGAAAATAAATAAAAACTTTGAGGTTCGCCTATGGCATTGTAATTCTGTCAGAGACAGCAAAGGACCTGGAAGAGCAGTTGAACGGAGTGGACAGTGTCTTGAGAGGAGGATATAAGATGAAAATCAACAAAAGCAAATCGAGGATAATGGAATGTAGCCGAATTAAGTCTGGTGATGCTGAGGGAATTAGATTAGAAAATGAGACACTTAAAGTAGTAAAAGAGTTCTGCTATTTGGGGAGCAAAATAACTGATGATGGTCGAAGTAGGGAGGATATAAAATGTAGACTGGCAATGGCAAGGAAAGCGTTTCGGAAGAAGAGAAATTTGTTAACATCGAGTATAGATTTAAGTGTCAGGAAGTCGTTTCTGAAAGTATTTGTATGGAGTGTAGCTATGTATGGAAGTGAAACATGGACGATAAATAGTTTGGACCAGAAGAGAATAGAAGCTTTCGAAATGTGGTGCTACAGAAGAATGCTGAAGATTAGATGGGTGGATCACATAACTAATGAGGAGGTATTGAATAGAATTGGGGAGAAGAGGAGTTTGTGGCACAACTTCACTAGAAGAAGGGATCGGTTGGTAGGACATGTTCTGAGGCATCAAGGGATCACCAACTTAGTACTGGAGGGAAGCGTGGAGGGTAAAAATCGTAGAGGGAGATCAAGATATGAATACACTAAGCAGATTCAGAAGGATGTTGGCTGCAGTAGGTACTGGGAGATGAAGAAGCTTGCACAGGATAGAGTAGCATGGAGAGCTGCATGAAACCAGTCTCAGGCCTGAAGACAACAACAACAACAACAACAACAACAACAGGTAGATAGCTGAGCGTCAAGGTCCATAGCGGAGTCTACAGATGAATTAGACATCGGGAGACCAGAACCCCCATCATCACAACCTTTTTTCTTAGATTTCGTACGTGACACCGCCCGGTCAGGTTGTATGCGCTGTTTCTGTCTGTTACGTGGCATGGCGGCCTCTGCAGACGGAGGTGTGGGAGGGGTCATAGGCACAGCCTCCTGCCCCTCAGAACAAGGGTCATGCAGTGCAGTTCCAGTCACTATGGCGGAAGCATTCTGTGGAACTACCAATACAACAGGCGCTACTTGGTCGCTAATTTTATTCCCCTCAGTATTTGTTGTAGGTGGCAAATTCGTGAAACCGTCGTAGTCTGAAGACAAAGGAGCAGGACATTGCGTTTTCTCATACTGTAACGGAGGACACAAAGACGAAGGCGGGGGACTCCGCTCCCTCTCCATACACAGGTAGTTCAGGAGGAGCCACTTCGCGAGCAGGAGGGAAGCCGGGGATAACTTCTTCGCCACTCACCGTGAAACGTCCCCTTCGAACAATTATCCACGACTGTGCTTAAACTGACACACAATATTTTTAGCGCAACGCAATCTGACTTTCAAAAATCTCTACAAAAGAATGGCCCTGACTAACATTAACCTATACCTTTCACAAATCACTTACCTCACCAAAAATCTTCATTACTCGAACTACTGCAATACAGCGAGCGCCACTACCGCCAGCTAAATAAAAGATTCTAACTACTGAATGTACTAACTACTGATAGGCATAGTTAGCAAATGAAAGATTTTGATAGAGAACAAACAATGTATTTACCTTAATAGTCATAATTGACATTCAGTCTTACAAATTTCAAAACACCGCCATCTCTCTCCCCACATCCACCACTGCTGGCGGCTCACCTCCAACTGCGCAACGCTACGCGCTGTTAACATCCAGCTGTCCAACACTACAGTGGCAGACAACAATGCAAACTAGCCACAGACTGCACACAGTACAGCCAGTGATTTTCATACAGAGCGCTACGTAACGTTGCCAATAAGAAAACATAAACAGCCTACTTACAACCGTACCATGGACGGGGGGGCATCGTAACATCGAGAGGAGCAGGGGACACAAGCGATGCGGAGGAGGTTGGGGCAGAAGGCACAGCCAAATCCTCACTTTCACTATCTTGAGTGCGACGTCGCTGGTTTGTCACTGTTACGGATTCTACCCTGGGGGCAATAGGATTCTGAACGTGTCACGGAGGTAAAGGCGGAAATTCAGCTACACGATTATCAAAACTGACTTGTGTTCATTATGATCTGAAGCAGAAATAGGTCCTACGTAGGGAGTGGAAGTAACAAGATCAGCAACTGTCAATTTGTGACGCTGCATTAATGATGGCAGCGGATAGGCACTTGGTGCAGGGAGTGGCAACTGACCCTTAACATAGACAAATGTAATGTATTGTGAATACATAGAAAGAAGAATCCTTTATTGTATGATTATATGGTAGCGGAACAAACACTGGTAGCAGTTACTTCTGTAAAATATCTGGGAGTATGCGTGCGGAACGATTTGAAGTGAAGTGATCATATAAAATTAATTGTTGGTAAGGCAGGTACCAGGTTGAGATTCATTAGGAGAGTCCTTAGAAAATGTGGTCCATCAACAAAGGAGGTGGCTAACAAAACACTCGTTCGACCTATACTTGAGTATTGCTCATCAGTGCGGGATCCGTACCAGGTCGGGTTGACGGAAGAGATAGAGAAGATCCAAAGAAGAGCGGCTCGTTTCGTCACAGGGTTATTTGGTAAGCGTGTTAGCGTTACGGAGATGTTTAGCAAACTCAAGTGGCAGACTCTGCAAGAGAGGCGCTCTGCATCGCGGTGTAGCTTGCTGTCCAGGTTTCCAGAGGGTGCGTTTCTGGATGAGGTATCGAATATATTGCTTCCCCCTGCTTATACCTCCCGAGGAGATTACGAATGTAAAATTAGAGAGATTCGAGCGAGCACGGAGGCTTTCCGGCAGTCGTTCTTCCCGCGAACCATACGCGACTGCAACCGGAAAGGGAGGTAATGACAGCGGCACGTAAAGTGCCCTTCGCCACACAGCGTTGGGTGGCTTGTGGAGTATAAATGTAGATGAAACACAAACTCCCTCCGCGGGCAATTAAACCGAACGTGTCCACTTTCATTACATAGGAAGCAGGTTCTCTCTTGGCCAGTATACATGACACGAACTCGATAACCACACTCTAGTAATGTGATGGAATATTACACTTGACATGCATTTCCACGGAACGAATTCGACTATACCACAGTAATCTGTGTAGAGTAGACTTACAATCACGACGGGCGCTTTTCAAGTTACCATAAGGAGCCAATGTGTTCTTTAGAAACATTGGTATAGTCTATTTCAGCATCTGGGAGTGACACCATACTAACGGAATTATCGCGATGCTTGAACGGGACTTGAGAACCATGCCGCGACACTAATGTTTCAACGTGAAGGAGAGCCGTATTCTCGTAAAACATGTACTCGTCTGCATCAAAATAAGCGGTGTGCACCTGATCAGAGTTCACACGAATTGTATAGACAAGCCACCAATGACGGATTTCTAGAGACCCGGGCTGCACATATCGCGTCGATTTATCGAAAGTGAAGCTCACAGTACCTTTTCGTGGGAACCGTGGTAGCCATAGCGGAGCCGACGGCGCCGCTGCAGGTAGACGAACACAGACAGAGCGGAGCGGAGGCACTACGACTCACTCGGCAGACAGAACAATACTAACGAGGAAAACTTCACACAAGCGACGCTGCGGCAAGTGAAATAAACAAGAACCTCCCCGCTCGCCTCTCGAAGCGGAACTGTGTCATCACGACACAGTGTTTGTTGCAAATGCGCAGACTGTCTCGGCACACTCTCTGGCCGACTCACATCTACATCTACATTTATACTCCGCAAGCCACCCAACCGTGTGTGGCGGAGGGCACTTTACGTGCCACTGTCATTACCTCCCTTTCCGGTTCCAGTCGCGTATGGTTCGCGGGGAGAACGACTGCCGGAAAGCCTCCGTGCTCGCTCTAATCTATCTAATTTTACATTCGTGATCTCCTCGGGAGGTATAAGTAGGGGGAAGCAATATATTCGATACCTCATCCAGAAACGCACCCTCTGGAAACCTGGACAGCAAGCTACACCGCGATGCAGAGCGCCTCTCTAAACATCTCCGTAACGCTATCACGCTTACCAAATAACGCTGTGACGAAACGAGCCGCTCTTCTTTGGATCTTCTCTATCTCTTCCGTCAACCCGATCTGGTACGGATCCCGCACTGATGAGCAATACTCAAGTATAGGTCGAACGAGTGTTTTGTTAGCCACCTCCTTTGTTGATGGACTACATTTTCTAAGGACTCTCCTAATGAATCTCAACCTGGTACCTGCCTTACCTACAATTAATTTTATAGGATCATTCCACATCAAATCGTTCAGCACGCATACTCCCAGATATTTTACAGAAGTAACTGCTACCAGTGTTTGTTCCGCTATCATATAATCATACAATAAAGGGTCCTTCTGTCTATGTATTCGCAATACGTTACATTTGTCTATGTTAAGGGTCAGTTGCCACTCCCTGCACCAAGTGCCTATCCGCTGCAGATCTTCCTGCATTTCGCTACAATTTTATATTGCTGCAACTTCTCTGTATACTACAGCATCATCCGCGAAAACCCGCATGTAACTTCCGACACTATCTACTAGGTCATTTATATATATATTGTGAAAAGCAATGGTCCCATAACACTCCCCTGTGGCACGCCAGAGGTTACTTTAACGTCTGTAGACGTCCCTCCACTGAGAACAACATGCTGTGTTCTGTTTGCTAAAAACTCTTCATTCCAGCCACACAGCTGCTCTGAAATTCCGTAGGCTCTTACTTTATTTATCAGGCAACAGTGCGGAACTGTATCGAACGCCTACCGGAAGTCAAGGAAAATAGCATCTACCTGGGAGCCTGTATCTCATATTTTCTGGGTGTCATGAACAAATAAGGCGAGCTGGGTCTCACACGATCGCTGTTTCCGGAATCCATTCACATTCTCACAGAGCACCATCCCGTGAGAGTCCTCCATGCTCGCTAATTTTAGGTTCCCGCTGGAGGTCGAACGTAAATGTGTATCCACCATGGAGGTTGTGGTTTCATTGCTCATCGAGACGAATCAGTTATGTGTCTCTTCTTTCGGACACGTCAACATTGAACCCCCAGCAGGAATCCAAAATTAGCTAGCATGCAGACCATCGCCGGGGGCTACGGGTAGGTGGCGGTAGTGGAAATGTGAGTCAGCCAGGGAACATACCGAGATAGCGCAGGCTTTCCGTGCGGCGCAGTGGTTAACACACCTGTCTACTAATCGGGAGATTCAGAGTTCGATTCCCGGTCAGGCACGCATACACTCATGGCCGCTGATTCCACACAAAGTCCCGGTGCAGCTGGTAACATTTCTCCCATCTACATCTACATCCATACTCCGCAAGCTACCCGACGGTGTGTGACGGAGGGTACCTTCAGTACCTCTATCGGTTCTCCCTTCTAATCCAGTCTCGTATTGTTCGTGGAAAGAAAGATTGTCGGTATGCCTCTGTGTAGGCTCTAATCTCTCTGATTTTATCCTCATGGTCTTTTCGCGAGATATACATAGGAGGGAGCAATATACTGCTTGACTCCTAGGTGAAGGTATGTTCTCGAAACTTCAACAAAAGCCCGTACCGATCTACTGAGCGTCTCTCCTGCAGAGTCTTCCACTGGAGTTTATCTATCATCTCCGTAACGCTTTCGCGATTACTAAATGATCCTGTAACGAAGCGCGCTGCTCTCCTTTGGATCTTCTCTATCTCTTCTATCAACCCTATCTGGTACGGATCCCACACTGCTGAGCAGTATTCAAGCAGTGGGCGAACAAGCGTACTGTAACCTACTTCCTTTGTTTTCGGATTGGATTTCCTTAGGATTCTTCCAATGAATCTCCGTCTGCCATTTGCTTTACCGACGATCAACTTTATATGATTATTCCATTTTAAATCACTCCTAATGCCTACTCCCAGATAATTTCCAGTTGCTGACCTGCTATTTTGTAGCTAAATGATAAAGGATCTTTCTTTCTATGTATCCGCAGCACATTACACTTGTCTACATTGAGATTCAATTGTCATTCCCTGCACCATGCGACAATTCGCTGCAGATCCTCCTGCATTTCAGTACAATTTTCCATTGTTACAACCTGTCGATATACTACAGCATCATTCGCAAAAGGCACACCTGAAATCACTCTTACTTCGGAAGACTTCTCTCCATTGAGAATGACATGCTCCGTTCTGTAATCTAGGACCTCTTCAATCCAATCACATAATTGGTCTGATAGTCCATATGCTCTTACTTTGTTCATTAAACGACTGTGTGGAACTATATCAAACGCCTTGAGGAACTCAAGAAACACGGAATCTACCTGGGAACCCGTGTCTATGGCCCTCTGAGTCTCGTGGACGAATAGCGCCAGCTGGGTTTCACACGATCGTCTTTTTCGAAACCCATGCTGTTTCCTAGAGAGTAGATTTGTAGTCTCCAGGGAAGTCATTATACTCAAACATAATACGTGTTCCAAAATTCTACAACTGATCGACGTTAGAGATATAGGTCTATAGTTCTGCAAATCTGTTCGACGTCCCTTCTTGAAAACGGGGATGACCTGTGCCCTTTTCCAATCTTTTGGAGCGCTACGCTCTTCTAGAGACCTATGGTACACCAATGCAGGAAGGGGGGCAAGTTCCTTCGCGTATGTGTAAAATCCAACTGGTATCCCATCAGGTCCAGCGACCTTTCCTCTTTTGAGCGATTTTAGTTTTTTTTATATCCGTCTGTCACCTATTTCGACATCTATCATTTTGTCATCTGTGTGACAATCTAGAGAATGAACTACAGTGCAGTCTTCCTCTGTGAAACAGCTTTGGAAAAAGACATTTAGCATTTCGGCCTTTAGTCTATCATGCTCCGTTTCAGTACGGTTTTGGTCACGTTCCTTGCTCCCCCTCTCCCTTCAGTTTACACAAGTGGAAACACTGACTGGATTCCACATTCCTGTGAAGCTCTGCAACCAGCATAAAGGCAGATACTACTAACAAGCAGATACAAGACATCGCAAAGAAAATTAATTCAGTGTTATCTCCATTTATAAGATTTAGAGATACCACAAAGGCAAATGCCAATTGCTGTGGATATTGAATGAGTGCAAAATCGGGCGGGTGTCACAGAAACTATCAACGGAAACTGAAATTCGCTTTACAAAGTACGATCGCGAAGTGCAGCGTTATCTGTTTGCTGAGGAGACATCAACCAAGGATATCCGACCACTACGTTACGACCGCACTGTCTGCTACAGCTACAGCGAGGGTATACGATTCTCCAGACTCTTGGCGAGCTCCGAATCTGGCAAATTTCAAAATTAAAAAAAGAAATAAGCAGTTCGGTTTTTTTTTTCATCAGTCTACTTACTGGTTTGATGCGGCCCGCCACGAATTCCTTTCCTGTGCTAACCTCTTCATCTCAGAGTAGCACTTTCAAACTACGTCCTCAATTATTTGCTTGACGTATTCCAATCTCTGTCTTCCTCTACAGTTTTTGCCCTCTACAGCTCCCTCTAGTACCATGGAAGTCATTCTCTCATGTCTTAGCAGATGTCCTATCATCCTGTCCCTTCTCCTAATCAGTGTTTTCCACATATTCCTTTCCTATCCGATTCTGCGTAGAACCTCCTCATTCCTTACCTTATCAGTCCACCTAATTTTCAACATTCGTCTATAGCACCACATCTCAAATGCTTCGATTCTCTTCTGTTCCGGTTTTCCCACAGTCCATGTTTCACTACCATACAATGCTGTACTCCAGACGTACATCCTCAGAAATTTCTTCCTCAAATTAAGGCCGGTATTTGACATTAGTAAACTTCTCTTGGCCAGAAATGCCTTTTTTGCCATATCGAATCTGCTTTTGATGTCCTCCTTGCTCCGTCCGTCATTGGTTATTTTACTGCCTAGGTAGCAGAATTCCTTAACTTCATTGAGTTCGTGACCATCAATCCTGATGTCAAGTTTCTCGCTGTTCTCATTTCTACTACTTCTCATTACATTCGTCTTTCTCCGATTTACTCTCAAACCATACTGTGTACTCATTAGACTGTTCATTCCGTTCAGCAGATCATTTCGTCTTGGCAGCTAAAATTCTAATAGTTTGTTTTTATCGGTGTATTCCTCCTGCATAAAAAATTTCAGGCGAGATGTCGGGTAGGACAGTTTCCTTGAAAGAGTACATATGAATTACGACTCTGGTATTAATGCCCTCAAGTTATTCCCCTTTTGCCGGCCGAAGTGGCCGTGCGGTTAAAGGCGCTGCAGTCTGGAACCGCAAGACCGCTACGGTCGCAGGTTCTAATCCTGCCTCGGGCATGGATATTTGTGATGTCCTTAGGTTGGTTAGGTTTAACTAGTTCTAAGTTCTAGGGGACTGATGACCTCAGAAGTTAAGTCCCATAGTGCTCAGAGCCATTTTTTTATTCCCCTTTTCATAAAATTTGATCCATGAATGAACAAAGCAATGTGACTCGACTACTGTTAACGAAAGACATGGTAGTGAAATTTGGATGTGGTGTTGTCCTCATCATCGACTCGTCATCATCGACGCGCAAGTCGCCCAGTATGGTCTTACCTGAAGTAAGACTTGTACCCAGCCATCAGAGCCACACCATCATTTAATTCCTCCTTTTTCTTCTTCTATCACATTATCAGGCAAGTCCTCCGTTACTGTACTTACACCCATCCGCTCTCTGCTCTGCATTTAACGGTGGAATACCCATTGCACTCTTAATGTTACCACCCTTGTTTTTACTTCTGGCGTTCATTTCTTTTTAGATTTCTTCACAGTGAAATGTGGTTGTAAGGGAAGGAATAGAAGAAAGGATTGTGGGATAATATGGGCTTGGTAGTAAAATTGAGAGAGGTGGGAGACTAATTGTTATGCAACAAATTTCATCTAGTAATAGCGAATTGTTGAAGAATGACGAGAGAAGAAGGTAAACTTGGTAAATTCCGGGAGATACGGGAAGAGTCCACTTACATTACATCATGATTAGGCAGAGATTCCGAAATCAGTTATTGGATTGTAAGGCGTACCCAGGAGCAGATATAGACTCAGATCACAATTTAGGAATGATGAAGAGTCGGCCGAAGTTTGAGAGACTAGTCAGGAAGAATAAGTATCCGCAGAAGTGGGATACCGAAATTCTAAGGCATGAAGAGGTTCGCTTGAAATTCTCTGAGGCTATAAATACTGATATAGTGAATAGCTCAGTAGGTAGTTTAGTAGAAGACGAGCGGACATGGCTGAAACGGGCAATTACAGAAGCTGCGAAGTAAAGCGTAAGTATTAGCAGGTAACTTCGAAGAAACCGTGGCAAACAAAAGAAATACTTCAGTTGATCGACGAAAGTATGAAGCTCAAAAATGTGCAGGAAATCCAGGAATACAGAACTACAAGTCGTTTAGGAACGGAATGAATAGGAAGTGCAAAGAAGAAAAGGCGCAATGGCTGCTTGGAAAATGTGAGAAAAGCAAGTAAAACTATACAAAATTGAAAATCGATAAATAAGCCTATGGCAACTGGAGTGCAAACACGTGAAATGAAAATTTATCTCCTTAGGCAGCTGTCTCTCTGTAAACAGTAAAAATCTGAAGCATCATATACAGGGCTATTACAAATGATTGAAGCGATTTCATAAATTCACTGTAGCTCCATTCATTGACATATGGTCACGACACACTACAGACACGTAGAAAAACTCATAAAGTTTTGTTCGGGTGAAGCCGCACTTCAGGTTTCTGCCGCCAGAGCGCTCGAGAGCGCAGTGAGACAAAATAGCGACAGGAGCCGAGAAAGCGTATGTCGTGCTTGAAATGCACTCACATCAGTCAGTCATAACAGTGCAACGACACTTCAGGACGAAGTTCAACAAAGATCCACCAACTGCTAACTCCATTCGGCGATGGTATGCGCAGTTTAAAGCTTCTGGATGCCTCTGTAAGGGGAAATCAACGGGTCGGCCTGCAGTGAGCGAAGAAACGGTTGAACGCGTGCGGGCAAGTTTCACGCGTAGCCCGCGGAAGTCGACGAATAAAGCAAGCAGAGAGCTAAATGTACCACAGCCGACGGTTTGGAAAATCTTACGGAAAAGGCTAAAGCAGAAGCCTTACCGTTTACAATTGCTACTAGCCCTGACACCCGATGACAAAGTCAAACGCTTTGAATTTTCGGCGCGGTTGCAACAGCTCATGGAAGAGGATGCGTTCAGTGCGGAACTTGTTTTCAGTGATGAAGCAACATTTTTTCTTAATGGTGAAGTGAACAGACACAATGTGCGAATCTGGGCGGTAGAGAATCCTCACGCATTCGTGCAGCAAATTCGCAATTCACCAAAAGTTAACGTGTTTTGTGCAATCTCACGGTTTAAAGTTTACGGCCCCTTTTTCTTCTGCGAAAAAAACGTTACAGGACACGTGTATCTGGACTTGCTGGAAAATTGGCTCATGCCACAACTGGAGACCGACAGCGCCGACTTCATCTTTCAACAGGATGGTGCTCCACCACATTTCTTAAACAGGAGATTGAAAAACGGATGGATCGGTCGTGGTGGAGATCATGATCAGCAATTCATGTCATGGCCTCCACGCTCTCCCGACTTAACCCCATGCGATTTCTTTGTGTGGGGTTATGTGAAAGATTCAGTGTTTAAACCTCCTCTACCAAGAAACGTGCCAGAACTGCGAGCTCGAGTCAACGATGTTTCCGAACTCATTGATGGGGACATGCTGCGCCGAGTGTGGGAGGAACTTGATTATCGGCTTGATGTCTGCCGAATCACTAAAGGGGCACATATCGAACATTTGTGAATTCCTAAAAAAACTTTTTGAGTTTTTGTATGTGTGTGCAAAGCATTGTGAAAATATCTCAAATAATAAAGTTATTGTAGAGCTGTGAAATCGCTTCAATCATTTGTAATAACCCTGTATGTAATGTGTTATTAGAATTATTATGTGCGCCCTGGAACAGCCTGTACACAAGAGTAGTATGTTCACTGTTCATTGATTAGAGAAAATAGCAACCATGTAAGCTGAATAGGTAAAGGTCACTTGGGATTATAGTAGGTCAGCTAAGGCAGGTACCTGGCTTGGACGATATGCTTCAGGTAGATGCGTTTTAGGATATGGGTCAGTGAAATTATTAACTGTGTCATTATACTTGCTGATAGTGTACTATGTACTGTTCAAAAGAATCGCTGTACGTTTAAAAGAAGCCTACGCGTGCTCCAAAAATCGAACCAATATTGTATCGGAAAATTAGCTGAAGCACTGAGTTTCAGTTCAGTGGTTGTCAACAGTATAATTTCATTGTCACAACACATGTGAGTGAGAAGCACTAATATGGTAACCTTCGTAGTATGATAAACACAGGCGTTGTTCTGAATACTCTTAAGTACACTGTGTAATAAAGTAGACTTCAATGTGATCCAATCTTATCTGTCGATGACTGATCTCTTCAGTAACTAGCAAAATTTTTCCGTAAAAGTCAAAATTAACTTTCTTAACTTTTATTGCTACTGGATGTTAATGCTGTAATAAACAAATAATCAATTTGTGGTCTTGCGGTAGCGTTGTCGCTTCCCGCGCACGGGGTCCAGGGCTCGATTCCAGGCGGGGTCAGGGGTTTCTCTGCCTCCTGATGACTGGGTGTTGTGTGTCTTTCATCATCATTGACTCACAAGTCGCCGAAGTGGCGTCAACTATAAACACTTGCAATAAGGCGGCCGAACTTCCCCGCATGGAGTCTCCCGGCCAACAATGCCATACGATCATTTCATTTCAATCAAATTTCAAGGCGTCTTGCCCAATTAATATCGTATTTCAGGTCACTAAGCTGTTTTTTTTCTTTTTTTTAAAAAAAAAGAAGAAGTGCACAAACTTTACGCTTCTCTCTAATTCTCGGACTCGCAACGGTCTATATTACAGCTCACTAGACACCATACGCAATAACAGTCCTTCATATATCCCACTTTAATGCGTTACTTTCTATCACTGTGTGCTGGTTTAGCATTATTCATCTCTGTGCATTTCAATATGCAAAATGCTATATGATCTTTTCAAACTGATACAGGAACATATGACAACGCGTTACGACATTAGTTGTTGAGCGCCTGTTAAGAGGGTGGAACTGTTCAGGCTGCTAGTGTTGTGAAGGATGGTATGGTGTTTCCTATAATATTTTATTATGAGTAACCAGTCAAAGTATTGCAATAAATTTTGGTAAATTCTGTAGCAAAAAATAAAAATTAAAAAAAACTGAGAAATATACAGGGTGATTCAAAAAGAATACCACAACTTTAGGAGTTTAAAACTCTGCAACGACAAAAGGCAGAGCTAAGCACTATCTGTCGGCGAATTAAGGGAGCTATAAAGTTTCATTTAGTTGTACATTTGTTCCCTTGAGGCGCTGTTGACTAGGCGTCAGCGTCAGTTGATGCTAAGATGGCGACCGCTCAACAGAAAGCTTTTTGTGTTATTGAGTACGGCAGAAGTGAATCGACGACAGTTGTTCAGCGTGCATTTCGAACGAAGTATGGTGTTAAACCTCCTGATAGGTGGTGTATTAAACGTTGGTATAAACAGTTTACAGAGAATGGGTGTTTGTGCAAAGGGAAAAGTTCTGGACGGCCGAGAAAGAGTAATGAAAATGTGATGGAGATGTTAGAGAATTGGCTGTTCCCTCAGCTCGAACAAGAAGCACAACAATTCATATTTCAGCAGGATGGAGCGCCACCACATTGGCACTTATCTGTCCGTAACTACCTGAACGTCAACTACCCGAGGCGATGGATCGGCCGCCAGGCAGCCCGTGACAGAACACTTCATCACTGGCCTCCAAGAAGCCCTGATCTTACCCCCTGCGATTTTTTCTTGTGGGGGTATGTTAAGGATATGGTGTTTCGGCCACCTCTCCCAGCCACCATTGATGATTTGAAACGAGAAATAACAGCAGCTATCCAAACTGTTACGCCTGATATGCTACAGACAGTGTGGAACGAGTTGGAGTATCGGGTTGATATTGCTCGAGTGTCTGGAGGGGGCCATATTGAACATCTCTGAACTTGTTTTTGAGTGAAAAAAAAACCTTTTTAAATACTCTTTGTAATGATGTATAACAGAAGGTTATATTATGTTTCTTTCATTAAATACACATTTTTAAAGTTGTGGTAGTCTTTTTGAATCACCCTGTATATTAAAGACTGAAAATGCTATAACCATAATTCGAATTTTCTCATATGCTTCATTATAATGTCGTATAGAGTTAAGTACTGCAAGAGTTTGTAAGATGAATATAAATAAAAGTAAAACAACAAAAAATTGATTGTACATATTCGAAATAAATCAGATGATGTTAATAGAATTCGATTACGAAACGAGTCACTGGAAGTAGTGGTATTATCTTTGCCGCAGATGTAAATAGAAGTACGTTAAAGGAGGACCAGTTACTTCACATAGGTATGTACAACAAATGGTTCAAATGGCTCTGAGCACTATGTGACTTAACATCTGAGGTCATCAGTCCCGTAGACTTAGAACTACTTAAACCTAACTAACCTAAGGACATCACACACATCCATGCCCGAGGCAGGATTCGAACCTGCGACCGTAGCGGTCACGCGGTTGCAGACTGTAGCGCCTAGAACCGCTCGGCCACCACGGCCGGCTGTACAACAAATGCATCATTGTAAATGTCATATTGTTACGAGACACTTATGTGTTAATCTCGAAACACGTTATTATGAAGTCTGCTATTACAGACATAATTTCTGCAATTGTGTGGCCATGTGTTTACGAGACAAGTTGGGTGGTTGTTTTGACGGAGGAGACCAGACAGCGAGGTCATCGGTCTCATCAGATTAGGGGAGGACGGGAAAGGAAGTCGTCCGTGCCCTTTCAAAGGAACCATCCCGGCATTTGCCTGGAGCGATTTAGGGAAATCACGGAAAACCTAAATCAGAATTACCGGACGTGGGATTGAACCGTCGTCCTCCCGAATGCGAGTCCAGTGTGCTAACCACTGCGCCACCTCGCTCGGTTTTACGAGACAAGTGCTAGATAAAGTTGCCAGTATGTCTGAGTACACTGCCAGGATTGTGTACATACTGATGCTTTGTTCGTAAGCTTATAAGATTTATACATGACAGTCTGATTAACTTCTTCCATCCTATGCAGGTTCTCAAACCCTTGTGTCTACCTAAGTATTTCTATGCAGTGTCATTTAACGTAATTAATTAGAACAGATTCGACAATATGATCTTTTCTTTTTTTGGAACTGAGACAAGGGTCGGGGGCAAAAAGGGCAGGGTTCGTCTTCCGAGGCCTGGCCTCAATGTTCCTTTCCTGCCCTTCTAGAGCCAAGGAAGGATAGGGGTTCGACAGGATCAATAGAACTTTATCTTTATTGGATCAAATGCATTTATTTATGAGTATACACACAAACAAACAAACACACACACACACACACACACACACACATATATATATATATATATATATATATATATATATATATATATATATATACTCCTGGAAATTGAAATAAGAACACCGTGAATTCATTGTCCCAGGAAGGGGAAACTTTATTGACACATTCCTGGGGTCAGATACATCACATGATCACACTGACAGAACCACAGGCACATAGACACAGGCAACAGAGCATGCACAATGTACCGGTTTGGATGTATCGTGCACTATTCAGTGTCCCCTCGACGATCACCAGTGGTGTACGGCCAGTGTAGGAGATCGCTCCCCACACCATGATGCTGGGTGTTGGCCCTGTGTGCCTCGGTCGTATGCAGTCCTGATTGTGGCGCTCACCTGCACGGCGCCAAACACGCATACGACCATCATTGGCACCAAGGCAGAAGCGACTCTCATCGCTGAAGACGACACGTCTCCATTCGTCCCTCCATTCACGCCTGTCGCGACACCACTGGAGGCGGGCTGCACGATGTTGGGGCGTGAGCGGAAGACGGCCTAACGCTGTGCGGGGCCGTAGCCCAGCTTCATGGAGACGGTTGCGAATGGTCCTCGCCGATACCCCAGGAGCAACAGTGTCCCTAATTTGCTGGGAAGTGGCGGTGCGGTCCCCTACGGCACTGCGTAGGATCCTACGGTCTTGGCGTGCATCCGTGCGTCGCTGCGGTCCGGTCCCAGGTCGACGGGCACGTGCACCTTCCGCCGACCACTGGCGACAACATCGATGTACTGTGGAGACCTCACGCCCCACGTGTTGAGCAATTCGGCGGTACGTCCACCCGGCCTCCCGCATGCCCACTATACGCCCTCGCTCAAAGTCCGTCAACTGCACATACGGTCCACGCCCACGCTGTCGCGGCATGCTACCAGTGTTAAAGACTGCGATGGAGCTCCGTATGCCACGGCAAACTGGCTGACACTGACGGCGGCGGTGCACAAATGCTGCGCAGCTAGCGCCATTCGACGGCCAACACCGCGGTTCCTGGTGTGTCCGCTGTGCCGTGCGTGTGATCATTGCTTGTACAGCCCTCTCGCAGTGTCCGGAGCAAGTATGGTGGGTCTGACACACCGGTGTCAATGTGTTCTTTTTTCCATTTCCAGGAGTGTATATATATTGCTTTTGTTATATTTAACTGGATCCTACAACCGCCACCAGAAGCTTCTGAGTCGTGTTCGTGGGATGAATATAAGGGGGACTCCCTCTAAATTGAAACTTCCTGGCAGATTAAAACTGTGTGCCCGACCGAGACTCGAACTCGGGACCTTTGCCTTTCGCGGGCAAGTGCTCTACCATCTGAGCCACCGAAGCACGACTCACACCCGGTACTCACAGCTTTACTTCTGCCAGTATCTCGTCTCCTATATTCCAAACTTTACAGAAGCTCTCCCGCGAAAGGCAAAGGTCCCGAGTTCGAATCTCGGTCCGGCACACAGTTTTAATCTGCCAGGAAGTTTCATATCAGCGCACACTCCGCTGCAGAGTGAAAGTCTCATTCTGGAGACATCCCCCAGGCTGTGGCTAAGCCATGTCTCCGCAGGATCCTTTCTTTCAGGAGTGCTAATTCTGCTAGGTTCGCAGGAGAGCTTCTGTAAAGTTTGGAAGGTAGGAGACGAGGTACTGGCAGAAGTAAAGCTGTGAGTACCGGGCGTGAGTCGTGCTTCGGTAGCTCAGATGGTAGAGCACTTGCCCGCGAAAGGCAAAGGTCCCGAGTTCGAGTCTCGGTCGGGCACACAGTTTTAATCTGTCAGGAAGTTTCATATCAGCGTACACTCCGCTGCAGAGTGAAAGTCTCATTCCCTCTACATTATTTTCACTGAGGATTAGCCGTGTACCGTGATTCATTTTCAAGTGTGCCTTCTAGTTCTCGGAATGGGCAGTAGGATCCTCGAGTAATGTGCCTAAATAATTCGTTAGCGTGTGCGGTACAGTGTACGCTGACGGAACGCCTGATGAGTCTTCCGCAGGCGGACCCAAAGACCAGAGCGTTTTCGGGCGCGTCTTGCAAACTGTAATACAGCACCATGGCCTTCACCTAGTTGACGGCGTTCGTTCTGGTAGTGGGAACGTAAGCGGTATCTGGGTGTAGGAGTTCGTCCGGCTGTCGTCGCAACAGGAGCGCCTGCGTACGTTGTACGAGGTGCATTCAAGTTCTAAGGCCTCCGATTTTTTTTTCTAACTAACTACTCACCCGAAATCGATGAAACTGGCGTTACTTCTCGACGTAATCGCCCTGCAGACGTACACATATTTCACAACGCTGACGCCATGATTCCATGGCAGCGGCGAAGGCTTCTTTAGGAGTCTGTTTTGACCACTGGAAAATCGCTGAGGCAATAGCAGCACGGCTGGTGAATGTGCGGCCACGGAGAGTGTCTTTCATTGTTGGAAAAAGCCAAAAGTCACTAGGAGCCAGGTCAGGTGAGTGGGGAGCATGAGGAATCACTTCAAAGCTGTTATCACGAAGAAACTGTTGCGTAACGTTAGCTCGATGTGCGGGTGCGTTGTCTTGGTGAAACAGCACACGCGCAGCCCTTCCCGGACGTTTTTGTTGCACTGCAGGAAGGAATTTGTTCTTCAAAACATTTTCGTAGGATGCACCTGTTACCGTAGTGCCCTTTGGAACGCAATGGGTAAGGATTACGCCCTCGCTGTCCCAGAACATGGACACCATAATTTTTTCAGCACTGGCGGTTACCAGAAATTTTTTTGGTGGCGGTAAATCTGTGTGCTTCCATTGAGCTGACTGGCGCTTTGTTTCTGGATTGAAAAATGGCATCTATGTCTCATCCATCGTCACAACCGACGAAAAGAAAGTCCCATTCATGCTGTCGTTGCGCGTCAACATTGCTTGGCAATATGCCACACGGGCAGCCATGTCATCGTCCGTCAGCATTCGCGGCACCCACCTGGATGACACTTTTCGCATTTTCAGGTCGTCATGCAGGATTGTGTGCACAGAACCCACAGAAATGCCAACTCTGGAGACGATCTGTTCAACAGTCATTCGGTGATCCCCCAAAACAATTCTCTCCACTTTCTCGATCACGTCGTCAGACCGGCTTGTGTGAGCCCAAGGTTGTTTCGGTTTGTTGTCACATGATGTTCTGCCTTCATTAAACTGTCGCACCCACGAACGCACTTTCGACACATCCATAACTCCATCACCACATGTCTCCTTCACCTGTCGATGAATTTCAATTGGTTTCACACCACGCAAAATCAGAAAACGAATGATTGCACGCTGTTCAAGTAAGGGAAACGTCGCCGTTTTAAATACTTAAAACAGTTCTCATTCTCGCCGCTGGCGGTAAAATTCCATCTGCTGTACGGTGCTGCCATCTCTGGGATGTATTGACAATGAACGCGGCCTCATTTTAAAACAATGCGCATGTTTCTATCTGTTTCCAGTCCGGAGAAAAAAAAAATCGGAGGCCTTAGAACTTAAATGCACCTCGTACAGGATCCCAGCATCTGCCTGTCACAGCACGTGTCAGGCGGTGCGCGTCCGAATCGACGACTGCACATTGCGGACGTAATGGGTCGTCATTGAGACGCCGTGTGGCTAACTTGCCGTTCACCACCACATACCACAAGGGACGATCGTATGTGGGCAGGTATGAGATGTGGTCGACTCACCACTTATCCTATTACGCTAGTCTAAATTCGGACACCGATTGCGGTTTCTTTAATTTTTTTATGCGTCGTGTATGGTTTTACTTTTCTGATGAGATAGTGAAAAAATGTTATAGGCATTTTACTTGTCTATAAAAACAGAAGGGTAAATAAAGAAAAATTGAAAATAGTAGTGGATAAGCAGTTAATACACTTACCATATTTGCTGTAACTATTTCATGTTTCCAAATTCGTTTTTTTTTTTTCGTGACACTTCAGCGTCGTCTACACTGTTATTAATTAGAACAGAGGTTAGATAATATGAATAAGTACAATAGGAAGCGCAAAAAATATTGTCTGTACTTCTTACCCCTTTAACGAAAAACCCAACTGAAGCAGAATCTTAGCTGTGATATTGTGGCGAAAAAGCACGATACCATTGCTCTTAATATCTTTAAGGGGCTCCGGAAAGGCTCAAAATCATGAAAACTTCAATTTTTACTTTTTTGCGTTTTCTGAATCTGCAGACTATTGCCTTTTAATAGATATATAATTTATTCAATTCCGAAGACTACAACTATTTTTAAATTTTTTTTGAAATGTGTTCCACATGGGCGTGACCCACTGTGGCGCTGTTAAACTGCTGTTAAATGGTGTTATTATTAACGTCCGTGTCCATCAGGTGCATTTTAGTGATGTGAGATAAAGTATGTGTTGTGGCTAACCTGTGATGGTTCAATATATATCGCTGGTGTGATTGTCGATTGTTTCATGTTTATTTACTCTGTCGTTATCTCGAAAATATTCGTAATTAATTCTGTTTCTTGAGTCTCTGTTTTGTTGAAGTATAATAATGAGTAAAGGTAAAGTTATTAGAAATCCTCTGAAGGCTTTTAAGATAAGGAGAAATGTTGGAAAGCCAAAGGTATGTGTTATTACTGTAAACAATAAAGACGATAACCAAGTGAGTGAACCTAACCTCTCAAGTACACCTGCCCATAGCAGTCAAAGTGGGAAAGAAAATACTTCACAGAAGAAGCTTGGTTCAATGAGTGAAAACTATGAATGTTTTATGGCGAATCGGATGTGAATGAAATATTTGATATGTCGGTTCTCAAAGGAATTTTTTCAAACTGTGTAAGATGTATTCATTGTAGTGAAGTTGGTCTGGAACTCTCCATAATAAAGCACGTAGGACTTGCTAGTGAAATACAACTGAAATGTGATAAGTGTTCATACATGACCACCTTTTGGAACAGTGTTGCAGTAACTGCAACTGAAGAGAATGGTAGCAAAATCTACGAACACAACAACGAGCGATGCTTGCTTTAGACAAGGAACGCCTTCGGGCTGCAGACAGAGCTGTAAAGAGTCTAGAAATACAAGCAAGAGTAAACAGGAGGAGGAACAAGAGGAAGCTGGAGGAGGAGTTTGCAGAGGATGAAGATAATCCATCCTATGGACCTGGAATGCACTAAAAAGTTAATCCAATCTTTGTCGCTCGATTCCCAAAACTTTTATTTTCTCATACTAATTACAGGTTTTCTAAGGATCTTCCAAACATATTTGTTTCAAACTTTCAGTAAATGTTACACAGTACCTTCTGCATAATTTAACACAGCCTTTTTCCAAAAAACTGTATATTTTTGAATATATAAATAAAAAATTGCAAAAAAATGTTGTGATTTTCATTACAATTGAAAAAAAAATCATCTTTAATAACTGAACTAAAATTTTGTAAAATTCCTGTGTTAAGTTGTAGCCCATATTCCAATAAATAATCTGTAAAAAGTTCAACTTCCTACCTCAAGTACTTTGTGAGGAAAGATGTAATTTATAAGCGTTATTTAAATACATTGCAAGTATAGGGCGTTCCGGAGCCCCTTAAGCCAACTTCAGTTCCTGATATCTAACTGTTAAGTATGTAAAACTTGTATATAATTGAAAGGTGGCTACACTGAGCCACAGCGCCAGAGATTGCGCCAAAGAGCATTATTCAGCCGCCTCCACTGGCAGTGCTTGTTGAGAAGTAGCAGTAGTCGGTCGTTGTTGAGATGTGGTGGTAGTTAGTGCTTTGGAGAGAGGATGTTGATACCTGTAATATTTGAGGCCATGTTGTGTGCAGATGTTTTGATGGGCTAGACACCAGATGCTGTTCGAATGGAGATATTGTAATGATCAGAGTACTTTTCGTCAAGATATATAAAGGTAAAATAAATTTTCTTATTTTTTTTTGTTTCAAATTTGTTAAACAATAATGCCCCTTGGTCACAGGTTCAGTCAACAAAGCATTTGGCTCGTGTTCTTGTATTAGACTGTATTTCTGGTTTCGATGTGCAATTATAGTATTTATGTTTATTTTTTTAATTTCTTCATGGTAAATGGCTTGTCGTATTGAGGAAGAACCGTGCCAGATGTGTACGTTGAATCACACTTCCACACACAGAACAGGTACACTTGTGCTTTGGTTTCGTACGTTTTATAGTTGCTAGGGACTTAATTAATTAATTGTTTTAACGGAAATTTTCTTTCAATCTTTGTTGTTGTTCTATGCAGTCAGTTTGCGTACAAATACCAGACAGGGCCAACCGTTTACGAGACTGCGTAACCGGACATACAGAGACTAAAAATTAAAAAGTATTTGCATTCATATTATATAAATAAGCCCCCATGCACGATTAACGAACAATTGAAATTTTCATAATTGCACAAAATTGTCAAACCCGTATACAAGACAACAAAAATTAAATTCTGCAAAAAATACCATTAGAAGAATGACATTTACCAAATCTACACATGCAATATAGACTACAATTACTAAACTACAAATTACTACAACAATACTACTGTCTGCTATTTTTACAATCAGAATAATTCCAAGGGACGATCCGAAGCAGCGGTCGCCATCGTGCATGGGGGCTTATTTATATAATATGAATGCAAAGTACTCTGATCATTACAACATCTCCATTCGAACAGCATCTGGTGTCTAGCCCATAAAAACATCTGCACACAACATGGCCTCAAATATTACAGGCATCAACATCCTCTCTCCAAAGAACTAACTACCACCACATCTCAACAACGACCGACTACTGCTGCTTCTCAACAAGCACTGCCAGTGGAGGCGGCTGAATAATGCTCTTTGGCGCAATCTCTGGCGCTGTGGTTCAGGGTATCCACCTTTCATAATGTTTCACGGTGCTTCTGAAGGTGACATACCTGTGGAGCGAAGTAATAAACTCAAATACGCTAAGTGCTATACGGGTTAAATGCGACGTACCAAAATCACGTGACTTAAATGATAATTAATTGAAACCCTCAGCTGCCGATAGCTGTTCTCCAGCTTGGGTGGTGGGAAACCTGTAATAGCCGCAAGCCTTTCTGCATCAGGCGGTATGCGTTCCTTGTTAATCCTGTGACCCACAAATGAAATTTCCTTATTTACAAATTCAGATTTACTGAGTTTAGTTTCATACCTCCTCTATACACAGCTTTCAATACTTCATTCAGAATCTTACAGTGATTCAACAATTCTGCACTCACTACGAGGATATCATCTACATAGGCCGTTTCAATTAATTATCATTTATTCTAGAGAAGCTGCACGGTCATCAATGGTATCTTTTCTTTCGATAACAGTTACTATCTTCATATATAGTTAAAGGCTACGCGGCCATTGACCGTCGTCTGTGCGAATGCGCACAGGTACGAGTACATTACGTATGTAGATTGTGGACAGTTGGGGATGTGAGTCTCACGGGAAGCGTGCAAGGGATAAGTCCCAGCAGTAGCGTTATTCATCTCGGTAGCTCAGATTGATAGAGCGTCAGCCATGTAAGCAGGAGATCCCGGGTTCGAGTCCCGATCGGGGCACGCATTTTCAGCTGTCCCCATCGAGGTATATCAACACCACCTGTTGAAAGCTGAGGGTTTCAATTAATAATCATTTATTCTAGAGAAGCTACACGGTCATCAATGGTATCTGTTCTTTCGAGAGCAGGTACTATCTTCATATTCGTGGCTTGAGCTGCAGGAGAGGACGGAATTATCGGTCTGCGCATCCGAATGCTCACTCCAAAGATATTTACACTCTGTGATACATTTAAGTGTCAGGAAGTAATTTATGACAGAATTTGTATTCAGTGAAGCGTTATACTGAAGTTAAACTTGGACGATAAGAATTACACACAAGAAGACAGAAGAAGCTTTTGAAATGTGGGGCTGCAGATGAGTGCTGAATATTAGATGAGTAGAGCGAATAACTAATGTATTGGCACTGAACATTTTTGTGGCACAATTTGACTTAAAGAAATGATCAGCTTACAGCATCCTGAGGCAGCAAGGAATCTTCGATTCGGTAGTGGAGTGATATTGGTAGGGGGCTAAAAAATATATAGGAAGACCTAGGCTTGAATACAGTAATCAGGTTAATATGGATATAGTTTGCAGTAGAAGAGGAAGATGCATGAGCAGGATAGACTAACATGGAAAGGTGCATCAGACTAGTCTTCAGACTGAAGACCGCAACAACAACAAAAACAGCTAGAGTCGTAAACCTAGCGTGGGGCACCTAGTCTACCACTAGTAGGTGTGTAGACTACAGTACTAGCTTTCGTGAGTTAGGTCATACTGCATTACCTGTATGTTGGATGTGTTGCATACCTATCCGGCGTTACTTCATAACGATCTTTTTCTTTACATATGCTATCCGTCTCTTCCTAGGTTCCCCTAAAAACCGAAGGTGCTGAGTGAGGATATACTGTATAAAGAGTCTATGGAACATTTTTGTTCTACATTACTACCCTCCTGTCTTTTATTTAAGAATAAACAGTATTTATAGCGAAATTGATACTGTCACTGTTCAGGTTTTATTCGCAAATGATTAGTATATAATGTGAAACAGAGGTGTGTCTAATAAAAATAAAGCAAACGATACTGATTTATAATATGGCGCTGGGAAACACAATTTATTCAACAAAACGGTAAAATCAAAAAATTGATAAACGAAATGATACCAAACATGGCTTCACCACTTTGTCGGTCTTATTAAAATATATTTCTGTTATTCACCCACCAACTTTCGCATTCATCGAAAACAACGGGAAACTCTTGCTTTTGATAATGATGAATAACTTTCTGCTGAGTAGAAAATAATAATAATTATTATATACATTTTTTTATGTTTGTGCATGTAAACTGTACTAGCATCAAAAGTAATTGCTCTGGTTACATAAAAGCGGAGAAATTATATGATCAGCCAGTTTTCATGTCTTACGAAACGCAAATTATACCCTGTGAGGATAAAAATACACAAATGAATAACACCGATGTGCAGTTCTAATTATGTGCAAAAAAAGAAAAAGAAAGAAAAGCAGAGATAAGTCGACGGCTTCCAAATCCTCTCTTACACATTCATGTATGTTTCTTTCCCTTCCAGTTCTCCCAATACTCCGGTAATCCCACCGTTTACTACATCATTTATGTAGTGTACTAAAACAAACTCTAACAACAGCTTATTGTGTGACAATATGAACGAAATATGTTTCCTGATTTCTCGATCATCCTGTGTATTAGCATTGTAACCTGATATACTTACCCTGTCATCCTTATCACGTTGCACCTCATAACGAAATGGCTTTCTTATTATCCTTAGAACAAGCAACGCAGTAAATTAAATTTTAAAAAAATGTTTTGAGAAAGGTTCAAAGATGAAACAATGAGTGAAGACCGTAAGCTAAAACTTTGTGTAATTTTATTTCTGTTACGCCACAGAACGAGTGGCGTATTTTTCATTTATAGAGCTGTACATAATAATCATAAAGGAATAGTAATTATTGATTAGTAATAATAAAGTTCATTATTGTGGTATTTACATTAAACAACAAAGGAACAACAACATTAATATCAGCTAGTAATAAGCTATCGTGTAATATTAAAGAACAGATTTGTTCAAATATTGCCCCTTCTTTCTTTTTTTTATTTCAATCTCCTTTAACAAAGTTTTGATTAACTCTTACAAAGTTTTCACTTGTTTCTCTTAGACGATTCTCTCCTACATTCACCACAATGGACTGAAAAAAGCACTATACATCTAAAACGATAGTACGAGGAAAAGTTGTAGTCAGTTTTGTTGTAGCAATAAATTACACAAGAATCATTTGGGCAGCAATTCTGCAACAGTTCTCAAGCCCTTTTATTGCAAACTGTCGATCGCAGAATAGTTCCACGTAATAACATTTTTCGTTCTTTGATTCCCACATTTTATTTCGTTGCGTTTTCATTTTCTTGCTGCAAACGACGGCCCAAATCTGCGTTCGCGTATCACACGCCGTCACAGAAACTCATGTTTTGCTTTACACATCACATACACACGAGATTTCAGGCTCCTCGCTTATAAACTTTTGAAATGACTCCGTTTACGTTTTATAGTTTATCAGCACCAGGGAATTTCTTCCGCGGTGCATGACGGGATGGTGTCCATTATTTTACCAAAGTCTTTTCCCTCCCTGGAGGACCGCATTACAAGCTGTTACCTTCATTATGAACTAGCGACAATGTGTCCGCTGCGTTGGCGGCGATGAATCTTGCCACTCTGTGGGCGACAGAAAGGACGGCAATTTGGCTGGGGAGAGGAAACAAAAGACTCTCACGCCGCGATGGACACTTGAATACCGTACGCTATGAGTGCGGACGCGGCGACAGGGGAATTTGAGGGCCTTTCACCGACGTGATTCATGGGGCCACCGCATCTGAACCCTACCTGGTCGAGCCTTCATTAAAATCTGCTCTCGATAACAATAGGCGTCCATCAGTGAATTTTCCGCTTTCGTACAAATAGTAAGTTGGTGTAAGCTTAAGAGCACAGTAGGCGGAATACACAGCTGCCGTCAACATGTTCAGATTAGGCATCAAACTATCAGCGTACCTAATTTAACTTAGAACCGGATAAGCAGTAACTTTAAATGAATTTAGAAAAATTGTAATTTTACGGGTCAGGTAATGCACGTGAAAGCTGTCGAACGAAATGACCATTAATTTTTTTTATTTACATTTATTTTTAGGGAAGGTGTTGAACAATTTTTTTTTTTTTTAAATTTAGGGAAGCCCATATATTTTCGATCTGTTCATTGTGAAACACGTATGTATTCAGTGTATTCAGTACCAGCGATGGCGAGGCATGACAGAATCTCTGACCAGAGAGTTATTTATCGTTGCTAATCTGCGCTTGACCGTGTTCAGTTGTGAGTTGGACTCAGTAGTTGCGTGTAGCGAGTCGGCAGGAACAGTAGTTGTGTGTGAGGAGTCGGCGGGCGTCGACATGGGTCTCTGGTCACGGTTCTGGACGAGGTATATTGTTAACGAAGGTAATGAAGCAGCATTGCGCTCAGCTAATGACAGATGTTAATTGTAATTAATTTGTTCAAGAATTGCCCCAATAATAATTTTCATTTAAAGTAACTGTTTTAAAGAAAAAGATTCATTTCAAGTTAAATAATATTTCCTATGCATTCCCTCCAAGAATCAAAATTAAACATGGGCCACCATTGCACGGAGCTGTGCCGAAAAATAAGAGCAGATATAGATGCAGTTTACTGAGGTAAACATTTTGGTTTTTGTGTTCAGGTTCAATTATTGCACAGGGCCGAAGGTCAGCGCAGCTGCCCTTATAAAATTTATCAGCTTCATCTTAACGTTAATTTTGTGGGGAGTTTACATTTGGGCCATTATTATTCTTTAATTTTTCAAGCAGGTTACGCTTGGCTCATTTTTAATTATTCAGTTTTGTGGGGACTTAACATTTTTGCACATTTTTATTATCATTGAGTTTTATTACTGTGGGAAGCTAACATTCGGCTCAATTTCATTATCATTGTCTTCATATTCTTGCTGGGAGGTTACAGTTTCACTAATATTGACTTCTAAAATTTTCACGGGGAGGTTACAATTGAAATAGTATCAGATGGTGCTAGAGAGCAAGCGCGTTGGTTTGACGTTGGAAAATGGTACACCGCTATGTGGCACCAGCGGGGATGAGCTGGATATGACATGGAAGAGTTGAAGAAAATCTTTGAAAGACAGGGAACAAGGGGAGCAAACAATCCAGTTGGGTGGACAAGTCGTAAAGAAAGCTCTGTTTGTTGACATTCGAAGGGGCGGACAATCTATCTGTCGTATATATATATATATATATATATATATATATATATATATATATATATATATATATATATATATAAGTCAAGATTACAAACAAATTACATATATATGTATATATATAAATATATATATATATATATATATCCTCGAAGTCAAGATTACTTTATTGTGATTACTAGTTTCAGCTACAAAAGAGAGACATCTTCAGATCATAAACACAGCCTTGATTACAGTAACTGCCATAACGGCTTAACATATCGTCATAAAAATTCTGGGTGACTGTGCTGATACAGAATGTGTAGGTGGAATGACGTGAGACATGGCTCGTATACAACCAGCTATAACTAAGGTCTTAAAACTAAGGCATGAAGCTTAGGAACTGACACATTTAATCAATATTTGTGTCGTCTGTAGCACAAATACTGGTTAAATGTGTCAGTCACTAAGCTTTAACGATGTGGTGTATTAGTTTTACGACCTTCCCTCCATCTGACTGTATACGACCGATTTGTCACATTATTCCACCTACACAGTCTGTATGAATGTTATCACACTAATATTTATGACAATGTGTTAAGCTGTTATGGCAGTTACACTAATCAAGATTATATTTATGGTCTGAACGTGGCTCATGTAAGGCTGCAACTAATAATCACAATGAAATTTGTTTGCGCTCTAGGGTTCGATGATATAAAATCCTTAATACGTAGAAAAATTGAAGAAAGTCGACAGCTTTGACTACTTAGGATGGAAGTATTCTCTGATAATTCAGATTTCACAATAGACCGTAGAATGCAGATAAGTTGGATGAACAGGAAAAGGTCGTCAGGTGTATTGTGCGATAGATGAGCAAATCTAGAGACTAAAGGAATGGTGTATAGGTCAGTAGTGAGATGTGCAATGCTGTGTTGATCCGAGACATGAGCATCAACTTACGCACAGGTTAAGGCAGTGGAATGGCTGAAATGATGAAAGTGAAGAAAACTTTGTAGCGGCACCAGAGGCAGTAGGATCAGAAGCGCGAGAGTAAGAGGCAGTGTTAAAGTGACGAAGATTTCGAAGAAAGTTCAAGAGAAGATTGACATGTTGTGGACGTGACGTGAGAAGTGACGTCACCTACATTGACAAGAGAATTGTGGAAATGTTAGTGGAACGCGACCCAGGAGGAGTAATAGCAAGAACAAGGTAGATTGAATGTGTACCAGAGGACTTGTGAGAGAAAAGTCCAAGGAAAAGGGAAGTATGGTGCCGAAGAAAATGGAGAAGTCTTTCCCAGAACGTCGACCCGACTAATTTTAGTACAAGATAATTTTCATATTATTTTGTGGGTTAAAGATGCAGATTACGGGTGTGAAACCTGCATGTCCTGGCGGGCATCAAACGTGGGCCTTCGCATTTCGTGGGATATAGTTTTCCGTTCGAAGTTGTGATGGGAGGAAGCCTTTTATGTCGGTTCCTGAGACACCTTGCGGTTGATAACAAGGCTGAAAATCCAGGTTCGCGTTTTGCCTCAGGACACAGTTTAGATTTGTCGGTAGTGTTCACAGCATTAAAATATTTTTATTCATTTAACTGTGGCATCGTGACAGATGAGTAAGTTGGGAAATGATGAGACGGTCGAAGTACGGAGTGAAGTTCGGATCAGTTGCGTTAGAATGTTCACTTTTGAGCACAGAAACCGGCCTAGATCTATACGAAGCAACGAAAGTTCCGTAAAAAAGTCATGGATCAGAGTTTCACTGAGTACTTAAGTGTTGAGGGTTGGTTCACAATTAAATGAAAAGATTGGTTTTCATTGCTTTTGTGCGAGAAATTGAAAGTGAGAGATTATCGAACAACATCACGAATAGCGTGGAGCAGTAATTTTATTGGTTCGGCATGCGGAGCGTTGACGGGAAAATTACACACGCCACGGAGGTAATTTCTCCCGCCGAGTGACGTAACGGGTAATAAGGGACGCTACAAGCGAAGCTCGACTTCAGTCTTGCAGCGAGATGATAGTTTTCCGTGAGAGGCAATAATTTATGGGAAATGGACTTGACTACATTTGGTTAATCCTGAACGTTAACTTGAAGGTGCGTTCTTAGCTCTCTGGCGTCAGTAACATCTAGGAAAAGAATGTAAGCGGTGGTTTCTGCTAGAAATATAGTGAATATCTAATTTATTTATGCTCAAGATATCAGTAAGCGTATTCTAAGTGTGTAACTGATGGTAATATGTATTCCGTAGCCTTCTTCAGAATTATAATAATTCTGAAAACGCCACGTACAACAGTATCGAGAAGTTACGCTCTATGGTAATTGCTAAAGCAGTTGTACACTGAAAATAATTTTATAGATTCTGATTCTGGTGATATTTTACAGAATTAAAAAAAAAGTTTAATGTCATGCTAAATACGGTAAGCAATATACTGATGGATGATTCTCGTTATTAAATGGTAACGCACATTCGCACGTTGTAAATAGTAATTATGTCTCCCTTGAGTAAATCATTGTAAAATGTGTTTCTAATTCTGTCTTTATTCCACGATATCTTCTATGTAATATTGGTCTTTTCCACTGTTAAACAGTTTTCTGGAAAGCATTTAAAGTAGAGAACGTTCGTGGAGGACTCGAAGCAACTGGTAGAAATGCTATACGTGAAATGGGCACTACATTGATTACAGCACATCATGATTCTGTGAATGTGTAAAGGTATGTTCCAAAAAAAAAAATTATTGATCATTTTCGTTGGACAGCTTTGGTACAGGCGAGGTTTAGGAAATGTGATCAAATCCGCATCTACAATATCCGTGTAACTGGTCACAAATTAGAAAGTATACGAGAAACTGGTTAGCATATTGCGAAACCGTGCTTTGTCAACGCAGGGAATAGGCCGTTACAGAATGCATGTGATGCACGTGACGATTTTCTGGAAGAAAACTGTGCCCGCGATCAAAACTACGACGGCATAAGAAATCCAAGCAAACCTGCAGCTATCAGTGCTCAATAGGTTAATACGGTGACGTATATTCGGTTAAATGAATAATAGTTCCTAGTATACACTAATTACTTGCTCTATGTAGACGAAATCTACGGAAGAGTTTAAGAGACTTGCGAAGTAGCTTATCAATACATTTCATGTCATGAATATTTCCTTCCCGGCACGTTCTAGAGTACTTCGCCGCGGTTCTTTACTATCCTGCACAAATGACGAGTTAGAATAAAAGGACTAGCGCTGTAAGTTCCACACTGCGTTACATTTTGAGGAAAACGCGCTTCCGTCATGCCCAGAGTTGCTTTCTGACAGAAACGACGGAAAAAAAGAGAGATCCTGATTACGGTCTACTATCTGGTTACGGAGTAGCGCCTCGGTGTTATGTTTAATTACCTACCGGAAGCGAGCAATTTTAATTATACGGAAGCATGAGGTGTGGAAAACCGGAGAGATAGCGCACTATATGAAGATAATATGTCCACTTTAATATAGCGTCGATTATTAACTCTGGCACGCCAACGAAGCAATTTGTGAGAATGGAATGCGCGGTCGTATCTGCATAAAGTCGAGGGAAAAAGTGAGCTGCTGTAAAAAAATCTGGATAAGTTTGAGGCGAAATGCAGTACGTACAACGGATGTGTTTATACCATTAAAAAGTGGAGTCGAGACCAAATAATTACTTGGAACAGACTGTCACCTTGAAATCCGCCCTCTTTCCCTTATAAATGAAAAATATTCGTAGCAAGTGTGATTCCCATATTCCTTCATTCAGGAATGTAATTTGTGACGATCAAGCGCGTAAAAAAAGGGCAAGTTAATGTGTTTGACGGAAGGCAGATACGAAGAAAAAAGTGATTTCATTCACGAACGATATATAGAACAACTTTAACGGAGAGATGATTTTCTTCAAGTGACCAAAATTTCAGATGTTTGGTATAATCTCGCTCGACCAAATTTTCGAGATATTCAAAAAAAAAAAAAAATAATATTAAGGAATGAGTGAGACAGCTTGCCATGTGAAGCGGAAGTAATATAGCTCTTTGGTTCTTCTCATACGTTTGCCATCTATGCCAGCAAATAAACAGCGTCCTACGATAAAATATAGCAAAGTAATTTGACAGCATGACCAGGAGGAAGGAAACCGATTTACTGGGGACATTCTAGCTCAGTGATTAAAACCCTGTGTATCAAAGGTTCATTTTGAAACACTAAAGTGTGTCAAAATTGTCCATACTTAAACTGAGTCATACTCCTTTTTTTTATTGAGAAAGTGGAATGGCAGTCCGGAGAGGTACAGGAAAGAGGAGATCCGTGTGTGTGTGTGTGTGTGTGCGTGTGTGTGTGTGTGTGTGTGTGTGCTTGTGTGTGTGCATCGGAATCTCGACGTTCAGTTCTAAAACGCTGGTCAATTTGAGGTCAGGTAAAGAAAATTTGCGACTGTTGAACTTTTTGACACCTTTGCATTGATTTTAAAAGCATGCTTCACACACGCTAATAATTCAACTTCGTTTACATGACATGTAAAATTCTGAAAAACGCGAGGAGCCCTCTAGTTCGTTAAGGCAATGGGAAAACAACTCCATGTCCAGTTTAGTAGTGTTCATCTAAAAAGCGTGTCGGGTTCGTAACAATTTCTGAGTGATTAACGACTGTAGTGGCATCATCAATGCGTAATTAAAGCTATTCGTCACTGGGCAGTTAAGGCAACCACCGACACACAGCCTCGTAACTTCAGTAGAGCATAACCTTCAGCTTTGCTGGAAATGCTCTGGGGCGAAGTTGGGGAAGCTGCTGGATCAGCTGCCGTTTTCCAGTTATTGAAGCTGTCCGCCGTACGGCAGCTGGAGAAATATTCGGCACACGGTGTCTTCAGTCCACAGAGCATAGGCTTCAGCTCAGTTGGTAGTATTCGGGGGCAAAGTCATTGGCGAGGTTGCTCAAGAAGTTGAAATCGGCCGAGCTGTTGCTGCTCTCCGGAGGCGGTTCGCTGTAGAAATGGTGGAAGCCGCCTCCGCCACCCCCAGTGCCGAAGCCGCCACTCTCTCCGGAGCCCTCCGAGGGGTGGACGCTGGTGGGCGGCGTCATGATCGTCGCGGAAGACGCCGACGCCGGCGTCGGGGGCGCGCCGTTGGGCGTCGTCTGGTTGCTGCCGCCGTTGTTGCTGTTGTTGTTGGGTGTACCGGGGTTGTTGTTGTTGTTGTTGGTGCCGTTGACAGTGCCGTTGGAATTGGCGTTGGTCAAGGGGAAAGGGTCAGGCGACGAGACGAAATTGGACGGGATGGTGGAAGCGTCGCCCCCCTGGTGCACGAGGTGGTGCCCTTGGTGCTGGTGGTGCTCGTAGTAGTGGTGGTGCTGCTGCTGGTGCTTGGCGTACTCGAGCTGCTGCTGCCCGTGGTTCAGCTGGTGGTGCTGGTGGTGGGGATGCTGCACAAAGGATTGGTGCTGCGCCACGATGGGGCCGGCCTGGTGCTGCTGTTGCTGTTGCTGCGGCTGGTGGTGCTGGTGCGGGTGGGCGTGGTGGTGGTGATGGTGGTGGTGCATGCCGTCGTGGTAGTACTCCGGCCCAGTCTGGTGGTGCACCAGGTGCTGGTGGTGAACGCTCTCTGGGTTGTAGGCCCCGCCCCCGTCAGCGTAGACCCCGGCGGCGTACGCGGCCGCCGTGTACTGGTCGTGGTGGGGGTAGTTGTGGTGGTGCTGCTGGTAGCCGGCGGCCACCATCTGCTGCGGCTGGTGCTGCTGGTGGTGCGCGGGTGGCTGCTGGTGCTGCTGGTGCTGGTGCTGGTGCTGGCGGTAGCCCCCGTAGCCGGCAGCGGCCTCTGGCTGGTAGCCATTGTAGCTGGTGTAGCCGCCGCCGGACTGGTGTGCGGGCAGAGCGTGGTACTGATGGTGAGGCAGGCCCTGCTGCGGCTGCATCGGCGGGGGAGCCTGCTGTTGTGGGGGCGGCTGGGGAGGTGGCTGGGGGGCCTGGTAGGCTGGGTTCACAACCACGCCCCCGCCACTGCCTACCGCCCTCACGCCCCCAGACGTGGTTCCCCGTGGCGACGGATGCATGCCGTTTGGTCGAGGGTATTGCCTGCAGAAAGACGTACAAGGTTACTGATAACTGATCAAATGTGCACTTTATTGTGGTCATATCTATGCGAGATGCTTTTAAGGGGGGTAGGACGTCAAACGGGCCGACTTGGAGCTGGAGAGGCACCACATGACATTTTAATTTCCACTGTCTATGGCCCTGAGCAAAAAAAATGGTTCAAATGGCTCTGAGCACTATGGGACTCAACTTCATTGTCGCCTAGAACTTAGAGCTACTTAAACCTAACAAACCTAAGGACATCACACACATCTACGCCCGAGGCAGGATTCGAACGTGCGACTGTAGCGGTCGCTCGGTTCCAGAATGTAGCGCCTAGAACCGCACGGCCTCCACTGTCTATACTTTTACAAATAAATTCATAAAACTTTGTCAGCATGACCAGGAAGGATTCAGGATTCGCACTCGTAGCAGCTGAAGTTCAAAAATGTAACAAAATAATTCTTTTTACTTGTGAAATTTCATAATTTTTTCACTTACTATTGGCTGCATTTGTTGCTATAGGTACACTTTGCTTCATAAGTAAGAGAGACTGTTCGATGAGCGGACAAAGATTCTGGTCACTCTCTTGTCCTAGGGTTGGAAAACTGCTACTAAAGGCAGAAGAATTCATAACGATAAACGGCATAAGGATGCAGAAGGCAATGAAAACCACTGCATCAGAGATACATAATCAGTATCCTCAGGACATACGGCCCGCGGCTGAAAAAGTATAATGATGGTCTCTTTATTGGCAAAAGATTCCGGAATACTCCCCCATTCTGATGTCCGGGAGGAGATTGCCAAGGGGGACGTGACCATAAGGAAAATACTGAATAACCCACGAAACGATAACGTTCTAGTATGGGGGGGGGGGGGGGGCATGGAATGTCAGAAGTATGAATGTCGTAGGGAAGCCAGAATATCTGTTAAGCGAACTGCTAAGTCTCAATCTAGATAGAATGGCAGTCAGTGATGTGAAATGGAAAGAGGCCAAGGATTTCTGGTCAGACGAGTATAGAATAGTATAAACAATTGCAGAAAATGGTTTAACGGGCGTCGGATTCATTACGAATAGCAAGGAAGGGCAGAGAGTGTGTTACTGTGAACAGTTCAGTGATAGGGTTGTTATCAGCAAGCCTAACCGACGACGACTGTTCAGATATACGTGCCCACTTCGCGGTCAGAAGATGAAGGGATAGAGAAAGTATATGAGTAGATTGAATGGGTAATTCAGTATGTAAAGGGAGATAAAAATCTAATAGCCATAACTGGAATGCGGGTGTAGGGACAGGAGAAGAAGAAAGGGTTACGGGAGTATGTAAGCTTGGTAGTACGAATGAGAGAGGAGAACGGCTGAGTTCTGAAGTAAATTTCAGCTACCGAATATTCTGTTCAAGAATCATAAGAGGAGGAGCTATACTTGGAAAAGACCGGGAGATACAGGAAGATTTCAGATAGATCACATGATGGTCAGACAGAAATTCCGAAATCAGATACAGAATTGTATGGCGTACACGGGAGAAGATATAGACTCTGATGACAATTTAGTATTGATTAAGCGTAGGTTCAAGTTTAAGAGACTAGTAAGAGTGAATCAATGCCAAGGACGTGGGAGGCGTAAGTACTAGGGAATGAAGAGAAACGCTTCTGTAAAGTTATAAATACTGCAATAAGGAACAGCTCAGATGGCAGTGCATTTGGGGAGGAACAAACATGTGTAAAAAGGGTAATCACGGAATTTGCGAAGAAAAACATTGGTATAAAGAAGGGAGCTGCTAAGAAACCATGGGTCACAGAAGAAACAGCAAGTACAAAAAAGTTCAGGGAAATTAGGGAATACAGAAATACAAGTAGCTGAAGAAAGAAAGAACTAGGAAAAACAGGGAAGCTGACGAAATGGCTTCATGAAAAATTGTAGAAGTCGAAAAAGAAATGATTGTCCGAAGGACTCACTCAGGATACAGAAAAGTCAAAACAACCTTCAGCGAAATTAAAAAAGCAAGGGTAGTACCATAAAGAGTGCAATGGAAATTACTGCAAGAGCTGACAAGTGAGAGAATTATTGCACAATCAGCTCAACACATACATCCAAGTTGCTGACAAGAATAATATACAGAAGAATGGAAAAGGAAATTGAGGATGCGCTAGATGACGATCAGTTTGTCTTTAGAAAAGTAAGGCACCAGAGAGCCTGTTCTGACGTTACGGTTAATAATAGAAGGAAGACTAAAGAAAAATCAAGACACGTTCTGAGGATTTGTTGACCTGGAAAAAGCGTTCGGCAATGTAAAATGGTGCAAGATGTTGGAAATTCTGAGGAAAATAGGGACAAGCTACAGGCAGAGACGGATAATACACAATATGTACAAGAGCCAAGAGTGAAAGACCAAGAGCCAAATGCTCGAATTAAAAACCGTGTAAGACAGGGATGCAATCTTTCGCTCCTACCGTTCAGTGTCTACGTCGAAGAAGTAAAGAAGGAAATAAAAGGAAGGTTTGAGAGTTTGATTAAAATTCAAGGTGAAATGATATCAGTGATAAGATTCGCTGATGACATCGCTATCCTCTGTGAAAGTGAAGAAGAATTACAGGACCTGCTGAACGTGCTGAGTACGGAATATGGACCGAGAGCAAATCGAAGAAAGATGAAAGTAATGAGAAGTAGAGAAAATGAGAACAGCGAGGAACTGAACATCAGAATTGATGGTCACGAATTAGATGAAGTTAAGCAATTTTACTTGCTAGGCAGCAAAATACCAATGACGGACAAAGCAAGGAGGACATCAAAAGCAGATTAGCACTGGCAGGACAGGTATTCCTGGCCAGGAGAAGTCTACAAGTATCAAACATGGGCGTTATTCTGAGGAAGAAATTTCTTAAACTGTATGTTGCGAGCATAGCTGTGGTCCGATAAGGTAAGGAATGAAGAGGTTCTCTGTAGAGTCGGCAATGAAAGGAGTACATGGAAAACACTGACAAGCAGAAGGTACAGGATAGTAGGACATCTGTTAAGACATCAGGGAATAACTTGCATAGTACTAGAGGGAGTTGCAGACGGTAGAGACTGCAGAAGAAGACAGAAATTGGAATACATGCAGCAAATAAATCCTGATGTAGGTTGCAAGTGCTACTCTGAGATGAAGAGTTTGGAGCAGGAGAGTAATTCGTGGCGTACCGTGTCAAACCAGCCAGAATATAGAGAGCGGTAAATGTATGAATCTGAGGTAAGAGGCCGGCCGGTGTGGCTGAGCGGTTCTAGGCGCTACAGACTGGAACCGCGCGACCGCTACGGTCGCAGGTTCGAATCCTGCCTCGGCCATGGATGTGTGTGATGTTCTTATGTTAGTTAGGTTTAAGTAGTTCTAAGTTCTAGGGGACTGATGACCTCAGATGTTAAGTCCCATAGTGCTCAGAGCCATTTGAACCATTTTTTGAGGTAAGAGACCCTGGTCCGGAAAACGACAGAGTCGAAAGTATATTTACAAATTTGAAGAACATCACGAGTGATTATTAGTATTATTATTTCTACGTGCCCCGATAGCCGAGTGGTAAGCGCGGCGGACTGTCACGCCAAGGCGCTGCAGTCTGGAGCCGCGAGACCGCTACGGTCGCAGGTTCGAATCCTGCCTCGGGCATGGATGTTTGTGATGTCCTTAGGTTAGTTAGGTTTAACTAGTTCTAAGTTCTAGGGGACTAATGACCTCAGCAGTTGAGTCCCATAGTGCTCAGAGCCGTTTGAACCATTTTTTTGTCACGCCAAGGCGCCCGGGTTCGGTTCCCGGCTGGGTCGGAGATTTTCTCTGCTCAGGGACTGGGTGTTGCGTTGACCGCATTATCATTTCATCATCACCAGTGGAAGGCGACGGGAAACCACCACAGGAACCACTTCCCTAGACGCTCATGCGATGGACCTCTCTGACGAGGCTTCCCCCATGACAAGACCTGCCGTAAGGCAGAACGCAAAGTAAAGTTTATTATTTCTACAGTTTCTATGAGCATTTAAAAATTATTACGTCAATTATCAAAAATACTAGTTACACATACATTTGTTTACATTTCTGTAGATCAATGTTAAATAACATTTGTGTATAGCGAAATACAACACTGAGCTCTTAGTTTTTTTTAGCGCTTTTTCGGAAGCTCTTGTTCAAAATGGATTGACGTTGAATGCCAGTGTCTTACACACATTTTTATGGCATGGTATTGTTATCCAATATTTCGTCGAATACGATGTGTTGTTCAAAACAACATTATGAATGACGAAAATATTCGAGCGAAAAAACTTTGCAACTTCTCATGTTACAGCTTATGCATAAAAATTTTCAATCCTAGATCTTTGAAAACATGGTGTGGCAATGAAAAACATTGAAAAAACTACAAAGAGAAGAAAAAGTTAAGAATATTAGAAGTTTTTTTAAAGTTATTGCACCACGATAATTTACCTCTCTTTCGTATGATGTCAAGGAATGAGAATTACGCTAACGACACCATTGTTTACCTCTGAATAATTTTGAACATTGCTTTTATCCTATCACAAAAGAATAGATTAAAACTCCAGAAATATTCCAGGTTTTGGAAAAAGCGCTGTCATAAGTGCGTTATATCCAATCCGGACTAGTTTAAAGGGTATAACACTGATGTGATGGCCGATAGGAGTCTGCAAGTATCAACATAGGCCTTAATCTGAGAAGGAAATTTCCAGAATTTGCTTTTGGAGCGCCGCATTGTATGGTTGTGACTGTTGGAAAACCGGTACAGAAGAGAATCGAAGCATTTGAGATGTGGTGCTACAGAATAATGTTGAAAATTAGGTGTGGTGATAAGGTAAGGAATAAGGAGGTTCTGCGCAGAATCGGAGAGGAAAAGAATATGTGGAAAACATTGACAAGGAGAACGGACAGGATGGTAGGACACCTGTTAAGACACCAGTGAATAGCTTAGGTGGTACTAGAGGAAGACAGAGATTGGAATACCTCCAGCAAACAATTGAGGACGTAGGTTGCAAGTGCTACGCTGACATGAAGAGGTTGGCATAGGAGAGGAATCGTGTCAAAAAAGACTTAGAACAAACTTTTGACTAGAATATATTCCTATAAAATCTGAAATTTTTGTAGGGATGACATGCAGGAATCGAAACGTACAGAAATCAAGCTTCAATTATAAGAATCGAAGGGCGTGGAAGAGAAGTAGTAGTTGAATCATTCAGAAGACTTATTACTCAAAATAAAAAATAAAAATAAAAAATGGCCAAGTCACGGGTGAAAGAAACTTATGTAGACGAATAAATGAAATTCTTACCAAGAAATTAAAATTCCGATTATTATTTACATTGAGGTGACAAAAGTCATGGGATATGTCCGAATGTCGTGACAAATTTCCTTTTGCCCGGCGTAATGCATCAACCGACGGGACATGGACTCAACAACTCGTTGGAAGTCTCCTGCGGAAAAATTGAGATATGCTGCCTCCATAATCGCGAAAGTGTCACTGGTGCAGGACTTTGTGAACGAAATGACCTATCGGTTACGTCCCATAAATGTTCGAGGGTATTAATGTTGGGCGACCTCAGTGGTCAGACCATTCGCTTTAATTGTGCAGAACATTCTCCAAGACAGACGCGAACAATTGTGGCCGGGTGACATTATACATTGTCACCCATCAAAATTGCATGGTTGCTCGGGAATATGAATGCCATGAGTGACTGCAAGTGAACTCCAAGTAGCCGAACGTAAATATTTCCAGACAATGATCGCTTTAGTTGGACCAGAGGATCCTGAACCTTTCAAGTAAAGACAGCCCACACCACTTTGGGGCCACCACCAGCTTGCGCAGTGCCTTGATAACTTGGATCCATGGCTTCTGTCTGGGGTCTGTGCCACCCTCAAACCCCTGCCATCAGCTCTTACCAACCGAAATCGTGACTCATCTGTCCACGACACGAATACTAGTCTAAGGTGCAGCCGATATGGTCACGAGTACAGACGAGGCGCTGCAAGCGATGTCGTGCTGATAGCAAAGCCAGTCGCGGCTATTTTACGCAGTGTTGCTTGTCTGTTAGTACTGACTACTCTAGCAAACGCCGCTGTTCTCGGTCGTTAAGTGAAGGCCGTCAGCCACTCTATTGTCCGCGCTGAGAGGTAATGCCTGGAATTTTGGTATTCTCGGCACACTCTTGACACAGTGGATAGCGGAATATTGAATTCCCTAAAGATTAAGGAAATGAAATATCCTATGTGGCTAACTGTTACCGTTCAGTCTGTTAATTCATGGTGTGCGGCTATAACTTCGTCAGAGAGCTTTTCACATACATCATCTGACTGAAAACTTTTCACATGAATTACCTGACTACAAGTGACAGCTCCAGTAATGCACAACCCTTTTGTACTACTGGCCATTAAAATTGCTATACCAAGAAGAAATGCAGATGATAAACTGGTATTCATTAAACAAATATATTACACTACAACTGACACGTGATTACATTTTCACGCAATTTGGGTGCATAGGTCTTGACAAATCAGTACCCAGAACAACCACCTCCGGCCGTAATAGCGGCCTTGATACGCCTGGGCATTGAGTCAAACAGAGCTTGGATGGCGTGTACAGGTACAGTTGCCGATGCAGCTTCAACACGATACCACAGTTCATCAAGAGCAGTGACTGGCGTATTGTGACGAGCCAGTTACTCGGCCACCTTTGACCAGACGTTGTCAATTGGTGAGAGATCTGGAGAATGTGCTGACCAGGGCAGCAGTCGAACATCTTCTGTATCCAGAAAGGCCCCTACATGACCTGCAACATGCGGTCGTGCATTATCCTGCTGAAATGTAGGGTTTTGCAGGGATCGAATGAAGGGTAGAGCCACGGGTCGTAACACATCTGAAATGTAACGTCCACTGTTCAAAGTGCCGTCAATGCGAACAAGAGGTGACCGAGACGTGTAACCAATGGCACCCCATACCATCATGCGGTGTGATACGCCAGTATGGCGATGACGAATACAAGCTTCCAATGTGCGTTCACCGCCATGTCGCCAAACACGGATGCGACCATCATGATGCTGTAAACAGAACCTGGATTCATCCGAAAAAATGTTTTGCCATTGGTGCACCCTGGTTCGTCGTAGAGTACACCATCGCAGGCGCTTTTGTCTGTGATGCAGCGTCGAGGATAACCGCAGCCACGGTCTCCGAGCTGATAGTCCGTGCTGCTGCAAACGTCGTCGAACTGTTCGTGCAAATAGTTGTTGTCTTGGAAACGTCCCCATCTGTTGACTCAGGGATAGAGACGTGGCTGCACGATCTGTTACAGCCATGCGGATAAGATGCCTATCATCTCGACTGCTAGTGATACGTGGCCGTTGGGATCCAGTATGGCGTTCCGTATTACCCTCTTGAACCCACCGATTCCATATTCTGTTAACAGTCATTGGATCTCGACCAACGCGAGCAGCAATGTCTCGATACGATTAAGTGCAATCGCGATAGGCTACAATCCGACCTTTATCAAAGTCGGAAGCGTGGTGGTACGCATTTCTCCTCCTTACTCGAGGCATCAGAACAATGTTTCACCAGGAAACGCTGGTCAACTGCTGTTTGCGTATGAGAAATCGGTTGGATACTTTCCTCATGTCAATACGTTGTGGGTGTCGCCACCGGCGCCAACCTTGTGTGAATGCTCTGAAAAGCTAATTATTTGCGTATCACAGCATCTTCTTCCTGTCGGTTACATTCCACGCCTGTAGCATGTCATCTGCGTGTTGTAGCAATTTAAATGGCCATTAGTGTCTGTCACCTCAGTTTACTTTACCTAGGCATTTTTTCGTACCTGAGGAAAGGGTTGTTGTCCTGGTAGAGCCTCTGGGGACTGAAGCACGGCTGCTGCACGGCGACGGGGGCGGCGCCGCGTCTGCCCCCAGCGGCGGAGGCGGGGGCGGCGACGGCAGCAGCGGCGGCGGCCACGGCGCCCCTCAGCACGCCGGGGGGCGGCACCCCGGTCTGCGGCCGGCCGTAGGCTCCACCCCCGGGCACCCCTCCCCCGGCTCCGCCCCCGCCGCCCCCGGGGCTGGGCGTGGAGGCGGGCGTGAGCGCCGCGGAGTCCAGCACGGAGACGGTCTCCCGCTTGGTGGACACCAGCAGCGACGTGGGCGGCGGGGGCGTCTTGCCCGCGGCGGCTGCCGACTCCTGCTTCACCGCCGCCTGCACAGTGCGGACGCGAACGTCAAAACGTCGAACCATTTCTTAATAAAAATAATAATAAAGAAAATGTTATACTGCGACGCAGCACGTCTGCTTTTGAAACCCTACATCACATCAAGTAAGACCAACACTCCATCTGCACGTCTATTCATCACAATGTACAGCACGAAGGCTACAGAAAATCGTACAGTGATAAGCAGTTATCAATGACGGTGCTAGATTTACGAGTGTATTGATGAATAGATTATCAGAAACTGTGAATTTGTCTTTCCGAGCAATGTAAGCTAATGTAATCCTCTCAGGCTCACAATATTGCCTGCTCTTTATATTTCACACTCCTCAGGACTTTGCCGAGAAACGATATGTCTATGAGAAACCTCTGAAAGGAAAGACGAGAACATTCTGGGAAGGAGGAGGGAAGTAACTGGTGGAAAAAGCCACAAGAGATCAACACATTGCACTAAACCCCAGAATACAAGCCGAAAAAAATAGTTATTAATGTTGCTAAACTACAGTATCTTTTTAAAACAACACACCGCCATTTGACTGTTTTATTGTTAATTTAAGTACAACCCAGGATTTGGACTTTATGCCATATTCAAATATATTATTTCATATATTTAAAATATATTTCAGGACACTTAACATGCCGTCAGGCTCAAAGATGGACATAAATTAAGAAAAATATTGCCTTTGTACGAAATCACCATGGTAATATTACACCTGACATTTCGTGCGGAGGCAATATTTTATTTGAATATGGTATAAAAACCCTAAACCTGCGTTGTACTCATATAAACAATAAAATAATCAAAGGTCGGTGTGTTCCCCCCTTTTTTTGTAAAAAAAAAGGAAATATATCAGTATGACATAGTGTGAGTCACACCAACTGCGTACTCATCAATGAAGGATCAAGTGGTATATGAGAGGCCAAACAGGAGACATTGCACCAAACAACTACGGAATGGGTTCCGTTAGCTATAGAAGAGGTCAAAGATGCCGTTAACAACACCAAAACAGAAAAGCTGCACGTGCTGACAGGTTGCATAGCGAATATTTAAACAGACGCAGCCCATATACTAACGCCAATGCGGAGAAAACTCTACAACAAGCGCATAGAAACAGCCTCCATTCTAGAAGAGTGGAGACAGTGAACACCAAAAGTGCTATATTAGGGAGGAAGGGGGGGTGTCCCAAAGACCCTAGCAAACTGAGAGGCATAGCACCAGAAAACTTACGTTTCAAAATATTCACTAAAATATCAACGGAAAGAATAAATCAAAGAATTCGATGAACACCTCTCCGAAAACCAGATGGGATTCAGGAAAGGAAAATTAGCTCTGAGCGCAACATAACTCGTACTAAAGTGCTTACGAAAAGCTCTAAAGTGTGTACGGAAATCCCTTAAAAAAAGAGAGAAGTTTTATGTAGTAGTTGTAGACTTCGCTAAAGCCTTTCGCTTTAAAAACGGGAAGGTAGTGAAAGCAAACTAGAGGAAGACCGAAGTGAAGACAATGTTTGGACACGAATCATATGCGCAGTACTGCAACAGAACGAAATAAAGGTCTCAGAAAACCTACCCATCAGAGACAATACCCCAGTCAAATGGATTACTTCAGAGGCACCCTCTGTGTGCTCTGTTTTTTATCCCTGGTAGAGGAAGAAATCGTAAGAATACCGCAATGGTTAGCCTGTAATCTCAAACGCTTGTTCAGACGATATTGAAATAGGCTGAAATGACGTTGCAAAACTGTAAGAATAAACTATGTGGAAGATTGGTATGTCGAACACGGCTCCGAAAAACAGGAACGACAGTGCTCAGAAATGGAGGAAGAACACCTGCATCAGCTGAGATCTTCACACGGGAGAGAAAACTCAAAATCGTACCAGACTTCAAGTACTCTGTCGTCACGATACAAACAACTGCAAAATGTTTCATAAAACATGTAACAGAGAAATCAATAAAGCAGTACTGACTACCCATAAAATAGAACACACTAGATTCCTAGCCTAGAGACAGCAACGGCACTATTCAGAGCCACACTCTCGCCAATACTGACGTACTGCACAGAAATCACCGGATCTCACTCGCAGTGAAGAATCTAACGACACTAGAAATAGTAAAGACGACTTTATAAACAAAGGTATCAGAGTGTGCAAAAGAACACGATCCAGACTCGTATACGTGCTGTCGAGGGAACCTACGGATAAACCCGATCTTATCCAACACCATCATTTTGGGAAGTCTGCTGAAAACATTTAAGGAAAAAAGAGAAGACACACCTACAGAATTTTAGAGCATAGGCACGTAGATTGACTGAACATGGACAAAGGAAAACTTCGAGATGAGACTCGTCATCACCAAAATCGCCGTCCATTGTTTCCACCACCTTACCTGCAAGACGTCGTATCATGAACCAAACGCAATGTTGTAAGGTGTCAGCCAAATCCAACACCTTCCATGAAAACCCTGACATGATAAGCAAATCCAGTAGTATGTCACATAGCTCCGAATAAACCGTGACATTAAATTAACCAAAGTAATACGAGTAACGAGTGAGCAAATGGAATACCACAGACTAACACAAGAATGCCTAAATGCATGTCATACCTTCCCACCGTGAGACAGACGCAGTTCCAAGGGGAGAAACGAGAACAGAAGCCGAGAGCAGAACCGTGTCAAGCGAGAAGGCCCTACGATAAGGGACGGACGCCCACGTCGCCAGCTAACCGCTACGACCACACACCCGCAAGTTTTTAGCGTGAGACTTTTTCGCGTCTCTGTTACTTTAGGACCACCCCCCAGCCCATGTTAAAAGCTAGAGCCCTCAAGAAGAACAGCATAGATCTTACGATAACACAAAAAGGGCCACACCACCCGCAAGTTTTAGCGTGACACTATTTCGCGTCTCTGTTACATCAGGACCACCCCCCAGCCCATATTAAAAGATAGAGCCCTCCAGAAGAACAGTATAGATCTTACGATAACGCTAAAAGGACCACGCCAGCTGCAAGTTTTGGCGTGAGACTTTTCGCGTCTGTTACATTGCAAACTTTAAAAACATTGCCCCACCACGAAAAGTATAACGTTTCTCATTGGATGGACAGAATTTTTGTAGGCAGAGCTTAAGGTTAACATTGAGACCCTGATTGGTCAGATGAAAACACAGCCAGATAGTTTTTTTTAGACTAAGTTCGGTAAATTGTAGTAAGGAGAAGTTAGGAGAGAGTTGCTTCCGAGACAGCAAGGTGTGCGGAGCTGTGCTGCCCGCCGCCCCCTGACGAACACCGAGAAGGTAATGAACGCACGCGATGCCGCATAACAGCGCATAAAGCTTCACTCAGAACTGCAGAAGTCTCATCTGTTACACCCCCATTTTGCGTAATACTAGTGTCGATCGTCAATTAAAGCTCATGGTGTTCACATTTGCCACTTGAAGTAAAAATCTGAAATGCGATGATGTTTCTGTTATATAGTTATTGAGAAGCCACATCAGCCACTGTAATTTACGACAAGTTCGATGAGTAATTAAAGATAATTGAGGGTCACTGTAGACCATTTTGTGAAACTTAATTTAAACCTAGATTATAGATGTGATATGGCATAGGTCATCCTTCGATCCATTGTAGAACTTGGAAACCCATTCAGGGAAAATTCGTTCACATTTTTGTTGAACACAGTCGGTTGTTACCACCCTGTATTAAAACATTTCCTTTTATCAATAGTGCAGTTTATAAACGATGTTTTGTGAGTAGAATAAAATTTTCAATGGTAAACTTAACTGCTTTTTCGACATTATTTTACCAGCTAACTAAAAATAGGAAAGCCCTTCCACTAAATTTAGTTAGTATTAAGATTCCTTTACAGGGAGTGCAGTGGAGCTGACGCTGAAATCATTAAGTATTTGGTTATATCATCGCTAGTCTCACTGAACTCTTCTGAACTCTACATGTCATGTGTGGTCTGACGTCTCCTTACCAGCAACAGGTCCCAGGTTCAAACTAGTCAATTCCCTAAAAAACACGCTCAGAGCGTCGTTGCGCGAAAGTTGTAGGGAGACACGATATAGAACAAACAGACACCACGCAGAATGTTTAAAATGTGTAACCTGTATCACCGAAAACGCAGACCTTACCATATAGGGCTCTGCCCCAAAAGGACAAGGTCGATAAGTGACTATGCAAAAACCACAATACGTAAAATTTCTAATTTCGAGTATTATTACAATAATAATTTGAACTCGTGTGGCCATTTGTATGGAATCAACGTATTATTATCATCACCTGCATCCATTCTGCGTTCCGACAGACTTGGAAATTCCAGCAGGACCATGCGACACCACACACGTTCGTAATTCCTACAGAGTGGCTCCAGGAACTCTCTTCTGAGTTTAAACACTTCCGCTGGCCACTGAACTCCTCAGACATGAACATTATTGAGCAAATCTGGGATGACTTGCAAAGTGCTTTTGTGAAGAGATCTCCACCCCCTGTTACGGAATTATGGACAGCCGGTCAGGATGCATGATGTCAGTTCCCTCCAGCACTACTTTAGACATTAGTCGAGCCCATGCAACGTCGCGTTGTGGCAATTCTTCATGCTCGCGGGGGCCCTACACGGTATTAGGAGGGTGTACCAATTTCTTTGGCTCTTCAGTGTATAATCATTTGTTTGTCCGTACATGTACATCAAGTGCACGTATATCCACCCTGAGCCGTGGCGTTCGTTACTGGGGCACCAGTCTCTTGGATGTCCATTATCGATCCTTCGAGGTTTCTCACCTTTGCTTGCCTTGTTGTTTTCCGCATTCGCGGGGCGAGTGGCAGTTGACGTTTGCTGGGGCTACCTGCTGAGACGCCGCGAGGTACGAGGTGGGAAGCAACCACGTATATGTGGAGTTGGTTGTACGCGGTCTGCCGGTTCAGCATGGAGGATATGTGTTGGCTGCCTGCCTGTCTGCTCTCCTGATTTTGCTCGCCGTGCCTTGCGACCGCCTAGCTTGGGTTGCTGCCTGGTGTATCCTACACGAGCCATACCGGACGTCCAGCAGAAGTTTAGCAGCCTTGTGTTTCTTTTAAAGAAAAGGAACAAATGTATAAGACTTTTTGTAACCAATTTTGGTGGCCTCTTAAGTGTGGCCTTAGCGTTTACACTGCCTTTGGGGAGATCTAATTCTTTTAAATTTAAATAGTTGGGGTTTCCTGCCCTTTATAATCTTTTGCGGGGTTTTATTTGAATTTTCTCTTTGGGGTTCCTTCCTTGTGCTTGGTTAAATGTTTACTTGTATAGCGGGAAGTGACTCCTGGTTAAAACTCGGAGAAGGTGTTTGATGTTACTGCCGCTTCCGGCATTCGTCTTTTCAATTAAGTGTTGTCATCCCTTCGAACAACCTGGTGTCACTCCTCCTTAATTAATGGTGGTTTATGTGTACTTAATTTTGAATTGGCCACTTGAATTAATATTTTGGAGCGCAGTATAGCACTAAGGCAACCTCATTTATACCACCATGTGCCCCGGTCTAGTACCTTAATTTTCAGTGGCACGAGTTAGCTCCACTACCGGTTTTACTGATGTGCTCCTTTCAAAATCTTATCTTGTTTAAGTTTGCCCCACGTGTGTCTGGGAACACAGAGATGAGCTTTAGTGTGACTTCAGTGCTGGTCAGTTAATGGAATCTTAATTTTGGCTTGGCTTCCACTGAAGAGTTTCAGTGGAGCGTAGTGTGTTTAATTCGTTATTCATTTAATTACTGTAAGTTTGTTTATTTAATGGGGAACAAGACATTTAAAGACTGTTGGTATTAACTCCCATAGTTGCTGGGTGTTGCTAATTCGTTTCAAATGTCCTACTACTTATTCAGTGGCAAGGCTGTTGAGTAGTTGGTTACTGTGAGTACAAATTCACGGTATTTATTTGTTGCCGAAACTGTTGAAGTGTCTGTGTAGTGATTCAATCACTAGGTACGTGTTTGAGCTGAATTTATATTGACCTTATATTGCCTCCTTAAAATTTGTTGCCAGCGGAAACCCTTAGGAGAACTAAGTTTTGTCACTGCTTATGTTAAACTTTACTGCGAGCAATATAGCATGTGGTAAAACTTTGTCTTAAAATGTGTGTTTCTCTGATGTAATGAACGAGTGACAAAAGAAAAAAAGCAAAGGGGCCTGGTCCTTCCTATTGTGTCCGGTTTGTAACACGTATCACGTCCCATTCAGACAATTCCTTCGTGCGCGTCTTCTACTTTTGTCTTAGAGTGTAAATCCTAGGGAATTGTAATCTATGAGACGTGTCTGGCATTTATGTGATGAATGAACCACTGCACTCCAGATTCCACGGGGTAGGCTGAAGTGGAGAGAAGTGGGGCGAAGTGTGTTGTGACTTGGCAAGACAGCCAAGCCACTATGAGAGGAAGCCGAAAGGCACGCGTTTAAGCTCACGCAGGCTGGCGTGAGGTTTGGAACAGTTAAAGGAATAGAGACTAGCAAAAAAGGTACGTAGCTTCTGGAATACTTAACTTTAATCCATAATTGGTGAACATCGGTCTGACGGTACATGCATCACAAGATAAATAGCAAATGATAATGGCGCCTTGCTAGGTCGTAGCAAATGACGTAGCTGAAGGCTATGCTAACTATCGTCTCGGCAAATGAGAACGTAATTTGTCAGTGAACCATTGCTAGCAAAGTCGGCTGTACAACTGGGGCGAGTGCTAGGAAGTCTCTCTAGACCTGCCGTGTGGCGGCGGTCGGTCTGCAATCACTGATAGTGATGACACGCGGGTCCGACGTATACTAACGAACCGCGGCCGATTTAAAGGCTACCACCTAGCAAGTGTGGTGTCTGGCGGTGACACCACAAAGTGTCTTGTCTCCACCTGCTATGTGGACGCCCAATCTTGCAATACTGTTGCTGGGTGAGAAGAATGACCAGACTGGTACGTACGTGCTGCTGGTGCGGCCCGCCGGGTGGCGACCCGGTGGAGCGCGAGTCGTCCTCGGTGGCCATCTTGTCGAAGGCGCTGCTGATGGAGCTGGACACGCTGCTCGCCCCCGAGCTGGCCGTGCCCGTGCCGCCCCCGGAGGCGGCGGTCACGGGGGGCGGCGGTGCCGCGCCGGGGCCGGAGGCGGACGTCGGGGGCGGCGGCTGCGCGCCGGGTGCCGCGATGTCACAGTTCTGGCAGCTGCCGGCACCGCCTGCAGAAGCGGAGGACGAGTCCTCAGACCACACCAAACGACTGCCGCAGTGCACGCCACAAACCTCATGTCTGGTGACCCTGCCGCTGAAATGCAATATGGTGTTTCTGCTGGAGGAGTGGAGAACTGCGTGCTGGAAACCCAACATCTGGTGATTCTGCCACTGAAGTGTGGATGGAGGACAACATGCTACAAACTCAGCACCTAGTGATCTTACCCGAATGGAAAAACTGGTAGAAGCCGACCTCGGTGAAGATCAGTTTGGATTCCGTAGAAATATTGGAACACGTGAAGCAATACTGACCTTACGAGCAGGTATTAAAATCCATGGAGAACAAATAAAAACTTTGAGGTTCGCCGATGACATTGTAATTCTGTCAGAGACAGCAAAGCACTTGGAAGAGCAGTTGAACGGAATGGACAGTGTCTTGAAAGAAGGATATAAGATGAACATCAACAAAAGTAAAACGATGATAATGGAATGTAATCTAATTAAGTCGGGTGATGCTGAGGGAATCAGATTAGGAAATGAGACAAAGTAGTAAAGGAGTTTTCCTATTTGGGGAGCAAAATAACTGATGATGGTCGAAGTAGAGAGGATATAAAACGTAGACTGGCAATGGCAAGGAAAGCGTTTCTCAACAAGAGAAATTTGTTAACATCGAGAATAGATTGAAGTGTCAGGAAGTCGTTTCTGAAAGTATTTGTATAGAGTGTAGCCATGTATGAGAGTGAAACATGGACGATAAATAGTATGGACACGAAGAGAATAGAAGCTTTCGAAATGTGGTGCTACAGAAAAATGCTTAAGATTAGATGGGTAGATCACATAACTAATGAGGAGGTATTGAATAGAATTGGGGAGAAGAGGAGTTTGTGGCGCAGCTTGACAAGAAGATGGAATCGGTTGGTAGGACATGATCTGAGACATCAAGGGATCACAAATTTAGCATTGGAGGGCAGCGTGGAGGGTAAATGTCGTAGAGGGAGACCAAGAGATGAATACATTCAGAAGGATGTAGGTTCCAGTAGGTACTGGGAGATGAAGAAGCTTGCACAGGATAGAGTAGCATGGAGAGCTGCATCAACCCAGTATCATGACTGAAGACCACAACAACAACAGTGATCTTACCACTGAAGGCCAAGTGGAGAGCCGTACCCATCAGAAATAATATCTGAAATGATAATTAAATCAAGACCCTAAGCTGTCGACAGACATTGATATACATCAACGGGGACAGCTGAAAATGTGTGCCCCGACGGGGACTCCAACCTCGGATCACCTGCTTACCTGGCAGACGCTCTATCCATCTGAGCCACCGAGGGCACAGAGGATACTGCGACTGCAGGGACTTATCCCTTGCACGCTCCTGTGAGATCCACATTCCCATCTTAATGTCCACACACTACACTCTATTCTTTCTGTGGGTCTCACGGGACCATCTTAATATAAAACTTCCTGGAAGACTAAAACTGTGTGCCGGGCCGAGACTCGAACTCGGGACCTTTGCGTATCGCAAGTGCTTTACCAACTGAGCTACCCAAGCTCTCCTGCGAACCTTGCAGAACTAGCGCTCCTGGAAGAAAGGATATTGCGGAGATATGGCTTAGCCACAGCCTGGGGGATGTTTCCAGAATGAGAATTTTACTCTGCAGCGGAGTGTGCGTTGATATGAAAGTCACACTCCATACTCCACACTCCCCAGGCTGGAGGAGACAGCCACTTTGCAATACACTAAAACCTCCAGCCAAAATGTTTAGGTCAGAGTCCAAACACATCACAAAACTTTAAAACCCTAGACACACACGTCTCATCATTAGCTAAAACACAAGGCAGATCCCCATCAACTTGTGCTTCTGCCCGTGCATCGCAGTATAAAATGCAGTCTGTTAAAATGTGCCGGACAGAGATGTGCACACCACAAGCATCACAAAACGGGGGATCAAATGGTTCAAATGGCTCTGAGCACTATGGGACTTAACAGCTGTGGTCATCAGTCCCCTAGAACTTAGAACTACTTAAACCTAACTAACCTAAGGACATCACACACATCCATGCCCGAGGCAGGATTCGAACCTGCGACCGTAGCAGTCGCACGGAACGGGGGATCCTCCCGCCGTAATAGAAAGCTATGTGTGAGAGGACAGTGCCCGATCCGAAGACGCATGAGGGTCACTTCCTCCCGCCTGAGCAACCGGCAGGAGGAACGCCTCGGCCGAGTTGTTGACTTCACCAACCGCAGTTTGTTGGCCGTCACCGCCAGCCATTCTTCCTCCCACCACTCCACGCACTTCTTCTGGGGTGCAGAAATGACAGACTGCAAGGGAACAGGACACTGGACCACATCCTGCTCTCTGCAGGCCTCCTTGGCAGCCCGATCGGCCTGTTCATTACCCCATATTCCTATATGACCAGGCACCCAGCAGAAAGACACCTCTTTACCCCGCCGTTGGAGCAGGTAGAGTTGGTCATATGTCAGCTGGACCACCTCCTCAGTTGGGTACAGATTCTGCAGTGATTGTAATGCACAAAGAGAATCGGATCAGAGGAGAAATACAGAGTGATCAAAAGTCAGTATAAATTTGAAAACTGAATAAATCACGGAATAATGTACATAGAGATGTACAAATTGACACACATGCTTGGAATGTCATGGGGGTTTATTAGAACCAAAAAAATACAAATGTCCGACAGATGGCGCTTCATCTGATCAGAATAGCAATAATTAGCGTAACAAAATAAGACAAAGCAAAGATGATGTTCTTTACAGGAAACGCTCAATATGTCGTCCACCATGATTCATCAACAACAGCTGTAGTTGAGGAATAATGTTGTGAACACCACTGTAGAGCATGTCCAGAGTTATGGTGAGGCATTGGCGTCGGATGTTGTCTTTCAGCATCCCTAGAGATGTCGGTCGATCACGATACCCTTGCGACTTCAGGTAACCCCAAAGCCAATAATCGCACACACTGAGGTCTGGGGACCTGGGAGGCCAAGCATGACGAAAGTGACGGCTGAGCACACGGTCATCACCAAACGACGCGCGCAAGAGATCTTTCACGCGTCTAGCAATATGGGGTGGAGCGCCATCCTGCATAAGCATTGTACGTTCCAGCAGGTGTTTATCAGCCAGGGTGGGGATGATGTGATTCTGTAACATATCGGCGTACCTCTCACCCGTCACGGTAGCAGTTACAAAACCAGAATCACGAATTTCCTCGAAGAAAAAAGGCCCGATAACGGTAGATGTGGTACATCCAACCCATACCGTGACTTTCTCGTCGTGCAATGGAGTTTCCACGACAGTTCTAGGATTTTCGGTAGCCCAAATCCTGCAGTTGTGGGCGTTGACAGACCCACGGAGCGTGAAATGAGCTTCGTCGGTCCACAACACGTTGCTCAATCAATCGTCATCTTCCGCCATCTTTTGAAACGCCCACACATCAAATGCCCTCCGCTTCACCAAATCGCCAGTTAACAGTTCATGATGCCGATGGATTTTGTACGGATAGCATCCGAGGGTACGCCTAAGTGCAAACCAAACAGTAGTGTATGGAATGCCGCTGCGACATGCGACTGCACGAGCGCTGACTTCCCCGTGCATAGACGATCTCGCTACAGTCTCCATTTCTTCCTGAACTTCCGGCACGGTGGCCGAGCGGTTCTAGGCGCTTCAGTCCGGCACCGCGCTGCTGCTACGGTCGCAAGTTCGAATCCTGCCTCGGGCATGGCTGTGTGTGATGCCCTTAGGTTAGTTAGGTTTAATTAGTTCTAAGTCTAGGGGACTGATGACCTCAGATGTTAAGTCCTATAGTGCTTAGAGCCATTTAAACCATCTTCCTGAACTGTCTCAGCAGCATTACGCCTTGTGCTCGGTGGGCCACTACGGGGTCTATCGTCTAAACAACTCGTGACTTCGAACTTCGAAATCATTCTCGCCACAGCTGCATTTGTCAACGGACCTCTAACCGTTCGAATCCACTTCCTATGGCGATAGGATCGTAATGCTGAACTAGCACATACCCGATTCTGATAATACAGCTTCACTAAAAGCGCCTTTTCAGGTAACGTCAACATGCTGCGACTGCTGGCACATCTGATTCTCTCTCTCACTACAGCTCCTTTTATACAATTGTCAAGGGCAGTCGCTGACGTTTTGCTGTTCCACGCCATCTGTCGGACATTTTGTGAACTTTGTTTTTTGTTTTTTTTATTCTAATAAAACCCCATGCCATTCCAAGCATGTGTGTCAATTTTTACCTCTCTATCTACTGGTTTATTAAGTTGTCAAATTTGTACTGATTTTTTGATCACCCGGTAGACTGCCCTGAACACGATTCATCTGCTCCAGTACCTTCAGGATCGCGTGGACCTCCGCAGCGACAACGGTATATATCAGGCGAATCTGGGAGTGTCACCCTTGACCGTATCCTCTCCTAGACCCCCCACCTCCGGATGATCCAAGCCAAGGCACGCTCCCGACTCTGTCTCCTCAAGCTCCTTTCCGGCTGTACTTGGGATCTGGAACCCTCCACCATACTTCATACCTATAAATCCCTCACTCGCCCTATCCTTTGCTACGCCCACCCTGCCTGGATCTCCGCTGCCCCTACCTTTTACAAATCCCTTCAGATCCTAGAACGCCGTGCTCTTCACCTCGCCTATCGCATCCGTCTCCCCTCCCCCACGTGGATCCCATACGACCTTATTCTCTTCCCCCACCTCTTTCTTTTCCTCGAATGGATACGGATCCTCTACACCTCCCGTAAACTCGATCCTCCTCACCCACTGGTCTCTCCCATCCTCTCCCGCCCCCGTCCGCTGCCGCTCCTTAATTTCGTCCCACCTGCTCTCCATCTCTCTCCATGCCCTCTCCCAAGGTGGCTTCCGCCAGCTCCCCCTCCCTGATGATGCCCTCCTCCCCTCCATCTACCCCTCCTACCAACTTTGATCCTCCCTCCCTGTGTTTGTTCCTATGGGCACCCTCTCTCCTCTCCCCTTCCCTCTTCCCTTTCTCCCCACTCCTCCCCCAGACTTCCCCTACCCCCATACCTCCATTCCTCCTCCCATCTCCTCTGCCATTGGCATCTTTGCGTCTCCCCTCTCCCTCCCCCTCCCCCTTCTTCCCCTCTTGGCAGGTCCCCATACTCGCACACGCTACGTGGACATTCGCGCGCTGGAGATCATCTCCACCAGTTTCTCGTGTGTGTGCCATCGTGTTTGTGTTTAGTGTTCGCCGTCACGCTTTTCCATTCACCTGTTCCATCGAAGTCGTCAGGTGTTGTGCGTCGATCCGACAGTTTTTAGTGTGGTTTTCATCGAGTGTGAATGGCTTCGTATTTTTTGTATTCTGCCTCTACTGTTTTTGCCCACCATTTTGTTCAGTCTATGTGTCTTCTTAAGGGGAGCTGGAGGTGGTTAAATCCAAAAAATTACGATTTTTTTTTTGCTACCGAAAATTAATTGGAACATTCCTCTTTAATTTAAACCTTGAATTATTGTTCTACTCGCCCTAGAAGTGGAGTTATCACCATTTTCCCCCACGCCTGCAGAGGAAATGGGCGGCCACTGAATGCATCTAACACCCTCTCGTGACTTCCTGGCGAACTGCTTGGGATTTTCTCGGCCTGTTACGCATACAGCGCCTTATGTTACGCATACAGCGAGTGTGCAAGGGTTGGCTACATTGTTTTCTGTGACAAATATTACCCGTATTTCCTTACAGCTTACTCCTATTTTCCTCAGAATTTCGAACATCTTGCTCCATTTAATATTGTCGTACACTTTTGTTCTGGTTACGATACCACGTTTTAGTAACCGTGTATATAAGAAGAGGAAGAACGTAGGGAAAAGAAAATTAATACGAATACCAAGTTGCAATACTACAATGAATAAGAGCGCGGAACATCGTCTCTTTGCTGTTTACCGTTTCGAATTAGTTCAGTGTTGCGCCTGTTGTTGGTAGTATTATACTTCTTGTGTAAAGCGGGTAATATGCAGTATGTACAAGAATCAGGAGGGAACAATAAAACCAATTTTTCATGAATTAGCACAGCCAGAATTGTTACACAAATGTCTACATGGAAAGACGCAGAATCCTAATGAGAGCGTAAACAATTTTATTTGGAAAGTGATTCCTAAAAGGGTGTTTGTAAGCATAAAAACACTGCACTTTGGCATTTATGATGCAATAGCAACCTACAACCAAGGGAACAGTGTGAAGTGTGAAGTTCTGAAGGCATTAGGATTTACAGCTGGGGTGAACACTGTACGAGCACTAAGAAATATTGACAGAGGAAGGATAACAGGAGCAGAAAGAAGAGAAAGGCATATGAAGTACGATGGAACAACAGGCCAGAAAAGCAGAAGAGGAAGCTTTTGGGGGATGAAGAAGAAGACCCTGATAATCCATCCTGTAGTGCAGGAATGTATTGAGAAACTTTGATAGCTATTTCCCGTAAATTAGAATTTTTCGAATATAAGGAACATTTTCTCAAAATCCACTCAAGCTAGATAGATGAAATTGTTATACAGCACTCCTAGTGGTCAAACTTACGTTGTAACACAGCCATTTGGCAATATGTTCAGTAGTTTCATTTCAGTTTAATTATAAAGCAACTATTTGTAAAAAAATTTGGGTCATTAATAAAGAAAATAATTGGAAGGAAACTAGAAAAGATACTCAAAAATCCGTCATAACTGCAATACTAAACCACTCCATATGTCAAAAAAAATCAAATTTTTCTATTTGGTAGTTTATTCATAAATGTTCCTCAAACTTAGTGATTTTAACATGGGCAGCATAGGCACCTCCGGCTCCCCTTAATAGTTTTCGTTGTCAATCCTGAGGCTGAAGAGCAGAGTAGGATGCTGCTGGAAGCCCGCCTGATGTACAGGTGTTTAAAATAACAATAAAGGAAAAAAAAAAGAATCCGGATAACATGATCAGGGAACACTACAGAACAGCCAAGGAAATTCTCTTGTTTGGAGCCACCAGTGTAAATGACGGTAAAAACCTGATGCACATCTAAAATGTTAAAAAAAACCTGACTAACCTAAGGACATGACACACATCCATGCCCGAGGCAGGATTCGAACCTGCGACCGTAGCGGTCGCGCGGTTCCAGACTGAAGCGCCTAGAGCCGCTCGGCCACACCGGCCGGCACACACACACACACACACACACACACACACACACACACACATGCCCGAGGGATGATTCGAACATTCGGCGGGAGCGGCCACGCAATCCGTGACATGGCGCCTCAAACCGCTCAGCCACTCCGCGCGGCCCCTTCTGTACAAAACAGACCACAAAGGCTGAATGATATTGAGACCTGATAACTGCGGTGGCCACGGTACATGCGAAGATTCGTCAGCTTGCTCACAAAACCAGTCCTGGACGATGCGAGATTTGTGAACAGGGGGCCTGTCATATTGTAATTTGGTGTACATTTGTGACTATTAATACTGAGGACCCCCATATGGAAGTATCAGAGCCAGGTCGACTTCAGCTTTGCGCTGCTCCCACTGACCTTTGCCCCCGGCGTCGTCGAGCAGCGCTGCGGCCAGCGCCTTCTCGGCCTTCTTGTCGCCCCTGCCGCCGCCCCCGCCGCCCCCGCCCCCGCCCCCGGAGGCGGAGTCTTTGCTGTCGGCGTCGCTGTCGCCTCCGGCGCCGCCGCCCGCCTTGCTGAGCGTCTGCCGCTTGTGTTTCATGCGGCGGTTCTGGAACCACACCTTCACCTGCCGCTCCGTGAGGTCCAGCGAGGCGGCTATCTCGATGCGCCGCGGCCGGCACAGGTACTTGTTGAAGTGGAACTCCTTCTCCAGCTCCAGCAGCTGCGTGTTGGTGTAGGCGGTGCGCAGTCGCCGCGGCAGCCCGTTCTCTGTAACCACAAACCGGCACCACCCCGGTCAGGAATCCGTGCTTCCAATCTCGGCTACAGCGAGACAAAGAACACTACACGTTGTAATGGTACTTGAATTACGTAACCATTACGGCAGCTCACCAGCAATATTCTACAGTGTTTCTGTGAAGTAGTTGACATATTTCTGAGACAACATTCAGATTTGATTTCATTAATGTAGAGACACTTTGATACATCGATATGTTTGTATAGCAATGATATTATTCTCATGTGTATTCTTTCTTTTGTCACTATGATCTTTGTCGTACTTGTAACATTGATTTTTGGGCGCGTAAGCGATTATTAGTTAGTTAGAGAGTCGGACCTTGAGAAGGTCAAGTCTTGGTCGTCATGTTGGAAAGACGCGTATTGTAGTCAGCTTATAAAATGTGAACTTTAACAGTGAGGCTTTCGAAATGTGGTGCTACAGAAGAATGCTGAAGATTAGATGGGTAGATCACATAACTAATGAGGAGGTATTGAATAGAATTGGGGAGAAGAGGAGTTTGTGGCACAACTTGACCAGAAGAAGGGACCGGTTGATAGGACATGTTCTGAGGCATTAAGGGATCACAAATTTAGCATTGGAGGGCAGCGTGGAGGGTAAAAATCGTAGAGGGAGACCAAGATGGTTCAAATGGCTCTGAGCACTATGGGACTTCACAGCTGTGGTCATCAGTCCCCTAGAACATAGAACTACTTAAACGTAACTAACCTAAGGACATCACACACATCCATGCTCGAGGCAGGATTCGAACCTGCGACCGTAGCAGTCGCACAGGGAGACCAAGAGATGAATACACTAAACAGATTCAGAAGGATGTAGGTTGCAGTAGGTACTGGGAGATGAAGAAACTTGCACAGGATAGGGTAGCATGGAGAGCTGCATCAAACCAGTCTCGGGACTGAAGACCACAACAACAACAACAACAGTGAGGAAGATGTTTTCAATTATGTTTTGTACTGTGAAGTGATGTTTTGTGTGGTGTGTTAGGCGATATTGCAACAAAAGCAATAAAAAAGAAGTGTAACTTAAATTCGGAGTGCTGATTATTTCTTACATCACCATTGTGCTAACTTTCAAAGGTTTAATCTCCAAGAATGGTTTGTGAAACACATCTATAAAACTTTTGAATATAGCGGAATAAAACCTAGGCCTCTTTGCATCCGAGCTTGGAATCATCACAACCTAGATTTTCGACGATTGAGCCATGATTTTAAGAGACCAGCGTGGAAACACGAAAAGATGAGTGCCTAGTTTATTCATTATTACATGAAATGAGTTTATTAACTGTGCTCTAATGACAACTGCCACATAATAACTTTGTTGTTGCCCGAAAATGCAGTATTTAGCAGCGTGAGCAACACCACAATCATTATTAAATTTTGACCTTTGTTGTGGTAGGGTTGTTAGAACGTGGACCCAACATCGATCCAAAAGACATTTGAAAATGTTGGTGATTCCTCCTTGAGAGGAATCCATACGTTCTGTCTGTAGTCCCTCATCTTGGGTCAATCGAAACAAGATATGCCAGGTACGAATCTTACACATTACCGATAAACATTTCGGCAAGGATTATCAGCCGGCCGCGGTGGCCTTGCGGTTCTAGGGGCTCCAGTCCGGAGCCGCTGCTGTTGCTACGGTCGCAGGTTCGAATCCTGCCTCGGGCATGGGTGTATGTGATGTCCTTAGGTTAGTTAGGTTTAAGTAGTTCTAAGTTCTAGGGGACTGAAGGCCACAGCAGTTGAGTTCCATAGTGCTCAGAGCCATTTGAAGGATTATCAGTAACTGCTCATAATCAACACCACTCGTGTCAAGTCAACACACTGTCGATTTGGGACGTGTAAAGCAAAGAAACACCAGACGTGTCTCCTATCTCAATCGAACGTATATGAGCCGTGGCTGGCTCTAGCCATGCTTGTCTTGTGTTAAAACCTTGGTTGCAATCCTGGTGTTTTATTTCTCCCATCTGGGCTACAGCGAGACAAAGAAAACTACATGTGGACCCAACATCGATCCAAAAGACATTTTATTTGAAAATGTTGGTGATCCTTCCTTCAGAGGAACCCATACTTTCTATCTGTAGTCCCCCATACGGGGTCAATCGAAACAGGAAAGCCAGATATGAACCTTACAAATAACCAATAAACATGTTGGCAAGTATTACCACTAACTGCTCATAATCAGCACCAATCGTGTCAAGTGAACACACTGTATTTGGACACAAGAAACATCAGATGTGTATCCTGCCTCAATCGAACGTATATGTGGGCGGAAACACTTACTGATTCCATGCTGGTACCGTAGGTTTCCTGCAGGTCACTATCAATGGACCACCCTATATATATATAACCCGGCACTACTTGAGTATTTATTTTATCACTTCTCTATGAGAAACCAAAACAAAAAAGTAACTGTTTGTACTGAAATATCGAAAAAAAATTGGTTTCTGTGCGTTCGCGGAAACTCGTTTGAAATTCTGGAACACTGTACAAAGAAATATGCATAATTTCCAAATGAATAGGTACAGTAACCACATCAAGACACGTCATACCAAACAGTTTCTGTACGTCGTGCGCAGCTCCTTCGCGTGTCTATGGCGCGGTTTTGTAAAGATCTGTGTGGTAATGACTCTTCATGGTTCTACAGGCGCAACTGTTTTCGCCTACAGCCGTTTGTGCTTCGCAGTTTAAAGCTGTCAAAAGCGCTGCCAGGTACCCACTATTTCCGCAAGTTGATTCGACTGTAGCAGTGTGTCAGTAATAAAGAGTCAGTAATAGAGAATAACTATGCTAAAAATTCGTACACGATGCAGCAGTTTCCCAAGCATCTCATTGTTTATGACGTCATATAAGCTGAAATATGATCCGTAGGTTGTTCTTACGTCCACAGCGATTGTTGAATGGCAGTATGGTATATATGTATTCAAATTTGGTTGTAATGGGTTCAGTGATTTAGGAGGAGAGATGGAATACACACACACACACGCACAAACACTCACTCATACACACAAACAAACTTACACATTTTTATAATATGTATGGATGTCGTCCAAGCACGCGCTTTTGTATATGTGTGTGTGTGTGTGTGTGTGTGTGTGTGTGTGTGTGTGTGTGTGTGTGTGTCTGTGTGCGTCTGTCTCAGACATGGCTTCCTTTCAAAACTTCCAATTGCACATGTTTCGTATGAGAATTGCTGCTACTCCTGTATAATGATTAAGAAGGTCAGATACCATACAGCGCAGTCTATAATAAAGAAAATAAAATACACCTAGACCCGGAATATATGGCAACGGCCTTGTCGCAGTGGATACACCGGTTCCCGTCAGATCACCGCCGTTAAGCGCTGTCGGGCGTGGCTGGCACTTGGATGGGTGACCATCCGGGCCGTCATGCGCTGTTGCCATTTTCCGGGGTGCACTCAGCCTCGTGATACCAACTGAGGTGCTACTTGACCGAATAGTAGTGGCTCCGGTCACAGAAAACCATCGTAACAACCGGGAGTGCGCTGTGCTGACCACACGCCCCTCCTATCCGCATCCCCAGCTTAGGATGACACGGCGGTCGGATGGTCCCGATGGGCTACTTGTGGCCTGGAGACGGAGTGCTTGGTTACTGAAGCATCCGCCATACGACCTTAAACAATCTGCTCACTTTCGAAGTCACTTTGCACGCTCATAATGCACTCCCATCTGCACAGATCTCTTTTCTGATCACGGCTGACAGTTGCAACGCACTGAGGTCGTTTCACAGACGCCGTCCGTGGTCAGATCCGAAGGCGCAACCCGCTGGCTCGCCTAGCAACCGCATTTATGTTCAAGCACACAATTCTCGCGTTGTTTTTAGCCCTCCCTCCCTCTCGTTGCGTGCCAGCTATTGCGTACAAAGGCCAACAGACATATAATCAGGCAGATGATTTCACCAACAGACCAGAGTGTCATACTGAAGTTAAAATCTTCTGGGTTATTAGGCCGCGTCATGTTTCTTCTAAAATGATCGACGCTTCGACTCCTCTGCTGGGATCTTCCTCAGGATCTTCTGGTGTCCACTAATGCTAGCAGTAGTGGATCTTCTGGTGTGCCCTACTGCTGGAAGTAGTGCACACCAGAAGATCCTGAGGAAGATCCCAGCAGAGGGGTCGAAGCGTCGATCATTTTAGAAGAAACATGACGTGGCCTAATAATCCAGAAGATTTTAACTTCAGTGACAATGCCACGAAAGCCTTGAGACTTACATAGTGTCATACTCTTCGGAATGCACTGCGATGATCCCCAATGAGCATTCGTGTGGTTGGTTTGATAGAGCATTGCAGTTGCTGCGGGGTAGGTTGCTCTCCCACTATCCTTTAAACAATCAGTCCACCTAGCTGGATAGGCTTCAGGTTGTCTGCCCCTTCACTCTGCAATGGTAGATACGTGATTAGCCGACAAAAGCAGCGTTTACGACAAATCGACTAAATATCTACCACGCAAAAGCCACACAACACGTCCGTGGGCAGTAGCTGAAAGATAGTTAAACTATGGAGCGTTCGGGATCCTTGCACGGGTCGTTTGAAAAAAATGTTAAAATTTCCTGTAAGTTGGTTTACTGTCTTCAAAACACGGGAAATGCGTATCAAGTCCGTATTTAATAACGCGATGTTATACAGTATTACTGACTGTCTCTGTAACAAGTTCACCCCCAAAAGCAGCCAGAAGATATTTAGTCCGACCTGATGTTCTGAGTGTCCTAAACAGTCACTGTCTCGCGATCATTTGCGAGTTGACAGAATCTGTCGTTCAGTAGGCATCTTGTAAAGAAGTTCTCGCCGTAATGTCTCGTTAGCTGCACGAAACCCGCCACGCAGAGTTTATATACGACTTGAAATGTTCACACCCTAATATCTCCTAAAATACACCACCCAAAACGCTCAAACTCTCATAAAATACTAAACACTGTAGTCGTTGTTGTATGTCCATTCTTTTAGCAGGAGGTCTCTGGGACGACGGCCGTTTACTATCGTGACAAGTAAATAAAAACACCTACAGCCACTGCCAACTGATTCGAGAACCAGTTGGCAGTTGATGGTTGGAGTGCTGACACATTATCCGCGTATCTAGTAATGCAGGTAGAGATGTGGTATGCACGGGGATCATATCAACCTATATCGCATCAAAACAGCCTGAAGATGACGCACTGAAGCGTTGAAACTGGTAGTGACAAAATAAAATAAAATCATAAGGACGGCTGTAAGTGTTTTTATTTACTTGTCGCGGTTTTTCGTCAGCGACACGAGAACCAAGCAAACTCGCTAATTTCTTCATTTTGGTACAAATTCGATCACCACAGTTTAACACAGGTGTTTACCAGAAGACGGCTACCGAGTGACTGCATCCATTCATAGGTCTGAGGCACAAGTCCCTGCTCAAACGCGCAGAAAATGGTGAATTCCTATTGGCTAGCATGTTAAGCAACCAATCAGATCACCTCGAGCACCTCTACATTGCGGTATTTCTGATGTCAGTCAATCAGATTACCATAAGCAAATTAGACTAGAAAACTCGTAATCCGGAAATTAAATAAAATTTAATGAAAACAAAATACTACTCCTCTCCACAAAACAAATCACTAATAAATTTAATACTCAACGCCCCTTCTGGCTACCTTTTGCGAAATCAAGCTCACTCGAACATACGTCACAATTCCCTTACTGCACAACAACTTTCTGACATATACATTTACATGGTTTTAATAAAATACCATATTCTCACTTTACGTATGTCCACCATTCACTCTCTCAGTCACTCCACAACACTCACACAACCAAAACAATATTAAATAATTATTATGCAAAGTACTACTAATGACGTCGGAAACTTTTGGTAACGAAACTAAAGAAAATCCCAGAAAATTGGACTATATGAAGCTATCATCTTGTCGTAGTTTCAGTTGATGCTATAGATGAATACCTTACAGTCGCTAACTCGGTTTCACAATGCCAGCACGGTATTTATGTGTTTCAGGTAAAAATTGATAACTCCGAAGGTATCGATGCTATTGATTTCAAATTTTAACAGTGCGGTTGTGTTACCCATTTAACAGTACTTCTTCAGATTCATAGAGAGTGTATATAACAGGGTTGGAACATTAATAGTGGCAACTATTTATTTACAGCTCGTACAAAATAGATACGTGTTTCAAAGTTTTACTGACCTTCAGAGTAGTCACCAGCATTGTGTGTAACCAGTTGCCAGCGATGTGGAAGTCGTGTTCACAGTTCGAGCTGCGCGGTCTATTGCCCGACGAATTTGTAGCAGTTCTGAAGTGAATGCCGTGAAGTGTTTCCTTCAGTTTAGAAATCGAGTTGAACTCATGAGGGCTTAAGTCAGGGGAGTGCAGTAAGTGGTATAGCGCTTTGCAGTCCCATCAGTCAAACAAACCAGTAAGAGCTTGCACTATACATGCTTGAGCATCGTCCTGCAAAATGATGGTCAGGTCCTGCAGAAGGTGTCATCACTTCTGTCTCTATGCTGTTCATTTTTGGAACACAACCTACGATTAGCTTAGAGACAGAAGTGATGACACTTTCTGCAGTACCTGACCATCATTTTTCAGGACAATACTCAAGCAGTTACTTAATTGTTTGACTGATGGGGCTGCTAAGGGCTATACCACCTCTTGCACTCCCCTGACTTAAGCCCTCGTGAGTACAACTCGATTCCTAAACTGAAGGAAACACTTGACGGCACTCGCTTTAGTACTGCTACAAATTCTTCAGGCAATAGACCGAGCCGCTCGAACTGTCAACAAAGCTGGCACTGCTAAGAGTATCCTACGGCTTCCACATCGCTGGCAACGGGTTATACACAACGCTGGTGACTACTTTGAAGATCAGTAAAACTTTGAAAGACGTGTCTATTTTGTACGAGCTGGCCGGCCGGTGTGGCCAAGCGGTTCTAGGCGCTTCAGTCTGGAACCGCGCGGCCGCTACGGTCGCAGGTTCGAATCCTGCTTCGGGCATGGATGTGTGTAATGTCCTTAGGTTAGTTAGGTTTAAGTAGTTCTAAGTTCTAGGGGACTGATGACCTCAGATGTTAAGTCCCATAGTGCTCAGAGCCATTCGAACCATTTTGTACGAGCTGTAAGTAAATAGTAGCCACTTTTAAAGTTCCAACCTTCGTAATACGTGATGCACAGAGCGTTAGACAAGTATACGGCTCGTCCGGCACAGTAGCCAGCGTCATTTGTGACGGCGTGAGAACCTAAAATCTGCTAACCTGCCGGCTCCACAGCAAGTAACGCTTTCAGTGCAAGATGGCAACTCGTAATAATTCGCTACGTTGCACAGTGGAAGGAAAGCGTGGGGAATGTGGTCACCGCCCCCGCCGCGCCGCAGCCCCTGCGAGGAGACGTGAGGTGAGGTTAGCGGCTGACCTGTTGAGCTGCGGTCCGCTGACTGGCTGACCCCGGGGTCAGGCGCTCCATCACTCCGACGTGGGACCGGGCGCCGCATCCACTCTTCCGGTTCCGCGAACAGCGGCGTGAGAATCAACCTCCCGCCATCGCGCAGCTACGTAAATACTCGGCTAGCCATTGTACAGCCTTATCAACACGCTGCCTGTAACCGCAGATGGCTGCACCCGTTCCTATTCCACTAGCGTATGAAACGCAGATCTCTACGTAAATCACCGCAAAAAATTTAAGCAAATCGGTACGCATGCCACACCATGGGTACCTACAATGAAGAGCCAAAGAAAGTGGTACACCTGTCTAATATCGTGTAGGGCCTCGCGAGCACGCAGAAGTGCCGCAACACGACGTGGCATGGACTAGACAACTGTCTGAAGTAGCGTCCATTGCCCGCATCTCGTGGTCGTGCGGTAGCTTTCTCGCTTCCCACGCCCGGGTTCCCGGGTTCGATTCCCGGCGGGGTCAGGGATTTTCTCTGCCTCGTGATGGCTGGGTGTTGTGTGCTGTCCTTAGGTTAGTTAGGTTTAAGTAGTTCTAAGTTCTAGGGGACTTATGACCACAGCAGTTGAGTCCCATAGTGCTAAGAGCCTTTTTAGCGTCCATTAATCCGCAAGAGTGCGAGGGGACGGAGATCTCTTCAGATCAGCACATGAAAAGGTATCCCAGATATTGAGAGGTAACAATAGAAAATTGTACTGAAATGCAGGAGGATCTGCAACGAATTGACGCATGTTGCAGGGAATGGCAACTGAATCTCAATGTAGACAAGTGTAATGTGCTGCGAATACATAGAAAGGAAGACCCTTTATCATTTAGCTACAATATAGCAGGTCAGCGACTGGAAGCAGTTAATTCCATAAATTATCTGGGAGTAGACATTAGGAGTGTTTTAAAATGGGATGACCAAATAAAACTAATCGTCGGTAAAGCAGGTGCCAGACTGAGATTCATTGGAAGAATCATAAGGAAATACAGTCCGAAAACAAAGGAAGTAGGTTACAGTACACTTTTTCGCCCACTGCTTGAATACTGCTCACCAGTGAGGGATCCGTACCAGATAGGGTCGATAGAAGATCCAACGGAGAGCAGCGCGCTTCTTTACAGGATTATAATTAGTAATCGCGAAAGCGTTACGGAGATGATAGATAAACTCCAGTGGAAGACTCTGCAATAGAGACGCTCAGTAGCTCGGTACGGGCTTTTGTTGAAGTTTCGAGAACATACCTTCACCGAGGAGTCAAGAAGTATATTGCTCCCTCCTACGTATATCTCACGAACAGACCGTCAGCATAAAATCAGAGAGGCCACACAAAGGTATACCGACAATCTTTCTTTCCACGAACTATACGAGATTGCAATAGAAGGGAGAAAATATAGAGGTACTCAAGGTACCCTCCGCCACACACTGTCAGGTGCCTTGCGGAGTATGGATGTGGATGTAGATGTAGATATGCTCAATAATCTTCATGTCTGGGGAGCTTGGTGGCCAGCGGATGTGTTTAAACTCAGAAAAGTATTCCGGGAGCGACTCTGTAGCAATTCTGGTCGTGTGGGGTGTCGCATTGTCCTGCTGGAACTGCCTGAGTCCGTCGGAATGCGCAATGGACATGAATGGATGCGGGTGATCAGACAGGATGCTTACGTGCGTGTCACCTGTCAGAGTGGTATCTAGACCTATCAGGTGTCCCACATCACTACAAATGTACATGCCGCATACCATCACAGAGCCTCCACGAGCTTGAACAATCCCCTGCTGACACGCAGGGTCTATGGATTCATGAGCTTCCCTCCATACCCGTCCACGTGCATCCGCCCGATACAATTTGAAACGAGTCTTGTCCGACCAGGCAACAGGTTTCCAGTCATCAACAGTCCAATGTCGGCGTTGAAGGGCCCAGGTGAGGTGTAAAGTTTTGTCTCGTGCAGTAACAGATCTAACAACTACCTACGGATTATGGCTCGGAGGAACCTTGACAACAATGCCACCATGTTGAATAATGATTTTCGTGCAGCCTCAGGGCTTCGTGTTACGACTCAAACTGTGTGCAATAGGCTGCATGATGCGGAACTTCACTCCCGACGTCCATGGCGACGTCCATCTTTGCAACCACGACACCATGCAGCGCGATACACATGGGCCCAACAACATGCCGAATGGACCGCTCAGGATTGGCATCATGTTCTGATCACCGATGAGTGTCGCATATGCCTTCAAGCAGACAATCGTCGATAGTGTTTCGACGCAACCCGGTTAGGCTGAACGCCTAAGACACGCTTTCCAATGGGTGCATCAAGGTGGAGGTTCACTGATGTTTTGGGGTGGCATTATGCGGGGCCGACGTACGCCACTGGTGGTCATGGAAGGCGCCGTAACGGCTGTACGATACGTGAATGCCATCCTCCGACCGATAGTACAACCATATTGACCGCATATAGGTGAGGCATTCGTCTCCATGGATGACAATTCGCGCCCCCATCGTGCACATCTTGTGAACGACTTCCTTCAGGATAACGACATCGCTCGACTAGAGTTGGCAGCATTTTCTCCAGACATGAACCATATCTAGCATGCCTGGGATATATTGAAAACGGCTGTTTATGGACGACGTGACTCACCAACACTCTGTGGGGTCTACGACGAATCGGCGTTGAGGAGTGGAACAATCTAGACCAACAGTGCCTTGATGAACCTGTGGATAGTATGCTACGACGAATAGTCGCATGCATCAATCCAAGGGGACTTAAGAATGGTTATTAGAGGTACCGGTGTGTGCAACAACCTGGACCAGGACCTCTGAAGGTCTCGCTGTATGGTGGTACAACATGCAATGTGTGGTTGTCATGAGCAATAAAAAGTGAAGAAATGATATTTATTCTCTATTCCAATGTTGTTCCGGAACTCTCGAAACCGAAATGATGCAAAATATACATATATCCGGCCGGGGTGACCGAGCGGTTCTAGGCGCTACAGTCTGGAACCGTGTGACCGCTACGGTCGCAGATTCGAATCCTGCCTCGGGCATGGATGTGTGTGAAGTCCTTGGGTTAGTTAGGTTTAAGTAGTTCAGTAGTTCTCTATCTCTCTCTCATATATATATATATATATATATATATATATATATATATATATATATATATATATATACTCCTGGAAATGGAAAAAAGAACGCATTGACACCGGTGTGTCAGACCCACCATACTTGCTCCGGACACTGCGAGAGGGCTGTACAAGCAATGATCACACGCACGGCACAGCGGACACACCAGGAACCGCGGTGTTGGCCGTCGAATGGCGCTAGCTGCGCAGCATTTGTGCACCGCCGCCGTCAGTGTCAGCCAGTTTGCCGTGGCATACGGAGCTCCATCGCAGTCTTTAACACTGGTAGCATGCCGCGACAGCGTGGACGTGAACCGTATGTGCAGTTGACGGTCTTTGAGCGAGGGCGTATAGTGGGCATGCGGGAGGCCGGGTGGACGTACCGCCCAATTCCTCAACACGTGGGGCGTGAGGTCTCCACAGTACATCGATGTTGCCGCCAGTGGTCGGCGGAAGGTGCACGTGCCCGTCGACCTGGGACCGGACCGCAGCGACGCACGGATGCACGCCAAGACCGTAGGATCCTACGCAGTGCCGTAGGGGACCGCACCGCCACTTCCCAGCAAATTAGGGACACTGTTGCTCCTGGGGTATCGGCGAGGACCATTCGCAACCGTCTCCATAAAGCTGGGCTACGGTCCCGCACACCGTTAGGCCGTCTTTCGCTCACGCCCCAACATCGTGCAGCCCGCCTCCAGTGGTGTCGCGACAGGCGTGAATGGAGGGACGAATGGAGACGTGTCGTCTTCAGCGATGAGAGTCGCTTCTGCCTTGGTGCCAATGATGGTCGTATGCGTGTTTGGCGCCGTGCAGGTGAGCGCCACAATCAGGACTGCATACGACCGAGGCACACAGGGCCAACATCCGGCATCATGGTGTGGGGAGCGATCTCCTACACTGGCCGTACACCACTGGTGATCGTCGAGGGAACACTGAATAGTGCACGGTACATCCAAACCGTCATCGAACCCATCGTTCTACCATTCCTAGACCGGCAAGGGAACTTGCTGTTCCAACAGGACAATGCACGTCCGCATGTATCCCGTGCCACCCAACGTGCTCTAGAAGGTGTAAGTCAACTACCCTGGCCAGCAAGATCTCCGGATCTGTCCCCCATTGAGCATGTTTGGGACTGGATGAAGCGTCGTCTCACGCGGTCTGCACGTTCAGCACGAACGCTGGTCCAACTGAGGCGCCAGGTGGAAATGGCATGGTAAGCCGTTCCACAGGACTACATCCAGCATCTCTACGATCGTCTCCATGGGAGGATAGCAGCCTGCATTGCTGCGAAAGGTGGATATACACTGTACTAGTGCCGACATTGTGCATGCTCTGTTGCCTGTGTCTATGTGCCTGTGGTTCTGTCAGTGTGATCATGTGATGTATCTGACCCCAGGAATGTGTCAATAAAGTTTCCCCTTCCTGGGACAATGAATTCACGGTGTTCTTATTTCAATTTCCAGGAGCGTATATCCGGCCGGGGTGACCGAGCGGTTCTAGGCGCTACATCTGGAACCGTGTGACCGCTAGGGTCGCAGGTTCGAATCCTGCCTCGGGCATGGATGTGTGTGAAGTCCTTGGGTTAGTTAGGTTTAAGTAGTTCAGTAGTTCTCTATCTCTCTCTCATATATATATATATATACCCAATGTTTCTGTGGTACCTAAGACGACTGCCTCTGGAGTGTTTCGCCTGTGCATTGCCCATGCCACGCATACCCTCTCAACGCACCGAGCGACTAGTCGTTCCTTCGACAGCCAACGTCGTCAGATCGGAAGCTTTCGCCAGGTGCGCACCTCTCCGTGGGCTATCGTCACGCGTTGTTTACAAGACCTCATTCCCCCCCCCCCACTCTCTCTCTCTCTCTTGCTCTCTCGTTTCTCCCAACTCCGCCGCCGCCGCCGCCTCCGCACAAGAACTTTTCAATTAAGTCCGCTCGCCGGAGCACGGCGCGTTCTTGCTTCCCGTGGACGGGGAAGGGCAGCCTAAGCGTGGAGCTGCGGAACACAGCGCAGCATCAGAGGCCAGCCGCGTATAACTGGCGACTGGCTAAAAAAAATAACATAAAAGTGGAAGAGAGAGAGAGAGGCGGTGAGCAGCCAGGCATGGAAACGAGGATTGAGGGAGAGGGGGAGGGAAGGGAAAAAATAAGAGCGAGAGCAGAGAGAGGCAGCAACTTGGCGTAAACAGCTGCTCCGGAACGCCTCAGCCCGGAGCGAACACGGAGCGGTAAACACGGATTATCTGCTAGCGGGCGATATTGCCCCCTTCTTAAATTCCGCCGCTCTGCTAACGGAGTTAAGCGCAGGCTAACAGCTCTGCATCCCCAGTCTGTAGCGCAGCTGGATCTTGTGAAACCTGGTATTCATCCGCCGGCAATGTTACAAACAGCTGTTTTCAGCGACATATACGGAATTCTTCTGAATAAGCGCCATGTGCAATGTTTCTTAAGGTGCAGGAGGTCGTTTCATCGAGTATCAGTCCCTTCATTTTATGTCAGGGTGCGGTATCGATTAGTCCAATTTATCATTTTCGGGCGTGAAATTCGAGTAAATTATTTAGATTTACTTTCACAGTAATATTTGTGTAAACAGGTTTTACAGCCCAGATGCCGATGATATAGCTATCCTGGCTGAAAGTGAAGAAGATCTTGTAGTGCTACTGAATAGAATGAATAAAGTTATGGGGGAAGAATACAATATGAAAATAAATAAAGCAAAAACAAAAGTAATGGCATGCGACAAAAAAGATCAAGTGAAAGTCCAAGTTCATGTAGGCAATGAACTGCTTGAACAAGTTGATAAATTTACTTATCTGGGCAGTAATATTACCAGGGATGGAAGGAGCAAGGCAGAAGTAGAATAGCTCAAGCAAAGGCTGCTTTTAACAAGAAGAAAAACGTCTTAACATCTGAGCATCAGCCTCGAAATCAGGAAAAGATTTTTGAAATCATATGTGTGGAGTGTGGCATGCTATGGGTGTGAAACATGGACTCTCGGGGCAGAGGAAGACCAGAAGCTAAATTCTTTTGAAATGTAGTGCTATATACGCATGCTCAAAATAAAATGTATCGACAAGGTCACAAACGAAGTGGTTCTGGAAAGAGCAGGTGAGAAGAGAAGCTTCTGGAGTTTCATTGTTAAAAGAAGAGTGCAATTTACAGGCCATCTATTAAGACATAAAGGACTCCTGAACACAATCATAGAGGGATATGTCGAGGGAAAAAGACCGAGAGGAAGGCCACGACTGAGGTACATGGATCAAATCGTGAAAGATGTGGGACGTAACACCTATAAAGAAATGAAGAGAAAAGCTGAAAGACGCACAGAATGGAGACAAGCTGCCATTGTAGCTGTTGCAAACCAATCCTTGGATTGACCACTACAAAAGAAGGAGCTTTTACGAGCAACTGAACTGCTTTTTTACTTTTTCGAATCACAACAAAACGTTAAAATATTTCAAATAAGTTTTTCATGTTATAAAACTAAATCCTATAAATTCAAGTTATTCTAACAAGCAGAAGAAAAGTATTTGTGAATTCGCCAAATTGTCTCTGTCATTGTACGTTATTTTATATCTTTAAATGGGACCGTGTCGAGAGTTTCCGTGAAAGCTGTATCACATCAACAAGTACGAGGAAATGTGTGATATTTGTGTTCGATGTTCTGTGCTGAGAAGTAAGAAATTTAAACTGAACTAATACAACCATCAAACTTAAAATTTGTTCATAAAATCACCAGTCGTGCATGTGGCATAAAAAAAAATAAAAACAGAATTCGGGCAAATCATTTAGATTTACCTTACAGTAATATTTGAGTAAATAGGTTTTATGGGCAGCTGAACTTCGTCTTTACTTTTTCTAACCACAATACAAAATTAAAATATTTTAAATAAGTTTTTCATTTTATATACTTAATTCCTATAAATTCCAGTTATGCTAACAAGCACACAAAAATACTTAAATCGAAAATTATTAATATTTGTGAATTCACCAAGTTGTTTGTGTCATTGTCTGTTTTCCTATATGTTTAAATTGGACTGTGTCGACGGTTTTCGCGGAAGTTCTATCACGGCAAAAAGTACGAGGAGATGCCTGATATTTGTGTTCGATGTTCTGTGCTGGAAAGTAAGAAATAGAAACTGAACTAACACATCGATCAAAAATAGAACTTCGAATTACTTCATAAAATCACCAATTGCACATGCGGCATACAAAAGGAAAGAAATATCCGGGCCTCTTACGTAGTGATTACTATCAACTTTCATCGAGAGCTGTGATCCTAAGAAGGTAAGGAAAAATTTTGTTTCGATTCCTGGTCTTGCATAATTTTTTGAAACATTGCAATAAACTCGTTACTTTGAAGTAAATTCTGGTTATTGTCGAAGATGAAATAAACTTCGTCGTCGAGAACAATGATGTGTTACGTCCTGTAACGGGACGTCCTTCTCTAGTATTACTTTTCCTCAACACTAGTTGTCGAAACCGGTATACTTTTTCGAATTTTTGACAGGTCAGTATTATCTCAGTTGCTTCTCTGAAAGCCTTAATGTAATTTTATACATAGTATGTTATATTTGAAGCTTCTACTACACTATAGTACAGAAGATAACTCAAGGAAAAATGCAATGCTATGAAAATAAATTACGCTTATATTCAAAGACAATCATTATTCTGAAGTCCCATGGAGCCGACCGCTGTGTTCGAGCGGTTCTGGGCTCCTCAGTCCTGACCCGAGCTGCTGCTTCGGTCGCAGGTTCGAATCCTGCCTCGGGCATGGATGTGTGTGATGTCCTTAAGTTAGTTAGGTCTAAGTAGTTATAAGTCTAGGGGGCTGATGACGTCAGATGTTAAGTCCCATACTGCTTAGAGCCATTTGAACCATTTTAACATACTGCAGCACGTTCGCACACCCATTGTCCATCCACCTGGTGGAGGAATGAAGAGCCCAACCACGAGGACTCCTTACCAACCTTGTACCCAGCCTGGGAGCACGCTGCAGAATATGCACGGCAATCCATGTGACCACTCAGACTGTTAAGATCCATGTTCCGAACGTTTTATAATGTTCAGGGGACCATCATATATCATGGCGACGTCAGTATAACTATTGCCTTTACGTATATACTGTAGCGCCAAAGAAACTGGCATAGGCATGCGTATTCAAATACGGAGATATGTAGACGGACAGAATACGTCGCCTGTATAACACAACTGTCTTACGCAGTTGTTAGATCGGTTACTGCCGCTACAATGGCAGGTTATCAACATTTAAGTGAGTTTGAACGTGGAAATATAGTCGGCGCACGAGCTAAAGCCGTCGGCACAAGGACCGTGCATCCGAACGTTGAGCGTTGAGCGTGCCGAGTTTCTGACGTCATAGCGTGGAATAGCACGTTCGGGAGTCTTACCGAACGTGCAGAGCAATATCTGGCATGCCAGATATTCTGAGCGTGCGTCTGAGCGTTGACCAATGAGATGGCACAACGCTACCTACGTCACACGCACGCCGTCTCCCTTCAGTACACTGTTGTGAGGCGGCATATTGGCATTCATTTTAAGACTATATGTATATATGCCGTTCTGAGCACCAGCAAATTGAGAATCACTGGAAAACCCGTTGCTAGTTGTGTGATTCGTTTCAATAAAATTATGAGAAACATCATATTCGAGGGAAAAGAATTATTGTAACCTGCGTATTATGTAAGTAGGCTATTTGAAGGCAGCGACACACTGGAGATCCACCAAAAACGCATTGTTCTTGGTACAATTTGTTATAATTAAATTTCTATTAGTAACGTAATTATCTACGATTAACGGTTTTAGGAAGCGGTAATACAATATGATTATGTAGACGAAGGTAGTCTGGGGTTTAGCGTAATGAGTAGCGTCTCTGTTCAAGAAAAACTTTTTTTTTTTATTGGGGCGGTGGTTCGCGTCTTAACACTTCCAAATTTTTTTCCTAACATTCGCGTTTATTAGGTTCTGATACTTTATTATTAGTTTAATGTAAGTATATGCTATAATATTTGATGTTATGTAAATATAAGTTCATCTTTTTTTGAGGGGGGACTTTGTTCGATTGGTTTAATCAACAGGACAGCTTGCGCTACTTGTATAAAGTTATTTTGCTCCTTTTTCTTTTACGCTTCGTAATTCACATGTTGCAAAGATTCTGCTACTGCGTAGAAACAGTGATCAAGTAAGCCTGACCTTGGGGTTTTACTAAAATGTGGGAATGATGAAATAATGTTTATCGTATGCAGAGAAGTATTCCAAATTTGTACCGCGCTGTTTGTAATGGAACTTTTATAAGCCTGTGTCCTTATTGATTGGACATGGTACTTTCTTTTTCGTGGACGATGGAGGAAATGTGCGTTTTAATAGAGCTAACGTGGGAATTTTACGCACGCCCGTTGAGTAAACAGTGTGATTTACGAAGTACTAGAAACATCCCTCAACTGCCGCTGGAGTGCGTTGCGATCGCGTATACCACGTTGGGGCCCACGTACCGTATGCACAAGTCGCATCGTTCCTGAGCGTTCAGCAGCACGTTGAACTTGGCACGCTCAGCGTTAACGTTCGACAGCACGGTCCGTGTGCCGACGGCTTAAGGGACACAGCATCTCCGAGGTAGTGATAAAGTGGGGATTTTCCCGTAAGAATATTTCCCGAGTGTACTGTGAATATCAGGAATCCGGTAAAACGTCGAATCTCAGACATCGCTGCGCCCAGAAAAAGATCGTGCAAGAACGAGACCAACGACGACTGAAGAGAATCGTTCAACGTAACAGCAGTGCAACACTTCCGCAAATTGCTGCAGATTTCGATGCTGGGCTATCAACAAGTGTCAGCCTGCGAATCATTCAAAGAAACATGATCGATATGGGCTTTCGGAGCCGAAGGCCCACTCATGTACTACTGATGACAGCACGACACAAAGTTTTACGCCTCTCCTGGGCCCGTCAACACCGACGTTAGACTGTTGATGACTGGAAACATGTTGCTTGGGCGGACGAGTCTCGTTTCAAATTGCATCGAGCGGGTGGGCGTGTAAGGGTATGGAGACAACCTCATGAGTCCATGGACCCTGCGTGTCAACTGGGGACTGTTGAAGCTAGTGGAGGCGCTGCATTGTGTGCGGCGTGTCCAGTTGGAGTGATATGGGACCCCTGACAAGTCCAGATACGACTCAGACAGGTGCGTAAGCATCCTGTCTGATCACCTGCATCCATTCATGCCCATTGTGCGTTCCGACGGACTTGGGCAACTCCAGCAGGACAATGCGACACCCTACAAGCCCAGAATCGCTAGAGAGTGGCTCCAGGAACACTCTTCTGAATTTAAACACTTCCGCTTGCGACCAGACTCCCCAGACACGAACATTATTGAGCAGAAGTAAAGCTCTGATTACGGGGCGAGAGTCGTGCTTGGGTGGCTCAGATGGTAGAGCACTTGCCCGCGAAAGGCAAAGGTCCCGAGTTCGAGTCTCAGTCCGGCACACAGTTTTAATCTGCCAGGAAGTTTCATATCAGCGCACACTCCACTGTCGAGTTAAAATCTTATTCTGTAATTAACGATCAACTTGAACGGATGTCTTGTGACGTCCGACCAGACCAAACGCAACGAACTATATCGAACAAAAAGATAAAAAAAAGACAGCTGAGTGGTCAGCGTGACGGATTGTCGTCCCACGGGCGCGGGTTCGATTCCCGTCTGCGTCGGGGATTTTTCTCCTCTCAGGGGCTGGGTGTTGTGTTATCATCATTTCATCCCCATCCGGCGCGCAGGTCGCCCAATGTGGCGTCGAATGTGATGAGAGACCTGAACCAAGGCGGCCGGACCTGCCCCGGAAGGGGCCTCCCGGCCAATGACGCCAAACGCTTATTTCATCTCCCTGAGAAACATCTTCTTTTTGCAGCTCCTAGGTGTGGAATCTAATGCCTTTATCTGACAAAAAAAATGTGGTCTCTTAGCACCTGACGACTACTCTGAGCCTTGAGGACAGTTTGTTGTATGGGTCGGCCCTTCTACACTGCAAGCTACCATGAGAACAGCACGAGGCCTGTTCCCAACTAATAAGCAAGCTAATTAGGGCCGCTATCTGCTGTTTTGACGGGCAGACATCACGCCGTTTTGTGTGATTAACTGTGGCATTTGCAGCTGAACAACGACCTTATCCGTCACAGAGGTTCTAGGCTCTGTCTGATGGAATCAGTCCCACACATTATCAGTTCCATACAAACACGTCCGCCGTAGCCGAGGTTGCCAATGCACGCCTGTGGCACTCGACTCGGAGGTAAGCCAGTTCGAATCCTGCTGGAGGAAAATTATCACAACCAGTATTTGGCTGACAAGGGGAGAAGAGATGGTGGTGTAACTTTCCTGATCATCAGTTTTCGAATCAGTTACCTGGATTACATTTTAAACGTGTTCACAGTGTCTCGTGAATAGTTTTAAGCAACAATGTTGATGATGATGATCCATCCGTCGGATGTGGGAGGGGGAGATGAAGGGGTAAGCTCGATGGTCCCTTCGGTGTTACATGAAAGGAGTAAATTATCTGAAGCGCCCTTTCCCTTCCCTTCATCCAAAATGACACAAACCCAACATCACACTGTGCAAGCTCTCATCTCATTCACACGACACTGATGCACACTTGACACTTCATAACATGTTTGAGGAAGGCAACGGCGAAGCACTTCCACAGGGACGTTACCTAGGATGGCGATACAGGATTCCTGCATATTCTCCCCTATGCCCATTCCCAGAGTATCAGACTGTAACTTCTTTCGGTGTCTTAAAAAAGAGTACACATCAAACGGCAAGCAGCAATACGCAGAATTAAATATGTTTTTTGCACACTACTGGCCATTAAAATTGCTACACCACGGAGATGACGTGCTACAGACGCGAAATTTAACCGACAGGAAGAAGATGCTGTGATGAGCAAATCATTAGTTTTCCAGAGCATTCAGACAAGGTTGGCGCCGGTGGCGACACCTACAACGTGCTGACATCAGGAAACTTTCCAACCGATTTCTCATACTCAAACAGCAGTTGACCGGCGTTGCCTGGTGAAATGTTGTTGTGATGCCTCGTGTAAGGAGGAGAAATGCGTACCATTACGTTTCCGACATTGATAATGGTCGCATTGTAGCCTATCACGATTGCGGTTTGTCGTATCGCGACATTTCTGCTATCGTTCGTCGAGATCCAAGGACTGTTAGCAGAATATGGAATCGGTGGGTTCAGGAGGGCAATACGGAACGCCGTGCTGGATCCCAACGGCCTCGTATCACTAGCAGTCGAGATGACAGGCATCTTATCCGCATGGCTGTAACAGATCGTGCAGCCACGTCTCGATCCCTGAGTCAACAGATGGGAACGTTTGCAAGACAACAACCATCTGCACGAACAGTTCGGCGACGTTTGCAGCTGCATGGACTATCAGTTCGGAGACCGTGGCTGCGGTTACCCTTGACGCAGCATCACAGGCAGGAGCGCCTGCGATGGTGAACTCAACGACGAATCTGGGTGCACGAATGGCAAAACGTCATTTTTTCGGATGAATCCAGGTTCTGTTTACAGCATCACCATGGTCGGATGTTATGCGCCATCGCGGTGAACGCACATTGGAAGCGTGTATTCGTCATCGCCACACTGGCGTATCACCCGGCGTGGTGGTATGGAGTGCCATTGGTTACACGTCTCGGTCACCTCTTGTTCGCATTGACGGCACTTTGAAGAGTGGACGTTACATTTCAGATGTGTCACGACCCGTGGCTTTACCCTTCATTCGATCCCTGCGAAACCCTGCATTTCAGCAGGATAATGCACGACCGATTGTTGCAGGTCGTGTACGGGCCTTTCTGGATACAGAAAATGTTCGACCGCTGCCCTGGCCAGCACATTCTCCAGATCTCTCACCAACTGAAAACGTCTGGTCAATGGTGGCCGAGCAACTGGCTCGTCACAATACGCCAGTCTTTACTCTTGATGAGCTGTGGTATCGCGTTGAAGCTGCATGGGCAGCTGTACCTGTAAACGCCATCCAAGCTCTTTTTGACTCACTGCCCAGGCGTATCAAGGCCGTTATTACGGCCAGAAGTTGTTGTTCTGGGTACTGAATTCTTAGGATCTATGCACCCAAACTGCGTGAAAATGTAATCACACGTCAGTTCTAGTATAATACATTTGTCCAATGAATAGCCGTTTATCATCTACATTTCTTCTTGGGGTAACAATTTTGATGGCCAGTAGTGTAATATGAGGCGCAGTCAAATGAAACCTGAACACCAACCATAACGGAACGATGGAATAGTTCCATTCAAAAGTAATAACAACACGCATTAAGACGTTTATCCCACAGGGAGACGAGAGGGTCAATGCCTCTTTTGTAGACAGTGGTCATCCACTGACAGATCCACAACCGCACCCACTCTGGCACTTCCTCCTCCGACTGAAACCAACGTGCACGCATGTAGTTCTGCCTGTCGCCAAAAATGTGAAAATCACACGGTGAAAAATTCGGGCTGTACGGAGGACGTTGCGGTGTTTACCAACCAAACCGATGAAGCGTAGCCTTCGTCTAATTGGCAGTGTGGGGGCTAGAGTTACCGTGCAACAGGATGATCACGACAGAAAGCATTCCTGGGCGGTGTGACTTTATGGCGTGTTGCAGTCTCCGCAAGGTGTCTTCATAGCACTGGAGATTGATAACTCGATGAGCAGAGGGCCACTGTAGTCGAAGAAGAAGGTCATCATGTCCTTACGTGGTGCCACCATTTCGAGCCAAAGGACAACGTGAAAGCCAACAGTGGAAACTTTCCGCATTTCTCCCACCAGAGAAGTCCAAAGCTGTTCACACAAGCTCGCCCCCATATGCGAAGGACGTCTTCATAGGATGGGTGGGAGTAGCAGGTGTTAATTGTATGAAAGTCTGATTTTTTTACCAAATAGCTCGTTAATGAATACGTCCTCTGCTGATAGTGACGTAACACTGGGCTACTCAAAAACTTTCAGCCACGGAATAATCTCCTCAGTCCTTATACGCCGGCCGGAGTGGCCAAGCGGTTCTAGGCGCTACAGTCTGGAACCGCGCGACCGCTACGGTCGCAGGTTCGAATCGTGCCTCTGGCATGGATGTGTTTGATGTCCTTAGTTAGTTACGTTTAAGTAGTTCTAAGTTCTAGGGGACTGATGACCTCAGATGTTAAGTCTCATAGTGCTCAGAGCCATTTGAACCATTTGAGTCCTTATACAGTGTGAAATGGAGATTGAGAAGAGTGTCCTGAACAACATTACATCAGAATTTACGTGATTTTCATACCACCATACCAATAATTATAGCTATTATAAGTCGTGTGTTTTTAGATTGGGTAGTACCTCCAAGTAAGTGTGGTAAGAGCACGTCATTCATGTTTATTTTTTCCTGGCCAGCATGTCAGGTCTTGAAGTGCGGATAGTCGCAAAATGGTTAGTCTATACCGACATGCGTAGTCTGCTTAGTAGTGCAGTCATGACCGTACAGAAAACATCAGGTTATTACGCTGTAACGTGTCTGCGGGAAGATTATTCGACACAGAGAGGAAACATCCAACACGCTGATGTGTGTACACGTTAAGGTAACACATATAGAAATAGCTGCACTTAAACCCCTTACTTCTTTTATAACATCGTATGTATATGATTTTTTTTTCTAGTTCAGACAACAAACAATGGTCGCTTTGCCTGATTGTAGGCTATACTTTACACCATGTGCTTTCAGAGTCTTCGTCTCTTCATGTTACCAGCAGGCTGCAAAACCTGCTTAAAAGAGCTGTTTGTCTTCGAAATGCCGGCCGGGGTGGCCGAGCGGTTCTAGGCGCTGCAGTCTGGAACCGCGTGACCGCTACGGTCGCAGGTTCGAATCCTGCCTCGGGCATGGGTGTGTGTGATGTCCTTGGGTTAGTTGGATTTAAGTAGTTCTAAGTTCTAGGGGATTGATGACCTAAGAAGTTAAGTCCCATAGTGCTCAGAGCCATTTGAACCATTTTTTGTCTTCGAAAAATAAAATTAATTTCTGTTTGTTTTTAGTGATGTTGGATTACAATGTACACTCCTGGAAATTGAAATAAGAACACCGTGAATTCATTGTCCCAGGAAGGGGAAACTTTATTGACACATTCCTGGGGTCAGATATATCACATGATCACACTGACAGAACCACAGGCACATAGACACAGGCAACAGAGCATGCACAATGTCGGCACTAGTACAGTGTATATCCACCTTTCGCAGCAATGCAGGCTGCTATTCTCCCATGGAGACGATCGTAGAGATGCTGGATGTAGTCCTGTGGAACGGCTTGCCATGCCATTTCCACCTGGCGCCTCAGTTGGACCAGCGTTCGTGCTGGACGTGCAGACCGCGTGAGACGACGCTTCATCCAGTCCCAAACATGCTCAATGGGGGACAGATCCGGAGATCTTGCTGGCCAGGGTAGTTGACTTACACCTTCTAGAGCACGTTGGGTGGCACGGGATACATGCGGACGTGCATTGTCCTGTTGGAACAGCAAGTTCCCTTGCCGGTCTAGGAATGGTAGAACGATGGGTTCGATGACGGTTTGGATGTACCGTGCACTATTCAGTGTCCCCTCGACGATCACCAGTGGTGTACGGCCAGTGTAGGAGATCGCTCCCCACACCATGATGCCGGGTGTTGGCCCTGTGTGCCTCGGTCGTATGCAGTCCTGATTGTGGCGCTCACCTGCACGGCGCCAAACACGCATACGACCATCATTGGCACCAAGGCAGAAGCGACTCTCATCGCTGAAGACGACACGTCTCTATTCGTCCCCCCATTCACGCCTGTCGCGACACCACTGGAGGCGGGCTGCACGATGTTGGGGCGTGAGCGGAAGACGGCCTAACGGTGTGCGGGACCGTAGCCCAGCTTCATGGAGACGGTTGCGAATGGTCCTCGCCGATACCCCAGGAGCAACAGTGTCCCTAATTTGCTGGGAAGTGGCGGTGCGGTCCCCTACGGCACTGCGTAGGATCCTACGGTCTTGGCGTGCATCCGTGCGTCGCTGCGGTCCGGTCCCAGGTCGACGGGCACGTGCACCTTCCGCCGACCACTGGCGACAACATCGATGTACTGTGGAGACCTCACGCCCCACGTGTTGAGCAATTCGGCGGTACGTCCACCCGGCCTTCCGCATGCCCCCTATACGCCCTCGCTCAAAGTCCGTCAACTGCACATACGGTTCACGTCCACGCTGTCGCGGCATGCTACCAGTGTTAAAGACTGCGATGGAGCTCCGTATGCCACGGCAAACTGGCTGACACTGACGGCGGCGGTGCACAAATACTGCGCAGCTAGCGCCATTCGACGGCCAACACCGCGGTTCCTGGTGTGTCCGCTGTGCCGTGCGTGTGATCAGTGCTTGTACAGCCCTCTCGCAGTGTCCGGAGCAAGTATGGTGGGTCTGAGACACCGGTGTCAATGTGTTCTTTTTTCCATTTCCAGGAGTGTATTTAGAATGTGCTGTAATATACTGATTTATCCAGCACTATTAATAAACGGTTCTTTATTTTATCACAACAATAGACTGATACATTATTTCCATTAGCACTGGGACAAAATTCGACTACGACCTCTACCTTCATATTCCTTTGGCACTCTTTTCCTCATTTATAGGTGTTACATATTAAGTCTTCCTAGTATTGCACGTATTTCAGTTATTAGTATTCGCTTTGGACTTGCTCTATCCTTTTGACGAATCATACTAATTTTCTTAGATGGATAGAGTTTTATCTATGACCAGCAGTGTTTTCCCGACCGTCCTATCTCTGAAGTACGCGCATTTTACTTCAGGCTCATTTTGTAGGAATCACGAATTTTAACTTCACCTTCACACTATATGTATTCGCTCATGTAATACGCCAAAAAAAATCCATCACAGGTTGAGAAGAATGCTAATGTCTATACCTACAACACTAGAACAATAAAATACTCCTTTTTACTTGCCGGCCGGGGTGGTCGAGCGGTTCTAGGCGCTACAGTCTGGAACCGCGCGACCGCTAAGGTCGCAGGTTCGAATCCTGCCTCGGGCATGGATGTGTGTCATGTCCTTAGGTTAGTTAGGTTTAAGTAGTTATAAGTTCTAGGGGACTGATGACCTCAGATGTTAAGTCCCATAGTGCTCAGAGCCATTTTTGAACCTTATTAATTGTTATGAAAGCTGTCAGACGCTCATAAAGGAGTTCAGTATCCATCAACAAAAACTTTTGATTATTTGCTCAGAATAATAGTATTTATGACAGGCAAGATAGCAAATTTTAAATGTAACATATATTCATTTCTTCTGGGCTACTTCTTTATTATGAAGATGAAATTTCATTTAAAAGCGGCACTGAGGTCTGTTGGCCAGTTCTTGCACTCTATTTGAGTTTCTATAAAACTCCAGTCATTTCTAGTGTGTGTGTCTATCTATATTATTCCTTGAATTAATGCATTTACTATTTTTTTTTTTGGGTCTCCCTGAACGCCAAAAACAGTTTTAAATCAAGTATTACAATAGTGAAATGTTGAAGAATAGCTCCGTCCTAGCACCAATGACGCAGATGAAGCTATGGGACGTAAGTGTAAAATATATATATATACAGGGTATTACAAAAAGGTATGGCCAAACTTACAGGAAACATTCCTCACACACAAATAAAGAAAAGATGTTATGTGGACATGTGTCCGGAAACGCTTAATTTCCATGTTAGAGCTCATTTTAGTGTCGTCAGTATGTACTGTACTTCCTCGATTCACCGCCAGTTGGCCCAATTGAAGGACGGTAATGTAGACTTCGGTGCTTGTGTTGATATGCGACTCATTGCTCTACAGTACTAGCATCAAGCACATCAGTACGTAGCATCAACAGGTTAGGGTTCATCACGAACGTGATTTTGCAGTCACTGCAATGTTTACAAATGTGGAGTTGGTAGATGCCCATTTGATGTATGGATTAGCACGGGGCAATAGCCGTGGCGCGGTACGTTTGTATCGAGACAGATTTCCAGAACGAAGGTGTCCCGACAGGAAGACGTTCGACGCAATTGATCGGCGTCTTAGGGAGCACGGAACATTCCAGCCTATGACTCGCGACTGGGGAAGACCTAGAACGACGAGGACACCTGCAATGGACGAGGCAATTCTTCGTGCAGTTGACGATAACCCTAATGTCAGCGTCAGAGAAGTTGCTGCTGTACAAGGTAACGTTGACCACGTCACTGTATGGAGAGTGCTACGGGAGAACCAGTTGTTTCCGTACCTTCAATCCTCATTTCAGTACAAATGTTCTTCTTACGGATGAGGCTTCATTCCAACGCGATCAAATTGTAAATTTTCACAATCGACATGTGTGGGTTCACGAGAATCCGCACATAGAAAGATAGATCCCTTATCATTTAGCTACAAAATACCAGGTCAGCAACTGGAAGCAGTTAATTCCATAAATTATCTGGGAGTACGCATTAGGAGTGATTTAAAATGGAGTGATCATATAAAGTTGATCGTCGGTAAAGCAGATGCCAGACTGAGATTCATTGGAAGAATCCTAAGGAAATGCACCCGAAAACAAAGGAAGTAGGTTACAGTACGCTTGTTCGCCCACTGCTTGAATACTGCTCAGCAGTGTGGGATCCGTACCAGATAGGTTTGATAGAAGAGATAGAGAAGATCCAACGGAGAGCAGCGCGCTTCGTTACAGGATCATTTAGTAATCGCGAAAGCGTTACGGAGATGATAGATAAACTCCAGTGGAAGACTCCGCAGGAGAGACGCTCAGTAGCTCGGTACGGGCTTTTGTTGAAGTTTCGAGAACATGCCTTCACCGAAGAGTGAAGCAGTATATTGCTCCCTCCTACGTATATCTCGCGAAGGGACCATGAGGATAAAATCAGAGAGATTAGAGCCCACACAGAAGCATACCGACAATCCTTCTTTCCACGAACAATACGAGACTGGAATAGAAGGGAGAACCGATAGAGGTACTCAAGGTACCCTCCGCCACACACAGTCAGGTGGCTTGCGGAGTATGGGTGTGGATGTATATGTAGAATTGTGCAATCACGTCATCAACACAGATTTTCCGTGAACGTTTGGGCAGGCATTGTTGGTGATGTTTTGATTGGACTCCATGTTCTCCCACCTACGCTCAATAGAGCACTTTATCATGATTTCATACGGGATACTCTACCTGTGCAGCTAGAACATGTGCATCTACAAGTACGACACAACATGTGGTTCATGCACGATGGAGCTCCGGCGCATTTCAGTCGAAGTGTTCGTACGCTTCTCAACAACAGATTCGGTGACCGATGGATTGGTAGAGGCGGACCAATTCCATGGCCTCCACGCTCTCCTGACCTCAATCCTCTTGACTTTCATTTATGGGGTAATTTTAAAGCTCTTGTCTACGCAACCTCGGTACCAAATGTAGAGACTCTTCGTGCTCGTATTGTAGACGGCTGTGATACAATACGCCATTCTCCAGGGCTGCATCAGCGCATCCATGCGACGGAGGGTGGATGCATGTATCCTCGCTAACGGAGGACATTTCATGTAACAAAGTGTTTGAAGTCACGCTGGTACGTTCTGTTGCTGTGTGTTTGCATTCCATGATTAATGTGATTTGAAGAGAAGTAACAAAACGAGCTCTAACATGGAAAGTAAGCGTTTCCGAACATATGTCCACATAACATATTTTCTTTCTTTGTGTGTGAGGAATGTTTCCTGAATATTTGGCCGTACCTTTTTGTAACACCATATATTTATTAGTTAGGGTTAAGTAGTTTTAAGTTCTAGGCGACTGACGACTTCAGATGTTAAGTCTCATAGTGCTCAGAGTCATTTGAACGAATTGAATTTGCACTGAATGTTTACTAACATTCTGATGCCTCACGTGGCTGGCCCCAGCAATGTGAGACTAGTCTAGATCGGCAAGTACAGTACAGACAGTTGGTTTCGTCTCGCAGGCCGCGGTCGTTCCCGAGATATCGCTGGATTCCTCTAGCAACCGGGCCGCCGTAAGAAACGAGGGGAGATTTGTTTCCGCGGAGACTGGGAGAGGGGGGGGGGGGGGGAATAGGGGGTGGAGTACAGTAGGGCAGGGCAGGGTGACGTTAATTGCCTTCCACTCCATCTCTCCCACGCAGCGCTCTGTATCGAGCAGGGGGCGAGCTCGCGACGGCCGAAGGGAAGAAACGGAGGAGTCCAGCTGAGTCCCCCATCCGTAGACACACGCTGGTCACCGCAGACCGAAAGGCCGCACCTGACCACACAACACACTCTGTCTGCTCCTGACAGCGTCACCTTATCGAGCGTCGTAGCCCGATACAAAACTGGAAACTAAGAGTGCGGAATTTTCGACCAACGTGATTGTGGAGATGAAGCAGCGATTACTATGATTAATCAATTTTTCAAAGATAGTCTTAATGGCATTTATTATTATTATACCGCCAACCGGTTCCAACCCTACGTAGGGGTCATCTTCTGGGCGTTCACACCATTGGTCGACTGCTGGTGGTGTCACTCCTGTCTACATAACGGCCGTTATGGAGACAGGAGTGACACGAACAGCAGTCGACCAATGGAAGATGACCCATACGTCGGGTTGAAACCGGTTGGCGGTACACTACTGGCCATTAAAGTTGCTACACCAAGAAGAAATGCAGATGATAAACGGGTATTCATTGGACAAATATATTATACTAGAACTGACATGTGATTACATTTTCACGCAATTTGGGTGGATAGATCCTGAGAAATCTGTACCCAGAACAACAACCTCTGGCGGTAATAACGGCCTTGATACGCCTGGGCATTGAGTCAAACAGAGCTATGATGGCGTGTACAAGTACAGCTGCCCATGCAGCTTCAACAACATACCACAGTTCACCAAGAGTAGTGACTTGCGTATTGTGACGAGCCAGTTGCTCGGCCACCATTGACCAGATGTTTTCAGCTGGTGAGAGATCTGGAGAACGTGCTGGCCAGGGCAGCAGTTGAACACTTTCTGTGTCCAGAAAGACCCGTACAGGACCTGCAACATGTAGTCGTGCATTATCCGGCTGAAATGTTGCGTTTCGCAGGGATCCAATGAATGGTAGAGCCACGGGCCGTAACCTATCTGAAATGTAACGTCCACTGTTCAAAGTGCCGTCAATGCGAACAAGAGGTGACCGAGATGTGTAACCAATGGCACCCCATACCATCACGCCAGGTGATACGCCAGTATGCCGATGTCGAATACACGCTTCCAATGTGTGTTCACCCTGATGTCGCCAAACACGGATGCGACCATCATGATCCTGTAAGCAGAACCTGGATTCGTCCGAAAAAAAGGCGTTTTGACATTCATGAACCCAGGTTCGTCATTGAGTACACCATCGCAGACGCTCCTGTCTGTGTTGCAGCGACAAGGGTAACCGCAGCCGTGCTCTCCGAGCTGATAGTCCGTGCTGCTGGAAACGTCGTCGAACTGTTCGTGCAGATGGTTGTTGTCTTGCAAACGTCCCCATCTGTTGACTCAGGGATGGAGACGTGGCTGCACGATCCGCTACAGCCATGCGGATAATATGCCTGTCATCTCGACTGCTCGTGATACGAGGCCGTTGGGATCCAGCACGGCGTTCCGTATCACCCTCCTGAACCCACCGATTCCATATTCTGCTAACAGTCATTGGATCTCGACCAACGCGAGCAGCAATGTCACCATACTATAAACCGCAATCGCGATTGGCTACAATGCGACCTTTATCAAAGTCGGAAACGTGATGGTACGCATTTCTCCTCCTTCCACGAGGCATCACAACAACGTTTCACCAGGCAACGCCAGTCAACTGCTGTTTCTGCATGAGAAATCGGTTGGAAACTTTCCTGATGTCAGTACGTTGTAGGTGTCGCCACCGGCGCCAACCTTGTGTGAATGCTCTGAAAAGCTAATCATTTGCATATCACAGCATCTTCTTCCTGTCTGTTAAATTTCGCGTCTGTAGCACGTCATCTTCGTGGTGTAGAAATTTTAATGGCCAGTAGTGTAAATGCGGTTAAGACTGTTTTTGAATAATTGATTAAGAGTGCGGGAACCGAGATCGTTTGCTCAAAACACATTTTCTCTCTGCCAATTTCGGTTCAAAAATAGCGGAATACCGGGCTTCAGCGTCTTTAGTTCCACGAAGTTCCGACAGGTGGCGGTGCTGTACGTAGCCTTCACAATCAAGTCTGTAACGGAGGTGCGTCCCAAGGACAGAGTTGTCAGTCAGTTTCTCCTAGAGGGAAACCGAATCTACTGCGACCTGGCAGTGAACAAAAGCACGGTGAGTCGTTGGGCTAGGCGTCTGCCATCATAGCAACAAGGTCGCGCAAAAACTGTCCGATCTGCCGCGTGCCGACCGGCCCCACACATCTGTTGAGTCTTGCAATGTTGGAACGTGTGGACACTCTCATTCGAGGTAAGAGACGGCTCGCCGTCAGACACCTCGCAGTACATCTACATCTACATCTACATCTACATCTACATCTACATCTACATGGATACTCTGCAAATCACATTCAAGTGCATGGCAGAGGGTTCATCGAACCACCTTCACAATTCTCTATTATTCCAATCTCGTATAGCGCGCGGAAAGATTGAACACCTATATCTTTCCGGACGAGCTCTGATTTCCCTTATTTTATCGTGGTGATCGTTCCGTCCTATGTACGTTGGTGTCAACAAAATATTTTCGCATTCGGAGGAGAAAGTTGGTGATTGAAATTTCATGAGAAGATTCCGTCGCAGCGAAAAACGCCTTTTTTTAACGATTTCCAGCCCAAATCCTGTATCATTTCTGTGACACTCTCTCCCATATTTCGCGATAATACGAAACGTGCTGCCTGTCTTTGAACTTTTTCGATGCACTCCGTCAGTCCTACCTGGTAAGGATCCCACACCGCGCAGCAGTATTCTAAAAGATGACGGACAAGCGTAGTGTAGAGCAGGTAGAAGTGCCACACCACGAGGTCACATGGACTCGAATAATGTCTGAAGTAGTTCTGGACGGAATTGGCACCATGAATCCTGCAGGGCTGTCCACAAACCCGTAAAAGTACGAGCGGGTGGAGATCTCTTCTGAACAGCACGTTGCAAAGCATCCGAAATATGCTCAATAATGTTCATGTCTGGGGAGTTTGCTGGCCAGCGAAAGTGTTTAAACTCAGAAAAGTGTTCCGGGACTCATTCTGTAGTAATTCTGGACGTGTGGGGTGTCACACTGTCCTACTGTAATTGGTAAAGTCCGTCGGAATGCACAATGGACGTGAATGGATGCAGGTCCTCAGACAGGTTGCTTACGTACCTGTCATCTGTCAGAGTAGTATCTAGACGTACAAGGCGTCCCATATCACTCCAACTGCCAACGCCCCCCACACCATTAGAGTGCCTCCATCAGCTTGAACAATCCCGTGCTGACATGCAGGGTCCATGGATTCATGAGGTTATCTCTATACCCGTACACGTCCATCCGCTCGATGCAATTTGAAACGAAACTCGTTCGACAGGCAGCATGTTTCCAGTCATCAACAGTCCAATCTCGGTGTTGACCGGCCCAGGCGAGGTGTGCAGGAATCCAGGGTACACGAGTGGGCCTTCACCTCCGAAAGCCCATATGGATGACGTTTCGTTGAATGGTTCACGCACTGACACTTGTTGATGGCCCTGTGATGAAATCTGTAGTAATTTGCGGAAGGGTTGCGCTTCTGTCACGTTGAACGGTTCTCTTCACTCACCGTTGGTCCCGATCTTGCAGAATCTTGTTCCGGCCGCAGCGATGTCTCAGATTTGATGTTTTACATAATTCCTGATATCCACGGTACACTCGTGAAATGGTCGTACTGGAGAATCCCAAATCCATCGCTGCTTCGAGGATGCTGTGTCCCATTGCTCGTACGCCGACTGTGAAACCACGATCAAATTCACTTAAATCTTGATAATCTGTCATTTTAGCAGCAGTAGCCGATGTAACAACTGCGGTAGTCCCTTGTCTTATATATGCGTTGCCGAGCGTAGCGCCGTATTCTGTCTCTCTACATATCTCTGTATTCCAATATGCCTATAGCAGTTTCTTCGGCGCTTCACTGTATATACACTACTGGCCATTAAAATTGCTACACCACGCAGATGACGTGCTACAGACGCGAAATTTAATCGGCAGGAAGAAGATGCTGTGATATGCAAATGATTAGCTTCTCAGAGCATTCACACAAGTTTGGCGCCGGTGGCGACACCTACAACGTGCTGACATGAGGAAAGTTTCCAACCGATTTCTCATAAACAAACAGCAGTTGACCGGCGCTGCCTGGTGAAACGTTGTTGTGATGCCTCGTGTAAGGAGGAGAAATGTGTACCATCACGTTACCGACTTTGATAAAGGTCGGATTGTGGCCTATCGCGATTGCGGTTTATCGTATCGCGACATTGCTGCTCGCGTTGGTCGAGATCCAATGACTGTTAGCAGAATATGGAATCGGTGGGTTCAGGAGGGTGATACGGAACGCCGTTCTGGATCCAAACGGCCTCGTATTACTAGCAGTCGAAGTGACAGGCATCTTATCCGCATGGCTGTAACGGACCGTGCAGCCACGTCTCGATCCCTGAGTCAACAGATCGGGATGTGTGCAAGACAACATCCATCTGCACGAACAGTTCGACGATGTTTGCAGCAGCATGGACTATTTACTCCGAGACCATGCCTGTGGTTACCCTTGACGCTGCATCACAGACAGGAGCGCTTGCAATGGTGTACTCAACGACGAACCTGGGTGCACGAATGGCAAAACGTCATTTTTTCGGATGAATCCAGGTTCTGTTTACAGCATCATGATGGTCGCATCCGTGTTTGGCGATACAGCGGTGAACGCACATTGGAAGCGTGTATTCGTCATCGCCATAATGGCGTATCATCCGGCATGATGGTATGGGGTGCCACTGGTTGCACGTCTCGGTCACCTTTTGTTCGCATTGACGGCACTTTGAACAGTGGACATTACGTTTCAGATGTGCTACGACCCGTGGCTCTACCCTTCATTCGATCGCTGCGAAACCCTACATCCCAGCAGGATAATGTACGAGCGCATGTTGCCGCTCCTGTACGGGCCTTTCTGGATACAGAAAATGTTCGACTGTTTCCCTGGCCAGATCTCTCACCAATTGAAAACGTCTGGTCAATGGTGGCCGATCAACTGGCTCGTCACAATACGCCAGTCACTGCTCTTGATGAACTGTGGTATGGTGTTGAAGCTGCATGGGCAGCTGTACCTGTACACGCCATCCAAGCTCTGTTTGACTCAATGGCCAGGCGTATCAAGGCGGTTATTACGGCCAGAGGTGGTTGTTCTGGGTACTGATTGCTCGGGATCTATGCACCCAAATTGAGTGAATATGTAATCACATGTCATTTCTAGTATATTTGTCCAATGAATACTCGTTTATCATCTGCATTTCTTCTTTGTGTAGCTATTTTAATGGCCAGTAGTGTAGCTAGTTCTTCTTATGAGAGCCCGCATCTCGTGGTCGTGCGGTAGCGTTCTCGCTTCCCACGCCCGGGTTCCCGGGTTCGATTCCCGGCGGGGTCAGGGATTTTCTCTGCCTCGTGATGGCTGGGTGTTGTGTGCTGTTCTTAGGTTAGTTAGGTTTGATTAGTTCTAAGTTCTAGGCGACTGATGACCTCAGCAGTTGAGTCGCATAGTGCTCAGAGCCATCTTCTTATGAGATCAACAAAGTGCTTGGGAGCAGTTATCTGGAAATGCCGCAGACGTTTTGTCTAGACTGTCCGTAGTACTTGGACGCTGCATATATCACGATTGGAGCGGCTTTCGCTTCGATACGCGCTGTTTCCAACAGCGAATCGACCTCGCGCAGATCGATGTAGGCATCGTCAATCGTCCTCGCGCGCGGCGCTATCGAACTTCACGCCGACTGGCGCAGATGTCAGATAGCGTCATTGCTGTGTGCGCGCGCACATGAAAACAGCGCCAGTAAACACGGAGCGGAGTGTAAGCACAGAGGGCGTTACGGCTGACAGCCAGGTAAGTAAACACGGCGGGTGTCGATCTGCTGGCCAGATACGCCGGACGCGTGGCCAGCGCAGCTCCGCGTAATGTACTACGGCCCGCAGATACGCATCGCCAGTTTGTACGTCACACCTCACACCGGCTCGACGTGTGGAAAAGTAGCTAAGCCAAGCAGCAGCAGTGACCAGTGTGTAGTGCCTTGGAAGTAAATGATTTCCGGGAAGGGATCCAAATTGATGGACTGTCCCCAGATGTTTTCTCTTCACCAATATTTACCGCTCAGTAAAAATACAAATTGTCTGTATTACATAGATAACAAGTGCCAGCAATTAACATGAGAAACAGATTGTAGTATATCGAGAGGTTGGAACAATGGAAAATTGTACTGAAATGCGGGAGGATCTGCAACGAATTGGCGCATGGTGCAGGGAATGGCAATTGAATCTCAATGTAGACAAGTGTAATGTGCTGCGAATACGTAGAAAGAAAGATCCTTTGTCATTTAGCTACAATATAGCATGTCAGCAACTGGAAGCAGTTCATTCCATAAATTATCTGGGAGTAGACATTAGGAGTGGTTTAAAATGGAATGACCAAATAAAACTAATCGTCGGTAAAGCAGATGCCAGACTGAGATTCATTGGAAGAATCCTAAGGAAATGCAGTCCGAAAACAAAGGAAGTAGGTTACAGTACACTTGTTCGCCCACTGCTTGAATACTGCTTACCAGTGAGGGATCCGTACCAGATAGGGTCGATAGAAGATCCAACGGAGAGCAGCGCGCTTCTTTACAGGATTATAATTAGTAATCGCGAAAGCGTTACGGAGATGATAGATAAACTCCAGTGGAAGACTCTGCAGGAGAGACGGGTACAGGCTTTTGTTAAAGTTTCGAGAACATACCTTCACCGAGGATTCAAGCAGTATATTGCGCCCTCCTACGTATATCTCGCGAAGAGACCATGAGGATAAAATCAGAGAGATTAGAGCCCACACAGAGGCATACCGACAATCTTGCTTTCCACGAACAATACGAGACTGGAATAGAAGGGAGAACCGATAGAGGTACTCAAGGTACCCTCCGCCACACACTGTCAGGTGGCTTGCGAAGTATGGATGTAGATTTAGATGATTAATAAGAAAACTAAAGGCTCTCTATAATTGTTAACTGACGCAGATCTGACAACAAGGAAAAAATACACTGAAGAAACTGGTATAGGCACGTGTATTCAAATAAAGACATATGTAAACAGGCAGACTACGCCACTCCGGTCGGCAACGCCTATATAAGATAACAAGTGTATGGTGCAATTGTCAGATCGGTTACTGGTGCTACAATGGCAGGTTATCAAGACATAAGTGAGTTTCAACATGGTGTATAGTCGGCGGACGAGCGATGTGACACAGTATCTCCGAGGTAGCGATGAAGTGGGAATTTTCCCGTATGACGATTTCATGAGTATACCGTGAATATCAGGAATCCGGTAAAACATCAGATCTCAGACATCGCTGCGGCCGGAAAAAAATCCTCCATGTATGAGACCAACGACGACTAAAGAGAATCGTTCAACGTGACAGAAGTGCAAACCTTCCGCTAATTGCTGCAAATCTCAATGCTGGACCATCAACGTGAGCGTGTGAACCATTCAACGAAACATCATCATTGATATGGGCTTTCCGAGCGAAAGGAACGCTTGTGTACCCTTGATGACTGCACGACACAAAGCTTTACGCCTCGCCTGAGCCCGTCAACACCGACATTGGTCTGCTGAAAACTGGAAACATGTTTCCTGGTTCGGACGAATCTTGTTTCAGATTGTATCGAGCGGATGGACTTGAACGTATATGGATACAAGCTCATGAATCCATGGACCCTGCATGTCAGCAGAGTACTGTTCAAGCTGGTGGAGGCTCTGTAATGGTGTGGGGCATTTGCAGTTGGAGTGATATGGGACCCTCGATAAGTCTATATACGACTCTGACAGGCGAAGCATACGTAAATATCGTGTCTGATCGCCTGCATTCGTTCATGTCCACTGTGCATTCCGACGGACTTAGGATATTCCAGCAGGACAATGCGACACCCCACACGTCCAGAATTGCTACAGGGTCGCTCCAGAAACTCTCTTTCGTGTTTCGTCACTTCCGCTGGCCACCAAACTCCCCAGACATGAACATTATTGAGCATACCAGGTATGCCTTCCAACATGCTCTTCGGAAGAGATCTCCACCCCCTCGTACTCTTACGGATTTACGGACAGCCCTGCAGGATTAATGGAGTCAGTTCCCTCCAGCACTACTTCAGACATTATTCGAGTCGTGTTGCGGTACTTCTACGTGATCGCGGGGGTCCTACACCATATTACGCAAGTGTACCAATTTTTTTGGCTCTTCAGTGTATAATTCCACACAATATTGTTCCACAAAACTAACAAGAAGCAAGAAAAATAATCTTCTAATTATGGGACAATACCTTTCCAAAGAGGTTACAACAACACTCGTGAAATTGTTGCACTCACATGAAAAGCATTTAATCCCCAAAAGTACGCCGTGTAAAGCGTAAAATATGCGGAGTTCTGCAAATAAGCGAAAAATTAGAACACAAGTATCAGTATCTAATGAAAAAACAAACCAAAGACGTGCAACAAGGCGGCATTTTCTGATGTAGACGAAAAACCAAACAGAACTTACAGCAAGTAAAAATCAGAAAAAAATGTTAACGAACTGGTTTGCAACACATTCTTATTTGAAAGCAGGTTTTATATGAGGTTTTAAAATAAGGATGTTATGCACCATGCAATGGTACCGTACACTACAAGTGCATTTATAATACTACATGTTATCTGAAGATGGTACTTAAGCAACCGAAACTGGTCATCACTTTGTAAAAATATTCTAATGGTACATGCGTTTGTGACAATATATAGAAAATTTTTGAATATTTAAAAAAAATTTACAGAATGTTTGTAAAATTTTTATAATTTTGTATTTGATTATCTGCGTACGATCACTTTCTTCTGTTCTGAGAATGTTTCACATATTACTCGCACAGCGATGGATGAGGTATCGTTAGGAAGGTATTTTAACCGGTTTCTTACAGTGCATACCGATGTTGGACTAAAAGTAACTATTTGTGGAAAATTTTAACATAAAAGAGACCTTTAACTGAGATACGTGAAAGTGCATCATGAATGCCAAGCCTGATGCGTATGTTTTACGAAGCTAACGTATTAACTACTCTTCTCGTATTATCTTATGACAAACAACATTTTATTTTTTACAGTAATTATTAACTGGGTAATTCGTATACAGCACTGTCATAGATGATAACCGTGACTACTGCGTTAGTCAATTATCTCTGCCCGTCGTAAAAATATATACTTTCTGGAACGACAAACATATTTATCATTGACGCCTTCAGTTGTGATACACCTATTGCTTCTACGGCCTAACGTGCTTACATGAAGTACGGAGTACAATTAAAATCCCAAAACAAAGTTAGACTTTATGTCGGCCTTAGTGATAACAGGTAGGAAGCGAACACTACATTCTAACGTATACGTTTCGTATCTATTTACTTCTTTCTATTTTACATTCGTATTTCTCGTTAAATTTCTCTTCAATCACGGGCAAATGTAAATATAAGAATTTTTAACATAACAACGTAGTTCCCGCTGCCAACCGACCGCGTGGTGAAGAGATGCCGGGGCTGGACTTAAGTGGTTTTAATTCGACATGGTGCCACGGTACTACAGGTTTTAATTTCAGTGTTGCCTGTGCCTTACTCTGACATGCTATAATAATTTTGTGCTTCTGAAGAAGGCTAGATTAATTTAGCCGAAACCTGATAAAGACCAGAAAACTTGGGCAATTGAGGCTGATCCTTCAAAATACTAATATATATATATATATATATATATATATATATATATATATATATATAAAAGCAATACTGCTATCTCATTAATTAAAACTATAAAAAATGCCAAATTTTGTCTCGAAACCCCTGATGATTGTAAGTAATGAAACAAGTGAGCTCATCCACATGAATACTCAAATGACTCCATTCCCATTTTCCATTACTTTCGTTAATTATTGACTTTTACTCACAACATAATTTTTAAAGAGATACTGATTTTAAGTAGGGTCCCGAGAGTCAAAATATTGAGTATGACATGCATTGTGAGAACTCGCGTCTACTTAAGACTTTTTGGGTTAAGTTTAACAGAAATATTTATTTATATTAAATAATATAAGAAATATTTATTTATTTTAACAGAAATATTTAAGACCTTTGTGGAATCTGGCAGAAGACTTCATTGAAAACAATAAATATTTTTTTTTCGAAATTTTAAAAACTAAGTACATGGCTATTCTTTCAAAAGGTGAACAAAAAGAACCCACCGCCCCCTTGGTATTGCGAGGGCTAAATTTAGGTTACGTGTCAAATCACACAAATATAAAGGCCATCAATTCAAATAAATACGTAGGGATTTCAAATACGAACAACTTAAATTGTAACGATCACGTAGAAAATGTTGTGGGAAAGGCTAAGCAAAGACTGCATTTTACTGGCAGAACACTTAGAAGTTGCAACAGCTCTACGAAAGAGTGTCCCCTTCTGGAATAGCCTGCTATTGCGCGGTATATAGGATCCTTACCATATGGGATTCAAGGAGGACAATGAAAAAGGTCAGACAAGGGCAGCTGGTTTTGTATAATCGTGGAATAGGGAAGGGAGTGTCACGGATATGATACACGAGTTAGGATGGCAACCATCAAGACAAAGGCGTTTTTCGTTGAGACGAGATCTTTTCACGAAAATTCAATCATTAGTTTTCTCCTCCAAATGCGGAAGTATTTTCTTGACTGCCAGCTACAAACGGAGAAATAATCGTCTTAGTACATCTACGTCTACATGTACTCTGCAATCACAGTTAAGTGCCTGGCAGAGGGTTCTTCGAACCGCCTTCAGACTATTTCTCTGCCGTTCAAACACGTGGGAAAAATGAACACACAAATCCTTCTGTGCGAGATCTGATTTCTCTTATTTTATTATGATGATCATGTATCACTATGTACAATTGAACGAAAACAGCCCTCGGTCACTATTTTTAACGCATTAACCGGTTGCAACCTGTAACCGCGTAAGTAACGAGCAGCCCTTAGTGGCTTGCCATCACAATTTTTATCTTAAATATCTTTGTGACTAATGCCCTTTTGGCATATTTATTACTTTATAAATGACATATAAGTACTGCCAGTCTTTCACGATGATTCTGTACTTATACTCTATATCATACGTTTTTAGTAATAACTCTGTGACCATGTTATAGACCATTCTTTGATTTAAATTCTGAGGAAGGCACTCCTAGCAGTGTTAAAACACGGTTAATTCGTTAAAAATAGTGACCGAGGTTTGTTTTCTTTCTATTGTAACTGTTCAAGGTCTCTGAACGTGCAGCCATGTACAAAATATCAAAATATCCCTACGTAGGTTGGTAACAATGAAATATTTTCACATTCCGAAGAGAAAGTTGGTGACTGAAATTTCGTGAAAAGCTCTCACCGCAACGGAAAATACCTTTGTTTCAATGGTTACCATCCCCAATTTCTTATCATGTCCGTTATAGTCCCTCCGTTATTTTGCGATAATACAAAACGACCAGCCCTTCTTTGAAGTTGTTCCATGCCCTCTGTCAGTGCTATCTGGTAAGGATCCCATACAGCACAGTAACAGATCTTACTCTAGCAGAGAGCGAACAAGCGTAGTGTAGGCAGTCTCTTTAGTGTTCCTGTTGCATCTTCTAAGTGCTCTGCCAATAAAACGTGGTTTTTGGTTTGGCTTCCCCACAATGTTATCTATTCCATCGTTCGAACTTAAGTTGTTCGTAATTGCAATACGTACTTAGTCGAAATTTAAGGGATTTCTTTTTGTATTAATGTGGATGACCTCGTACTGTTCCTTATTGAGAGACAATTTCCACTTTTACACCACAGATATACGTTGTATAAATCATTTTGCAGTTGGTTTCTGTCTGCTGATGACTTTTGCTGGACGGTAAATGACAGCATCATCTGCAAATAATATAAGATGACCGCTCACATTATCTTTTAAATCGTTTATATAGCATCACGATTAGCAGAGGGCCAATAACACTTCCTTGGGGAACGCCGGCTACCACATCTGCTTTACTCGATGATTTTTCGTCGATTATAACGAAATGTGACCTTTCTGAGAGTAGATCACGAATCCAGTCGCTCAGCTGGAGCGATACTGCAAAGGCATGCAGCTTGAGGAACGGTGTCCGAAGCCTTCCGGAATTTTGAAATATGGAATGAATCTGAGTTCCCGTATCGACAGCATTCATTAATTCGTGCAAATCAAGAGCTATTTGTGTTTCACAAAAACGATATTTTCTGAATCCGTTTCGCTACTTGTCAATAAATCGTTTTCTTCGAGGTAATTCATAATGTTCGACCACAGTATATGATCCAATATCCTGCTGCAAATTCACGTAAGGTGATATGGGTCTGTAATTTGGCGGATTATTGATGTGACCTGTGCAACTTTGCAGTTGTATGGTATGCATCTTGCGTCAGGTGGTGGGTGCGTATGTCTGCTGACTATGGGACTATTGTATCAGCGTACATTGGAAGGAACCTCATTGGAGTGTTATCCGGACCGCAAGACTTGTCGTTATTAAGTGCCTTAAGCTGCTTCGCTAGACTGAGGAAATCTTCTTCTAAGTTCCTCATGTTAGCAACCATTCTTGATTCGAATACCGGAATATTTACCTCGTCTTCTTTGGTGAAGGAATTTCGGAAATGTGATTAATAACTGCGCTCTCATTGGTTATATTACCGCTGATACCGCGCAGAGAAGGTACTGACTGTGTATTATCGCTGGTGTGCTTTACATACGATCACAATCTCTTTCGATTCCAGAATGCTTTTGACACATACCACACAAGCTTCTTGTAGTGAAATTGTGTGCTTACGGAGTATCGTCTCAGTTATGTGACTGGATTTGTGATTTCCTGTCAGAGAGGTCACAGTTCGTAGTAACTGACGGAAAGTCATCGAGTAAAACAGAAGTGATATCAGACGTTCCCCAAGGTAGTATTATAGGCCTTCTGCTGTTCCTAATGTATACATACGATTTAGGAGACAATCTAAGCGGCCGTCTTAGGTTGTTTGCAGATGATACTGTCGCTTATAGTCTAGTAAAGTCATCAGAAGATCAAAACAAACAGCAAAACGGTTTAGAAAAGATATTTGTGTGGTGTGAAAATTGGCAACTGACCCTATGTAATGAAAAGTGTGAGGTCATCCACATGAATGCTAAATGTTCAAATGTGTGTGAAATCTTATGGGACTTAAAGTGCTAAGGTCATCAGTCCCTAACCTTGCACACTACTTAACCTAAATTATCCTAAGGACAAACACACACACCCATACCCGAGGGAGGACTCGAACCTCCGCCGTTACCAGCCGCACAGTCCATGAATGCTAAAAGAAATCCGTTAAACTTAAATGATACATCAATCAAATCTAAAGGCCTAAATTCAAGTTAATACCTGGGAACTACAATAACGAACAACGTAAGTTGGAACGAACACAGAGAAAATGTTGTGGCGTATGTGACACAAAGATTGCGCTATTAAAATACGTTTGTCCCTCATCTTTTAGCGTACTGCTCAACAGTATGGGATCCTTACCAAATAGGATTACCGGAGAGCATCGTGAAAGTTCAAAGAAGAGCAGCACGTTTTGTATTATCGCAAAATAGGAGAGACAGTGTCACTGACGTGATACACGATTTGGGTGGGTATCATTAAAACAAAGGTGTTCCTCGTTGCGGCGGGATCTTCTGAAGAAATTTCAATCATCAAATTTCTCCTCCGAATGCGAAAATATTTTGTTGATGCGGACCTACGAAACGATAATCGTAATTAAATAAGGGAAATCAGAGTTTGCACGGAAAGAGATGCATGTTCGGTTTTTCCGCACGCTGTTCGAAAGTGAAACAACGGAGAATTATTGTGAGGGTTGTTCGATGAACCCTCCGCCACGCACTTCGGTGTGATTTGCAGAGTATCCATGCAGCTGTAGATGTAGATTCTCTGTCGGGATAGGTGAGTGAGAGAGGGGTTGGAGGTGGGAAGTTTGTGGAGGTGTATACCGACTATAGTGAACAGGTTGAAATGGACGTAAGTTGGAGGAATGAAGAGGAGGAGGAGGAGGAGGAGATTAGTGTTTAACGTCCCGTCGACAACTAGGTCATAAGAGACGGAGCACAATCTCGGGTTAGGGAAGGATGGGGAAGGATCGGCCGTGCCCTTTCAAAGGAACCATCCCGGCATTTACGTGAAACGATTTGGGGAAATCACGGAAAACCTAAATCAGGATGGCCGGAGACGGGACTGAACCGTCGTCCTCCCGAATGCGAGTCCAGTGTGCTAACCACTGCGCCACCTCGCTCGGTAGGAATGAAGAGCCTTGCGCAGGATAGAATAGCTAGATGAGCCGCATCAGACCAGTCTTCAGTCTTAAGACCATAACAACAACAACGAGGATCAGTGTGGCTATGCGGGCACTGTTTTCTCTGCGTTGGCGAAATTGCACAGTGTTTCCGTAACGCAGGGAAACGCGTGTGGAGCGAGGAACAGCTGCCGCTAGTTAGTGGCATGGTTCTTGCGGCTTGGGGGGGGGGGGGGGGAGGCGGTAGGAGGAGAGACGCAGTTGACTGACAGGCGGTTAGGACGGCATGGCGGGAGGGAGGGGTGGTTGTGTGCCGGCCGCAGTAGAGGGGAGTGGGGTGATTGACAGCTGCGGCGACCAATGACGTGCGCCGCATGCTGATGAACCCGCCTCCCCCTATCCTCTCCTGTCTCTCTCTCTCTCTCTCTCTCTCTCTCTCTCTCTCTCTCTCACTCTCTGTCTCTGTCCTCCTCCTCTCCCTTCGCCGCTCAACCTAGGTTGCCGTCGCTACGCACCGTGGCAGCCAGCTTACGCACCGGTGCCCGAGACAACGTACGCCTCGAAGCTACGAGGGAACCCTGCAGAGCCCGTGCTTAGCGCAGGAGAGTCGCAGATTCGGGAAGAATCTCTCGCGTGACAGACAGCTCGCTTTGGTCACACACGACATCTCGCAAACAGTAGGTGCCGGTGAACAGGTAGAGTGCGTCTTCGTAAATTACAAAAAAAAGCGTTCGGCACTCCACCACACGTCGCTCATGCTCGTACGGTGTCTCTTCGCAAATACAGGGTGGATCAAAAGTCACTACCCATGGTAACTTAATCGAAAAAAAAAAAAAAAAAAATCGGAATTCTGACTTCAATGAACACTGAAATGATCGTATGGCATTGTTGGCCGGGAGGCCGCCGTATTGCAAATCCTTTTTAGTTGACGGCACTTCGGCGACTTGCGAGTCGATGATGATGAAATACACACCTCATCCAGTCATCACGAGGTAGAGAAAATCCCTGACCCCGCCGGGAAACAAACCCGGGACCCCGTGCGCGGGAAGCGAGAACGCTACCGCAAGACCACGAGCTGCGGACTTAAATGAACACTTTATTGAAGCTACAGGATTATTTACAACATTATTTCTCGAATTGTTTTCCATCTTTGTCCATAAATTTCTTCAGAGGACCTGGGACGTTTAAGCATACATACAGAACCACTGTCTTAAAATGCGCTGTAGATTCCTTCTTTCAAGTCCTCAATTGTTTGCGGTTTTGTAGCGTACACCATACCTTTAACAGAGCCCCAAAATAAGAAATTCTTCGGCGTAAGGTCAGGACATGTGTTGGCATTTCCATTGACCCTCAACATCTAATAGTTTTCCCACCAAATAATTGCCCGCATCTCGTGGTCGTGCGGTAGCGTTCTCGCTTCCCACGCCCGGATTCCCGGGTTCGATTCCCGGCGGGGTCAGGGATTTTCTCTGCCTCGTGATGGCTGGGTGTTGTGTGATGTCCTTAGGTTAGTTAGGTTTAAGTAGTTCTAAGTTCTAGGGGACTGATGACCATAGATGTTAAGTCCCATAGTGCTCAGAGCCATTTGAACCATTTGAACCACCAAATAATTTGTCAACTGCAATGAGCCTAGCCTCTCGAAACTCTCGCATGTTAACAAAAATGTTCCATTCTGTGTTTATAGTGGCCGAACCTGGGTTAACTTTCTTATTTAAATTATACGTATCTGATCTGAAGATATCTCGGAACGCGTTTGATTGCAAAAAAACTATTTTTCTTTTAATAGGTTTTATTCATGTTGATCCATTTCGTGACATCGACTTATCACGAAAATTAAAAACCACAATCGTCAACTTATCTATAAACAAACTTACTATAAAAATAATATTGTTACGCTTCAGTTTTCATTTAAACAAAATTTCTACCTACATTTATAATTTTCCTGATTTTGCTATCGATAGTGAAATCGATTTTATAAAATAGCAAGAAGTTACTGTGTTTCATATTGTCAAAATTCGCAGCCTGTGTTATTCACCATTAGGCTTATAAATCTAATCTTCACGTAAATAATTGCTTTCTGAAAACATTATACCATAAATTAAACTTGAAAAACTATTTCAGTTAAGACAGTCGTATTAATGCTAATTTGGAGCACATGCTGTTCTAGAACGTGCTGGAAGCTGGACTCGGAATTATTTTTTTTTTTTTTTTTTTTTTTATTTTTTTTTTTTTTTTTTTTTTTTTTTTTTTTGCCAAGTGCGACAGAGTAGTTTCAGACGAATTGCACTAAGATGGCAAGAGATTGGTTTTAGCATCTACCGAGTTTGTTACATGTAGTTCTCTCATCGCTTACGTTCTTTGTATGGCTTAAGCAAGTTGTACAATGTATATCTGAAAAGCACCAAATATGTAATGGGGTAAACTGTGTTTCAAGAACGTGCAAATAATAGAAGAAAATTGCTAAAAGCAGCGTAATGTTCCAGCGACTTGTCATTTAAACTACCCTGGACCAAATCTTTTCATTTAGTTATATAGAAACAAAGGAGCCAACGATAAAATTGGGAATAATTTTGCAGTGTAATTACTATTTATTTGCAGATATAATGCGTTGGCTCTTACTGTATATTTTAACTTTGTTTAAACATGGGAGAGTTATTACAACATAATAATTGTTCTACATGATGTACGGACATTGAGGTAGAAGGAATTTGCACTGTACAACGTAATTTCACACAGTTGTTGCGTAATGGAGTGGGACTCCAATATGTTGAAAGTCGCCGTAGGTTATTTGCTGTCCAGCGTTGGCAGAGGTTGCCAACATTTTCATGTTGTTCTCCCCAATTATGTTTCAACAAACAAGGAAGGCCCATCATGAGATACTACCTCAACGCTAACACTAGGTTGATTTAACTGCCAGTCAAAAACAGTTTTATGGTTCTTTGTACACCAATGGGTACATTAGTGTCTGTCGACGTGACCTGATAACTTGGAAGTGCCTCATCACTCCGAATTAGAAAACAATTCATTATCATCTTTTCGTAATTCATTTAACATTGTCGGACAATATTGGAACCTACAATCAGGATCGTTTTGCAATAGCACACGTATTAGACGAGGTAAGTAACCTTTAAATTTGGCCTTATATAAACTTCACAGCACAGAAATTCCAGAAATATCTTGTTCGTGCGTTAGCCTAGGAGAAGCTTTTTTAGATCCCTGGATAACATCTTGCAACCTTATGCTTAGTTTCATCACTTACTGACGGCCTACCTGTCTTGTGGCGATTCACCAGAGATTGTCTTTTCTCAGAAAGTTTCCGTAAATTGTAAACACTTTTTTTTGCAGATGGAACAGCGTTGAAATTATTATTTCACTCTTTTATTATTAAATTATAACCACCTTTGTACAACGTTTTTAAAAGCAAAAATTCTTTCTTCGTTAGAAGACACTCTCAGAATAGGCTAGAATCAACAGTGAACCACAGAGATGTTTGGTTTACAGCAGTGCACTCTGGTGTTTGTATTAATAACCATCTGAAAAAAAACTATAGCAGTGCGGTCTAGTGTTTGCATATATTGTTGTAACAAACAAATAAGGTTACCTCAATGTTTTCAGTGCATTACGGTGGGTTGTGACTTCTGACCCACCCCGTATGTGACTCGACCGAAGATATTTCGGTAATAAACACCCATACTTTATAACTGATGGCGAAGGTTCCACAGAAAAGAAAGAACACCCGGGTGTGTCTTAACCCTTTAAGACTCTCTGGCTACAGTTGTGTGCATTAACATTTACTGTGTGTTAGCTGCAGCAGAAGTATTTTTTCCCAACGGAAACTTCATATACACATCTGTAAATGTTGAATCTTTTCCTCATGTACAACTGCTGCCAACTGTGGGAAATCACTATACAAATATATCAACAAGTCAATATAGCAGTGCGCAGCATCTTTTGACTGCCAGAATATATCGAAGAGGTTGGTTAGTTATAGTCCACTGTACAGTCATTGTTATTTTGCGTAATAGTGAATGATCAGTTAATTCATTACAACAGTGAACGTTTGAAAATTATTTATTTTGTCCGTAAAAAGAAGCCAAGGATAAAAATGACAAATTTGAAAACGGGTGCATATTTTTGTATAAATAATTCGTTTGAAATCATTAAAAAATCTCCTAAGAACATTACAGCATAAAGAAAAAAATTTCTTTCCCCCGAAAATATTCAGGTCTGGCAGGGATAAGGAAGCGTTACTAATGTACCCAGCATGGCCTACATAAACCATGTATCAGACAGGATCATCAGCGCTGTAACATTGTTCGTAGCAGATGATGGTGGCTACAGGAAAGCAGCGTCGTTACACGATCGGAAAAAATTACAGAAATACTACAGTTAATAATTGTGCTCTTTAAATGTGGGCAAGGGCTAAATTTGGGTTTCTAAACTCCGCCTTCTGTAAAGCACGATGTATTTAATTTTTTTGTACTCCAGACATGTTACTACACCTAGGAGTGATCTAGGATTCATTTCTGTAAAAATATTACTCAAGACTCATGGTTGTGTTTCCATATTACACCTAAAAACTGTAACATAAGTGATTTTGTTTTATTCTAATTGCTAGCGTGGAATTGCATTAATCGTGAAAGTCGATTTGTACAGGTTGTCTTGCATATACACGTTTTTATAATTTTGCAGCCTCTCAACCGCCCAGTAATCGAAAGAATTAGCTTAGAACGTTATTAATTTTGTCAGCTCGGAGAGTAGTAGTTTTGTGCGTCCTGCACTTATTTTTCGATTCTATATTTTCATGGTTCGTCCGCTATGGGAGAAGCTTACTTCTTGTTTTCATGGTTCGTCCGCTAGGGGAGAAACTTACTTCATTCCTGTGTGTGTGTGTGTGTGTGTGTGTGTGTGTGTGTGTGTGTGTGTGTGCGTCTGCGTCTCTCGATGATTATGCTGACACGAGTTTAAGCTCAGATCTAGTTTTCTGTATGAAAACTTGTGAGAGGGCTAGAGGTGAAAGTAAAGCGTAAAAGACGTGAAAAAAGTGTATGTAAATAGAATGAGAGAAGAGACACACCAACGATGCACAATAGAATGGAAAATCTATAAGCACAGAAGATGCGCCACTACAACTCTCGGAAAAGTATTTCGAAAATTAACACCTCTTTAAGCAAATTCTTCACACTCTTTTTCCTGATGGCATGCTATAAAACCTATAATGGGCGTAAATGTAAGCCGAACTGTACAAATCTACTGTCGTAATCAATGTAAATCCACGTGAGCAATCGAAATAAAAGTGCACATGTAACAGTTTTCAGCTAAAAAGAAAAAAAAACCATGGACTTTGTATAATGCTTTTACATAGGCCTAAATAAATCTAGATCAACAAAAGATGATACACAGGCACCGAAACGTGTTTTGCAGAAAGCGAAGTTTAAAGGCATAAATTTAATTCGTAAATACTGAGAACAAATGAACAGGAGCTTCCAACGCTAACAAGATCATTAAGAAAAATGGTTCTCAGCACTATGGGACTTAACTTCCGAGGTCATCAGTCCCCTAGAACTTAAAACTACTTAAACCTAACTAACCTAAGGACATCACACACATCCAAGCTCGAGGCAGGATTGGAACCTGCGACCGTAGCGGTCGCGCGGTTCCAAACTGAAGCGCCTAGAACCGCTCGGCGACAGTGGCCGGCTGATCATTAAGACAATGCCTATTAAAAACAGGAAGATCAGTATAGTATATGACTCTGATTACAGGATCAGTGGAGAATTTCGTAGGGGAGACAGAGGAGAGTTTACGCAGAGCCCTCTTTTGAGAAGCATTCTTGCTAGAGCGCCACCGCCAGCAGAAGATTAGTAACGCCACCTACTGAGAGTTCTCACAAACTTCGCAGCAGCTTTAGCACGAAGAATGTATCTGTATTGTTCGCCACCGGTAGCAGGGTGGTCAGCGCGACAGAGATTTTCTTCGCTCAGGGACTGGGTGTTGTGTTGTTCTAATCATCACCATTTCTTCCCCATCGACGAGCAAGTCGCCGAAGTGGCGTCAAATCGAAAGACTTACACCAGGCGAACGGTCTACCCGACGGGACGCCCTAGTCACAACGTATTTATATTTTAGCAAATTATTTTACTGAAATATCGGTGCCAGTTTCGGCTGAAGAGCAGCGCATATGCTGCTGCCAGCCCGCCCCGATGGGGAATTCAAATACAATAAAGGAAAAAAAAACTGAAATATCGAAGCCCATAGAGAGCATATCTTTTAGGGTTGAGACTAGATAGTTTACGATTGATTTGTCTACTGTATATGGAACATCTGTAGAATTTTAAAAACTGAAAGTTATTTCTGTACTTTCGAAACTAACTCAGACATGACGTTGGGTCACGTTCACGCACATCTGTTGGTGCACGTTTCTCACTATTTTGCATTGCTATTCTAACTGATACGCCAGTCAGAGGAGTTTCAAGGCAACACCATTTTGAAGCAGAATCTTAAAAAATTAAGGCACAGGAGACTATAAGGTAGAAGTCTCTAAAAAAGTTATTTGAACTAATGGAAAATGGAAATGAGCCCTTGGCGTCATTGGCCGGGGGGCCTCTTACGGGACAGGTCCGGCCGCCTTGGTGCAGGTCTTGTTACATTCGACGTCACTTTGGGCGACCTGCGCGCCGGATGGGGATTAAATATTTGAATTAATGAAACACAAGCAGAAAGAACTTCATCGAGATGAAAAAATTCACGGGATACTTCCTAACATCGTGTCGGACATCCTTTTGCCTGGCACAGTGTATGAACTAGACGTGGAGCCCACTCAACAACACGTCGTTGGAAGTCCCTTGCAGAAACATTAAGCCATGCTGCCTCTACAGCCGTCCACAAATGCGAAAGCATTCCCAGTGCAGGATTTTGTGCTCGATTGGGTCCCGCAAATCTTCGATGGGATCCATGTCGAGCGATCTGGGTGGGAAAAATCAGTCGCTCGAACTGCCTGGAATGTTCTTCAAACCAGTCGCCAACAACTGTGGTCCGCTGACATGGCGCACTGTCATCTGTACAAAATTCAGTTGACATTTGGGAGCATGATACGTATGAATGGCTGCCAGTGGCCCCCAAGTTGAGGAACGTAACCATTACCAGTCAATGATCGGTCCAGCTGGACACAGCCCCACCATTATGGAGCCACCAGCAGCTTGGACAGTGCCCTGTTGACAACTCGTCTCCATAGCTTCGTGGGGCCTGAGCCACACTAGAACTTATAATCAGCTCTTCCCAACTAAAATAGGGACTCATCTAGCTAGACCACGGTTTTAGAGTCGTCTAAGGTCCAACTGATACAGCCACTAGCGCAGGAGAGGCGCTGCAGGCGACATAGTGCTATTCTCAAAGGCATTCGCGTCGGTGGTCTGATACCATAGCCCATTAACGCCCCATATCGCCGCACTGTCCTAACATTCGTCGCACGTGCCACATAGATCTCTGTGGTTATTTTTCCGCAATGTTGCTTGTCTGTTACCACTGACAACTCTACACAAATGCCGCTGCTCTCGGTCGTTAAGTGAAGGTCGTCGGTCCCTGCGTTGTCTGTGGTGAGAGGAAATGACTGGAATTTAGCATTGTCGGCACAGACTGGACACCGTGGGTACCAGAACATTGAATTCCCTAACGATTTCCGAAATGAAATGTCCCATGCATCTAGCTCCAGCTACCATTCCACGTTCAAAATCTGTGGCCATAGTCACATCGGAAAACCTTTTCACATGAATTACCTGAATACTAACGACAGCTACCCCGATGATCTGACCTTACTGTATACACGATACTGCCATATATATATATATAAATATATATATATATATATATATATATATATATATATATATATATATACACTCCTGGAAATGGAAAAAAGAACACATTGACACCGGTGTGTCAGACTCACCATACTTGCTCCGGACACTGCGAGAGGGCTGTACAAGCAATGATCACACGCACGGCACAGCGGACACACCAGGAACCGCGGTGTTGGCCGTCGAATGGCGCTAGCTGCGCAGCATTTGTGCACCGCCGCCGTCAGTGTCAGCCAGTTTGCCGTGGCATACGGAGCTCCATCGCAGTCTTTAACACTGGTAGCATGTCGCGACAGCGTGGACGTGAACCGTATGTGCAGTTGACGGACTTTGAGCAAGGGCGTATAGTGGACATGCGGGAGGCCGGGTGGACGTACCGCCGAATTCCTCAACACGTGGGGCGTGAGGTCTCCACAGTACATCGATGTTGTCGCCAGTGGTCGGCGGAAGGTGCACGTGCCCGTCGACCTGGGACCGGACCGCAGCGACGCACGGATGCACGCCAAGACCGTAGGATCCTACGCAGTGCCGTAGGGGACCGCACCGCCACTTCCCAGCAAATTAGGGACACTGTTGCTCCTGGGGTATCGGCGAGGACCATTCGCAACCGTCTCCATGAAGCTGGGCTACGGTCCCGCACACCGTTATGCCGTCTTCCGCTCACGCCCCAACATCGTGCAGCCCGCCTCCAGTGGTGTCGCGACAGGCGTGAATGGAGGGACGAATGGAGACGTGTCGTCTTCAGCGATGAGAGTCGCTTCTGCCTTGGTGCCAATGATGGTCGAATGCGTGTTTGGCGCCGTGCAGGTGAGCGCCACAATCAGGACTGCATACGACCGAGGCACACAGGGCCAACACCCGGCATCATGGTGTGGGGAGCGATCTCCTACACTGGCCGTACACCACTGGTGATGGTCGAGGGGACACTGAATAGTGCACGGTACATCCAAACCGTCATCGAACCCATCGTTCTACCATTCCTAGACCGGCAAGGGAACTTGCTGTTCCAACAGGACAATGCACGTCCGCATGTATCCCGTGCCACCCAACGTGCTCTAGAAGGTGTAAGTCAACTACCCTGGCCAGCAAGATCTCCGGATAGGTCCCCCTTTGAGCATGTTTGGGACTGGATGAAGCGTCGTCTCACGCGGTCTGCACGTCCAGCACGAACGCTGGTCCAACTGAGGCGCCAGGTGGAAATGGCATGGCAAGCCGTTCCACAGGACTACATCCAGCATCTCTACGATCGTCTCCATGGGAGAATAGCAGCCTGCATTGCTGCGAAAGGTGGATATACACTGTACTAGTGCCGACATTGTGCATGCTCTGTTGCCTGTCTTTGTGTGCCTGTGGTTCTGTCATTGTGATCATGTGATGTATCTGACCCCAGGAATGTGTCAATAAAGTTTCCCCTTCCTGGGACAATGAATTCACGGTGTTCTTATTTCAATTTCCAGGAGTGTATATGTGTGTGTGTGTGTGTGTGTGTGTGTGTGTGTGTGTGTGTGCGCATATCGCTATCCCATGACTTCTTCACCTCAGAGGAATTCTGAGAGAACAAGGACTAATAAGTGCAAGAAACCGCTAAAAGCAAGAACGAGGAAGAATTAGGATAAGTCTGCTTCTGATGTTATCATTAATTCTCTGCTCAAAAGAGAGGTTTCCACATGCTCTCCTATCTCCTGCCGTATTCTTCAGATACACGTAATTTTCGCTTCCCCTTATGTCGTCTATCACTTCATATGTCTTTCTCTCTCGTTTTCTCTCTCTCTCTCTCTCTCAGTTTCGTCCTACAAACTACCCCTTCCAAAGCCATTCTTAGCAAGCAGTCCCATCTGCAAGAATGTACCATCCAGCTCTTTCTCCTTTTTCTGATAACCTGCTGGGACGTGATGAAGATGGACATTCCCTCTGTACGAGGGTTAGAATAGTGGCAACTACTTATTTACTGCTCGTACAAAATAGGTACGTGTTTCAAATTTTTACTGACGTCCACAGTAGTCACCAGCGTTGTGTATAACCCGTTGCCAGCGATGTGGAAGTCGTAGGATACTCTTAGCAGCGCCAGTTGTGTTGACAGTTAGAGCGGCGCGGTCTAATTGCCTGAAGAATTTGCATCAGTTCTGAAGCGAATGTCGTTAAGTGTTTACTTCAGTTTAGAAATCGAGTTGAATTCACGAGGGCTGAAGTCAGGGGAGTGCAGTAGGTGGTATAGCACTTAGCAGCCCCATCAGTCAAACAAATCAGTAACAGCTTGCACTGTACGTGCTTGAGCATTGTGGTGCAAAATGATGGTCAGGTCCGGCAGAAAGTGTCACCATTTCTGTCTCTAAGCTGGTCGTAGGTTGTGTTCCAAAAATGAACAGCACAGAGACAGAAGTGATGACACTTTCTGCGGGACCTGACCATCATTTTGCAGGACAATGCTCAAGCACGTACAGTGCAAGTTGTTATTGATTTGTTTGACTGATGGGGCTGCTATGTGTTATACCACCTACAGCACTCCCCTGACTTAAGCCCTCGTGAGTTCAACTCTGTTTCTAAACTGAAGGAAACACTTCACGCCAGTCGCTTCAGAACTGCTACAAATTCGTCGGGCAATAGAGCGCGCCGCTCGAACTGTCAACACAACTGGCACTGCTAAGAGTATCCTACGACTTCCACATCGCTGGCAACGGGCTATACACAATGCTGGTGACTACTTCGGAGGTCCGTAAAACTTTGAAACACGAACATTTTTTGTACGACCCGTAAATAAATAGTTGCCACTATTAAAGTTCCAGCCCTCGTATTTACAGTCACTCAAAAAGAAATCGAGAACTGATCCAGCGCCGTAGACGCGTAAGACCATGGCCTTGGAGCTGCTACATCTCATCCAAACAGCTCCTTAGCTGTCATCACCCCATTCCAGTCCGCACATCTCAAGGAAAAATTCCTGGCAGTACCGGGAATCGAACCAGCGTCCTTCGCATATCCGCTGCATACGCTCACCTTTGGGCTACAGTGGCGGATAAAGTATTCGCTAACAGGAGCAAAAACGCTCCGGTAAACATGAGTTCGAAACCGAGCTGTGTGCGAGATAATCGCGACTGTGTTTTAACGAAGCGCTCCTAATTGCAGTACTGTCCTTATTAGTGGAAATGTATCTGAAATGTAACTTCTTCCATTAATTCTCCATCTAATTCCAGTATTTCGTAGAAACGTACCAGTCCAGTGCCGTGTGTCTTTTTCGCAATCGCGCTACGAGGCAGGTTGGAACGCTGTAGTTCCGAGCTTTCATCGATGCACGTACTTTCAGAGTGACTGCTAGCAGCTGGTAACTATTACTTAAATGCATCATGTGGATACATACGGCAATACTAGCATTTTTCAAGGCCGTCAGTCAGCGTCACTGTACGCACGAAATAATCTCTTTATTCCCCCCCCCCCTCCCTGTATCCATTTTTTTGTTGTGTGTAGTACTGCCAGCGGTCGGGACCTCGTGTGTATCTCTCTTCCGGACGAGTTGGCTTCTCCCACGCCTGGCGGAGATGGAAGGGGACGGGGGGGGGGGGGGGGGGATTTTTGTCGTCCGCCGGGAAGGTCGAAACACGAAAAAACTCCAGGCCCGCCACGGATGTGGCGGTGCTACGACCACCAGAGCGTGACAATCTACAGGAACACAAGCACGCACACATAAGCGGACAAATAATAAGATGCGTACACACATCACAAATAAAGATCAAACTACATACAGATACCACACCGCAAACAAGAGACACAGACAACGAGGGATGGCAACACTGTACACAGTAAACAGACACAACCAACACACAGTGGAAGTGAAGTCTTCAGTTGACTTGTGCTCGAAAACACCGAACATAAGACAACCTGGTGTACACATTCCGGGTAGATCGATCTCTAAGATGACACATTTGCGTTAGTTCAAAAATGGCTCTGAGCACTATGCGACTTAACATCTATGGTCATCAGTCCCCTAGAACTTAGAACTACTTAAACCTAACTAACCTAAGGACATCACACAACACCCAGTCATCACGAGGCAGAGAAAATCCCTGACCCCGCCGGGAATCGAACCCGGGAACACGGGCGTGGGAAGCGTTTGCGTTAGTAAAGTCACATAACGGTAAGCAGAGCCAAATACTTAACCTTACGAAACTTGTGCACCAAAATGTTGTTTCCTACTTTAAAAAAATACTGTAATAAAGCAACATCCCAGGTGTGTTCGACCGGATTCAGATCTAGCGAGTTGGTTGTAATGGTACTTGAATTACGCAACCATTACGGCACCTCAACTCAACCTCTCGATACCAGAAATATTCTACTGTGTTTCTGTAAAGTAGTTAACATATTTCTGAGACAACATTCAGATCTGATTTGATTAATGTAGAGGTACTATGATACATCGATATGTTTATATTGCGATGATATTATTCTGATGTGTATTCTTTCTTTTGTCACTATGATCTTTGACATACTTGTAACTCTGATTTTTGGGTGCGTAAGCGATTATTAGTCGTTAGAGTCGGACCTTGAAAAAATCAAGTGTTGGACGTCATGTTGGAAAGACGCATATTGTAGTCAGCTTATAAAATGCGAACTTTAACAGTGAGGAAGATGTTTTCAAGTATGTTTTGTATTGTGAAGTGATGTTTTGTGTGTTACGTGATATTGCAATAAAAGCAATTAAAAGGAAGTGTAACTTAAATTCGGAGTGCTGATTATTTTTTTTTACATCACTATTGTGCTAACTTTGAAAGGTTTAATCTTCAAGAATGGTTTGTGAAGTACATCTACAAAACTTTTGGATATAGCACAATAAAACCTAGGCCTCTTTGCATCCGAGCTTGGAATCGTCACCACCTAGATTTTCAACGATTGAGCCATTATTTTACAACGAGACCAGCGTGGGAAACACGAAAAGATGAGCGCCTAGTTTATTCATTATTACATTAAATGACTTTATTAACTGTGCTCTAATGACACCTGCCACATAATAACTTTGTTGTTGCCCGAAAATGCAGTATTTAGCAGCGTGAGCGACACCACAATCATTATTAAATTTTGACTTTCGTTGTGGTAAGGTTGTTAGATGGTGGACCAGTACTTCAACTGCAACTGGCCGCTGTGTTCCTTGATCAACTCCACCACATTCTTGGCCTTCTGACACGGCGCATTATCTTGCTGAAAAATGCCACTGACGTAGGGAAACGTGATCGTCATGAAAAGGCGTACGTGGTCTGCAACCAGAGTACGATACTTCTTCGGCGTTATGGTGTTTTGCACGAGCTCCACTCAAGAATCATTATACACTGTCCAGTCACGTTAACGTAACCACTGCCTATGTTCAACGTCAACCTGCAATGACCAGTCACAGATGGTAGGTGGTAGCACTAGCAGTGGAGGGTACATACGAGGGGCTTTTGAAAAGTCGGTGCAAAAAAAAACTATTTACGTAATAAAATTATAAACAGCCGACCAGTTGCAATGGATAAAGAATTCTTTACCTATGTTTCAACAAATTTAAATTTGTCTTCTTCAGACGGTGGCAATTTTACATTAGTAAGGACTACTGTACCATCGCCGTTTTTACAAAAGTCGGCATAGATCCATTTGTCAAAATTAAAATATAGACCTAGAATTAATCGGTTGTGAGCTCTGCAAGATCCATGTACTAATTTATATTTACGTGACAAACCCTATTTCTAGGGCTATATTTTAACTTCGACAAATGGATCTATGCCGACATTTGCGAAAACGGCGATGGTACATTAGTCCTTACTAATGTAAAATTGCCATTTTCTGAAGAAGACAAATTTAAATTTGTTGAAACCTAGGTAAAGAATTCTTTATCCATTGCAACTGGTCGGCTGTTTATAATTTTATTACGTAGAACTGTTGCTGTTGTGCAGCTATGTTTAAAATACTAAAAAAATAATTATTTACGTGTTTGAGGTAAACCTTCTTTATTTTTCTACATAGTCTCCTTTTACACTTATAAACTTCGTCCAACGCTGTTCTAATTTGTTGATGCCTTCCGAATAATAGGAATTCTCTAAGTCTGCAAAATAGCTATTAGTTGCTGCAATCACCTCCTCGATTGAATAACATCTTTGTCCCGCCAGCCATTTCTTCAAATTGGGGAACAAATAGTAGTCCGAGGGAGCCAAGTCTGGAGAATAGGGGGGATGTGAAACGAGTTGAAATCCTATTTCCACTAATTTTGCGACCACAACTGCTGAGGTGTGTGCTGGTGCATTGTCGTGGTGGAAAAGGACTTTTTTGCGATCCAATCGCCGGCGTTTTCCTTGCAGCTCGATTTTCAAACGATGAATAATATGCATCTGTAATAGTTTTACCGTTTTCTAGATAGTCGATGAGGATTATCCGTTGCGAATCCCAAAAGACAGTCGCAATAACCTTTCCGGACGAAGGACTGGTCTCCGCCTTTTTTGGTGCAGATTCTCCCATTGTTTCGATTGTTGTTTGGTCTCAGGAGTATAGTAATGTATCCATGTTTCATCCACAGTGACGAAACGACGCTTAAAGTCCTGCGGAATCTTCCTGAACGGCTGCAACTTCATACGATTCTGTTTTTGGTCAAGCGTGAGTGAGCAATCGTAGAACCCATCTTGCGGATAGCTTTCTCATGTCCAAATGTTTATGCAAAATATTATGTACCCGTTCATTCGAGATTCCCACAGCACTAGCAATCTCACGCACCTTGACTCTTCTGTCATCCATCACCATATCATGGATTTTATGAATCATTTCTGGAGTCGTAACCTCCACAGGGCGTCCAGAACGTTCAGCATCACTTGTGCCCACATGGCCACTTCGAAAATTTTGAAACCACTTATAAACTGTTCTAATCTAAGGTGCACAGGTACGGTAATGTTTATCAAGCTTCTCTTTAGTCTCCAGAGGCGTTTTGCTTTTCATGAAGTAATGTTTAATCACCATATGAAATTCTTCTTCCATTTTTTGGCGATCACTCGACTTCCTTGATTCACCCGAATGCCAAACACAATGAAATAGGCCAATATGGGTGAAACTTGGTGTGCGTTCTTTCCAAAGATGCTACTAACTAAACATGACGACGATACGTGCCGGTGGAGTCTCGGGCAAAGAGTTCTAGATTAATCTAGTTTAAGGTTGTTTATTTTTAAGTAACATTTCTCTGTATGTATGTACGTATAAACGGCTGAAGATGAACAGAAAATGGTCAAAACGCGTTGTATTATGTTAGATTAAACATAAAAGAGTGACTGGTAGCAGAAATTAGAAATAAATAATTATCCCACATTATTTTCACAGCTAATCTTCGATCAGATCGTACGAGTTCACGCATCCTGGCCAAGTTGACATCCGTCCATGAGGTTGCTGTTCATCCACTGCGGTCATCATCTTCAATATTCATTTGATGCCGGCCGCTGTGGCCGAGTGGTACTAGGCACTTCAGTCCGGAACCGTGCTGCTGCTACGGTCGCAGGTTCGAATCCTGCCTCGGGCATGGATGTGTGTGATGTCCTTAGGTTAGTTAGGTTTCAGTAGTTCTAAGTTCTAGGGGACTGATGCCCTCAGATGTTAAGTCCCATAGTGCTTAGAGCCATTCAAACCATTCATTCACTTGATGCCAACGAAATACTTGAACTTTTAATATAACCTCCTCTCCAAAAGCCTTCTGAATCTTATCGTAAGTTGTCGTCGTGTTTTCACCTAATTTAACGCAAAAAGAAATGGCATACCGCTGCGCAACATTATGCGGTTCCATTTCCGTGACGAGAGACACAAACACGTGTTAACTTATTACAGCATAACTCCTGACTGAGCAGTTGCATCAATGTGCCGCTTAGACTAGAAGCAGCTTATAAATGGTTCAAATGGCTCTGAGCACTATGGGACTTAACTGCTGAGGTTATCAGGCCCCTAGAACTTAGAAATACTTAAACCTAACTAAGGACATCACACAAGCAGCTTATAGACCAAGGTCAAATATATCGTGCCTACGCAAAAGCCTGCAGGGTTGCCACATCTTGCAAAGAAAATCAGTCTCATCACTTTATTGTCGCACCTCCTATTTCCTCGTGAGGTTTAATCCGGAGCCACGTTCCTCGTGGATAACAATGTTGGGAGTGCGAAGCCGGCGATGTGTCTGCGTGGCGTGCCACCCTCTCCCCGTCGCCATCTCGTCTTTGTGTCAGGTGCCAGCGGCTGTGTCCTGGGAAGTTTGTGGTCGAGTTGCCAAGCCTAATATTTAGCGGCGACTTTCTGGCGCTCCGGTTGCGTCCTGACAGTCGGACGTCTCTCGCCACAGCCGATCTGTCGGCTCCGACGCGGCCGGCCCACCGTCTCGTCCCACATCCCAGGAAATACCACTCGCGTGGGCTCACAGCTTGCTCCATTCACACGCGGCGCCATGCACATTGTGGATACAGACGAACACGACTGCTTGTAAGTAGGCTGTTTAGGTTTCTACACTCCTGGAAATTGAAATAAGAACACCGTGAATTAATTGTCCCAGGAAGGGGAAACTTTATTGACACATTCCTGGGGTCACATACATCACATGATCACACTGACAGAACCACAGGCACATAGACACAGGCAACAGAGCATGCACAATGTCGGCACTAGTACAGTGTATATCCACCTTTCGCAGCAATGCAGGCTGCTATTCTCCCATGGAGACGATCGTAGAGATGCTGGATGTAGTCCTGTGGAACGGCTTGCCATGCCATTTCCACCTGGCGCCTCAGTTGGACCAGCGTTCGTGCTGGACGTGCAGACCGCGTGAGACGACGCTTCATCCAGTCCCAAACATGCTCGATGGGGGACAGATCCGGAGATCTTGCTGGCCAAGGTAGTTGACTTACACCTTCTAGAGCACGTTGGGTGGCTCGGGATACATGCGGACGTGCATTGTCCTGTTGGAACAGCAAGTTCCCTTGCCGGTCTAGGAATGGTAGAACGATGGGTTCGATGACGGTTTGGATGTACCGTGCACTATTCAGTGTCCCCTCGACGATCACCAGTGGTGTACGGCCAGTGTAGGAGATCGCTCCCCACACCATGATGCCGGGTGTTGGCCCTGTGTGCCTCGGTCGTATGCAGTCCTGATTGTGGCGCTCACCTGCACGGCGCCAAACACGCATACGACCATCATTGGCACCAAGACAGAAGCGACTCTCATCGCTGAAGACGACACGTCTCCATTCGTCCCTCCATTCACGCCTGTCGCGACACCACTGGAGGCGGGCTGCACGATGTTGGGGCGTGAGCGGAAGACGGCCTAACGGTGTGCGGGACCGTAGCCCAGCTTCATGGAGACGGTTGCGAATGGTCCTCGCCGATACCCCAGGAGCAACAGTGTCCCTAATTTGCTGGGAAGTGGCGGTGCGGTCCCCTACGGCACTGCGTAGGATCCTACGGTCTTGGCGTGCATCCGTGCGTCGCTGCGGTCCGGTCCCAGGTCGACGGGCACGTGCACCTTCCGCCGACCACTGGCGACAACATCGATGTACTGTGGAGACCTCACGCCCCACGTGTTGAGCAATTCGGCGGTACGTCCACCCGGCCTCCCGCATGCCCACTATACGCCCTCGCTCCAAGTCCGTCAACTGCACATACGGTTCACGTCCACGCTGTCGCAGCATGCTACCAGTGTTAAAGACTGCGATGGAGCTCCGTATGCCACGGCAAAGTGGCTGACACTGACGGCGGCGGTGCACAAATGCTGCGCAGCTAGCGCCATTCGACGGCCAACACCGCGGTTCCTGGTGTGTCCGCTGGGCCGTGCGTGTGATCATTGCTTGTACAGCCCTCTCGCAGTGTCCGGAGCAAGTATGGTGAGTCTGACACACCGGTGTCAATGTGTTCTTTTTTCAATTTCCAGGAGTGTATATTGGTAACGCCACCGCCACGTAGCGCTCTGTATGAAAATCACTGGCTGTGCTGTGTGCAGCCTGTGGCTGGGTGGCATTGTTGGAATTTGCTATTGTAGTGTTGGGCAGTTGGCTGTTAAACAGCGCGTAGCGTTGCGCAGTTGGAGGTGAGCCGCCAGTTGATGTGGTCCCGTGGTCGTGCGGTAGCGTTCTCGCTTCCCACGCCCGGGTTCCCGGGTTCGATTCCCGGCGGGGTCAGGGATTTTCTCTGCCTCGTGATGGCTGGGTGTTGTGTGATGTCCTTAGGTTAGTTAGGTTTAAGTAGTTCTGACCATAGATGTTAAGTCCCATAGTGCTCAGAGCCATTTTTGTTCGAATAATTAATAATTAAAGTGAAAGAAAAGAGTTAACTATATCCCGATTATTCCCTCAACATTATCGAGCGGGTACGCGCGGTGACAAGCACACTGGACTCCCAATCGGGAGAACGACGGTTCAAATCCGCGTCCGGCCATCCTGATTTGGGTTTTCCGTGATTTTCTTAAATCTCTTCGGGAAAATGCCGGGATGGTTGCTTTGAAAGGGTACGGCCGACTTCCTCCCCCCCCCATCCTTCCCTAATCCGATGGGACCGGTGACCTAGCTGTTTGTCCCCTCCCCCAAATCGACCAACCCTTGACATTACCTTTCCATTTTATCAAAGAGAAAAGTTCATAATATAAGGAAACGCTAAATATTTAAATAGGGTAGCGCTTCATTTGGTATAAGAAATAATTTCGACTGCCAAGATCGGCAATATTATCGTCGAAGAAGAAGCTGAGTAGCATAGTCCCTGTGGTGTAGTGGTTATAATACTAGACTGTTGCATGGAGGGTCGTGAGTTCAAAACTCACCTGAACTGTATTCTGTTCGAGTACATTCTAGAAGTATCCACAAATGTCAAGAATCATTCTACTGAAATGTTCTGTAACTGTATATACACCATATGTGTACTGGCCGGAAGCAGTTCGCTACGCGCTCTTGTATGTGCAAGTGCTGAATAAACCTTCGTTAAGTGAAGTTCGTCATTCATCTAATTACACATTCTTCTACGTGACATTATTTTCAGTCATGAATTACTATACACTCTGCAGTCACTTTCCTTTGTTCCGAAGTCTGATCGTCTTTTCGAACTTCAAGGTTCACAGATTTAAAGCCAATATTACGCGATCAGAGAATTAAAACAAACGAACTGTTTCCAAGTAAACTGCGGGCCGTTGCTATTCTGAAAATAACTGTAAAGAAAGGCCTTGAGATTTTCAGTAATTCTACATTTTTATTAAAGGCACAATTTAACAATTAAGCCAAAAATAAATTGCGGTCCCAATTATTACGTTTATCGTTGCCACAACACAAGTGAACAGCACGAAATAATATTTTGCTTGCCAACTGGTAAATGAAGTTATTAAACCACTAAGAAAGAAAGAAAGTAAAACCTCAATTTCCGTGTGGTGGCGGAAAATCAGTTTCCCACAAAATCCACGATTGACTGTCATACAACACTGTGCTCCAAACGCACATTCTCAGAAGTTTTTTCCTGAAATTAAGGCCTATAGTTGGTACTAGCAGACTTCTCCTGGACAGGAGGCGACCCTTAATCCTGTGCGAATGTGCTGTTCGTGTCCTTCTTGCATCGTCCATCACATGTTACTTTCCCTTCAGTGTAGCAGGGTTCTTTTTATTCGTCTACTTAGTGACAGCCAACTATGATATTAATTTTATCACTAAGTTCACGTCTGCTACTCCTCATGACTTCCGTACTTCTTCTGTTTCCTCTCAACCCAAATTCTGTGCTCAGTAGACCTTTAATGTCTTTCAATATGTCCTCCAATTCTTGCTCCTTTGCTTGAGGATAGCAATGTATCAGCGAATATTATCATTGATATTCTTTCACCTTGAATTTTAATGCTACTCCTGAACTCATGTTCGATTTTGGCGATTGGTCTTACATTTAGGGGTTGAACAATAGGGGAGAAAACGTGCATCTCTGTTTTCCAACCTGTTAAATCCGAGCACTTCGTTGTTAGTTTTCGATTTCTATTGTACTGATACACATTATAAAATACCCATCATTCCATGTCGCTTTGCCGGCCGAAGTGGCCGTGCGGTTCTGGCGCTGCAGTCTGGAACCGCGAGACCGCTACGGTCGCAGGTTCGAATCCTGCCTCGGGCATGGATGTGTGTGACGTCCTTAGGTTAGTTAGGTTTAACTAGTTCTACGTTCTAGGGGACTAATGACCTCAGAAGTTGAGTCCCATAGTGCTCAGAGCCATTTGAACCATGTCGCTTTACACCTTTTTCTGAGAATTTTGAACATCTTGCACAATTTTACATTGTCGGACGCTTTTGCTAGGTCGATAAGACCTATAAACGTGTCTTGGTTTTTTTAAAGTCACGCTTCCATTTTCAAGTGTATCTCCAGAACTGCCTGTCCGGTGCCTTTACCTTTCCTGGAATCAAAATGATCGTTGTCCGACAGAGCTTTAGTTTTATTTTTTGCCGGCCGGTGTGGCCGTGCGGTTCTAGGCGCTTCAGTTTGGAACCGCGTGACCGCTACGGTCGCAGGTTCAAATCCTGTCTCGGGCATGGATGTGTGTGATGTCCTTAGGTTAGTTAGGTTTAACTAGTTCTAAGTTCTAGGGGACTGATGGCCTCAGATGCTGAGTCCCATAGTGCTCAGAGCCATTTGAACCATTTTTTTATTTTTCATTTTTCTGTATATTCTTCTTCTCAGAAACTGAGATGTATGAGCTTTCAAGCTCGTTGTACGATAGTTTTTGCGTTTGTATTTCATCGTTACCTTCGGGACTGAGTGGCTAAGAACTTCCCGAAAGCTAGCTTGTATGTACACTACACACCTACTTGAAAAGTATGAACCTGGTATCTGTACAGATATCATTGGTGATCTGCAGCACTAGAAGATTGATATTATAGTGGTCTAGACGTTTAGCTGCTTACAGGCGTTGATAAATATCAACGGGGGCAGTTTAAAAATGTGTGCCCCAACCGGGACTCGAACCCGGGACCTCCTGCTCACATGACAGACGCTCTGTCCGATATTTTTCTCATTTTTTTCGGTAATGTTCGTTGCGTTTGGTCTGGGTGAACGTCACAAGACACCCGTTCAAGTTGATCGTTGATTCCTTTACTCAGTTTTTTATTACAGAGAGCGAGCAGCCCTCTGACAGAACACGCTGAGTTACCGTGGCGGCAGAATTTTTTCCAACACCAGGATTCGAACCAGCTTATCCACAGGCCGAGCGCCACTGCACAAGCGTGCGTTAACGACCTCGGCCACGTAGGCGGGTATCCTTTTGAGAGACCGAGGACACAGAGGATAGTGCGACTGCAGGGACTTATCTCTGGCACGTTCCCCGTGAGACCCACACTTTCCAACTTTGTGTCCACGCACTACATTTGTAGTGCCCCTGCCCATCATACTCATTACTCAGCGAAAGGTCAAGATTAAAATTGTAACTACATACTTGAATAGTCGTTTGGTCACCACTTTCCTCGATACTTTTAGAAATTCTGAGGTAATGTTATGTATCTGTTTGACTAATACAACCCAGTATGTCATACCGGACGGCAAGTATTATACAGACACGAAAATAACATACGATATTTCTTGAGGATGCTGAACTATAGCTCTGATTCTCCCATTCTCTATAAACGACTCATCAGACGGGATCAAGAGTACTGTGATATTGTTCACCGGCGATGCTGTACCGTCACTGGACGCTCACAAGGTAATGTACGAACAACAAATTTCCTTTTGGCATAAAGCATGGCAGCTGTATCTAAATGTGGATAAATGTGATATAATGTCGTTAACAGAGAGGAAAAAAACATGATAGCCTCAGATTTCCTCTTTGCGGTGAACATCATGTGTATGTTCCATCATGTAAGTCTTTGCAATCTGAAATTTTCGTCCATGTTATTGCATTCATTATTTCTACTACTCTTTTTTGTTGAATTTCGTTTTGCTTACTATCCCTATTTTCATTTAAATCATCATCTACGTTATTTTGTCTACAGTGCAATAAAAATATATATAATTTAGTATATATATATATATATATATATATATATATATATATATATATATATACTTTGAAGCAATATGCAGTGCAACTAACAAGTAAATTCAGTATTAGTGATGACGAACTGAGCGTTTTTGAAAAGGTTTCTGGTGAAGTGCAGTGTATTTGTAGATAAAATTTCGTTGAAGACGCTAGTCTGACCAATTTTAGGGTATTGCTTGCTGTTTCAAAAGAACGCAACTGACTTCAGATAGTCTAATGGTTGACTAATGCTAATATTCCATATTTCTAAAAGGCTGAAAATCTAAACAATTGTTTGTGTTACTTCCTATCCTTATTACATTCACTTTACACTACTCATTTCGAGCTTTCAACTTTCTAGTTTTCACCGTCATTAGTTTCATTCTGCATTTTTCTGTATATTATTCTTCCAAGAAACTTGAATGCAAGAGTTTTGAAGCTCACTGTACTACAGTTTTCGCATGCAGAAGACATTCTGTAAACTGCAAATTAAATTCTGCCCAAACTCTACTACTGTACCCGTCCGCGCAGAGTGTTGTTACGTACCAACTGTTTCTCAGCAGCTAGACAGTCTCACGCTGGGAATACGAATTTCCGTCGGTATAGTCGTATTGTACTGGACACATGTCTTAAATGTAATTCCCTATAGTTGGTAAAAAAAAAAGAAACAAACAATTACGGTACCTGATGCTGTGTGAATGCGTTACGATTTATTAGTGCAATGCAGATTTTCTTGGGTGCAGCCCAGAAGTGAAGGTGTTAAGGGATCAAGTTTTACAGACGCTTCCTCTTTCGTTTGTTGACAACACTTTGCAAACGACATCGTTTATTTTCAGCTCACAGATTCCGTTACGTCAGACGCAAACAGCTGAGAGGGCAGCCGCCAGACAGGGGGAATCCCCGCGTACCCGGTGCCGGGCGGAACAGTCGGAGCACAGCAGGGGTCCCAACACCACGCTGCGATCGCCACGGGCGGCTAAACGCCGACTATCATTCACGTCGCACGCCTTCGGTGTGGGCGTCTCGCGAATAGTCTGAGCAGCTGCCATAAATCCACTCTACGTCATCATTAGCGCCCTGATGCGCCCTGTTTACGAGTCCCATGCCAACCGTCGTGTTTGGGATCACGCTAAATTTGAGTCTTTAAGAGCTCACTGTGGCATATACATTAGTTGACAGCTGCGATTTCGTGCAGGTACTAGGCGATAACATTTCCGCTTTAGTATCTCAGTTTGGCTTTAGGAAACGTAAAGGGATCAGTTCGAAAGTTGCTCTCGATAATGAACGAAATGCTTTAGAAAAATCATGGCTGTCTCATACGGTTTGAGTAAAAAGCATTCGACGATGTAAAATGGTAGGTAAAACTCTCGGATGATTGGTATCAGGATCACAGTCTTTCTCCCATACTACTCAACCTCGGCATTTAAGAAACAACGTCCGAAATTTAAAAAAATTTAAAAAAAATCTGCATGAAAGGATATCAACGATAAGATTCGGCGTTTACATTGCTATTCTCGGTGACAGAGAGGGCCTGTCGAATGAAATGAACAGTCTAAAGAGCACGAGGTAAGCTTTAAGGGTAAACTGATCAAAGGCGAATGTAATAAGGTGCAGCAGAAATGACATTAGCGATCAATTTAACATCAAAACTGGATGCTCACCCAAGATCGTACCGAAGTCTCTTACTGCTTCTTTAAAGTTAACTGGACACCATTACGAAGTATTGGAGGAACTTTTTTACCACGTACCAGCACACATCACCAGTTCCTTTTCGCCATCAAGGAAACAATTATGGACGTATTACATAGCTTCGTTCTGTACGGCTTTGTAGAAGCCCAAACTGAGCAGCTATTATTCCAGGGCTCGTAGTCGCAGCTTTGTGGAAATTGTATAAAGGATTTAATTACATTAAATAAAAATTTGGTCGTATATAATTACGCCACATCGTAGCATAAAAAGCATTCACAGATATGTCTATTCCTAACGCATCTTACGACATCTCTAACCTTAGCGGCCATCACACCTAGCTCCAAGATAATTTCCTCAGAGCAGCAGAGGTTGCAGCAGTATTCATATGACGCACAGAGCCGGAGGATAGAGGGAGCGACCTGGCAGAAGAACAGGATCCGTAACAGGTTTCATCGAAATTAGTTGAGAGTTACTTTCACGTTTGCAATGTTAGTATGGATGTAGATATAAATCTCTAAGTTAGTATTTCGACATGTGTTAATTGCTGATATTGCTTGCAGACTTCAAGTATACTGCTTGATACATGGAAAATAGTATTGTACTATCCGAAATACAGCATCATTCACTATTGTACTATCCGATGAAATTGTTAGTTGGTCTGTGGAGAAAGGTGTCAGTGATATGGATGAAGAAATAAGCGAAAAAGAAGATTTTATATTAGCCAGTGATCACAGTTCTGCTATCGAACAAGAGTATCATTCAGAGTAAGAACCTCAGGAAAGTTGTGATGAGGATCATTCTGTTTCCTGAATGAAATACTTAAAGTGTCTGTCAAAATCGAAAGTAGTTCCCGGCAACGAATGTCAATTTGACAGACTTTCTTTTTGTACCTATCGGGTGGAATTTTTATGCGCAAATTTGAGCCCTGTAATTTCAATTTATTTGGTAATTTATTTGCTACAGAGATTACATAATTTTTCAGAATGTAAAATTCAGTATGCTAACAGTCCATTTATGTGTACTATTTAAAAGAACCACAAAAGATTATGTGCTTTTGTGTGATAAATTGTAAAATGCTGCAGGCTTTGTTTCTTGCAATAAAATAAACTACAAGTATTTAAACAACACTGAAATAATTGTAAAAATAAATCTTATACATCATAAATTAAAAATTTGAAATGATTTTAGCTTTAAACATAGGGGTCTCAGAGACCCCACATCGTGGTATACGTTACAGAAAAGTCAGCTCGCGTGTTAAGGGTTAAATAATAAATTGAAATCACTCATCGCAGGTTCTGTCTGTATTTTCGATCTAATCTCATGAACTAGTGTAGTGCTCTTAATAAGATTTCCACTAAAAGAGAATCTGATTCACGAGGAAGGTTCGTATATACACTGAAGCGCCAAAGAAACTGGTATAGGCATGCGTACTCAAATACAGAGATATGTAAACAAGCAAAATACGGTGTTGCGGTCGGCAAGGCCTATATGAGACAACAAGCGTCTGGTGCAGTTGTTAGGTCGGTTACTGTTGCTACAGTCACAGGTTATCAAGATTTAAGTGAGTTTGAACGTAGTATTATAGTCGACGCACGAATGATGGGAGACAGCATCTCCGAGTAAGCGATGAAGTGGGGATTTTTCCCGTTCGACCATTTCACGAGTGTACCGTGAATATCAGGAATCCAGAATATCAGGAATCCGGTAAAACATCAAATCTCCGAAGTCGTTGCGGCCGGAGAAAGATCCTGCAAGAACGGGACCAACAACGACTGAAGAAAATCGTTCAGAAGTACATCCCTTCCGCAAATTGCTGCAGATTTCAATGCTGTGCCATCAGCTAGTGTCAGCGTGCGAACCATTAATCAAAACATCAATATGGACTTTCGGAGCCGAAGGCACCCTCGTGTATCCTTGATGACTGTACGACACGAAGCTTTACACTCTGGTGGGCACGACAACACCGACATTGAACTGTTGATGACTGGAAACACGTTGCGTGGTCGGACTCATCTCATTTCAAATTGCATCTAGCGGATGGACGTGTACGGGTATGGAGAGAACCTCATGAATCCATGGACCCTGCATCTCAGCAGGGGAGATTTCAAGCTGGTGGAGGCTCTGTAAAGGTGTGGGGCGTGTCCAGCTGGAGTGATATGGGACCACTGATATGTCTAGATACGACTCTGACAGGTGACATATACGTACGCATCCTGTCTCATCACTTGCATCGATTCGTGTCCATTTTGTATCCCGATGGACTTGGGCTATTCCAGCAGGACAATGCGGGAACACTCTTCTGAGTTTAAACACTTACGCTGGCCACCAAACTCGCCAGACATCAACATTATTGGGGATATCTGGGATGCCTTTACAGCGTACTGTTCAGAAGAGATCACCACTCCCTTGTACTCTTACGGATTTATGGACAGCCCTCCAGCGTTGGCGGTGATAACTGTGCAGTTGAGTGCCCCACAAACTATATGATTCAAGGTGGAAATTCCCTGCAGCATAACTTCAGACATCAGTCGAGTCCATAGCACATCATGTTGCAGCCCTTCTGCGTACATGCGGGGACCCTACACAATATTAGGCAGGTGTACCAGTTTCTTGGACTCTTCAGTGTAGATATAAATGTCTAAGATAGTATTCAGATGTGTGTTGATTCCTGATATTGCTTGCAAAGTTGAAGTATACTACCTGATACACGGCAAAGAGTATTGCACCATCCTATACTGTTGTGTACATAGTTCCGCATAGTCAGCGCGTACACAACTTTACCACTAGGGCGCGCCCCGCTAAGCAGGCGCAGCGCTCGTCCGCCTCCGCACTACGAGATGGCGCTGCCTTAGAGACGGACCAAATTCTGCTTCCGCCGATCCGCGTATTAATATGTAACGCAGCCAATGAGATTGCTGCTAACATAGAACCCTTTCTCCTCGCGGATCACACTCGCGCAGTGATACATGAACGCGTGAGGTATTATAACGAGTGTACAGACCTCCGATTAGTCAGTCTGCACCAGTCTGTACCAGTCTGCATTAGTCTGTACCAGTCTGTACGAGTTCTACATTTGTCTATAGTCAAGTTTCAGTCTGCGCCTAATAAGATTACCATATTCCTGTGCATAGCCATGAAGATAAATGTATAGACACTTTTGGCAAGTATCAGAGATATATGTGAGAATAAGATTAACGTACCAATACCAAAGGAACTTCAGATTATCAATTGTAAATAGCATCCAGAAGCAAGTTAAGTAATTTTTAATGCTTGTTATTATTTTAATAAATGTGTGTGAAAATTAATCAAGTTCAGTTTAAAGTTGGTCACCGTCAATCTGCTACTCTATGCGTGCCAGTGGCATTTCTATCACCTGACCTAAAGGCAGAAGATAAACACGCCACGGCAAGACCACGAGACATATTGCTGAAACTCGCCTACTTCATCAGAGCGACAAGTCAAATAATCTAATAGTGTGTGTACTGAAGGTCTTACAGTACGCACACCACATATACATTACTTCATTCACTGTTGTACTACCCGTTAGATCACCTATACCGTTACGCCGGTTTATTTTAAGTTTCATCTTTGGAGTGGCGTATTAAACCAGATTATCCTTTTAGTCTGGCACACTTAACTCTACAAGAATTCGACATGGAAACTACCTCTCCTGCAGATTTTCACGTCCTCACGTCTCTTGTGTGAATTCTGAATGCGGCGGCAGTTACTGAGCTGGAGAACAGAGCGTGCGGCAGCCACGTGCGTCTCGCCCGAACAGATGGCGGGATGGGGCGGGATGGCTCCTGGGGGGGAAGCTAATTTCTTGATAATTCCGAGGGTGAACTCGGCGCCGCCGACCTCGTAACAGATTGGCGCCGGCTGCGGAACGGCTTCTGCGTGGGTGGGACTGGGAGGGGGGTAGTGGAGCGGGGGTGGCTGCGACTTAGCGCATCGTGCCGGCGGCCCGCGGAAATGTTTGCCGCCGCCAGGAAATACGACGGCGGGGGTAAAATAAAGACGAAGAATGAGTCTGCTAGGAGGCCGCACGAGGAATAAGAAAAAAAAAAGGACTGTCCCGCCAGAAGGAACGCCGGCCAGCAACTTTGCTTTAATCTCGTGGTACTAATCTGCCACTGCAACCCCAGCCCACAAACCTCCCGATTCAACCTCCACCCCGCACCGCGGAAAAGTAAAGGAGCTGCGGTACGACCCTGGAGCGGAGCTTTATCTCCCGGCGAAAACTACTTGCTCCGAGGAGCGGCCGGAATCGTGCCTGGAGCTCAGGAAGCGGATGCAAATCTCTCGGGAACGGTGCAGAGTGCTGTGCGTGAGTACGTGTGTGTGTGTGTGTGTGTGTGTGTGTGTGTGTGTGTGTGTGTGTGTGAGGGAGAGTTAGCATATGTATGTTCTGTAAAAGTAAGAAAAGGGAGAAAAATTAGGGAGAGCAAAATGTGGGGGAGAGAGAGGCACAGTCTGGGTATTAGGTGTGAGGAGGAGAGAAGCGAAAGAAGTAATAGAGAGATAAAGTTGTGAGGGAGATACCACGGAACTTTTAGCGGCGCTGTAGTCGCAATTCCTAATGCTGTTTTCTGGTTGATAGAGCGCGTAATGAGAGCTGAATTCGGTAGGAAGAAATTGCAACAAATTGCAGGTGTGCTTGTTTTGTAAATAAAACCGCAATTTTTTGCTGCAACTTAATTTATTTTTTCCAGCATTTTTCTGGGAAAGGTAAATTAAGTTTCAGAAAGGCGGTTTTATTTACAAAACAAGTATTTCTGTGCTTGTTGTGGAGGATGGCGACGCAAACAAACTTGCAGGTATGCTGTTTAATGAGTTCCCGAAATGGTTCAAATGGCCCTCAGCACTATGGGACTTAACATCTTAGGTCATCAGTCCCCTAGAACGTAGAACTACTTAAACCTAACTAACCTAAGGACACCATACACATCCATGCCCGAGGAGGATTCGAACCAGCGACCGCAGCGGTCGCGCGGTTCCAGACTGTAGCGCTTAGAACCGCTCGGCCACGCCGCCCGGCTTAATGAGTTCCCGACGCAGCAGTGGTATATGTCCTATTGTAACGGGACATCCTCCTCTAGTATTACTTCTGTCAACAGTAGTTGTCGATACCAGTATAATTTTTCGAATTTTGGACAGGTCATTATTATCTCAGCTTCTTTTCTGAAAACTTTCATATAATTCTATGCGAAGTAAGTCATATTTCAAACTAAAATTTATGAAACGGAATTACTTTATTTTGGATGTTATAATAAGTATTAGTTCTGAATACTTTGTGTTCTGCCTTACGGCAGGTCTTGTCATAGTGGGCCGGCCGAAGTGGCCGTGCGGTTAAAGGCGCTGCAGTCTGGAACCGCAAGACCGCTACGGTCGCAGGTTCGAATCCTGCCTCGGGCATGGATGTTTGTGATGTCCTTAGGTTAGTTAGGTTTAACTAGTTCTAAGTTCTAGGGGACTAATGACCTCAGCAGTTGAGTCCCATAGTGCCCAGAGCCATTTGAACCATTTTTTGTCATGGTGGAAGCCTCGTCAGAGAGGTCCACCCCATGAGCGTCTAGGGAAGTGATTCCAGTGATGGTTTCCCGTTGCCTTCCACTGATGATGATGAAATGAGAATGAGGACAACACAACACGAAGTCCCTGAGAGGAGAAAATCTCCGACCCAGCCGGGAATCGAACTCGGGTTCCTTGGCGTGACAGACCGCCGCTCTGACCACTCAGCTTTCGGGGTGGACTCTCAGCTATCGGGGCTGAATGTATAGTTGATATTAATTTTTTTAGAAACATTTGAAATTACGAATTACTTGGCACGCTTAAAATTTCCACTATTAATTGCGCAATCTAGTACTGTTTACCATGTTTATTTACGGATTCATTTATGAAATAATAACCGAAACTCAGAGAATTTCATTTGTCAAGAAAAATTGTAACCCTTCTGGAATGCTGTTATTTCCTCTGACTGAGACAGTAGTAAGCACGCCTATGGTCTGATAGGATGTATTTTTGTGTTTTGTGCTTTGTTAATATGAAAAATCAAAAGAGTATATGATATGCTAAAATGTGACAAAATGTATTAACGTAATAACAAAATTTCTGCAACAGCAATCTTCCAATTTATTTATATCAGTTGAACCAAGAGGACCTAAAATGTGAGAATCTCAGCTTCAAGAATCAGACCCCCAGACAAGAAGAACTGGAGCCAACTCAACGTGAAAAGGCAAGTAAACTAGAAAGTTAATTTTAATCTTCGCTCCCCTCAAATCTTCATAAAAGATTAATGTGGACAGTAGCTGCAAGTAGGAAGGAGGGGGTAGATTACACTATACACAACAAAAGATTAATCTCACCATGGGAAAATTATAGCGGACTAACTGTATTGTGTACAGCCTGGACGTATTTTCAGTTATTCTGAACTAAAAGTGAAAAAAAAGTGCGCTAAAAATATCCTTGTGAAACACTAATGCGGTGTCCGGCCAAACAAATGCAGTTCCGACAAGTTGTTTGTTATTATGCAAACAACTGAAAATGGTTACAGATATGACATAGTTTTCGACTTTCTCTTTGCTGATTTTAAGTAAGCTTCTGACAGCATTAACAGGCCAGTGATGTATAACGCAATTACAGTGCTGGACATATGTGACAAGCTAGGAAGGTTACTTGTGTCAACAGTAAAAGACACAAAGACGAAAGTAAAGGTGAACAACAAAATGACCAAGAGCCTTTACTCCAGGGCCAGTCAAAGCCTGGAGGTCTTTATTTGTTATTGTAGAGGCCCCACCGCACATAAACAGCCTGCTGCCACCACGGTAAATTCAGTATTGAGCGAGACCTAGTAGAGGATGGACGTCCGATGTTGTGACACATTGTTGGTTAGTTAAATTAAAATAAACAATTTCTGAAGCATCACTGTGACAGTGGACTACGCATTCCGAAATGTTCTGTCGATGGATGTGAAGTATAGTCACGTGAAAATGGCTGTGAGATATTTAGCGAGTCACTGGAAAGACAGAGACCATAGGAGGGTGAGGTGTTCACTACAGTTGACAAAAGCATTGCCTCTATTGAGGTCGAAGTTGAGTGTGACAGTGAAGTTATACGGTCGCGTATAGCAGCTGTAGGCGAAATTAAGTTAACTAATGGATTTTTTTTATAGGTCACCCGATTCTGCTGCGACACTTCTAGTCGTTCAAAAAAGTCTATAGCGCGTAAATACAGAGACCACGCAGTACTAGTTGGAGGCGATTTTAAGCTACCGAGTATAGACTCGGATACATGCGGATTCATTGCTGAGGGCACAAAATGGTTCAAATGGCTCTATGGAACCTCAGAGGTCATCAGTTCTCTAGAACTTAGAACTACTTAAACCTAACTAACCTAAGGACATCACACACGTCAATGACCGAGGCAGGATTCGAACCTGCGACCGTAGCGGTCGCGCGGTTCCAGACTGTAGCGCCTAGAACCGCTCGGCCACCCCGGCCGGCCGCTGAGGGTACAGGCATAAAGTCGAGCGAAGTACTTTTGCACATGTTTTCAGGAATCAGTCTTGAGCAGCCACCTCGGCAGACCACACGCAGTGGAAGTATCTTAGACCTGAAATTTGTAACTGGGCTGAAGATTTCTCAGCTGAGAGTGTTCTTATTGTCTCGGATGGAGAGTCATGGACAGCTGTAGGAGTAACTTCATGTGTGCTCCAGAAAAGTGTGTAGGTACCCTCCCTGTGGCTGTTGTTTATTATGGCCCGATGACAAAGAGTGGTACAGTCCGGTTGTCGACTTAAACATTAAGCCATAAATTCAATGTGTTACTGTATTTATACACTCCTGGAAATGGAAAAAAGAACACATTGACACCGGTGTGTCAGACCCACCATACTTGCTCCGGACACTGCGAGAGGGCTGTACAAGCAATGATCACACGCACGGCACAGCGGACACACCAGGAACCGCGGTGTTGGCCGTCGAATGGCGCTAGCTGCGCAGCATTTGTGCACCGCCGCCGTCAGTGTCAGCCAGTTTGCCGTGGCATACGGAGCTCCATCGCAGTCTTTAACACTGGTAGCATGCCGCGACAGCGTGGACGTGAACCGTATGTGCAGTTGACGGACTTTGAGCGAGGGCGTATAGTGGGCATGCGGGAGGCCGGGTGGACGTACCGCCGAATTGCTCAACACGTGGGGCGTGAGGTCTCCACAGTACATCGATGTTGTCGCCAGTGGTCGGCGGAAGGTGCACGTGCCCGTCGACCTGGGACCGGACCGCAGCGGCACACGGATGCACGCCAAGACCGTAGGATCCTACGCAGTGCCGTAGGGGACCGCACCGCCACTTCCCAGCAAATTAGGGACACTGTTGCTCCTGGGGTATCGGCGAGGACCATTCGCAACCGTCTCCATGAAGCTGGGCTACGGTCCCGCACACCGTTAGGCCGTCTTCCGCTCACGCCCCAACATCGTGCAGCCCGCCTCCAGTCGTGTCGCGACAGGCGTGAATGGAGGGACGAATGGAGACGTGTCGTCTTCAGCGATGAGAGTCGCTTCTGCCTTGGTGCCAATGATGGTCGTATGCGTGTTTGGCGCCGTGCAGGTGAGCGCCACAATCAGGACTGCATACGACCGAGGCACACAGGGCCAACACCCGGCATCATGGTGTGGGGAGCGATCTCCTACACTGGCCGTACACCACTGGTGATCGTCGAGGGGACACTGAATAGTGCACGGTACATCCAAACCGTCATCGAACCCATCGTTCTACCATTCCTAGACCGGCAAGGGAACTTGCTGTTACAACAGGACAATGCACGTCCGCATGTATCCCGTGCCACCCAACGTGCTCTAGAAGGTGTAAGTCAACTACCCTGGCCAGCAAGATCTCCGGATCTGTCCCTCATTGAGCATGTTTGGGACTGGATGAAGCGTCGTCTCACGCGGTCTGCACGTCCAGCACGAACGCTGGTCCAACTGAGGCGCCAGGTGGAAATGGCATGGCAAGCCGTTCCACAGGACTACATCCAGCATCTCTACGATCGTCTCCATGGGAGAATAGCAGCCTGCATTGCTGCGAAAGGTGGATATACACTGTACTAGTGCCGACATTGTGCATGCTCTGTTGCCTGTGTGTATGTGCCTGTGGTTCTGTCAGTGTGATCATGTGATGTATCTGACCCCAGGAATGTGTCAATAAAGTTTCCCCTTCCTGGGACAATGAATTCACGGTGTTCTTATTTCAATTTCCAGGAGTGTATGTTTTGCAATGCATTGCAGTGTAACAATAATAACTGTAATTATAACGCGGTAGACAATGCTAATACTAACTTCAGATTTTTTGAAGACGATCCTGTTATCCAGAATGAAGTACTGTCTGGGGAAAAACTACCTAAACATTTTTAGCAAATCTTGATAAGATTTTCAAAGTGGTTGGAAGGTTGGTAAGTTGTTTTACGTCTTCAGAAACAAAAACAAACACCGTCTGAACAGGATTGAAGGCCCAACGGCGCCGACCGGCCGCCGTGTCGTCCTTAGACCTGACGTGTCACTGGATGCGGATATGGAGGGGCAAGTGGTCGGCATGTTGACCTCACGTCCGTTGTCAGTTTCCGTGACTGGAGTTGCTACTTCTCAGTCAAGTAGCTCCTCAATTGGCCACATGAGGACTGAATGTTCCCCGCTTGTCTACTCTGCAGACCCGAACACTGACCCACCCAAGTGCGAGCCAAGTGGGACCCGATGTTACCACTGCGACTAGGCCATTGGCACTTTTCAGAAAAGTAATACCGTGCATTTTACAAAAGCCAGAAAAGTAGTATCGTACGACTGCAATACTAATAAGTCATAGTTGGAAAAAAAATGGGTGCTAAAATCAAATGCTCTAAATGTTCAATGATAGGTAAAGCGGTTGACCGACTTCATTAATAAGATACTGATAAAAGTCAGTCAAGAAAGGAAATTGCTTTCAAATTATTTGTTCGACTCATCCTAGAATATTGCTCAAGTGTGCAGGATCCACAGCAAGTGGGACTCATTTATTTAGCGCATGACATCTAGGTACATTTTAATACTGAATTGTATTGCATTGTTTCCATATGTTTAATACTTAATCTCGAGTAAAATCCATTCCTTGCACATATTTGATGGAATTTGGGGTTGCCGTCAGGAATTCCTGGTATACCCCCTTATATACATTCTTCCCTACTGTGTTGCACAGTCTGGCTCAGTGCGCCACAGTCATATGCTGCTGAGGACAGGATCCCCCGTTTAAAAGTTAATATGCAAATCTTCCGCGTCCCATTTTTAGTCTGCTGAGGGTTGACAGTACGTTGCGAAGCCGATCAAACCCAGTGACTGTGAAAGGTGGCTACACTGAGTCACAGCGCCAGAGATTGCGCCAAAGATTATTATTCGGCCACCTCCACTAGCGCAGTAGTAGTTCAGAGGATGTCGAGAGCAGTCGTTGTTTTGTTGGGCGAGAGAGTAGACGATCTGAGTGTTGACTGAAATGTTGCACTGTTCGGTTGGTGTAGTGCATAGATGGAAGAAGATGCAAATGTCAGAATATATTTGAGAAAGGAGATGGGCTTTTGATTTATGATGCTCTCTTGCCCGCAGGTACAGTCAACAAAGCATCTGGCTCGTGTTCATTTATTAGACTTGTTATTCTGGTTTCTATGTGCAATTACAGTATTTCTGGTTTTTCAATTAGTTCATTGTAAATGGTGTTTAAAATATTTTGTCGTATTGAGAAAGAACCGAGCCAGATATATGTACGTAGAGTCACACTACCACACACAGAAGAGTTACACTTGTGCTTTATTGTTTCGTAGCTTTTATAGTTGCAGGGGACTTAATTAATCAATTGTGTTAATGGAAATTCCTTGCCAACCGGTTACGAGACTTCGTACCCGGTCACACAGCTAGTAAAATTATTGCATTTATTCATTAATATTAGTCATTTCTTTTTAATTAGGCCCCCTTGCAACTGTCTCAGTAATACAAGGAAATGTTACTGGCCCACTTTAGAGCCGTTTTTCTCCATCACGGATTGCTGGTGTTAACCCTGTGAGACTGTTTGCAGGTGCAATAGGAGGATGTCCTGGATAAAGGATATCGATATCGGGATCAGGGATATCGGCATGTACCAGTAGCACAAAGTTTGCTAAGACCTATTTTCCTTATTAGAGTTTCTTTCTTTCGCAAATTTGGGAGTAGCATGCGACTCAGAGCAGGTAGCCAGATGGTGGAATTAGACAGTTGCTCCCAAACTGATACTCATAGTATTATCAAGTTGGATATCAATTCTGTTTACATAAGCGCAGTTCAGCCTCGTCTGTGCATGGATCTCCGCCGCAGAGTACACCAGGCTCAATGCAGAGGTCCGTAGAGCTGTCACTGATGATCTCCAAGTGGTATCACAAACTCTTTGCATGAGATTAATTCGTTTATTCAGCAGCTGTTTATGTGAGGTACAATATTAAAAGCGTGGATCTCAGGCTTGTTGTTGTGGTTAAGATGTGAGTCTAAAATGGAAGCAAATAACTTTTGTCTTAGCAGGGTTATTGAAGATATACAAAGAAGGATAGCATATATTGTTACAGGGTTGTTCAGCCAACATAAGAGCCATGCGGAAATGTTGGAAAACCCACAATTTTAGGCAGCTGAAGATGAACATAGACAATGCCACGAAAGTTTACTTATATATTTTCAAGAACGAGTATGGAGTAATCTAGGATTATAATACAGGCCCTTACGTGACAGTGTAAGGTTTTTATGTTGGTAACGGCACGTAGCGCTCTGTATGAAAATCACTGGCTGCGCTGTGTGAAGTCTGTGGCTGGTTTGCATGGGGCAGTTGGCTGGTAAAAAAGCGTAGCGTTGCACAGTTGGAGGTGAGCCGCCAGCAGTGGTGGATGTGGGGAGAGAAGTGGCGGAGTTTTGAGAGCGGACGATCTGGACGTGTGTCCATCAGAAAGAGTAAATTTGTAATACTGGATATCATGGATTGATATATATATATATATATATATATATATATATATATATATATATATATATATATATATATATATTATGACTTGTGAACATTATTAAGGCAAATGTATTCCTTGTTCTCTATCAAAATCTTTCATTTGCTAACTATGCCTATCAGTAGAAGTTAGTGCCTTCAGTAGTTAGAATCTTTTATTTAGCTGGCAGTAGTGGCACTCGCTGTATTGCAGTAGTTCGAGTAACGAAGATTTTTGTGAGGTAAGTGATTTGTGAAACGTATAGGTTAATGTTAGTCAGGGCCATTCTTTTGTAGGGACGACTGAAAGTCAGATTGCGTTGCGCTGTCAGTTTAGTGTTGATCAGAATAGGCAAAGAGCAAAATGTCTGAGTACGTTCAGTTCTGCTCAGCTGTTTGAAAATCAAATAATGTAAGAGATTTATCTGCACAGTAATTCATTAATTTTTCTAAGGGGACGTTTCAAGTGCTGTTGGGAGTCCGAAGGAAAAACAATAGTTGGAGTCAGGAGCGATGGCAGTCGAGTTTAGGTCTATTTTGCGCACCCACGTGACGAATTCTCCAACGACCAATCAGAGTTCAGTAGTGTTCTCAGCGTTCTGTTGTGAATGTCGTAGCCAATGCGAGCATTAAACATGATCGTAGCGAGTTATTCAGCTAATTTTTATTCAATTTGTTCGAGTTGTAACGGCTGCTGTTGGTGGTAAGCGACAAATTTTGCACAAGCAAGTGAGAGACGCAATTTTTAGCATATGAACTTCCTCCGAGGGCAGAGCGCTTGACAGGTGTCTCGAACTGTGAGAAGTACCATCGCTCGTGGATCGGACTATAATTTCCTCGCACACAGAGACGTTAGGCAAAACATCCTTCCCATATTCCAAACGCGAGTGGAACAAGAAGGCATCTTAATACTTGATACAGGGTAGGCACAAACATTTCATGCCCGTCAAGGTAGGCATTACTTGAGAGCCAGTTGGGTTGCCTACCTTAAAGGGCATGAAATATTTTTCCATGCCAGTATTATTTCGTCACCATATACGTTTGGAATTACAGTATGCCATGCACATCACAGTGGCTTGCTGAGTAGAGATGCAGATTGTAGATGTAGATGCAGACGCGGCGGTGCGTGTCCCTGGAAGGCCTCCAGGTCGCGCCGCGGTCACGCATAATTCTCCGCGCTCTCCGGCGCACCGCCGCGGCCGTCCCTGCGCAGAATTAAACGAGCTCGCTTTTCCGCTCCGTAAATTCGCTGCGACATAAGGAAGCCGCGAACTGCGGCTCTTTTGTAATGGGGGCCGCGGCGCACGCCAGAAGCTTGTCGGCATATTTAATAGGTGGCTCCACGCAGAGAGGGCACGCAGAAAAAAAGAATTACGCGGGCGTTAACTGGCGAACAGATACCACAGTGCCTGTGCGAGAAATGAAAGAACGGGGAATTTGTATTCGCTTTTTTTTTCATATGCTCTGCAGACTTCAAATCAACTTTCTATTACACTACTGGCCATTAAAACTCCTACACCACGAAGATGACGTGCTACAGACGCGAAATTTAACCGACCGCAAGAAGCTGCTGTGATATGCAAATGATTAGCTTTTCAGAGCATTCACACAAGGTTGTCGCTGGTGGCGACACCTGCAACGCGCTGACATGAGGAAAGTTTCCAACCGATTTCTCATACACAAACAGCATTTGACCGGCGTTGCCTGGTGAAACGTTGTTGTGATGCCTCGTGTAAGGAGGGGAAATGCGTACCATCACGTTTCCGACTATCGCGATTGCGGTTTACCGTATCGCGACATTGCTGCTCGCGTTGATAAAGATCCAATGACTGTTAGCAGAACACGGAATCGGTGGGTTCAGGAGGGTGATACGGACCGCCGTGTTGGATCCCAACGGCCTCGTATCACTAGCAGTCCAGATGACAGCCATCTTATCCGCGTGGCTCTAACGCATCGTGCTGCTACGTCTCGATCCCTGAGTCAACAGATGGGGACGTTTCCAAGACAACAAATATCTGCACGAACAGTTCGACGACGTTTGCTACAGCAGGGACTATCAGCTCGTAGACCGATTCTGCGGTTACCCTTGACGCTGCATCACAGACAGGAGCGACTGCGATGGTGTACCCAACGACGAACCTGGGAGCTCGAATGGCAGAACGTCATTTTTTCGGATGAATCCAGGTTCTGTTTACAGCATCATGATGGTCGCATCCGTGTTTGGCGACATCGCGGTGAACGCACATTGGAAGCGTGTATTCGTCATCGCCATACTGGCGTATCACCCAGCGTGATGGTATGGGGTGCCATTGGTTACACCTCTCGGTCACCTCTTGTTCGCATTGACGGCACTTTGAACAGTGGACGTTACATTTCAGATGTGTTACGACCCGTGGCTCTACTCTTTATACGATCCCTGCGAAACACTACATTTCAGCAGGATAATGCACGACCGCATGTTGCAGGTCCTGTACGGGCCTTTCTGGATACAGAAAATGTTAGACTGCTGTCCTGGCCAGCACATTCTTCAGATCTCTCACCAACTGAAAACGTCTGGTCAGTGGTGACCGAGCAACTGGCACGTCACAATACGCCAGTCACTACTCTTGATGAACTGTGGTATCGTGTTGAAGCTGCATGGGCAGCTGTACCTGTACACGCCATCCGAGCTCTGTGTGAGTCAATGCCCAGGCGTATCAAGGCTGTTATTACGGCCAGTGGTGGTTGTTCGGGGCAGTGATTTCTCAGGATCTATGCACCGAAATTGCGTGAAAATGTAAACACGTGTCAGTTCTAGTATAATATATTTGTCCAATGAATACCCGTTTATCACCTGCATTTCTTGTTGGTGTAGCAATTTTAATGGCCAGTAGTGTACTTTTACATTGTAATTTCATGTACTGGCAATATGGTCCTACGGAACTACACGTGTAAATAAATAAATAATAAATGAAGACACAGTTCCAAGACGACGAGAGAGCGTCAGAGTGGAACATTGTCAGGACTTGGAGGCGGTCGCCGGTTTCCGCAAGGCGCAGCTGGCTGTCTCAGGCAGGGACTGTCGTGTTGCTGTTGAGAGCCGCTCCCTCGGCGGAGCGCTCACTTTTGATAGCCGGGCAGCGCCACAGATGGCGCTTAAGCGCGCAAGTTAGCAACTCCGGCGCGTTACGCAGCGCCCCGGGGGTCCTTAATTAAGAGGTCATCTGCGGCTAAGTGCCCGCTCCGCGCGCCACCTGGACACCTCCCACTCCAGCCCGCCTTCCGCCGCTCCCTGTACAAGCGTTTCCAGCACGCTCCGGCACTGGAGATCGAAGTATCAAACGTCTCAGGGTCGAGACGTCACGTCAAGCGCAAGCATTCCGTCCGTAGAAACGCATCCCTTCCGCAGCACTGAAGAGCTAAAGGAACCGGTACAGCTGCCTAATACCGTGTAGGGGTCCTGAAAGCAGGCAGAAGTACCGCAAAACGACGTGACGTAGATTCGACCAATGCTTGTACTGCTGGAGGGAACTGATACCATGAATCCTGAATTTCTTTCGTTTTCGAGGCCTGTGTCCCACACCAACGCGCCGTCGGCGTCGTTAGTACGTCCCCTTTGAACAATTGTACATGACTGTGCTTAAACTGACACACAATATTTTCAGCGCAACGCAATTTGACTTTCAAAAATCTCTACAAAAGAATGGCCCTGACTAACATTATCCTATACATTTCACAAATCACTTACCTCACCAAAAATCTTCGTTATTCGAACTACTGCAATACAGCGAGCGCCACTACTGCCAGCTAAATAAAAGATTCAAACTACTGAAGGCACTAACTACTAATACGCGTAGTTAGCAAATGAAAGATTTTGATAGAGAACAAACAATGTATTTACCTAAATAGTGTTCAAAAGTCATAATGTATATACCAGTTCATGACATCCAGTCTTATAAATTTCAAAACTCCGCCATCTCTCTCCCCACATCCACCACTGCTGGCGGCTCACCTCCAACTGCACAGCGCTACGCGCTGTTAACATCCAGCTGCCCAACACTACAATGGCAGATATTCCAACAACAATGCAAACCAGCCACAGACTGCACACAGCACATACAGAGCGCTACGTGGCGTTACCAATATAAAAACTTAAACAGCCTACTTACAGGATTTGGCAGTGTTAATGGCAGAGGGTGGCTGGATGCCCTTCCTGACGCCACCCCGAAGCCCCGGGACGGAAATAGTGTACCCCAGCTGTCTGTGTCTAGTGTAAGTCATCAAATAGCGCGAACGTTTTCAAATGTCTGTGGGTCGTGTAACTGAGGCGAAACTTGGAGACCAGCCCGGTATTCAGCTAGTGGGATGTGGAAAACCGCCTAAAACCACATCAAGGCTGACCAGCACACCGGCCCTCGTCGTCAATCCGCCGGGCGGATTCAATCCGGTGCCAGCGCGCCTACCCGATGCCAGGAAGCAGCGCATTAGGGCTCTCGGATACCCTGGCGGATTGTCCCATGAATCCTGAATAGCTGCCCATAAATCCGTAAGAGTATGAGGGGGAGAGATCTCTTCCGAACAGCACGTCGAAAGGCAGATATGCTCAGTAATGTTCATGTCTGGGCAGTCTGGTGGGCAACGCAAGTGTTTAAACTCAGAAGAGTGTTACTGGGGCCACTCTGTAGCAATTTTGGGAATTTAGGGGTGCCGCATTGTCCTGCTGGAATTGCCCAACTCCGTCGGAATGCACTAATGGACATGAATGAATGCGGAAGTCAGACAGGATGCTTAGGCACGTGTCACCTCTCAGAGTCGTATCCGGATTTATTAGGGCTCCCATATCACTCCAACTACACACGCCCCGCACCATTACAGATATATTGACACCACGAACCCTGCAGGGCTGTCAATAAATCCGTAAGAGTACGAGGCGGTGCATATCTCTTCTGAACAGCACGTTGCAACACATCCCAGATACCCTCAATAATGTTCATGTCTGGCGAGTTTAGTGGCCAGCGGAAGTGTTAAAACTCAGAAGGGTGGTCCTGCAGCCACTCTGTTGCAATTCTGGAGGTCTGGGGTGTCGCATTGTCCTGCTGGAATTGCCTAAGTCCGTCGGAATGCACAATTGACATGAATGGATGCAGGCGATCAGACAGGATGCTTATATACACTCCTGGAAATGGAAAAAAGAACACATTGACACCGGTGTGTCAGACCCACCATACTTGCTCCGGACACTGCGAGAGGGCTGTACAAGCAATGATCACACGCACGGCACAGCGGACACACCAGGAACCGCGGTGTTGGCCGTCGAATGGCGCTAGCTGCGCAGCATTTGTGCACCGCCGCCGTCAGTGTCAGCCAGTTTGCCGTGGCATACGGAGCTCCATCGCAGTCTTTAACACTGGTAGCATGCTGCGACAGCGTGGACGTGAACCGGATGTGCAGTTGACGGACTTTGAGCGAGGGCGTCTAGTGGGCATGCGGTAGGCCGGGTGGACGTACCGCCGAATTGCTCAACACGTGGGGCGCGAGGTCTCCACAGTACATCGATGTTGTCGCCAGTGGTCGGCGGAAGGTGCACGTGTCCGTCGACCTGGGACCGGACCGCAGCGACGCAAGGATGCACGCCAAGACCGTAGGATCCTACGCAGTGCCGTAGGGGACCGCACCGCCACTTCCCAGCAAATTAGGGACACTGTTGCTCCTGGGGTATCGGCGAGGACCATTCGCAACCGTCTCCATGAAGCTGGGCTACGGTCCCGCACACCGTTAGGCCGTCTTCCGCTCACGCCCCAACATCGTGCAGCCCGCCTCCAGTGGTGTCGCGACAGGCGTGAATGGAGGGACGAATGGAGACGTGTCGTCTTCAGCGATGAGAGTCGCTTCTGTCTTGGTGCCAATGATGGTCGTATGCGTGTTTGGCGCCGTGCAGGTGAGCGCCACAATCAGGACTGCATACGACCGAGGCACACAGGGCCAACACCCGGCATCATGGTGTGGGGAGCGATGTCCTACACTGGCCGTACACCACTGGTGATCGTCTAGGAGACACTGAATAGTGCACGGTACATCCAAACCGTCATCGAACCCATCGTTCTACCATTCCTAGACCGGCAAGGGAACTTGGTGTTCCAACAGGACAATGCACGTCCGCATGTATCCCGTGCCACCCAACGTGCTCTAGAAGGTGTAAGTCAACTACCCTGGCCAGCAAGATCTCCGGATCTGTCCCCCATTGAGCATGTTTGGGACTGGATGAAGCGTCGTCTCACGCGGTCTGCACGTCCAGCACGAACGCTGGTCCAACTGAGGCGCCAGGTAGAAATGGCATGGCAAGCCGTTCCACAGGACCACATCCAGCATCTCTACGATCGTCTCCATGGGAGAATAGCAGCCTGCATTGCTGCGAAAGGTGGATATACACTGTACTAGTGCCGACATTGTGCATGCTCTGTTGCCTGTGTTTATGTGCCTGTGGTTCTGTCAGTGTGAACATGTGATGTATCTGACCCCAGGAATGTGTCAATAAAGTTTCGCCTTCCTGGGACAATGAATTCACGGTGTTCTTATTTCAATTTCCAGGAGTGTAGATGTCACCTGTCAGAGTCGTATCTGGAAGTATCAGGGTCATATATCACTCCAACTGCACACGCCCCACACCATTACAGAACACCCAGCAGCTTGAACAGTCCCCTGCTGACATTCAGGGTCCACGAATTCATGAGGATGTCTCCACACCCGTACACGTGCATCCGCTCGATATACTCTGAAAAGTGACTCGTCCGACCTGGCTCATATCGACAAAGTTTCGTTGAATGGTTCGCATGCTGACACTTGCTGATGGTACAGCATTGAAATCTGCAGTAATTCGCGGAAGGGTTGCACTTCTGTCACGCTGAACGATTCTCTACTGTCGTCGTCGGTCCCGTTCTTGCAGGATCTTTTTCCTTCCGCAGCGATGTCAGAGATTTGATGTTTCACCGAATACGTGATATTCTCGGTACACTCGTGAAATGGTCGTACAGGAAAATCCCCACTTCATCGCTATCTCGGAGATGCTGAGTCCCTTCGCACGTGCGCCGACTATAACACTACCTTCAAACCCTCTTCAATTTTGATAACCTGCCAATGTAGCAGCAGTAACCGATCTAACAAATGCGCCAGACACTTGTTGTCTTATATAGGCGTTGCCGACCGCAGCGTCGTTTTCTGCCTGTGTACATACCTCTGTATTTGAATATGTATACCTATACTAGTTTCTTTGGCTCTTCAGTGTACGTCTTCCCGAAGATGAGGGCCTCACCTTAGACAAAAGACCGGCGAGCTGCCTACCAACTTAAGCGCAACACAATTACGGTCAGCCTCCTTAGAGGGCGCCCTATTTTATGTCTGTGGCACAAGTACAATGACGGAAAAGATCGCAACACCAACAGCTAATGTAATGATATTTCGGGGATACACTTGTCTGGGTAACGTGTTTGAGTGATTAACATAGTAAGTTCACAGGGCAATACTGTCGCAAAATAAGCCATTGCCAATGTGAAGTACTGGTACATCAGTAATCGGTGTAACTTTCAGAATGTTGGTTGCAAGCATGCAAACGTCCAAGCATGTCATAATTGCTCAGGCTTCCGTGGCTAGAGTCAGTCGACATATAAGTTTCCTGGGTGTCATACCTCCTCATAATGTATAAAACTAGTGTTTCTGGAGAAAAACCAACGTTTCCCCCACGGTTGTGGCGGCTCTTCTTCCGGGTCTCGTGGCCCAGTCCCGGAAGAAATCCGCTGCCATCGTGGCCGAAACGTCGGATTTTCTCCAGCAGCACTAGTTTTATACATTATGACGAGGTATGACACCCAGAAAACTTTTATGTGCATGCATTGTATTGTAGAGATGCCAGATGTCAGTTGGTAGGATAGAGTTCCATGCGTGTTGCACTTGGTCGGTCAATACGGGGACTGTTAATGCTGTTTGTGGATGATGATGCAGTTATCGTCCGATGATGTACCGTATGGCCTCGACCGGAGATACATCTGGTTATGGACCTGGCAAAGGCAACATGTCGACACTCTGTAGTAACAAACAACAACCTGTTTTACTGTACTAGGTGTGAAAGTGTTATTGGGACAGCGTGTTTATGACATGTAAAAGGGCTGTCTGGAGTTCTCTTGGCAGTATTCTTTCGCTTTGTTTCTTTGTAATAGTAAATCTGTGGAGTACATTTGTAGTTTCGCAGAATACACAATCAGCTAACGAAGCCAAAGCAGACTGAGAAAAGAATATTGCTACAATATCCAAAAAGTCCTTTTACGTGTCAGGAAAATGTTCCTCAACATGACAGTTTCACTGGTAAACGGTTTAAAAAAAATAGTCGTTAGTGGGGTTTGAACGCGGGACCATTGACACGATTACCACACGCCCTCCCAACTCACCGACGAGAGATTTACAGACCACAGCTTCTTTCTCTGCTCCATAGTTCTGGCGTTACTTTTAATTAGCTTTTATGCAATTCTAGTGGACAACAGCACATACCATGAACGAAATCGATGTTCTGGTTGATACTCTGTCAATGGACAACGTTTGGTACCGACCTGAGTTTCTGACAAATGTTTTAAATGGTTCTGAGCACTATGGGACTTAACATCTGAGTCCCCTAGAACTTAGAACTACTTAAACCTAACTAAGGACATCACACACGTCCATGCCCTAGGGAGGATTCGAACCTGCGACCGTAGCAGTCGCGCGGTTTCAGACTGAAGCACCTAGGACCGCTCAGCCACACCGGCCGGCTGAGTTTCTGACATCTGGAGGTTTGGGTGTTAGTGTGAAACGAAAACTTCTTCCTTCAGACATGAACTTCTTAGAACAACATAATAAAAAAACGAACTTCGAGTTTGCTGAAACGAATTTGCTGAATGCAGAATAAAAGATTTTTATCACTTAGAATGAATTCTGTGAAACCGCGGTACACATCCTACAAAAAGTAATTAAAACTGGAATCATTGTAGTCATATTTGGCTGAAATACGCTAGGGTTACACAAAGAGGATTTCCAAAACCTTACCTTGGTTGGTGTTGCAGTATAATAGACATTTTGAGATTCTGGAGTGCACTAGATCTCAACTTTCAGAGATGCTTCTGCTTACTACAGAAAACATGTATCAGAGATGACCTGATGATGGTTCGAATTGAGAATACTCAGTACCACTGTAAAGAAGGTGAAATTGCAAACACAACAGCTCATATCGAAATAAATAAATAAACCTGAGATACGCCGAAAAGGAAAACTAGATAAATACGAATCACCATTTTCTGGCGTACAGTAACCGGAAATCAAAATATATTTCAGTGTGCACCATGTCAGGTGAAAAACACTTTTCATCAGCTTCTGAACCCTATTCGTAACACCACAATGAAAGCGTCCAGAATAAACTCTTACGTAGTGTAGCACAGCGGAAAGACAGACATACAGACAAACAAGGTTCCTGTTGCCTGCTTGGGTTGGACACAGCTTTGGTTGGATGGAAGTAAGGCACCATGCCCGTAACGTGCAACAGCTTTTGCGCCTGGCTAACAGGCAAACCCGGGCTAGTTAAGAGCAGAATGTGTACACCTCCGTGCACTGCACTCAGGCTATGACGTCACTAGGGGCAGTCCGCGGCCCATGGGAAATCCGCGCCCCGCAACCAAGCTATGACATCACACTAGTGGTCTTGCCCGACACATATCGCCAAATCTTTGCTACATCAGAGACCAGGGAGGAAACCAGTAACTCAGTGAAAAAGTACTCAATGAAATTCTTCATTATATGCTACTGAGAGCATGAGTCTGTTGAAACACACCGCTATGAGGTATTAAAGTGATCTCAGATGGTAATTCGCTCCACACTGGAGATGGCCACTGCAACTTGTAAGACCTGTAAATGCCACTTGCTGATGTATGCCTCCTGTATGGGAGATTGGGGCTGAATGGACGACCTAACGTTAGGACCAAATTTTGGAGGTCCCAATGATGAAAAAATTTTTAGAAAAGTTGGAAACCGTTTATTCGGGCATTTTCGTAATAAAATTCACAAATGACAATAACATAAAATGATGTACGAGGTGCATTCAAGTTCCAAGGCCAACGATTTTTTTTCTCCGGACTGGAAAGAGATAGAAACATGCGCATTGTTTTAAAATGAGGCCGCGTTCATTGTCAATATGTCCCAGAGATGGCAGCACCATGCGGCAGATGGAATTTTACCGCCAGCGGCGAGAATGAAAACTGTTTTAAATACTTAAAATGGCGACGTTTTCCGTACTTGAACAGCGTGCAATCATTCGTTTTCTGAATTTGCGTGGTGTGAAGCAAATTGAAATTCATTGACAGTTCAAGGAGACATGTGGTGATGGAGTTATGGATGTGTCGAAAGAGCGTTCATGGGTGCAACAGTTTAATGAAGGCAGAATATCGTGTGACAACAAACCGAAACAACCTCGGGCTTGCACAAGCCGGTCTGACGACATGATCGAGAAAGTGGAGATAATTGTTTTGGGGGATCGCCGAATGACTGTTGAACAGATCGCCTCCAGAGTTGGCATTTCTGTGGTTCTGTGCACACAATCCTACATGACGACCTGAAAATGCGAAAAGTGTCATCCAGGTGGGTGCCACGAATGCTGACGGACGACCTCATGGCTGCCCGTGTGGCATGCTGCCAAGCAATGTTGACGCGCAACGACAGCATGAATGGGACTTTCTTTTCGTCGGTTGGGACAATGGATGAGACGTGGATGCCATTTTTCAACCCAAAAACAAAGCGCCAGTCAGCTCAATGGAAGCACACAGATTCACCGCCACCAAAGAAATTTCGGGTAACCGCCAGTGCTGAAAAAATGATGGTGTCCATGTTCTGGGACAGCGAGGGCGTAATCCTTACCCATTGCGTTCCAAAGGGCACTACGGTAACAGGTGCATCCTACGAAAATGTTTTGAAGAACAAATTCCTTCCTGCACTGCAACAAAAACGTCCGGGAAGGGCTGTGCGTGTGCTGTTTCACCAAGACAACGCACCCGCACATCGAGCTAACGTTACGTAACAGTTTCTTCGTGATAACAACTCTGAAGTGATTCCTCATGCTCCCTACTCACCTGACCTGGCTCCTAGTGACTTTTGGCTTTTTCCAACAATGAAAGACACTCTCCGTGGCCGCACATTCACCAGCCGTGCTGCTATTGCCTCAGCGATTTTCCGGTGGTCAAAACAGACTCCTAAAGAAGCCTTCGCCGCTGCCATGGAATCATGGCGTCAGCGTTGTGAAAAATGTGTACGTCTGCAGGGCGATTACGTCGAAAAGTAACGCCAGGTTCATCGATTTCGGGTGAGTAGTTAATTAGAAAAAAAAATCGGAGGCCTTAGAACTTGAATGCACCTCGTACTTCGTCTGTTACATCAATAAACGTAACAAGTGTCGTCAAGTCTTTTCCGCCATGTGCATGGAGCGGAATGGATTCTGCTTTCTTCTAACTTCTTACAAGTAAGCTGGGCTTCATCGTCCTCAATATTTATGTCAGCACACGAGTTGTGAGCCCACTGCTTGCACTGCTACTTGAAACTTAAGATGTCTGACCAGAAATCCAAAGACCCAATTTCTCCAGCCAGTCTCGTTTCGTTGTGGAATGCGTGCTAGCATCCGTTTTATCCTACAAGTTGACACGCTAATCTACGCAGTTCTAATATAGTCATATCAAAAAGTATCTGTTACAAATCCTTATGAACTCTGATAAGTTCAAACTCTTGCACTTGATTGAAAACACACTTTATAGTTTCCTCAGGTTTTGTCAACTGCTGAGAGGGAACTGTCCTTTTATCATTTTTAAGTAGTCAAAGGTACGACAAATAGTTTCGACGCATTTTCATAGGCCTTCATTTAATTAATTACCATTCCATGTTTTTTGTGGACCAGTTTCGTTTTCCCGTTTTCTGTACACAGTGGCATACAATATGCTAACAACAAAGGCAAACCACATGGTAGAATTTGTCAAATGAAGAACAAAAGGCGGCTGGAGATATACGGATTATACCAGTAGACATTTTAGCCCTGGATGCATATCTGTCGAGAAAATACTCAGTAACCCTGCAAACAATTTTTTTTTCCAGTGGCATCGCATACAAAAATAGCTAAGAAAGTTCTGGTTTAGATGCACTAAACGTTGATAGTGAAAAAAAAAATATATGGCAGACATAGCTCAGTTGGAAATGATCAGGGAAGTTATAAAAGAACAGCAAATTGGCTCTTTTAAAGGCAAACTACGCAACTCCGTGACAACAGTTGCCGTCTTACTAAACAATAGCACTGGTTTGTTAAAACATTTGTCAATCTGAGTGCACCCTCTGTCTGTAGACGAAATTAGATGACCGAGACACTTCTCCCCCAGTAGTCCATTCTGTCCTCGTCTCCCCTGTAGTTCATTGGCCTCGAGGCAGTCGTTGGAGTCATTATCACCCACTGTCTGTTTCACCTGCATGTTTTGTAAAAACAGACATAATGTCTGATGGGATAGCAGCAATCAGTGATTGTATAATGTTACTTATAATCCGTCTTGATTGCAAAATTTTTTTTACTTTTTTTTATTCATATGATCGATTTCGGTTCATCCAGAACCATCTTCAGATCTGATATTTCAGTTACAGGAGTAACCCATCCAAATCCAGCAACATGTGACACAGCATGTGAAAGTTGCTGGATTTGGATGGGTTACTCTTGTAACTGAAATATCAGATCTGAAGATGGTTCTGGATGAACCGAAACCGGTCATATGAATAACAAAAACACAAAAATTTTTGCGATCAAGACAGATTATAAGTAACATCACCTCCATGTATTGCAAGGTAGAGTTTAGCTGTACTAACATGTTAATACGAATACACGAAAAATATTGTGAATAACTGACACACTCGTATAGCTTTGTGGAGGAATGAATACATTATTTTCATGGGGATAGTAAACATAAAGGGACAAAAATTAGATGTTTTCTCTGCAGCGAGAGGAGCCTAGACGTAAGGCACCCGTGGCGGCGACCGCATTAACAGTACAAGCAGCAGTGCAGCCAACGGAGCAGAAAAAAAGGAAACGAAAATACGGGCACCGTGCAGGGAGGGCGGTGTGGTGTGGAGGGGATTCCCATTGCCGCTATTATTTACGGCTTTCCGCTTGGAAATCTCCGTTTTAATTTCTTTCTGTGGCGCTGGTTCTTTCTCGGCTTCCCCAAGGCTGCCTTCTTCCGCCTGCGCTGTTGCTGGCGGTGTTGGGCGGTGGTGGTGCCGCCGGCCCGGTCTCGCTGGCGGCGCGCGCGGGGGAAGCCCCGCGGCGCGGGGGAACGTTTTAATTCCGCAAACTGCCTGGCGGGCGCGCTGGGTGCAGGCGCCGGCGCAGGGCAGCCAACTTGCCGGCGCTCGCGCGCTCCTCTCTCTCCCACCCCGATCGCCGGCCAGAAGCACGGAGCAGGCGGGCAGGATTTATGCTAACTCCGACTAACCGCGCATTACGACTTCCGGGCCGCAAGTCCTGCTGCGAAGAAGTGCTGATGTGCCCGCCCCCCCCCCCCCCCTCCATAGCTTGGCTGGCTACGTTTCTTTCTCGCTCGCTTACACCCTTTTTTTACTTTTACTTTCTTTTTTTTTCGCCTCAGCCCACCCTCCTCCTTCTCCTTCTCCCCCGCCGCCGGCGGGAGAAATATGTTTTGCCTGCAGAGGGGGGCTTGCAAATACGCTGCCACCCTGCGTACCTCGTCCTTCAGGGCTCGCGAATCACTCCGCAGCCAAATCGCTCCCTTTTATTCACTTAGAGAAACACTGCAGATGCTGCGCTCAAAATACTCGGGGATCTCCAGCAGCCACGAAAACAGTCCAACATCATTCCACTTCCATGAGAAAACGCACCGTCTTCTGGACATTTGGATAGTATGTTGTTTGTCGTTTCCACATTACGTTAAATCTCTATTGTACAGATTGTAATTCTGGCATTGAACAGTGGATCAAGAATGTCTGATCGCAATGTGGGGAAAGGGGGAAGGGGGGGGTGGAGGGGGAGAGGGAGAGAGACTTATTTGCTCCTCATCGAAAAGACAGGGGTGGAGAAACAGGAACAGTATTCTAAACTGCTTTAATCACTCGCCAAACATATGAATGCTGACACCTTATAATAAGTATTTACTAAGTACAATACGCAGAGTACCGGCGGAGGTACGAGTCCTCCCATGGTCATGGGTGTATGTGTTTGTCCTTAGGATAACTTAGGGTAAGCAGTGTGTAAGCTTGGGGACTGAAGACCTTAGCAGTTAATTACCACACACATTTGAACATTCTTTGTGCAGAGTACCAGTACAGCTGGTACGAAATCCCTAGGTATTAATTTAAATTAAACCTTCACATTTTTTTTTTTTTTTTTTTTTTTTTTGCAGAATGGGATCACAATGTGAGTGCGAAATTTCGGAAAATTATCACTATTTTAATATGAAATAAAATATATGAAATATATATGAAATATATGAAATAAAAACACCCCGCAGCACAGTTTTTATAGACAGATTACGTAATTTATATTCCGATTATGATACCATTATATTACTCATTGTTGTGTCACCTGACGATAACGATTTTACATTTCGCCTAACATGATGCTGTGAATACTTCTGACGACCGAAACCGGCTGTATAAATAAAGTACTTTACCAGCAGTTCAAGACGGTAATATGATATTTTGCAAATATATAATAGTTGTGGGGCACTACCATTTGAAAATATACTGGAATATCACACAGACAGATCTTTATTGGTTCCAGTGACTGTGATACCCAATAGGAGAAATGAATGTATTTTAACAGGTTAGGAGAAAACGATACATTTTAATCAAATATGCTAGTAACATTGAAGGTTCAATCGACCATTTTTAGTGACAATCACATTCTATTAGCTCCAGATTGATGGAAGAATATCTGGCAGTTGGTTCGATCAGAAGAGATTGTTGTCCTTTGGGTTGCCTCTTGTAACAAAAGTCCGAAGCACACAACAGTAATCCACAAGCATAGCTTCATTCCAACAGACCTAATATCTTTGTTCCACTACAGAAATATCCAGATGGAAACTTTCTTCGTGTTCATCATTGAAAACTTCACAGTTAGCAAGGAAAAAGTACAGGTGAGAATTTTAAGGGAGATGTTGCATCCGAGGTGATGGTACTTTTTGTCATGTACGGTCGCCACTTTACAGCAGTTTTTATCTCATTTGTTGCCTAAAAATCCATGAATGGCTCCCATTTGAGGCTTCCAAAGCTACCTTTTCATTACCTCCCGAAATTCAGTCAAACAGACGATTCATTATACTAATTTGCTGAATTTGTGGCGCAACAAAAATACTTTTCATAATTTTCTCGTGACTTGTGCTCTGACCTCCTCGGTTCATGCTTTTGACAAAATTTTTCACCAAACTGAGATTTATATAAAGAGATGCAGGAGGAACGTCTTGACGGTCCATTACAGTTTCCTGTTGGAGTTAATTTTTATTTCAGGCCCATCTGCTTGAATATAATGTTATAGGGAAAGATAGAAAAACAGGCGACAGTCGCAATCCTCCTGCCTTTTTTTATTATTATTGCATATTCAGGTTTCAGATATAAATACTCATCTTCAAGGCATTTGAGTGAGTTGTAATCAAACTGGCAGCAGTACATGTCATCATATGGCTTTACTGGTGCACAGGCAGGAGGAAAACGGGATTGCGACTGTTATAATAGTCTACGGTTGTTGTGCACAAGAGTCCCGTACCGAATCAAAGCTAGTTATGAATGTAATGTGATTTCTGTCCCTGTGGTCCCACATATGCGAAAAGCATCCGTGTTTAATTCTGTTGTTGCATTTAAATACAGGGCATTTCAGCGCTCAAGATGTAGAGCGTCCTGGAAGGCCAACTCAGGTCACAGTTGCCAAAACCGTTAATGCTGTTCATTTCATGATCCTTGAAGATTGGAGGATAACTGTTAAAAGGATAGCAAAGACCCTGGCCGCATTCCGACGCCTGGGTTGTATTATTCATGAGATTTCGTACATGAGGAAGCTCGCAGCCAAATGTGTTTCCGAATGTCTGAATGCAGACCAGAGGCGTGAACGGGTCGCTTCACAATCCATTTTGGACCTGTTTCGCAAGGATCCTGTAGGATATTTTAATCGTCTCGTCACCATGCAAGAATCATGGATACACACTTGCGGACCAGAGACTAAAAAACAAGCAAACGTTTGGAGACAGAGTGGTTCTCCACATCCAAAGAAGTTGAAAACATAAAGAATGTAAGTTGCTCGCATCCATCTTTCGGAGTAAAGCTAGAATCCTATTTATTGACTACTTACAAACAAACACCGTCCGAACAGTTCTTGAAGGACCAACGGTACCGACCGGCCGCCGTGTCACCCTTAGTGACAGTCGTCTCTGGATGTGGATACGGAGGAGCATGTGGTCAGCACATGGCTCTCCCGGCTGTTGTCAGTTTTCCTGACACAGAGCCGCTACTTCTCAGTAAAGCAGCTCCCCAGATGGCATCACATGGGCTGAGAGCAACCTGCTAGCTGACAGCACTCGGCAGCCCCGGGCGGTGACCCATCCAAGTGCTAGCCAAGCACAACAGTGCTTAACTTTGGAGATCTGATGAGAACTGCTGTTACCACTGTTGCAAGCTCCGTGGTTTATTGACTACTTTCGACACTGCAAAATCATCACGGCAAAGTACTATGTTAAACTTACCGACAAACTGAAGGAAAAAATCTTTGTTGATCCATTATGGACCATGGGACATCGGCTGGCATGTATTTCTTGATGCACTAATTTACCAACAGCTGTAAGTACTTTAGAAGTTTATTATATGAACTTCTTATGTGTTACCAGTTTCGGCATTACATTGATGCCACCTTCAGGCCCCTGTACAATGAGTAGAACAAATGTACTATTATAAAAAATATAGAACATACGTTAACAATTGACAGGTATCATGTTAACAATTTAAGTGGCTCAAAAAGACATATTGTATATCATTGAAACTATATGTAACATTAGGGCAAATATGCTTCTGCCTATGTCATGCTGTTGTTAACAGTTTTCACTCTTTTACTCGAATATAGCATAATAGATGAACATATATATGCTCTATTATTCATAAATCCGTGCCACGCAGTTGCAATGGGCCATGCAACACAACAATCAAATGTACTGCATGCAGTCATATGTCCAGTTGAAAAATATTTTTTTAATAATTACCTAATATAAATAAATAATAAAATAAATTAAAATATAAGAAAATGTGCCATAACCATGTCAGAATACATAAGTTACATATGTTTAGCCTACGCCATATTATGTGTGGTACGATCTAGGGTACACATATGTAATTTATGTATTCTTACATGGTTATGACACATTTTCTTGTATTTTGATTTATTTTATTACGTATTTATATTAGTTAATTATTAAAAAATATATTTTTCCACTGGACATCTGATTGTATGCAGTACATTTGATTGTTGTGTTGCATGCCCCATTACAACAGTGTGGCATGGATTTATGAATAATAGAGCATATATATATGTTCATCTATTATGCTATATTCGAGTAAAACAGTGAAAACTATTAACAACAGCATGACATAGGCAGAAGCATATTTGCCCTAATGTTACATATAGTTTTAATGATATACAATATGTCTTTTTGAGCCACTTACACTGTTAACATGATACCTGTCAATTTTTAACGTATGTTCTGTATTGTAACAAATAAGCCCTCGGTCACAAATATTAACTGTTGACTTAATATTTGTGACCGAGGGCTTATTTGTTACAATATAATTCTGACACGGTCACTGAACCTTAGCAGCTATGTTCAAAGTTGTATGTTCTGTATTTTTTATACTAGTACTTTTGTCCTACTCAATGTACAGGGGCCTGAAGATGGCATCAATGTAATGCCGAAATGGGAAGCACATAAGAAGTTCATATAATAAGCTTCTGCAATACATACGGCTGTTGGTAAATTATTGCATCAAGAAAGAAGCAAAAAATGGTCTCCAGGAGTCGATGAAAGATGAGAAAAGGAATCTTGTTTTAGCAAGACTACGCCCCTTCTCACAAGACAGCCATCACGTAACAAATTCCCGGGTTCGATTTCCGGCGGCGTCAGGGATTTTCTCCGCCTCGTGATGACTGGGTGTTGTGTGATGTCCTTAGGTTAGTTAGGTTTAAGTAGTTCTAAGTTCTAGGGGACTTATGACCATAGCTGTTAATTTCCATAGTGCTCAGAGCCATTTGAACTACACAACAAAAATTAGCCGATCCTCACTTTCAAATCCTCAAGCATACAGCCTGTCCACCTGACTTGGCCCTCTCAGATTATCATCCGTTACAAAACCTCCAGAAACATCTCTAGCGAAGACGATTTCTGAACAGTGAGGAAGATGGAAAGGAAGGGAGGTGACTGGTTTGCAGCAAAATCAAAGTCTTTCCTTTTAGGTGGATTTAAGAAGATGGAACAAAGACACCATAAATGTGTTGGGCTGAATGTGGAATACGTTGAGTAAATAATTTTTTTTTACGCCATACAGAATTTTTCTTTTATCAGCACCCCACTTAAGAAGATATCCGCACGGGGCGAAAAGTGGAAGCTGACGTTGAACAATAAAACGTTTGATGTCCTCCACATGAGCAATTAAAAAATGCTCGTTAAATTTGGGTTACAAGATATATCAACAAATTTAAATATTCTTGATTCAACTGCATATCTAGGTATTACAATAACGAATAACATAAAACTAAACCAACACAACTAATATGTTGTGTAGAAGATTAATCGCAGAGAGCGAGTTTTCGACAGAACTTTTATAACAAGCATCAAATCTACCAAAGAGGCTGCCTACGCTATGCCTGTCTGTCCTCTTCGAGAGTACTACTGTGCGATATGGGATCCTTACTAGATAGCACTGACAGACGACACCGAAAAATTCTAAAGAAGGGCAGCTCGTTTCGTATCATCGACAAAGATGGGAGACAGGGTCACGAATATGATAAGAGAGTTAGGGTGGCAATCACTAACACAAAGGGGTTTTTTGCTGAGGCGAAATTCTTCCACGAAATTGCAATCGCAAACTTTCTTCATCGAACGCGAAAGTGTTTTGTCGATGCCCGTCTGAGCAGGGATCATGGTTCAAATGGTTCAAATGGCTCTGAGCACTATGGGACTTAACATCTGTGGTCATCAGTCCCCTAGAACTTAGAACTACTTAAACCTAACTAACCTAAGGACATCACACACATCCATGACCGAGGCAGGATCCGGAACTGCGATCGTAGCAGCAGCGCGGTTCCGGACTGTAGCGTCTAGAACCGCTCGGCCACAGCGGCCGGCTGCCTGGCACTGCAACATGTTCGGGAGACAACATTTGGAAGACAGCACTCAGGTAAGAATCATCGGGGAAGTGGAAGGAAGGGTGACGAATGTAGAAGTTGGTATAGATATCAATATCATTTTGATATACACCGCATGTGGGACAAATAATCCCGGACTCCAATAGTGAATCTCAGTCGTGTAACAATGACATGCGGATATAAAAATTTTGAAAATTTGTACCTGATTTTAGTGTTTTGAAAGGAGGATATAAGATGAACATCAACAAAAGCAAAACGAGGATAATGGAATGTAGTCAAATTAAGTCGGGTGATGCTGACGGAATTAGATTAGGAAATGAGACACTTAAAGTAATAAAGGAGTTTTTCTTTTTGGGGAGCAAAATGACTGATGATGGTCGAAGTAGAGAGGATATAAAATGTGGACTGGCAATGGCGAGGGAAGTCTTTCTGAAGAAGAGAAATTTGTTAACATCGAGTAGAGATTTAAGTGTCAGGAAGTCGTTTCTGAAAGTATTTGTATAGAGTGTAGCGTTGTATGGAAGTGACACATGGACGATAAATAGTTTAGACAAGAAGAGAATAGAAGCTTTCGAAATGTGGTGCTACAGAAGAATGCTGAAGATTAGATGGGTAGATCACATAACTAATGAGGAGGTATTGAATAGAACTGGGGAGAAGAGGAGTTTGTGGCGCAGCTTGACAAGAAGAAGGGACCGGTTGGTAGGACATGTTTTGAGGCATCAAGGGATCACAAATTTAGCGTTGGAGGGCAGCGTGGAGGGTAAAAATCGTAGAGGGAGACCAAGAGATGAATACACTAAGCAGATTCAGAAGGATGTGGCTTGCAGTAGGTACTGGGAGATGAAGAAGCTTGCACAGGATAGAGTAGCATGGAGAGCTGCATCAAACCAGTCTCAGGACTGAAGACAACAACAAGTACCTGATTTACCAAAAATATCTCTATATATGATAGCAAAGTTCAACCAAAATACAAAAAGGTTATGATGCCTGTCTTCGTGCTTGCCATGCCCTACGTTGACCTTCAACGAATCTCTCCCCAATTGAGAATATTCAGAGCACCGTGGGCGGGGCCCACTAACCAGATCGGCATTCTGAGGATGTAACCCGCCAATTGGACAGAATTCAATACGATATCTCTCAGAGGGACATCCAATAGTTATGTCAATCAATGGCGAACCGAATAACTGCTTCCATAAAGGCCAGAGGTGGACTAACGCGTTATTGACTTATTCAGTTTGTGGAGCTCTTTCTCTTGAACATTATCATCATCGTCATTTAAGACTGATTATGCCTTTCAGCGTTCAGTCTGGAGCATAGGCCCCCTTATAAAATTCCTCCATGATCCCCTGTTCAGTGCTAACATTGGTGCCTCTTCTGATGTTAAGCCTATTGCTTCAAAATCATTCTTAACCGAATCCAGGTACCTTCTCCTTGGTCTGCCCCGACTCCTCCTACCCTCTACTGCTGAACCCATGAGTCTCTTGGGTAACCTTGCTTCTCCCATGCGTGTAACATGACCCCACCATCTAAGCCTTTTCGCTCTGACTGCTACATCTATAGAGTTCATTCCCAGTTTTTCTTTGATTTCCTCATTGTGGACACCCTCCTGCCATTGATCCCATCTACTAGTACCTGGAATCATCCTAGCTACTTTCATATCCGTAACCTCCTTTGTCCTCTTGAACAAATCATAAAACTCTCTTGAAACTGAAATCATACATGCACATCACATATCCCGGTTTCCGTCTCATCCGGAAAGTTCCTTCGTAGTGCGTCTTTTTTTTTTTTTTTTTTTTTTTGTCTTTGAGTGTACATTTAACTTTTAACTGGATTTTGATAAAACTTCTTCTTTATTTAATTGCACGTATTTATTACTGGGCTGCAGTAGGATAAGAATGTAACAGGCACGGTAATGATAAGAATTTCTCGATTGCAAAGCTTTTATATTTCGGTAGAACTAGTATCGTTTATAGTCGAAATTCGACCAACTGTGTTCATAAACTAACGAAACTCTAATTCTTTGAAATAATTAATAGGATTATATTCGTAAGCAGATTCTTGGTTCTTAGCTGAAAAAAGTCTTTCAAAACAGCTGCAGAGTTAGTATTATCAATGTCCACATTTTTGCTATCACACTGCTGATGCCTAAACGTCATGTCTCCAGTTCTTCATCTTTCAGTCCAACGGATTAGTGTTTTCATTCGAGTGATAGCCTAAAACATAATAAGGGAAGTGTAAACGTAGGCTTCCGCGGCCGTTGTCACAGTCAATAAAATTCTTCTGGGTTTGAGGCCGCATTGTCATCTGTAAAATTCCGACGTTTCGGCGACTGTTGCAAGGCGCCTTCCTCAGGGTGTATTGTTAACCGGAATACAGCCTGAGGAAGGCGCCTGGCAACAGTCGCCGAAACGTCGGAATTTTACAGATGACAATGCGGCCTCAAACCCAGAAGAATTTTATTGACTATAGTAAGGGAAGTTACAGCAATTCAGAATGAAGAAACTGGTAATTAGGAAATTACTTCAGTTTCTATGGTAACGGCGGCAAATGAGCATATAGTTAGATCTCTTTACTTATAGACTAAACTAAGCCAAAACACGGCGTCAATAAACAGCGTTATGTACAGTCTGTTTTGCCCCCAACAGCTTCGTGACTATGATGTTTTCCACTGCTGACACCATCAACGACCTAGCATTGTAGCTGTCGGGTATGTATGGATTACTGCAAATGAACCATGTAAATGTAAACATCTCTAGAACGCCATTTCAAGAAGCATTGTTACTTTCATGTGTCATTTCTACCACAACACCTGATCTGTAAGCAGGGCAGAAGTGGGTACCACTTCGATTTCCGATGTTGACCTATTGGAGATTTGAGTGTGTGATAGAGAAGGTATCATTAGAGTTATGAATAAGAAAACATGTGCTTCCTTTTACCACTCTTAATTCTTTTCTTTGTGCACATCTATGGCAAAGTGCCTTTAGAATTATAAGTTTCATTGGCCTCCCTCGTATTCCTGTTAAGTGGAATGTCGTTACACGTATTGCCAAATGCATTGAGTTTGACGGACATCATTTTGAGCATTTATTGCATTAATGTGGTATTTACATGTAATCACGCTGTAACAGCATGCGTTTTCAGAAATTATAAGTTCATAAAGGTACATGTAGCACATTGGAACAACCGAAATAAAATGTTCAAAGGTACCTAAGTTCTGTGTTTTTAATTTAAAAAATCTGTTACCAACTGTTCGTCTAAAATTGTGAGCCATATGTTTATTACAGCGCCATTTATCACAAAGCGAAAAGAGTGGTCCAACTAAAACATTCATATTTCTTTACGTACTACACGAATATGTAATAAAAAAGGGGGTTCCTATTTTAAAAAATGCAATTGATATCCGTTTGACCTATGGCAGCGCTATCTAGCGGACCAACCATAGCACCATCTTGTTTCACCGTTCAAGCTAGACGAGTTTCGTTGTTTGTAGTTTTTTCGTTTGACGCTTATTTCGTGAGATATTTGGCCCGGTCACTATCAACGGACCACCATGTAGAATATTTCTGGTATCTCAACTGCAGATTTTTCAGCGCTCATTTAACTTTAGGACTCTCTATCTCAGAATGAACAAAAATTGACTTGTAATACTATTGAAATAAGCACTGCATATGCAGTGTGCAACGAACGACCCCACTACTCCCCCCCCCCCCATTTCGCTTTTCCTCTCCTTCCCCCCTTTTTTATTTTCCCATCATCTGTCCAGTTTCTCCACACCTGCTCTCGGCTGTGGTGTGTCATATTTGCCAACCTTTTAGTGCAGTGTTCCAGTGAATGTTCAGTGTTGTTTCGTCTTTCCAAGTGTTGCGAACAGAAACCATGCTGTAGCTGGGTGTGAATTTTATGTCTTTTGCGAACAGAAACCAGACTGTCGCCGTGTTTTTTTAATTGTCTGTCTATTATTTTACCTGTCTGCTTCATACGTATTTTATTAGCATCATCATCCCTTTGTTCTATATTTTAAGTTCCACGATTTTTCCGCCATGTTACCATTTTTAAGTCTCAGGATTTTATCGCCTTTTTTTTATTATTTATTATCTTCACCTTTTTCAAACAAAGTCTGTAGGCTGAAGAGCGGTATACTAAGCTGCTGCCAGCTCGCCCCCTTCGTGGGGGAATCGAAATTCAAAATTCAATAAAGAAAAAAAAAAGACCCCACTGCAAAGCAAGTGACTGAATTTGCAGCGCAGTGCAAGCGGCAAGAGTTTGCAGTGGTTTGGGGCTGAAGGTCTGGTAAGGGCTGGTGAATACTGCTGCTTAGGTCTCGCGGATTGGCTGTACGCGTGCCTCGCTTCCCTCGTGAGCCACACCGCCCTGCTTCCTACGTAGCTGTTAATCCTGCTTTTGAACGACCCCTGGTGTCCGCCCTTGCGCTGCGAGACCAAGTGGCGCTCCTGCTCGCGTATGCCCGGGTGGTTTCAGTGACGCCGAGCGCCGCGGCGTTTTGAGCGCGAGGATAGGGAGACGTCTTCTTGCGCGGCGGCTTATCTGCGGCGGGCGTTGGCAGCGGCGGAGGGAGCGGTTCTTGCGCTGCCAGGGCTCGCTGCCAGGGCTCGGCCCTGCCACGTGGCACCTGCGCTCCGCCACCGCCCCTGAACACCGCCCTTCCCGGCCCTTCTGCGCTATTAAACACCGCAGCCCGGCTCCCAGCGGCTAATGAGGCGCCCCGGGACGCCGGCAGAGGTCGCAGCTAAACGCTCCTCGCCGAATGCATAGGCGGTGGACGTTCCAGCGCAGAAGAGGCCCAAAATCACAGGTGACCAACTTTACTTGCCTCGCCGGGTACCGGATACCAGGTCAAAATCCGGCGGATAGATGATTTGCTCCACCGCAGAAGAGGCCCAGCGGGTGTACAGTAGCCGGACAATCCAAAGTAGTTTTGGTATATCAGAGAAACTATCCGATATCCGGCCAATCCAGACTAATTTTAATGTCCGCCCAGACACATATACACTGCTGGCCATTAAAATTGCTACACCAAGAAGAAATGCAGATGACAAATGGGTATTCATTGGACAAATATATTATAATAGAACTGACATGTGATTACATTTTCACGCAGTTTCGGTGCATAGATCCTGAGATATCAGTACCCAGAACAACCACCTCCGGCCTGGGCATTGAGTCAAACAGAGGAGCTTGGATGGCGTGTACAGGTACAGCTGCCCATGCAGCTTCAACACGATACCACAGTTCATCAAGAGTAGTGACTGGTGAATTGTGTCGAGCCAGTTGTTCGGCCACCATTGACCAGACGTTTTCAATTGGTGAGAGATCTGGAGAATGTGCTGGCCAGGGCAGCAGTCGAACATTTTCTCTATCCACGAAGGGGGCGAGCTGGCAGCAGCTTAGTATACCGCTCTTCAGCCTACAGACTTTGTTTGAAAAAGGTGAAGATAATAAATAATAAAAAAAAGGCGGTAAAATCTGAGACTTAAAAATGGTAACATGGCGGAAAAATCGTGGAACGTAAAACATAGAACAAAGGGATGATGATGCTAATAAAATACATATGAAGCAGACAGGTAAAATAATAGACAGACAATTAAAAAAACACGGCGACAGTCTGGTTTATGTTCGCAAAAGACATAAAATTCACACCCAGCTACAGCATGGTTTCTGTTCGCAACACTTGGAAAGACGAAACAACACTGAACATTCACTGGAACACTGCACTAAAAGGTTGGCAAATATGGCACACCACAGCCGAGAGCAGGTGTGGGGAAACTGGACAGATGATGGGAAAATAAAAAAGGAGGGAAGGAGAGGAAAAGCGAAAGGGGGGGGGGGGGGAGTTGTGGGGTCGTTCGTTGCACACTGCATATGCGGTGCTTGTTTCAATAGTGTTACAAGTCAATTTTTGTTCATTCTGAGATAGAGAGTCCTAAAGTTAAATGAGCGCTGAAAAATCTGCAGTTGAGATACCAGAAATATTCTACATGGTGGTCCATTGACAGTGACCGGGCCAAATATCTCACGAAATAAGCGTCAAACGAAAAAACTACAAACAACGAAACTCGTCTAGCTTGAACGGTGAAACAAGATGGCGCTATGGTTGTCCCGCTAGATGGCGCTGCCATAGGTAAAATGGATATCAACTGTGTTTTTTTAAATAGGAACCCCCATTTTTATTACTTATTCGTGTAGTACGTAAAGAAATATGAATGTTTTAGTTGGACAACTTTTTTCGCTTTGTGATAAATGGCGCTGTAATAAACATATGGCTCACAATTTTAGACGAACAGTTGGTAACAGGTAGATTTTTTAAATTAAAAACACAGAACTTAGGTACGTTTGAACATTTTATTTCGGTTGTTCCAATGTGCTACATGTACCTTTATGAACTTATAATTTCTGAAAACGCATGCTGTTACAGCGTGATTACATGTAAATACCACATTAATGCAATAAATGCTCAAAATGATGTCCGTCAAACTCAATGCATTTGGCAATACGTGTAACGACATTCCACTCAACAGGAATACGAGGGAGGCCAATGAAACTTATCCTGCTGAAACGTAGGGTTTCGCAGGGATCGAATGGAGGGCAGAGCCACTGGTCGTAACACATCTGAAATGTTACGTCCACTGTTCAAAGTGCCGTCAATGCGGACAAGAGGTGACCGAGACATGTAACCAATGGCACCCCATACCATCACGCCGGGTGATACGCCAGTATGGCGATGACGAATACACGCTTCCAATGTGCGTTCACCGCGATTTCGCCAAACACGGATGCGACCATCATGATGCTGTAAACAGAACCTGGATTCATCAGAAAAAATGAAGTTTTGCCATTCGTGCACCCAGGTTCGTCGTTGAGTACACCATCGCAGGCGCTCCTGTCTGGGATGGAGCGTCAAGGGTAACCGCAGCCATTGTCTCTGATGTGATACTCACTGCTGCTGCAAACGTCGTCGAACTGTTCCTGCAAATGGCTGTCGTATTGCAAACGTCTTCGTTGACTTAGGGATCGAAACGTGGTTGCACGATCCGTTACAGCCATGCAGATAAGATGCCTGTCATCTCGACTGCTATTGATATGAGGCCGTTGGGATCCAGCACGGCGTTCCGTATTACGGCCCTGAACCCACCGGTTCCATGTTCTGCTAAGACTCATTGAATCTCGACCAACGCGAGCAGCAATATCGCGATACTATAAACCGAAATCGCAATAGGCTACAATCCGACCTTTATCAAAGTCGGAAACATGATGGTACGCATTTCTCCTCCTTACACGAGCCAGCCTGCACACAGGACAGCCAGTGATTTTCATATATAGCGCTACGTGGCGTTACCAATAAGAAAACCTAAACAGCCTACTTACAGACTTCAGTTCTCCGTCCGGTAGATCACCACGGTCAGCACAGTATGAAAATTCCATAGCTCGACCTTTGGGGCCTCCATGGTCATAACGGGACGAAAACTTCATATAAACGACTTTCTTCAATTCCCAGTTAAGATACTGTAAGGACAAATGAAACCACAATGTCTTCAGATAAAATCACCATTTATTATTCAATAATAAAGTGAAATAGTACTTGTACTGTACTAGAGGCAGTAAAGTACCGCGTTCTGGCGCTATACAGGCAAATCGTGTCCGACCGACCGCCGTGTCGTCCTCTGCTAAAGCCGTCATTAGGTGTCATATGGATGAGAATACAGCCAGCACAAATAGAAACTGGAACAACAGGCGTCGGCTGAATTTTCTGGCATTACAGTCATCTAATATTAAAAACGAGAGAAAGTGAATGTGAGAGGTAGAGAGACAGAGAGAGAGAGAGAGAGAGAGAGAGAGAGAGAGAGAGAGAGAGAGAGACGTGGGGGAGGGGGAGAGAGGATGGCAGGAGAAAGCAGTTAAAATCAAAGGGAGAGAGAGAGAGAGAGAGAGAGAGAGAGAGGGAGATCGCATCCAACAAATGGCCGCCACTCTTTTTAAGCCGAGGAAGGCAATTTTTGCAACCGACACTCCGAAATTACTCGCCCGGCAGATAACGCCACTGGTGCGTGTGAGCAAGTGTGTATGTGCACTTCCTGCCGCCATAAACCACACAGAGGCGGTGCAGTACGTCCTCTCACACACAAACACGCGAACACATTCGCGCTTTTCGTTCGCCGATAAGAGCGCGGCTCACTTCCTGCAGTATTTCTGCAAGTCGCGGTCGGCCCTCGGCCCTTTTCCGCGGCCCTTGGGGCCCGGCCGGGCCGTCCCTGACCGGAAATCATCAGAGCCAGCCAGGAGGGCACATCTCCAGGGAAGCCGCCGCGCAGCTGCGAAATTAGCCCGCCCCCTCCACCCCCTCTTTCTCTTCCTCCTTCTCTTCCTCTTTATCTGCCGCCTCTCCCGTGCACCCCACCCCTCGACTACCCCACTCCACGCCCTGCGGGGGTTTTATCTCGGAGAAGCGCTTATAATAATGTGCTGCGCGCGCGCCGACGTGATAACAGATTCGCAGGAGCGCTTCTTCTAATTTCCCCCCCAACCCTTCAGGCGCTGGCCTGGTTCTCTCCACCCACCCCTGAACGACACATCTGCATTTCTTGCCGCCCTAACTGCTACCCCTATGCTCTCGCTATCAGCGGCGAGGTCCCTGCTAACACACAATTTACCTCGTGCTTACTCCCTCGCCTTTTCCTTCCAAACGTGTATGACAAACTGTTCGCGACTTCACGTATCAGCCATCGACACTCACATCTAAGGGCTTCTCTATTCCGATCATGCATATTCTGAAATGCTCTGTCTTTTCGCGTATCTTAACCCGCAGAACGAACGATAGGCCAACGAGCACACATCACAGTGCAGTCTATATTACAGAACAGCTAATCCGCGGATCATGGCACCAGCTCCCAAATGTCGCATGCCTATCTACCAGCATCCACGAACAACAAAAATTTTATTTTTATTATTTCATGTAATCATTGCCTACATATGCTGTGTCCGGTTACCGTCAGATCACCCAAGTTAAGCGCTGTCGGGCTTGGTCGGCAGTTGGATGGGTGACCATGCACTGTTGCCATTATTCGGGGAGCACTCAGCCTCGTGATGCCAATTGAGGAACTACTCGACCGAATAGTAGCGGCTCCGGTCAAAGAAAACCTTCGTAACGACCGGGAGAGCGGTGTGCTGACCCCACGCCCCTCCCATCCGCATCCTCATCTGAGGATGACACGGCGGTCGGATGGTCCTAGTATGCCACTTGTGCACTTGTAGCCTGAAGATGGAGTGCTTATATATATATATATATATATATATATATATATATATATATATATATATATATATATATATATATATATATATATACTCCTGGAAATTGAAATAAGAACACCGTGAATTCATTGTCCCAGGAAGGGGAAACTTTATTGGCACATTCCTGGGGTCAGATACATCACATGATCACACTGACAGAACCACAGGCACATAGACACAGGCAACAGAGCATGCACAATGTCGGCACTAGTACAGTGTATATCCACCTTTCGCGGCAATGCAGGCTGCTATTCTCCCATGGAGACGATCGTAGAGATGCTGGATGTAGTCCTGTGGAACGGCTTGCCATGCCATTTCCACCTGGCGCCTCAGTTGGACCAGCGTTCGTGCTGGACGTGCAGACCGCGTGAGACGACGCTTCATCCAGTCCCAAACATGCTCAATGGGGGACAGATCCGGAGATCTTTCTGGCCAGGGTAGTTGACTTACACCTTCTAGAGCACGTTGGGTGGCACGGGATACATGCGGACGTGCATTGTCCTGTTGGAACAGCAAGTTCCCTTGCCGGTCTAGGAATGGTAGAACGATGGGTTCGATGACGGTTTGGATGTACCGTGCACTATTCAGTGTCCCCTCGACGATCACCAGTGGTGTACGGCCAGTGTAGGAGATCGCTCCCCACACCATGATGCCGGGTGTTGGCCCTGTGTGCCTCGGTCGTATGCAGTCCTGATTGTGGCGCTCACCTGCATGGCGCCAAACACGCATACGACCATCATTGGCACCAAGGCAGAAGCGACTCTCATCGCTGAAGACGACACGTCTCCATTCGTCCCTCCATTCACGCCTGTCGCGACACCACTGGAGGCGGGCTGCACGATGTTGGGGCGTGAGCGGAAGACGGCCTAACGGTGTGCGGGACCGTAGCCCAGCTTCATGGAGACGGTTGCGAATGGTCCTCGCCGATACCCCAGGAGCAACAGTGTCCCTAATTTGCTGGGAAGTGGCGGTGCGGTCCCCTACGGCACTGCGTAGGATCCTACGGTCTTTGCGTGCATCCGTGCGTCGCTGCGGTCCGGTCCCAGGTCGACGGGCACGTGCACCTTCCGCCGACCACTGGCGACAACATCGATGTACTGTGGAGATCTCACGCCCCACGTGTTGAGCAATTCGGCGGTACGTCCACCCGGCCTCCCGCATGCCCACTATACGCCCTCGCTCAAAGTCCGTCAACTGCACATACGGTTCACGTCCACGCTGTCGCGGCATGCTACCAGTGTTAAAGACTGCGATGGAGCTCCGTATGCCACGGCAAACTGGCTGACACTGACGGCGGCGACGCACAAATGCTGCGCAGCTAGCGCCATTCGACGGCCAACACCGCGGTTCCTGGTGTGTCCGCTGTGCCGTGCGTGTGATCATTGCTTGTACAGCCCTCTCGCAGTGTCCGGAGCAAGTATGGTGGGTCTGACACACCGGTGTCAATGTGTTCTTTTTTCCATTTCCAGGAGTATATATATATATATATATATATATATATATATATATATATATATATATATAGGGTGTTACAAAAAGGTACGGCCAAACTTTCAGGAAACATTCCTCACACACAAAGAAAGATAATATGTTATGTGGACATGTGTCCGGAAACGCTTACTTTCCATGTTAGAGCCAGCGTGATTTCAAACACTTTGTTACAGGAAATGTTCAAAATGTCCTCCGTTAGCGAGGATACATGCATCCACCCTCCGTCGCATGGAATCGCTGATGCGCTGATGCAGCCCTGGAGAATGGCGTATTCTATCACAGCCGTCCACAATACGAGCACGAAGAGTCTCTACATTTGGTACCGGGGTTGCGTAGACAAGAGCTTACAAATGCCCCCATAAATGAAAGTCAAGAGGGTTGAGGTCAGGAGAGCGTGGAGGCCATGGAATTGGTCCGCCTCTACCAATCCATCTGTCACCGAATCTGTTGTTGAGAATCGTACGAACACTTTGACTGAAATGTGCAGGAGCTCCATCGTGCATGAACCACGTGTTGTGTCGTACTTGTAAAGGCACATGTTCTAGCAGCACAGGTAGAGTATCCCGTATGAAATCATGATAACGTGCTCCACTGAGCGTAGGTGGAAGAACATGGGGCCCAATCAAGACATCACCAACAATGCCTGCCCAAACGTTCACAGAGAATCTGTGTTGATGACGTGGTTGCACAATTGCGTGCGGATTCTCGTCAGCCCACACATGTCGATTGTGAAAATTTATAATTTGATCGCGTTGGAATGAAGCCTCATCCATAAGGAGAACATTTGCACTGAAATGAGGATTGGCACATTGTTGGATGAACCATTCGCAGAAGTGTACCCGTGAAGGCCAATCAGCTGCTGATAGTGTCTGCACACGCTGTACATGGTACGGAAACAACTGGTTCTCCCGTAGCACTCTCCATACAGTGACGTGGTCAACGTTACCTTGTACAGCAGCAACTCCTCTGTCGCTGACATTAGGGTTATCGTCAACTGCACGAAGAATCGCCTCGTCCATTGCAGGTGTCCTCGTCGTTCTAGGTCTTCCCCAGTCGCGAGTAATAGGCTGGAATGTTCCGTGCTCCCTATGACGCCGATCAATTGCTTCGAACGTTTCCTGTCGGGACACCTTCGTTATGGAAATCTGTCTCGATAAAAACGTACCGCGCCACGGCTATTGCCCCGTCCTAATCCATATATCAAATGGGCATCTACCAACTCCGCATTTGTAAACATTGCACTGACTGCAAAACCACGTTCGTGATGAACGCTAACCTGTTGATGCTACGTACTGGTGCGCTTGATGCTAGCACTGTAGAGTAATGAGTCGCATGTCAACACAAGCACCGAAGTCAACATTACCTTCCTTCAATTGGGCCAACTGGCGGTGAATCGAGGAAGTACAGTACATTCTGACGAAATTAAAATGAGCTCTAACATGGAAATTAAGCGTTTCCGGACACATGTCCACATAACATCTTTTCTTTCTTCGCGTGTGAGAATTGTTTCCTGAAAGTTTGGCCGTACCTTTTTGTAACACATATATATTGTACCACGTAGACTGATGGGCCAAACCAATTTTGCCACTGCCCACCGCAACATTGCATGCCGCCTGGTGGCGTTTCGCACACATGACGCGGTAACAACAGTATGTAAGCGGAACCGACATGGACAGAGGACCACACCAGCGAAGATATGGGCTGCAAATGGGAAAATCCATTGAGACAAGCAACTTTGAGAAAGGGCAGATTATTATTACGCAGAGCGTGTGAACGAGTATCTCGAAAACGGCGTAGCTGCTCGAATGTGCATGTGGTACTGTCGTTAGCATCTACGGAAAAAGGTAGAACAGTAAACTACCACTATGTGCTAAATGATTCGACATCCACGACTCTTCACAGACTGTTGGGTTCGGAGGCTTGTCTGCTCTGTAAAGTAGGATGGATGGTGATCCGTGGCATCTCTGCCGAGCCGACCGCTGTGGCCGAGCGGTTCTAGGCGCTTCAGTCCGGAACCACGCAGCTGCTGCTGCCGCAGGTTCGAATCCTGCCTCGGGCAGTGATGTGTGTGATGTCCTTAGGTTAGTTAGGTTTACATAGTTCTCAGTCTAGGGGACTGATGACCTCAGATGTTAAGTCCCATAGTGCTTAGAGCCATTTGAACCATTTCTGAACTATCTCTACCGAAAGAGGTCAATGCTGGTGCGAGCACAAGTGTTTCGGAATACACCGTTCACCCTACACTGTTGACCAAGGAGCTCTGCAGCAGACCACCCCTGCGTTTTCACATGCCGACCCAACGACACCGTCAGTTACGATTACAGTCCCCACGGGACCATCGGAATTCGACCGTCGATCAATGGAAACGTGTCGCCTCTTTGTGAGAATCACTTGCTACTCTAGATCGATGGTCGTATCCACAAACGCCGTCATCGGAGTGAACGGCGGCTCGAAACGTGCAGCGCGCCACGGACGAAGGCTGATGTGACCAGTATTATGGTACGGGAGAGATTCTCCTGCGCTTGCATGGGACCTGTGCTAGACACACTGACATCTGTGAACCACATGAATCCCTTCATACTTGATGTCCCCCCCGACGGCGATATCATCTTTCAGCAGTGCAATTTCCGTGTCTCGGAGCCAGAACCGTGCTACAATGGTTTGAGGAGCATTATAGTGAACTCATGTTGACCTATCACCACGTATGCATATCAGCGAACCATTATTTACGCGAATTACATGACCTGTGCTTAGACATCTAATGCCACATACCTCCACAAACCTACCAACGAACTGTCGGATCCCTGGTACCCAGAATCAGTGATGTATTTCGTTCAAAGACGGAAAAAAAGGCCATTAAGCAGGTGGCGATGTTTTGGCGCATCAGTGTATTTTCTTACGTTAGAGATTTATAACTACCATAGTCTACTGTAGACTTTCATAAGTAAGCGTAGACTATAGTATGCTTGCTTATGATAGTCAACATTACCCTAAGGTAATTTTCCTAATACCTTTCGTCAGTTAAGGTCGTGTCCGCATTACCTGTATGTTAGGTGTGTTGCATACCTGTAGGGCGTTACCTAATAACATTCGCTTTCTCTGCGTATGCGACCACTGACTTACTAGATTCCCCCCAAAAACAGAGAGTGGTGAACCACCTAGAAACCGAGTGAGATTATACACTACTGGCCATTAAATTTGCTACACCAAGAAGAAATGCAGATGATAAACGGGTATTCATTGGACAAATATATTATACTAAATATATTATACTATAACTGACATGTGATTACAAAATGGTTCAAATGGCTCTGAGCACTATGGGACTGAGGTCATCAGTCCCCTAGAACTTAGAACTACTTAAACCTAACTAACCTAAGGACACCACACAGATCCATGCCCGAGGCAGGATTCGAACCTGCGACCGTAGCAGTCGCGCGGTTCCGGACTGCGCGCCTAGAACCGCGAGACCACCGCGGCCGGCACAGCTACAGCTGCCCATGCTGCTTCAACACGATACCACAGTTAATCAAGTGTAGTGACTGGCGTATTGTGACGAGCTACTTGCTCGGCCACCATTGACCAGATGTATTCAATTGATAAGAGATCTGGAGAATGTGCTGGCCAGGGCAGCAGTCGAACATTTTCTGTATCCAGAAAGGCCTGTACAGTACCTGCAACATGCGCTCGTGCATTATCCTGCTAAAATGTAGGGTTTCGCAGGGATCGAATGAAGGATAGGGCCACGGGTCGTAACACATCTCAAATGTAACGTCCACTCTTCAAAGTGCCGTCAATGCGAACAAGAGGCGACCCAGACGTGTAACCAATGGCACCCCATACCATCACGCCGGATGATACGCCAGTATCGCGATGACGAATACACGCTTCCAATGTGCGTTCACGAGATGTCGCTGAATACGGATGGGACCATCATGATGCTGTAAACAAAACCTGGATTCATCGGAAAAATATGACGTTTTGCCATTCGTGCACCCAGGTTCGTCGTTGAATACACCATCGTAGGCGCTCCTGTCTGTGATGCAGTGTCAAGGGTAACCGCAGCCATGGTCTCCGAGCTGATAGTCCATGCTGCTGCAAACGTCGTCGAACTGTTCGTGCAGATGGTTGTTGTCTTGCAAACGTCCCCATCTGTTAGGGATCGAGACGTGGCTGCACGATCCGTTACAGCCATGAGAATAAGATGCCTGTCATCTCGACTGCTAGTGATACGAGGCCGTTGGGATCCAGCACGGCGTTCCGTATTACCCTCCTGAACCCACCGATTCCGTATTCTGCTAACAGTCATTGGATCTCGACCAATGCCAGCAGCAATGTCACGATACGATAAACCGCAATAGCGATAGGCTACAATCCGACCTTTATCAAAGTCGGAAACGTGATGGTAGGCATTTCTCCTCCTTACACGAGGCATCACAACAACGTTTCACCAGGCAACGCCGGTCAACTGCTGTCTGTGTATGAGAAATCGGTTGGAAACTTTCCTCATGTCAGCACGTTGTAGGTGTCGCCACCGGCGCCAACCTTGTGTGAATGCTCTGAAAAGCTAATCATTTGCATTTTCTTCTTTTCGGTCAAATTTCGCGTCTCTAGCACATCATCTTCGTGGTGTAGGAATTTTAATGGCCAGTAGTGTATAAAGGGCTGGGTAACTTATGGAACATTTTTGCTCTATGTAGTTATCTTACTGTCTTTTACGTAAAACTAAACACTATTTATAGCGAAATTGAGATCGTCAGGGTTTAATCCAGGCTTTATTCAACAGTCGTTAATTTGTTACATTGAACAGACAGATTTTTAAAAATTATGGATTTATTATAGAGCGCTAGAAATCGCAATTTCCTCGTCAAAAAGGAAAAATAATATAAAATAAACGCAATACAAAAATTTATCAAGCCTCGCTTCAATACTTAGTCGTAGTTTTATAAAAAATGTTTGTATTATTCACAAACAACTTCAGCATTTAGCAATAATAAAAGGGTCATGGTGAACAATGTACTACTGAGTACAAAATAACAATAATTGCACATATATTATTTATGTTTGTGCGTGTAAACTTCACTTGCATCAAAAGTGGATGCTTTGATTACATAAAAGTGCAAAAGTTGTGCGAACAACTAATTTTTATTACTTATCAAGTGCAATTTATTTTCTGTAAGGAAATAAAACACACAATGGACTAACAATGAATGACGTGCGATTCTAATTAAGAAAAAAAATCAGAAATCGTTGTTTCCCAGTCTATCTCTTACACATTGATTTATGTTTCTTTCCCTAACATCTCTACCAATACGTTCATTCCGAAGAACACTAGTGAGAAAATTTAGTGAACCGGCATCTGAAGCTGACTGCAGAATGATCCTACTGCCGCCAACATACATTTTGCGTAGGGACCACGAAGACAAGGTACGAGAAATTTGGGCTCATACGGAGGCATACGACAGTTTCTGAGGCATCAAGGGATCACCAATTTAGTATTGGACGGAAACGTGGAGGGTAAAAGAGGGAGACCAAGAGATGAATACACTAAGCAGATCCAAAAGGATGTAGGTTGCACTCATTACTCTGAGATGAAGAAGCTTGCACAGGATAGAGTAGCTTGGAGAGCTGCACCAAAGCCGTCTCTGGACTGAAGACCACAACAACAACGGGGGCATATAGACTGTCGTTTTTCCCTGGCTCTATCTGCAACTGGCACAGGAAAGGAAACGACTAGTTGTGGTAAAGGGTACCATCCGCAACGCACCGTATGGTGGCTTGCAGAGTACATGTAGTTGTTGGAGTGCGGGAAGAATGATTGACATAGCTTTCTCAATACAAGTGAATGACACGGGAAGTAACCCTAATACGTGGCACAATGAAAAGTACTTTCTGCCACGCTCTTCACAGTGGTTTGCAGACTGTAAATTTAGGTGTAGCTCTAGAGAAGACACCTGCACGGAGCTCGGTGGTTAAGTAGTTGGAGAGGCGGAGTAGTACAGAGTACCCTCCGCCACGCACCGTACGGTGGCTTGCAGAGTATGTATGTACATGTACTTGTAATGCGAAGGCTATGTCTGTCATTCTTCCCGCGCTCCAAGAAGTGAATGACACAGGAAGTAACCCTAATACGTGGCACAATGAAAAGTACCCTCCGCCACACTCTTCACAGTGGTTTGCAGACTGTAGATTTAGGTGTAGGTCTAGAAGAGACACCTGCACAGAGCTCGGTGGTTAAGTAGTTGGAGAGGCGGAGTAGTACAGGGTACCCTCCGCCACGCACAGTACGGTGGCTTGCAGAGTATGTATGTAAATGTAGTTGTATTGCGAAGGCTATGTCTGTCATTCTTCCCGTGCTCCAACAAGTGAATGACACGTGAGGTAACCCTAATACGTGGACAATGAAAAGTACCCTCCGCCACGCTCTTCACAGTGGTTTGCAGACTGTAGATTTAGGAGTGGGTCTTGAGGAGACACTGCCCACAGCTCGGTGGTTAAGTAGTTGGAGAGGTGGGATAGTACAGGGTACCCTCCGCCACGCACCGTACGGTGGCTTGCAGAGTATGTATGTAAATGTAGTTGTATTGCGAAGGCTATGTCTGTCATTCTTCCCGTGCTCCAACAAGTGAATGACACGGGAAGTAACCCTAATACGTGGCACAATGAAAAGTACCCTCCGCCACGCTCTTCACAGTGGTTTGCAGACTGTAGATTTAGGTGTAGGTCGAGACACCTGCCCACAGCTCGGTGGTTAAGTAGTTGGAGAGGCGGAGTAGTACAGGGTACCCTCTGCCACGCACCGTACGGTGGCTTGCAGAGTATGTATGTACATGTAGTTGTATTGCGAAGGCTATGTCTGTCATTCTTCCCGCGCTCCAACAAGTGAATGACACGTGAAGTTTCCCTAATACCTGACAAAATGAAAAGTACCCTCCGCCACGCCCTTCACAGTGGTTTGCAGACTGTAGATTTAGGTGTAGCTCTAGAGGAGACACCTGCACAGAGCTCGGTGGTTAAGTAGTTGGAGAGGCGGAGTAGTACAGGGTACCCTCCGCCACGCACCTTACGGTGGCTTGCAGAGTATGTATGTACATGTACTTGTATTGCGAAGGCTATGTCTGTCATTCTTCCCGCGCTCCAACAAGTGAATGACACGTGAAGTTTCCCTAATACCTGACAAAATGAAAAGTACCCTCCGCCACGCCCTTCGCAGTGGTTTGCAGACTGTAGATTTAGGTGTAGCTCTAGAGGAGACACCTGCACAGAGCTCGGTGGTTAAGTAGTTGGAGAGGCGGAGTAGTACAGGGTACCCTCCGCCACGCACCTTACGGTGGCTTGCAGAGTATGTATGTACATGTACTTGTATTGCGAAGGCTATGTCTGTCATTCTTCCCGCGCTCCAACAAGTGAATGACACGGGAAGTAACCGTAATACATGGCACAATGAAAAGTACCCTCCGCCACGCTTTTCACAGTGGTTTGCAGACTGTAGATTTAGGTGTAGGTCGAGACACCTGCCCACAGCTGGGTGGTTAAGTAGTTGGAGAGGCGGAGTAGTACAGGGTACCCTCTGCCACGCACCGTACGGTGGCTTGCAGAATATGTATGTACATGTAGTTGTATTGCGAAGGCTATGTCTGTCATTCTTCCCGCGCTCCAACAAGTGAATGACACGTGAAGTTTCCCTAATACCTGACAAAATGAAAAGTACCCTCCGCCACGCCCTTCACAGTGGTTTGCAGACTGTAGATTTAGGTGTAGCTCTAGAGGAGACACCTGCACAGTGCTCGGTGGTTAAGTAGTTGGAGAGGCGGAGTAGTACAGGGTACCCTCCGCCAACCACCGTATGGTGGCTTGCAGAGTACGTATGTACATGTAGTTGTATTGCGAAGGCTATGTCAGTAATTCTTCCCGCGCTCCAAGAAGTGAATGACACGGGAAGTAACCCTAATACGTGGCACAATGAAAAGTACTGTCTGCCACGCTTTTCACAGTGGTTTGCAGACTGTAGATTTAGGTGTAGGTCTAGAGAAGACACCTGGACAGAGGTCGTTGGTTAAGTAGTTGGAGAGGCGGAGTAGTACAGGGTACCGTCCGCCACGCACCTTACGGTGGCTTGCAGAGTATGTATGTACATGTACTTGTATTGCGAAGGCTATGGCTGTCATTCTTCCCGCGCTCCAACAAGTGAATGACACGGGAAGTAACCCTAATACATGGCACAATGAAAAGTACCCTCCGCCACGCTCTTCACAGTGGTTTGCAGACTGTAGATTTAGGTGCAGGTCTAGAGAAGACACCTGCACAGAGCTAGGTGGTTAGGTAGTTGGAGAGGCGGAGCGCATCAGCATGAAGTGCGACCCTGGACCCTGTGCCCCCTCCCCACTCCTACGCCCCTCCCCCCCCCCCCCCCCCCGCCCACCACCGTGGACACGCGGCTAGCTAGCTCCCGCGTCCTCCCTGCCGCCTTCCATCACGTGCGCGCCCGAAGAGGCGGGTGCGAGGTTTTTGCTTATCGCCGTAGCGACGGACGACTATCGATCGAGGTATCGTTCGCGTCGTCGCTCCTACTGTGTCTCCCTGGGGGAGTATTAGCGACGCAGGCGGCAGTGGCGGTGGCGGGGGTGGAGGGGGTGGTGGAGTTTGGGGCGGTGAAGTGGCAAGCCGCCGGGGGCGAAGGCGCTGCCACCGGCTGATGCACGGCTGCCGGCGGAACGACGTCTCTCTCTCTATATACAAGTGATTAGCGCACAGTTTACCATCTCTAACTTCGTTTTTCCTTCGCCGTACAGTTTTGTTACTTCATGTATTCCACCCAATTCGAATCAAGAACAGTTGCCAGCATGAGTAAATTATAAGTAGTTATCTTCGGAGTAGTGAAGCAGCCTTCCTGTCCAGAATGTATACCAGTTAGGTTCTTCTCAGAGCATGCTGATGCAAAAGCTCCATACTTAACAATCATATACATCTACATCTACATGGATACTCTGCAAATCACATTTAAGTGCCTGGCAGAGGGTTCATCGAACCACCTGCACAATTTTCTATTATTCCAATCTCATACGGGAGAGAGTGTCACAGAAATGATAACAGCATTTCGGGTGGAAATAATTAAAAGAAGGGAGTTTTTCGTTGAGACGGGATCTTCTCACGAAATTCCAATCACCAACTTACTCCTCCGAATGCGAAAATATTTTGTTGACACCGACCTACATAGGGAGAAACGATCACCACGATGAAAATAAGGGAAATCAGAGCTCGTACGGAAAGATATAGGTGTTCATTCTTTCTGCGCGCTATACGAGATTGGAATAACAGAGAATTGTGAAGGTGGTTCGATGAACCCTCTGCCAGGCACTTAAATGTGATTTGCAGAGTATACATGTAGATGTAGATATATCCGTGGAAAGAGTGAACACCTATATCTTTCCGTACGAGCTATGATTTTCCTTATTTTATCGTGGTGATTGTTTCTCCCTATGTAGGTCGGCGTCAACAAAATATTTTCGCTTTGGGAGGAGAAAGTTGGTGATTGGAATTTCGTGAGGAGATTCCGTCGCAATGAAAAACGCCTTTCTTTTAATGATGTCCAGCCCAAATCCTGTATTGTTTCAGTGACACTCTCTCCCATATTTCGCGATAATACAAAACGTTCTGCCCTTCTTTGAACTTTGTCGATGCGCTCCGTCAGTCCTATCTGGTAAGTATCCTACACCGCGCAGCAGCCGGCCGCGGTGGTCTAGCGGTTCTAGGCGCGCAGTCCGGAACCGCGGGACTACTACGGTCGCAGGTTCGAATCCTGCCTCGGGCATGGATGTGTGTGATGTCCTTAGGTTAGTTAGGTTTAAGTAGTTCTAAGTTCTAGGGGACTGATGACCACAGATGTTAAGTCCCATAGTGCTCAGAGCCATTTGAACCATTTTGAACACCGCGCAGCAGTATTTTAAAAGAGGACGGACAAGCGAAGTGTAGGCAGTCTCCTTAGTAGACCTGTTACATTTCGCAAGAGTCCTTGCAAATAAAACACAATCTTTGATTATGTGTTCCTTCGAATTTAAGTTATCCGTAATTTAATTCCTAGGTATTTAGTTGAATTACAGCCTTTAGATTAAACTGATTTATCGTGTAACCGATCTTTAACTGATTCCTTTTAGCACTTATGTGGATGACCTCACTCTTTTTATTATTTAGGGTTAACTGCCAAGTTTCGCACCATTCAGACAACGTTTCTAAATCGTTTTGCAATTTCTTTTAATCTTCTGATGACTTTATAAGTCAATAAACGACAGCGTCATCTGCAAACAATCTAAGACGGCTCCTCAAATTGTGTCCCATATCGTTTATATAGATAAGGAACTGCAAAGGGCCTATAACACTAGCTATGGGAACGCCAGATACCACTTCTGTTTTACACGATGACTTTCCGTCAGTTACTACGAACTGTGACCTCTTTGACAGGAAATCACAAATCCAGTCACATAACTGAGACGGTAATCCATAAGCACGCAATTTCACTATAAGCCGCTTGTGTGGTACAGTATCGAAAGACTTCCTGAAATCCAGAAATACGGAATCTATCTGAAATCCCTTGTCAATATTTCCAAACCCACGTTGACTTTTTGTCAATAGACCGTTTTCTTCGAGGTAGTTCATAATGTTCCAACACAATGTATGTTCCAAACTCTTGCTGCATATCGACGTTAACGATATGGGCCTATAATTTAGTGGATTACTCCTACTACCTTTTTTGAATATTGGTGTAACCTGTGCAACTTTCCAGTCTTTGGGTACGGATCTTTCGTCGAGCGAACGGTTGGATTAGATTGTTAAGTATGGAGCTATTGCATCAGCATACTCTGAAAGGAACCTAATTGGTATACAGTCTAGACCAGAAGACTTGCTTTTATTAAGTGATTTAAGTTGCTTCACGACTCCGAGGATATTTACTTCTACGTTACTCATGTTGGCGGGCTGTTCTTGATTCGAATTCTGGAATATTTACTTCGTCTTCTCTTGTGAAGGCATTTCGGAAGAAAATGGTTCAAATGGCTCAGAGCACTATGGGACTCAACATCTGAGGTCATAAGTCCCCTAGAACTACTTAAACCTAACTAACCTAAGGGCATCACACACATCCATGCCCGAGGCAGGATTCGAACCTGCTACCGTAGCGGTCGCGAAGTTCCAGACTGAAGCGCCTAGAACCGCTCGGCCACTTCGGCCGGCATTTCGGAAGACTGTGTTTAGTAACTCTGCTTTGGCAGCATTGTCTATGATAGTATCTCCATTGCTATCGTGCAGAGAAGGCATTGATCGTTTCTTGCCGCTAACATACTTCACATACGTCCAGACTGTCTTCGGATTTTCTTCCAGGTCGAAATGGTTCAAATAACTCTGAGCACTATGGGACTTAACATCTGACGTCGTCAGTCCCCTAGAACTTAGAACTACTTAAACCTAACTAACCTGAGGACATCACACACATCCTTGCCCGAGGCAGGATTCGAACCTGCGACCGTAGCGGTCGCGCGGTTCCAGACTGAAGTGCCTAGAACCGCTCGGCCCCAACGGCCGGCTTTTCTCCCAGGTTTCGAGACGAAGTTTCGTTGTGGAAACTGTCATAAGCATATCGCATTGAAGTCAGCGCTAAATCCCGAGCTTCTGCAAAATATTGCAATCTTGGGAATTTTGCGTCTTTTTAAATGTGGCATGTCTGTTTCGTTTTTTCTGCAACAGTGTTCTGAGCCGTTTTGTGTACCAAGGAGGATCAGCTCCGACGTTTATTTTTGGAGGATTTGGGGGTTACAATATTCAGTCTCGCTACGACAACCCTTTGTTCACTAATACCTGTGTCCGTTTTGATGCTCATTATTAACTCAGGGTTATTTGTTGTTAAAAGGTCAAGTGTGTTTTCACAACCGGTCGGTTGACGAAAAATCCGTACCTAAAGACTGGAAGTTGCACAGGTCACCACAATATTCAAGAAAGACAATCCACTCACTTACAGGCCCGTATCATTAACGTCGATATGCAGCAGAATTTTGGAACATATATTGCTTTCCAATATTATGAATTAACTCGAAGAGAACTGTCTATTGACACATAGTCAACACATATTTAGAAAACATCGTTCTTGTGAAGCACAACTAGCTCTTTACACACAAAGTGTTGAGCGCTGTTGACAAGGGATTTCAAACTGTCTCAGTATTTTTAGATTTCCAGAAGACTTTTTTAACACTGTACCTCACAAGTGACTGCTGTTACTAACCTAAGTAGACGATTTAGGAGACAATCTGTGCAACCATCTTAGGTTCTTCGCAGATGATGCTGTCGTTCATCAAAACATTGCAAAACGATTTAGAAAAGATATCTGTATGGTATGAAAATTCGCAGTTTATCCTAAATAATGAAAAGTGTGAGGTCATCCACTTAAACATCGTTCACAAGATAAATCAATCAAATCCGAAATACCTACGAATTACGATTATTAACAACTTAAATTGAAAAGTAAGCAAAGAAAACGTTGTAGGGGAAGGCGAACCAAAGACTGCGATTTACGAACGTTGGAACTTTAGTAGTGGCAACTATTTATTTACGGCTCGTACAAAACATATGCGTGTTTCAAAGTTTTACTGACCTTCAAAGTAGTCACCAGCATTGCGTATAAACCGTTGCCAGTGATGTGGAAGTCGTAGGATACTCTTAGCAGTGCCAGTTGTGTTGACAGTTCGAGCGGCGCGGCCTATTGCCAGACGAATTTTTAGCAGTTCTGGTACGAATGCTGTGAAGTGTTCAGTTTACAAATCGAGTTGAAATCAGGGGAGTACAGTAGGTGGTATAGCACTTAGCAGCCCCATCAGTCAAACAAATCAGTAACAGCTTGCACTGTACGTGCTTGAGCATTGTCCCGCAAAATGATGGTCAGGTCCTGCAGAAGGCGTCATCAGTTCTGTCTCTATGCTGTTCATTTTTAGAACAAAACCTACGACCAGCTTAGAGACACAAGTGAAGAACGAATAATACTACGCCGGTCACACGCCGAAAGATATTAGAATAAAATACTATGTGTTTTTTTTTTCCAGTCTTCTTACTGGTTTGAAGCAGCCTGCCACAAATTCCTCTCCTGTGCCAACCTCTTCATCTCAGCGTATAACTTCCAACCTGCGTCCTCAATTATTTGCTGTATATATTCCAAACTCTAACTTTCTCTACAGTTTTTACCCTGTGCAGCTGCCTGTAGTACCAAGTTAATTATTCCCTGATGTCTTAACAGATGTCCTACCATCCTGTCCCTCCTTCTTGTCAGTGTTTTCCATATACACTCCTGGAAATGGAAAAAAGAACACATTGACACCGGTGTGTCAGACCCACCATACTTGCTCCGGACACTGCGAGAGGGCTGTACAAGCAATGATCACACGCACGGCACAGCGGACACACCAGGAACCGCGGTGTTGGCCGTCGAATGGCGCTAGCTGCGCAGCATTTGTGCACCGCCGCCGTCAGTGTCAGCCAGTTTGCCGTGGCATACGGAGCTCCATCGCAGTCTTTAACACTGGTAGCATGCCGCGACAGCGTGGACGTGAACCGTATGTGCAGTTGACGGACTTTGAGCGAGGGCGTATAGTGGGCATGCGGGAGGCCGGGTGGACGTACCGCCGAATTGCTCAACACGTGGGGCGTGAGGTCTCCACAGTACATCGATGTTGTCGCCAGTGGTCGGCGGAAGGTGCACGTGCCCGTCGACCTGGGACCGGACCGCAGCGACGCACGGATGCACGCCAAGACCGTAGGATCCTACGCAGTGCCGTAGGGGACCGCACCGCCACTTCCCACCAAATTAGGGACACTGTTGCTCCTGGGGTATCGGCGAGGACCATTCGCAACCGTCTCCATGAAGCTGGGCTACGGTCCCGCACACCGTTAGTCCGTCTTCCGCTCACGCCCCAACATCGCGCAGCCCGCCTCCAGTGGTGTCGCGACAGGCGTGAATGGAGGGACGAATGGAGACGTGTCGTCTTCAGCGATGAGAGTCGCTTCTGCCTTGGTGCCAATGATGGTCGTATGCGTGTTTGGCGCCGTGCAGGTGAGCGCCACAATCAGGACTGCATACGACCGAGGCACACAGGGCCAACACCCGGCATCATGGTGTGGGGAGCGATCTCCTACACTGGCCGTACACCACTGGTGATCGTCGAGGGGACACTGAATAGTGCACGGTACATCCAAACCGTCATCGAACCCATCGTTCTACCATTCCTAGACCGGCATGGGAACTTGCTGTTCCAACAGGACAATGCACGTCCGCATGTATCCCGTGGCACCCAACGTGCTCTAGAAGGTGTAAGTCAACTACCCTGGCCAGCAAGATCTCCGGATCTGTCCCCCATTGAGCATGTTTGGGACTGGATGAAGCGTCGTCTCACGCGGTCTGCACGTCCAGCACGAACGCTGGTCCAACTGAGGCGCCAGGTGGAAATGGCATGGCAAGCCGTTCCACAGGACTACATCCAGCATCTCTACGATCGTCTCCATGGGAGAATAGCAGCCTGCATTGCTGCGAAAGGTGGATATACACTGTACTAGTGCCGACATTGTGCATGCTCTGTTGCCTGTGTCTATGTGCCTGTGGTTCTGTCAGTGTGATCATGTGATGTATCTGACCCCAGGAATGTGTCAATAACGTTTCCCCTTCCTGGGACAATGAATTCACGGTGTTCTTATTTCAATTTCCAGGAGTGTATTTCTATCCTCGCAGATTCTGCGCAGAATCACCTCATAATTATAATTCCACCTAATTTTCACTATTTTTCTGTTGCACCACATCTCAAATGCACCGATTCTCCTTCGTACCGATTGTCCCACGATCCATGTTTCACTACCATACAATGCTGTTCCGCAAACGTACATTCTCAGAAATTTCTTCCTCAAATTAAAGCCCATATTTGATATCTCTTAGCCAGGAATGCCCTCTTAGCCAGAGCTAGTCTGCTTCTGATAGGTAATTTTACTGCCTATGTAGCAGAACCCTTTAAGTTCATCCACTTCCTCACCATCATTTCTACTGCTACTCCTCATTACTTTGGTCTTTCTTCGATGTACTCTAATCTATGGGTCAAATGGCTCTGAAAATTATGGGACTTAACATCTGACGTCATCAGTCCCCTAGAACTTAGAACTACTTAAACCTAACTAACGTAAGGACATCACAAACATCCATGCCCGTGGCAGGATTCTAACCTGCGACCGTAGCGGTCGCGCGGTTCCAGACTGTAGCGCCTAGAACCGCTCGGCCACCCCGGCCGGCTTACTCTAATCCATATCCTACACTCAGTGGATCATTCCATTCAGAAGATCTTATAATTCTTCTTCATATGCACTGAAGATAGCAATGGCATCATCGAATCTTATGTATCATATGCTTTCGCCTTAAATTTCAATTCCACTTTTTAACCTTTCTTTTATTTCCATCATCGCTTCTTCCATGTATAGATTTAACATTCATGTCATGCATCCATTTTAATCGGAGCACTTCGTTCTGGCAGAAACCATCAAGCTAACTGCCAAATTTTGAGGCACTCCTGATCTGGGCAAAACGAACAAAGAATTAGCTTCGCTCTAATGGAACTGGAATTCTCTTGCGGTGTTACTGGACGCGAGGCCCTGACTGGAATAATTTTCGGTCGACTGGTTCTATCTGACAGCACCTCGTCGACGTGCGCGTCGATAAAGATGAGATGGAAACGACCCCATCGGCAATCGAACGCTGGACACCAGGGTGTAAAGGCAGCAACGCTAGTTGACCACCGGCTGCCGACTTCGCGCTGATATGGGGTATTCACAACTGTTGCTGAAATTTTTCATTAGGAATAGATCCGCACCAGGTTTACTGGACAAAGCATTTATTTGGATAAAATCGTACACACGACCCGAGTTTCAGGATGTGAATCCCATCGTCAGGATATATATATATATATATATATATATATATATATATATATATATATATACTGGTACGTCTTTCTCATACGCATTCAAATATAACCTGATGTTTACATTCGAAGCGGCCTGTTAACGTTAAGGGGATGTTTACTATCTTTTGTTTCAAAAAATCGATTTTTTTTAAATTGCATTTTTGGATCCATAAAAGTGTTTAGAATCCACCGCTGAAACGGTTTTTCCGTATACGGAACGGAAATGTTTGTTATTCGCGGTTGAACAAAAAAAAAAAAATGCACCTGCCTGAAATCGGACTTTTTCACGTAGCAGTTTTTTTCTTTCGGAGGATGAGTTATTGTACCGGTGCTTGGGAGGAAACACACAAAATTCAAATGAAAGTTTGAACGCGTGTGTTTGGAAGTTAGCCCCCAAGCATCTGCATTCTGGTGCGAAAACTGTGGAGATTGCGGGTTTCCTGGCAGTGAGTAGCTTCAGCGAAGGGTATTCAGTAATTCTGAAGACCATGACAACGATGGACGTCACCCTGGGACTCTATTCGACGCAGTTCGCCGAGCATTCGGACGACCACCAGATTCAAACGGCCAAAAACCGCTTGTCACCGGCCGTACGAGCGGCTCTGGAGCAGCGCAGGATGGCCCAGATCGAGCTGAACGCCCTCTATGAGGAAGAGGAAGGACTAGTTTATGGACCCGGAAAAGCAGATTGAACGTAACTTGCATAATATTGCATTTATATGTAGTCAAAACTTCAAACGCGTTTTTCTCGAAATGACTTTTTTTTATCGCGCGGTATGGTACCTTCAAATCTACCAAACCGATTGGCATGATTCTTTGTTTCCGATGAAACTAAGTAAATTGTCTAGGAGATGTACCACTTTTATTCCGGTCCATCAACTATAAACATTTTTACTTGGCCGACGAAATTGAAAAATCGATGGAAAAACCACAATTTTTTTTTCAAATGGCCGCCATTTTGTTTCCTGTGGTCCAAATAACTTAAAGAGAGGTACGACTCCTAAGGAATCTTATATACTTCGCTAACGTCGACTCAGTTTTGATTTCAGACGAGCCGGCTGACCTGTGACATACCGCACGTGGAAGTCTACATCGAAATTTTGTTTCTTTTCGAAGGCACTTCCGCCTTTGCTCTTCTACATTTCCGGTCGAAAAAATTCCAGTTTGTAGAGGAAATATCAATAAACATTTTCACTAAATTTGACATGTATAACACATCGCAAAAAAAATTCTCAAAGAACATGCTTTTTTCGAGAAAAAGATAGTAAACCTCCTCTTACTTAATGTAGAATCCCTTGCTTGTCTTTCGTAACGCCTGAAGATGATATTTACATCCTGAACCTCGGGTCGCGTTGTAAGTAGGCTGTTTAAGTTTTTAAATTGGTAACACCACGTAGCGCTCTGTATGAAAATCACTGGCTGTGCTGTGTGCAGTCTGTGGCTGGTTTGCATTGTTGTAATATTCGCTATTGTAGTGTTGGGCAGTTGGCTGTTAACAGCGCGTAGCGTTGCGCAGTTGGAGGTGAGCCGGCAGCAGTGGTGGATGTGGGGAGAGAGATGGCGGAGGTTTGAGAGCGGATGATCTGGACGTGTGTCCATCAAATGGCTCTGAGCACTATGGGACTCAACATCTGTGGTCATCAGTCCCCTTGTGTCCATCAGAGACAGTAAATTTGCAAGACTGAATGTCATGAACTGATATATATATTATGACTTTTGAACACTATTAAATAGTCCGCCCCAGTAGCTGAGTGGTCAGCGTGACGGATTGCCGTCCTCTGGGCCCGGGTTCGATTCCCGGCTGGGTCGGAGATTTTCTCCGCTCAGGGACTGGGTGTTGTGTTGTGTTCATCATCATTTCATCCCCATCCGGCGTGCAGGTCGCCCAATGTGGCGCCGAATGTAATAAGACCCGCGATATGGCGGCCGGACCTGCCCCGCGAGGGGCCGCCCGGCCAATGACGCCAAACGCTCATTTCCACTATTAAATACATTGTTTGCTCTCTATCAAAGTCTTTAATTTGCTAACTATGCCTATAGTAATTAGTGACTTCAGTAGTTTGAATCTTTTATTTAGCTGGCAGTATTGGCGATCGATGTATTGCAGTAGTTCGAGTAACGAAGATTTTTGTGAGGTAAGTGAAAGGTATAGGTTATTGTTAGTCAGGGCCATTCTTTTGTATGGATTATTGAAAGTCAGATTGCGTTGCGCTAAAAATATTGTGTGTCAGATTAGTGTTGATCAGAATAGGTAAAGAGCGAAATGTGTGAGTACGTTCAGTTTTGCTCAGCTGTTTGAAAATCAAATAACGTAAGGGGTTTATCAGCACAGTCATTCTTAAATTTTTCTAAGGGGACGTTTCAGTGTGTACGGTTTTTTACTCCGGCGGGAGAACCCCCCAATCTGCAGTGCTTGTGGCGTCCAGATTACTGTCCGCCACATTTTACTTGACTGTCCTTTATTGTCTGACCAGAGGGCGGTGGTTTCCTTGCCACCGGATTTTCCCTCTATATTGCAAGACGAGGCAACGACTGTGGTTGTGGTCTTACGGTTTTGTGTCCTGTCCAATGTGTTGCCTCGGATTTTAGGGAGAGGATTTTAATGTGCTGCTGGGTGACTGGCTCACGCAGGTTTTAGGTAGGAGGTCCGCCAGTCACGATTACCTACTTGTTTCACTTCGATTTCTGTTCTCTTTTCCTTGTGTTTCCTTTTCCTTTTTAGTGTGTTTCTTCTCCTCTTGTTTTGCGTCTGTATGTGAGGATTTGGAACTGCGTCAGGTCTGTGTCTTTTAGCCATTCTCCTTGTTCGCTGTCCGTCTTCGTGCCTTCATCGCATGTGTTCCTGTTTCTATGCGTTTGGGCGCCGATGACGACGCGGTTTAGCGCCCGAAAACCACACACACACACACACTTATCCAAATGAAGGATTTGTCAAGTACGACCGGAGAAAAACAGAGTAAAGTGTGCCCGCATCTCGTGGTCGTGCGGTAGCGTTCTCGCTTCCCACGCCCGGGTTCCCGGGTTCGATTCCCGGCGGGGTCAGGGATTTTCTCTGCCTCGTGATGGCTGGGTGTTGTGTGATGTCCTTAGGTTAGTTCGGTTTAAGTAGTTCTAAGTTCTAGGGGACTGATGACCTAAGGTGTTAAGTCCCATAGTGCTCAGAGCCATTTGAACCATTTTTCAAAGAGTAAGGTGTACATCAAATAGATTCTGATCTAAAGGGGAAGGTGAAGTGTTTATGGGACCGCTATTATGGCAGTCACTGTTCCGGCACATACTGCCGAGCCATTAACCTCGGCAGTGTCGGCGTTGCGGTTCACAGTGTGCGGTCAGCCGCCCTGCTCAGCTGACAGGCGGCGGTGGCTCCAGACCCTCCAGAAACTGTCCCAGCCGCGATATATTCTCCAGGCGGGGCCCGTTTACGTCTGGGCGCACACCGCTGCGTGCGCAAGTCGCCACCGTTGTCCGGGGCGGGCGAGGAATGTCGGGGCCTCGAGAAGAAGGGGGTGGTCTCTGGTGGGGGCGGCTGCGGGGGCGGCGGTCGCGCACGTGCAGGAAGTGACCGGCCGCGGAAGGAAGCGCCCATTAATAACCTCTGTCTCCAGTAAAAGGGGCGCCGGGACCGCCTCAAAAGAGTTAACCCGGCGCCGCGCAGATGTGTTTAGGAAGGAGCGGTGGGCCCCTCGCGGGGGCGGCGGGGGTGGAGGCGGCCGGCCGGCCGCGTGATGTATGCCCTGCGGTCAGCCGCCGGCCGCCGTGTCCATTCCGGCGCCTTGTTTTTGCCGCGCGCGACGGAGCTCATTAACGCCGGCGAGAAAGCGCGGGACCCGGGAAGGACCCTTGTGGGACCCCAGGCTGCGCGCCGCCCTTCTTCTCCTCCTCCTCGGGTGTCTCCGCCGCCGCCCCCGGACAACCGCAAACCCGTGTCGGCTCCCTCGGCGAGACGACAAACGGGCCCTAATGTGACACCTCACAACTCACGGCGCACTGCTTGCCGGCCTGACCCCGCAGGGCATAACTCACCGCGCGCGCGCCAGCCCGGCTGGCGGCGCCAGAATGTGGGCTGCGTATATCTCTCTCACGTCCCGCTTATTAAACTGCGCTTTGCGCGCCCGGACACTGGTCGCCGAGGCCTGCGTCCCTTCTCCCAGCAGTCTGCTCATCCCGTCTCTAGAACTACAGAAGTCCTGAAGATAGGCTTTGATTTTATCCATAGTGGATCAGAGGTCGTGGTTGTCAATTTCAATGTTAAAAATATATCGGCTCAACCACTTGTTTATAGTGTAAAACACTAAGATTGACGCGTTTCGGAAGTCAAGCTTCCATCATCAGAAAAATAAAAAGTAAAAGAACCTGTTAAAACTCGCTAAAATGGAACATGCACCAGGCACAATAAAATTGATAATAAAATTATCAATAGTAGTGATTCTCCAGCAGAAAGAGGTTCCTACTCAATGGTCTGAAGATGACAGCAGTAGGGGTCGAAACCGGTCACCTTAATAAATAAATCGTGACCAAGACCGTTTTTAATAGTAAATATTTGTAACTCATGGATCACTGCCACTCCCATAATGTATTCAAAAGTAACCAAATGTTCAGAATTGCTACAGAGTGGCTCGAGGAACACTCTTCAGAGTTTAAACACTTCCTCTGGCCACCAAACTGCTCAGACATGAACATTATTTAGCGTATCTGGGATGCCTTGCAACGTGCTGTTCAGAAGAGATCACCACCTCGTCCTACTCTTACGGATTTACGGACAGCGCTGCAGAAGTCATGGTGTCATTTCCCTCCAGCACTACTTCAGACATAAGTCTAGTCCACGCCACGTCGTGTCGTGACACTTCTGCGTGCTTGCGGGGGCCCTACACGATGTTAGACAGATGCACCAGTTTCTTTGGCTCTTCACTATATAAATGTTGCAGTTTCTTCTGAATGAGTCAATACCGTCAACGACAAATCCCCTCACGGAATGTACGAGGGCAGTTCAATAAGTAATGCAACACATTTTTTTTCTGAAACAGGGGTTGTTTTATTCAGCATTGAAATACACCAGGTTATTCCCCAATCTTTTAGCTACACAACACTATTTTTCAACGTAATCTCCATTCAATGCTACGGCCTTACGCCACCTTGAAATGAGGGCCTGTATGCCTGCACGGTACCATTCCACTGGTCGATGTCGGAGTCAACGTCGTACTGCATCAATAACTTCTTCATCATCCGCGTAGTGCCTCCCACAGATTGCGTCCTTCATTGGGCCAAACATATGGAAATCCGACGGTGCGAGATCGGGGCTGTAGGGTGCATGAGGAAGAACAGTCCACTGAAGTTTTGTGAGCTCCTCTCGGGTGCGAAGACTTGTGTGAGGTCTTGCGTTGTCATGAAGAAGGAGAAGTTCGTTCAGATTTTTGTGCCTACGAACACGCTGAAGTCGTTTCTTCAATTTCTGAAGAGTAGCACAATACGCTTCAGAGTTGATCGTTTGACCATGGGGAAGGACATCGAACAGAATAACCCCTTCAGCGTCCCAGAAGACTGTAACCATGACTTTACCGGCTGAGGGTATGGCTTTAAACTTTTTCTTGGTAGGGGAGTGGGTGTGGCGCCACTCCATTGATTGCCGTTTTGTTTCAGGTTCGAAGTGATGAACCCATGTTTCATCGCCTGTAACAATCTTTGACAAGAAATTGTCACCCTCAGCCACATGACGAGCAAGCAATTCCGCACAGATGGTTCTCCTTTGCTCTTTATGGTGTTCGGTTAGACAACGAGGGACCCAGCGGGAACAAACCTTTGAATATCCCAACTGGTGAACAATTGTGACAGCACTACCAACAGAGATGTCAAGTTGAGCACTGAGTTGTTTGATGGTGATCCGTCGATCATCTCGAACGAGTGTGTTCGCACGCTCCGCCATTGCAGGAGTCACAGCTGTGCACGGCCGGCCCGCACACACGGGAGATCAGACAGTCTTGCTTGACCTTGCGGCGATGATGACACACGCTTTGCCCAACGACTCACCGTGCTTTTGTCCACTGCCAGATCACCGTAGACATTCTGCAAGCGCCTATGAATATCTGAGATGCCCTGGTTTTCCGCCAAAAGAAACTCGATCACTGCCTGTTGTTTGCAACGCACATCCGTTACAGACGCCATTTTAACAGCTTCGTACAGCGCTGCCACCTGTCGGAAGTCAATGAAACTATACGAGACGAAGCGGGAATGTTTGAAAATATTCCACAAGAAATTTCCGGTTTTTTCAACCAAAATTGGCCGAGAAAAAAAATGTGTTGCATTACTTATTGAACTGCCCTCGTATGTGTCTCTCCGTATGCACAGTCGTTGTGCTAGCTGGATTGCTGTACTTCCGTATTCGCCAGTGATTTCTTCCACTGTTTTCATGCGATTTTTTTGCCTCTGCAATGCTCGATGATCCCTGTTCGTTAATAGATGAGATTCACCTCATCTTTGTTTGACTGTGGTTACCCCTCCGCTTTTCCACTTCACCAGTTGTTTACTTGAACAGCTTCAGAAGAGTTGAAATGTCTCTGCAGAATTTGTCATCCAGGTGGCATCCAATGATTAGTCCACTCTCTGTCATTGAGCTCTCCTCAACGACTCTCCTCTGCTGTTAACTGCTTCTCTACCGACAACTCAATAATACCTGCTTGTACTTGCGGCTCCCCCTCTCAAGACATTAACAGGTCAATTGCGCATTACATAGTAGTAGCCTGATATTTTTGACCAGATAGTTGTGGTGTAGTTTCCAGTGCTGACGACAATTTTTGCCGACAAGTGACGAACTGCACGCAGTCTAAGCTGTAATTCACCTTACATGGCACTCTGGCACAGCTGCAGTTTACTATTGATGTCACAGCTCACTCTGCTGAACTGCTCTGAGAAGGCAGTTTTGCTTATTTCTCCGCTGCGCAGATGGCTATTTGAAGAAGCATCTTGTGGTGCTGAGAAAGTACACTACTGGCCATTAAATTTGCTACACCAGCAAGAATTGCAGATGATAAACGGGTATTCAAGTGGACAAATATACAGGGTGATTCAAAAATAATACCACAACTTTAGGAATTTAAAACTCTGCAACGACAAAAGGCAGAGCTAAGCACTATCTGTCGGCGAATTAAGGGAGCTATAAAGTTTCATTTAGTTGTACATTTGTTCGCTTGAGGCGCTGTTGACTAGGCGTCAGCGTCAGTTGATGCTAAGATGGCGACCGCTCAACAGAAAGCTTTTTGTGTTATTGAGTACGGCAGAAGTGAATCGACGACAGTTGTTCAGCGTGCATTTCGAACGAAGTATGGTGTTAAACCTCCTGATAGGTGGTGTATTAAACGTTGGTATAAACAGTTTACAGAGGATGGGTGTTTGTGCAAAGGGAAAAGTTCTGGACGGCCGAGAACGAGTGATGAAAATGTAGCACGCATCCAGCAAGCATTTGTTCGCAGCCCAGGAAAATCGACTCGCAGAGGTAGCAGAGAGCTGCAAAATCCACAATCAACTGTATGGAGAGTCCTACGAAAAAAGTTAGTTATGAAACCTGAACGTCAACTACCCGAGGCGATGGATCGGCCGCCAGGCAGCCCGTGACAGAGCACTTCATCACTGGCCTCCAAGAAGCCCCGATCTTACCCCCTGCGATTTTTTCTTATGGGGGTATGTTAAGGATATGGTGTTTCGGCCACCTCTCCCAGCCACCATTGATGATTTGAAACGAGAAATAACAGCAGCTATCTAAACTGTTACGCCTGGTATGCTACAGAGAGTGTGGAACGAGTTGGAGTATCGGGTTGATATTGCTAGAGTGTCTGGAGGGGGCCATATTGATCATCTCTGAACTTGTTTTTGAGTGAAAAAAAACCTTTTTAAATACTCTTTGTAATGATGTATAACAGAAGGTTATATTATGTTTCTTTCATTAAATACACATTTTTAAAGTTTTGATATTCGTTTTGAATCACCCTGTATTATACTAGAACTGACATGTCATTACAAAATGGTTCAAATGGCTCTGAGCACTATGGGACTTAACATCTGAGGTCATCACTCCCCTAGAACTTAGAGCTATTTAATCCTAACTAACCTAAGGACATTACACACATCCATGCCCGAGGCATGATTCGAACCTGCGACCGTAGCGGTCGCGCGGTTCCAGACTGTAGCGTCTAGAACCGCTCGGCCACTCCGGCCGGCACATGTGATTACATTTTCATATAATTTGGGTGCATAGATCCTGAGAAATGAGTACCCAGAACAACCACCTCTGGCCGTAATAACGACCTTGATACGCCTGGGCATTGAGTCAAACAGAGCTTGGTTGGCGTGTACAGGTACAGCTGCCCATGCAGTTTCAACACGATACCACAGTTCATCAAGAGTAGTGACTGGCGTATTGTGACAAGCCAGTTGCTCGGCCACCATTGACCAGACGTTTTCAATTGGTGAGAGATCAGGAGAATGTGCTGGCTAGGGCAGCACTCTAACATTTTCTATATCCAGAAAGGCCCGTACTGTGCCTGCAACATGCGGTCGTGCATTCTCCTGCTGAAATGTAGGGTTTCGCGGGGATCGAATGACAGGTAGAGCCACGGGTTGTAACACATTTGAAATGAACCGTCCACTGTTCAAAGTGCCATCAGTAAGAACAGGAGGTGGCCGAGACATGTAACCAATGGCACTCCACACCATCACGCCAGTATGGCGATCACGATTATACACTTCCAATGTGCGTTCACAGCGATGTCCCCAAACACGGTTGCGACCATCATGATGCTGAAAACAGAACCTGGATTAATCCGAAAAAACGACGTTTTGCCATTCGTGCACCCAGGTTCGTCGTTGAGTACACCATCGCAGGCGCTCCTGTCTGTGATGCAGCGTCACGGGTAACCGCAGCCATGGTCTCCGAGCCGATAGTCCGTGCTGCTGCAAACGTCGTCGATGTATTGGTGCAGATGGTTGTAGTCTTGCAAACGTCCCCATCTGTTGACTCACAGATCGAGAGGTGGCTGCACGAACCGTTACAGCCATGCGGATAAGATGCCTGTCATCTCGACTGCTAGTGATACGAGGCCGTTGGGATCCAGCACGGCGTTCCGTATTAACCTTCTGAACCCACCGATTCCATATTCTGCCAACAGTCATTGGATATCGACCACCGCGAGCAGCAATGTCGCGATACGATAAACCGCAATCGCGATAGGCTACAATCCGACCTTTATCAAGTCGAAAACGTGATGGTACGCATTTCTCCTCCTTACACGAGGCATCACAACAACGTTTCACCAGGCAACGCCGGTCAACTGCTGTTTGTGTATGAGAAATCGGTTGTAAACTTTCCTCATGTAAGCACGTTGTAGGTGTCGCCACCGGCGCCAACCTTGTGTGAATGCTCTGAAAAGCTGATCATTTGCATACCACAGCATCTTCTTCCTGTCGGTTAAATTTCACGTCTCTAGGACGACATCTTCGTGGTCTAGCTATTTTATGGCCAGTAGCGTACTTTACGATGAGAAAAGACCACCAACTGCGACAGTCATTACGATTGTTCGAAACTACTTTTTTTTCGGACATTTGTCTTCCTGCAGTTTCACTATTATTCCTATAAATTTCCATTCCCACTATTCCATAAATGGTACCCCAAGGTGTGTCATGATGTCGTCTTCCTCCCTCCACAAGACTCTCATTGTGCATACTTTTCTATTGACACCGCTCTTCTTCTCCTACCCCTGCTATCCAGATCATCCTGAGGACTGGCTTTTGATCGGAAATTCCCTCCCCCCCCCCCCCCTCCACCGACCCTTACCCCTCCACAGTGACACCCCAGGGGAAATAATGTATTTTTGCTGGACGGCTTCCAGAGGTGGTGACGTACGGCGCCACGCCTACTCCTGGAAGGAAGCCCTGTGCCAAAGAAGCCCATTGCCGCCACTCGCGCCAAGGAGGCTCTCTGGGGAATCCCCCAGCTCTGTCGCAGCGCGAGAGCGGTTGGCGGTGGCGTCACTTGCAGGGTTACCAACTCCCGTGTTGGAATTAACACGGACGCCGCAAACAGAGTCGCGTGAAGCTCATTTCGCTATTCCTTCGTGAGGCCAGGTTGTTCACAATGAATGTCACGAGCTGTGGTGAGGAGAAGTAAGGGGCATTACTAACAGACATAAGTAGGATGGGTAGATCAGATGGCATACGATATCAGGAAGACATGTCCGATCCACAAGTACGTTTAAATACACACCGGAAATCTCTAATGGCAACTCGATTTCGCCGCAGCAAAGATCTTACAAAAAAATGGTTCAAATAGCTCTGAGCACTATGGGACTCAACATCTGTGGTCATAAGTCCCCTAGAACTTAGAACTACTTAAACCTAAGGACATCACACACATCCATGCCCGAGGCAGGATTCGAACCTGCGACCGTAGCAGTCGCGCGGTTCCTGACTGAGCGCCTAGAACCGCTAGACCACCGCGGCCGGCAAAGATCTTACATTCTGCCGTAAACAATACTCATTTGGTGGAGAAACACACAGGCAGGAGGTCTTGTAATCCACTGATATGTTTGCTGGCCGGAGTGGCCGAACGGTTCTAGGTGTTACAGTCTGGAATCGCGCGACCGCTACGGTCGCAGGTTCGAATCCTGCCTAGGGCATGGATGTGTGTGACGTCCTTAGGTTAGTTAGGTTTAAGTAGTTCTCAGTTCTAAGGGACTGATGACCTCAGAAGTTAAGTCCCATAGTGCTCAGAGCCATTTGAACCACTGATATGTTAGTTGAACAGACAGAACGTACAACAGAGTTATTTGTATCATATGGAATGACTCTCAATACAATCCTGACTTTCCTACTACGTCGCTCTCACCTCATTGACACTTCTCCAAGTAGAGTATTTAATTACGCGTCATCTATTTTCGTGAACTGAAGCTGGGGTGGTATTATTGCTTAAGTACTCGAATACATAAATTACTTACTTAACAAAGGAACTGCGCTATTACGACGACCAATTTCAGTCACACAGCAATACAATAAAGATGCAAAATCTTGTGTAGTGTGCCCAAGAATCTAAAATTAACAATAATGTTCAGTTGACCATCCTCTGAGTAATTTCATTTAATTTTATTTCGGCTGCTTACGTAGAACGAAAACAAACGTGTTGCAGTATTGAAGTTGGGCTACAGTGCCTGAATTAATCAGTTGATCCACTAGTGTTACTTTAAGAACGCTCGAGCCGTTAAGATTATAAGTGTGCAAACTAATAAAAATCAGGACAGGCGAAATACTCTCGGACTTCAAGAAGAATGTAATAAATCCAGTCCCAAAGAAAGCAGGTGTTGACAGATGTGAAAATTACCGAACTATCAGTTTAATAAGCCACGGTTGCAAAATACTAACACGAATTCTTTACAGACGAATGCAAAAACTGGTAGAAGCCGACCTCGGGAAAGATCAGTTTGGAATCCGTAGAAATGTTGGAACACGTGACGCAATACTGACCCTACGGTTTATCTTACAAAATGGATTAAGGAAAGACAAACCTACGTTTATAGCATTTGTAAACTTATAGAAAGCTTTTGACAATGTTGACTGGAATACTCTTTTTCAAATTCTGAAGGTGGCAGGGGTAAAATACAGGGAGGGAAAGGCTATTTACAATTTGTACAGAAACCAGATGACAGTTGTAAGAGCCGTGGGGCATGAAAGGGTAGCAGGGCTGTAGCCTATCGCCGATGTTATTCAATCTGTATATTGAGCAAGCAGTAAAGGAAACAAAAGAAAAATTCGAAGTAGGAATTAAAATCCATGCAGAAGAAATAACATTCTAATTCTGTCAGAGACAGCAAAGGACCTGGAAGAGCAGTTGAACGGAATGGATAGTGTCTTGAAAGGAGGATATAAGATGAACATCAACAAAAGGAAGACTAGGATAATGGAATGTAGTCGAATTAAGTCGGGTGTTGCTGAGGGAATTAGATTAACAAATGAGACACTTAAAGTAGTAAAGGAGTTATGCTATGTTGTTGCTGTTGTGGTCTTCAGTCCTGAGACTGGTTTGATGCAGCTCTCCATGCTACTCTATCCTGTGCAAGCTTCTTCATCTCCCAGTACCTACTGCAGCCTACATCCTTCTGAATCTGCTTAGTGTATTCATCTCTTGGTCTCCCTCTACGATTTTTACCCTCCACGCTGCCCTCCAATGCTAAATTTGTGATCCCTTGATGCCTCAAAACATGTCCTACCAACCGATCCCTTCTTCTAGTCAAGTTGTGCCACAAACCTCTCTTCTCCCCAATCCTATTCAATACCTCCTCATTAGTTACGTGATCTACCCACCTTATCTTCAGCATTCTTCTGTAGCACCACATTTCGAAAGCTTCTATTCTCTTCTTGTCCAAACTATTTATCGTCCATGTTTCACTTCCATACATGGCTACACTCCATACAAATACTTTCAGAAACGACTTCCTGACACTTAAATCTATACTCGACGTTAACAAATTTCTCTTCTTCAGAAACGATTTCCTTGCCATTGCCAGTCTACATTTTATATCCTCTCTACTTCGACCATCATCAGTTATTTTACTCCCTAAATAGCAAAACTCCTTTACTACTTTAAGTGTCTCATTTCCTAATCTAATTCCCTCAGCATCACCCGATTTAATTTGACTACATTCCATTATCCTCGTTTTGCTTTTGTTGATGTTCATCTTATATCCTCCTTTCAAGACACTGTCCATTCCGTTCAACTGCTCTTCCAAGTCCTTTGCTGTCTCTGACAGAATTACAATGTCATCGGCGAACCTCAAAGTTTATACTTCTTCTCCATGAATTTTAATACCTACTCCGAATTTTTCTTTTGTTTCCTTTACTGCTTGCTCAATATACAGATTGAATAACATCGGGGACAGGCTACAACCCTGTCTCACTCCTTTCCCAACCACTGCTTCCCTTTCATGCCCCTCGACTCTTATAACTGCCATCTGGTTTCTGTACAAATTGTAAATAGCCTTTCGCTCCCTGTATTTTACCCCTGCCACCTTCAGAATTTGAAAGAGAGTATTCCAGTTAACATTGTCAAAAGCTTTCTCTAAGTCTACAAATGCTAGAAACGTAGGTTTGCCTTTTCTTAATCTGCCTTCTAAGATAAGTCGTAAGGTTAGTATTGCCTCACGTGTTCCTACCTTTCTACGGAATCCAAACTGATCTTCCCCGAGGTCCGCTTCTACCAGTTTTTCCATTCGTCTGTAAAGAATTCGCGTTAGTATTTTGCAGCTGTGACTTATTAAACTGATAGTTCGGTAATTTTCATATCTGTCAACATCTGCTTTCTTTGGGATTGGAATTATTATATTCTTCTTGAAATCTGAGGGTATTTCGCCTGTCTCATACATCTTGCTCACCAGATGGTAGAGTTTTGTCATGACTGGCTCTCCCAAGGCCATCAGTAGATCTAATGGAATGTTGTCTACTCCCGGGGCCTTGTTTCGACTCAGGTCTTTCAGTGCTCTGTCAAACTCTTCACGCAGTATCTTATCTCCCATTTCGTCTTCATCTACATCCTCTTCCATTTCCATAATATTGTCCTCAAGTACATCGCCTTGTATAAACCCTCTATATACTCCTTCCACCTTTCTGCCTTCCCTTCTTTGCTTAGAACTAGGTTGCCATCTGAGTTCTTGATATTCATACAAGTGGTTCTCTTCTCTCCAAAGGTCTCTTTAATTTTCCTCTAGGCAGTATCTATCTTACCCCTAGTGAGACAAGCCTCTACATCCTTACATTTGTCCTCTAGACACCCCTGCTTAGCCATTTTGCACTTCCTGTCGATCTCATTTTGGAGACGTTGTATTCCTTTTTGCCTGCTTCATTTACTGCATTTTTATTTTTCCTCCTTTCATCAATTAAATTCAATATTTCTTCTGTTACCCAAGGATTTCTATTAGCCCTCGTCCTTTTACCTGCTTGATCGTCTGCTGCCTTCACTACTTCATCCCTCAGAGCTACCCATTCTTCTTCTACTGTATTTCTTTCCCCCATTCCTGTCAATTGTGCCCTTATGCTCTCCCTGAAACTCTCTACAACCTCTGGTTCTTTCAGTTTATCCAGGTCCCATCTCCTTAAATTCCCACCTTTTTGCAGTTTCTTCAGTTTCAATCTGCAGTTCATAACCAATAGATTGTGGTCAGAATCCACATCTGCCCCTGGAAATGTCTTACAATTTAAAACCTGGTTCCTAAATCTCTGTCTTACCATTATATAATCTATCTGATACCTCTTAGTATCTTCAGAATTATTCCAGGTATACAACCTTCTTTTATGATTCTTGAACCAAGTGTTAGCTATGATTAAGTCATGCTCTGTGCAAAATTCTACAAGACGGCTTCCTCTTTCATTTCTTCCCCCCAATCCATATTCACCTACTACGTTTCCTTCTCTCCCTTTTCCTACTGACGAATTCCACTCACCCATGACTATTAAATTTTCGTCTTCCTTCACTACCTGAATAATTTCTTTTATCTCGTCATACATTTCATCTATTTCTTCATCATCTGCAGAGCTAGTTGGCATATAAACTCGTACTACTGTAGTAGGCATGGGCTTTGTGTCTATCTTGGCCACAATAATGCGTTCACTTTGCTGTTTGTAGTAGCTAACGCGCACTCCTATTTTCTTATTTATTATTAAACCTACTCCTGCATTACCCCTATTTGATTTTGTATTTATAACCCTGTAATCACCTGACCAAAAGTCTTGTTCCTCCTGCCACCGAACTTCACTAATTCCCTCTATATCTAACTTTAACCTATCCATTTCCCTTTTTAAATTTTCTAACCTACCTGCCCGATTAAGGGGACATTCCACGCTCCGATCCGTAGAACACCAGTTTTCTTTCTCCTGATAACGACGTCCTCTTGAGTAGTCCCCGCCCGGAGATCCGAATGGGGGACTATTTTACCTCCGCAATATTTTACCCAAGAGGACGCCATTATCATTTAATCATACAGTAAAGCTGTATGTTCGGGAGCAAAATAACTGATGATGGTCGAAGTAGAGAGGATATAAAATGTAGACTGGCAATGGCAAGGCAAGCGTTTCTGAAGAAGAGAAATTTAACGTCGAGTATTGATTTAAGTGTCAGGACGTCTTTTCTGAAAGTATTTGTATGGAGTGTAGCCATGTATGGAAGTGAAACATGGACGATAAATACTTTGGACAAGAATAGAATAGAAGCTTTCGAAATGTGGTGCTACAGAAGAATGCTGAAAATTAGATGGGTAGATCACATAACTAATGAGGAGGTATTGAATAGAATTGGGGAGAAGAAAAATTTGTGGCACAACTTGAGTAGAAGAAGGGATCGGTTGGTAGGACATGTTCTGAGGCATCAAGGGATCACCAATTTAGTATCGTGGAGGGTAAAGATCGTAGAGGGAGACCAAGAGATGAATACGCTAAACAGATTCAGAAAGATGTGGGTTGCAATAGATACCGGGAGATGAAGTAGTTTGCACAGGATAGATGGAGAGCTGCATCAAACCTGTCTCAGGAATGAAGACCACAACAACAACAATAAAAATCAGGGTGAAACTTATAAACTTATCCTAAATTTATTTCAATTTTCATCAGAATTTTTGACAAAGACGTCGTGGTACACAGTTTCAACATTGGCGCGAGAAGTCCGTCATTTGGAGGAGTGACAGAGCAACGGCTCCCTCTGCGATTTACAGGCCTACTTGCTATTCTAAGGAGGCAGGACGTTGGCCGGTCGTAGTCCAGATGTAAATACCTGCACCCCGCCCACGCGGACCTTGCGTTCGCCGCCCACGCACACGACAAGGCGCCTCCCCCTATTTTCGCCATCCAGCCCCCTCTTCCAGCGCCCTCGCCGCTCCTTGGCGACTGTGCTCTTTATTCGTCTTTTATGCACCTATCGTCGGGAGCAGCGCGCTCTGCATACGCAACAAATACCAGCCTCCGCCCCCCTCCCCCCCCCCGTTCCCACCCACATCTGGACGGCGCGGCGCCGCGACCCCACGCAAACAAAACGATAGCCGCGGCGCGGCAGGGGTGACCACTAAAGACGCCGGACTCCGAGCGGCAGCGTTTTCACTCCGGCATTCCGCGGACGGTATTGTGAAGTATACTGCGTGGTACAGTGCCAGCTGTGATGCCGAAGTCTTTCGCAACTGAACGCGATTTATTGCTTAGTAACTGCTTACACTGAAATGACAAAAGTCTTGGGGTACCTCCTAATATCGTGTCGGAGCTCCTTTTTCCCGGCAGCTGGACGTGGCAATGCCTCAACAAGCCGTCGAGAGTCCCCTGCAGAAATACTGTTCAAATGGTTCAAATGGCTCTGAGCACTATGGAACTCAACTGCTGTGGTCATCAGTCCCCTAGAACTTAGAACTACTTAAATCTAACTAACCTAAGGACATCACACACATCCATGCCCGAGGCAGGATTCGAACCTGCGACCGTAGCAGTCCCTCGGTTCCGGACTGCAGCGCCTAGAACCGCACGGCCACCGCGGCCGGCAACAATGAGACAAAAATCATAAACTAACAAAAGTCGCTTCAAGTAGAACGACAGGTTTGCAAAACGATTTAGAAACGCTGTCTGAATGGTGCGAAACTTGGCAGTTAACCCTAAATAATAAAAAGAGTGAGGTCATCCACATGAGTGCTAAAAGGAATCAGTTAAAGATCGGTTACACGATAAATCAGTTTAATCTAAAGGCTATAATTCAACTAAATACCTAGGAATTACAATTACGGATAACTTAAATTCGAAGGAACACATAATCAAAGATTGTGTTTTATTTGCAAGGATTCGTGCGAAATGTAACAGGTCTACTAAGGAGACTGCCTACACTTCGCTTGTCCGTCCTCTTTTAGAATACTGCTGCGCGGTGTTCAAAATGGTTCAAATGGCTCTGAGCACTATGGGACTCAACTGCTGTGGTCATCAGTCTCCTAGAACTTAGAACTACTTAAACCTAACTAACCTAAGGACATCACACACATCCATGCCCGAGGCAGGATTCGAACCTGCGACCGTAGCAGTCGCACGGTTCCGGACTGCGCGCCTAGAACCGCGAGACCACCGCGGCCGGCAGAAATACTGTGCCGTGCTTCCTCTATTTTGTTGTTGTTGTTGTTGTCTTCAGTCCAGAGGCTGGTTTGATGCAGCTTGTAAAATTGATGCATTAAGTTGTTCTGAAAGCGGTGCTGATATTCAAGACAATAAAAGCGGGTTAAAAGCTGTGAGCTATCTGGGGAAGTTAACCTTGCATTACTGAGCAACTGTTTCACCAGGTATCCAGTCTAGCTTACCAAATTCCCAACCAGACTAACATTAATTATAATAGTTTAGTAGTCACCTTACGATAACCTGATATATATATATATATATATATATATATATATATATATATATAAAGAGAATTTAAATAAAAAGAAATAAATCAGTTTATATTTGGACATTTATTTTAACACTGATCATTCTTCCATTAAAATTTCAGCATATTAAACTTGATTCATAACTAAACTGGTGCCATATTTAGGATTGTGAAAATGTGAGTTTGTAATCTTACAGAACACATCAAATATGGAGCCAAGATTGGGAGACTGCATACAACACTGCATTCATAAAATAACACACGAAGAACGTTGAAACATATGCAAGAGGAAATTAACCACAACCAAGCGATTCAATTTTCACCCAAAGAAGTTACGTTCGTAGCGCAATCCTGTCCGTCATGTAATTACCACACACTGGTTATACTAAATTCATACTAACTCTCTGTGAAATCTTCCCGAAAAGGATAGCTGAGGGCTACTTTGATGATTACACCACATGCTTCACGTGGTCAACTTGGCTTACTCAAAGAGCGTAACTGCACAATAATTTTGATAATTAAAATAAATTACATCGAAACGCAATTTACAAATAGAAAAACCTCGAACTGGTCACTATCGTCTTACTATTAACCTGATGGGTCAAACAGTTGTATAAGCATGTGGTACAGGTCTCACAAAGTACACCCCACATGGGTTGAACATAAAGAAAAGTCGCTATATTGAAAAGTATTGTCAAGACGAGACGTTATAATCTCACGGACATTCGCATTTAAGATTGATGATCTTAGTTAGAGTTACGGATCATCAACACGTGGTTCCACTGTACTCACAAAGTAGTGACAGAGCAACTACTGGAAGATATTCTGAACTGCACAGTCGAATTACACTGCGTTGCAATTTAAGATAACATAAGATATTTTAGATCTAAACCTGAAATAAAGGTGATTAAATTTTCAGTTAGGCTGAACTTAACAAATCCATTGTCCTACGGACTTAGCAGAGACGCGCTTAGCCGGAGAGCTTACCACTTCAGACGCTCGCCGCAGACAGACTAGCGTGGGCCCCTACCGAGGGTGCTTCACAGATACAAAACGGAAATGACCAGAGAGGCAGCTTCCTATACCAACATGACAAGGGATGGACAGGACCATACTAAGAATAGAAACATCTCTGCTTTTGCAAAGCGTAGCTACCTGTTCCGACGTTGGTCCTATTGTTCTCCAGCAGACAGGCTTGTCTGCTACCATCAAGCATGGAACTAGAAATACATTTGCTCATTCATCCTTTCACACAGAAGGGAAGGGCGACAACAGTATCTTATCATAAACAGTATATAAGAGAAAACGGATGTAGGTTGCGTATGAGACTGTATGAAATGAATTACATATAAACTGTGTTTTAAAGTGTAGTAGTGTGACAGATCTTTCCTGTTTATGTGTAAAAGTAACACGTTCCACTGCTCAGTCTCCTCCCAGATCGAGTCAGAAACATCACAGTAAATTTAGAAGTCAAATTTATGACGTAAATGACAACAGATTTAAGAAATTAACATGAAAGGAAGCCAACAGAGACCTTTCAAGCTCTCCTTGCTACTCTATTCTCTGCAAGCTTCTTCATCTCATAGTACCTGCTGCAACCTACATCGTTCTGAATCTCCTTTCTGTATTCAACTCTTGGTCTCCCTCTGCGATTTTTACCCTCCACGCTGCCTTCCAATGCTAAATTGGTGATCCCTTGATGCCTCAGAACATGCCCTACCAACCAATCCCTTCTTCTAGTCAAGTTGTGCCACAAACTCCTCTTCTCCCCTATTCTATTCAATACCTCCTCATTAGTTATGTGATCTACCCATCTAATCTTCAGCATCCTTCTGTAGCACCACATTTCGAAAGCTTCTATTCTCTTCTTGTCTAAACTATTTATTTTCCACGTTTCACCTCCATACATGGCTACACTCCATACAAATACTTTCAGAAACGACTTCCTGACAAGTCCACGTTTGCTGAACATCTATGGCTCTTACAGCATACGCCACGTAAACTGAATGACGTAGAATTGCTACACGAAATGAGTAAGGGTTAAAAACTGGGCCTGTTCGAGGAATTAGAAACAGGTGCAGCATAGAAAAAAAAACTTTTAAGATAGTTCCGAACCCCTTCTTGCTCTAATGTAATATAGTCTGACTGACTAGAGGCTAGTTTTCTTATCTGTTGATGCTGGTGAGATGCTCCCTTCCTATCTTGTTGGGATTTTTCGTCTTTTGATGATTTTTCTTCGCGGTTTTCGATGTGTATGTGTGGTTTAAATGATTCTGTTATGTTTTTTGTTCATGACGACAGATGGTTTCAATTTACTACACATTTTGTTCGCTTTCGCTAGTATGTATGCTAGTCTTTAATTTGCGCGTGATTCTCGCGCACAACACTAGTGCCCTCTCTCGTTAGGTATGTTCCTTAGAGCAAGCTTCACCTGCTTGACACAAGGACACAGGCAAATTGGTGTTCATATTTTTTATTGTATGTAGGTATTTTAAATAGTTCTGATGTGTTTTATTCGTTAAGATAGAGGGTCTGAATTAGTAAAACATTTAAAATTTTGACGCGCATGGGTATGTATCCCTAGGTTTTAATGTGCTCGAGTGTCTCGCGCATACAACAAGTGCCCTCTCTCGGTGAAACTGTCTGCCCTAGTGCTTCCACACCCTCTTCACGCTAATTCACAGGCTAAGTACTGATAATATTCCGTGTTCGGGTCGACCATCTCTTCATAATTATGCTGTATAGATGGAGGGGATATTTTAACTTGAACTACTGGCGACGCCTTTGGAACGATTGTTTTATGCATCTCCTCCGCAGGATGTGAGTTTCGTTAAGTGACTAAAAGCTTTTGCTGTTGTAATACGAGGGCTATTCAGAAAGTAAGGAACGATATGTCACGAAATGGAAACCACAGTGAAAATCAAAATTGTTTCATTGGCAATAGTTAGCTACAACTTCCAGCTACTTATCTCCATAGTCGCCGATCCGACTTAGACGTTTGTCATGGCGTTGTACCAACTTTCCAATACTCTCCTTACAGAAGGCAGCCGCCAGTGCTTTCGGCAAATTCCATACGCTGGCCTACAGGTCTTTGTCTGTGCCAAAATGTTGTCTTCATAGAAAGCGGTTCATGTGAGCAGAGATGAAACTCAGAGGGAGACAATTACGGGCTTTATTGTGGCTAATCAAACATTTCCAACTGAGAACGATGCAGGAGCAATTTCATTGCCCCTGCATAATGCGGCTGAGAATTGTCTTGAAGAAAAAAACGCACGACAGTTATGTAATGTTGGCTGCATAACTTCAGGCGAAAGTTCTCACCAGGCCCTCTTACTTGGCGGGAGACGCTATTGTTCTAGGTATCTTTATGTGCTCCCTGTGTGCTCAGAACTAAAAAGAACGACGAAATGCGATCGACGTGCATGCTAGAGACACTGCCCAACACACATGTGCAGATTTTCATCGGATTTTCACTGTGGTTTCCATTTCGCGACCGATCGTTCCTTACTTTTAGAATAACCCTCGTATTTTGGTAATTTTCTTGGTACTTAAAGCTATAGTGTTTTTTCTCCCCTTGTATCTCAGTTATGTTCAAAAATGGCTTTGAGCACTATGCGACTTAACTTCTGAGGTCATCAGTCGCCTGGAACTTAGAACTAATTAAACCTAACTAACCTAAGGACATCACACACATCCATGCCCGAGGCATGATTCGAAACTGCTAATGGAGGTGTCTTCCTGTTCAGATGTATTTTTGCTTCTGATGAAGATATATTTAGATACACCGAAACAGTGGTCAAGGATTTCAGTAAATCTTTATCCTGCAACTGTTTGGTTGCTATCACTTACAGTGAAGATTTTCAACAGTTGCTGCTTCAAGCCATGTTTAAAATTATGTAATTGACATTCCCTTCTACATCTACATCTACATTTATATTCCGCGAGCCACGCAACGGTGTGTGGCGGAGGGCACTTTACGTGCCACTGTCATTACCTCCCTTTCCTGTTCCAGTCGCGTATGGTTCGCGGGAAGAACCACTGCCGGAAAGCCTCTGTGCGCGCTCGAATCTCTCGAATTTAACATTCGTGAACTCCTCGGGAGGTATAAGTAGGGGGAAGCAATATATTCGATACCTCATGCAGAAACGGACCCTCTCGAAACCTGGACAGCAAGCTACACCGCGATGCAGAGCGCCTCTCTTGAAGAGTCTGCCACTTCGCTAAACATCTCCGTAAAGCTATCACGCTTACCAAATATCCCTGTGACGAAACGCGCCGCCCTCCTTTGGATCTTCTCTATCTCCTCTGTCAACCCGACCTGGTACGGATCCCACACTGATGAGCAATACTCAAGTATAGGTCGAACTAGTGTTTTGTAAGCCACCTCCTTTGTTGATGGACTACATTTTCTACGGACTCTCCCAACGAATCTCAACCTGGCACCCGCCTTACCAACAATTAATTTTATATGATCATTCCACTTCAAATCGTTCCTTACGCATACTCCCAGATATTTTACAGAAGTAACTGCTACCAGTGTTTTTTCCGCAATCATATAATCATAAAGTAAAGGATCCTTCTTTCTATGTATTCGCTGTCGTTATTGTGGCTTCCTTAGGCAGTACGAATTCATTCACATAATGTTACACTTGATTCGTGTCCTTGCAGTTAAATCTATAACGACAAGAGCGCCCTGCGCTTGGGAGGACCCTCCACACAGTGGAGATAAGCGCGCATTGTCGCCGCGCCACTGTCGCAGCTACTTTGGCTCCCTCTCGCAGGACGCTATCCGTCCACCCCCTTTTCTTACCCTCTCCTCGCTCCTTGGGCGACTGCCCTCTTTATTCGTCTTTTATGCACTTATCGCCGAACCGAACCGCGCGGCATAAGTAACAAATAACGCTCCCCACATCTGTACGGCGAACCCGGCCAGCGCTCGTAGCAAACAGAACGATAGCTTTGGAGCCAGGGGTGTACACGGACAGTATGCTTCATTTCACCGCACAGAACGTTTTCTTACTTCATCACACAGTACATAAACACGAATCATATCTTAACAATAAGAAAAAAATGGTTTAAATGGCTCTGAGCACTATGGGACTTAACATCTTAGGTCATCAGTCCCCGAGAACTTAGAACCACTTAAACCTAACTAACCTAAGGACATCACACACATCCATGCCCGAGGCAGGATTCGAACCTGCGACCGTAGCAGTCCCGCGGTTCCGGACTGAAGCGCCTAGAACCGCACGGCCACCGCGGCCGGCAACAATGAGACAAAAATCATAAACTAACAAAAGTCGCTTCAAGTAGAACGACAGGTTTGCAAGTGAAAGTTGGGTGAGTCTTGTCGTAAGAACAGAAATAACCAGCATGGGCGATATTTGTTTCCCCACCATTGCAGCCAACTGCGAATTGTAGTAATTACGTGGAGCCTGTTTGTAATTTAATTATCGAAGTCCGACTGCTCAATGGAGTAAAACTGACGCACTCAAGAAATATCAATCTTCCACGGTCGCGAAAATACTAAGCCAAGTCAATTATTCCGAGACAGCAATACTTTGAGTCTCGTGAAACTTTAGTTTGAGGACTTTTCGTCAATTTAACTCAACCGTCGCAGAAAAGAGAGAGTTGAATTGTAGGTGGGTGTGTGACCTGTGCTTTGTTTCAACTACTGGGTACGGTTTTGTGTTCGATGGATCCACGATACGTTACATTCGATTGGAGCATAAGTTCGTAACGTTGTTCTGTAAGTTCAAACACAAAAGATACACATAATAGGGACTTTATGCATCAGTAATATATTCTCCTTCACTATTTACAGCAGTCCGCCAACAAGGGGTTAACTTTTTGATTCTGCGACTGTAGAGAAATCTCGTCGTTTTCAGGCTAAGAACGCGTCTACCTACGAGGGGCGTTTGAAAAGTCCGTTGAAAGTCCGAGAAATGGCACCGCCGGCACGTATCGAGGTCATATTTAATTAGTAGCATCTTTGGAAAGCACGCACACCAATTTTCGGCCATATTGGTCTATTTTTTTGTGTTTGGCATTCGTGTGAATCAAGGAAGTCGAGTGTCAAAAAATGGACGAAGAAGTATTTCGTGTGGTGATTAAACATTACTTTATGAAAGGCAAAACGCCTCAGGAGACTAAAGAGAAACTTGATAAACATTACGGTAACTCTGCACCTTCGATCAGAACAGTTTGTAAGTGGTTTCAAACTTTTCGGAGTGGCCATATGGACACAAGTGATGGTGAACGTTCTGGACGCCCTGTGGGGGTTACAACTTCAGAAATCATTGATAAAATCCATGATATGGTGATGGATGACAATAGAGTTAAGGTGCGTGAGATTGCTAGTGCTGTGGGCATCTCGAATCGACGGGTACATAACACTTGTCATAAACATTTGGAAACGAGAAAGCTATCCGCAAGACGGGTTCCGCGATTGCTCACGCTTGACCAAAAACGGAATCGTGTGAAGTGTTGCAAGGATGGTTTGCTGCTGTTCAGGAAAAATCCGCAGGACTTTAAGCGTCGTTTCGTCACTATTGATGAAACAAGGGTACATTACTATACTCCTGAGGCCAAACAACAATCTAAACATTGGGTTACCAAGGCAAAGACCATTCCTTCTGCCGGAAAAGTTATGACGACTGTCTTTTGGGATTCGCAAGGGATAATCCTCATCTACTATCTGGAAAAGGGTATAACTATTACAGGTGAATGTTATTCATCGTTATTGGACCGTTTGAAAACCGAGCTGCAAGAAAAACGCCGGCGATTGGACCGCAAAAAAGTCCTTTTCCATCATGAGAATGCACCAGCATACATCTCAGCAATTGTGGTCGCAAAATTAATGGAAGTAGGATTCCAACTCGTTTCACATACCGCCTATTCTCCAGACTTGGCTCCCTCGGACTACTATTTGTTCCCCAATTTGAAGAAATGGTTGGCGGGACAAAGATTTTATTCAAACAAGGAGGTGATTGCATCAACTAATAGGTACTATGCAGACTTGGACAATTCCTATTATTCGGGAGGGATCAACAAATGAGAACAGCGTTGGACGAAGTGTAAGTCCAAATGGAGACTGTTGAAAAATAAACGCCCCATGTATGTTTGGAGCTCACTATCATCCGCAAAAGGAAGTTCCTTGAGCGTTGTTCGAGAGAGAGCGGAAAAGATGAAAACCTGAGAGCGCAAGATCAGGTGAAAAAGGTGGGCGCTGAACGACTTCCAAACTCCTGTGTGGTGTTAGTGAAGCAGAGTGCGAGCCAGCGTTGTCGCGGCTTAGCACCACTTCACGCAGTCTTCGTGGTCGTTGGTTCTGGATTGCGTCTGCATCGTGTCTCAGTTGTTGACAGTAAATATCAGCAGTGACGGTTACGCCTCGAGGAAGCAATTCGTAGTCCACCACACGGTCGCTGTTCCACCATACGTGTAACATTACCTTTTGTGGATGCGCGCAGGTATTTGTACGGTGACTTGTTGCTTTGTTTGGTCTGAACCATTCCATCCTTTTCCATAAGTTAGTGTAAAGACACCACTTCTCTTCACCAGTAACGATATAGGATGGCAATGGTCGGTGTTGTTCACGAGTGAATTGATGACGAGAGAAGAGAGAGGGACATATGGCTGCCTGCTGATTTTTGTGATTTTGGCTTAGAGCGATTTTTGAACCTTCCCTATTGCATGCAAATGTCGCACCATCCTGGATTGATCACAGTTATCACGTACGACAGTTCTCATTGTGGATTCAGTTCATCATTGTGGATTAATGCATTTAAGGGATCTTCATCAAACCCTGAACGTCTTCCTGAACGTGGAGAGTCACCAACATCGAAAAGATCCTCCTTGACACGAGAGAACTGTATTCTTGCCGTGATCTGTCCAATTGCATTATCCCCAAACATGTCGCAAATGTTTCTGGCTCCCTCCACTGTTCTCAACCATGTACTCAACTCAAACAGAAGAATATGTCGGAAAAGTTTCGATTTCTCCACTTGCCACTCAATTTTCTAGCGTCATAGCTACACTCACTACTTCCAAATGACAAAATAACTACATGTATACTCAGACATCAACAGTGAACTACAAATAAAAAATGACAATCCATACATAACAACGTAGCAACCAAATACACTACTGGCCATTAAAATCGCTACACCACGAAGATGACGTGCTACAGACGCGAAATTTAACCGACAGGAAGAAGATGCTATGATTTTCAGAGTATTCACACAAGGTTGGCGCCGGTGGCGACACCTACAACGTGCTGGCATGAGGAAAGTATCTGAGGGGTGATGACCGTCAGGGTTTCGGCGCCGGAATTTACATAGAATAAAATAAGGGGCCGTCCGCTCGTGTGTGGGTGGCGGGGGCGAGTGCCCGCCAGCGCACTGTGGCGGGGATTTCTCATACACAAATAGCAGTTGACCAACTTTGCTGGTGAAACGTTATTGTGATGCCTGGTGTAAGGAAGAGAAATGCGTGCCATCACGTTCACGACTTTGATAAAGGTCGGATTGTAGCCTATCGCGATTGCGGTTTATCGTATCGCGACATTGGTGCTCGCGTTGGTCGAGATCCAATGACTGTTAGAAGAATATGGAATCGGTGGCTTCAGGAGGGTAATACGGAACGTCGTGCTGGATCCCAGCGGCCTCGTATCACTAGCAGTCGAGATGACAGGCATCTTATCCGCATGGCTGTAACAGATCGTACAGCCACGTCTCGAACCCTGAGTCAACAGATGAGGATGTTTGCAAGACAACAACCATCTGCACGAACAGTTCGACGACGTTTGCAGCAGCATTGGCTATCAGCTCGTAGACCATGGCTGCGGTTACCCTTGAAGCTGCATCGCAGACAGGAGCGCCTGCGATGGTGTACTCAACAACGAACCTGGGTACACGAAAGGCAAAACGCCATTCTTTCGGATGAATCCAGGTTCTGTTTACAGCATCATGATGCTCGCGTCCGTGTTTGGCGACATGGCGGTGAACGTACATAGGAAGCGTGTATTCGTCATCGCCATACTGGCGTATCACCCAGCGTGATGGTATGGGGTGCCATTGGTTACACCTCTCGGTCACCTCTTGTTCGCATTGACGGCACTTTGAACAGTGGACGTTACATTTCAGATGTGTTACGACCAGTGGCTCTACCCTTCATTCGATCCCTGCGAAACCCTACATTTCAGCAGGATAATGCACGACCGCATGTTGCAGGTCCTTTACGGGCCTTTCTGGATACACAAAATGTTCGACTGTTGCCCTGGCCAGCACATTCTCCAGATCTTTCACCAACTGATAACGTCTGGTCAATGGTGGCCAAGCAACTGGCTCGTCACATTACGCCAGTCACTACTCCTGATGAACTGTGGTATCGTGTTGAAGCTGCATGGGCAAATGTACCTGTACACGCCATCCAAGCTCTGTTTGACTCAATGTCCAGGCGTATGAAGGCCGTTATTACGGCCAGAGGTGGTTGTTCTGGGTACTGATTTCTCGGGATCTATGCACCCAAATGTGAAAATGTAATCACATGCCAGTTCTAGTATAATATATTCGTCCAATGAATACCCGTTTATCATCTTCATTTCTTCTTGGTGAAGGAATTTTAATGGCCAGTAGTGTACCAACACGCGAAACAGAAACGAAACGAACTTATACACGAATCTAGTAGTTAGAAGAGGGGTTAACTTAGTCGCAAATTCTTTATAGCGTCCGATAGGGATTCCATATGGCCTTGGAGCTTTTTTCAGTTTTTAGCAAATTTCACCTGTTAGTCAACGACCAGCAGGGACGGCGGTTATCGCTGAAAAAAAAAACTTTTTCGGTATATCTTTTTTTTCACGCCAGTTTAACCTGAGTGTTAAAACTACTCAGAACAACTGATTCCTGATGCAATCGATTTTCGATCTTTTATCAGTATTATTTCCCATATTAAAAGTAGAAATCGAACAAATACTTGAAAATTTTGGCTCACTTTGTTTCAAGATACATGGAATCAAAATATAAAATTAAACAGGCAAATAAATGAAAACTCACTCCATTGTTAATTGATCTTCTCTAAAATTGATCAGTGACTGAAACTATAAAGATCACGAGTGTTTTCCTTTCGACATTTTTTTTATTTTAAAACACTGTTCTAAAATCATGCTGCAATCGGAGATTATACCACTATTTAGGCATAACGAATATTCAGTGCTACACGGTAAAAACTGAGATTGAAGAATCCTGTTTTGCATGGTAATATGTCCGTTTTCAATGGCTACAGGAAGATAAAGACGTCTTATATAGACACAGGTAGCGGATCGCGTCCTCTCTGTTTTTATTGTATACAATGAATGAATTGTTGTAAAGTTTTTAATTTACTACTTTCACCATAATTTCCGTCAAATGTTTTTTATTTATTCCAGTCTTTGATCACAATATGAATTCTTTAGACGATGACCGGTTTCAGTCCGTAATGCCCATCCTCAGATCTATAATATACAAATATATATACACCTAGTGAGGAGTGTGTCTTTCATCATAATACAGCAAATACGTATCACAATATACTGTCATACAACCAGGGAGATCGACACTGTCATTATTGCAACTGGCTACTGAAGTACAGTAGCTACCAGAAATCTGTTTGCCTGCATCATCCCTAGATGTCGCTACTGTCGGATTACATGTAGTCATCATATACGCAAAAAACATAATATGATAAAAACACATTATCTAAAATACATGTAGCAAACTTTTAAAATTGATAACTATTATAGAAACTATCATAGACAGGGTTGTAGCCTGTCCCCGATGTTATTCAATCTGTATATTGAGCAAGCAGTAAAGGAAACAAAAGAAAAATTCGGAGTAGGTATTAAAATTCATGGAGAAGAAGTAAAAACTTTGAGGTTCGCCGATGACATTGTAATTCTGTCATAGACAGCAAAGGACTTGGAAGAACAGTTGAACGGAATGGACAGTGTCTTGAAAGGAGGATATAAGATGAACATCAACAAAAGCAAAACGAGGATAATGGAATGTAGTCAAATTAAATCGGGTGATGCCGAGGGGATTAGATTAGGAAATGAGACACTTAAAGTAGTAAAGGAGTTTTGCTATTTAGGGAGTAAAATAACTGATGATGGTCGAAGTAGAGAGGATATAAAATGTAGACTGGCAATGGGAAGGGAATCGTTTCTGAAGAAGAGAAATTTGTTAACATCGAGTATAGATTTAAGTGTCAGGAAGTCGTTTCTGAAAATATTTGTATGGAGTGTAGCCATGTATGGAAGTGAAACATGGACGATAACTAGTTTGGACAAGAAGAGAATAGAAGCTTTCGAAATGTGGTGCTACAGAAGAATGCTGAAGATAAGGTGGGTAGATGACGTAACTAATGAGGAGGTATTGAATAGGATTGGGGAGAAGAGAAGTTTGTGGCACAACTTGACTAGAAGAAGGGATCGGTTGGTAGGACATGTTCTGAGGCATCAAGGGATCACAAATTTAGCATTGGAGGGCAGCGTGGAGGGTAAAAATCGTAGAGGGAGACCAAGAGATGAATACACTAAGCAGATTCAGAAGGATGTAGGTTGCAGCAGGTACTGGGAGATGAAGAAGCTTGCGCAGGATAGAGTAGCATGGAGAGCTGCATCAAACCAGTCACAGGACTGAAGACCACAACAACAACAATAGAAACTAAATTGTGATACATTAAAAGACGAATACAGTTATCCATATAAAATTAATAAAAGGAACTATATGAATAGAATAGGACCGATCCCTCCGTCTTCTTTCATTATTTCATAGAAATAGCAGACAAACTAATATTTTCAGCAAATGGAGCGTTGTACCTGACTGCAACGTCACTTCGTAAAAATATTTCCAGACTAGGGTTGGTTCCATTCTGCAATTTCTCTAAACTTACAGAGAATTTAATGCTTTCCGATTGTTAAAGTGGTTCTATACAGTTTGTTTCTGCTTAGTTGAGGAGAATATAATTAATATAATGCAAACAAAAAATATAATTATATGGGCTTTCGGAGACGAAGGCCCACTCGTATACTCTTGATGACTGCACGACGTAACTTTTTACGCCTCAACTGGGCCCGTCAACATCGACATTGGACTGTTGATGACTGGAAACATGTTGCCTGATCGGAGGAGTGTCCATGGACCGTGCATGTCAACTGGAGACTTTTCAAGCTGGTGGAGGCTCTTTAATGGCTTGGGGCGTGTGCTGTTGGACTGATACGTCCAGATATGACGTGACGTGACGTAAGCATCCAGTCTGATCACCTGCATCCATTCATGTCCATTGTGCATTCCGATGGACTAGGGCAATTCCAGCAGAACAATGCGACACCACACACGTCCAGAATTGCTACAGAGTAGCTCCAAGAACACTCTTCTGAGTTTAAACACTGTCGCTGCCAATGAAACTTCCCAGACATGAACGTTATTGAGCATATCTGGGATGCCTTGCAACGCGCTGTTCAGAAGAGATCTCCACCCCTTCACACTCTTACGGATTTATGCTCATCACTGCAGGATTCATGGTGTCATTTCGCTCCAGCACTACTTCAGACATTAGTCATGCCGCGTCGTGTTGTGGCACTTCTGCGTACTACACGTTTTAGCCAGATTTCTTTGGCTCTTCAATTTACCTACGCCGGAATTTACAGGTGAGAGGGTCTCGGTAGATTCCCGGACTATTCTCATCTGAAATAGTGTTTATGTAGGTTTGTTGGGTTTGCACGTATTGATATAGTACTTGGAGTGTTGTATGTCGGGACGCTACATGATATTCAGTAGGCATTGGGTTTGTCTAATTTTTGGTACTTGTGGTATATTCCGTGTGGTGCCTTAGATACATACACACCTGGTGCTATGCAGACTGTATACTAAGGAATGATCCAGAAACGAGGCTCGTGGGGGGATATTTGCGCACGGACAGGCAAGTTTATAAAGAAACACCGCATCACATCCGCAATGCGTGGCGACATGTGTAAAACTGGGAGCTCTGTGGTCACCCCTGCTGTATCTGAGGGGTGATGACCGTCAGGGTTTCGGCGCCGGAATTTACATAGAATAAAATAAGGGGCCGTCCGCTCGTGTGTGGGTGGCGGGGGCGAGTGCCCGCCAGCGTACTGTGGCGGGGACGGCACGCCTGCTGTGGGGCGGAAGGGCGCAGCCGTGTATTATTATTTCTGCGTGGCGAGGCGGTCTCAAACGCAGATTCCGGCAGACGCCGCTGGGGCGACGGCGAAGCCGCCCGCCGGACACGGTGGGGCAGCGCGGGGGGGAGCGGTTCGAGATTTCCGCGCCGTGGGGGAGGAAAAAGCGCGAGGGTGGAGCCGCTGGAAGGGATCGAAGCAGTCGCCAGGTGCTCCGCGAGTGGCAAGTTTCCCCGCTGTCGATACTATAGCGGGAGGAGACGAAAAAATGTCTCTTTTTTTTTTAGCAGCGCCTGAGACCGGCAGGTGACATTTAATACTGGCAGGAACCGACAGGCAACAGTAGTAATGGATGGCAAAGACGGAAGTGCTCGGGTTAGAAATGACGTAAGTCAGAGATGCAGTCGTTTCTTTCCTATTGTTCGACCACAGCATCGAAGACTCAGTGATGAAAAACATTCAGGAGTGAAAATTCACGGTGAAAGTATCTCAGTCATAACATTCGATGTCCACAGCTTGTGATAACGATTGCTGCCTCTAGACCATCGGCGTCCCAGGTTCCATTCCGGTCGGGTCGGAGATCATCTCCATTCTACACTCATGCTCATAAATTAAGGATAATTGCAGAATGTGGTGCCACACAACGTGGCACTACACAAAACTGGCGCTAGTAGCATAGGCACAAACGGAACACACACGACACAGATCTGTAAGTCCACTGTATTGGTGATAAGTTGAGAAAACCGTCAAGAAACACACGTGCTACAAAACGCCACTGTTTCCTGCTCATGAGTCCCCCTTAAACATCCAACAACCACCACCACCGTTTCCTGCTCATGTACCCCGACATCAATATGGGATATGATCACCATGCACACGTACACAGGCTGCACAACGGGTCTGCATACTCTGGATCAGGTGGTCGAGCAGCTGCTGGGGTATAGCCTCCCATTCTTGCACCAGTGTCTGTCGGAGCTCCTGAAGTGTCGTAGGGGTTTGAAGACGTGCAGCGATACGTCGACCGAGAGGATCCCAGAAGTGCTCGATGGCGTTTAAGTCTGGAGAATAGGCAGGTCACTCCATTCGTCTGATATCTTCTATTTCAAGGTACTCCTCCACGATGGCAGCTAGGTGGGGCCGCGCGTTATGATCCATCAGGAGGAAGATAGAACCCACTGCACCCCTGAAGAGGCAGACATACTGGTGCAAAATGACCTCCCGATACATCTGACCTGTTACTGTTCCTCTGTCAAAGACACGCATGAGCGTACGTGCACCAATCATAATCCCACACCACACCATCAAACCACGACCTACAAACAGGTCCCTTTCAAGGACATAAGGGGTTGTTATCTGGTTACTGGTTCACGCCAAATGAAAACCCGTCGAGAATCACTGTTCAGACTGTACCTGGACTTGTCTGTGAACATAACCTGGGACAACTGTTCCAATGACCATGTACTGTGTTCTTGACACCAGGCTTTACGGGCTCTCCTGTGACCAGGGGTCAGTGGAATGCACCTTGCAAGTCTCCGGGCGAATAAACCGTGTCTGTTCAGTCGTCTGTAGACTGTTGTATCTGGAGACAACAGTTCCAGTGGCTGCGGTAAGGTACCGAGCAAGGCTACCTGCAGTACTCCGTGGCCGTCTGAGGGCACTGATGGTGAGATATCGGCCTTCTTGTGGTGTAGTACACTGTGGACGTCCCGTACTGTAGCGCCTGGACACGTTTGCTGGAATCGTTGCCATAATCTTCAGATCACACTTTTTGGCACACGGAGGGCCCGTGCAACGACCTGTTGTGGTTGACCATCCTCCAGTTGCTCAGTATTCTTCGTCATCACTACGTGTTCTTTGAGTCATTTTCAACACACAGTCACCATTAGCACGTCTGAAAACGTCTGCACACTTATTCGCTGCACCGTAGTCTGACATGCACCAACACCCCTCTGCATATGTGGACTACTGCCAGTGCCTTCGTGCGACGACCGCGGGTCAAATTCACCACATGGTCATACCCCGAACTGACTTAAACCCGCAAACAGCCCACCAGAGCATTGTTTCACGATGTATCAGCATTATCCTTAATTTATGAACATGCGTGTAGTTACTTCCGTGACATGCTGTCCAAGTGGGGGCTGTCGTTACTGGTCCTAAGCACCCATGCGTTTGTTTGATCTTCACACATGTACACTGAGGTGAGTAAAGTCGTGGGATACCATCGCACATTTATGATGAGGTGATAAAAGCCATGGATACCTCATGATATCGTGTCGGCCTACATTCTTCCCGGGATAGTGCAGCAGATCGACGTGCTATGGACTCAACAAGTCTTTGGAAGACATACAAATACTGAGCTGTGCTGCCTTTACTGCCCTTCAAATGGTTCAAATGGCTCTGACAAGGGGAGGCCGCCAATTGTAAAATTCAGATTCATTTCATACTGCGCATAATAAAAGCTCATGGCCAGAGGTGTAATGTGGCAAAGCACCAAGATGCACTTCTCAGCCGTTGTCGAGAAAATCGACAGTTAAAAGAAACCGTTGCGGTGAAATACTCTCTACGATTAATAAATTTGTACAGCGTTGTGGCGCAGCGGTAAGCGCTCGGGTTCGTAATCCGAAGGTCGCCGGATCGAATCTCGCGCCAAGCATTTTTTTTAATTTTTTGTAATTTATATATATAAAAACTATTAATGAATTGCTTATGCATGTTGGTGAAGGCGGATCGCTCTCCAATTGTACCGCCTCCATTTTTCCGTTTTTTTAACAGGGTATACCAAAGCTCTCCCGTCCGCACTGATTTTCGACGATGTTATAAGTTGCGCTAGGGACCGCACCTACCTTCTTTCGAAGTTAGCAGGCAACTACGCTGTTATGCGGCGGCTCGTTTCGGCCCATTCAACATCTGTCCTTCAAGTGTAACGAGCGAGTAACGGAGTTTATATTTCATACCTGCCGCAGCAAATTTGTGTTCGTGGCGTCTCTATTCTAATTCGAACGTTTGACTTACGCTATACGTATTCGTTTCGGAATACCGTTTCTACGTCTTCCGTTAACTATACGTGGTTAACATTATGAAGACAATTAATAACATTTGTGAAATACAACTTTGTTTGCGGAAAACATAATGATGTTCGAAGTCGCCAGTTTTTCCACGACAAACGACTTTCAACAACTTATTATATGCATAATTGTTGCAACTGATTGCCGGGAATTTTATATATATATATGAATTACAAAAAACAAATACTAAAAAAAAAAGGTTGCATGGCGCGAGACTCGATCCGGCGACCTTCGGATTACGAACCCGAGCGCTTACCGCTGCGCCACGACGCTGTAGAAAATTATTAATCGTAGAGATTATTTCACCGCAACGGTTTCTTTTAACTGTCGATTTTCTCGACAACGGCTGAGAAGTGCACCTTGGTGCTTTGCCACATTACACCTCTGGTCATGAGCTTTTATTATGCACAGTATGAATCGAATCTGAATTTTACAATTGGCGGCCTCCCATTGTAAGCACTATTGGACTTAGCATCTGAGGTCATCAGTCCCCTAGGCTTAGGACTACTTAAAACTAACTAGCCTAAGGACACAACACACATCCATGCCCGAGGCAGGATTTGAACCTGCGACCGTAGCGCTCGCGCGGTTCCAGACTGTAGCGCCTAGAACCGCTCATCCACAGCGGCCCGCTCTGCTGCCGTCCACAACAGCGAAGGTGTTGTGCACTAGCTGACCTCTTTACTATACCCATAAATGTTCGATGTGATTCATGTTGGGCAATCAGGGTTGCCAAATCATTCGTTCGAATTGTCCAGAATGTCCCTCAAACCAACTGCGGCCCGATGACATTGTGAATTGTCATCCGTGAAAATTTCATCATTGTTTCGGGACATGAAGTCCACGAATGGCTGTAAATGGTCTCCACGTAGCAGCTGGACCAGAGGACCAGTGGATTCCATGTAAACACAGCCCATACCATCAGTGAGCCACCTCCAACGTGCACAGTGCCTTGTAGACAACTTGAGTTCATGGCTTCGTGGAGTTTGCGCCACACTCGAACCCTACCATCCTTCTCTTACCAACTGAAATTCGTGCTCACCTGACATGTCCACGGTTTTCCAGTCGTCTATGGTTCAACGGATATGGTCACGAGCTCAGAAAAGGTGCTGCAGGCGATGTTGTGCTGTTAGCAAAGGCTCTTGCGTCGATCGATTGCTAGAATGGGCTATTAACGCCAGATTTCACCTCTCTGTCCTAACGGATACATTTGTTGTACGTCCCACACTGATTTCATGCAGTGTTGCTTGTCTGTCAGCACTTACTATCAAAGCAAACGTCACTGTTCTAGGTCGTTCATCGAAAGCTGTCAGCCGCTGTTATGTCCGTGGTGAGAGGAAATGCCTGAAATTTGGTATTATTGGCACATTCTTGACGACGTGGATCTAAGAACACTGAATTCCCTAATAATTTCCAAAATGGGATGTCCCACGCGTCAAGTTCCAACTATCATTCCACGTTCAAAGTGTCTTAATTTCCGTCGCACAGCCGTAATCACATCGGAAACGTTTTCACATGAATCACTTGAGTACAAATGATATGTCCGCGAATGCTCGGCCTTAAACCTTGCGTATCCGATACTAAAAATGGCTCTGAGCACTATGGGACTTAACATCTATGGTCATCAGTCCCCTAGAACTTAGAACTACTTAAACCTAACTAACCTAAGGACAGCACACAACACCCAGCCATCACGAGGCAGAGAAAATCCCTGACCCCGCCGGGAATCGAACCCGGGAACCCGGGCGTGGGAAGCGATATCCGATACTACCTCCGTGTATATGTGCATATCGCTATCCCACGACTTTTGTACATCAGTGTATGTTGCCATAATTTTCATGACACCTAAAGATGATGCTTTATGCTCCGAGACCGTCGGTCGAATAACTTAAGAAAGTACTGACACCTGAAGTGGATTTTTATTCTATAAATATGTTCCTCAGTTTTTGTTTTCCCGTCACATGGCCCAAATTTGTTTCTCCATATAGTATTTTGCAGCCATCTGGGTACCCTTATTCTCCTTGTCACTTGATTTTTCGCTTCCATGGTTAAGTCGCCATTGGTCGTGATAACAATCCCTAGATAATTAAAGCTCATAACTTGCTCAACTGACTTATCATCGACTTCTAATTTACATCGCACAGCTACTTTTACTATTGTCATACTCTTATTTCTTATAGATGAGATTGCCGTAATATACTGCGTAACTGTTTAAACTGACGAAGTTTGTTGTTGTTGTGGTCTTCAGTCCTGAGACTGGTTTGATGCAGCCCTCCATGCTACTCTATCCTGTTCAAGCTTCTTCATCTCCCAGTACCTACTGCAACCTACATCCTTCTGAATCTGCTTAGTGTATTCATCTCTTGGTCTCCCTCTACGATTTTTATCCTCCACGCTGCTCTCCAATGCTAAATTTGTGATCCCTTGATGCCTCAAAACATGTCCTACCAACCGATCCCTTCTTCTAGTCAAGTTGTGCCACAAACTTCTCTTCTCCCCAATCCTATTCAACACCTCCGCATTAGTTATGTGATCTACCCATCTAATCTTCAGCATTCTTCTGTAGCACCACATTTCGAAAGCTTCTATTCTCTTCTTGTCCAAACTAGTTATCGTCCATGTTTCACTTCCATACATGGCTACACTCAAATACTGATGAAGTAACCTTTGTAAATTAACTTCATTACTTACTGTCAGTACAGTATCGTCAGCGTAACATACAATATCTATCACTTTATTTCTGTCGCAACTGACAATTCGCAAATTTTCGCAACACAACTTCTATTGATGTTAGTTCACAAGGTTGATGACTGAACATACAAACGAAAGGTAACAATAACGAAAAAAAAGTCTCCTAATTGAGGCAAACAAAAGTTCACTTCTTATTTTCCACAAAGGTTCGTGGTAACACACACACACACTAGTGACAGTCCAATTCCGAGACGAAGACGTAATCTTCGATGGTTGCAGTACACGAGGTCGGCATCCAGCGTGAACCGAACTTCGGGCCTGGTTCTAGCCCCTAAATACCTGTCTCCAGCCAATCAGGTTTTGGCATAGTGACACTTCTGCAGGCCGTGGCTCGAGCCCCCCATGCAAGAAATAGCGCTCGTAATGTTTGTTTACATTACCTTGTGTGTAAATAGCTGGTGTTTATCATGGTGCTTTTGGGTACACCTTTGGGCATAGACAGCCTCGTCCTCTGTGGTGTAATATGATGAGTTGCTGGCCCTCAGGGGCTACCTTGGCTCCGGTATAACTATTTCTCATTTTATAGCCCAGTTATTTCCTTACGTCATCAATACTGTGGTCCATTGTTAAGCTGAATAGGAGTGGGCTTAATGAGTATCCTTGTCTAATTCATTTATCTAGCATAATTTCATCTGTGAATCCTTCGAGTATTTTAATTCTCGTTTTATTACCTGCATTCCATCCCATCAGTATGCATTCTCATACCGATTTACCCTGTTGTCAGTCTCTGAATAACAAAATTACATTCTAATTCAGATGAAAACGTCATCCAGAGCTGGTTGCCACGTTTCAACTTCGTATCAGAATTTGTGACGTCATAGCAGTGAAGGAGATCTGCTACCTTCTAAGGAAAATAACGCACTGTGGACCAAGCAAGGAGGGCATGGACGGCAGACTAGTACATGCGAAAACAGTATTCATGGCGAAAGAAAGTTTACAAGTATGAAACATAAGCTTCATTTTATAAACAAATTTCTGACAGTATACGTATAGAGCACAGCGGTGTATAGAACGGGATTTTGAACTTTGGATAACCGGAAATGGGTATAGAAGCGTTGCTGCTCGCCCAAATCAAATCCATTGCGCTAAATATTCGCAGGCGCACCAAAAACTTTGACAAACCAGTGAGACCGTCACCGTGTTAGAAAAGGAAACAGGTGAAAATTGCAGTAACTAAGCTACTGTCATTCACAGTGATTCCATCTCATCAACATGCGTCCCCATACGGATTTACCCTGTCGTTAGTTTCTCAATTACAAAAACACATTCTCATTTTGATGAAAACAGCATGCAGACCATTGAAGGAGTTGTCCTAACTTGTAATCAAAATAGCGGATGAGGGAGGGACCAAGAGAGAAGCGGGGGGGGGGGGGGGGACTGGGCATAAGCAGCAGATCAGCCGATGCAAAAAGCCCATGAAACATGGGCTTAATTTGGGAATGTAGGGCTGGAGCATATCAGTGTACAGAATTGGATTCTGAACTGTGAAAAATGATATATAGGACTTATGCCGTACGTGTGCCTGTGAAGTGTAGTTAAGCGTGATGAATGCATGTTTGAATTGTATGATGCTGATGATGATGACGATGAGGAGAAGGAGGAGAAGGAGGAGGAGGAGGAGGAGGAGGAAAGGGAGATGGTAAAATCCGGTGCCTGTACATAGCACAGCTTCCTCCAGTGTCATCAAGGGGCCGCCTGGCTTAACAGCCCCTTACGACGGATCAAACTGCAGACAGGTTTGGAGTTTCGTCGAGGACGTGGGAGCCCGCCGTGGTGGCCGAGCGGTTCTAGGCGCTTCAGTCTGGGACCGCGCGACTGCTACGGTCGCAGTTTCGAATCCTGCCTCGGGCATGGATATGTGTGACGTCCTTACGTCAGTTAGGTTTAAGTAGTTCTAAGTTCTAGGGGACTGATGACCTCAGGTGTTAAGTCCCATAGTGCTTAGAGCCATTTGAACCATTTTTGAGGACGTGGGTACAAAGACTGGAGATCTGGCAGTGAAAAATTTTCTCCACAAAGATTCAAACTGAGCCACTAGAAAGGCAAGGAAGTAACCTGTGGACTTTCATGTCTGAGTTGTCAAAATACGACATAAATGGCCGTGTCTTTTGATCGCACTGATGTAGAAGCTTCACTTTTCTACATCGCCAAGGAACCGTACACTTTACCTTGCGACGTCTACCAGATCCTGAGGAAAAGGGTTTAGAACATTCGGACAGACAGACAGAGCAACAACAAAGTGATCCTGTAAGAGTTCCATTTTTTTTCCGATAAAAATAATGCACCCAATTTTCGTAAATCTAGGAACGAACGACAAGAGCTACGGTTGTTTTTTTGGAGGTACACTACTCGCCATTAAAATTGCTACACCAAGAAGAAATGCAGGTGGTAAACGGGTATTCATCGGACAAATATGTTATACTAGAACTGGCATGTGATTATATTTTCACGCAATTTGGGTGCATCGATTTTGAGAAATCAGTACCCAGAACAACCACCTCTGTCCGTAATAACGGCCTTGATACACCTGGGCATTGAGTCAAACAGAGCTTGGATGGCGTGTACAGGTACAGCTGTCCATGCAGCTTCAACACGATACCACAGCTCATCAAGAGAAGTGACTGGCGTATTGTGACGAGCCAGTTGCTCGGCCACCATTGACCAGACGTTTTCAATTGGTGAGAAAGTGCCGTCAATGCGAACAAGAGGTGACCGTGACATGTAACCAGTGGCTCCCCATACCATCACCCTGGGTGATGGCGATGACGAGTACACGCTTCCAATGTGCGTTCACCGCGATGTCGCCAAACACGGATGCGACTATCATGATGCTGTAAACAGAGCCTGGATTGATCCGAAAAAATGACGTTTGGCCATTCGTGCACCCAGGTTCGTCGTTGAGTATACCATCGCACGCGCTCATGTCTGTGATGCAGCGTCAAGGGTAACCGCAGCCGTGGTCTCCGAGCTGATAATCCATGCTGCTGCAAACGTCGTCGAACTGTTCGTGCAGATGGTTGTTGTCTTGCAAACGTCTCCATCTGTTTACTCAGGGATCGAGACGTGGCTGCACGATCCGTTACAGCCATGCGGATAAGATGCCTGTCATCTCGACTGCTAGTGATACAAGGCCGTAGGGATCCAGCACGGCGTTCCGTATTACCCTCCTGAACCCACCGATTCCATATTCTGCTAACAGTCATTGGATGTCGACCAACGCGAGCAGCAACGTCGCGATACGATAAACCGCAATCGCGATAGGCTACAATCCGACCTTAATCAAAGTCGGAAACGTGATGGTACGCAAATCTCCTCCTTACACGAGGCATCACAACAACGTTTCACCAGGCAACACCGGTCAACTGCTGTTTGTGTATGAAAAATGGTTGGAAACTTTCCTTATGGCAACACGTTGTAGGTGTCGCCACCGGCGCCAACCTTGTATGAATGCCCTGAAAAGCTAATCATTTGCATATCGCAGCATCTTCTTCCTGTCGGTTAATTTTCGCGTCAGTAGCACGCCATCTTCGTGGTGTAGCAATTTTAATGACCAGTAGTGTAGATGCAATAATACACAACGTCAGTGCGTCCATGAGAGCACTGCGAAGTGCTTTAGATTCTAGAGACTATAAAAATTCGACTAGTTTATTCGTCGTTAAAACGGTCTGCCGTTACTGTTGCGTTGTGTGGCGCTTGTTGCCTAAGCAGACCTCTGAGTAGGTTCGCGCGCGTTTCGGTTATACGTGGATCGCTCAACACCTGCCTAAATACACTGAGGTAATGGGATAGCGATATGCACAAATACAGACGGCGGTAGTACCGCATACACGAGTTGCAATAGGGCAGTGCATTGGCGGATTTGTCAGGAGAGTCATGTGAAAAGGCTTGAGATGTAATAACGGCTGCAGGATGGGAATGAACAGACTTTGAACGCGAGACGGTAAGTGAAGCTAGGCCCATTTCGGAAATCGTTAGGGAATTCAGTATTCCGAGGTCCACATTGTCAAGAGTGTGCCACAATACCAAATTTCAGGGATTACCTCTCACTACGCGAAATGCAGTGGACGACGGCCTTCACTTAACGACCCAGAACAATGGCGTTTCCTACGGTTGTCAGTGCTAAGAGACAAGCAACTCTGCGTGAAATAACTGGAGAAACGAAAGTGTGGCGTATGGCGAACGTGTTACTCGGAATAGTGCGCCGAGATGTGGGGTTGATGGGCTATGGCAGCAGATGACCGATGCGAGCGCCTTTGCTAACAACACGACACCGCTTGCAGCGTCTCTCCTGGCCTCCATATCGGCTGTACGCTGGACAACTGGAAATCCGTGGCCTGGTCAGATGTGTCCCGATCTCAGTTGGTAACAGGTGATGGTAGGGTTCAAATGGCTCTGAGCACTATGGGACTTAACATCTATGGTCATCAGTCCCCTACAACTTAGAAATACTTAAACCTAACTAACCTAAGGACATCACACAACACCCAGCCATCACGAGACAGAGAAAATCCCTGACGCCGCCGGGAATCGAACCCGGGAACCCGGGCGTGGGAAGCGAGAACGCTACCGCACGACCACGAGATGCGGGCTGCTGGTAGGGTGTGAAAGTTGCGCAGACCCCACGAAGCCAGGGAACTGAAGTTGTCAACAACGCACTGTGCAAGCTGATGGTGGCTCCATTATGGTGTGGGCTGTGTGTACGTGAAATGGACTGGATCCACTGGTCCAACTCGATCATTGGCTGTAAGTGATTGTTTTCCGCTGCTTGGCAACCACTAAGGACCTCATGTTCCCAAACAACGATGGAATTTTTATGGATGACAATGCGCCAATGTCGCTGGGTTATAACGGTTTGGGATTCGTTTCAAGAACATACTGAACACTTCGAGCGAATTATTTGACCACCCACACGGCCCGACATGAGTCGAAGACGTATGGGACGTACAACACTCTCAGTGGCATTGTAGCGAGAAGGAAGTACTTCTCTGGGCGATATCACTAACCTGGTGTCTTGCTGCTTTGGTAAGTCCCTCGTAGCACAGTAGTAGCGCTCAGTCGCCAGGTTCCATGTAGGTGGTGATCCTGCTGAAGTGCAGTGTTTAGGGATGCCAGTTGTTAATTGTCAACAACGTTTGTACGATACTTGTTTTAATACAGAACTTGCTTTGTCACACACGTCACAGAATCAGCATTTGCAATATGGCGGCTCTGGACTATGCCGTTATTCGACCCTTTACACACGTTAACACAGTTTTTTGATTTTACATAATGGTAGACACTGCCCACGACACGTGGCGTTTTGATAACTAATAACTTCACTTTATATCTTGTTTAACTGCTGAAATATCTACTCGCGGCCGTTCTTTTAGAGCCGCCCCGGTTACTCGACCATGCGTTTTGAGTGGCGCCTCGCGACTACCTCGCCCTGTGTTCCCGAAGGACAAGAGAGACCACCCCCCTTTCTCCCTCAGCCAGTGAGGACACTTATCTAGTTTCCTACGTATACACTACTGGCCATTAAAATTGCTGCACCAGGAAGATGACGTGTTACAGACGCGATATTTAACCGGCAGAAAGAACATGCTGTGATATGCAAATGATTAGCTTTTCAGAGCATTCACACAACGTTGGCGCCGCTGGCGACACCTACAACGTGCTGACATGAGGAAAGTTTCCAACCGATTTCTCATACACAAACAGCAGTTGACCGGCGTTGCCTCGTGAAACGTTGTTGTGATGTCTCGTGTAAGGAGGAGAAATGCGTACCATCACGTTTCCGACTTTGATAAAGGTCGGATTGTAGCCTATCGCGATTGCGGTTTATCGTATCGCGACATTGTTGCTCACGTTGGTCGAGATCCAATGACTGTTAGCAGAATATGGAATCGGTGGCTTCTGCAGGGTAATACGGAACGCCGTGCTGGATCCCAACGGCCTCGTATCACTAGCAGTTGAGATGACAGGCATCTTATCCGCATGGCTGTAACGGATCGTGCAGCCACGTCTCGACCCGTGAGTCAACAGATGGGGACGTTTGCAAGACGACAACCATCTGCACGAACATTTCGACGACGTTTGCAGCAACATGGACTACCATGGTTGCGGTTACCCTTGACGCTGCATAACAGGCAGGAGTGCCTGCGTTGGTGTACTCAACGACGAATCTAGGTGCACGAATGGCAAAACGTCATGTTTTAGGATCAATCCAGGTTCTGTTTACAGCATCATGATCATCGCATCCGTGTTTGGCGACATCACGGTGAACGCACATTGGAAGCGTGTATTCTTCATCGCCATACTGGCGTATCACCCGGCGTGATGGTATGGGGAGCCACTGGTTACGCGTCTCGGTCACTTCTTGTTCGCATTGACCGCACTTGGAACAGTGGACCTTACATTTCAGATATGTTACGACCCGTGGCTCTACCCTTTATTCGATACCTGCGAAACCCTACATTTCAGCAGGATGATGCACGACCGCATGTTGAAATTCCTGTACGGGCCTTTCTGGATACAGAAAATGTTCGACTGCTGCCCTGGCCAGCATATTCTCCAGATCTCTCACCAACTGAAAACGTCTGGTCAATGTTGGCCTAGCAACTGGCTCGTCACAATACGCCAGTCACTACTCTTGATGAACTGTGGTATCGTGTTGAAGCTGCATGGGCAGCTGTACCTGTACACGCCATCCCAGCTCTGTTTGACTCAATGCCCAGGCGTATCAAGGCCGTTATTATGGCCAGAGGTGGTTGTTCTGTGTACTAATATCTCAGGACGTATGCACCCAATTTGCGTGACAATGGCCAGTAGTTATATATATCCAAACTTTCAGCCAATGAGCGTTCAGATTGTTAGACGGATCTGATGTCGCGTTTGCGGACATTGTGACGGAAGTTTGTCTCGGAACACTGTCTCAGATTGTAAGATCCTACTCCCGAACAGTCGGATCTCGTCCCTACTGAAGTTGCACAGCATTGCCTCCTATGATTTCATCACTAATACTAGTCCGTCCCCGGTAGCTGAGTGGTCAGCGTGGCAGAATGTCAATCCTAAGGGTCCGGGTTCGATTCCCGCCTGGGTCGGAGATTTTCTCCGCTCAGGGACTGGGTGTTGTGTTGTCCTAATCATCATCATTTCATCCCCATCGACGAGCAGGTCGCCGAAGCGGCGTCAAGTCGAAAAACTAGCACCACGCGAACGGTATACCCGACTGGAGGCCCTAGCCACACGACATTATATATCGCTAATACTTCCCGCTGACGCTTAATTGTCAAATGTACATGTAGCCTTACTCTACTGAGCATTCCCGATCGCATGAATATGCATAATACTTGGCTTAAACACGTGAAGGGAATGCACATATGCATTACAGCCGTTATCGAGAGGTCAAGCCGTGCACAGAATCTTGCGCGAGCAACACCTCTGTTAAAGGACGGCTAAAGAGCGAACATGACTCAGTGTTTCTGCACGGGACTTCCAACGACTTGTTGAGACCACGGCACATCGAGATGTCACTCTACATCTACATTTATACTCCGCAAGCCACCCAACTGTGTGTGGCGGAGGGCACTTTACGTGCCACTGTTATTACCTCCACTTCCTGTTCCAGTCGCGTATGGTTCGCGGGAAGAACGACTGCTGGAAAGCCTCTTTGCGCGCTCTAATCTCTCTAATTTTACATTCGTCATCTCCTCGGAAGGTGTAAGTAGGGGGAAGCAATATATTCGATACCTCATCCAGAAACGCATCCTCTCCAAATCTGGACAGCAAGATACACCGCGATGCAGAGTCTGCCACTTGAGTTTGCTAAACATCTCCGTAACGCTATCACGCTTACCAAATATCCCTGTGACGAAACGCGCCGCCCTCCTTTGGATCTTCTCTATCTCCTCTGTCAACCCGATCTGATACGGATCCCACACTGATGAGCAATATTCAAGTATATGTCGAACGAGTGTTATGTAAGCCACCTCCTTTGTTGATGGACTACATTTTCTAAGGACTCTCCTAATGAATCTCAACCTGGTACCCGCCTTACCAACAATTAATTTTATATGATCATTCCACTTCAAATCGTTCCGTACGCATACTCCCAGATATTTTATAGAAGTAACTGCTACCAGTGTTTGTTCCGCTATCATATAATCATACAATAAAGGATCCTTCTTTCTATGTATTCACAATACATTACATTTGTCTACGTTAAGGGTCAGTTGCCACTCCCTGCACCAAGTTCCTATCCGCTGCAGATCTTCCTGCATTACGCTACAATTTTCTAATGCTGCAACTTCTCTCTATACTACAGCGTCATCCGCGAAAAGCCGCATGGAACTTCCGACACTATCTACTAGGTTATTTATATACCAAGTGATCAAAATGTCAGTATAAATTTGAAAACTGAATAAATCACGGAATAATGTAGATAGAGAGGTACAAATTGACACACATGCTTGGAATGACATGGGGTTTTATTAGAAAAAAAAAAATTACGAAAAGTTAAAAAAATGTCCGACAGATGGCGCTTCATCTGATCAGAACAGCAATAATTAGCATAACAAAGTAAGACAAAGCAAAGATGATGTTCTTGACAGGAAATGCTCAATATGTCCACCATCATCCAACAATAGCTGTAGTCGAGGAATAATGTTGTGAACAGCACTGTAAAGCATGTCCGGAGTAACGGTGAGGCATTGGCGTCGGATGTTGTCTTTCACCATCCCTAGAAATGCTGGTCGATCACGATACACTTGCGACTTCAAGTAACCCCAAAGCCAATAATCACGCGGACTGAGGTTTGGGGACCTGGCAGACCAAGTATGACGAAAGTGGCGGCTGAACACACGATGATCAGCGAAAGACGCGCGCAAGAGATCTTTCACGCGTCTAGCAATACATTTTTGTTTTGTTTTGTTTTTGTTCTAATAAAATCCCATGTCATTCCAAGCATGTGTGCCAATTTTTTCCTCTCTATCTACATTATTCCGTCGTTTATTAAGTTTTCAAATTTATACTGACTTTTTAATCACCCGGTATATTGCGAAAAGCAATGGTCCCATAACATTCCCGTGTGGGACGCCAGAAGTTACTTTAACGTCTGTAGACGTATCTCCATTGAGAACAACATGCTGTGTTCTGTTTGCTATAAACTCTTCAATCCAGCCACACAGCTGATATTCCGTAGGCTCTACGCCGGGCAGGAGGGGGTCCGTCACGATATTACTAGGTATTCCGCGATTTTTGTCGCCTCAGTGTAACGCTGGCCACAGACATTTCGTCCTCAGATCACTCGCCGCTTTGCCTGAATTTGCCGGCCCAGAAGTGAGACGGCCTGCAGGCTCGAAAGCACAGCAGAGCGATGCGGTAGGAAGCGGCTGGCTCCAGTATTTGGTAGCCGGGCTGGGAGCGCGGACAGCGCGGATTAACACGGGCCATCCATATCTGCGGGGGTGGGCCAAGCCGACCGCTTTAGAGCCGAGGCGCGGCTGGGCGCTCCGCCGCCGGACAACAGGTTGCCGGTCCATCACCCGGACACCCTGCCGACACCCCGCCTCTGCCCCTGAGCGCGGGGAACCCCCGGCCGCAGTGCCGACGCAGGCTCGGCAACTGCCCGGCTGTTCATTACTCAGGCGCCGCTGCCTGCGTGCCGTCCGTCCTGCCAGTGGATTACTCGGCCCTGTCAGAAATCTCACCTAGCACACTGTGTAAGACAGGGATGTAGTCATTTGCTTCAACTGTTCGATCTGTACATCGAGAACCAATGTTGTTGTTGTGGTCTTCAGTCGTGAGACTGGTTTGATGCAGCTCTCCGTGCTACTCTATCCTGTGCAAGCTTCTTCATCTCCCAGTACCTACTGCAGCCTACATCCTTCTGAATCTGCTTAGGGTATTCATCTCTTGGTCTCCCTCTGCGATTTTTACCCTCCACGCTGCCCTCCAATACTAAATTGGTGGTCCCTCGATGTCTCAGAACACGTCCTACCAACCCATCCCTTCTTCTAGTCAAGTTGTGCCACAAGCTCCTCTTCTCCACAATTCTATTCAATACCTCATTAGTTATATGATCTACCCATCTAATCTTCAGCATTCTTCTATAGCACCACATTTCGAAAGCTTCTATTCTCTTCTTGTCTAAACTATTTATCGTCCACGTTTCACTTCCATACATGGCTACACTCCATACAAATACTTTCAGAAACGACTTCCTGACTTAAATCTATACTCGATGTTAACAAATTTCTCTTCTTCAGAAACGCTTTCCTTGCCATTGCCAGTCATATCCTCTCTACTTCGACCATCATCAGTTATTTTGCTCCCCAAATAGGAAAACTCCTTTACTACTTTAAGTGTCTCATTTCCTAATCTAATTCCCTCAGCATCACCCAACTTTCTTCGACTACATTCCATTATCCTCGTTTTGCTTTGGCTGATGTTCATCTTATACCCTCCTTTCAAGACACTGTCCACTCCGTTCAACTGCTCTTCCAAGTCCTTTGCTGTCTCTGACAGAATTACAATGTCATCGGCGAATCTCAAAATTTTTATTTCTTCTCCATCGATTTTAATACCTACTCCGAACCTTTCTTATGTTTCCTTTACTGCTTGCTCAATATACAGATTGAACAACATCGGGGAGAGGCTACAACCCTGTCTCACTCCCTTCCCAACCACTGCTTCCCTTTCATGCCCCTCGACTCTTATAATTGCCATCTGCTTTCTGTACAAATTGTAAATAGCCTTTCGCTACCTGTATTTTGGCACAGTGGTTAGCACACTGGACTCGCATTCGGGAGGACGACGGTTCAATCCCGTCTCCAGCCATCCTGATTTAGGTTTTCCGTGATTTCCCTAAATCGCTTCAGGCAAATGCCGGGATGGTTCCTTTGAAAGGGCACGGCCGATTTCCTTCCCAATCCTTCCCTAACCCGAGCATGAGCTCCGTCTCTAATGACCTCGTTGTCGACGGGACGTTAAACTCTAACCACCACCACCACCACCTGTATTTTAGCCCTGCCACCTTCAGAATTTGAAAGAGAGTATTCTAGTCAACACTGTCAAAAGCTTTCTCTTAGTCTACAAATGCTAAAAACGTAGGTTTGCCTTTCCTTAACCTTTCTTCTAAGATAAGTTCAAATCGTTCAAATGGCTCTGAGCCCTATGCGACTTAACTTCTGAGGTCATCAGTCGCTTAGAACTTAGAACTAAGTAAACCTAACTTACCTAAGGACATCAAACATCCATGCCCGAGGCAGGATTCGAAACTGCGACCGTATCGGTCGGTCGTTTCCAGACTGTAGCGCCTAGAACCGCACGGCCACTCTGGCCGGCTAAGATAAGTCCTAGGGTCAGTATTGCCTCACGTGTTCCAACATTTCTACGGAATCGAAACTGATCTTTCCCGAGGTCGGCTTCTATTAGTTCTTCCATTCGTCTGTAAAGAATTCGCGTTAGTATTTTGCAGCTGTGATTATTAAACTGATACTTCGGTAATTTTCACATCTGTCAACACCTACTTTCTTTGGCATTGGAATTATTATATAAAAATAATAACGGAAATATAGCATCATTCTTATCCATCATCTATCAGAGATCATTCGAACAGCGGGAAGTTCCACGGGACTGGAAGAAGGCCCAGGTCATAGCAATCTATAAAAAGGGTAGAAAATCGAATGCACATAATTACCGGCCAATTTCACTGACATCGATTTGTTGCAGAATCGTGGAACATATTGTGTGTTCAGACATAATGACCTTTCTAGACTCTGGGAAGTTCATCTGCAGAAACCAGCACGGTTTTAGGAAACAGCGGTCATGCGAGACACAGCTGGCCCTCTTTGTGCGTGATATACAACAGGCTCTAGATACCGGCTCCCAGGTTGATGCCATATTTCTCGACTTTCGAAAGGCGTTCGACTCAGTTCCGCACCGTCGCTTGCTTCAAAAAATGCTCGCTTACCGTCTATCCGATGACATATACGGTTGGACAGGATAGACAGGGAGCAGTATGTCGTCTTGAACGGGGTGACTTCAACAGAAACAAGCGTAACTTCAGGTGTGCCACAGGACAGCGAAATAGGTCCACTGCTTTTTGCGATTTACATAAACGGTCTGGTTGATGGTGTTGACAGCGCCCTGAGACTGTTTGCCGATGATGCTGTAGTCTACAGCGTAAATGAGGATTTACAGAAAATAAATGCGTGGTGTAATGACTGGCAATATTTGTAAGTGTAACCTACTGCGTATAATAAGGCGAAAATCCCCATTAATGTACGATTACAAAATAAATGCCCAGTCTTTGGAAGCGGTAACGACCGTCAAGTATCTAGAGCTCTGTCCCCGCATTTTTCAAAAACCAAAGACGATTAAAGGTGAAAACTTCTTCTGAACTAATTTGGACCTTTTACTGGAATCATGCCCATAATACATCCAAAATAGTATTGATTTGAAACGTTCTGAATGTGTATTTTTGTTTGACTTAATCGTGTCAGTTTTCGCTACTATCATTCTTTTATTCTGCTGTGTATCTAGGAAAAGTGACGTCATAGAGAAAAAAAGATTTTACCAGTGTATTTAGCACCCCAAAATTAGGTAAATCCAACCATTTAGGAATCAAGCGCAGAAAAAAGTTTAAATTTGTTAACTAGTGTTTACTGTGCTCCATAGAGGCTGTGAACCTGAAATGTGCTCTTGGGACGAAACGGAATGGGCCAGAATGGAATAGTGTCCCGTTCTGTTCCTTCATTTCTAACGCAAGAAGATTTCAAACTACATATTTCTTTTTTTTTCCTTGTTTTTCCAGACAGACAGACAGACAGCAACTGAATACCGAATCAATTTAAATGACAGTTTCAGTCGTTTAATCTCCCGAAATAGTGGATTTGAAAGGATCTAAGGAGTTTAAGATACCCAAAACAATGTTTGAGAAGCTGAGAATAATGCCAATTACAAACTTCACAAATCAGATGAGAGCTCAGTGGCTTGGTTGTGTATGAATACAGGGTGAGTCAGGAGGAAAGGTACTTGCTTTGAGATGCTATAATACTAATGATTCTGAACAAAAAAAACTTCATGTGGACATACGCCCTACTGCGAATTGTTTCCGAGATAGAACACGTTTAATTTCACTTTTGTACGTTTTTCTTTAATAACTCGAAAACCGCACACTCCAATGAAATTGTGTCTGAGTACATAAACTAAATTAAATTTGCTACAAAAGAGGTTATATTTATTTTTTGTGTAGGACTAACAGTTTGCGCGGAGAGATTGCGAGAATATTGAAAAACTGGCACGACGCGCGTGGGCTGTAGCTTAGGTACGTTTTGTAGGCCAGTTTGAGGCAGTTGTTTGACGTGACAGACTACAAGCGTCTAGTATCAAAATGTTCGTCTCAACCTCCTCTATATTACTGTGGTACGTTGTAAACAATAACAATGAATAATGCAGAAAATAAACAGAAATGTACATTAAAAGTGTTCTATCTCGGAAACGATTCGGAACAGGGTATATATCGACATCAAGTCTTTTGTTCAGAATCGCTAATGCTATCACCTGTCAAAACACGTACTTTCCTCCTGACACGCCCTGTATATGCCAATGGATCAAAATGTTCACGAAAGGAGTGTAGTGCTTGTGTTTTGCTATGCCCTCAGACCAAAAGTGAACAAAACTTTTAAACTACTTAAAAGCGCTTGAATTTTTACTGACAGGACTGATACGTTGTTATGGAACAATGGTAAGGGACCCAACTTAACATTCTTTAATTGTTAAAGTAAAACGGTATTCGAAGGCATCACACGACTTTTCTCACTTCTTTGTAAAATTATTGCTTTTTTCTTCGTTTTAAATAAAAGAATGGCATTGAAAGGACAAAGATTTTGAAATGAATCATTGCACATTAACTGAAATTAAAAACACTTGTACCGGGTTGTGATGAGGCTTGGTGCGTATTTCGTGATACTTTTCATTTTTTTTAACTGGCGAAAAATGCTGCGTAAATTAAACAGCCCAGCAGTAATGTACGGTTCAGAAACATGGAGCATGACTAATCGAGAAAAGCGAAAACTATTAATATTTGAAAGAAGTGTAATGAGGAAGGTACGGGGACCAGTTTTAAGTAACGGGGAATGGAGGAGGAGGAGAAATGAGGAAATCTACCTTCTGATGCGTCAACGAACTATCCTACACAAGATAAAGAGCAAAAGAATACAATGGGTGGGCCATGTAACCCGTATCCCAGATGGAAGACAGGCGAAGATGGTACTAGAGGGGAAACCAAACACCAAACGTCGCATTGGACGACCAAGGCAGCGCTGGGTGGAGGACCTGGCGAAGTACCTAGCAGCCCTGGGAATTGAAGACACCTGAAGGAACCGTGCACAAAACAGGAGGGAATGGTGGCAGTTTGTGGAAGCAGCGCGTGATCTGCAGGGCCTGTGATCACTGAATATCTATCTATGCGTCTTAAACTGAAAATGTATCTTACTAGGTATAATACAGTAAAAGGCTATTCTGTTAATACACTACTGGCCATTACAATTGCTACATCACGAAGATGACGAGCTACAGACGCGAAATTTAACCGATAGGAAGAAGATGCTGTGATACGCAAATGATTAGCTTTTCAGAGCATTCACACAAGGTCGGCGCCGCTGGCGACACCTACAACGTGCCGACATGAGGAAAGATTCCAACCGATTTCTCATACACAAACAGCAGTTGACCGACGTTGCCTGGAGAAACGCTGTTGTGATGCCTCGTGTAAGGAGGAGAAATGCGCACCATCACGTTTCCGACTTTGATAAAGGTCGTATTGTAGCCTATCGCGATTGAGGTTTATCGTATCGCGACATTGCTGCTCGCGTTGGTCGAGGTCCAATGACTGTTAGCAGAATATGGAATCGGTGGGTTCAGGAGGGTAATACGGAACGCCGTGCTGGATCCCAACGGCCTCGTATCACTAGCAGTCGAGATGACAGACATCTTATCCCCATGGCTGTAACGGATCGTGCAGCCACGTCTCGATTCCTGAGTCAACAGATGGGGTGGTTTGAAAGGCAACAACCATATGCACGAACAGTTGGACGATGTTTGCATCAGCATGGATTATCAGCTCGGACACCAAGGCTGCGGTTACCCTTGACGCTGCATTACAGACAGGAGCGCCTGCGATGCTGCACTCGACGACGAACCTGGGTGCACGAATGGCAAAACGTCATTTTTTCTGATGAATCCAGGTTCTGTTTACGTGGCCATGATGGTCGCATCCATGTTTGGAGACTTCGCTGTGAACGCACATTGGAAGCGTGTATTCGTCATCGCCATACTGGTGTATCACCCGGTGTGATGGTATGGGGTGCCATTGGTTGCACGTCTCGGTCATTTTATTTATTTATTTATTTATTGCCAAATTATAGACCTGTTACCTGATGTTTAAAACAGGTCGTACATCTTACAATTTTCGTTTTTCATCTTTTTACAGTTTTCTTTCCTTTTGTTTTATCTACAACATTTGCAAAGAATGATACTTTTCAAAATAACAATAATTTTAGGTTGGAATATAAATAAAATTTTGTTGTTTTTTAAGAAGAATATAAAAAGAAGATAGCATAGATGAGAGATGCGTCTCGGTCACCTCTTGTTCGCATTGACTGCACTTTGAACAGTGGACGTTACATTTCAGATGTGTTACGACCCGTGGCTCTACCCTTCATTGCCGGCCGCGGTGGGCGTGCGGTTCTAGGCGCTGCAGTCCGTAACCGCGGGACTGCTACGATAGCAGGTTCGAATCCTACTTCGGGCATGGATGTGTGTGATGTCCTTAGGTTAGTTAGGTTTAAGTAGTTCTAAGTTCTAGGGGACTGATGACCTAAGATGTTAAGTCCCATAGTGCTCAGAGCCATTTGAACCATTTTTTCTACCCTTCATTCGATCCCTGCGAAGCCCTACATTTCAGCAGGATAATGCACGACCGCATGTTGCAGGTCCTGTACGGTCCTTTCTGGATACAGAAAATGTTCGACTGCTGCCCTGGCCTGCACAGCATCCAGATCTCTCACCAACTGAAAACGTCTGGTCAATGGTGGCCGATCAACTGGCTCGTCACAATATGCCAGTCACAAACTCTTGATGAACTGTGGTATCGTGTTGAAGCTGCATGGGCAGCTGCACCTGTACACGCCATCCAAGCTCTCAATGCCCAGGCGTATCAAGGCCGTTATTACGGCCAGAGGTGGTTGTTCTGGGTACTGATTTCTCAGGATCTATACACCCAAACTGCGTGAGAACGTAATGTCAGTTCTAGAATAATATATTTGTCCAATGAATACCCGTTTATCGTCTGCATTTCTTCTTGGTGTAGCGCTTTTAATGGCCAGTAGTGGACATACAAATAAAGTGGTACCTCCAAAATCAAATGTTAGAAATTTGTGAACGGTTAACATCTTCAATGTGTCCCTGTCATCCTTTTTTTGGCGGTATCTGGAGGTTTGCGACGCGGGAATCCAACCGAGGGAAAAAGAAGGAGGCAGAGATGACAACTTGGGACGCGCAGGACGGAGGGTTAGACGTCGGGGTGCCCCGTGCGGATGGCGGTAATACAGGCGCCGGCGGGCGATGGGCGCAGAGGTATACAGGGGTGGGAGACTGGTGCTGCCATCTGACGCCAGCCGAGGGCGGAGGCAGGCAGGATGGAAATCTGACGAACGACCGTCGCTATTTTGTTATTCAGATGAGAGCCCGCGGCGGCGGCCATCTCCATAACACACATTTAAATACGGAGTCGGGGGCGGTGGGGGAGGCGGCGGGGGCGGTGTGTGTGATGCGCGTCCGCCTAGCCGCGACGCCGGCGGTGCGTGGCGGCTGTCCGCCGGAAACGGGGAAAAACGAAGAAAAAGAGGGTGGGGGGTGGTGTCTGTGTGTGTGTGTGGGGGGGGGGGGGGGGGAAAGGGGATAGAAGACGGCGAGAGGGACCCTGTGTGTCCGCCATGAGACAAAAGCGCGACGGGGTGGCCTTGTGTCTAAGACCACACAGGGTGATGTGGGATCAAAACGACTCTGCAATTTCTTTTAAAACAGCACACACTCAGCGACTGGCGGGTAATTCTTAAATAATTATCACTTTTCTATTGCTATGACATCGTAAGCTTTCAGAAAGGAATACTTATTCTCGGTTTGGCAGTAGAGACTAGAAACGCAGCGAGTCAGAGTGTAGTGTTGCGGGTTGTATACTTCACAAATCGAGGCGTCGCTGTTACAACTGTGCTAAACGGCTTGCTTCGTTCCTACTGCAGTTCTGCACGTAGAACGACTCTAAGATGTGTGGCACTGAGCTCGCTTCACACTCCTCGTCTCCTCCTGTCTTACTGACAGCATTCAGGAGGACGACTGTACGTCTAGCCTTCCTGATTTAGGTTCTCAGTGATTTCCCTAAACCGCTTCAGACGAATGTTGGGAGGATTCCTTTGCAAGGGCACGGCCGGCTTCCTTCCCCACCGTTCTCTAATCGGACCTATGGCCTCGATGTTTGGTCCCCTCACCCAGGTCAACCTACCATCCACCCAACCACCCAACTGAACTCTCTTACTGTTCCATACAGGAGTGTGAGGTTAGTCGTGACTTGCGGCTAGTACAGAAGCTGAATACACCATCTTGCAACTGTAAAGAAGCACTGCCAAAGAGAAATGACCAAATTTTGGGATGAGGCGGCATTTAACGATGCTGTCTTTTGTGACTTTTGAATACATTATGGGAGTGACAGTGATCAATGTGTTACAAATATTTACTATCAAAAACAGTCTTGATCACAATTTATTACGGTGACCGGTTTCGACCACTATGGTGGTCATCTTCAGACCAATGAGTAAGAACTTCCTTCTGCTGGAGAATCACTACAGTAGTGATTGTCCAGCAGAAGGAGGTTCTTGCTCATTGGACTGAAGATGACCACAGTAGAGGTCGAAACCAGTCACCGTAAGAAGTAAATTGTGATCAAGACTGTTCTTGATAGTAAACTGTAGTGATTCTCCAGCAGAAGACGGAAAAAATACAAATTTCGTCCAGTGCAAACAAATTAGTTGTACAAAGGGTACCCAAAAAACTGGAATTATTTTTAGAAGCTACATATTTTTCAGACTGTTTACAAAACAACCTTATCCCCCTCAAAATACTCTCCATTACAACCAATACATTTGTCCCACCAGTGCTTTCACTGTTTTGTTCAAAAATGGTTCAAATGGCTCTGAGCACTATGGGACTTAACATCTGAGATCATCGAACCCCTAGAACTTAGAACTACTTAAACCTGATTAACCTTAGTATATCACGCACATCCATGCCCGAGGCAGGATTCGAACCCGCGACCGTAGCGATCGCGCGCTTCCAGACTGAAGCCCCTAAAACCGCACGGCCACACCGGCCGGACACATTTTTTGTAGTAATCTGACAGCTCCTCCGTTTTTTTCTTGGCTTCTTCGCTGTTGTCAAATCGGTCTCCTTTCATGCCCCTTTTCATGCGTGGCAATAAGAATAAGTTGCACAGAGACATATCAGGCAAGTAAAGTGAGTGGGGTAGCGGAAACACGCCTTTTTTAGCCAAAAACTGACAAACGGGGGATGGCTGTGCGTGTAGGTGCGTTGTCGTGGTGGAAGAACCAGTCTCCTGTTTGCCACAAATTCGCTGAACCATGGTCCGAGATATCCCACTCTCTGTCGACGGTCTGTGAGCACAAGTTCTCGAATTTTTGCAATATTTTCGTCGATTCGGGCAGTTGATGGACGTACAGAACAAAGTTTCTCATCAATTGACATGTCGCCACTTTTGAAATCGAGTAAAGCACTCGTACACTTGAGTTCTTTCCATAGCGACATCTTGGTAAGCTGTTTTCAACATAGAACTCTTTCAGCAGCATTTTCACCGAGTATAAAACAAAATTTCACAGCTGCGCGGTGCTCACTTAAACTTGCCATTGTAAATAACGAAACAAGAACAAAACAGCGATAGCAAAAACAGTCACTACAGATGTACAGAACAAGCCAGATCGACAACACAGGCAGCACTGAACTAGCTATGAGTTGCGATATACACGCCTAGCGGCAGAAGAGCGTACTACAAAAGCTCCGTCCACGGCAATGTTATTCCGGTTTGTTTTGGGTACCTTCCTCGTATTATTTTTTATTCCACCTCCACCGTGAGAAAACTCATGGGCCGCATCAAACGAAAACTGAGCTCAGAGCAACGTCACTGTATTTCTTTATTCATTTGGATGTGGAAACTTATGCTTATAGACGAACAACTGTTTTTCTGTAATTTATATTAATAATTAATCACCATTTAGACGTATCATTTCTCCTCTTGTCAGGTTTTCTGGTACTGTCGTTACAGACTCGGTACCGCCTCGAAAGTGTAACACCGTAATTAGTATCAAATGAATAGATATTAAATATGAAAATAAATTCACAGTAGTCTTCCTGGAAGTCTTATCTTTCTTTCTTTCACTTATACCTTAATCCCGCGGATTCGCTGGGTTGGCGTGGTTAGAACGGATTTAGCAGGTTAATGTTAAGGGGTGGCCGGATGCCCTTCCTGCCGCCACCCCATCCCCCCCCCCCCCCCCCCCCCCCCCAGGATGGAAATAGTGTACCCCAGCTGTCTGTGTCGAGTGTAATACATAGAATACTGTGAACGTGTTCAGATGTCTACGAGTCGTGTAACTGAGGCGGAACGTGGCGACCAGCCCGGTATTCACCTAGTGAGATGTGGAAAACCGCCTAAAAACCACATCAAGGCTGGCCAGGCGAATTCCACCCGGGGCCTGCGCGCTTACCCGAACCCATGAGGTGCATTAGCGCTCTCGCTTACCCTGGCGGGTCTCCTAGAAGTCTTATCTATACAAATGTATTTATATAACCGATTTGTGTATAGCTTGCTTCTTTCATTTGGGAAAGTCGGACGTTCTGTGACTTTTCAACTTGCTCTTGCAAATGGCTATAAGGCGAATCGCGAGTGTGTGAAGTAAATGAACAGTAATTTACAGTTAAATGGCGGAAATTTTTTCCAAAATGGTCGAGTATGTAATGGGAATGCTGCGAGTTTGCGGTTATACACTAAAACGATAAACAAATTGGTATATGCATGCGTATTCAAATACAGAGGTATGTTAACAGGCAGAATACGGCGTTGCGGTCGGCAAGGCCTATATAAGACGCAGTTGTTAGATCGGTTACTGCTGCTACACTGGCAAGCTAGCAAGATTTAAGTGAGTTTGAACGTGGTGTTACAGTCGGCGCACGGTCGATGGGACACAGCATCTCCGAGGTAGCGAATAAGTGGGGATTTTCCCGTACGACCATTTCACGAGTAAACCGCGAATATCAGGAATCTGGTAAAACACCGGTCGGTAGAAGATCCTGCAAGAACGGGACTAATGACGACTGAAGAGAATCGTTCTACGTGACAGAAGTACAACCCTTTCGTAAATTGCTGCAGATTTCAATGCTTGGTTATCAACAAGCATCACCGTGCGAACCATTCAGCGAAACATCATCGATATGGCGTTAGGAACCGAGGCCCACTCGTGTACCCTTGATGACTGCGTGACACAAAGCTTTAAGACTCGGCTGGGCCTGTCGACACCGACGTTGGTCTGTTGATAATTGGAAACATGTTGCCTGGTCGGGCGAGTCTCGTTTCAAATTTTATCGAGCGGATGGGTGTACGTGTATGGAGACAACCTCATGAGTCCATGTACCCTGCATGTCACTGGGGGACTCTTCAAGCTGGTGGAAGCTCTGTAATGGTATGAGACGTGTACAGTTGGAATGATATGGGACCCCTGATATGTCTAGATATGACTCTGACAGGTGACAAGCACGTAAGCATCTTGACCGATCACCTGCATCCGTCCATGTCCATTGTACATTCCGACGGACTAAGGCAATTCCAGCAGGACAATGCGACACCCCACACGTTCAGAATTGCTACAGAGTGGCTCCAAGAACACTCTTCTGAGTTTAAACACCTCCCCTGGCCCCCAAACTCCCCAGACGTGCGCATTACTGAGCATATCTGGGACGCCTTGCAACGTGATGTTCAGAATAGATCTCCACTCCTCGTGCTCTTGCGGATTTGTGGACAGGCATGCAGAATTCATGGCGTCAGTTCTTTCCAGCACTACTTCAGATAGTAGTTGAGCCCATGCCATCTTTCCATACTAATTTAATGCGTCCATACTCGGGAACAGTAGTAGCGTTATTGCTGTTGTTTTGATAAAACAGCTTTACGAGTAACGGTCTGCTTACCTTGTCCAGACCCACGTTGACTATCTGCGACTGTAATGAACACTGACGCTTGTGTTTCAGCTCTATGTCGTCGTAGCGGCGGCCAACGGCAGATCATGGCACTAACAGTGCTAACTATGCAAACCCTGCACTGCATAGCCTAAAATCGTTATGTTCACATATGGCAAATAATTGTCCCACTACACTTGTTGAGGTAGCGAAAACTTAATAATAACCACCACGTTAAAATGATTTTATATCACAAATGGCTTCTCTAAGCACTATGCGACTTAACAGCTGAGATCATCAGTCCACTAAGAACTACTTAAACCTAACTAACATAACGACACCACACACATCCATGCCCGAGGCAGGATTCGAACCTGCGACCGTAGCAGCAGCGTGGTTCCGGGCTGAAGCGCATAGAACCTCTCTTCCAAGAAGGCGGCCGTGAGTTAAAGGTTAATAATCCTACGTACTTCGTGGGACTGCACTGAAATATTAATCGATGCGTTTCCAAGTATACTTCATGCCAATTTAAAGTTTGTTTCATGTCATTTTCGTAGCGTTGCAGCATTTAGCCAGCAAAGCTGTCGGAGCTGGAAGACAACAAGGTAGTACAGAGGGTGATGACAGTTAAAAGTAAAATGGTGGTAGTGGTTCTTTGGGGTAGTGTCCCCTAACGTGAGGCACTTTACTCCTCTGAGACCAAGAGTCATGCAGCAGAGTTCACCTCGGTCCCAGAGGAGTGGTCGCAGGACTAATACGAAAATAATCGGCCGCACTTTGCGGTGAGCCGCCCGCAGACTTTCGAAGAGAAAAACACGCGGCTACGCCCCCTCACATTGGAAATAAGCCGCACTTTGCGAGTCTCTAGATGCGCTTGTGTCGCTTTTTATAGCTGCACACGTGTGTGTGTGTGTGTGTGTGTGTGTGTGTGTGTGCGTGGGTGGGTGGGTGGGTGTGTTCTCATAAGGGTTGAGGGGGCGGATCGTAAAAACAGCTCTGCGGCCCTCCCTTACTGACTCTTGGAAGCGGTGGTCGTGGTGGTGGTGGTCGTGTGTCGGGTAGCCCCGGGAAGACAATATCGGGTTATTTCGCTCCGACCGCTTCACTGCTTCGCTCGGCCCCTGTTGCGCGGCCGACTGCGGGAAAATAGATGGATCTAAAGGACCTCTGCGACGGTTTGAGCTCCAGTTGAGAAAACTATCGAATTGCAGTAGAGAATGGCTGGCCTATACTTAACTTCAACACGCGAAATCTCAAGTACAGTGCCGAAAGAACTTAGTACAGTTATTTACTCTCATACTGTTTTATCTACATATCACCCTCTGACCCCCCCCCCCCTTTCATCTATCTGATTTGGTTTCTCCCACCTCATCTGTTCCACATTCCTCCTACTTAACTGCACAATTATTAGACTTTTTATTTATAAAAAAAATGTTCAAATGTGTGTGAAATCTTATGGGACTTAATTGCTAAGGTCATCAGTCTCTAAGCTTACACACTACTTAACCTAAATTATACTAAGGACAAACACACACACCCATGCCCGAGGCAGGACTCGAAACTCCGCCGGGACCAGCCGCACAGTCCATGACTGCAGCGCGCAAGACCGCTCGGGTATCCCGCGCGGCTTTTATTTATCTTTCAATTTATTCCCGAACTATAATTCTTGAACTAGAGCCGACACAGTGCTTATCAGTCTACTCTCGTGGATCAGCTGAATCATGATGATGATGTTGGTTTGTGGGGCTCTCAACATCGTGATCGTCAGCGCCCGTACAAGTTCCCAATTTTTCAAGTTCCAATCTCGCCACAAACACCCACAGAAAATTCCCGATCCGGCAGGGTATCGAACCCGGGCCGCCTTGATCCAGAGGCATCAACGCTAGCCATTAGACCACGAGCTGAAGACGGGTCCTCTGAAGACCACGCGCTAATTTCAATTCCTAATTCGCTGTTCTTTCCCTAACGATTCCTGAAATGGACTGTCCCATATGTCTAGCTCCAACCAGGACTTGCCCAAGTTATTCCTAAGTCCACTTACACAAAGAAGTACCTTGCCAACCGAAAATCTTTTACGATTTGGGGTAATCGTAGCTAAGTCTAAAAATAGTCCCACCTTTCGGGAAGTAATCAACTTTAAAAGTCAAACCACAGTGGTGGGTTGTCATAATAAAATTGAGTACTCCCAAAAGATGCTCGTAAAAATGTACTCACATCGAAGATGTTTTGCATCACCTAGTTTCCGAGGGTTTCGGAACCTGTGCAGAAAACTGGAATGGAGATCAAAATAGACATCATTTCCGCCCTTTTTATTGCTCATGAAAACGACACATTGCATGTTGTACCACCATACAGCGAGACCTTCAGAGATGGTGGTCCAGATTGTTGTACACACCGGTACGTCTAATACCCAGTAGCACTGATGCATGCCTGCAAGTTCATCAAGGCACTACTGTTGGTCCAGATTGTCCCACTCCTCAACGGCGATTCGGCGTAGATCCCTCAGACTGATTGGTTGGTTGGTGGGTCACGCCGTCCACAAACAGCCCTTTTCAATCTATCCCAGGCATGTTCGATAGGGTTCACGTCTGGAGAACATGTGGGCCACTCTAGTAGAGCCATGTCGATATGGTGGCGCGAATTGTCGTCCATGACTTGCCAATAAGCTGCCGATATGGTTGCACTATCGGTCGGAGGATGGCATTCACGTATCATATAGCGTATTTCGGCCCCACATAATGCCACCCCAAAACAGCAGGGAACCTCAGCCTTGCTGCACTTGCTGGACAGTGTGTCTACGGCGTTCAGCCTGACCGGGTTGCCTCCCAACACGTCTCCGACGATTGTCTGGTTGAACGCAAATGCGACACTCATCGACCAAGAGAACGTGATGCCAATCCTGAGCGGTCCATTCGGCATGTTGCTGGGCCCATATGTACCGCGCTGCATGGTGTCGTGGTTGCAAAGATGGACCTCGCCATGGACGTCGAGAGTGAAGTTGCGCATCGTGCAGCCTATTGCGCACAGTTTGAGTCGTAACACGACGTCCTGCGGCTACACGAAAAGCATTATTCAACACGGTGGCGTTGCTGTCAGGGTTCCTCCGAGCCATAATCTGTAGGTAGCGATCATCCACTGCAGTAGTAGCCCTTTGGCGGTTTGAGCGAGGCATGTCGTCGACTCTGTCCCTCTGTATGTCCGAAAACATCGCTTTGGTTCATTCCGAGACGCCTGGACACTTCCCTTGTTTAGAGCCCTTCCTGGCACAACGTAGCAATGCGGACGCGATCGAGCCGCGGTATTGACCGTCTAGGGATGGTTGAACTACAGACAACACGAGCCGTGTACCTCCTGCCTGGTGGAATGACTGGAACTGATCGCGTGTCGGGCCCCCTCCGTCTAATAGGAGCTGCTCGTTAGGGTGTCCCAAAAATTCGAAGTAGTTTTTATTTGAACGCATACCCTCTCAATTTATTTGTAAGATGCCAAAACAACTGTATGTAAGACTTCAGAACCTTATGATGTTGGCAACCTTTGCCGACCTGCATTGAACCATGTCAGGCGCACGCCCTCGTGTCGGTGTGTCTCTAACACTGTCAGGCAAAATTGTTGTCAGTAAGTGAAAAGGTCAGTGTAATTATAAAACGCGTAATTTTTAATATTTACGGTTATACATCAGATAAAAGGTTCAAAACTGCCATCTAATGGACAAGTTCTAGCAGTTTTATTTTATAATATCCGGGAAGTGATTTAATTGTCAGTGAGAGTGCAAATCTCACTATTCGAGAATGTATGATCTTTTGGGAAAAGGCGGCATATACCTACCAAATGTGAACCTAATTGTGTGAAAAAATTAGTGAACCTATATCAAGTTTGGAGGGAGTTGGAAAAAAAATGCACAAAAAACCCAAAAGGTGTTTGAGCAGCGCCGACAAGAGTTTGTCAACAAGTTGGATGATTTGTTCGACATTGCACGAGCCGATGCACTTCAGTTAATGAAAATAAATGAGGATAAAGTCTTTTTACGGCGACAGAGAGGGCCAGGTTGGCCTGGTCGCTTAGCTGGGGTGGACAAGAAATTGGAAGGTCGCGCATCAGAACTATTGAGGAAAAAAACCGACGCGCTAAATATTTTTCCACATCAGCTCCTTCGACAGCATCTTATGAAGCATTAAAACCTGACTCATCTTCAGATTGTAATGAAAATTAGATGAGTTTGCAAGAAAATTTCCCAACTGTGGTTGAGAACATAAAATCTGGAACCAGCAAAACAACTATGTGGAAAAATTTCATTAGTCCAAAATTAGCAGCAGCGCTAGATAGGTGTCAGTTGAGTGTGAGAGATTCAGTGTATATTCTTGAAGATACCATTGAGGCACTTGGATATAATACTGATAAATTTCCTATAAGTAAGTCCTCGATTCAATGAATTCGTACAGAGAAACGGAAAGAGCGTGCGGAAGCTAAAAAAGTTAATTTTCAAAACGAGGTACCAGATGTTGTGACTGTTCAGTGGGATGGCAAACTGTTGCCTGCTACACATGATCGGCAATCAAAAGAAGAACGTCTTCCGGTAGTTATTTCCTATAGAACTAAAGAGCAACTTATTGCTGTGCCATGTTTGGAGAACTCTTCAGGATGTGAACGGGCGAAAGCTGTTTGGAACGCAACTGTGGACTGGAATCTCGAAGACAAAGTGCAGTTTCTTTGTTGTGATACTACGGCTTCAAATACAGGTCACACCAATGGTGCCTGTGTGCTACTTGATCAAAAACGTAACAGAAGTGTCATTCTTTTTCCTTGCCGCTACCACTTGTATGAACTAGTGTTAAAAAAACGTGTTCCAGGTAAAAATCAGTTCAGTGACAACAGGTCCTGATATTCCACTCTTCAAAAAGTTACGAGATAATTGGAAAAGTGAAGATCCAGATAACATACAGTGCTACAAAGAAAAGGTCGCAATGCACCTGACTGTTTCAGGAATTGAAAATCTGCTTGAGTTTTAACGCACTGAACTGACAAAAGAAATAATCAGAGATGATTACCGAGGGTTGACAGAGCTTTCTGTTATATTTTTAGGTGGAGATACAGACAGAAAATACAAGATACGACCTCCAGGTGCCATACACGAAGCTCGATGGATAGCGAGAGCTACATATTCCCTAAAAATATCATTACTTTGTGCTTAGTTAAAAATTTCGAGCAAGGAGAAGGTAGCGCTGTTTGACGTTCGCCTGTTCACCGTGACGTCATACGTCAAGCCATGGCTCCAGTGTATTTTGACAGTAAAGGCAACCTACCAAGATTTGTGCTTTTTGAAGTCAATGAAGACATACGAAAGAATAGATAAAGACATCTCAAAAGCAGCTGTGCAGAAGATAAGCCAGCATTTATGGTATTTGAGTGATGAAGTTTCTGGCTTGTCACTGTTTGACGATGATTTGGATCTAGAAACAAAAGTAAAAAGATTGAAAATTTAACCAAAGATAATTTATCAGCTCATGCTAACCGTTACATGCCTTCGAAAGGAGAACTTTGCGGTCCATTTCATGGTGAGTTAAATAAATGAATAGAGACGTTGTTTCTTTAGTTTTCTGTTTACATCACAATTTTTTTTAACTGGTTCGCTCTCTCTTAATTACAGAGAAAAACATCTACGACTTCAGTCAGAAGCAAGTCATTGTTCCATCGGCTTAAAACTGATGTCAATTTTCTCCACGAATGTCCTGCCATGTGGTCAAACAATGCTTCCTTTAAAGAAGCCACAAATAAGATTTCAGCACTGAGAACAGTGACTGATACAGCTGAAAGAGCGCTCAAGTTGATGCAAGATTTCCATGGTTTAATCTCAGTTGAGGAAGAACAGAAACGATTTTTGTTACGTTGCGTACAAGAAAACGAAAGATTTATCCCGACTGCGTCCGCAGCTCGTGGTCGTGCGGTAGCGTTCTCACTTCCCACGCCCGGGTTCCCGGGTTCGATTCCTGGCGGGGTCACAGATTTTCTCTGCCTCGTGATGACTGGGTGTTGTGTGCTGTCCTTAGGTTAGTTAGGTTTAAGTAGTTCTAAGTTCTAGGGGACTGATGACCATAGATGTTAAGTCCCATACTGCTCAGAGCCATTTGAACCATTCTATCCTGACTGCAGAAAACAAACTTTAAAACTAAATTGTAGAGACTAATGTTTGTACATGTTAAATATTGAATAAACACGATTTGGGCAATTTGGTGTTTTATTTACCAAACGATCATTACGTTCCAGAATCCCTCCACTCCCACATAGTAAAAGTTTTGAAGTCTCATGTTTAGCGTCAAGTCGGCACGTGTGATAATAATTTAATTGTAATAATATTTAGTATTTGAGTTATTAAGGTGAGACGGAAAAAAATAGAGGGTATGAGTTTTCGATTTCACGAAAAGAAAATCCCCATTATATCTTGGGACACCCTACTGCTCATGCATGGTTGTTTACATGTTTGGGCGGGTTTAATGACATCTCTGAACAGTCAAAGGGACTGTGTCTGCGATACAAGATCCACAGTCAACGAGTTCTGGAAACGTGGGTGATGCAAAACTTTTTTTGATGTGTGTAGAAAGCATGACTGGTGAATGAGCCAGAAAAAAAGCAGCACCACTTGATCGAGTCCATGCCACGTCCTGTTTAGGCGCTTCTGCTTGCGCTAGGGGAGACTGCACGACATTAGGCAGGTGTACCAGTTTCTTTGCTGTTCAGTTTATATTCAGTTGTATTTTTCTTCAGTGTGAGCTACCACAGGTAGTGTACAAGTGTCAGTGTAGGAACTTTTCAAAATACGATATCTCGTAAACGATTAGCAGTAGAATCCTGAAACAAACACCACTGACATTCTAATTTCCCCTACTTTTTCTTTGTTAATGTGGTTAATTCTGAAGGTGGCAAGGGTAAAATACAGGGAGCGAAAGGCTATTTACAATTTGTACAGAAACCAGATGGCAGTTATAAGAGTCGAGGGACATGAAAGGGAAGCAGTGGTTGGGAATGGAGTGAGACAGGGTTGTAGCCTCTCCCCGATGCTATACAATCTGTATATTGAGCAAGCAGTAAAGGAAAAAAAAAGAAAAGTTCGGAGTAGGTATTAAAATCCATGGAGAAGAAACAAAAACTTTCAGGTTCGCCGATGACATTGCAATTCTGTCAGAGAGAGCAAAGGACTTGGAAGAGCAGTTGAACGGAATGGACAGGTCTTGAAAGGAGGGTATAATATGAACATCAATAAAAGCAAAACGAGGATAATGGAATGTAGTCGAATTAAATCGAGTGATGCTAAGGGAATTAGATTAGGAAATGAGACACTTCAAGTAGTAAAGGAGTTTTGCTATTTGGGGAGCAAAATAACTGATGATGAGAGGATATAAAATGTAGACTGGCAATGGCAAGGAAAACGTTTCCGAAGAAGAGAAATATGTTAACACCGAGTATTGATTTGTCAGGAAGTCGTTTCTGAGCGTATTTGTATGGAGTATAGCCATGTATGGAAGTGAAACATGGGCGATAAATAGTTTAGACAAGAAGAGAATAGAAGTTTTCGAAATGTGGTGCTACAGAAGAACGCTGAAGATTGAATGGGTAGATCACATAACTAATAAGGAGGTACTGAATAGAATTGGGGAGAAGAGGAGTTTGTGGCACAACTTGACTAGAAGAAGGGATCGGTTGGTAGGACATGTTTTGCGGCATCAAGGGATCACCAATTTGGTACTGGAGGGCAGCGTGGAGGGAAAAAATCGTAGAGGGAGACCAAGAGAGGAATTCAGAAGGATGTAGGCTGCGGTAGGTACTGGGAGGTGAAGAAGCTTGCACAGGATAGGGTAGCATGGAGGGCTGCATCAAACCATTCTCAGGACTGAAGACCACAACAACAACAACAATGTCAATAGGCTTTTTTCCATTTAAAATATATGTCTTTACACAAAAAATAGACTTAAGTATAATTACAATGTGCCGAGAGCCCCTGACTACCTGTCTATTGTGCGAAAATCACACATCAGTGGTACTTTTTACATCCGCAATATTTGCGGTGCAGGTTTTAGGTGATTCACCCCATACACTGTATCTGGAATGTGAGCAGCTAGCTAGGCTCCCAGTGTCGATGACGACACAGCTTATGCTGCTATGGCAGTCGAAAGAGAGAGAAGGTCTCGAGACTGAGATAAGAAACCACGCTGGTCCCGAGAGTAAAAGGCGGCAGAGCGGCTTGTCAGAGAGCGGGCAAATGTCAGGTCGCCAGTAAAAATGACACGCGACGTGCGCCGCGGGCGAATAGGTCGTCGCTAGTTAGAGCCGGCCGGGCTGGCGGGCAATTACCAGACAAAGGTTAGCCCAGCCTCTGCCGTTACTGCCGCCTTGGGAGGCAGCCGCTGCTTCTTAAGGTTACCCGAGAGGTCTACCCTGGTCGCACCGAGAAGTCGCTAAAAACCACACCGCCAAACCACCACCACAAGTGACTTCGGCCTGTTGTATAACATGTCGTTTCCGAACGGCTCCTATATAATCAAACAATGAAGGCTTTCACGACCGGATGGTACTGTTGTTGATAATTCTTCCGGGTTATATGGCCGTGGTCCATGGAATTCTTCTATTCCTAACGTTTCGTCCAATACTACGTTGGACATCTTCAGAGGTATGGCTGGTCCTGCTGAGTCCTGCCAGCAGAACCAGCCATACCTCTGAAGATGTCCAACGTAGTGTTGGACGAAGCGTTAGGAATAGAAGGATTCCATTTACCACGGCCATATAACCCGGAAGAATGATCAACAACGCTCCTGTATATTTGTCAGGTGGCTACTTTGTCTGCCAGAACATGTATGCAGGGTAATGAGGTATTATGCAGCCTGCAAATCAAAGGCCCAGTTTTACATTTTTTGTTTTGTTTTTGGATGATGATGATGATGACGTTTGGTTTGTGGGGCACTCAACCGTACGGTTATTAGCGCCCGTACAAATTCCCAACCTTTGCTTAGCCCAATCTCGCCAGTTTCATGAATGATGATGACATGGTGAGGACAACACAAACACCCAGTCATCTCGAGGCAGGTGGAAATCCCTGACCCCACCGGGAATCGAACCCGGGACCGCGTGCTCGGGAAGTGAGAAACCGACCACGAGCTGCGGACTTTTCTTTTTGGAGTTGGTTGATTGGTCGATTTGGCGGAGGAGACCAAACAGCAAGGTCATCTGTCCCATCGGATTAGGGAAGGAGGGGGAAGGAAATCGGCTGTGCATTTCCAAAGGAACCATCCCGGCATTTGCATGAAGCGATTTAGGAAAATCACGAAAAACCTAAATCAAGATGGCGAGACGCGGGTTTGAACAAATGCCAGTACAGTGTGCTAACCACTGCGCCACATCGCTTGGTCTCTTTGTAGACTCCTCAGTTATTTGTTGATTATATTCGAATCTGTTTCTTGCCCTTCAGTTTTTACTCTCTACACCTCCCTCCAGTGCTATGCAAATTATTCTCTGATGTCTTAACACATGTTCTATCATCCTGTCCCTTTTTCTTCTCAATCTAGATCTACATTTACATTGTAAGTAGGCTGTTTAGGTTTTTATGTTGGTAACGCCACGTAGCGCTTTATATGAAAATCACTGACTGTGCTGTATTCAGTCTGTGGCTGGTTTGCATTGTTGGAATTTGCTATTGTAGTGTTGGGCAGCTGGCTGTTAACAGCGCGTAGCGTTGCGCAGTTGGAGGTGAGCCGCCAGCAGTGGTGGATGTGGGGAGAGAGATGGCGGAGTTTTGAGAGCGGATGATCTGGACGTGTGTCCATCAGAGACAGTATATTTGTAAGACTGTATGTCATGAACTGATATATATATAATGACTTTTGAACACTATTAAGGTAAATACATTGTTTGTTCTCTATCAAAATCTTCCATTTGATAACTATCCCTATCAGTAGTTAGTGCCTTCAGTAGTTAGAATCTTTTATTTAGCTGGCAGTAGTGGCGCTCGCTGTATTGCAGTAGTTCGAGTAACGAAGATTTTTGTGAGGTAAGTGATTCACGAAAGGTATAGGTTACTGTTAGTCAGGGCCATTCTATTGTAGGGATGTTTGAAAGTCAGATTGCGTTGCGCTAAAAATATTGTTTGTCAGTTTATTGTTGATCAGAATAAGTAAAGAGAGAATTGTCTGAGTACGTTCAGTTCTGCTCCGCTGTTTGAAAATCAAATAATGTAAGAGGTTTATCAGCACAGTAATTCGTAAATTTTTCTATGATGATGTTTCAACATACACTCCTGGAAACTGAAATAAGAACACCGTGAATTCATTGTCCCAGGAAGGGGAAACTTTATTGACACATTCCTGGGGTCAGATACATCACATGATCACACTGACAGAACCACAGGTACATAGACACAGGCAACAGAGCATGCACAATGTCGGCACTAGTACAGTGTATATCCACCTTTCGCAGCAATGCAGGCTGCTATTCTCCCATGGAGACGATCGTAGAGATGCTAGATGTAGTCCTGTGGAACGGCTTGCCATGCCATTTCCACCTGGCGCCTCAGTTGGACCAGCGTTCGTGCTGGACGTGCAGACTGCGTGAGACGACGCTTCATCCAGTCCCAAACATGCTCAATGGGGGACAGATCCGGAGATCTTGCTGGCCAGGGTAGTTGACTTACACCTTCTAGAGCACGTTGGGTGGCACGGGATACATGCGGACGTGCATTGTCCTGTTGGAACAGCAAGTTCCCTTGCCGGTCTAGGAATGGTAGAACGATGGGTTCGATGACGGTTTGGATGTACCGTGCACTATTCAGTGTCCCCTCGACAATCACCAGTGGTGTACGGCCAGTGTAGGAGATCGCTCCCCACACCATGATGCCGGGTGTTGGCCCTGTGTGCCTCGGTCGTATGCAGTCCTGATTGTGGCGCTCACCTGCACGGCGCCAAACACGCATACGACCATCGTTGGCACCAAGCCAGAAGCGACTCTCATCGCTGAAGACGACACGTCTCCATTCGTCCCTCCATTCACGCCTGTCGCGACACCACTGGAGGCGGGCTGCACGATGTTGGGGCGTGAGCGGAAGACGGCCTAACGGTGTGCGGGACCGTAGCCCAGCTTCATGGAGACGGTTGCGAATGGTCCTCGCCGATACTCCAGGAGCAACAGTGTCCCTAATTTGCTAAGAAGTGGCGGTGCGGTCCCCTACGGCACTGCGTAGGATCCTACGGTCTTGGCGTGCATCCGTGCGTCGCTGCGGTCCGGTCCCAGGTCGACGGGCACGTGCACCTTCCGCCGACCACTGGCGACAACATCGATGTACTGTGGAGACCTCACGCCCCACGTGTTGAGCAATACGGCGGTATGTCTACCCGGCCTCCCGCATGCCCACTATACGCCCTCGCTCAAAGTCCGTCAACTGCACATACGGTTCACGTCCACGCTGTCGCGGCATGCTACCAGTGTTAAAGACTGCGATGGAGCTCCGTATGCCACGGCAAACTGGCTGACACTGACGGCGGCGGTGCACAAATGCTGCGCAGCTAGCGCCATTCGACGGCCGACACCGCGGTTCCTGGTGTGTCCGCTGTGCCGTGCGTGTGATCATTGCTTGTACAGCCCTCTCGCAGTGTCCGGAGCAAGTATGGTTGGTCTGACACACCGGTGTCAATGTGTTCTTTTTTCCATTTCCAGGAGTGTAGATACTCCGCAAGCCACCGAACGGCGCATGGCACCATCATAGAGCATCCACCAACTTGAACAGTCCCCTGCTCACATGCAGGGTCCATGCATTCTTGAGGTTGTCTCCATACCCGTACACGTCCATCCGTTCGACACAAGTTGAAACGAGACTCTCCCGCCCACGTAACTTGTTTCCAGTCATCAAGAGTCCAATGTCGGTGTTGATAGGCCCCGTTGGAACGTAAAGCTCTGTGTTGTGCAGTCGCCAAAGATACACGAGTGGGTCTTCGGCTCCCATAGCCCATATCGATAATGTTTCGTTGAATGGTTCGCACGCTGACACTTGTTGATGGCCCATCATTGAAATCTGCAGCAATTTGCGCAAGGGGTGCACTTCTGTCACGCGATTCTCTTCACTCGTCGTTGGTTCCGTCCTGCAGGATCTTCTTCCGGCCTCAGCGATGTCGGAGATTTGGTGTTTTACCGGATTCATGATATCCACCTCGCACTCGTGAAATGATCCTAAGGGAATATCAACACTTCATCGCTACCTCGGAGATGCTGTGTCCCATCGCTCGCGCGCCGACTACAACACCACGTTCAAATTCACTTAAATCTTTATAACCTGGCAGCAGTAGTAACCGATCTAACAACTACGCCAGAGACTTATACAGGCGTTGCCGACCGCAGCGCCGTATTCTGCCAGTTTACGTATCTTTCTTTATTTGAACGCGCATGGCTGTGTCTGTTTCTTTGGCGCTTCAGCGTACGCTAGGAAGGAGCTGGTACGTTCTCCTCCCTGTTTCTGCCCTGTCCCACGCTTCTTATCATTCTCGATCAATGAATGCTTTGTCCGCCCCTGGTAGCTGAGTGGTCAGTGCGGCGGAATGTCATACCTAACGGACCGGGTTAGATTCCCAGCGAGGTCGCAGATTTTCCCCGCTCAGAGACTGGGTGCTGTGTCGTCCTTATCATCATCATTTCATGCCCATCGATGCGCAAGTCGCAGAAGTGGCGTCAACTCGAAAGACTTGCACCCGGCGAACGGCCTACCCGACGGGAGGCCCTAGCCACACGGCATTTCCAATGTACAGAAAGTCGACTTACACAAACAGGTATTTAGATGCCACTTCGCACCACCGCCCAGCCCAGAAGCAAGCAGTGCTCAACACTCAGTCTTCACGTGCCTTCCGTATCAGTGATGACGACAACTTGGAATCGGAGTTGAATTTTTTAAAGAGGACATTGAAGGCAAATGGGTATGATAGTTGTTCAATCGACAGAGCTTTTACGCGGAATATTTATACCGATAATAAGAACGACGAGGAACCGCCTTCTCACTCCGTCAGGTTACCGTTCGTTTCTGGGGTCACTGACGGCATTAGCAGAATTTTAAAAAAACAATGGTATTCAGACATCTTTCTTGAGTCAGAACAAAATAAAAGACTTTTTCCGACGCGTGATTGCCTCCACAATGCAGGCGTCTATCTAGTGACATGTGGCTGCGGCAAAGTGTATATAGGCGAAACGTGAAGAACTGTTAAAGAACGCATTAAGGAACACGAACGGCACACGCGGGTAAAACAAAGCGCAAAATCGGCAGTAGCGGAACATAATGAGAACTGTGGCTCTGACATCGACTTTAAAAACGTACGAGTACTGGCTAAGGAAACAAACATTTATAGAAGAAAGGTCCGAGAAGCGGATGAAATTTCTAAGAATGCATCTAATTTCAATAGAGAGGACAGCTATAGCCTTCCGGCATCGTGGCTCCCTGCCATCAAGGAGGTAAATAAGCGGTGTGTGAGCGGCATAAACAGAGCGCTGCAGGTCACCTCGGCGGACAACAATATTTTGGGTAAACATTCCCTCTCTAGCTCTGTCCGTTTCGAATCTAGCCACTGATGACGACCAACCAATAGCGGTAGCAAGCATTTCAACCAATAACATGCCTCCAGCGTAAGTGTGGAATAGTGCCTTTCTATCTAGCTACGATGGACCGCCAATGCTATCTACAGGAGATGAGCTACCAACGTCCCTTCTTCTGCACAGAGCGGGAATATTAGCCTATGACTATGGCCCACTAATGGTAGCCATATGAATGTTAACCAATACTATCAGTTCTCCAACACGAACGCGTGAAAACTCCTCCTTTATAAGAGGACGCGACACTCGTCTCCGACAGTGTTCTAGCAGTAGTGAAGATCCTGAGGATGATCCCAGCAGAGGGGTCGAAACGTCGATCATTTCAGAAGAAAAATGACGCGGCCTAATAACCCAGAAGATTTTAACTTCAGTGACAACGGCCACGAAAGCCTGCAGACTTACGTTGATACGTCCCTTAGAAAAAATATACATGACTGTACTTAAACTGACACACAATATTTTTAGCGCAACGCAATCTGACTTTCAATAATCCCTACAAAAGAATGGCCTTGACTAACATTAACTTATACCTTTCACAAATCACTTACCTCAGAAAAATCTTCGTTACTCGAACTACTGCAATACAGCGAGCGCCACTACTGCCAGCTAAATAAAAGATTCAAACTACTGAAGGCACTAACTACTGATAGGCATAGCTAGCAAATGAAAGATTTTGATACAGAACAAACACTGTATTTACCTTAATAGTGTTCAAAAGTCATAACATACATAGCAGTTCATGACATCCAGACTTACAAATGTACTGTCTCTGATGGACACACGTCCAGATCATCCGCTCTCAAAACTCCGCCATTTCTATCCCCACATCCACCACTGCTGGCGGCTCACGTCCAACTGCACAACGCTACGCACTGTTGACAGTCGCCGGCCGCGGTGGTCTAGCGGTTCTAGGCGCTCAGTCCGGAACCGCGCGATTGCTACGGTCGCAGGTTGGAATCCTGCCTCGGGCATGGATGTGTGTGATGTCCTTAGGTTAGTTAGGTTTAAGTAGTTCTAAGTTCTAGGGGACTGATGACCACAGCAGTTGAGTCCCATAGTGCTCAGAGCCATTTGAACCATTTGTTAACAGCCAACTGCCCAACACTACAATAGCATATACTCTAACAATGCAAACCAACCACAGCCTTCACATAGCACAGTCAGTGATTTTCATATAGAGCGCTACGTGGCGTTACCAACTTAAAAACCTAAACAGCCTACTTAAAACATAAGCCTGCAGACTTGCATTTCCAATGCATGCTATTATTTTCTTATGATTGTCATGACTACCCTTGCTGCAGAATAACGCAAGAATTAGGTCAGCAGGGGACTTGGACCCAGTACATAGCAAGACGTTGGCACGGAGAAGAAGGCCGACTCGTCTACAGGCTGGAAGAGCCCGCAGGAGTTGTGCCGCGGAAGACCGCACTGAATAAAGACGTCGGCGCCGAGATTTGAAGCCATTTACGGAATATTTCCGCCATGTATCTTCGCTAAGGGTGAAGACCGTACGCTAGGGGAGGGGAGGGGGGTAGCGTTGCGTCGCGGCAGGTTATTTTTTTTCCACTCCCTCCCTCTCTTTTTCCTCCTTCTCCCCTCCCGCACCCTCTCCTCTCCGACGTTGCTTCTTTTTTTCACTTTTTCTTACTTCTGTCTCCCTCTCTCTTTTCGTCTTTTGGAAACTAATGACCGGCCATTTATCCGACGCGCTTGCAAGCGATGAAATGATTTGCTAGAACGGCGCCGCGACCGACTCTGCCGCAAGGGGTGGGAAACTGCAGGGGGATGGGATGGGTGGGGGGGTTGGTTTCTGGCGTCGAGGGGTTTCGGGAGGAGGAGAGGATGTCGCGAAAAATGTCGACTCCAGGAGCAGCTCGGTGGGTCCTGCGCTTGCCGGGATATTTGTTTTGGCTCCCCCTCCCGCTGGTCTCTCTTATCGCCCTGGGAAGAGAGCGCCAGCAAGTGTGCGCCGATTGAGAGCGCCGGTATATCGGCGGAAGCGGATTGCACTCACCGCCACTGCGAAACACGGCACGGTGTAATGACTGGAGAAAACGATACGCACCCAGTAGCTATAAAATTAGCAAAGTTAATCCTAATTGACCGCCTCCGTAGCCGAATAGCTACGGGAGATGGAAAAAAAAATTAGCGTCGCTGCCTTCATCGATGAGGAGGGACCCGGGTTTGAATCCTGAGATCTTGACAGAATTTTTTTTTTCTGGTTTAGGTGGGTCTAAAACGAGGTCCGCTTTGCTTTGTGAGGCCATATGAAGAGCTGCTAGAATAGAGAAGGCCGGCCGCGGTGGCCGAGCGGTTCTAGGCGCTTCAGTCTGAAACCGCGCGACCACTACGGTCGCAGGTTGGAATCCTGCCTCGCGAATGGATGTCCTTAGGTTAGTTAGGTTTAAGTAGTTCTAAGTTCTAGGGGACTGATGACCTCAGATGTTCTCATAGTGCCCAGAGCCATTTGAACCATTTGAATATGATTAGAATACTACCATAAAATCTGACTTTGCAGTAACAATAAACAAGGCTCATTGGCAGTGAGAGTGGGGCATTGGAGGTGGATAGGAGTATGGGAGAAATGAAGATAGAAAGCAGAACTGACGAGATGAGCAGGGAGAGGGGACAGGGAGAGATGGAGAGACAGGGGGAGGAGATATGGACATGCAGAGAGGGGAGCAGGTGATGGACAGAGAGAGGGGCAGAGAGAGTGAGCAGGAAAAATGGCAACAGCGCATGGCGGCTAGATGGTCACCCATCCAAGTGCCGGCTACGCCCGACAGCGCTTAACTTCGGTGATCTCACGCGAACCGGTGTATCCACTGCAGCAAGGCCGTTGCCGTAGATGACTGGCGATCAGCTAAAATCCTTACATTTCTTTCTTTTCTTCACGTGCCAGTCGCACTGCAAAAAGCAATTCTAGTACGTGCTGCACAGTAGGCACATTGCTGTGCAGAACTTGAAAAGTAACTTACGAAACACGTGTCACTGCCAAGCAGTGTATCTCGATAACAATTGGAACATAAATAGAAAGAACTGCTACAAAATAGTACAGAAGACAACTGAAAGCCGGCCATTGTAGCCGAGCGGTTCTAGCCGCTTCAATCTGGAACCGCGAGACCGCTACGGTGGCAGGTACGAATCCTGCCTCGGACATGGATGTGTGTGATGTCCTTAGGTTAGTTAGGTTTAAGCAGTTCTAGGGGACTGATGACCTCAGAAGTTAAATCCCATAGTGCTCAGAGCCATTTGAACCATTTTGAATAGAGAAGCGGCAGCATCAGCAGGACTGGATTCATCAACTGGCAGTAACGACTTTGCTCGAAAGTAATTTTAATTTTCGCTAACAACGTTCGTGTGACTCAGTCTGGTTAAATGGAAAAGAAAGAAAAGAGAAAGCACACGTTTATAATATGTAGTACGGGAACTGGATGCACTTCCTACTCTTAGTCATTATAAAATGTAGTCCATCAACAAAGGAGGTGGCTTACAAAACACTCGTTCGACCTATACTTGAGTAATGCTCATCAGTGTGCGATCCGTACCAGGTCGGGTTGACAGAGGAGATAGAGAAGATCCAAAGAAGAGCGGCGCGTTTCGTCACAGCGTTATTTGGTAAGCGTCATAGCATTACGGAGATGTTTAGCAAACTCAAGTGGCAGACTCTGCAAGAGAGGCGCTCTGCATCGCGGTGTAGCTTGCTGTCCAGGTTTCGAGAGGGTGCGTTTCTGGAAGAGGTATCGAATATATTGCTTCCACCTACTTATACCTCCCGAGGATATCACGAATGTAAAATTAGAGAGATTCGAGCGCGCACGGAGGCTTTCCGGCAGTCGTTCTTCCCGCGAACCATACGCGACTGGAACAGGAAAGGGAGGTAATGACAGTGGCACATAAAGTGCTCTCCGTCACACACCGTTGGGTAGCTTGCGGACTATAAATGTAGATGTAGATCTCTTCCTCTCTCCCCCCCCCCCCCCTCCCCCTTTGTAAGGTGTCAGGCAAATCCAACACCTTCCATGAAAACCCTTACATGATAAGCAAATCCAGTAGTATGTCACATAGCTCCGAATAAATCGTGACATTAAATTAACCAAAGTAATACGAGTAACGAGTGAGGAAATGGAATACCACAGACTAACACAAGAATGCCTAAATGCATGTCATACCTTCCCACTGTGAGACAGACGCAGTTCCGAGGGGAGAAATGAGAACAGAACCAGAGAGCAGAACCATGTTAAGCTAGAAGGCCCTACGATAAGGGACGGACACCCACGTAGCCAGCCAACCGCCAGGACCACCCCCTAGCCCATGTTAAAAGATAGAGCTCTCCAGAAGAACAATGTAGACCTTACGATAACAATAAAAGGGCCACACCAGCTGCAAGTTTTAGCGTGAGACTTTTTCGCGTTTCTGTTACGTTGCAAACGTTAAAAACATTGCCCCACCACGAAAAGTATAACGTTTCTCATTGGATAGACAGAATTTTTGTAGGCAGAGCTTAAGGTTAACATTGAGACCCGGATTGGTCAGATGAAAACACAGCCAGATAGTTTTTTTTTTTTAACCAACTTCGGTAAATTGTAGTAAGGAGAAGTTAGGAGAGAGTTGCTTCTGAGACGGCGAGCTGTATGGAGCTGCGCCGCCCGACGCCCCCTGACGCTGCCTAACCAACGACAAGGTAATGAACACACGCGATGCCGTACAACAGCGCATAAAGCTTCACTCAGAACTGCAGAAGTCTCATCTGTTACACCCCCCTTTTGCGTAATACTAGTGTCGATCGTCAATTAAAGCTCATGGTATTCACATTTGCTACGTAAGTTAATATCTGAAACGCGATAATTTTTCTGTTATATAATTATTGAGAAGCCACATCAGCCACTGTGATTTACGACAAGTTAGATAAGTAATTAAAGATAATTGAGGGTCACTGTAGACCATTTTGATAGTTTTCTCTTTCGTGAAACTTAATTTAAACCTAGATTATAGATGTGATATGGCATAGGCCATCCTTCGATCCATTACAGAACTTGGAAACGCATTCAGGGAATATTCGTTCACATTTTTGTTGAACGCAGTTGGTTTTTATCATCCTGTATTAAAATATTTCCTTTTATCAATAGTGCAATTTATAAACAATGTTTTGTGCGTAGAATAAAATTTCCAATGGTAAACTTAACTGCTTTTTCGACGTTATTTTACCAGCTAACGAAAAATAGGAAAGCCTTGAACCCCTTCCACTAAATTTAGTTAGTATTACGATTATTTTACAGGGAGTGCAGTGGAGCTGACGCTGAAATCATTAAGTATTTGGTTATATCATCGCTAGTCTCACTGAACTCTTCTGAACTCTACATGTCGTGTGTGGTCTGGCGTCTCCTTACCAGCAACAGGTCCCAGGTTCAAACTAGTCAATTCCCTAAAAAAACACGCTCAGAGCGTCGTTGCGTGAAAGTGGTAGGGAGACACGACTTAGAACAGACAGACACCATGCAAAATGTTAGACCTTCTCTTTGCATCTTCTCCTCAGCATCTCTCTGTCCTTCTCCTACTTCCTCCTTTCTCTGTCCTTCACCTCCATTTCCCCTTTCATGTCCATCTTCTCATTCCCCTTTTTTTTTGCATCTCCTGTTGTCCCTCTCTGAGTTCATCACCTTCTTCCCCCTTTTCCTGTCCACCTTCTCCTAACCCCATCCCACTTCATCTCTTCCTGCTCACTCTCTCTCCTCCTTTCTCTGTCCATCACCTCCTCCCCTCTCTGCATGTCCATAATCTCCTCCCCCTCTCTCTCCGTCTCTCCCTGTCCCCTCTCCATGCTCATTTCGTCCGTTCTGCTTCCTATCTTCATTTCCTCCCATCCTCCTATCCACCTCCAATGCCCCACTCTCACTGCCAATGAGCCTTGTTTACTGTTACTGCAAAGTCAGATTTTATGGTGGTATTCTAATCAAATTCAAATGGTTCAAATGGTTGTGAGCACTATGGGACTTAACGTCTCAGGTCATCAGTCCCATAGAATTTAGAACTACTTAAACCTAACTAACCTAAGGACGTCACACACATCCATGCTCGAGACAGGATTCGAACTGCGACCATAGCGGTCGCGCGGTTCCAGACTGAAGCGCCTAGAACCGATCGGCCACACCGGCCGGCTGACACAATCCAGCTGTTACACAGTCCAATCTAGCCACTGTCACGAATCAATATGATGAAATGATGAGGACAACACAAACCCCTCAGATTCCAGGCTAGCTCATCTGAAAGCCAGTATATAGGAAAACATCGCTCAGATCCCACCATAACTGCTGCGAGCAGCTGTTGATTGCATCACTTCACGGATGCAGCATCGCGTCTTCATTTCCAGTGCTCATATTGAACAAATTGTGTAAGCAGCACTTAGTAATAAAATTAACATTATGTCTTTCTCACTTGTCTGGTCTTTTCGGCTAACGTCCCATTCCTAATCCATTACAGTCGTCTTTCTTGAATGTCAGTGCCAGATTTTCACCTGGTGGCCGTAACTGGAACTAATTTTTTTCCAAAGTAGATTGGTTCTGCAGTAGCCTACAGAGTATCCACCAAGTTTCGCCGCCATACAATAATTACAGCACACACTGGACCCCTGTGAGTAGCCGCACTGTAATTACAAACACACTGTAATTCGTAAACAGTAGAGGACCCAAAATAGAACCGTGTGGTACACCACGGTTTACGGTACTTCTAAGGCAAACAACGAAGAGAGTAGTCGACAACGCTAATTGAGCTCCAGTGCAGTAGTGTGCTGCGTCAAGGAACCGCTGGAGGGTCCCCCTCCGGGAGGGCAGGAAATTAAATGACGTCAGAACCCTGTCTGCTTGCGGGGGAAGGGGTGCGGGGTGGGCGCTGACCACCATAAATCAGCGCCCTCCGGCCCCTGCACTCACTTACGCCTTTAAAACCGCCACCTAACCTGTACTTCACTCGCTGAGCCAGCGATAAAGGGGCACTGCCAAACACAGGTTCTTTCCAAAAGAAACGTTCTGTTTCAACTGGCTACAAATCTTTTGTTTATTTTTACCAAAAATTTTAAATTACTGTTAAAACTATCTCTCTCTCTCACGCCCATATATACGAGCGCACGCTCACACACACACACGCACACACACACACACACAAACACTGTAATATAATTTTATGGTCGACTATTTAGCAATGTCGATAACAACTACTGTGGGTAGACACTTTGCCCATAACCTACGAGGAAATTTCAGTATTTTTTTGTACATAAGACATGTTTGTGTGTTTGTAACAACAACACTACAATTATGATTGATTGCTGATTCCATAGGTATACTACAATCCTTCTGAAACTGTGTTTTAGAATTCACATAGAAAATCAATATTTCGAAAGTTGAAACCATTTAAATTGATCACCCCATATTTTTCTACAACGAATTGAGGATCTATAACTACTAGAGATCATGATGGAATAATTGGTTTCGTGGGAGACGTATTCCATTAGTTAATTACAAAATTGTGTCAAATATCAGAGAGAGATCAATGATGCAAAATAAAATTTCGGTTAAACGACCGTATTGAAAAGTAATGTTCATTTAACCAATGCTAGACAAGAAAAGGACATGTTTCACACAAACAGCTGTAGCCTCAGCGCATCAGGTGAATCAGTATCAATAAATTATCAATCGTAATATGACATTCTCCATAACTATGTAAGTATTACAGACTCGCAATACATATGGCTAGTTTTGCAATTAGCAGAAAAATTCGTTCCGGTTGTGGCATTTTACACCAAATTTCAGTGTCGTTTTAAATTTCATGAAAATCAGGCCAAATTTATTTTATTTCGCTAAGACGGCCGAACGATTTATGGGAGGAATATATTGTTACTACTACATTAATACACATTACCAGTAGTCTAATAAACAAGAAACAAACTCTTTTATGTAAAAGTTAACATATGTTAAAACTGGGCTAGCCATCAGGCACCTTATTTCTACAGTCAAGTACAATTTCATACTTAGTTTTTGGTACCTCAGAGCCCTTACACTGGTAGGGAAAGGCATGCTTAGTTATATCTACACCTACATCTACATCCATGCTCCGCAAGCCACCTGACGGTGTGTGGCGGAGGATACCTTGAGCACCTCTATCGGTTCTCCCTTCTGTTCCAGTCTCGTATTGTTCGTGGAATGAAAGATTGTCGGTATGCCTCTGTATGGGCTCTAATCTCTCTGATTTTATCCTCATGGTCTCTTCGCGAGACATATGTAGGAGGGAGCAATATACTGCTTGACTCCTCGGTGAAAGTATGTTCTCGAAACTTCAACAAAAGCCCGTACCGAGTTACTGAGCGTCTCTCTCGCAGATTCTTCCACTGGAGTTAGTCTATCATCTCCGTAATGCTTTCGCGATTACTAAATGATCCTGTAATGAAGCGCGTTGCTCTCCGTTGGATCTTCTCTATCTTTTCTATCAACCCTATCTGGTACGAATCCCACACTGGTGAGCAATATTCAAGCAGTGGGCGAACAAGTGTACTGTAACCTACTTCCTTTGTTGCATTTCCTTAGGATTCTTCCAATGAATCTCAGTCTGGCATCTGCTTTACCGACGATCAACTTTATATGATCATTCCATTTTAAATCACTCCCAATGCCTACACTCAGATATTTTATGGAATTAGCTGCTTCCAGTTGCTGACCTACTATATTGTAGCTAAATGATAAAGGATCTTTCTTTCTATGTATTCGCAACACATTACACTTGTCTACATTGAGACTCGATTGCCATTCCCTGTACCATGTGTCAAATCGTTGCAGATCCTCCTGCATTTCAGTATAATTTTCCATTGTTACAACCTCTCGATATACCACAGCATCATCCACAAAAAGCCTCATTGAACTTCCGATGTTATCCACAAGGTCATTTTTGTATATTGTGAATAGCATCGGTAAGTGACGCCAGTGTCAAGCTGACGTTAACAGTGAGATACGTCGTATAACCGTAGGTGTATTTCTTATAATTGACTACTAAAGTTAGGTTGGTACCACTGGAAAAACATGGCTGATGACTTTTAATTGTGAATATGAACTGTGTTTGCTCAGTAAATGTTACTTACGGGAACATGTCTTGACTTATTATTTGGTACGTTGAACACAGTGCTACCAAAAGTGAACCCAGAAACAGACTGCACCCAGGTTAATTAATTCATCATGTTTTGAAATCCAAAAGATGGATTTGTTTAATCTGTTGCGCATGAGAATATAATTGTTTACGGACCTCCAGTTTAGGAGCTGACACACCACACATACATAGTACTGAAAGAAGTATTCCGTATTTTGATGGATGGTAGTATACACCAAAACAAGGATAAGTGTCTAGCAAACATGTGCTCTGAAATGCATACCTTAATAACTACACGCACTTGTTCATCTTCGCTATTGTGGTACCCATGTTTTCTAATGCAAGCTCTTTGCTAAACATTTGAAAACATATTATTCTGTTGCTGTGAAACAGCGGAGTTTCTGAAGTAATCTCCTCGCTGTTACATACGACCTACACTTTTGAACCATTACGTCTGGCAATTCCTGTGTAGCATAATATGTTTCCACTACACTGATAAGAATAAAGACAAAACTACAATTCAAAAGCTTTTCACAAACTTGATACGACTGAACCCGGTTACGTAAGAACTAATACATGCAATGCATTTACCCACAACTGTGAATACGGTATACAGTAGCAATACTAACAGATGTTTAAGGCATGCTGTATCCATGCACAATAAAGGAGTAATGGGGCCTCGTTTGCTTACTGCAGTTTGTGTGTCTTTTGTAATAGCAAAGAGCTTGCAGCAGAAGGGACGTATTTCACAGTAGCCAAGATGAACTAGTGCTCATATGTCTTAAGTTACGCGTTTTGGAGTCCACTTTTACTGGAATGTTTTTGTTTTGCTTTGAGCCATAATATCGGCTGTCAAAATGTGGAACCTTTTTCTTAAAACCCGCTATTCACAAAGCGTTAAAAGAAAGTGTTTCATATTCTGTGAGGTGGCAGTATATACCAATTGAGAAAAAAAGTCCAGAAAAAAAGTAAACATGGGCTTTGAAATAACCTTGAAAAGGCAAGATGTACACACACCTCCGGTGTTCAATACGGCGAGTCCGCCAAAAACGTAGGAGCACACCTGCATGGACGCCTCAACCCTTACGACAAACATGAAGGAAACAAGCGAATAAAGCGAACAGTGTGTTAGCTGCTCAGTATCTGTTGATAAACACACCATCCCTAGACAGACAAACAATTATCTACTTGGCAAATCGGTTGTAAAACCTGCACTGTTGTGTGCTCTCCCCCAAACGGAGATACGCTGCACCTACGTTCATTAACAAACCTCATACTGTCCAAAACAACACATTGTGAATAATCATAGGTGCTCCACAGTTCGTTAGAAATTCAATAGACAATAGACAATAATGACTAAAAAAATAAAAACCGTTGCAGTAGTGACTCGCTCCACATGTGAAATATGTTACAGTGAACTATCCCGCTTGGCCAACGCACTAACTTGTCAGTTACCCAGATGTGACAACCACGATCAGCACACGCATAAACGTCCAAACCTTGTACCACTATGATGTCAGCACAGAACAATGGCTCGACAAAGAATTCTGTGAATATTTGTCAGTCTTACATTCATATACTTTGGCAGCTTATATAACAAGTCATATAACATTCTAAACTGTGAAAGTAATAAAGAAGTACATTATCCAATAACGAATTATAAGAGTCTTTGCAAACATATCATTATTTTAATGTAAGTACAAACTCCGAAAAACGTAATTTTTTTTTCATTTTAGGTTTATATTGGATGTCTCAGGAGTGGTCAGTAACCAGTGACATGACACAACGTTGGCAGTATGGGAGCGTGCTCCACTCTGCATGAACCATTGTGTCTGCAATGGAAGATATGAGGCCATGAGTTGGGGAAAGAACTGACTTCGCAGCATGTGTAACAAGTGTTCATCTGTTACTGTAGCATCGAAGAAGAACGGACCGATGATTCCACTGCTTGACATCACGACCCACACGTACATTTTCTGCCTGTAGGTGTCTTTCGTGTGGATAATTCGCGGAGCTTCACGTGCCAAGGATCGAACGAAATTTCGTTCACGTAAAAATAAGCTTCGTCCCAAAACCATGTGTTGTGTAGCGCTGCCTCTTAGTCTAGCTCGATTGCCCACCTTGCAAACTGCAGTCTCCGCTCCTTATGTCTCGCAGAAAGCTTATGCGGCACACTCGTCTTGTATGGACAGAAGCGAAGGTCGGATTGAATAATTCTTTGTACAGATCGACTTGAAATTCCAAACTCAGCACTGGGTCTTCTTGTTGATTTACTCGGGTTACGAGTCAAAGCCATGTCTGCGACGAACGTACGGTATAGTCTGTCGGTAAACTGAAAAGCGAGCGAGCGAGTCAACCACACTGCCAACCCAAGGCGCTTCTACAGGCTGTTTCACAGCGGCGCGCTGTTGCGACGCCGTGGTCAGCTAGATACATCTTGGCTGCGTCCATATTTAGACAAATGCGTTAAGACCAAAAGACGATAGCTTCTTCCGAAACACAACATTATAGAGTAAATAATAGTAACATAAGAACGGAAGTCAGGATTCTACTACAAACGTAGAACTAAATGCCTGTTCATGTGAATGTATCGCATGTTCCTCTATTGCTACTCGTAAAACGAACCCCATAGAATGCAATCAATCTGTCGAATTTAAGGCTTGTTCTTGCTTTGTGTTTCTACTAAAAGGTAGAAGTTTTCTTTGATGGACTTGCAACACGAAGAGTGTTTAAAAGGTAAGCAGAAATTTATAATTTTGTAAGTTGTATTAGTCCGATTTGCACTACTTTTTTGTTACTGTATTCGTAAACATGCCACTAAAGTATGTGTACAATGTTACGTATATTCGGTATTTACTCTGTTGTCAGCTGTCAGAAAGGTTACATGTGTTTTGGTAGCATTAACGATTATTTGTTTTGTATAAAAATAAATTAGAGAATCTGTATTAAATTATGTTATATGAATGGAATAAAGTGTATGAAATTTTTATAAATGGTAAATATTGCTTTTGGTGAGCCTGTTATGAGTAAACCAAGGGCAGACAAGTGGTATAAACGTTTCAAAGCAGGTCTTAAAGTACAGCGGTTTTACAAGCATGGATGAGATTAAAAATGCATAGTTAAGAGACCTATAAACTATTCCGAAGAAACAGTTCTTAAAGTGTTTCGGGAATTGGAAAAAGCACTGGCATAAGTGTATGATACGTAATGGGGAATATTTTTGAAGAGGATAACATTGCTGTAGGTTGACGACTAAAGTTTTTTTTTTTTTCTTTTTTTTTGCGGCCCGCCACGAATTCCTTACCTGTGCTAACCTCTTCATTTCAGAGTAGCACTTGCAACCTACGTCCTCAATTATGTGCTTGACGTATTCCAATCTCTGTCTTCCTCTACAGTTTTTGCCCTCTACAGCTCCCTCTAGTACCATTGAAGTCATTCCCTCATGTCTTAGCAGATGTCCTATCATCCTGCCCCTTCTCCTTATCAGTGTTCTCCACATATTCCTTTCTTCTCCGATTCTGCGTAGAACCTCCTCATTCCTTACCTTATCAGTCCACCTAATTTTCAACATTTGTCTATAGCACCACATCTCAAATGCTTCGATTCTCTTCTGTTCCGGTTTTCTCACAGTCCATGTTTCACTACCATACAATGCTGTACTCCAGACGTACATCCTCAGAAATTTCTTCCTCAAATTAAGGCCGGTATTTGATATTAGTAGACTTCTCTTGGCCAGAAATGCCGTTTTTGCCATAGCGAGTCTGCTTTTGATGTCCTCCTTGCTCGCCGGCCGAAGTGGCCGTGCGGTTAAAGGCGCTGCAGTCTGGAACCGCAGGACCGCTACGGTCGCAGGTTCGAATCCTGCCTCGGGCATGGATGTTTGTGATGTCCTTAGGTTAGTTAGGTTTAACTAGTTCTAAGTTCTAGGGGACTAATGACCTCAGCAGTTGAGTCCCATAGTGCTCAGAGCCATTTGAACCATTTTCCTCCTTGCTCCGTCCGTCATTGGTTATTTTATTGCCTAGGTAGCAGAATTCCTTAACGTCATTGACTTCGTGACCATCAATCCTGATGTTAAGTTTCTCGCTGTTCTCATTTCTACTACTTCTCTTACCAAAAGATAAAAATATGTGAACGCACTTCGTATGTAAGGCTTTTTGCTTAGAAGTCCAGAATCGATGTACATGTTTCGATGAAAATTTCAGCAGTGTTTAGAATAGCTATTGCGCACATGATCTAAGCAATATGTCTTAGAATCAGGTGAATAGTGTTCCATAAGGTTCAAAGGTTTTACGTGATTTTGAAACTGACTGTAGCGATGGGTTTCCTCCCAAATTTATTAGTTTTTCTTCGTGGCGATTCCAGTAAACCATGCGGCTTATTTTTCCGTTCCTTCCTTATGTGCCCTATTGGGTGAGGCTGACGTTTGCAGAAACTGCAGCCCTTTGATTGGGACTGGTGATATTATCCAACAGTTATTTATGGTCGCCTCATTAATACACGCTGTAATAACATTAGAGATGATCGAACGCTCGTTACTCAGTAAATACCTCCTCTTCTTCGTATTCTGCACACTTCCGGATATCGAAGTACATCAGCAAGTATACTAAGTTAATTCGCTGACACTGGCAACTATGATCCCACGAACAGAAACGACGTTTATCACCGCACACCGATCTACACCGCTAGACAGATAACAGGCAATTGATTTTGGGTGCCCCTGTAGGGCGGTGGCAGCGTTCTTCCGGAAAGACCACTTCCCCCACCAAAAGCGCTGCTCGCTCTTGAGTTTACAGACAGACGCGCATGTGGCCGCTGACACTCCAAAACATATCCAGTACCTTCAAATTTCTTATGTAATCTGCGTATTGTCTGTGGGCTGGGAGCCCACCGTGTGCCGAAACGAGCACGAAACCTTCCTCTGTGTCAATGTAACGCTGTTCGTCGCCTCGAACAGGACCACTGTCTTCGTCTTTTGTGCGACGGTCAACCGTCTTTTGTCCGCCATCGCGGCAAACTGAAGTGCCGGACTTAAACGGCAGCGATGAACTCGAACCGACAACTGGCGTAATTACCATAAACTGTACGAAGTTAAGCGCACAATTTGAAAGCTATTACCCCAATAGTATACTTGTGTTATCAAAATTCAATTGCGTAACTCATCGTGCGCCTTCCTATGTCCTTGGAGTAAATTTGGTCAGATTTGTCTTTGAAGCAAATTGATCCCACCTTCAACTTTTGTCGTTTCCAAACGATTTTTTACACGAAATTTAGCCGTACTCTCATTACAGTTAACTAATCCCACCATTAACTTAATTGAGTCAGGACGATGTTTACGACACATTTTATCAAAATGGCGTTGGAGTTAGCTGTTTTCGCCGGCCACGGTGGTCTAGCGGTTCTAGGCGCTCAGTCCGGAACCGCGCGATTGCTACGGTCGCAGGTTCGAATCCTGCCTCGGGCATGGATGTGTGTGATGTCTTTAGGTTAGTTAGGTTTAAGTAGTTCTAAGTTCTAGGGGACTGATGACCATAGATGTTAAGTCCCATAGTGCTCAGAGCCATTTGAACCATTTAGCTGTTTTAGGACGATGTTTACAATAAATTTTACCAAATTGTCGTTGGAGTCAGCTGTTTTCACCGTTTAATTACGGTGAGTCAGAACAGTGTTAGTTTCATTTCCCTGGATCATTTGGTACAATAAATGGTAATGATGTGGAATAAGTTCAAAAGGGTTCAAATGGCTCTGAGCACTATGAGACTTAACATCTGAGTTCATCAGTCCCCTAGAACTTAGAACTACTTAAACCTAACCTAAGGACTTCACACACATCCATGCCCGAGGCAGGATTCGAACCTGCGACCGTAGCGATCGCGCCGTTCCAGACTGAAGCGCCTAGAACCGCTCGGCCACACCGGCCGGCATGGAATAAGTCATTTTACATTCACATCATGCATTAATTAGTAAACACGGCTACATACTGAACATTTACAGCTTTTTAAATATTTTTTAAATACACAAATGTGAGTTAGTAATTCCCATCCAGTATATTTTACTTATTACAATAGAAATTCGGCAACGGAATAGTTGGGGTTGTGAAAAAGAAACTTTTTCAGTTTGCTTTTAAATTCTACTTTACTGTCTGTCAGACGTATATTTATCATAACTTTGCTCAACATGTCATTATAGTCTACTGATTGCACCATTAGCTTTGTTGTATCAAATTATCATTGCAATTTCCTCGTCAATCAATTTATTGTTGAAAAACAATGTTTAGAATAATTTCGGTCAAACTGTCATTGCAGCAAATTGATCCAATCATTAACATAGTTAAATCAAAACGATGTCTACAATAAATTTTGTCATATTGTTATTGCAGTTAACTGAACCCATTATTACCTTCCTTTTGTCAAAACGATGATTATGATAACTTTTGTCAACCTTTGTAAACAGTTTTAACTTGAATATGTTCACTACGCTAGTATAAGTATTATGGACTGACGAAATAATTTACATTATGATACGATAAAGGCCCCGGGTGTAGACAACATTCCATCAGAACTACTGACGGCCTTGGGAGAGCCAGTTCTGACAAAACTCTACCATATGGTGAGCAAGATGTATGAGACAGGCGAAATACTCTCAGGCTTCAAGAAGAATATAATAATTCCAATCCCAAAGAAAGCAGGCGTTGACAGATGTGAAAATTACCGAAATATCAGATTAATAAGCCACGTCTGCAAAATACTAACACGAATTCTTTACAGACGAATGGAAAAACTGGTAAAAGCCGACCTCGGGGAAGATCAATTTGGATTCCGTAGAAATGTTGGAACACGAGAGACAATACTGACCCTACGACTTATCTTAGAAAATAGGTTAAGGAAAGACAAACCTACGTTCTATCATTTGTAGACTCAGAGAAAACTTTTGACAATATTGACAGGAATACACTCTTTCAAATTCTGAAGATGGCAGGGGTAAAATACAGGGAGCGAAAGGCTAGTTACAATTTGTACAGAAACCAGACGGCAGTTATAAGAGTCGAGGGGCATGAAAGGTAAGCAGTGGTTGGGAAGGGAGTGAGACCGGGTTGTAGCCTATCCCCGATGTTATTCAATCTGTATATGAGTTTTGCTATTTGGGAGTAAAATAACTGATGATGGTCGAAGTAGAGAGGATATAAAATGTAGAATGGCAATGGCAAGGAAAGCGTTTCTGAAGAAGAGAAATTTGTTAACATCGAGTATAGATTTAAGTGTCAGAAAGTTGTTTCTGAAAGTATTTGTATGGAGTGTAACCATGTAGGGAAGTGAAACGTGGACGATAAATAATTTAGACAAGAAGAGAATAGAAGCTTTTGAAACGTGATGCTACAGAAGAATGCTGAAAATTAGATGGGTAGATCACATAACTAATGAGGAGGTATTGAATAGAATTGGGGAGAAGAGAAATTTGTTACACAACTTGACTAGAAGAAGGGATCGAATGGTAGGATGTGTTCTGAGGCATCAAGGGATCACCAATTTAGTACTGGAGGGCAGCGTGGCGGGTAAAAATCGTAGAGGGAGACCAAGAGATGAATACACTAAGCAGATTCTGAAGGATGTAGGTTGCAGTAGGTATTGGGAGATGAAGAAGCTTGCACAGGATAGAGTATCATGGAGAGCTGCATCAAACCAGCCTCAGGACTGAATACCACAACAACAACAAACCCATTATTACCTTCCTTGTGTCAAAACGATGATTATGATGACTTTTTTCAAACGTTGTAAACAGTTTTAACTCTAGCATGTTCACTAGCCTAGCATAAGTATTATGGACTGACGCATTAATTTACATTATGATACCATAAAGATAAAATATTCATGCTTTTATTGACAAAAGATAACGATTCTGTGCATCGCCCAACATGATTACTATTTTTATGAACCTGATGATGGTGAGACAGCTGAAACTCGTTGTATAAATTAAGTATTTTACCAGCAGCTCAAGTCGGTAATACATTTTTCAGATGTGATCATGGACTACAAAATTTTTACAAAGAACCTATCGTGCTGAAATTGAATAAGTAACACAGTAGCAAAAACAAAAAAGGAAAGAACTCACGCAGAAAAGTTTAGTAGGAATCTCACCTCCTTGCTTGTTGACGCGCCGAGCTTTGGAGAACGTGGGGCACCTGAGCTCTTCAGAGGGTTCAACACGATGAGCTGACTGGTCCACATTCTCCGTCCAACTCGCATTTCGGCTGCTAAAGCATTCCGACCCGAACAGAAAAACTTCTGATGGCGGTGTGGCCGGCGGACTCATGTCCTGAATGTCAGTCCTCTCCCACATGAAATCGTCTCCTTCCAACGCGGCGTCCGCCGAGATATCACTGTTCTCAGACAGTGCATCGCTGCAACTGTACTCGTAAATCGATCTCAGCGCATCCCCTAGGCAACCGGCGCTATCCGTGCAGCTCTCTGCCATCATCAGTTCATCGCTCACAGACTCTGACAAAGTAATACCTATGTTTATCTCTAGCGCAAATACAGATTTTTTTTCGGTCAGCACAAAATTTCACAGTTCTGTCCATAAAACTCCGAGAAGACATACGGAAACAGAGCTGGCAATCTTTTTTTGGTTTAGCATCGTTTTCATGTATAGAAGACTCATCCAGAGCTACGTAGGTTAGTCACCACACCACCAACTCATGTACGTTAACGGGATGCCAACAGCAGACACTAGCTCACTAGGGCCTACCTAGGGACGAGCAGAGAATGGCACTGTTAGCTAGAATACGTTGAACGCCACTTAACCTTTGTCAGAATTAAGTTACTGGAAGACTGTCCAACTCAGTAGACGCACGAACACTGGCAATGTCTTCGACACTTCCTTTCCGCCTCTTTCTCAGGGCACGTATTGTAGTTTCAATGCGACACTTGGTTTTGTTTACTTCGGCCACGATGGTAGGATGCCAGGACGGTCCTACGTGGTCTTCAGTGGATGAACCTCACTGGTTTACACAGAGAGGAGCTGATATGGCTGGACGCCAACTCACGTTTCCGGGACGCAGTCACAGGAAGATGGTCCCACTCAGTCGATTCAGCACTGAGAATAGTTTCGAGACTCAAGGTACAGATCGCAGGCAGATTGGTACTTTCTGCGGTACATATTTCATCTTGGCAATTGGTTTCGTTTACCTCGGACTCACGAGAAGGCCGCTAGAACATCCTCTTGCAGCCTTTGAGAAGCAGAGCTCACCATAAAATACACAGTCCATAGGACGCTACCGGTATAGTGTCTTGGAGATATCTCGAAGGTCACACACACACACACACTGCTGATCCTTTCACTCCATCGACGCGAGATCGCTGACAACCATTTCGAGACATCATTCCTCCAGATTGGTTGCAGCTCACTTGGACACCTGGGACGGTTTACTTCAGCCTCGCTAATAGGTACTCAGGATGGTATTATGGAGCCTTCAACAGATACAGTTCACATCTACATAGAGGCAAGTGCAGAATACTATTGAGAATCTCTTCACGTTTTAGATCATCACACTCAGCTGATGCAGGAGCAGTGGTATCATCACATCGTTTCTGCACCTTCTCCAGGTCTCACTGATCGCCGCCAGATTTGTCTCAAGAGTCCGATTTGAACACCTTTCACTTCAACATTTGCCTCTGTTAACCGTGCCAATCAACGATGAACTGGGCCTCGAGGAACCTCCAGCAGAGCTCACTACGATCCTCACAGCGGCTGGTACAAAACGCAACTGACAACCAGAAACTCTTGGACGCCACTTCAAAAGACAACCACCGGCAGACCACGCCTCTATGTTGGAGCTCTGACGATGGTTTCGATTCATCCTTTCCGACCCTTGGGGTACAGATCACAGCGTGATTGGTTGCACGAGTCCTCCAGTAGGTCATATGCTTGGCCCAAACACTTGGTTCCACTTTGGCCGCACTGATAGGTGGTCTGGCCAGTCACACTGACCCTTCAGCAGACTTCACTAGGGTCCATACAGTGACGATTACAGTACACTACTGAGCTGCAATATCTTCCTCGCCGCTTGAGTTTTCTGGGGACATGAGACCTTTGTAGACCTCCCGATTACTTCGACCCAATAGTCGGTGAGTTTCGTCACTTCCTTCACATCCCTACTTCAGGACACAGGAGCCCCGCCTTCCCTAGGACAGTCTCATGGAGTCTTCAGCAGACAGACCCCACTCTGGTCCACACAGGGTCGAGCATAGAACGCTACTGACAGCCACACTGTCATGGTCGCCAGTTCAGCTTCTGGGGACGCGCGCACTATCAGGACCACGCTGAGTCGACGTGACAGCAGTGGCAGCTGTTTCGTCACTTCCTCTCCGCCTCTTCCTGAGGGTGCAGAAACGCGCTCAGTTTAGTCCGCTGCGCGGTTTTGTTTACACCGGCAGCGCCTGTGGTTGGTCGGGACGATGCGGTGAGTCAGGGCGTGAAGCAAAGCAGGCAACCTCGTTCTCGCGGCAGCGTTTCCTGGAAGCCGTGCGCTGATTCAGCCACAGCTTATCACACGCCAGCTAGCTGGCTGGCTAGCTACACAGACGCGCTGCAGTCGCCTCGAGTCATGAGCGCTTACGTCAGAAGCTGTTCAACTTAAACGGAACTACAGTCCTCGGGCAGTTGAGTGCGCAAAATGAGGAAACGACCCACAAGATAAAACAATGAGGAGGAGGACGGCTGGGGGGGAGGGGGGGGGGGAGGGAGGGGGGAGGGGGGAGCGGGGGGAGCGGGAAGACTGTGTAATGCCACTCTTGTTTATCGTCTACCGAACAAATTATTGTTTCCCAACCCCGACAGCAAAAAACTGCACGTCGAGGTGTTGTGCAACGCTTTCTTCTGAACCTGTGGCGGCAGTTTCATCGCATACGGTAGCCATTTCCTCTTTCGTTTGACAAGCATACTTCGAAAAAAGACTTTTCTCCGGAACTAGCTTCGTTTATTTAATAACGGAATACCTCCCTCGAAGAAGGTTGTATGTCACATTTTTAGCAATGTTGAGTTTTCTATCAAATAAAGTTGTACAGCACATGATACATGCTTCCATAGTGAGGGATCTCTATTTTTCTGTTTACAATTTGAGCTACTCGTAATTGTAAATTTGACCATCCTGGAAGAATGCTGTATGCCAATGAAAATGGCGGATGTGGCTCACGTAAGTTTCATTCCAAATGGTATCGTACCGTTGAGTACAAAAAAAGGAAAACTGTGCCATAAAAATGGAAGCAGCATTACAAGAAAAGTAGGAGGAACAATGGAAAAATCTAATATTTCTACAGCTGGTAAAGATGGGCCTGGAAAAACGATATAAAAATGATAGCTACAAGACTCTTCCATCTCATTATTATACAAAAATTGTAAACTAGAATACTATTGTGTTGGACAAAACAATTAGACAATGACACTTCTGTAGAACTATCTTGTTTCGACAGGATCTTTTACAGCAGTAAAGCAAAAGTTTCTGTTTCCGGGCATTGCTGTCTTCCCTACGACAGTAGTTTTGCATTAATCAAGAAAAGCACAATACTAATGTATGCCCTGTTTCCCTCTGAATGTGCCGGCCACAGTGGCCGAGCGGTTCTAGGCGCTACAGTCTGGAACTGCTACGATCGCAGGTTCGAATCCTGCCTCGGGCATGGATGTGTGTGATGTCCTTAGGTTAGTTAGGTTTAAGTAGTTCTAAGTTCTAGGGGACTGATGACCTCAGAAGTTAAGTCCCATAGTGCTCAGAGCCATTTGAACCATTTTGAACCCTCTGAATGTATCTACGTAATATCTGAAACTCGTTTAGGTACACCTTTTGTTTTAAAGGAAATGCCTAGAACGCCTTTGTCGCTGCCAGTGTTCTCCTAGGATTTATAAAGTGTGACCCAATACACTTTTTTTTTTTTAATAAAGGAAATGTTCCAGAATGGCTTTGTTGCTCTGAGTGTTCTATTAGGAATTATGAAGTATGACCCAAACATGAAAAATAACAGCATTACATGCATGACCCAAATGCAGTGTATGTGTACCTTAGTCATAATGCCATTCAAGCTTAGGTACGTCATTCTCTTACTGAAAATAAAAGAGGAAATCAGTCTCTAGTTAACATCCCTATGGCAGTTATGAGGTTCACCTTGTTATATTACAAACTTCTTCCTCTATTCATATAGAAAACGAAGGACTCGCTGGATTAGTGTAAATACCTTAATGTACAGTACAGGAAATTTTATGTGAACTTACCTTCTGAAAGAATAGTTCAATTTATTTATCCTACGTTTAATCTTTTCTTTGTTTTTGTTTCTGTCCTATCAAGTTATGAGGTTCCCCTTGTTGTATTACAAACTACTTGCTCTATTCGCATAGAAAACGAAGGACCTGTTGGACACGTGTAAATACCTTAATGGACTGTACAGGAAATTTTATGTGAATTTACCTTCTGAGAGGACAGTTCAATTTATTTATACTATGTTTAATTTTCTCTTTGTTTTTGTTTCTGTCCTATACAGAACCGCCATTTTTTAAAAAAATTTCTGGGTTAAACGAATGAATACATCGTAATATTTCAGTATGTCAGATAATTTATTCTCTTAATACTTTCCGTTACGTTTGCCACTGTAACAGAAAAATATACCTATTTATATACAACGTTATTTACCAATGTAATTTTACAAGATACGCAGGGTTCTTACATGGAAAGATACATACAGATTAAGATAACTTTCTAAATATTGTAAAATGTTCTAAATATCTGTTGCTCTTCCATAACACGTAATGTATCGCTTGATTATATGCAATAAAAAGTATAAATAAATTGTTGTCGAAGTAAAACAACACCTATTTTTACTGCTTCAAAAATTATTAAATTGTGACACACGGCCTTCTTTGAGAGATGTCTTCAACTGCTATGGATATCTTTTTTTAAAAGTGGTAACAATTTTAAGCTTTTCAAGTGTATCCAAATGGAATGCTTTAGGAACATGGTAAGACATATCGATGATGAGACATGTCGATTTATACAGCCTACTTTGTGATCTGTTATGGTATCTCTTCTCCTTGCGCTCGCCTATTCCCTTCGTTAGCATGCATACATGTACTTGCTCGCACATATCTAATACCTGTTTGACATAACATTTATTTTACAGTGGCTATTTAGAGTGCAGCAGCGACCTCCGGTAAACATTTTGGCACTCGTGGATCGTTTCGGTAGGCTAGAGTTATTAAAACCTTCGTCTAGTGCACGCCTGTCTAATTTACCTGCAGTGGAAGTTACATAGTTTTCTTTCTAGTTTTCTCTTTGAGAGAGGTATGTCTGACAATTAATTTTCTTGTTCTTTTCCTGTTCTGAGGAAAGACTATCTATCCTGTGCAAGCCTCTTTATCTTAGCACAACCACTGCAGCCCACATTCATTAAGCCTACTTACTGCCTTGATTCGACGACTCCTTGATTCTTCAGGATTTCCTAAATTTCCAAAAACATTTGACGCGGTGGCCCAATGCAGTTAACGAAGGCACGACCATAATGAACAGGTTCCCAGGTATGTGATTGACTCGAAGGCTTCTTAAGTAGTAGAGACCAGTATGTTGTCCTAGACGGCAAGTGTTCATGAGACACAAAGGTGTCGACACGTGTGCCTCAGTATACAAAATGATCCGACGGATAGGGCGAGCAGAATTCTGCGGCTGTTTGTTGATGGTGTTGGGGTGTACGACCGAGTGTCGTCGTTGAGTGACTGTCGGAGAATACAGAATGACTTTGACAAAATTTGTAGTTATGTAAAAAAATGGAACACCTATAGCCGTCCGTACAATGTTATTTATTATATAGCCACCAGTTTCGGTGCTTCAGTACACCAGTTTCAGGCCTTAACTGGCGCTGAAGGGTTAACTCCAGTCGTATACACGATTCATCAGTGTCCAACATCTATGAACTGGCTTTCACGGACTACCTGGAACAACGATGCTGTCTCCAACCATCAACTCAAAAATTAGTCAGTTGGTTCCAAATATTGTTTTCTGTGAATAATTTCATAATATCTTATTTACTATACGTCACAATGTGGTTTTACGATTGCTGCTGCTCTTTCCGGATTATTTTTTTTTTTTTTTTTTTTTTTTGTCGTTTCTCTCGGAATACATTACGTCATCTGCAACTGTGTGAGTGGCTGTTAGTAAACAAATACGTCAGTGTCAGACAATTGGGATTTGGGATTGCGGTATTGTTGTGGATACAGTTTTGGGTGTGTACTAGGTTCTACGCAGTTTGTCATGTACTCATGTTCGGTGGACGACTTGCAGCAACTATTAGACTCAGAAAAACATTACTTTTGCACCTTCTTATTAATTCAAAACATTAAGCCATCTTGCTGTTCGCGTGTGTCACGCGAAATGTATCGCAAATTGCGAAAAGTTTATGAACATTGTAGTGGCAGTTCTGACGACTTCTGTTTCTGATTTATGTCTCTGCATGTGACGGGGGGAGTGGTTCTTTTGTGTGTGTGTGTGTGTGTGTGTGTGTGTGTGTGTTTTCTGTTCTCTGTCCAATGTTAGCTTTCTTAGAGCGGTAAAGAGTGTGTTATTGTAAAGTGTTGTGTTTTCGTTTATTACGTTTTTCCGTTCTGTGACAGCCTCCTGTACGCAATAATTTCCTTCTTTTGCTAGTTTTCTGTATAAACTGCTGCTGAGTTTCAGAATGTGTAGATCACTTCCGAAATTAGTGGGGTTGTGGTTTGTGATTATGGGAAATTTTGCAGGTAAAGCCTTTTCCAGGTTAACCCCTCGGCGGTCTCCCATGTGCGCACAGGGCACCTTGCAGCGCGGCGGGTAGAGCGGTGCGTGGCAGGGGGTTGTTTGCGGCCCGCGCTGTCACTCACTTAGCGGGATTGAAACGTCGCTGACTTGCCACTTTCACCCCTTGAGCGGCGCAGCGCCACGATATATCATCGCAGAAGCCAGCCGGCAGGGCCAGGCGCTGCGCAAACAGCGGTCCCTCCCTCAGGAGCCGTGCCCTCCACTCCAAGGGCGACACACGCTCACCGGCAGGCCGACAGCATCCGCAAGAAAACGGCGGGACACAGTTTTTGCCTAGGCGGCACAACCACCGTACGATTCGGCGTACGCTACAAAGAGAAACAATGCAATAGCCGACATAACAGTCTAGAGAGATTCAGCAACAGTACTGATATACAAGGGTGAATCAAATGAAAACCTTTGATTTGTAATAGCAAATCGAAATGTCGCGCCGTCATCCTTAAAGTTGATACGCGTGTTACAAACAGCGTGCAGAATGTCCTGTAGGTGGCAGCAAAGTGCAAATGCACACATACCGTCGCAGTATCAGTATAAAGACGGCCGCCTGACTTGCGACCTGCACCACGGAGGAACAGCGTTCTGTTATTCTGATCGCCGGCCGAAGTGGCCGAGCGGTTCTAGGCGCTACAGTCTGGAACCGCGCGACCACTACGGTCGCAGGTTCGAATCCTGCCTCGGACATGGATGTGTGTGATGTCCTAAGGTTAGTTAGGTTTAAGTAGTTCTAGGGGACTGATGATCTCAGTATTCAAATCACATAGTGCTCAGAGACACTTTTTATTACATTTTCAGTCAATTTGGGTGCATAGATACTGAGAAATCAGTATCCAGAACAACTACTTCTGGCCGTAATAACGGACTTGATACGCCTGGGTATTGAGTCAAACAGAGCTTGGATGACGTATACAGGTACAGCTGCCCATGCAGCTTCAAGACAATAGCACAGTTCATCAAGAGTAGTGACAGACGTATTGTGACGAGCCTGTTGCTCGGCCACCATTGACCAGACGTTTTCAGTTGGTGAGAGATCTGGAGAATGTGCTGCCCAGGGCAGCAGTCGAACATTTTCAGTATATAGAATGGCCCATACAGGACCTGCAACATGCGGTCGTGCATTATTCTGCTGAAATGTAGGGTTTCGCAGGGATCGAATGAATGGTAGAGCCATGGGCCGTAACACATCTGAAATGTAACGTCCACTGTTCGAAGTGCCGTCAATGCGAACGAGAGGTGACAGACGTGTAAACAATGGCACCCCATAGTATCACGCCGGGTGATACGCCAGAATGGCGATGACGAATACACGCTTCCAATGTGCGTTCACCGCGATGTCGCCAATCACGGATACGGCCATCACGATGCTGTAAACAGAACCTGGATTCATCCGAAAAAATGACGTTTTGCCATTCGTGCACCCAGGTTCGTCGTCGAATACACCATCGCAGGCGTTCGTGTCTGTGATGCAGCCTCAAGGGTAACCGCAGCCACGTCTCCGATCTGATAGTCCATGCTGCTGCAAACGCCGTCGACAGTCCGTACAGATGGTTGTTGTCTTGCAAACGTCCCCATCTGTTGACTCAGGGATCGAGACTTGCTGCACGATCCGTTACAGCCATGCGGATAAGATGCCTGTCATCTCGACTGCTAGTGATACGAGGCCGCTGGGATCCAGCACGGCGTTCCGTATTACCCTCCTGAACCCACCGATTCCATGTTCTGCTAACAGTCATTGGATCTCAACTAACGCGAGCAGCAATGTCGCGATACCATAAACCGCAATCGTGATACGCTACAATCCGACCTTTATCAAAGTCGGAAACGTGAAGATACGCCTTTCTCCTCCTCACACGAGGCATCACAACAATGTTTCACCAGGCAACACCGGTCAACTGCTGTTTTTGTATGAGAAATCGGTTGGAAACTTGAAACACGTATGTAACGCAGCAGCGATGGCGAGGCATTGTAGCATCTGTGACCAGAGAGTATGCGCTTGACCGCGCGAGTGTTGCGAGCGGTTCTCAGTCAGTAGTAGTCTTTGCGAGTTAGTTGTCGCTATGCAGAGTAGCAGTCAGTCGGTCGTTGCGAGTCTGTAGCTCTGTCTAGTTGAGAGCAGTACTCAGTCTGTAGTCGTCATGCAGAGCGGTCGGTCAGTAGTAGCAGCCCAGTGCGGTTGTATGATGTAGGCGGTCGGCAACAATGGTCAGGATGAGGAATAAGGTATACTGTTAATTAATATAATCATTAGATAATGAAAAATTTTATTTATTGTAATTATTCTCCAACAAGACTCCCAATAATAATTTTTATTTCAAAAGCATTTTCTCAAAAGTTTAATTTTTTTTGAACTAAAGATCTCGTTGCACTTCCCATTTCATTCCACTTCTTTTTGAAGAAAAATTTCACTAGAATTACAAAAAAAAGGAGAATATTATTATTTGCAATGCAGTTCCTCCAAGTGGTGCGCAACAACAAGAGCAGATATGTGACATCCATTTATTCTGAGGTAAGACTTTAATTCTGATTGTTTTTACACAGGGCCAAAGACCGATATTTCGGTTTAATTGAATTTTCTTGTCACTGAATGGACTTTACTTTTGAAGGATTTATATTTGAGTCAGATTGCGAATTTCACTTTTTTGTTGCCATTGTCAGTACATTTGTTTGTGGGCAGGTTACGCATAGAGCCATGTCCATCAGCATTCTTAAATAATATTGTCCATAATTTTTCAAAATTATTGTGGGGACGTTACACTTGGCTCCCATTTGTATTAAGTATTGTCTTTTACTTCTTTAAAAATTACGGTGGGGAGGTTACACTTGGCGACCCTGCCAGGATCGTATTTCGTTGAGAGTCTTTTGAGCGACAGTCAGATATCTGCTCTTATTTGCTTAGGTAATTAGGATTTGGCGCAACGCTTTTAATAATATTGTGACTTTCTTTCTACAGGTCAACGGCAATTTGCTGCTTTGTTGTATTTGTGTGTTGCTTTTGCATTGTGCTTATTTATTCTGTGAATAATTTTGACTATTGTTAAAATGCCGCGAAAGACTGTGAATAGTGTATCGCGAGGTATTATGAATGAAATTACCGACGCAAACAACTTTACCGATAGGACATGTGACACGCAGTGTAATGATGACAATCCTGCATTCACTAACAATCAGTGTATTCCAACCACTAATGATGACTTTTATCTTAATGATGAACAAACGAACTCGGTTATGTCGTATGTTGATTTGACGACAATTGATGACGCGGGACGCTCTATTATTATAGCATTTTTGCAACAAATGTCTAAACAACTTAATGAAAAACTTGATGAACGGAACAAACAATTTCGCGAAATAATTAATGAAAGTTTCAAACTGACGAAAGAAAAACAAGACAACCTTAACGAACGGAACAGACAAGTTAGTGAACAGAATACAGCTGTTACCGTGCAATGCCAGGGCATTAAAGAACAATTACGTGTGAATACTAAGGCTTGTGCTAATAACAGTAATGAAGAAGTTGGCACTGTTGCACAAGGCTTAGATAATTCAAATGCAACACAGATCCACGAAATTAATGCAGTCACTGAAGAATGTCCTAAAAACGAAGTACAGATTCGCGACGAGATTAATTTAGAGTCAGTGGAAGTTTCACACACTCCGAATACGGAAGCTGATGGGAAATTTGCACGACAGATCAACCAAATTGACGAAAGTGTTACAGTAACAGAGTGGAAAACTATTTCAGTCACCAATACGTCACAGAATCCGCCACGTTGCGAGCATTTGTCAGAGTCACGCAGCGTGTATAATGTGAGCAATTTACAGCAACTACGCGAATTAAAATCCGAAAAGCCACGCGAATTGAAATCTGAAAAGCTACACAACTTAAAGTACGAAATGACACAGACGAGCAGATTCACTCACAAACCCGAACGTGTTTTCAAACTCAATGATGAGAACGTGGATTACGAGCAATTTTTATCCGGCAGAAAATGTAAAGAATTTAATAATGACAGAATACAGGTACACGCTTTGAGCTGTATACGACAATTTATTTTTATGCTATCACCGCTATTACCTGTAATGCAGAAGCTAGCTTTGAACCTGAGGCGACAATTTGCTATTGTATTTTCATCAGCATTACGTATTATGCAGAAACCGGAATTAGCATGCAGACAGCAATTTATTTCTGAATTTGTACCGCCATTGCCTATAACACAAAAGCTAAAGATTATTTGCAGTGCGTAATTGACCTCAGGGGATTCATTACGCTTTAATGAATATGTGCCGTAGCGAGCATAGGGCCCCGAGCTGTAGTAGTGCTGTTTCATCTTTAGTTTTCTGCACTGCTGCCTTCTCTTCTACTATCCTTTATATCTATCAAAATTGCTCTTTAACTATTGCTCTATCTAGGATTAAGAATATGTAATGAAAACCGGATATGACAAATCTTTACCGAATGTGACAATTTTCATTAGGCACTCCAGAATCACGAGAACTTAAATAACAGATAAAAATCGTAATCATCAGTATGTGTAAAATTATTAGTAACAGGAACCACATTTTGGTAACAATAGACGTTTTCCACCACAATAGCATGAAAGTCAACCGCTTAGCATACGTAACCAACAATGCAGTCTACAAGGTCAACTAAACTTTAATGTTCCGCCGCGTGCACGTATAGTCCCAGCTCCAACAAATAGTAACACATGGCAGCAAAGAAATAACTACGTACAGACAACACACCATTTCAACTCACATCGCAATGCGCCGTATAGAAATTACTATCATGACAGACGTAAAAATAACGAGCACAATTTTCAGCGTACATTTAATAACAGTCGATCTTTTCAGCAGCAAGAACATCAGCAACAACACATTATCATGAATGATCCAAACAATAGGTGTCATCTATAGCGTAACACGTCAGTAAGAAATAACAGAACAGTTCATATAGTGGATATGCCACAACATTCTCCCGTAAATAATAACACGTACGATAGATTTTAACCAGATACAGCACAGATTGCATATTACAGTAACGCAAACATTACTTTTGACACGCAGAATTTTGCTCACGAGAATGTTATTTGAAACATGCTTTGTTGAATGCTCCACTGTTATCGCACCCAGATCTTACTAGAAATTTTTCCATTGCTACCGACAGTTCCAACGCCGCCTTAGGCGTACACATTTTCCAGGAAATAGAAGAAGATGGTTCTACAGTAATTAAAAACATCGCATTTGCAAGTCGCATTTTGTCACCTGCTGAACGAAATTATTCCGTCACAGAACTTGAAACATTATGTGTTGTATGGGCTTTCACGAGATTTAGGCACTTTCTTTACGACAGACATACCACCGTCTACACAGACCATAGAGCGATACAATTTTTACTTTCAGCTAAATTCACTCACGACAGGTTAAGTAGATGGAAACTTTATTTACAGGAATTTAATTTTACAATAGTTCACATTCCCGGTACACAAAATGTTATAGCAGACGCACTATCGCGTTCTCTCGGCAACAATCAGCAAGACGTAGCAACCAACTTCTGCAAAACAAATTTCAGTGTCATGTACATTCAGCAAGTTGCTTTTGAAAATTTTATTTCATCGTCATTACAGGACATAGCACAAGAACAAAATAAGGACAATGTGTGGAAAGAAATTAAACACCTTTGGCAAGATAGGAAAAATGTTACGATTAGGAACCACTACACTGTACGCAATGACATTCTGTTTCGCCGCTCTCATCCTGACAGCAACATTTGGTTATTATGCATTCCTGACGAACTGGTTAACAAACTAATTTGGTATACTCATTTAAGTTACGCACATTACGGAGCAAGAAAATGTTTTCTTATACTGAGACAGAACTGTTATTTTACCAACATGGAAAAACGTATACGACGAGTTTTAGCGTCTTGTAAAATTTGCCAGAAAGCTAAATCAGACACCACTTCACATATTCCTCCTTTATATCCCATTATACCTGTGAAATTAAGACACTTGGCCGCAGTAGATATTTTTGGTCCGATTCCGAGAACTAACAGAGGTTTTTGCTACATTTTTGTCGCTGTTGAGCTCACTTCAAAATTTGTTACTTTCACTCCGTTACGCAAAGCTACTGCTAAAACTGTTTCGAAAGCATTTGTAAAACATTTTCTATTTCATGTAGGGCATGTAATGAAAGTAATTTCTGATAATGGATCTCAATTTCGTAGTAGTGTATGGACACGCATGTTACGAGCTAGAAACATTTCTCCGATCTATATATCCAAGTACCACGCTTCTTCGAACCCTTGTGAAAGATTAATGAAGGAAATTGGTAAGCTGTGCAGAATATACTGCCACAAAAGACATATTGATTGGGATACACACATACTCTCATTCCAAGATGTAATTAATTCCATTCCAAATGAATCCACTATGCTATCTCCGACTGTTATACTGAAAAACGTTGAACCACCGAACAAAATTAAAGAATTAATAGAATTCCCCAAAAATCGTCGCCTACGACACCACGAAATAATTGACATTGCGCTGAACAACATCAAACGTGCCGCAGAGCGCCGGAGAAGACAGCAAAAACAGGTTTGTACACGCCGCGACTTTCACGTTGGACAGAAGATATTAGTACGTACACACTATTTATCCAGCAAATTAAAAGGTAAGTGCAGTAAATTTGAACTTCTATACGCAGGTCCGTATCGGATTCGCAGTATCCCTCACCCCAATGTTGTACACGTCGAAACTTTGAGAACCAGAAAATCGAAAGGCAATCACCATATCTCAAACATTAAACCGTTTATTGAGTGAAACCACTGTATGATTCAACACACTATGATGCCATTTACTAATGCAATTAATTCACCTGACTAATTATTGATGATTATCGTATTTTTTTTTTTTCTTGGCAAGTGCCCGGCAAGGTAAGGTTAGCAGGTCGCTTTTCTTGTCGTCACACATCAGACCATGCATATTTTTCCAGATGAATTTACACATTTACGACTATTTCCGCAATTATATTTATGTGACTACTTATTGATGATTATCGTATTTTTTTTCTTGGCAAGTGCCCGGCAAGGTAAGGTTAGCAGGTCGCTTTTCTTGTCGTTACACATCAGACCGTGCACATTTTCCATTTTTTTGTGTATATGACTGTACTCCAGTTTTGTTTGTATGCACTATGAAATAGTTAAGATATAACACACACCAGTCGACTTTGACATTTTTTTTGCCTTATGACATCTCAACATCGTGACTGTTTCACATTTTTTTTGCTACTGCATTGTATTATTCTGTGTACATTTTTTCGCATCCGAACACTGTCAATGTCTTGGACATATTACGTTTTCTGTCATGTTATGCTGTATGGTTAATTGTGTCACCATAAACCAGTCATTATTTAGTGGGTATAGGATTTAAATGCAAGACATTAATCTTTGTTCATCAATTTCAGAAAGGAATGATGATTCTAAGAAATATATTTAACATAAATGGGAATTTCACCTACGGAATAAACGAAAGGAGATGCAATAACTTTATGAGGAAGAGTAAAGGGATCAGGATTAACAAGCATTAACAAGACTATACTATACTCATCACAGAATAGCAGTCTTAACTAATTTTTTCTTTCAGAATACAAGGTGATTGATGCAGGCTGTCAGAGAGAACTACACATCTTAGTTTTAGTGATGAAATATGCTAGAGATAAGGAATAGTTATGTAATGAGTAATGAAGTGATTTTTTGCAGATGATAGTGAATACTGATGAATAATGATGAAGGAAATGGTATTATGAATAATGAAGTTTTTCTCTACAGGTGATGATAATGGTGAAGTTATGATGATATGGATAATGAAGTTTTTTTTCTTTATGCCACGTAGTTATTTAAGTATTTGTTGCGGTTTGCTTTGACAGCAGGTGTTACATTGCATAGTAGGATGACGGAAAGTTTTGGAAAGGACAGCTATGGAACACATTTTATACACATTTCACTACTTGTTAATTCGAAGTTCACTACTTTTCAGCATAGTGTGCGTTTCTTCTTTCAGGTCAATAATCCGTTTTTGTATTTTTTCCAGGAGAAGTTTTTCATGACACTTACTAAACCTGTTACTTATTATACCTGTTCTAGTACTTGCATTTTTATATTTTTTACCCATTTGTGTTTATCATTTATAAATGTGATCACATGTACTGCCTTGTTACATAATCTTGCTACAGCTGACTCATGACGAATGACGTTACCTATCCTCATTTGCAGCAATAGGTCAAAAGCAAAAAGTATTATGCCTCAGCAATTAATTATCGATCCCAACGCAATGCATTGCTACCAAAAAAATGTATTACCAGTCCCACATAATGTCACTAGTTTATGATAATTCTGAATAATACTGATCAACTCTGAATAGCATGTCACTCGAGTAATGACCTCTTAATGAGACTATATTCAAAATAATGCTTTGTCACTAGCTAATAACTGCCACTGTTTATTTTAATGCCTGTGATTACTAATGATTTGACTGTAATTAACTGATTTTTAATAATGACTTTGTAATGATCTGAATAATACTGAATGATGAACTATGTTTTATTCTATTCAATACTTGATGGCCACTGAGTGCCAATAATTAATGTCAATCAACGAAATTGTTATTAATTATGCCATTAATTAACTCTTGTTTTCAATGTTCATACTTTGTAATTGGAAATAAATGTGATTGTTTAATAATGCTTTGTAATTAGAAGAAGGCTAATGATTCTTAATATATTGAAATGACAAATGATTAATTAATTAACTGTAATTAGACAAATGATTAATTAACGACAAATGATTAATTAACTGTAATTAGACAAATGATTAATTAACGACAAATGATTAATTAACTGTAATTATACAAATGATTAATTAACTGTAATTAGACAAATGATTAATTAAAAACAAATGATTAATTAACTGTAATTAGGAGAAGGTTAATGATTCTTAATTATACTCTGTAACTGAAAAGAATGCGATTATTTCATAATATTTTGTAACCAGGAAAAGAAGGCTACTGATTCTATGTAAAACAATTAATGAACATTTTTCTGTAATACTACATACTTGGTACAGAAATGTTCAATAACTGGGCTATGAATGCCACGAACTATCAATGAAGACTGTAATTGTCAATATTATGTGACTTGATGTCCTTCACCTCATAAGCTGACTACCCTGAATTACTGCAATGTCCATTTGTCCTGTTTATCCCAGTGATCATGGAGCACTATATTTGGTTTTGCACTAATTCTACGTTGGTGTGCCTTGTAAGAGTGTGGTGTTGACACGACATGCTGTCCACCACCATGAGCGATGAAGACATTATTATGGTCCCACTGTTTGGTGTACCTAATGTACTGCCAAAATGAAAACATGGAACATTACTACGACAGTTCAGTGTCTTGGCTACACTGATAAATTCTGATGGGAAAAGAACTTCAAGTTGTGTCACTTGGTGTTGTACTACTGTGGAAAGATATGGACTTTCAGAGCAGCTGTGTGCAATCTAAAGTGCTACAACCATGATGCAATCCTTCCCTTTCCTATCCTGATTCTTGTCACATAAAGAAAAATTTTTTTTTGGTAACATCATTTATGTTCATAGGTTATACATTTTTCGATTCGCTAAACTCCAGTGTGAGTACACTTATGTCACTGGTCGACATGATGTTTGCCATTATGTTTATTTGTTGTGAAAATACTAAAGACATTTTTCAGTGCATGTGCACTTTGGACATGAATTTTTTTTTTTTTTTTGCCATTATGTTTATTTGTTGTGAAAATACTAAAGACATTTTTCAGTGCATGTGCACTTTGGACATGAATTTTTTTTGCCATTATGTTTATTTGTTCTGAATATGCTAAAGAATTTTTTCGGTGCCTGTGCACTTTGTTATCTGTCAAATAATTTGTATATACTTTTCTGATTTGCTACTATGTTTTGTACTCACATTTTGTCTTTGTCTGATATATTTTGTACTTAGTGCGTGTGCACAACATTTACTTTATGTACTACATCTAATTATTCTTGCCAGTCTGTTTATTTGTTCTGCATATGCTAAAGAATCTTCAGTGCCTGTGCACTTTATCTGTCAAAAAGTTTGTATATACTTTTTTCTGATTTGCTACTATGTTTAGTATTCACATTTTGTCCTTGTCTGATATATTTTGTACTTAGTGCGTGTGCACAACATTTAAATATTCTGTAAGTTGTAGGATTTTGTTAATTAAAGAAAAATTTTGCCGCGCTTGGCAAGTCCAAATGACTCACCATCGCTGCCAAATTTTTGCCCCCCGAGTGGAGGGTTATGAAACACGTATGTAACGCAGCAGCGATGGCGAGGCATTGTAGCATCTGTGACCAGAGAGTATGCGCTTGACCGCGCGAGTGTTGCGAGCGGTTCTCAGTCAGTAGTAGTCTTTGCGAGTTAGTTGTCGCTATGCAGAGTAGCAGTCAGTCAGTCGTTGCGAGTCTGTAGCTCTGTCTAGTTGAGAGCAGTACTCAGTCTGTAGTCGTCATGCAGAGCGGTCGGTCAGTAGTAGCAGCCCAGTGCGGTTGTATGATGTAGGCGGTCGGCAACAATGGTCAGGATGAGGAATAAGGTATACTGTTAATTAATATAATCATTAGATAATGAAAAATTTTATTTATTGTAATTATTCTCCAACAAGACTCCCAATAATAATTTTTATTTCAAAAGCATTTTCTCAAAAGTTTAATTTTTTTTGAACTAAAGATCTCGTTGCACTTCCCATTTCATTCCACTTCTTTTTGAAGAAAAATTTCACTAGAATTACAAAAAAAAGGAGAATATTATTATTTGCAATGCAGTTCCTCCAAGTGGTGCGCAACAACAAGAGCAGATATGTGACATCCATTTATTCTGAGGTAAGACTTTAATTCTGATTGTTTTTACACAGGGCCAAAGACCGATATTTCGGTTTAATTGAATTTTCTTGTCACTGAATGGACTTTACTTTTGAAGGATTTATATTTGAGTCAGATTGCGAATTTCACTTTTTTGTTGCTATTGTCAGTACATTTGTTTGTGGGCAGGTTACGCATAGAGCCATGTCCATCAGCATTCTTAAATAATATTGTCCATAATTTTTCAAAATTATTGTGGGGACGTTACACTTGGCTCCCATTTGTATTAAGTATTGTCTTTTACTTCTTTAAAAATTACGGTGGGGAGGTTACAAACTTTCCTCATGTCAGCACGTTCAAGGCGTCGCCACGGGCGCCAACCTTGTGTGAATTCTCTTAAAAGCTGATCATTTGCATATCACAGCATCTTCTTCCTGTTGGTTAGCACCGCATGTTCGTTGTGTAGCGATTTTAATGGCCACTAGTGTATGATCGTCTACTGTGAGTAATGTATGCTGCAATTTCTGGTTAAAAAATGTTCAAATGTGTGTGAAATCTTATGGGACTTAACTGCTAAGGTCATCAGTCCAAAAGCTACGTAACCTAAATCATCCTAAGGACAACACACACACCCATGGCCGAGGGAGGACTCGAACCTCCGCCGGGACCAGCCGCAAAATTCATGACTGCCGCGCCGGAGACCGCTCGTCTAATCCAACGCGGCCAATTTCTGGTGTACATTTGTTACACCCTATAATAAAACGAGAAAGATTGTTAACAAAAATCTCAAAAATTTGTGCGTGGTACGAGGTAATGCCTGAAATCTGCTATTTTCACTGTTGACACTGGGGACCTTTGATGTTGAATTTCCTAGTAATGTCCTATGCGTCTAACTCCAGCAAACCATTCCGCGTTGAAAGTCTATTACTTCCCATCGTTCGATCCTAATCACGTCGGAAATCTTTTCGAATGAATCACCTAATCAGAAATGACCGCTCCGCCAATGCACTGCCCTCTTATACCTTGTGGACACAGCACTACTCTGATCTGTGTAAGTGCATATCGCTATACATCTACATCTACATTTATACTCCGCAAGCCACCCAACGGTGTGTGGCGGAGGGCACTCTACGTGCCACTGTCATTACCTCCCTTTCCTGTTCCAGTCGCGTATGGTTCGCGGGAAGAACGACTGCCGGAAAGCCTCTGTGCGTGCCCGAATCACTCTAATTTTACATTCGTGATCTCCTCGGGAGGTATAAGTAGAGGGAAGCAATATATTCGATACCTCATCCAGAAACGCACCCTCTCGAAACCTGGACAGCAAGCTACACCGCGATGCAGAGCGCCTCTCTTGCAGAATCTGCCACTTGAGTTTGCTTAACATTTCTGTATCGCTATCTCGCTTACCAAATAACCCTGTGGCGAAACGCGCCGCTCTTCTTTGGATCTTCTCTATCTCCTCTGTCAACCCGACCTGGTACGGACCCCACATTGATGAGCAATACTCAAATACAGCTCGAACGAGTGTTTTGTACGCCATCTGCTTTGTTGATGGACTACAATTTCTAACGATTCTCCCAATGAATCTCAACCTGGCACCCGCCTTACCAACAATTAATTTTATGTGATCATTCCACTTCAGATCGTTCCGAACGCATACTCCCAGATATTTTACAGAAGCTACCAGTGTTTGTTCCGCTATCGCATATCATACAATATAGGATCCTTCTTTTTATGTATTATCAATACATTAAATTTTTGTCATAGCATGGCTTCGTTCACCCCAGTGTGTATTCTCATACCGCAGAACCCTACAGTAACTCCACACCGAGGCTGTAAGAGAAAGAGCGCGGCTCCACGCCTTCGACTGCTCCGGTGGACAGCAATTCCCCGCGCTGCGCCTCCACCGCGTGACGTAAGCGGCGGGGCTCCCCCCCCCCCCCCCCTGGCGCTCAGTGGCTGTCGCCAGCTGCCGACAGGTAGACCCAACAATGCTCGCGCGTCCCCATCCATCATCGCGGCCGCCATGCAAATTCCGCGCCGCATTGTTGGCGCAGAGGGCTGCCGTTCGCGATCGCTCGCGCTCTTTCTTTGCCCGCCCTTCGTTCCTTTTTTTTCCTCACGCCGACACCGGTGCCCTTAATTCGTCTATGCAACTTCTTTCCCTCCTTCTCTTCCCTTTTTATGCTTTTTTTTTTTATTCTAGTGCTCCCCGTGCCCTGCGGCCTTTCTTCGTCGCGTCAATGCATCCACTTTGTGCGCGGCCGAGTTTCAATGAGCCGTCAATGCCAGGCGCACGGTATTGTGTTTAGAAATCATCCTAGCCAGTCACGCGTACTCGGCCTGCACGTTGTCTGCATCGCCTGCACCATTATGTTGTCAGAAAAGACACGTTTTGCGGATGTGAGGCGAGTTTCACACTCACGAGGAATCACATTCAATGAAATTGCGTAATTTTATTGGATAGCAGAAGTACACGTTACTGATCGTACACTAAATAAATTATTTTGGCTCCACAAGGATCAGTACTAGGCCCACTCTTGTTCGTAATCTACATAAATGAACTTCTTGTGACTACAAAGTACGTTTGAAAAAATGTTATGTTTGCTGACGACATAACAATACTATTCAAGGGACCTAACCAAACTTCCACAACTCAGATGATAGCTTAACTGGATCGTGACATACTGCTTCAGTACTTTTTGCAGGTGACACGAGTGTTATAATAAATCCCATTCCAGAAAAAGCAGCTGAAGATATTTTAAGGATGATTTTCAAAGAATTATTAAGTGGTTCTCAGAAAATGGACTCTCCCAAAATTTTGAAAAAACTCATTATATCCAGTTCTGTACACCGAATAGAGTCATACCGGCAATTGATGTAACATATGAACAGAGCTCAGTTAACAGGGTAGATTTCTCCAAATTTTTGGGTGTTCACATGGATGACAACTTGAACTGGAAGAATCATATTACTGAGCTTCTCAAACAACTAGGTTCAGCTTCTTTCGCTCTTCGTATAATCGCTAGTCTTGGTAATAGACAAATCAGCCTCCTAAAGTACTTAGCATATTTCCACTCAATAATGTCTTATGGAATAGTTTTCTGGGGTAACTCACCACTTAGACAAAGTATTGGTTGGACAAAAGAGAGCAGCGAGAATAATTCGTGGTGTTCACCCAAGGAAGTCATATAGACACCTTTTCAAGGAGTTAGGTATTTTAACTACACCATCAGAGTATATATATTCGCTAATAAAATTCGTTACAAGTAATCCATCTCAATTCGCGAAGAACAGTGATGTTCATACGTACGACACTGGAGGGAAAAATGACCTTTCCTATCCGTTATTGAAGTTCCAAAAGGAGTACATTATTCAGCAACAAAAATCTTTCATCATTTGCCCAACAGCATAAAGTGTCTGGCAGGTAGCAGATCAAGTTTTAAATCTAGCTTAAAATCATTTCTTTTGGAGAACTCCTTCTACTCCGTGGGCGAGTTTCTGTTTCAGAAATGGTAAAAAAAAGATTGTACCTCTAAATGTTGTTGCATGTGTAGAACTAAAAATTTCAGTAGTATTAATATTAGCAATATTCATGTGTGTATATATATCCTGGAATCTGACCTGTTCCACACCATATCGATAAAATAATCGGGAAAATGATCTATGGAACACGACATAACTAAAACTAACTAAACTAAAATAGACCGAATTGCACAAAGACTCACATTATAAAATTTCAAAGAAGGAAACATTATTTGATAACACGGTGACTATACTGATAGTAACTAATAAAATATGTGGGCCCCATAAGGGTCAGTACTGGGCCCACACTAATTCTTAATTTGCATAAATGATTTCCCAGTTAATGTAAAGGATGTTTGAAAATTTTTTATGTTTTCTGATGACAAAAGAACCGAAACCATACCTTACCTGGCACATCTCGAATTACAGCATACCTGATTGACGGCAGTCTACTCCTTAATTTCACTAATAGTCATACTAGGCGATTTCAAACGAAAATGGATTGTTAGCACATGTTATAGACATGAATGGCCGAACATCAAAACATATTTAAAATTCGTTGTAGTGCAAATGGATAACAAGTTAAAATATAAATACAATAAGCAAGAAGCTGAGTTCGGCGTGCTATGATCTTAGAAGTATCTATCACTAATTTCAAACAGTCTCACTTGTTACTAACCAATATAGGCTGATGGGCAAAACTTCACGGCGAAAGTAGCTTTCGCAAGATGCCCCAGTGTCAAGTAACATAGCTCGATTGAACTTGGATTATTGTTAGAAAGAACTCTTATAAAAAGAATTGAAAGAAATAAGCAGCGAGATGAACGGAAGACCCTTTCATTCAAAGACTACAATTACGCTGAAGTCATCGTGATTTATGATGGTCCCCTGGACACTATAAAAGCGGGACATGGTTCTTAATAGGACCTGGGATCACCTTCATCTACACCTATATGATTCATCGGAAAACCTCCACAATTCTCTATTATTCCAATCTCGTATAGCGCGTGGAAAGAACGAACACCTATATCATTCCGTACGATATCTAATTTATCATGGTGATCGTTTCTCTCTATGTAGGTCGGTGTCAACAAAATACTTTCGCATTCGGAGGAGAAAGTTGGTGATTGGAATTGCGTGAGAAGATTCCACTGCAACAAAAACGCCTTTATTTTAATGATGTCCACGTCAAATTCTATATCATTTCTCCCCTACTTGGCGATAATACAAAACGTGCTACCCGTGTTTGAAATTTTTCAGAGTACTCCATTAATCCCACGCGGTAAGGTAGGATTAAAGAGGACGGACAAACGTAGTGTAGGCTGTGTCTTTACTATATCTGTTACATTTTCTAAGTGCTCAGTCAATAAAACGCAGTCTTTGATTTGCCCTCCCCACAATACCTTCTATGTATTTCTTCGAATTTAAGTTGTTCGTAATTGTAATTCCTATGTATTTAGTTGAATTTACGGCCTTTGGATTTGCCGGTTTAATCCTGTAACCGAAGTTTAACGGATCCCTTTTAGCACTCATGTGGATGACCTCACGCTTTTAGTTATTTAATGTCAACTGCAAATTTTCGCATCATACAGATATCTTTTCTAAATCGTTTTGCAATATGTTTTCAATTTCTGATGGCTTTAGTTGTCGATAAACGATAGCGTCATGTGCAAACGACCTAAGACAGTTGCTCAGATTGTCTCCTAAATCGTTTACATAGATAAGGAGCAGCAAAGGGCCTATAACACTGGCTTGGGAACGCCAGAAATCACTTTTGTTTTCCTCGATCACTTTCCTTCAGTTACCTCTCCGTCACGAAATCACGAATCCAGTAACATAACTAAAACTGTATTCCATAAGCACTCAATTTCACTACAAGCCTTTTGCGTGGTACTGTGTCAAAAGCCTTCCGGAAATCCAAAAATACGGAATCGATCTGAAATCACCTGTCAGTAGCACACAACACTTCACGTGAGTAAAGAGCTAGTTGTGTTTCACAAGAACGATGTTTTCTAATTCCGTGTTGAGTGTGTGTCAATAGACTGTTTTCTTCGAGGTAATTCGTAATGTACGACACAATACATATTCCAAAATCATGCTGCATATCGACGTTAATGATATGGGCCTGTAACTTAGTGAATTATTGGTATTAAATTTCTTGAATATTGGTGTTACCTGCGCAACTTTTGGATCTTTGGGTACGGATCTTTCGTCGAGAGAACGGTTGTATATGATTGTTAAGTATGGATTTATTGCATCAGCATACTCTGAAATGAACGACGGACGGTAGTCCAAACTCTGAAACGTGCTCACATGGTCTTCACAAGACTGGGAAGACGTTGATAAATGACCCACCGAGCCACGAATATTTGTGACTGGCTGCAAAATTCAGCAACCATCATGAACGGCCGCTGAGTTCACAAGATTCAACATGGATAAAATAACACTGGTAAGTTCTCATGGCACGGTGTCCCAATTCTCCACCATGGCGTTTAGCAACTGCTGAATGGTTCACATGGTTCAAATGGCTCTAAGCATTATGGGACTTAACATCTGAGGTCTTAGAACTACTTAAACCTAACTAACCTGAGGACATCTCACACATCCACGCCCGAGGCAGGATTCGAACCTGCGACCGTAGCGGTCGCGCGGCTTCAAACTGAAGCGTCTAGAACCGCTCGGCCACAGCGGTCGGCTGCTGAATTGTCGTCTGTGGATGTGGACGTGATGTAATAAACCCCCTCCCCCCGAACGTACTCGATGTAATTTACGTCGGTGGAACGGATAGGCCAGTCCATTCGCCCAATACCTCACGTTCTAAAAGCCTTCCTCCTCCTCCTTCCACGCAGTTCGATGCTATTTCACATTGTCGTGAATGAACTGGCCTACCCGTTCCACTGACTTAAATCGCATCGGGCACGTGTGGTTTGCGTTGGGGAAAGATACTGTAGAATTCAAATGCCGGCAAGTGTGAGATGTACCGCACCATCAGCTTAACAGCTGATGTGTCCAAGCTGAGGACAGGAATAATATACAGAAGAAAGGAAAGGGAAACTGAGGATGCGTTAGATGACGATCAGTCTGGCTTTAGGAAAATTAAGGCACCAGAGGGGCAGTTCTGGCGTTGCAGTTGATAACGGACGAAAGACTAGAATAAAGTCAAGACACATACGTAGAATATGTCGACCTGAAAAAAGCGTTCAACAGTGTCAAATGATGAATGATGGTTGAAACTATGAGAAGACACGGGTAAGCTATACGAAAAGACGGATAATATACACTATGAACAAGAGCCAAAGATGAATAATAATAGTGCAAGAACAAGAACGCAGCAATCGGATAAAAATGGTATAAGAAAGGGATGCAGTCTTCCGCCCCTACTGTTCAAGCAACACATCGAAGGAGCAGTGACGGAAATAAAGTTTCAAGAATGGAATTGAAATTCAAGGTGAAAGGATACCAATAAAGTTCGCTGAAGACATTGGTATCCTCGTTGAAAGTGATGAAGGATTTCAGAATCTCGTGAATGGAATAACAGTGTAACGAGTACGACGCCGGTGTGGCCGAGCGGTTCTAGGCGCTTCAGTCTGGAACCGCGAGACCGCTACGGTCGCAGGTTCGAATCCTGCTTCGGTCAAGGATGTGTGTGATTCCTTAGGTTAGTTAGGCTTAAGTAGTTCTAAGTTCTAGAGGACTGATGACCTCAGATGTTAAGACCCATAATGCTCAGAGCCATTTGAACCTTTTTTTGAACTGCATCCTTGTCTTATGCACTTTTTGATCCAAACATTCTTCTCTCTGTCTTCTATTTCTATCGTTCCCTTATAGTTCTTCAGTTCTTGTATTACCCCGGCTGAAGTCTTAGGCTGTCGCTAACATCCACGCTTGCTTCGGGTGCGAAGAACTCGCTACAAAACTAGTTTTCTTAAGTTTTATTTAAAAACTAAAAATTTTAGCAACACTGCTGTGGTAGCTAAGCATACCGATTTTATACTCGGTTATCAGGGAAAAAAAAGAAAAGAAAAACAGAAATACCTGTTGTAATCGCACAAATTCCGAAACTACCGATTACTCAGAACTGAAGTACCGGTATCGGTTTTAACCGGTCGGTTTTTCCCTATTCCTAGGGCGAGATAGACTGCATCCGTGGCCGGCCGCTGTGGTCGAGCGGTTCTAGGCACTTCGGTCTGGAAACGCGCGACCGCTACGGTCGCAGGTTCGAATCCTGCCTCGGGCATGGATGTTTGTGATCTCCATCTACATCCATATTTCGCAACCCACCTGACAGTGTGTAGCGGAGGGTACTTTGAGTACCTCTATCAGTTTTCCCTTCTATTCCAGTCTCGTATTGTTCGTGGAAAGAAAGATTGTCGGTATGCCTCTGTGTGGGCTCTAATCTCTCTGATTTATCCTCATGGTCTCTTCGCGATATATACGTAAGAGGGAGGAATATACCGCCTGACTCCTCGGTGAAGGTATGTTCTCGAAACTTCAATAAAAGCCCGTACCGAGCTACTGAGCGTCTCTCCTGCAAAGTCTTCCACTGGAGTTTATTATCTCCGTAACGCTTTCGCGATTACTAAATGATCCTGTAACGAAGCGCGCTGCTCTCCGTTGGATCTTCTCTATCTCTTCTATCAACCCCACCTGTTACGGATCCCACACTGCTGAGCAGTATTCAAGCAGTGCGCGAACAAGTGTGTACTGTAACCTGCTTCCTTTGTTTTCGGACTGCATTTCCTTAGGATTCTTCCAATGAATTTTCAGTCTGGCGTCTGCTTCACCGACGATCAACTTTAAATGCGATCATTCCATTTTAAATCACTCCTAATGCCTACTCCCAGGTAATTTATGGAATTAACTGCTTCCAGTTGCTGACCTGCTATATTGTAGCTAAATGATAAGGGATCTTTCTTTCTATGTATTCGCAGCACATTACACTTGTCTACATTGAGATTCAATTGCCATTCCCTGCACCATGCGTCAATTCGTTGCAGATCCTCCTGCATTTCAGTACAATTTTCCATTGTTACAACCTCTCGATATACCACAGCATTATCCGCAAAAAGCCTCATTGAACTTCCGATGTTATCCACAATGTCATTTATGTATATTGTAAATAGCAACAGTCGTACGACACTCCCCTGCGGCACACCTGAAATCACGATTACTTCTGAAGACTTCTCTCCATTGATGTCCTTAAGTTAGTTAGGTTTAATTAGTTCTAAGCTCTCTGATGACCTCAGATGTTTACGTCCCATAGTGTTCAGAGCCATTTGAATCATTTTTTGAACTGCATCCTTGTCTTATGCACTTTTTCATACTTCTTCTCTCAGTCTTCTATTGCTATCGTTCCCGTATATTTCTTCAGTTCTTGTATTACCCCGGCTGAAGTCTTTGGCTGTCGCTAACATCCACTCTTGCTTCGGGTGCGAAGAACACGCTACAAAACTAGTTTTCTTAAGTTTTATTTAAAAACTAAAAATTTTAGCAACACTGCTGTGGTAGCTAAGCATACCGATTTTATACTCGGTTATCAGGGAAAAAAAGAAAAGAAAAACAGAAATACCTGTTGTAATCGCACAAATTCCGAAACTACCGATTACTCAGAACTGAAGTACCGGTATCGGTTTTAACCGGTCGGTTTTTCCCCATTCCTAGGGCGAGATAGACTGCATCCTTGGCCGGCCGTTGTGACCGAGCGGTTCTAGGCACTTCAGTCTGGAAACGCGCGACCGCTACGATCGCAGGTTCGAATCCTGCCTCGGGCATGGATGTGTGTGATATACTTAGGTTAGTTAGGTTTAATTACTTCTAAGCTCTAGAGGACTGATGACCTCAGATGTTAAGTCCCATAGTGCTCAGAGCCATTTGAATCAGTGCCGTACAGCATCAGAGATAAGCGAGTTTGAACCTTTGTGGAGGAAACTTTCCACTGCCACATCACCAGTCTTTCTGCCCACGTCGTCGATGACATTCCAAACCTGTCTGCAGTTTGATCCATCATAAGGGGCTGTTAAGCACGGCAGGCCTCTGGTGACATTCTACATCTACATCTACATCTACATCCATACTCCGCAAGCCACCTGACGGTGTGTGGCGGAGGGTACCTTGAGTAGCTCTGTCTCCCTTCTATTCCAGTCTCGTATTGTTCGTGGAACGAAAGATTGTTGGTATGCCTCTGTGTGGGCTCTAATCTTTCTTATTTTATCTTCGTGGTCTCTTCGCGAGGGATCAATATACTGCTTGACTCCTCGGTGAAGTTACGTTCTCGAAACGCCAATGGTGGTCGTGGAAGGCCGGCCTGGGTGGTCGAGCGGCTCTAGACGCTACAGTCTGGAACCACGCGACCGCTACGATCGCAGGTTCGAATCCTGCCTCGGGTATGGATGTGTATGATGTCCTTAGGTTAGTTAGGTTTAATTAGTTCTAAGCTCTGGGGAACTGATGACCTCAGATGTTAAGTCCGATAGTGCTCAGAATCATTTGAACCATTTTTTGAACTGCATCCTTGTCCTATGCACTTTTTGATCCTGACATTCTTCTGTCCTTTATTGCTATCGTTCCCTTAATAGTTCTTCAGTTCTTGTATTACCCCGGCTGAAGTCTTAGGCTGTCGCTAACATCCACGCTTGCTTCGGGCGCGAAGCGAGCCGCGGTCCGGCGCTGTGGAATCCACCGCCCTGTGCTGCCCGCTGACGTCATAAGGCCGGTTACCCCGACAGGTAGCGCCGCTGTCAGCTTAACAAATGACGTCATTCCGCGGCGGCGAAACAAAGACGGTCGCACTGGTTAATTAGCCGCTCAGGATAAAACGGCCCGTTGCCGTCCGTGTCATTAGCGCCGAGTGGGGAGCGCCACCCGGCCGCGCCCTGGGCAGGGCAGCGAAGGGCCGTCTCCTTAGGGCAGGCGCTCCCTCCCCCCCTGCCCAGCACGGGCATTGAGTAATGGGTGCAGCGCCTCCCGGTCGAACGGCAAGAATCGATAAATGCTGACGAGGAGACGGCTCGAGCCGCGACTTTAAAACTGGGGGCGGGGTGTTGCTGTATTAGCGCGAAATGAGTTCCTCGCCGGAGAGGCCAAGAATTTCCCCACAACTTACCGACACAGTACCGTCCGCTTCTCTGCAAAGTGACTCACTGCGTTTGCTACGATGGTTAGAAAAGCCACGCGGCTCCCTCGTAATATCTCCCTGAGTAGGAAGTACACTTTCCCAGCACGTCACTTAAACATGTCAACACTTCTTCTACACCTGCGTCAGTACTCCGCAAGCCGTCAGACGGTGTGTGGCAGAGGATACTTCTGGTAAACCTAAATGATCTATCCTTTCCCATTTGCGAATGCCGCTTGAGAGGAATGATTGTCGGTATTTTCTCGGATTTTCTCGGTGTGGACATATTGAGAGACATATGTGGGAGGAAGTAGTGCAGTAGAGAGCAGCTATAACGACGACGAAGGGACCACCAGCTTAAGTCGCTAAAGCCGATAGCCGTAGGCTGCTGGAAAGCAGCATTTAATGATATGATAAACAATGAATGGTGGGATGATAATTTTTTACGCCAAGCAATTGGATACTGGATGATCAAACTTTATTTTTTCTACTGCAGCTGTACAGTTCCATTTTCCAGCATATACGTTTCTTGTTTGACATCTTGCAAAGTAAAGCTGTGGACATAAGTCCCGTAACTTCGGAATTGGAAACAGCATTAAGGCTCTGAAAGATTAAGATGTGAGTACATTATTGTGAAACGCATAGTGGAAGCTAAGAGCCTTACAAATTCAGCGGGAGTATCTGAAATTAATTTTAACGGAACTCAAGGAAGTCAAGGAAGTGTTCAGAAATTGAGAATGCTAGTATTCGATATAATTGACACAACAGAAATAAACGTCGAAACTAGAGTCCAGGATTTTCATGAAACAGATTTTACAGAAGTTGTAAATGAGAGAAATTTCTCAGGTTACAGTAGGCCAAACAATTTTCCTATACGTAAAGTTGAAAAACTACTTAGAATGTATGTTTTTTTTAACAGTGAAAAACTGGAACAAGAACTTACGTTTGCTTACAGCAGCGAGGATAAACAGCCTCAGGACGCCATTAGCTCCGTTATAAACCATGGATTAAAAAACGTGTTCTCTCAATGTGTGAAATTACTCTCGTTGATTTTTGCAATTCCAGCAACCACCGCGTCTTGCGAAAGAAACACGTGTATATTAAAACGCATTAAAACCAACTTTCTCAACATAATGACAGACTGTCCAATTTGGCGATTTTGGCTATAGAGAGGGGACTGTGAAAATCTTCAACCAAACGGCTGGTGTTGATATCTCGTGTTATCAATGTTACGCCTAGAAAAAGGACAGGAGGATATAAATAATTTTTAAAAAGATGTAATAGTGAGTTACTATGTGTTAATTATTAACCATGGATTAAAAAATTATAGGCTACTATACAGTAGCATAAATACAGTACACGTACAGTATTTACAGTACAGTATTTGTGAAGAGAGACTGAAGGGGAATTTTCCTTATGTGTAACCAATAAAAGGCCAGGAAAATGTAAAAGCCCGTATTAAGTGAAAAAAGAAGCAGCAGCAGTCTAAACTGTTCGGTGATGCCGAACATAGTCTCAGATAATGGATGAGGTAAAATGTGGAGCACGTTAAAAACTTACTGTAAACGCTGTATAGTGTAATAGTCATGAATGACACAACTCCATCACTGCATCACAAAAATTATCCAACAGTAACAAAATGAAAAGGCAGTAAATTATACATAAATTAGACGATGCCCTTCACTTCCTTCTACCTATCTGCTGTATCTAACGCACATAATAACAAAACACTAATAATGAATACACTAGTATCTCACTCCCGTATTTTTAAAAAAAAACACAAACTGGAATTTAATTTTCTACTGCTCTACAATCTAAAGAAAGACGGTGTTGTTTAGCTTTTTAACCATTTGCTTTAACTATGAAATAAAATACAGTAACACATACCACAGTATACCGCCCTACTTTAGGTAATCAGTTTCCTTTACTCACTTTTTTGCATTTAAGATGTATGTTTGCATTTTGCATTTGACGACGCACTCGTTTTAACTCCCAATTTGAAACCAACAATCTGTAAAAAACAGTAGTTTGAAAATCAGCGTTATATTCTTGCTAATAGTCCCTAAATATGCAAAAAACAAAAGTGAACACTGGCCATTATAGCCGATATATTTGTCCGAAAATTTAATGAAAAATACGTCGTTTTATAGGATAAGCCGCTAATTTAGTATACAGCGATTGTTCAAATATAGCGCTTGCATGGGATTTAGATGGAACCGCTAGATAGCCAATGTCGTTTAAAGGGATGTCCCTATAAACGGTATCGACTGTATCTTGCCGAACCCTTCCCAAAGAGTAGGGCTGTTGATAAAATATCAAAAAATGGTTCAAATGGCTCTGACCACTATGGGACTTAACATCTATGGTCATCAGTCCCCTAGAACTTAGAACTACTTAAACCTAACTAACCTAAGGACATCACACAACACCCAGTCATCACGAGGCAGAGAAAATACCTGACCCCGCCGGGAATCGAACCCGGGCGCGGGAAGCGAGAACGCTACCGCACGTCCACGAGCTGCGGACGATAAAATATCGATATACTCACATATAAACGACTTTACCAAAAGATATCGATATATGACGGCGATAACTTCCTTCCTGATACAACGATTTACCGATATGAAACGGCAATATCGAGTGCCGATATTTTTATTTTATATTTTTTTCGCAATTTTCGGTAAATATTTGATATTGTTCTTTTGAAATTGAAGTATAACGTAATTTTACTTTCACCGTGTGAAAGGGTCTTGCTGCTTTTAGAGCTTTCATCATGTTAGTCTTTCTCTTTGACTGTGTGAAGCAAGTCAGATTGGACTTGGGGGGGGGGGGGGGGGTTACGATGAAATAACAAGATATCCGAAGTGAAGACAGAGCACACAAGTTGCGTTAAAAAACAATTTTAACGCAAATAGTATTCTTCACATCGGCATTCCTCAAAAACAGTTGCTGAAAATGATGAACAAAAATCTAACTGGCAAGACTGGTCTTTGCGATGGGCGGTTACGTGTTAGGCGAAATGCTGACGTAATCGGCGCTTGGCGCTACCAACACAAAACTGCAACTTTTAACTTCACCACGCAGGTTTGACACTACAACTTCGAGATCGCTGGCGTTTGCAGAAATGAAAGAAACAGTGAAGTCGACGTGGAAGTGTTCTGGACAAAGCAGATATTTGACGAAACCGTGCGACGGGCCCGTCGGACATGTTTTATTGTGCCACTTACATGCAATGACCATTGTTAACAAAGTGGCTATCGTAAAGAGTGAACGTTCATCGTCTTCCTTTCAATTCTTGCTCTAAGGGAGATTGGCAGGCTGCAAAGCTTCTTGATGTACAGAATATTCGTTTATTATTATAAACCAACACTTAAATATACAGCTCTGAAACTGGCAGTATATTTATAACGTGCAGCCGATATTTTTATAGGTCGGTGCGTCGGCATTTCTTTCGTCAATATATCGATACATATTTATACCCGGGCCGGTGAAACATGTCACTTGACAGCTCGTGTGTGGTTGGCTAAACTGCGATTGCGAGGTTGCAATAGCTGCTACCGCACACGCCCCCAACTCGAAGTACGTTTTGTAAACGTAAGCTACAATCAACGTTTATACGTAAGTGCAACAAAATATGTTTTTCTAACAATGGAGAGAACGACGAAGGAGACTAAGTGTTTGATAATATATGAAACCGGGATATAAAAACACCCGAAGTTAATAACAATATACATGAAACGTCGTTCCAAATTGTTACAGTAATAGCTGCATGTAAAACGTCGTATAATAATGTAAATCTAAGCATACCAAATAACACGCTATCCACACTCATAGAAAGAAATAAAGCAAAACAAGCATAGCCTTCCCGATTGCAGAGAGGAAAGGAATTAATTCTGTATACATTTACATTCTTCAATTTACGATGTCAATGGCGTAATTCCATCCAGTTATCCTTCACTATCATCGGAATCGGTGCCAAAACCGTTATCTTCGTCATCATCATCATCATCATCATCATTAAGGGAAATCATTAATTGTTCGTTTTCATTTATAATCCCATCTATAGACTGTGCTTCTCGTATCAGCTTAGCAACATGGTCTACCTTTTTCCTCCATGAGGTAGCGTCTACAGTAGCAAGACCTTCTGTTACAGAAAACGTCTTGTTGTTACTTCTAATGTACGCCTTGGCTTCACTCCAAACCAATTCAATTGGATTAAAATGGCAGTGATAAGGTGGTAACCTAATTACCAAGTGACCCTTTTCGCTTGCACTTGCATGTACAACGTATTTAGGGGTCAAAGGCTTATTTTGTTTCACGAGACTCTATAACAGCAGCTTTGTCATTCTCATGTCCGCAGCAAAGTCTCTCTCCTGTAACCACTGCACCATAGTTCTTTACGGCCACTAGTGGTGGGAGTTTATAAAATGACGGAATGGTACGGTGTATCGTCCATCACAAAAACTGCCGGAACACTAAACTGGAGTAACAAATTTTTAAACCACTGTAGAAACCGTGAGTGGTCCATATCCTCATGATAGTCACCGGTTTTTTTCGATCGAAAAAGTAGAAGCCTTTCAGGCACAAAGCCGTTTGAAGATCCTGCATGGGCCACAATTAATCGGGATCCTCTTCCTGTTGGCTGATGACCGCATCTGTTCGGAGTATCATCTGTCCAACATTTCTCAACTGATTCTCCAGCGTTCACCCAGGTTTCGTCTAACCATATGAGTGAGTGTATGTCCTTTCCTACAATTTTGTGTAAAAAATGGTACGAGCTGCAACGACACGAGCTTTTTCTAATAACAGTTTTCGTCCATCTAACTTTTTAAAACGGAAGCCCATACTTTTTAATATCATCTTAAGTGACGTTTTTCCCCCTGAGAAAAGTTCACTTTAAAATTAGCAACTTCGGTATTGTGGGGTATTCTTTCCTTTTATAGTATCCGTATAAGTGCTGTCGAATTGCATCGGATTGGAAAGAATCAATATCTGTAACAGGACGAGGTTTCTTTTTTTTTCTTGTCTGGAGTACTTAAAAACACACTGTTTCTTCCACAGGGGCTTTTAGTTATACTACGAACTCTACGGCGCTTGGGTAGTGACCTTGAAGTGACATGTTTCAGCGTTCCGGGTATAGATATAATCTAGACCAATAATGATATTTCTTTAAATATTGAGATATCGGACTGCCGATAATTTTAACAATATCAACAGTCCTACGACAATGTACGCCTAGGAAAGTCAATAGTAAACGTCTCCACGATGCACGATGCCTCTCTTGTAGCCCCTATCGCTGGAATTTGTTTAGCATCTCTCCAACGCTCTCCCGCCAAATAAACGATCCTGTGAATAAACGCGCTGCTTTTCTTCGGATTGTCTTCATCTCTTGTATTAGTTCTACCTGGGTGTAGCGTCCAAAGATCGTGCTGTCACACCAAAGTCGGCAACGCGCACCTATACCACAAACATTAGCAATGTCGCGCAGCAATCCGCAATGAAGAATGGGACGTGCTACTGAAGACACGGCCTCTTAGCACCGCAGCGCCATCGTACGGATGTCAATATACAGCCAAGCATAGACTCGCTCTTCCCCAGTTCGGAACCTCCGATGAAGCAGTCAACATCATCTAGTTAGAACACCAGTGGTATTCAAGTCTCTAAAGGTTCAACTTACTTTTCAAGAGAAGAGTTTCTAATTGTGTGCATCAAGTAGTGCGTTACTGTTGAAGGACAGCTGCGAATATTTCACACTTTTTGTCATTCTTCTAATAAAGTGAACTAGTTTTTCATATTTTGTCGTTCCAATCAGGTATATTGTAGAACAATCAAAGAACACACAGTCGTGACCAGAGGGTTGTAGTTTCGTCATGTCACGACGGGAAGGGATCCAGACTGATGCACAACACTCAAGAATCGGTCGAACAAGCGCCTTGTAAGCCACTTCTGCAGTCAGTGAAAAACATTTTCTTAAGTTTCCAAAATGAGATTTTCACTCTGCAGCGGAGTGTGCGCTGATATGAAACTTCCTGGCAGATTAAAAGTGTGTGCCGGACCGAGACCGGTTCGCAGGAGAGCTTCTGTAAAGTTTGGAAGGAAGGAGACGAGGTACTGGAAGAAGTAAGGCTGTGAGGTGGGGGCGTGAGTCGTGCTTGGGTAGCTCAGTTGGTAGAGCACTTGCCCGCGAAAGGCAAAGGTCCTGAGTTCGAGTCTCGGTCCGACACACAGTTTTAATCTGCCAGGAAGTTTCGATGTTGATTTTATCCGTAGCTTTCGTTTAACAAGTGTAGTTGGAGCGCCCTATCCCGACAATGTTAAATTTAGTGACTTGGTTTCCCTGATTTCAGGAACCACTGCAGCCATTGGCATGAAACTTCTGCAAGACATTAAACTGTATGTTCTGAGTCTACTGAATTACAATAATTACATTTCAGGCACTGCTTTCGGAAATACAATTTCTTAATTACACAGTTAAAAAAATGGCTCAAATGGCTCTGAGCACTATGGGACTTAACATCTCAGGTCATCAGTCCCCTAGAACTTAGCACTACTTAAACCTAACTCACCTAAGGACACCACACACATCCATGCCCGAGGCAGGATTCGAACCTGCTACCGTAGCAGCAGCGAGGTTCCGGACTGAAGTGCCTAGAATCGCTCGGCCACACGAACCGGCTTACACTGCTAAAATTATGTATATTTTTTTGTAAGTTATTCTAAGTAATTTTAATTATACATAACATTACGTTCTTCTTTTAGTTCAGTAGACTCAGGATACGTATGTTACTACTCCCTTAAAATTTGAATACCCTAAGTGGTTTCTGAGATTTAGGGAAAACTGCAACAGAAAATTCAGATTTTCAGCAACGGCTTCTAAAGTTTCAAATCACTGTAACTCACTTAATATATGCTTAATTTTTTCTTTTTAGTCACTGAGAAACACCCTGCACCATACCGTATATCATCCTCTCGATCTTATTCCAAGTTTTTCTTCTTTCTGGACTCCTTAGTGGTCAACTGTGCTGCATACTCTGCTTTATCAATGCGAACCTTGTCCATCCGTTCAAGTTCTGTGATGCAGTTTGCTCCAGGATTAATTCCCATATGCTGCAGCACTTTCACCTAACCAATGTTGCCATCATTAAAAGTTATAATAGCATCACTGGCCTCCCACTTTAGTGTCTTCTATCCAACAAAAACATTTTTTGGCAAGCGAGTCCATATTAGATTACTAAAGTATCTGCTACGTGTATCTGTTGTGTTTATTAGACTTGTGTCCGCCCTCAGTAGCTGAGTAATCAGCGAGACAGAAGTCAATCCTAAGAGCCTGGGTTCGATTCCCGGCTGGGTCGGAGATTTTCTCCGGTCAGTGACTGGGTGTTGTGTTGTCCTAATCATCGTCATTTCATCCCAATCGACGCGCAAGTCGTCGAAGTGGCGTCAAATCAAAAGACTTGCACAAGGCGAACGGTCTACCCGACGGGAGGCCCTACTCACATGACATTTACATTTACATTAAACTTATGAAAAAGCGCTACGAACTTAAGCATCAACCCAAAAGGCTGATAATAAAAAGGTCATGCAACTGATACGGACAAAATAGAATTTTATCAAATTTTCCTCATTTTCTACCGTCCTGCAGACAACCATACCACCTGCGACCGGCTTTACAGAGCTTCTGGGGCATTTTACGGGGCCGTTTATATACGTCGCAAACAGTAACGGCCGGCCGCAATGGCCGTGCGGTAATAGGTGCTTCAGTCTGGAACCGCGTGACCGCTAAGGTTGCAGGTTCGAATCCTGCCTCGGGCATAGATGTGTGTGATGTCCTTAGGTTAGTTAGCTTTAAGTAGTTCGAAGTTCTAGGGGACTGATGACCACAGCAGTTAAGTCCCATAGTGCTCAGAGCCATTTGAACAATTTTTGAAACAGCAACGGTCCCATCACTTTTCCATGGGGTACCCTCGAAATTACCTTTACATGTGTTGATTTGAGTTCTGTCTGCAAGGAAGTCTTACATCGAGTCGCAAATCTGGTTCGACATTCGGTAAGCTCGTTTTTTTTATTATTATTTTTTTCACTAAACGGCAGTGCTGGAAGGTGTCAAATGTATTCCAGATGTCGAGGAATAAAGCATCAACCTAAGCACCGTTGTCTACACCGTTACTGATCCTTCTCTCTTACTTCAAGAAAGAATGCTACATAACTCATTCTAATTCATTTTGCCAATTTTTCCGGTTTCCGTCGATTTGCGTAACAGACTCTCACTATGAGCTGAATATTTCTGCATGCAGCTATTGACAGTTAGCGTCGCCTTTCTTTCTTCGCCGTGCGTTCGATTGGGGTTGCCGCGCAAACCCAGAGAGTGTTGGAATCTGCAGTTTGCTGTGGCTCTGAGCACTATGGGACTTAACTTCTAAGGTCATCAGTCCCCTAGCACTTAGAACTACTTAAACCTAACTAACCTAAGGACATCACACACATGCATGCCCGAGGCAGGATTCGAACCTGCGACCGTAGCGGCCGCGCGGTTCCAGGCTGTAGCACCCTTAACCGCTTGGCCACCACGGCCGGCTGGAATCTGCACCCCCTCGTAGTCTTACGGGACAGCCCTGCAGGATGCATTGTGTCAGTTCCCTCCAGCACTACTTCAGACATTCATCGAGTCCAATGCCACGTCGTGTTGCGGCACTTCAGCGTGCTCGCGGGTGCCCTACACCATATTACGCAGGTGTACCAGTTTGTTTGGCTCTTCACCGTATCTACATCTACATCTACATTTATACTCCACAAGCCACGCAATGGTGTGTGGCGGAGGGTACTTTACGTGCCACTTTCATCACCTCCATTTCCTATTCCAGTCACGTGTGGTTCGCGGGAAGAACGACTGCCGGAAAGCCTCCGTGCGCCCTCGAATCTCTCTAATTTCACATTCGTGATCTCCTCGGAGGGTATAAGTAGGGGGAAGCAATATATTCGTTACCTCATCCAGAATCGCACCCTCTCGAAACCTGGCGAGCAAGCTACACCGCGATGCAGAGCGCCTCTCTTGCAGAGTCTGCCACTTGAGTTTGCTAAACATCTCCGCCTCGCTATCACGCTTACCAAATAACCCTGTGACGAAACGCGCCGCTCTTCTTTGGATCTTCTCTACCTTCTATGTCAACCCGACCTGGTACGGGCATTAGTGCCATCGCTACTTCAGTACCGCTAGTGCGTCAGAGATTCCCACCAGGTCGGTTTAAAGGGAGACATCGAAGCAATTAAAAGGCAGGCCGCTAGGTTTTTCTACAGGTTGACTTGATCAACATGCGAGTATTACGGAGAAGTGATGTGGACCCTAATGGAGACGAAGCGACAGTCGGTGGCATGGTGTTTATCCGAATTCCTCGCCTCACAGAAAGAGTCACCTGACAAAGTCCGAGCGCAAGAAGATGTTGATCGCCTTTTTCGGTAGCAAATGCTTCGTCCATCATGAATTTTTACTCGAGGTAGGCGGGGAAGAAGATGAAAACCGCGCCACTGACTGTCGCTTGTATTCCGGTTCGTACTGATAGCAGCAGACTTTTTTTTTTTTTGCGTGTTGAAACTTCTGTATGTTGAAACTTCTGTACCCAGATGAGTATACTGTATCTGGCCCGTGTCAGAATGTTTCCAACCGCAAAGAAGGAATCTCTTTGCGGCTACACAAAAGGTTTCCAGCAGGCGAGCTTCCGCGTGGGACAGCAGACAAGGCGGAGGACGCAGGCAGTCCGGAAGGAGACGGATGGCGGTAAAAACCGGAAGACGGTCGCTAGCTGGGGTCGGCAGTGGGGGCGGGGCCAGCAGAAAGGGGGCGGGGGAGGGAGGGAGGGGATGAAAAATCCCCGTCATCAGGCGCCCCGGCCACGCCGGCTGCGCTGGGTCCGACACACAAAAGTTTCCTGCCCTGCGGCGGAGCACACCACGCACTGGTCAAGGCGGTATCGTGTGTGACCCGATCCACAAAGGATGACTGTTAGTCTTCATTGTTTCTTTAACTCATTAGTTCACTTTTGTCTTTTATTTATCGGCAATTTAAACGCTGCCACTATACAGGGTGGTCCATTGATACTGACCGTGCCAAATATCTCACGAAATAAGCATCAAACGAGAAAACTACGCAGAACTAAACTCGTCTAGCTTGAAGGGGGAAACCAGATGGGGCTGTGGTTGGCCCGCCAGATGGCGCTGCCATAGGTCAAACGGATATCAACTGCGCTTCATACTTTAGATTCATAGCAAGTCAACTAAATATAGGAAAGATATACCAATAGGTCGCTTTCGACCATTTTTATACGTCAGTCCTTATCATGACGATCCCGCCCACAGGGGTGGTATGGGATTCTTACACCCACAGCATTTTTCTATATACAATGAGTTAGGTGTGTACCAATGTGCTTTTATACCATCCCTTTTCAACACCACCATAACTCACAGCTTGTTATGGGTGTCTTGATGTCATAGTAATTTTTTCAGGTATTAAGTGATGCGAGTGCCACATGTGATATAAACTGCTTCAAGTATTAATGATATATGTTGAGAGATCATTGTATTTGCATCCTCTCTCCCCACTTCTTGGATTGCAACGTCATCAGGATTGTCAACAATGAGTCTAGAGACCTAGAAAACTATTGATTTCATGCTAATATCGGCCGTTGTCGAAACACCTCGCCGCTTCTCACAACCACCTGATAAATTACCTTTACAGTATTTTTATACAAATCAAAAAATTATAAAAATAATGAAGCTTGTACGTACAAAATTTTATCAAAATTGCTCCAGGCGTTTCCGAGTTATTCTTCTGTGTCACTCCCCTTTTCAACCTCCACCCTCGGAGGTAGCTGGTTCTAAACCCCATATTGCTTCTTTGGGGATAATAAGTAACATGTGTACCAAGTTCGGTCGAAATCGATCCACTGCTATAGAAACAGATGTAGAACAACATACATATATATGTACATCCATTTTTATAATGCACTAGCTGACAAGATCAGCATTGCCCAGATATTCATTTTGCCAATTTTCTTTTAGAAACACGACAGCAAAAAAAGAAATTACTGTCATGAAGTTCTAAAAAAATTCATTTCCATTTATTCTTAATGTAAAAGAGTACAAATTATGTATGAATCTAAATTATGTAAGTATCTAAATTAAGTTTCTGTACGTTGGGCGCAGCTATATCACGTCTCTATAACGCGGTTTTGCAAACGTCTCTATTGAAACGCCTATTCATAGCTCTATAGACGGCTATCGTTTTCGTGTGCACTCGTATGTGCATCGCAGTTGAAAGCCATCAAAAACGCTGTCAGCTGCCAGGGATTTCCTCAAGATTATCGTTGGACTGTCTCAGTAGTATAGAATAAGTGTATTAAAACTTCATGCATGATGCGACATATGTTTCACGTATCTCAGTGTTTATGACGACGCATCTCTTGAAATAGGTGTGGTACAGTGATATAATCGTATTTGTGTAGTTACATTTAGCGGTACATATGGCTGCTGTTTGCGAAATATGTTGCGATTAGAATTAGTAGCAATGAAGTAATAAATTTAAGCCTCATGCATGATACGGCAGTTTTTCGAATGGAAATATAAATTTACTGCTACCAGTCACTGTTTATTTATATCCACAACCCGTTTCGAAGATTTAAATCTCCATCATCAGGTGGATTAGTATGTGTCAGTATGGCACTGTTTCCAGTGACCATTGGTTCATTCCTCTGTCCTGACACATCACATGTATCCCGTTGTATTGTGTTTGTATACAAAATGGTGCCTGGAAACTAAATGTTCGCATTGAAACGGCAGTTTTTCACGCGTCTCAGAATTTATGACGTCATATCTCCTGCTGTATGTGTCATTCTATGATGTCATTTTGTTGGGACATTCAGCGGTATGTGTCGATACTGCTTGCGAAATATGTTACGACTAGACGTAGTAGAAATTTAATGTCTTGCACAGTGCGACATTTTTTTCACACATACGAGTGTTTGTGACGTCATATATCGTGAACTATAATAGGTAGGTAGTTCTTACCCCCACAGTGATTGTCTGACAGTAAGGGATAATTCAAGTTGTTTAGGACGAGATGCGGAACATCCATAAACATATACATATATACATTTTGATAATTAGTATGGATATAGTTTCCTAGGGGTCCATTCTTCGATAAAGCCGATTATTGTGGCATCCATGCCGAGAAACGTCAAAAGAGAGGGAGTATCGAAGATCCAAAGAAGAACGGTGCGTTTCCCCACTGGTTCTTTTAGGATGCACTGGAGCGTTGGGGAAATGCTCAGCAAACTGCAGTGGCAAGTACTACAAGAGAGGCGTGGTGTAACACGGTGAGGTTTACTTCTAAGATTCCGAGAGCATACGGTACGTACTTAGAGGAGGCAACGAACATGTTTCCTCCTGTGTATACAGGGTGTAAATATTAAGTTGACAAACCAGAATAACTCGAAAAATAAGCTTCACACGAAAAAATGTGTAGAGTCCAAAGTTGATTATTTTCGAGGGGGACATCTGCTGGTGCTAAAATTAGCCCACCACCCCAGCCCCATGGGGGTGGGGCAGGAGGCAACTTTAAATTTCAAACGGGAACCCCCATATTTTATTGCAGAATCAGATACTACATAAAAAAAACTACGTACATTTTGTCTTAAAAATTTGTTTTGATTCTTGGTAGTTGGCGCTGTAATTCAAGAAAATCCATGTTCTCATTTTTGTGTGTAAAATGGTTACGGATGAATAAAAAATACTTATTTACATCGTAAATTTTGGTTCGCTAAAACTAAAGCGCTCCCCCTTTCCCCTTATGGTGTGCTTTGAGAAAGAGAAATTAAGAGTTTTACAAATGTTGACCCACACATTGATTTTTTCTGCAGATTCGTGTAAGTTCTGTTTGGTTCGTGGTCATGAGGCCACACAACTTTTAATTATCAAACAAATCATCTGACTAGCTAACTAACTAGCCGAACATTCTACTTGGTAACGAATGAACTCATTAAATAACAGAGTTAACAAAGTAAAAGAGAAGACTGACCCACTCGCTCTGCAAGAGATGAACGTATTCCCGTAAGATTTGGTGGTCCTGAAAAGGAATGATTGGTTAGTTAGCTAGTCAGATGATTTGTTTGATAATTAAAAGTTGTGTGGCCTCATGACCACGAAACAAACAAAACATATCCGAATCTGCGGAAAAAAATTGATATGAGTGTCAACATTTGTAAAACTCTACTTCCTCTCTCTCAAACCCCACCCTAAGGGGAGAGAGGGCGAGTTTTGGTTTTAGCGAATCAAAATATACGAAGTAAATAAGTATTTTTTATTCATCCCTAACCATTTTCCATTCAAAAATGAGGATATGGATTTCCTTGAATTACAGCGCTAACTGCCAAGAATCAAAACAAGCAAGGCAAAATGTACGTAGCTTTTTATGTAGAATCTGATTGTGCAATAAAAAGTGCGGATTCCCATTTGAAATTTTAAAGTTGCCTCCCGCCCCAACCCCAGGGGGCTGGGGTAGCGGGCTAATTTTAGCACCAGCAGATGTCCTCCGCCAAAATAATCAACTTTGGATCCTACACATTTTTTCGTGTGAAGCTTATTTTTCGAGTTAATTTACACCACGTATATCGTGGAACAACCATGAAGGTAAAATCAGAAGAGATTCGAGTTAATGCGACATGTTACCGACGTCAATAGTTTTTCGCGCCAACCATTCGCGACTGAAACGAGAAAGGGAGCCGCTGACAATGGATCCAGAAGTACCCTCTGGCACATACCGTAAGGCGTGTGGCGTACAAATGTAGATGTAAATGTCATCCATTGAGCTATGTAGACTGGGAAAAGTCGGTGCTTCTCGCATGGCTTCCGTTACTTAAGGCGTGGTAACTATGCTGGGGCTATGTTCGTTAGATATTTCGTTACTTACGGGTTCCGTAGATCATTTGAGCGATTCTGTTACCGAAATGATGTGGAACGAGTCAGTTCACAGGTTATGTGTACATGATCAGTGTTTAACATTCACGAACACATTATCATTTTGTTCCTACTCATGTAACATCACTTTTTAAAAAACTTTTATTTCTTTATTTTATTCTTTCTTGCTGCATGTCAATTTTTAAGTAGAAAACCGTCAATGAAATAGAAGCAGTTGTCCAAGAGAAATTATTTTTACGCAATTAGATTTAAAACTTGCTTCGCCACTTGCCAGACAATTTATGTTATTGGCCAAAAGACGAAAAATTTTCGTCGCTGCATATTGATCTTCTCTCTCGGCCACTGACAGCTTTAACAACGGGTAATAACGGTCATTTTTCCCTCTAGTGTTGTAGGTAGGTACATCACTGTTCGTCTAAAATAATTGTGATGGATTATTTATGACGAATTTCACTAGCGGTTATATGTACTGCGACGGTGCAGTTAAAATACCAAGCTCCTTGAAGAAGTACCTACATGACGTCGGTGGGTGAACACCACATAGGGTGTATTATTCTTACTGCTCACTATTATGCAATCAATACTTTCCTTGTAAGTGATTACTTACCCCAGAAAATTATCCCATTCGACGTTGTTGAGTGGAAATACGCAAAATATGTCAGGAGGAAGAAAAGTTTGTTTCCAAGATTAGCAATTATACGAAGAGAAACAGCGAATGAACCTAACTGTTTGAGAAACACAGTAATATCATTATTCCAGTTCAAGTTTTCATCAGTGTATGCACCCAAAAATTTGGAGCATTCTACCCTACTTACTGGCTCCTTCTCATTGTTGCAATGACTATTTTTTTTAACAAAACTGAATACAGTGTGTGTTTTTTTTATTAAATTAAGGGAGAATCCAATTTCAGAGAACCACTTAACAAACAGTTGCAAAATGTCTTTTTCTCTAATGGAATTTATTATAGCACTATTACCGTCTGAAAAAGTACGAATTTTGCTTCTTGAATGTTAAGTGGGAGGTCATTCCTACATATAAAGGCAAAGTCCTGACTGACTGACTCATCATCGAACAGCCCAAACCACTAAGGATCTTATACTGTAAGCGTCGTTTAACAAGGGAATTTTCGAAATTCCACTCTTAAGGGGGTGAAATAGGGTATGAAATGTTTTTAGAAAGTATGTCGATATTAAAGTAGTTTTGAAGCTAGTCCCATGAAAACTGGTATTTGGTTTCTTGATCATAAAATAATAAATACGTGTTTCAGCATTTTTGGAAATTCAACCACTAAGAGGGCAAAATAGTGGGTGAAGGTGTTTTTAAATAAAATAAATAATTACTAAAGAACTACTAAAGAATTTTTAAAGTTACATCTACGACAATTGGTATTTGGCTTCCAGGTTAGAAACAAAAAAAAAAATACGTGTTTCAGTTTTTTTGGAAATTCAGCACCTAAGGGAGTGCAATAGGGGACGAAAATTTTAAAGACGATTACACTAAAAAAATTTCTAGCTAAATTTATGAAAACTGGCATTTCACTTCTCTGTTAGATACACAGAAATACTTATTAGGAGATGAAAGTTTCTATCGAAATACACAAGAACGCAAAAGGCATGTTAACAAAAGCCTTTGACACCAGCTAGCAGAATCTCTTTTTCGTCAGAAGTAAATTCGGAAAAGACGATGCTTAATTAGCGTGAAAAGCTTAGAAGGCGTTGCAGTTTGTGAACAACATAGAAATTCCATTAAACAACAACAAAAACTAAAAATCTGCAGGTCATACAGTCTACGCGAGCGAAGCAGAAGGCGCTTAGCTACTTCACGTAAGTATAAGGAATAGTAGTGGACCCAGAACTGATTCCGGTGGGACTTACTGATTTTTTACCCCAGTCACAGTTTGAATTATTCAGCACAACTGAAAAAGCGGTCGACCTCGCCAGTAATGTCGTCTAAGGTTTACATTTCATCCCCTGGAATCTACTCTACGGATGCAAAATGACGCTACAGGGGACATTCATGCCGTGGCCCACATAGCTCTGACTGTGGCCGACATCTGATCTGATGTTCATTCGGTCAGGCGTAACGTCATTCAGACTCGCAGTCCTCGAGGAGTAAGTGAAAGTGGAGATGATGCTGCACGTGCTGGAAAGGAATGACTCGTCATGAAACACTACACTGCTACGACCTTGCCAAGGCTAGTCTGGCAAATGGACCCAGAGACCTGCAGCCCATCTAAAGGTGGACCACGCACCGATTCTGGTAGGTGATAATAACTATAAGCTGATGACATTCGGTTATATTCAAGGGCAAGCCCAACAATGCATCCACAGCCATGCAGCATGCTAATAATGATTTACTTGCCTTACCAGAGGGGGTACAGAACATAGGTTTCAAACTTGACCCATCTAAAACGCAAGCAAATCTTAGTTGCTCACAGAAGAAAATACCGTGAACCGGGTATACGTTGACAGATTTTCAAATTCAGATGTGATTATCACGACTGTTTTTTAACTTCTGCTATATTAATGTTAGTGAAAAGAGGAGCTCGTAGTAAAGGATTACATGCTAATTAATACAACATATTTTCTAAAACAGCTTACACTTTCACCACAACTGTCAGCTACCATTCCATTTGTGGTCAAGTATTTCAAAAACAGAATGGGAGTCTAACCATCCATAAATAAATACGTTAATACAGAACTTCATTAAGTGTCCTATTAAGCCTAAAAAAACAAAAAGAGCCTATTACGGTACATAAATCAAACGCTGTGATCCACCTTCACAATTACAGGTATGATGAAAGGTACTAAGATGGAGTACCACATAAATAGCTCCAAATTTACCTTCAGATTCGCCTTCATGCAAATCATTGTTTTTCTTTTTACCCCAAACATGTTTTGCTACGTCTATACCACCGTCGGTGGGCCTTGTTTATTGAAAAACTGTGAAAAGTGAATATATTTTAGGTTATAATTGATCTAACGAAGCGAGGCCTAAAGAAAGTTTTTTTTTTTTTTGTTTGACTTCTTACCGCGATTTTACATTATAAGGTCCTGCAGGACCATCTGTATGGTGTCCTGCACTGATAGCTTCTCATCTGGAAACCAAACGATGCAAATGTGAATTTCATTGCCAACTTAAAACATCCGTTGACTTTAGAAAAAATATTGATTTTGGCGTGGCAAAATGTTTTGTCTATATATTCGTTATTACTCAAGTTGTGACTCATCCTTCTTATTTTGCGCTCTGAGGGCACTGCACACACATATTTATGTACTTTGTATAATTTTGTTTTTTCTAAACGCGTTTTCACTTCACAAAAAGCGGTGAGCCCTATGGTGCTGTGTTTCCTAACCGTGTCGGCGTTCATTTGTTCCCGAGAGAGTTTGGCGTCGAACTTGAATTTTGTTTACTTTTCCACTCTTACTGTGTGTGTGTGTAAGCTACTTTAGCTGTTTGTGTTGCCTTTTCTGTAAAGTTCCTTTAATGTGTTACATGACGTGCCTTTACAGAGTATAGTGTTTTCACTAAAACTTCATTGCCTTTTGCGGTTGTCTTCCTTATGTGAAAATTCTCTTCCATTATCAGTTTGTGGTATAGGCTGTGACTGGATTTCATATTTTTAAATATGATGCCATTGAATTTTATCACGGCAAAACACGTTTTTTTTTTTTTTTTTTTTTTTTTTTTTTAAATCAAGGGATGTGCTAACTCGCCGATGAAATTCACATTTATATCTTTTTGTTTGCTGTTGACAAGCAATCAGTGGAGGCAACAGTACAGATGGTCCTGCAAAACCATATAATGTAAAATCACGGTGAGAAGAAAAACGAACAAAAACTTTCTTTAGGCTTCACTTTGTTGAGTCAGTTACAACCTAAAATATGTTCACTTTTTGCATTTTTCAATAAACAAAACACACTGATTATGGCACTGATATGCCGAAACATGTTTGGGTAGAAAGAAAAAAAAGGCAGTGTTTTTAGCATAAAGGGTGGAACCTATATCGTATAATTTAACTACAAAAACGGAAAGGAAAACGTGCTGCAGATCCAAAAGACAAATACCTTCAGTTTTGTTCATCTTAGACCTAAATCCTCGTTTCAAAAGATCCTTTACAATTAGAACTGACGTTATCTGCTCTTCATTTATCGAGGCATTATCTGAACTTTTGACCAAAAAAACTTCATTCCTTGTTTCTGTAGATATTTGGCAATACATGGTGTACCTGAATCATTGCGTGAAGCTTGCAAGTTGAGCAATACACGACTGACATTTGTTCTCTTAGTTGTAGAGATTTTAACAATTATAAATGAGCTTTCGTCTCTATTTCGATGGTTAATATGTTTATTCTTTGGTTTCACAGTGTCATCGGCATGAACACTGTTAAATAAATTATGTACCTGTATCCCTGAGGTAATAATGACCAATGGTCAAAATAAACCCGAGACAGAGAAATTATGCACATGACCTCAGAAATATTAATGTAGTTGCAGATATATACAAGTGAACAAGAAACTAATCTGCGGTCTGTTTTGAAAATTAATCGAGTAATATACATGGTATAGTTGAAAATACCGATCAGTTTTCTGTTAAATGATATCGATGCATTTTGCACGGCCTGATTTAACACACGTTTTCTTATACAATTATAAATCGCAACATGTTCGCCATTTGAAGCACAAGAAAATCGGCACTATCTCATACCATTTAGCGTTTACTGTTGGTACTTTAGCAACAAACAATATATACTGAACTCATAACTAAGAGCCAGCAGTAATCTGCCTCGCCGTATATGGTAATGTTTTCATCCCACGTACGTCGCGCCCGTTTTAACCTCGCGATAGCCGGGTCCCAGGCTGTGCTGAGCTGCAAACCGTGGCAGAACATGACTTAGAAAATGGACACCGAATTCTATTCGACGAAACATCTGTCGTTATGAGGACGACGAGATTTTGGGATAGCATCATAAAAGAAGCTATTGAAATAAAAACCTCTGAAAATACCATCAACAAGGACGGCGGTTTGCAGCTCAGCACAGCCTGGGACCCGGCCCTCGCGAGGTTAACACGGGAGCGACGGACACGGGACGAAAACATTACCATATATGGCGAGGAAGAGAGCACCAGTGACGTCACAGCCAGCAGTGCGGCTATATAACGACGTGGCCCCGGCGGCACAGCAGTCAGTCTTAGCACTTGACAATGACTGAGGAGTGCTCGGTCGAAAGCTTGTGGAATTTTAACCACCTGACGCGGATGGAAGCCCGAGAAAATTTTATTATTCATATAGCCCCGAAACCATGCATTCATTCAATTTAAAAAAACTGATACTGAATTGATACATCTTTTTGCCTGAGCACGATGAAAGTTCCGTTTGCAAAGATTTTTTTATACGTGTGGTCAAGGGGGTGGAGGGGAAAGATACATCTTCTGACTATCTAACATTTCTTTGGAAAAGGAAACTTGTGTCTGTCCAGGGTTGTAAGGATGTACCTGTGACGATTCAACTGCCTTGCTTCGATGTGCGAGTCCTGTGACGGTCGCCATCACAGCGGGTGTGGCCGCGGGCGGCGCGTTTGATCTCTGCGGGATTGTTGAGCGCCGCCGGCCGCTTCGGCGACCGATAAAGGAGCTGGGACCGCCTAAAGAGAGCCGCTTTTCATTTCCAGGCGCACCGGAAATGAGCCCCGCCTTTCTGAGGCCTCTTTCGAGAACAAATTTTTGTCAGCACTCGCCTTGATAGCAGCTTGTGGTGGCCTGTTTTATTGGACGGCAATGCCATTAACATGCCTTTCAAGTGGTGATGACCAAACGCTTCGTTACTGTATTGGCCAAAAGGCGAGGGAGCACTTTCATATTATCCGTCAGTCAATTGTTTCCATGCAATAAACAGAAAACTAAAGAAATGAATGTCGAGAAGAGTATGTGGGAGGACTTCGAACTGTTGCTTGTAAAACTTTTTCAGGGCGTCGTTGACAACATAGGTCTCTCAGAGATGCGAAAGTACTTGGAAGATCAGCTGAACGAAATGATTAATGTCTTGAAAGAGGTTAGAAGATATTGTTGTTGTGGTCTTCTGACCGAAGACTAGTTTGATGTGCTCTCTTTTACTGCAGCCTACATCCATTTGAAGCTGCTTATTGTACCTAAGTGTTGCCCTTCTTCTACAAACTTCGCATAGTTACCTCGACGGCTAGGTTGACTGTCTCTTAATGTTTCAGAGTGTATACTGTCAACCGATCCCTTCTTCTGGTCATATTCTGCGTAAGTTAATTTTCTCCTTGATTTTATTCTATGATCATTCACTACTCACCTAATAACACGAACATGAAGGAAGGTTAAACACAAATTAATTAAAGACATCGACGGCTAGTGGTCATTGACTGAAACAATGGGGAAAATTAAATATTTTTGCTGGACCGGGATTCGAGATCGGGTCTTCTGAATATCAGGACACAGTGCTCATCAGAACCGCACGCCTCCTGTCAGATCCAAATTCTCAATTTATCCACACACTACTAATGGAATGTCCCTCCCCCATTATCCCCACTAGCACACTGTAGAAATCATCGCCTTTATATATATATATATATATATATATATATATATATATATATATATATATATACCTGCCAGCACTTTCGTTCGGTAAGTCACAACATCTTTGTTTTTAGATATATTTTTCCCACGTGGAATGTTTCCTTCTTTTATATATATATAAGAGGGAAACATTCCACGTGGGAAAAATATATCTAAAAACAAAGATGTTGTGACTTACCGAACGAAAGTGCTGGCAGGTCGATAGACACACAAACAAACACAAACATACACACGAAATTCAAGCTTTCGCCAAACTCTTTGGCCCAAACTCTTTGCCTTTACAAATGTCTGGTTGTGTCTGTGTATGTGCGGATGGATATGCGTGTGTGTGCGAGTGTATACCTGTCCTTTTTTCCCCCTAAGGTAAGTCTTTCCGCTCCCGGGAATGGAATGACTCCTTACCCTCTCCCTTAAACCCCACATCCTTTCGTCTTTCCCTCTCCTTCCCTCTTTCCTGACGAAGCAACCGTTTGTTGCGAAAGCTTGAATTTCGTGTGTATGTTTGTGTTTGTCTGTGTGTCTATCGACCTGCCAGCACTTTCGTTCGGTAAGTCACATCATCTTTTATATATATATATATATATATATATATATATATATATATATATGTGTGTGTGTGTTTGTGTGTGTGTGTGTGTGTTCTTTAGGACATAGTCGAAAGAACATATATGAATTTTTCCGGACATGGCCGAAAGAACATATATGAATTCTTTCGGACATGGCTGAAAGAACAGACACCATTTTGATTCCTCAGTTTAGAAATGAAGGGAAATGGAAGTGTGGGGAGTGGAAGTTGTCGAGGGAGACCAGGGCTTGTGACTCCAATAAGCAGGTTCATATGAATATATTTTGCAGTAGTTATTCGGACATGAAGAGGTTTGCACAGGATAGAGTAGAGAGCTGTATCAAACCCCTTTTCGGACTGAAGACCACAACACCACTGTTCTACAGACCCGAGAACTGTGAATCTGAATTCAGTAAAAATACGATGAAAGAGAAGCAATGTTCAAACTTTACTGTCAAAACTGATTCAGAAGAACATACCGTAAGACAGTTGAAACTTCGTTTTCAGTTTGTTCATACCTGGCTTCATTTTGATCGATGGTTATTTGTGAGCAGAAGCAGTTGGTTTGCAACGGAAGAACGACTGTAACTACTTAAATGGTCAGGTTGTCGGGAATATACGTATACTGCCAAGAGCAGTATAGATGTGGAAGTGAGAGAGTAAACCATCAACCCAGACGAGAACTTACTTACTGACTGATGTTATTTGGCATAAATAGTGACGAATTTTAACTTGTTAGTGAATTACTCCGAGGGTAGAAGCTGTGTGATTTAATAAGAGAATGTTCTCTTTTTTGTTGTTGTAGTAAACTTAAGGGTGTCAGATGATCACAAAGCTTTACTACTTCACGTTCTGGAACCACGTCTTTCTCAGTCAGGTAATAACATTCCTACGTGACACTATCCCTCATACTGTACCGAGCCTTTAATATTGCGGATCATTCGCTTCGTGAACTTATGAGAGCCTGAAAGACCCGAAGTAATTTTTTATTAGAGTAAATTTCACTGACGTGACCCAAGTCATGCGGAACCCACATATAGAGATGACGGTAGTTTCGCGTAAAAAACCATAAAAACAGAACATTTTCAAGCTGCCATTTATACTCAGGTGGTTCATGTGATCATGCCTACACGACGGGCATTAATATACTACGAATGGCACATCCCATCTCGAAATGGTTACGGAATTCAATATTGTTCAAATGTGTGTGAATTCCTAAGGGCACAAACTGCTGAGGTCATCGGTCCCTAGACTTACACACTACAAACTAACTTACGCTAAGAACAACACACACACACACACACACACACACACACACACATGCCCAAGGGAGGACTGAAACCTCCGGCGGAAGGGGCCACGCAATCCGTGACATGGCGCCTCAATCCGCGCGACCATTCTACATCTACATCTACATTTGTACTCCGCAAGCCACCCAACGGTGTGTAGCGGAGGGCACTCTACGTGCCACTGTCATTACCTCCCTTTCCTGTTCCAGTTGCGCATGGTTCGCGGAAGAACGACTGCCGGAGAGCCTCCGTGCGCGCTCGAATCTCTCTAATTCTACATTCGTGGTCTCCTCGGGAGGTATAAGTAGGGGGAAGCGATATATTCGATACCTCATCCAGAAACGTACCCTCTCGAAACCTGGACAGCAAGCTACACCGCGATGCAGAGCACCTCTCTTGCAGAGTCTGCCACTTGAGTTTGCTAAACATCTCCGTAACGCTATCACGCTTACCAAATAACCCTGTGACGAAACGCGCCGCTCTTCTTTGGATCTTCTCTATCTCCTCTGTCAACCCGACCTGGTACGGATCCCACACTGATGAGCAATACTCAATTACAGGTCGAACGAGTAAGCCATCTCCTTTGTTGATGGACTACATTTTCTGAGGACTCTCCCAATGAATCTCAACCTGGCACCCGCCTTACCAACAATTAATTTTATATGATCATTCCACTTCGAATCGTTCCGCCCGCATACTCCCAGATATTTTACAGAAGTAACTGCTACCAGTGTTTGTTCCGCTATCATATAATCATACAATAAAGGATCCTTCTTCCTATGTATTTGCAATACATTACATTTGTCTATGTTAAGGGTCAGTTGCCACTCCCTGCACCAAGTGCCCATCCGCTACAGATCTTCCTGCATCTCGCTGCAATTTTCTAATGCTGCAACTTCTCTGTATACTACAGCATTATCCGCGAAAAGCCGCATGGAACTTCTGACACTATCTACTAGGTCATTTATATATATATTGTGAAAAGCAATGGTCCCATGACGCTCCCTTGTGGCACGCCAGAGGTTACTTTAACGTATGTAGACTTCTCTCCATTGAGAACAACATGCTGTGTTCTGTTTGCTAAAAAGTCTTCAATACAGCGACACAGCTGGTCTGGTATTCCGTAGGCTCTTACTTTGTTTATCAGGCGACAGTGCCTTCCGGAAGTTGTCACCTCAGTCAAGGTAAATGGCATCTACCTGGGAGCCTGTATCTAATATTTTCTGGGTCTCATGAACAAATAAAGCGTGTTGGGTCTCACACGATCGCTGTTTCCGGAAACCATGTTGATTCCTACAGAGTAGATTCTGGGTTTCCAGAAATGGCGTGATACGCGAGCAGAAAACATGTTCTAAAATTCTACAACAGATCGATGTCAGAGATATAGGTCTATAGTTTTTCGCATCTGCTCGACGACCCTTCTTTGGGACTACCTGTGCTCTTTTCCAATCATTTGGAACAATCTACTTAAACCTAACTAACCTAAGGACATCACACACATCCATGCCCGAGGCAGAATTCGAACCTGCGACCGTAGCGGTCACGCGGTTCCAAACTGAAGCGCCTGGAACCGCACGGCCACACCGGCCGGCACTTGTCAAATGATGATGGCTAAAAAGTCAGTGCCCAGTACGCAGCCTAGTTAAAATGACCTCATCCCGGTAGTAGGGCTGAGGGATGGCGGTTATCGCTGATACAACAGGTGTAGCGGCTATATCGCTTTCTTTAATTGTTTATTTTTTCTCCTCCGCCAGCTTAACCTGGCTATTAAAGCTGCTAAAAATAACCAGTTTCGGAAATAACGGAATTTCTGTTTCTTATCCCTCGTGATGACTGGGTGTTGTGTGATGTCCTTAGGTTAGTTAGGTTTAAGTAGTTCTAGGGGACTGATGATCACAGATGTTAAGTCCCATAGTGCTCAGAGCGATTTGAACCATTTGTTTCTTATCTCTATTGTCCCCTGTAATAAATGGAGAGTGACTCACAGTGTTTCAAGATACATAAAGTCGAAATATTAAATGGACAAATAAAAGAAAAGTTAGTCGGTGCACAGTTCGCTGCTTTTCTCGAAAACTGACAAGCGGTTAACTACTACAAAAAAGAAAAAAAATCATCAGAATTCTGCTATTGATTGTAATTTTTTGAAACTCTTCTCAAGTATCATGCTGTAATTGGGGATCATACCACTATTTAGGCGCTACGAACAGTCAGTCTAAAGGGTGAGAACTGGGGTTGAGGAACTCTATTTTCGTGTTAATTTGTCCGTTTTCAAGGACTAGAAGTATACAAAAGCATGTGACGTAGACACGTTTAGCAGGTGAGCTTCTTTCTATTTTCATTGTGTACTACGAATGAACTGTTGTGAAGTTTTTAATTTATTACTGTTACAATAATTTCCTCCTTGTTTTAATAATTCACAGAAATGACAGATAAATCTAATCTTTTAAAGCACGCGAAGCGTTTTACTTCCTCGCTACGTCACATCGCAAAAATATTTTCAGACTAGGGTTAATGCCATTTAGCAATACAACGGTATTCCGGCGGGAAACTACCGCATAGACCAGGTGGGGGCAAGTCCTGCACACTGTACCTACACGCGTACCTTAAACCACGACACACGGAAACAGGTACGTTATTGTCTCATCAATGCTATATCTGTCGGCATTGCTCTTAACATATCACTGCTCGCTTTTCCCATTTTCTGTGATAACGCGATATTTCAAACGAATGCGAATTTTACAAATAAAAATTACCCCCGTTTTTAAAAAAACGTTTATTTAAAAAAGGAAAAATTTTAGCACTGCTGCTATGGCAATTGATATTTCGGGTTTTTTATTCGGTTATTAGTAAAAATGAAAAGCGACTGTTTTAACCGAGAGCAAACAAACACCGAAAAATACCTGTTATTCAGGACTAAACTCGCGGTATCGGTTTTAACACGCTGGTTTTCCCAGTCCCAAAAGTTGTGCAAGGAATGATAACTAGCTTCCAGTATTCGGATATGTAAAACTGTCCACTTCCACGACGTACTGCTGTAGAATCGTACAACGACAATGCGTCGCGACTAGAATCGGTTCACTCGTACAAGTACCTGGGTGTAACTATTTGTAGGCATATGAAATTGGAACGACAGCATAGACTCCGTAGAAGATAAACCTTGTAATACACTTCGGTTCGGTAGTAAACGCTAGAAGATTGCAAACTCCCTACACAGAGGATTGCTTAAAAAATACATTCGGGCAATCCATATTAGAATACTGCTCAACTGTGTGGGTCCATACCAGATTGGATTAAAAGGCGCTATGGAACGTATACAGAGAAGGACAGCACGAAGAGAACAACCGAATGAAAACAGATAAGTCAGTTGTTGGTAAACCATCGACTCGTTCGGTTGTAGTATTAAGTATCGGTTGGACTATTCGTTCATTCTTTTCAGTGAAACCAGTGTGTGGGAGGAACGAAATAGAAACATTCGAGTCAGGCAGTTGTAGTTTTACCTATCCGTTTTCGAGTGGAAACAGTCTGTTGCAACAACCGAATGAGAACAGTCGACTCATTACGCTTCATTGTTTGGGCGTTGTTAAATCGTCATTGTTGACAGCGGTCTGTTGTCACCTGTCGTCAGTGTTATTGACGTTCCGATATTTCCTTTTAATTGAGTGCCAATAAGTAGTTTTTAGTTCAGTTTTTCCTCTATATTCGTGAATAGAACTTTCCTTAATAGCGAAATCTGTGTCTCGATCAGTATGTCGGAACGATGGAATGGACGTGGAATGGAACTAATATTACTGGATGAAAAGTGATCCTCAAGATAAATTCAACGCAACATCTGCAAAGATGATTCGTATTTTGAAACTACAGTAATTGAAGAAATTAAAGTGAAAGTAACAAATGATGAAAAATAATATTACTCAAAAATAAATAAATAAAAAGATTCCGACGAGACACTGAATGCACTCAAAGAGCAGGTGATAAGTCACCAAATGTTAAAGAAAAAATGTCAGTAGTTACCTGAAGAGAATGATCGAGATGGGTGCAAAGCAATAGGAAGAGAGGGACAGAGTTTGAATAAATTTAAATCGAAAACTAATTTTTCATTTATTTAAGCATAAATTTATACTGTAGCACCAGTTATTATCGTTTAAAAACCAACCAAAAATCCACACCAGTTATTATCGTTTTAAAACCAAACCAAAACTCCACGTTCAGTGCTAAAAGTATTGGTTTCAAGTAAATAAACAGATAAATATTCAAAATACGTACTTCGGTTACAGGCGCCATATCACGAGTTGCGCGGCCTCTCTCGCCGGAGGTTCGAGTCCTCCCTTGGGCATTGGTGGGTGTGTGTTCTTCGCATAAGTTAGTGTAAGTTAGTTTAGGTAGTGTGTAGGTCTAGGGATCGATGACCTCAGCAGTTTGGTCCCATAGTAATTCACACACACATTATAGAGCGCACACATGCGTTCGAGCAATCATTGTTGCTTCCATCCGTACGTGAACCGAGCGGGAAGATGCACTAATAACTGAAATAATGAGAACCACCCTCTGCCACATTCACTTTACAATGGTTTCTAGACAACAGGCGTAGATGAAGATGCAGATGTAGATGGAATAGGTCTGCCGGCACAACTTTTTTTTGTATTCCGAGCAGCCGATATGGCAAAACATCTTGAAACGTACTACATCCCTACACTGCGGCATAACAACGCAAGGCGAACCATGTGCCTTCTAGCACGCTTTTTTACGGAATGTCAAGGACATTCGATTGTGTCGTAAGTACCTGACAGCTTTCAGAAACGACTTCCTGACACTTAAATCTATACCCGATGTTAACAAATTTCTCTTCTTCAGAAACGCTTTCCTTGCCATTGCCAGTCTACATTTTATATCCTCTCTACTTCGACCATCATCAGTTATTTTGCTGCCCAAATAGCAAAACTCCTTTACTGCTTTAAGTGTCTAACGAGAGAAGCTGTTTCGAATAAACATTTCAGTCATCTAAAAGTCAAGCATTAGACCTATAGGTTTTTACCACAGCATATCTGCATAAATGTCATCTTCTAGGTTAAAATACATTATAAGTTTCAGAAAGTGAAAATTGTATGCACAACTAGCTGACAAACCCAGCATTGCCCAGGTATTCATTTCGCCAAATTTCTGTTAGAAACTAAAACTAAAAAAGTGAACTCTGTAGTGTAATATCAAGAAACTTTCATTTCCTGCACTCGTGGAAATACCTTCGAAATTACGCAGTAAACTCGGGGTACAATGATCCCGGTCAGTTTCTACACGCTCAGCGCAACTGCTTCGTGTAACCACAACGCGATTTTGTAAACGCCTCTTTGGCAACGACTCTTCATAGCTTTATAGACAGCTACTGTTTTCACTTAAAGCCGTTTGCGCTTCGCGGGTGAAAGCTGTTTAAAGCGCTGCCACGTGTCAGGGATTTCCTTAAGCTGATTCGACTGCAGGAGTGTCTCAGTAGCAAAGAATAAATGAATTGAAACTTCATGCATGATGTAGTGTTTTTCACGCATCTCAGTATTTACGACATTATATCGTATGACCTATGATAGATAGGAGGTTCTAACCCCACAGCGATTGTTCCCTGACGGTAAGGTATATGTGTACCAAGTTTGGTCGAAATCGATCCATTGTTTTCGGAGGAGAAGTGTAGTGTTTTTATAATCTGTGTGGATTACTACTATCTCTATTCGCAATACATTTTGCACTCAGTATGCATACGGAGCGCTATACAAACCAGCAACGTTATATCATTGTACAACGCATAGTTCAGCGGGTGTAGCGTGTTGAACTATGATATGCCTTAAAAAGCTGTAGTTTGCTTAAAACAGAGTGCGAAAGTTTAGGAGTGGTTTGAAATTGTGCTACAAGTTGGTTGGAAGTCGCTAAGTGTATCAGATACTATACTCATTATCAAAAACCGTACTCATTCAGTATTTGACAATTAACGACATCTAACAAACTTGTAACTTAATTTCAAACTTCCCCTACATTTTTCCCGCTTATGTGCTTAACGGCAAGTATGTAACACCTTATCTGTGAAGCACCCAGACGATTTAAGCTGTTTTGTACACGGCGGCAAAGATAAAGTATCTCGTGTAAGTATAAAGAAAATTCTGTGAAATTACGCAAACGCGCCATTTATTCAAACTGAAAAATACAGTGAAAAATGGATTTACAGAAGATGTTGAAAGTGACCCCCCCCCCTGCATCATCAATACACAACTGTACACGCCTAAGTATATTCAGATACGCCCGGCGTAAAGTTCCCATATCGATGGCGGTAACTTTGTGGCTAATGTTGACTTACTATTCTGGTATTGTGTGCGAGCGGATTGGTGTCCTAGACATTGCTCTTCAAGTGTCCCCACAGGTAAAAATCACATGTTGTTAGATTCTGGCGAATGCGATGGCCATATTGCCGACATTTCGTTCCTCAGTGAAGACATCATTGACTGGTTCCAGGGAAACCTTAGACGTGTGGCATGGTGTCCCATCTTGGTGGATGAAGCACTATTGTCTGAGTTGAGCTCAAAACTTATCAAAGATTTCCATGCATGCAACCGTGTAGAGGTCAGTGTCAATAATGATCGGTACAATGACAAACGTCCCTATTACACCGCATCAATTGATTGCTGACACACAATGTTAAGTGTTCTCCGTTGCTCAGTACCTCATGTTTTGTGAATTCATGTGACCATAAAGATGAAACCATGCTTCATCACTCGTGATGTAATGGAAAGGGCCTAACAAAACATAGTCGATGCCACCCAAAAGCAACGTGCAGTAATCTACAAGTTTCCGGCTCTCATCCTCCTGTAATTGCTCCACAACTGTCACAAGTTATGGTTTCAAATTAATACTTTTTACTTCCGCTGGCAACTGCTCCTACTTATATGCGCCTGTTGTGTTAGTTTCGTGTAGGCTTCTTTGCGCTCTGAATAATTATTCGGCGAATGTTTACAATAACTTCTTGTGTGAGAACTGAAGGAATTCTTTGCCACGGCCATAGGTGCGCCAATTTTTTTACAGACTTGGTATTGCTCTCTTTGCTCTATCCGGACAGTTGACCCACAAAAGTTCGGGAGTTCCCTTAATCGAACCTGTTTTCGCATATGCTTCCACAATTTCAATTCTTTCTTCTACCGAAAAAGTGATTTTGCAAACTGCAAAGAGAAACGTCTAACTTCACTGATGAAATAAACCGCAGTACTGACGAAAGAATGCTAACAATCGGCTGTTGCATAAAAATGTCCATTGTTGTAGCTGTTTATTTCAGAAGTGGAACATTGTTTCCGCATGCAAAGCGACAAGAATCGGGGATTTATTGGTGAACAATCTGAGCAGTGACGTTTCTCGCAGTCAGTTTCATAACTCGCAATAATTAATGAGCTGCGTTAGTTGCTTGGTATTAAATTTTTGCAGCAATGTATTTGCAAGGCAATAAATAAGGTCAGCTGTTCAAAATCGTTATTAATGCTGTACCATACTATGAAAATGTGGTGGCGTACGTTATTACGAACGTCGAAGTGGTATCCAAGGAGTACTAATAAAAATGTCAGGAGTGCTGATAGTAAGGACAAAAGTAACTTTAACGTAATGTGGTATTGCCCAGTAACGCACCACGACGAAACTTGGACCGTACATAGAAGGAACTGCTATACTACAGTACAGAAGGCCATTGATAGAAATACGTAATGCGATGAACAGAAATGACGCTTTTATTCAAAGACGATAACTCCGCTGAAATCACCGCTGTTCACTATCGTCCCATGAACATCTGAAAAAGCGGACAGTTTTTAACAGGATGTGTGGTTGGCTGACCACGAGGTTGGGTTAATGGTTAGTTGGATGGTTGGTTTGGGGGACGGGGACCAAACAGCGACGTCATCGGTGCCATCGTATTAGGGAAGGAAGTCGGCCGTGCCCTTTAACAGGAACCACCCCAGCATTTGTCTGAAGCGATTTAGAGAAATCACGGAAAAGCTAAATCAGGATAGCTGGACGCGGGTTTGAACCGTCGTCCTTTCGAAAGCGAGTCCAGTGTGCTAACCACTGCACCGCCTCGCTCGCTCACAAGATTTGTAAGAAGTTCCTACGAGGGAGCATTTCGTTTTCCCATCCACGCATACCAAAGGTGCTCGATGGATTTAAGTCGAGGGAATGGGCAGTCCAGTCCATTCACCGAATATCCTGTTATTTGAAGTGATCCTGCACCTGCGCTTGGTTCAAATGGCTCTGAGCACTATGGGACTTAACATCTGTGGTCATCAGTCCCCTAGAACTTAGAACTACTTAAACCTAAGGACATCACACACATCCATGCCCGAGGCAGGATTCGAACCTGCGACCGTAGCAGTCGCGCGGTTCCGGATTGAGCGCCTAGACCACCTGCGCTTTTCGAAGAGATAGTGCGTAGTCATCCATAAACCTGAAGACAGGGCCGAATGGACCCCTGAAAAACCGCGTAAGTGGAACGAGAATAGTGTCATATAACTTTCACCGGTGATTGGAGGTCAGTATGCCATTGTAACATTATGTCTCCCCACACCGTAATACTTGGATCATCAAAATGATGATAACCGACAATGTTCCTGGAGGTATGGCGTATTCCCACTTCTCGCCATCTAGATCTACGTCTAAACCACCATGAGTTGCATGGCGGAGGGTACATCGTATTGCATCAGTAATTATAGTTTCTTCCTGTTCCATTCACTATGAAGCGCGGGAAGAATGATAGTTTCCGTCCCTCTATGCGTGCAGTAATTATTCTAATCTTATCCTCACATACGTAGGGGGTTGCAGTGTCTCCCTAGAGTAATCATTTACACCCAGTTCTGGAAAGTTTGTTAATAGGCTTTCTCGGGATTGTTTACATCTGTCTTCAAGAGGCTGCCAATCTAGTTCCTTCAGTTTCCCTGTGACTCTCTCCCACGGATTGAACAAACTTGTGGCCATTAGTGCTGCCCTTCTCTGTATACGTTCAATTTCCCTTGACAGTCCTATCTGGTACAGGTCTCACACCTGAGCATTATTCTATAAACGGTGGCACGAGTACTTTGTAAGCAATCTCTTTTGTAGACTGATTGCACTTCTCCAGTATTCTATCAATAAACCGAAGTCTACCAGCTGCTTTACCCACAACTGAAACTATGTGATCATTCCATTTGATATCCCTACAAAATGTAGCACCCAGGTATTTGCATGATTTGGCCAATTTCAACAGTTACTCACTGATATTATAGTTATAGAATACTAAGTTTTTTCATTTCGTGAAGTGCAAAATCATTTAGAGCAAGTAGTCAGTCTCTGCACCACGTTGAAATCGTATCAAGATCTGACTTAATGTTTATGCAGCTTCTCAAAGACAGTACTTCATTATAGATAACTGCACCATCTGCGAAAGGCCTGATTGTACTATTAATATTGTCTGGAAGATCATTTAATATAAAACTTAAACAGTAAGGGTCCCAATACACTGCACTGGGGGCTCCCAAAGTTACTTCTGCATCTGACGATGACTCTCAATCCAACATAACACACTGTGTCCTCCCTACCAGAAAGCCCTAAATCGAGACACAAATTTCACTTGGTACCCCATATCATCGCGCTTTTGACAATAAGCATAGATGTGATACTAAGTCACCCCTTTTTGGAAATCAAGAAACAGTGCATCTACCTGGTTGCCTAGACCCAAAGCTTTCAGTATGTCATCTGAGAAAAGTACTGCTTGGGCTTCACATGATCGGAGTTTTCAAAATACATCTCACCATATCACCATACGAAGGTGTGTCCAGCACTATCGAGCATGATCATTTTGGGGGTCCAAGTGTTAAGATGTGGGAGCGGGAGCGGGGGGCGGATGGGGGGGGGGGCGTACTGACCTAATCTTTTGAGCACCGTGTGCTCACCAGTCAACATTGTGATATTCTGACACTTGACTACTCCCCGTGTCCGTATTTTCAGGGGTGCATTCGGCTCTGATTTCATGCCCGTCACCCCAACTAAAATTCCATCGAGAATGTGTGGGATGCGTACTGAAGCAGGTCAACATGGACGGAGCATCATGCAGTAATTGTCAACCGCGTTGGTGAACGGCTGGAACGCCGTACCTCAAGAGTTCCTGACCGACATCGCAGAAACTGCATTGCCGTACATGGCTATCACACATTGTATTAAAGTCCGCCCCTTGAAGCTGAGTGGTCAGTGCGACAGAATGTCAATCCTAAGAGCCCGGGTTCGATTCCCGGCTGGGTCGGAGACCTACTCTGCTCAGGGACTGAGCGTTGAGTTGTCCTAATCATCATCATTTCATCCCCATCGACGCGCAAGTCGCCAAAATGACGTCAAATCGGAAGACTTGCTCCTGGCGAACTGTCTACCCGACGGGAGGCCCTAGCCACACGACATATTTTTATCGTATTAAGAACGATGTCTCGCCTTTTGTAATTTCCACGGGATCATCGTGCCAACGACCTTATCGCAGTGGTAATACCGGTTAGCGTGAGGTCACCGGTGTTAAGCTCTGACGACCTTCTCTAGCACTTGGATAGGTGACCGTCTGCAGAGCACTGTTGGCAAGTGGGGTGCATTCAGCCCTAGTGAGACCAATTGAGAATCCATTTGATTGAGAAGCAGCAACTGCGGTCCCGAAAAAAACGAGATTAGTTTGCTGACTAGAGGCCCATAAACATCCGCATCCAATAACGCCAATGGGCTGAGGATGACACGGCGGTCGGTAGGTACATCAGAAGCTTCCGAGGCCTGCTTGGACGGCATAGTAGTAGAGACTATCATAAGCAGCTGTCTTTGGGAAAAAATGTCTTCTGTTCGCCTCACTGCGTATTTCTTTCAGATATCAAATGGCTCTGGGCACTAAGGGACTTAGCATCTGGAACTACACTACTGGCCATTAAAATTGCTACACCACGAAGATGACGTGCTACAGACGCGAAATTTAACCCATAGGAAGAAGATGCTGTGATATGCAAATGATCAGCTTTTCAGAGCATTTACACAAAGTTGGTGCCGGTGGCGACACCTACGACGTGCTGACATTAGGAAAGTTTCCAACCGATTTCTCTTACACAAACAGCAGTTGACCGGCGGTGCCTGGTGAAACGTTGTTGTGATGCCTCGTGTAAGGAGCAGAAATTCGTACCATCACCTTTCCGTCTTTGATAAAGGTCGGACTGTAGCCTATCGCGATTGCGGTTTATCGTATCGCGACATTGCTGCTCGCGTTGGTCGAGATCAAATGACTGTTAGCAGAATATGGAATCGGTGGGTTCAGGAGGATAATACGGAACGCCGTGCTGGATGCCAACGGCCTCGTATCACTAGCAGTCGAGATGACAGGCATCTTATCCGCACGGCTGCAACGGATCGTGCAGCCACGTGTCGCCCAACGGCCTCACATCACTAGCAGTCGAGATGACACGCATCTTATCCGCATGGCTGTAACGGATCGTGCAGCCACGTGTCGATCCCTGAGTCAACGGATGGGGACGTTTGCAAGTCAACAACCATCTGCACGAACAGTTCGATGACGTTTGCAGCAGCATGGACTATTAGCTCGGAGACCGTGGCTACGGCTACCCGTGACGCTGCATCACAGACAGGAGAGCCTGCGATGGTGTACTCAGCGACGAACCTGGTGCACGAATGGCAAAACTTCATTTTTAAGGATGAATCCAGGTTCTGTTTACAGCATAATGATGGTCACATCCGTGTTTGGCGACATCGTGGTGTACGCACATGGGAAGCGTGTATTCGTCATCGCCATACTGGCCTATGTCCCGGCGTGATGGTATGGGGTGCCACTGGTTACACGTTTCGGTCACCTCTTGTTCGCATTGACGGCACTTTGAACAGTGGACGTTACATTTCAGATGTGTTACGACCCGTGGCTCTACCCTTCATTCGATCCCTGCGAAACCCTACATTTCAGCGGGATAATGCACGACCGCATGTTGGAGGTCGTGTACGGGCCTTTCTGGATACAGAAAATGTTCGACTGCTGCCCTGGCCAGCACATTCTCTAGATCTCTCACCAACTGAAAACGTCTGGTCAATGGTGGCCGAGCAAGTGGCTCGTCACAATACGCCAGTTACTACTCTTGATGAACTGTGGTATCGTGTTGAAGCTGCATGGGCAGCTGTACCTGTACTCGCCATCCAAGCTCTGTTTGACTCAATGCCCAGGCGTATCACGCCCGTTATTACGGGCAGAGGTGGTTGTTCTGGGTACTGATTTCTCAGGATCTCTGCAAGCAAATTGGGTGAAAATGTAATCACATGTCACTTCTAGTATAATATGTTTGTCCAATGAATACCCGTTTATCATCTGCATTTCTTCTTGGTGTAGCAATTTTAATGGCCAGTAGTGTACTATCCCTTGCGCCATTGTCCCGCATTGTTGCGCGGGGTTGGCGTGGTTGATTCGGAATTGGCTCTGAGCACTATGGGACTCAACTACTGAGGTCATTAGTCCCCTTGAACTTAGAACTAGTTAAACCTAACTAACCTAAGGACATCACACACATCGATGCCCGAGACAGGGTTCGAAGATGCGACCGTAGCGGTCGCGCGGTTCCAGACTGAAGCACCTAGATCCGCTCGGCCACAACGGCCGGCTTTCAGTTACCTTCTGTATTATTTTGTAGCATTTCTTTCTATTTATGGTCCAGTTGTTATCGAGGTATGCTGCTTGGCAGTGACACGTGTTTCGTAAGTTACTTTCGCCCTTAAGTTCTGCACAGCAACGTGCCTAGTGTGCAGCACGTACCAGAATTGCTTTTTGCAGTGTGACTGTCACGTGAAGAAAAGGAAGAAAGGTAAGGATTTTTGGTGATCACCAGTCATCTACGAGAAAAAGGCGAAATAAAAGCTCCACTTCATTTTATAAGCTATACAATGGGAAAAAATAGTCTTCATCTAATTACTTTTTTAATCTACGACTTTAATTGAAGGAACTTGTGTGCAGCGACTAATGAAATGCTACATGGAGAACTGAGGCAAACCAGATGGACGGAGCGACGATAGATTCGTTGTTGTCCTAAGACAATTTACATGAAATTGATTAGCGTAGTACAACGCTTATCTACCGCGTAGGCTTTGAAGCTAGCGACGAACCGCTGGAGGGCACCCTCACTTGTAACAGGGATGTGTGTGTGTGTGTGTGTGTGTGTGTGTGTGTGTGTGTGTCTCGACGAGTCACTGCGTTAGGCACAAAAGCGGCAGGCAGACGCCCGAGTTACAAAGAGCCAAATAAAAAGAGAGCACGACTGTCAAAGACCCCGCTCTAGAGAAAGAAAACACCGGATTAAAGACTGGCTACAAGTCACAATCGGGCAGCCTGCGACTCACAAAACGCCGGAGTTTTGGTTCTATCCTGGGCTCGGCATGGATCACGAAAAAAAAGTGAAATAAAATGAAAAGGAAGCATTTCTCCAGCTCACCACAGCGGGCGCCGCTATACTGTTTCAACACAGCCCGCCGACAGAATTCGTGTGACTGCGTCTGTACCGTCTTATTGTGGGTTCTTGGAGGGGAGCGGGGGGAGGGGGGGGGGAGAGGTGCCATTCCTACTCCCGCCCCTCCTCCACCCCCCTCACCCCTCCTCCCCCTCTGTATTCCCGTGAAAAGTTCCGCCGCTGGACGCTGGCAAACAGAATAAATTAAAACGGCCGCTGGCTAGCGCGAGAGTCGGCCCATTGTGGCGGTCCCTTATTATTTCTGTCGGCTTCCTCAGACGCCTTTGTGTCGCGCCGGAGCCGGCCGCCATGCACCCACTGTGGCGTGAGCGCCGACTCACCAGCGCTGCAGGTCGGATTAAAATGTAAATTATAAAAGGAGACGCCGCCGCGGGACGAGGAATAAAGCCGACCAGAGCGGCCCGCGCCGCCGGAAAAACAAGTTCAATTATCGGTTGTTCCGTCTTCTCACGCGCCGCGCAGGTTGTTTTCGTCGTTTGGTGGGGACGCGGGGGCGTCCTCCTCCGGTGGTTGACTCGCTCGCGATTCTTGTAGAGCAGTCTGCATAGGTAGCCGCACACGTACCATCAATGTGACTCGACGGCTTGGTCGCGGTCAGTGTTAGCTGTGTCAGATACGGACGCGAAAGAACTTGCCCCCCTTCTAACAGCAGTGTACCGCAAGTCTCTAGAGGAACGGACGGTTCCAAACGATTGGAAAAGAGCACAGGTTGTCCCAGTCTTCAAGAAGGGTCGTCGAGCAGATGGGCAAAACTACAGACCTATATCTCTGACGTCGAGCTTATGTACAATTTTACAACATTTTTTTTGCTCGCGTATCATGTCGTTTCTGGAAACCCAGAATCTACTCTGTAGGAATTATGGTGTCACCGCCAGACACCACACTTGCTAGGTGGTAGCCCTTAAATCGGCCGCGGTCCGTTCGTATACGTCGGACCCGCGTGTCGCCACTATCAGTGATTGCAGACCGAGCGCCGCCACACGGCAGGTCTAGTCTAGAGAGACTCCCTAGCACTCGCCCCAGTTGGACAGCCGACTTTGCTACCGATGGATCATTGACTACATACGCTCTCATTTGCTGAGACGACAGTTTAGCATAGCCTTCAGCTACGTCATTTGCTACGACCTAGCAAGGCGCCATATTCAGTTACTATGTCTTCTGAACAGATAATATTGTGACTCATGTACCGTCAAGAGCGACGTTCATCATTAATGGATTAAAATTAAGTATCAAACTAATTACGTCCGCTTTCTGAATTCTAATTCCTTGTCATCTTCCAGACCTCGCGTCAGTATAGTCCTTCCCTCCTCACGCCAGCCTGCGTGAGCTAAAACGCGTGCGTTTCGGCCTCCTCTAATAACACGGTGTTGGCTCTTCTGGCAACACAACAGGAATCAACATGGATTCCGGAAACAGCGATCGTGTGAGACCCAACTCGCTTTATTTGTTCATGACACCCAGAAAATATTGGATACAGGCTCCCAGGTAGATGCCATTTTCCTTGACTTCCGGAAGGCGTTCGATATAGTTCCGCACTGTCGCCTGATAAACAAAGTAAGAGCCTACGGAATATCAGACCAGCTGTGTGGCTGGATTGAAGAGTATTTAGCAAACAGAACACAGCATGTTGTTCTCAATGGAGAGACGTCTACAGACGCAAAAGTAACCTCTGGCGTGACACAGGGGAGTGTTACGGGGCCATTGGTTTTCACAGTATTTATAAATTACCTAGTAGATAGTGTCGGACGTTCCATGTGGCTTTTCGCGGATGATGTTGTACTATTCGGACAAGTTGCAGCATTAGAAAATTGCAGCGAAATGCAATCTGCAGCGGATAGGCACTTGGTGCAGGGAGTGGCAACTGACCCTTAACGTAGACAAATGTAATGTATTGTGAATACATAGAAAGAAGGATCCTTTATTGTATGATTATAAGATAGCGGAACAAACACTGGTAGCAGATACTTCTGTAAAATATCTGGTAGTATGCGTGCGGAACGATTTGAAGTGGAATGATCATATAAAATTAATTGTTGGTAAGGCTGGTGCCAGGTTGAGATTCATTGGGAGAGAAAATGTAGTCCATCAACAAAGGAGGTGGCTTACAAAACACTCGTTCGACCTATACTTGAGTATTGCTCATCAGTGTGCGATCCGTACCAGGTCGGGTTGACGGAGGAGATAGAGAAGATCCAAAGAAGAGCGGCGCGTTTCGTCACAGGGTTATTTGGTAAGCGTGATGGCGTTACGGAGATGTTTAGCAAATTCAAGTGGCAGAATTTGCAAGAGAGGCGCTCTGCATCGCGGTGTAGCTTGCTGTCCAGGTTTCGAGAGGGTGCGTTTCTGGATGAGGTATCGAATATATTGCTTCCCCCTACTTATACCTCCCGAGGAGATAACGAATGTAAAATTTGAGAGATTCGAGCCCGCACAGAGGCTTTCAGACAGTCGTTCTTCCGCGATCCATACGCGACTGGAACAGGAAAGGGAGGTAATGACAGTGGCACGTAAAGTGCCCTCCGCCACACACCGCTGGGTGGCTTGCGGAGTATTAATGTAGATGTAGATGTACGGAAAGTACCCGATTATTCAATAAATAATGCCGCCCAGTTTTTTAAAAATCCGTTAATATAAATAGACAGACGTCATTGTTGGTGCTTCACATTTGATGTTCTGTGCGCTGGTGAAGTTTCGAACCCTTCTGGCCGATAGCATAGCCGTAGTCAATATCATCAGTTATCTGCTATATTAGCAGGTCCTTTGCCTTTGCATTTTCTGCGATCCATTGCTTCCTTCTTAAGGCTGCTGTATGTTGTACCGTCCATCACGTCATCCAGTATCTGGAATCTCTTCCTTTCTCACTTCCTTTTCCTTTCTACATAACCTTCTGAAACTGTTTTTATCAGTCCGTCATTCTTTCTTTATATATGCCCATTCCAGTTCCTTTTTCTTCCCTTTGTTACATCTTGTAACTGTCTTTTCTCTCCCACTCTTCTGAATACCTCCTCATTCTTTACGCTGTCCATCCTCCGCCATGTCCAGATCTCAAAAACCTCCAGCCTTTCTCTGTCTTTCTTCCTCATAGTCCATGGTTCAGCGCCATTTAGAATAACACTCCACACAAGACATTTTATGAGTCTCTTCCTGAGTTCTCTGCTCAGACCGCTGCAGAAAATTCTCCTTTTCTTATAAAACGCCTCTTTTGCCATTGCTATCCTTGTTTTAATTTCTGTGGTGCACTTCCAGTCGGTGTCTATCCTGCTTCCAAGATACTTAAAATTTTCCACCTGTTCTAGTATTTCTCCATTCAGCATAATTTTTATTTCCTTATTTCCTCCTAGTGCCAATACTTTTGCTTTATTTGTGTTAATTTTCTTTCCATATTTTTTTCGTTAGTTTCAATGGTGTCCACCAAATCCTGTAATTCTTCTTCCCCTGTGGCTAGAAGGACCATGTCATCAGCAAACCTCAAACACCCTACTCTTCTTCCTCCAATTTCTACGCCTTTGTCATCTAATGAGCATTGGTCAATCATATTTTCCAAGTAGAGGTTGAAAAGAGTAGGTGATAGACAGCATCCTTGTCTTACCCCTTTTCCTAGTCCGACCCAGTTTGTACTTTCTCCTCTCATCGACGTAGCACAGCGTCAAAATGGTGTCTACATACGACTCATGTTACAAGCAGTGTGCTGTTATCGAATTCTCGTGTGCATCAAAAGAAACCGTGGTGCACATCCATAAACTATTGTCTACAGTGTATGGCGATGCTGCAGTTGATAGTACAGTTGGCCGATGGGTAAAGAAAGTCACAGCCTCAGGAAATGCAGAAACAGAGCTCCATGATCAGACACGCTCGGGACGTCCTGTCACAGCCACTGCTGAATGGTGCGTTCCACGATTGTTCACAGCGGACAACAAGATTCAAAGAAAGGTCATTTTATCTGAATGATTCGTTTTGAGACCGAAGGAGAGGCCTTTCTGTCACGGATCGTTATGGGTGACGAAAGCTGGGTGCACCACTTTGCGCCTAAAACAAAAAAGGAGGCCATGGAGTGGCATCATCCTTATTCACCAAAAAAGAAGAGGTGAGTTAGGTTTAAGTAGTTCTAAGTTCTAGGGGACTGTTGACCTCAGATGTTAAGTCTCATAGTGCTCAGAGCCATTTGAACCATTTGAGCACTCTCACTATTAAGTTTTCCGCACACCTCTACATTTGTCCATTTTTCTGACATTTCATCGCACATAAATGTATCGTCTGTAACACGTCTGAGAGTGGAAATGATCAGGAATCAGAAGTGTTAGTCACTGGTAAAGCGCCCGAGTTGAGGTCCAAAAATGTGGGATTGGATCCATGGACAGTCCTAGTAATATTATGTCCACAATCCTCTCGTATCTGGCAATGTTTCTTACTGTCAAAAATGCCGAGTTATGCAGTAGTACGTACTCCACCTTAAACAGTAGTCCCCTCCATAGGTAAATAATTGACTGAGCAATTCTTACAAAATAACAGATGTTTACATTAAGGTATAATGAAAAAGTTCAATAGTCCGCACTCGCTGTATTTACCGAAGTCGATTAGACACTCACACAATCAGGTCTGCAACTTTTAAGTTTCAACTTGTGGTATATATGCATCTGATCCGGCCTTGTGACACTAACCAAAACGGCCTTGCTGTTGTGGTACTGCGAACGGCTGAAAGCAAGGGGAAACTACAGCCGTAATTTTTCCCGAGGGCATGCAGCTTTACTGTATGATGAAATGATGATGGTGTCCTCTTGGGTAATATATTCCGGAAGTAAAATAGTCCCCCATTCAGATCTCCGGGCGGGGACTATGGTCGAAGTAGAGAGGATATTAAATGTAGACTGGCAATGGCAAGGAAAGCGTTTCTGAAGAAGAGAAATTTGTTAACATCGAGTATTGATTTAAGTGTCAGGAAGTCGTTTCTGAAAGTATTCGTATGGAGTGTAGCCATGTATGGAAGTGACACATGGACGATAAATAGTTTGGACAAGAAGAGAATAGAAGCTTTCGAAATGTGCTGCTACAGAAGAATGCTGAAGATTAGATGGGTAGATCACATAACTAATGAGGAGGTATTGAATAGAATTGGGGAGAAGAGGAGTTTGTGGCACAACTTGACAAGAAGAAGGGACCGGTTGGTACGACTTGTTCTCAGGCATCAGGGGATCACAAATTTAGCACTGGAGGGCAGCGTAGAGGGTAAAAATCGTAGAGGGAGACCAAGAGATGAATACACTAAGCAGATTCAGAAGGATATAGGTTGCAGTAAGTGCTGGGAGATGAAGAAGCTTGCACAGGATAGAGCAGCATGGAGAGCTGCATCAAACCAGTCTCAGGACTGAAGACCACAACAACAACAACATCTGTACAGAAATTTTTTGCAGATTAATACTTTCATACTGGGGAAATGAAGTTGTCTGAGGTATCTGAAACTACTGAGTGATTACAATTATACAAGGAAGAAAATATTAGGCATTTTGTTAGGAAACTAGATGTGGATCACACACTCCCCTCGAGGAAGGGCCCTTTTCTTATATAATATATAACACTTGTTATTTCATACCAAAAGATGGGCACTTAACATGGTATGTCATTTGGTATAGGGAGCTATTAAAGAACGCCGCAGAATAAAAGTTGGCGTGGCTAGTCAAAGTTCTCAGCCTTCCTCAATTGGGAAAACCGTCGTCAAGGGTGAATGTCCAGTCTATAAAGGCGAAGGAAAGTTATAAGGAATCAGGAAATGATCCTTGACTAAAAAACAGTGAAGCAGCAAGTAAAATGAAAAGGAGATGACTGCAGTCCCCATCCAATGTGGTTCAAATGGCTCTGAGCACCATGGGACTTAAGTTCTGAGGTCATCAATCCCCTAGAACTTAGAACTACTTAAACCTAACTAACCTAAGGACAGCACAGACATCCGTGCCCGAGGCAGGATTCAAACCTGCGACCGTAGCGGTCGCGCGGTTCCAGACTGTAGCGCATAGAACCGCTCCGCCTCACCGGCCGGCATCCAATGTGCAACAACTGCGAAAAGTGGGAATGACCTGTGATAAAACCAAGAACTGTCATCACTTTATCGATTGAAGTTTGTTCCTGTATGCCTATGTCAAGCAAGAGACGATGTCCCTCGTAAATGTTATCCAGGAAAATGTTGGGTACTTCAACATCTGGTTAGTTAAGTAAGATCGAAGGGAGGGAAAGGCAGAATTATATCACCTCCAATAGACTAGTAACAAAAGTGTCGCGTTCGTATCAGAAGCCAGTTGTACCTTTACTTACAAGGGATCCTCCCCATCGCAGCCCCCCAGATTTAGTTGTAACTTGGCACAGTGGATAGGCCTTGAAAAACTGAACACAGATCAATCGAGAAAACAGGAAGAAGTTGTGTGGAACTATGAAAAAATAAGCAAAATATACAAACTGAGTAGTCCACGCGCGAGATAGGCAACACCAAGGAGAATGTGAGCCCAGGAGGACCGTGGTCCCGTGGTTAGCGTGAGCAGATGCGGAACGAGAGGTCCTTGGTTCAAGTCTTCCCTCAATTGAAATGTTTAATATTTTATTTTCAGTTTATGTGACAAACTCTTATGTTTTCATCACTTTTTTGGGAGTGATTATCACATCCACAAGAAAACCTAAATCGGGCAAGGTAGAAGAATCTTTCTACCCATTCGCCAAGTGTACAAGTTAGGTGGGTCGACAACATTTTCCTGTCATGTGACGCACATGCCGTCACCAGTGTCGTATAGAATATATCAGACGTGTTTTCCTGTGGAGGAATCGGTTGACCTATGACCTTGCGATCAAACGTTTTCGATTGCCATTGGAGAGGCACGTCCTTTCGTTTACTAATCGCGCGGTTTTGCGGTGCGGTCGCAAAACACAGACACTCAACTTATTACAGTGAACAGAGACGTCAAAGGACGAACAGACAGATCATAACTTTGCGAAAATAAAGAACGTAAACTTTTCACTCGAGGGAAGGCTTGAACCAAGGATCTCTCGTTCCGCAGCTGCTCTCGCAAACCACGGGACCACGGCGCTCCTGAGCTCACATTCTCCTTGATGTTGCCTATCTAGCGCATGGACTACTCAGTTTGTATATTTGGCTTATTTTTTCATAGTTCCACACAACTTCTTCCTGTTTTCTCGATTGATCTGCGTTCAGTTTTTCAAGGTCTATCCACTGTGCCAACTTATAACTAAATCTGAGGGGGTGCGATGGGGAGGTTCCCTAGTTAGCAGAGAAACAGGGAAAGTCCCTTGAGGTGATTCAAAAATGGTTCAAATGGCTCTGAGGACTATGGGACTTAACATCTGAGGTCATCAGTCCCCTAGACTTAGAACTAGCTGAACCTAACTAGCCTAAGGACATCACACACATCTATGCCCGATGCAGGATTCGAACCTGCGGCCGGAGCAGCAGCGCGGTTCCGGACTGAAATGTCTAGAGCCGCTCGGCCACAGCGGCCGGCCCTTGAGGTGGCCCCAGTGAACAATATTCGGCATTTTGTTAGGGAACTAGATGTGGATCGCACACTCCCCTCGAAGAAGGGCCCTTTTCTTGTATAATATATAATACTTTTTACTTCATTCCTTGAAACAATAAAACAAAAAAGTAAGTAGCCTAGCGCAGTACTCGGTCGGCGAACATGCAAACCACCCGCGGGTTCGCGACTCACGATGCGTCCTGGCCGAGTGAGGGGAACCCCGACCGCGACTTGTGCGCGCGTCTCCACAGTGAGGGGAACCCCCGACTCGGGAGGCATCAGTGGCGCCAAAGTAAATAAGAGACGTAATATCTGTGACGCGGAGATTGCAGCCGAGCGAGCCCGTACGCACAATTTCAGACGTCGACCGCGGCGCGCTACGCACACAGCGGCTCCGCCGGCGGAATATAAACACGGGAGCATCATCATCATCATCATCATCATCTGATAGCGGCGCCGTGCATGCGGGACGTATCCATCTCCATCTCGCGGACGGGGCGCGCACAAATAACATTCCTCTTCATATCTCTGCTACTGTGCGCCGGTGCCATCCTTCTGCTCCACGCAGACCTCACCCCCTTTCGGTGACATCCGCCTCCGCGCTTCCTCCCCCACTCCTCCCCCCCCCCCAACCCTACCCACCGCTACCCGCCTGCACACGGCATCTTTCTGGCCTCGGGCTCCTTTCTCTGCCAGAGAATTTCAATGTATTCATATGCAGGATGGGGAGGAGGGAAAAAAATGGCCGAGTTGGGATCATCGTTTACTCGTGCAGCGTCTTCCCTCCGCCCGCGAGCCGGGAGAGCAAATATTTTGTACCGCAACTGCCGCGTCGCCACCGCATATTTCGCGCCGTCCCAAGTGGAGAACTTTGGCGACACTAACTCGCCCCCTTAATAGCACGCTGTCAACACTTCGTCCGCGGTTGAAGAGGCGAGTTAATAAAACCCTTGAAGCGACTGGATAAAGAGGCCACCGTCGCCTACTCCGCCATCCGACCAGTGTAGTTCCCTAAGGAACGACATATGGACCACTCTTTTGTTTATGCCATTCACTCCTTGGGCAGGATCCAGTACCTTTCGTCTCATTAGGTGTTACTCCCAATAAAGTTTCAGCAATTATACAAGGTGAATTAAATCAAAACCTTAAATATTTTTTAAAATATTATTTATTGTGCAGAAGTGGTACAAATCTGTATCACTTTTCAACATAATCTCCCCCATGCTCAATGCAAGTCTTCCAGCGCTTACGAAGTGCATAAATTCCTTTAGAAAAAAATTCTTTTGGTGGTCCGCGCAACCACTCATGCACTGTGTAGAGTACCTCCTCACCAGAATGGAACTTCTTCCTCCCATTGCGTCTCAGAGTGGTCCAAACACATGGAAATCACTTGGGGCAAGGTCTGGCGAGAATGTTGGATGAGGAAGCCACTCAGAATGCAGGTCTGTGATTGTTGCAATCGTTGTACGGGCAGTGTGGGGGCTTGCATTGTCATGTTGCAAAGGGACACCTGGTGACAGCAGTCCACGTCGCTTTGATTTGATTGCAGGCCGCAGATGATTTTTTAGGAGATCTGTGTGTGATGCCTTGGTGACAGTCGTCCCTCTAGGCATATAATGCTCCAAAATTACGCCTGTTTCGGCCCAAAAGAGAGTCAGCATAACCTTCCCTGCTGATGTTTCAACTCCTTTGGTTTTGGTGATGAGGAATGGCGTCGTTCCTTGCTCGCTCTCTTCGTTTCCGGTTGGTGGTAGTGAATCCAGGTTTCGACCCCAGTAACTATTATTGCAAGGAAGCCATCACCTTCTCGTTCAAAGCGCCGAAGAAGTTCTTCACAAGCATCAACACGTCGTTCTCTCATTTCAGGAGTCAGCTACCGTGGCACCCATCTTACAGACACTTCGTGAAACTGGAGCACATCATGCACAAGTTGGTGTGCTGACCCATGACTAATCTGTAAACATGCTGCAATGTCATTCGGTGTCAATCGGCGGTTTTCCTTCACTATGGCTCCAACTCCTGCAATGTTCTGTGGAATCGCAACTCGTTGTGCCTGACCTGGACGAGGAGCATCTTCCACTGAAGTCACACCATTTGCGAACTTCCTACTCCATTCGTAGACGCGCTGCTGTGACAAACATGCATTACCGTACTGAACCTTCAGTCGATGAATTTCAATAGGTTTCACACCTTCACTACGCAAAAACCGAATAACAGAACGCTGTTCTTCCCTGGTGCAAGTCGCAAGTGGGGCGGCCATCTTTATACTGATACTGCGACGGTATGTGTGCATCTGCACTATGCTGCCACCTACAGGCCATTCTGCACGCTGTTTGTAGCACGCTTACCAACTTCCAGATTAACGGCGCGAAATTTCGATTTGTTACTACAAATTTAAGGTTTTCATTTGACTCACCCTCGTAACATTACACCGAACTCTGACTCTAAAAACTGGTTGGTCCAAATAAGGTTGGGGGGAGGGGGGTCGTATGTGAAAGTGACCAAAATGGAGAGGGACTGCAGCCAGGTGGCCTTTGGTGGGAATGTGGAACAGCTGTGACAGCCCGCACAGTTGCGACAACGCCGTGTCTCGGATGGCGCACCAGTTAACGCACTAGCCTAGTAAGAAGGAGATCCAGGGTTCGAATCCAGCGCGGTACACGTTTTCGCTCGTTCCCGCTGATTCCGCATAACGTCCCGCTGCAACGGGCTCTTCATTTTCTCCACGGTACTGAAATTCCAATTCATGACTATTATGTTCCAACTCTAGTGTGACAAAAACTAATGATTCACAAAAGCTAGCATGGGACCACGCCCCTTACTTGTTCCCTGCTTCCAGGTACTGTCGAATTCTGTGGCGTTTTCTTCTAGTTTTATGCAAGCAGCATGCATGGAACATTAGTGTAGTATATCAAGAAGACTATGGTATAGCGCCACTGACAGTGGTTTTTTATTCTTTGGCTTACGGTGTTTGTTTACAAGTAGTAAACTTTACTAAAGTTGTGAATAGATCTATTATTACACTACTCGCCACTAAAATGGCTGCACCACGAAGATGACGTGCTACTGACGCGAAATTTAACCGACAGGAAGAAGATGCTGTGATATGCAAATGATTAGCTTTTCAGAGCATTCACAAAAGGTTGGCGCCGGTGGCGACACCTACAACGTGATGACATGAGGAAAGTTTCCAACCGATTTCTCATACACAAAGAGCAGTTGACCGGCGTTGCCTGGTGAAACGTTGTTGTGATGCCTCGTGTAAGGGGGAGAAATGCGTACCATCACGTTTCCACCTTGATAAAGGTCGGATTGTAGCCTACTATCGCGATTGCGGTTTATTGTATCGCGACATTGCTGCTCGCGTTGGTTGAGATCCAATGACTGTTAGCAGAATATGGAATCGATGGGTTCAGGAGGGTAATACGGAACGCCGTGCTGGATCCCAACGGCCTCGTATCACTAGCAGTCGAGGTTACAGGCATCTTATCCGTAAGGCTGTAACGGATCGTGCACCCACGTCTCGATCCCTGAGTCAGCAGATGGGGACGTTTACAAGACAACAACCATCTGCACGAACAGTTCGACGACGTTTGCAGCAGCATGGACTATTTACTCCGAGACCATGGCTGCAGCTACCCTTGACGCTGCATCCCAGACAGGAGCGCCTGCGATGATGTACTCAACGACGACCTGGGTGCACGAATGGCAAAACGTCATTTTTTTCGGATGAATCCAGGGTCTGTTTTCAGCATCATGATGGTCGCATCCGTGTTTGGCGACATTGCGGTGAACGCACATTGGAAGCGTGTATTCGTCATCGTCATCGCCATACTGGCGTATGACACAGCGTGATGGTATGGGGTGCCATGGGTTACACGTCTCGGTCACCTCTTGTTCGCATTGACGACACTTTGAACAATGGGCTTTACATTTCAGATGTGTTACGACCCGTGGCTCTACCCTTCATTCGTTCCCTGCGAAACCCTACATTTCAGCAGGATAATGCACGACCGCATGTTGCACGTCCTGTACGGGCCTTTCTGGATACAGAAAATGTTCGACTGCTGTCCTGGCCAGCACTTTCTCCAGATCTCTCACCAACTGAAAACGTCTGGTCAATGGTGGCCCAGCTACTGGCTCGTCACTATACGCGAGTCACATTACTCTTGATGAACTGTGGTATCGTGTTGAAGCTGCATGGGCAGCTGTACCTGTACACGCCATCCTAGCTGTTTTTGACTCAATGGCCAGGCGTATCAAGGCCGTTACTACGGCCAGAGTTGGTTGTTCTGGGTACTGATTTCTCAGGATCTATGCACCCAAATTGCGTGAAAATGTAATCACATGTCAGTTCTAGTATAATATATTTGTCCAATGAATACCCGTTTATCATCCGCTTTTCTTCTTGGTGTAGCAATTTTAATGGCCAGTAGTATAGTTGCAAACGAATAAAGTTTACGAAAGTTGTGAATAGATCTATTATTACATTGTGCAACATTCATCGTCCAGTAAGGCGTTAATTACTACACTTTAATTGTCTTGGCTGACTAATGATTCTACAGAGGCTAGGATTTGATCCAGGATCTTACGCACTGTCGATATTAAAAGAAATCGGTAAGAGGAGAATTGATGCAGCTGACATTATTGCTGCTCAGTTTGAAAATCAGATTAATCAAAGAAGACAAGCAAAGCATAGATTTCTTGGGGATGATGAGGAGTATGGTAAGTTTGATTCGCACTAGTTCACCCACAGAAGGTAAGGCCTTACAGACCTTGTGAAATCTTTGATTCAGGTTTCCCTAACTTGCGCAATTTGGAAACTTTATATTTTTCCCCGCAAACAACTGACGTTAGAGTACTTAAATTTAGAATGCAACCAGTCAATACTATAAGAAAATATTCTGTGAAAAGAATTTTCATTTAACCTTCGAGCGGGCCTGCCTATGTATAGAGTGCGCCAAACGGAAATGAAATTGTTTCGGACCATTCTGTTGCTGTTTCACAACTGCGAACCCATACCTATTCTTTCATTACTGCTTCAGCTAATAGAATGATAAATTACGTTGTCATACGTCCAATGTTGACTGGAATACTCTCTTTCAAATTCTGAAAGTGGCAGGGGTAAAATACAGGGAGCGAAAGGCTATTTACAGTTTGTACAGAAACCAGATGACAGTTATAAGAGTCGACGGGCATGAAAGGGAAGCAATGGTTGGGAAGGGAATGAGGCAGGGTTGTAGCCTATCCCCGATGTTATTCAATCTGTATATTGAGCAAGCAGTAAAGGACACAAAAGAAAAATTCGGAGTAGGAATTAAAATCCATGGAGAAGAAATAAAAACTTTGAGGTTCGCCGATGACATTGTAATTTTGTCACAGACAGCAAAGGTCCTGGAGGAGCAGCTGAACGGAATGGACAGTGACTTGAAGGGAGGCTATAAGATGAACATCAAAAAATGAAAAATGAGGATAATGGAATGTAGTCGAATTAAATTGGGTGATGCTGAGGGTATGAGATTGGGAAATGAGACGCTTAAAGTAGTAAATGAGTTTTGCTATTTGGGGAGCAAAATAACTGATGATGGTCGAAGTAGAGAGGATATAAAATATAGACTGGCAATGGCAAGAAAAGCGTTTCTGAAGAAGAGAAATTCGTTAACATCGAGTATAGATTTAAGCGTCAGGAAGTCGTTTCTGAAAGTATTTGTATGGAGTGTAGCCATGTATGGAAGTGAAACGTGGACGATAAATAGTTTGGACAAGAAGAGAATAGAAGCTTTGGAAATGTGGTGCTACAGAAGAATGCTGAAGATTAGATTGGTAGATCACATAACTAGTGAGGAGATATTGAACAAAATTAGGGAGAAGAGAAATTTGTGGCAAACCTTGATTGGTAGAAGGGATCGGTTGGTAGGACATAATCTGAGGCATCAAGGGTTCACGGATTTAGTATTGGAGGGCAGCGTGGAGGGTAAAAACCGTAAAGACATTAATACACTAAGCAGATCCAGAAGGATGTAGGCTGCAGTAGGTACTGGGAGATGAAGCAGCTTGCACAGGATAGAGTAGCATGGAGAGCTGCATCAAACCAGTCTCTGGACTGAAGACCACAACAACAACAACAACGTCCAAGTGAGCAGCAATAATACAAAATAATCAGCTGCCTTGAATGAAATAGACTCACATTACGAGCTAGCAGCACAATCTCATAATGATGCAGTTAACTACTAGATAGAAAGTAATCGAGTAACGGTTGTCTGGGATGCGAGGCATTCGCGCTGTTTAATGCTGTGAGCTGCTCATTACCGTGAGGTAATACCTGTCGGTGGCAACGGAGTGATATATTGATACTTTAATTCATTTTAAACAATGGAAAACCCAAGATGGAATGTAACAATATGATGAAAAGGATAGTTGCTACTCATCATATAGCGGAGATGCTGAATGGCAGATAGGCGCAACTAAAAGGCTGTCAGACAATAAGCTTTCGGCCAACAAGGCATATGCCAAAAATAGACAACAGACCCACACACACACACACACACACACACACACACACACACACACACACACACTCATGCAAACGCAACTCACATACACATGACCACAGTCTCTGGCATCGGAAGCCTACCCTATTTGCACGGATACTTTTCATTGGTAGTGGTCGTAGCGAGTTATTTCACGATATTTCAGCAAGGAGGCAATCCCAGCGCATTGTGCGAGGGTTGCCCAGAAAGCAATGCACCGCATTTGTTTTTTCTCAGCCGAAACCGATTCTACGAATCCGAGTCGTTACGTATGTACGAGGCGTGTTTTTAAGGTAAGGTCCGTTTTGCTGTAGACGCTAGTAGTTTGCGCGCATACCGCAACGAGCGCGTGCGTCGTGTACCGGCAAGCATCGGGAACAACTGGGTTCAGTTTCAGCTCTGTAGCTAACCTGTACGGTTCTGTCCTGTGCTTTCAAGATGTTTAAGACTATCAACTCGCCCACCGCGTGTGAGATTCGCTCAGTGATACGGTTTTTGTCAGCAAGGAACCTGTCTGCGCCGGCCGCTGTGACCGAGCGGTTCTAGGCGTTTCAGTCCGGAACCGCGCTGCTGCAACGGTCGCAGGTTTGAGTCCTGCCTCGGGCATGGATGTGTGTGATGGCCATTGTTAAGTTTAAGTAGTTCTAAGTCTAGGGGACTGATGACCTCAGATGTTAAGTCCCATAGTGCTCAGAGCCATTTGAACCAATTTTTTTTTTTTTTTGAACCTGTCTGCTGCAGAAATTCATCGACAGATTTGCGGAATGTACGAGGTGCATTCAAGTTCTAAGGCCTCTGATTTTTTTTCTCCGGACTGGAAAGAGATAGAAACATGCGCATTGTTTTAAAATGAGGCCGCGTTCATTGTCAATACGTCCCAGAGATGGCAGCAACGTACGGCAGATGGAATTTTACCGCCAGCGGCGAGAATGAGAACTGTTTTAAATACTTAAAATGGCGACGTTTTCCTTACTTGAACAGCGTGCAATCATTCGTTTTCTGAATTTGCGTGGTGTGAAACCAATTGAAATTCATTGACAGTTGAAGGAGACATGTGGTGATGGAGTTATGGATGTGTCTTAAGTGCATTCGTGGGTGTGACAGTTTAATGAAGGCAGAAAATTATGTGACAACAAGCCGAAACAACCTCGGGCTCACACAAGCCGGTCTGACGAAATGATCGAGAAAGTGGAGAGAATTGTTTTGGGGGATTGCTGAATGACTGTTGAACAGATCGCCTCCAGAGTTGGCATTTCTGTGGGTTCTGTGCACACAATCCTGCATGACGACCTGAAAATGCGAAAAGTGTCATCCAGGTGGGTGCCACGAATGCTGACGGACGACCACACGGCTGCCCGTGTGGCATGTTGCCGAGCAATGTTGACGCGCAACGACAGCACGAATGGGACTTTCTTTTCGTCGGTTGTGACAATGGATGAGACGTGGATGCCATTTTTCAATGCAGAAACAAAGCGCCAGTCAGCTCAATGGAAGCACACAGATTCACCACCACCAAAAAACTTTCGGGTAACCGCCAGTGCTGAAAAAATGATGGTGTCCATGTTCTGGGACAGCGAGGGCGTAATCCTTACCCATTGCGTTCCAAAGGGCACTACAGTAACAGGTGCATCCTACGAAAATGTTTTGAAGAACAATTTCCTTCCTGCACTGCTACAAAAACGTCCGGGAAGGGCTGTGCGTGTGCTGTTTCACCAAGACAGCGCACCCGCACATCGAGCTAACGTTACGCAACAGTTTCTTCGTGATAACATTTTTGAAGTGATTCCTCATGCTCCTTACTCACCTTACCTGGCTCCTAGTGACTTTTGGCTTTTTCCAACAATGAAAGGCACTCTCCGTGGCCGCACATTCACCAGCCGTGCTGCTATTGCCTCAGCGATTTTCCAGTGGTCAAAACAGACTCCTAAAGAAGCCTTCGCCGCTGCCATGGAATCATGGCGTCAGCGTTGTGAAAAATGTGAACGTCTGCAGGGCGATTACGTCGAGAAGTGACGCCAGTTTCATCGATTTCGGGTGAGTAGTTAATTAGAAAAAAAATCGGAGACCTTAGAACTCGAATACACCTCGTACGGTGATTGAATTGTGTGTGAAATCTTATGGGACTTAACTGCTAAGGTCATCAGTCCCTAAGCTTACACACTACTTAACCTAAATTATCCTAAGGACAAACACACACACTCATGCCCGAGGGAGGACTCGAACCTCCGACGGGACCAGCCTCACAGTCCATGACTGCAGCGCCTAAGACCGCTCGGCTAATCCCGCGCGGCCTGTTATGAGTGAAAGCAAAGTGCGTAAGTGGGTACGAGAATTCAAAGACGGCTGTGACAACGTCCATGATGAGGACCGCTCCGGTCGCCCTTCTTTGATTACAGACGATTTGGTGGCTTCAGTTGAAGCGAGGATTCGTGAGAACAGGCGCTTCACAATAACAGGTCTCTCAAACGAATTTCCTGGTGTCGAGATCGGTGCTTTACAACATTGTTTCTGAACAACTAAAGATTAGGAAAATGTGCTCCTGTTGGGTCCCGAAATTCCTAACAGAGGACCACAAAAACCAAAGATTTGAGTGTGCGATGAAGTTCTTGACTCGTTATCACGAAGAAGGTGACGGCTTTTTGAGTCAGATCGTAACTGGCGAGGAAACATGGGTTTCGCATATCGAAGCAACAGAGCATGGAATAGAGACACACACACTCGCCTGTAAAGGTGAAGGCCAAGCCGGCCGGTGTGGGCGTGCGGTTCTGGGCGCTACAGTCTGGAGCCGAGCGACCGCTCCGGTCGCAGGTTCGAATCCTGCCTCGGGCATGGATGTGTGTGATGTCCTTAGGTTAGTTAGGTTTAATTAGTTCTAAGTTCTAGGCGACTGATGACCTCAGAAGTTAAGTCGCATAGTACTCAGAGCCATTTGGAAAGGCCAAAAAGACTCTGTCCCAGCGCAAAATCATGGCGTCGGTGTTTTGGGATAGACATAGTGTTTTGTTGGTCGACTTCATGCAACGAGGAACCACTATCAATGCAGAAGCATACTGCCAAACCCTGAGAAAGCTACGCAGAGCGATTCAAAACAAAAGACGCGGCATGCTGCCAATGGGAGTTGTCCTTCTCCATGACAATGCAAGACCTCACACTGCAGGTCAGACCCGTGTTTTATTGGACAGTTTTGGCCGGGAAGTCTTAGACCATCCACAGTACAGTCCTGATCTTACGCCGAGCGATTACCATCTGTTCCTCCACCTCAAAAAATACCTCAGTGGCAACCGTTACAACGATGACGACGACGTGAAAACTGCAGTGAACTCTTGGTTATCGGATTTTTTTTCTTTATTGATTTTCAATTCCCCTCGAAGGGGACGGGCTGGCAGCAGCTTAGTACGCTGCTCTTCAGCCTACAGACTTTTTTAAAAACGGAAGAAGAAAATAAACAAGGAAAACAGGCGATAAAACGGTGACTTAAAGTGTAAAATGGCGGAAAAATGCGGAAAGTTAAAACAGAACGCAAAAGGGGTTGGCAATGTTAATAAAATACACAGGAATCAGACAAGTAACGTAGTAGACACACAATTAAAAAAAAAAAAAAAAAAAAAAAAAAAAAAAAAAAAACATGGCGACATTCTGGTTTCTGTTCGCAAGGGATAAAAAATCACACCCAGCGACAGTATGATGGCCGTTCGCAACACTTCCCAAAAGACACAACACGGAACACTCACTGTAAAAACACTCACTGTAAAACACTGCACGAAAACGGCGGCACAAAGATGACACTCCCGAGCCAAAGGCAGGGGGGGGGGGGACCTGGAGGAGGGGGGAAAACAAGTAGGGAGGATTGGTTATCGGAGCAGGCGGCAAGTTTTTATGAGGACCGCATTTTAAAATTGGTTGAGAGGTATGATACGTGTTTGAACAAATTTGGCAACTACTTCGAAAAACAGAGTGAAGTATGTACTTTCAGAAAATAAATTTACTTTTTTTGAAATAACCTTTCGTTGTGTACTTATGTTCAAACGGACCTTACTTAAAAAACACGCCCCCTATTACCTGAAGTCTCCCGAGTGAGTGCGCCATCACTTCCGACAGATAGCGTAGCTGCAGGATAGTTTCAAAATGGCGTCTGTAGTTGATGTAGGTTACAAGCAACGTGCCGTCATTCAATGTCTCACTGCAGAGAAAGAAACTGCGGGGAATATTCACAAACGCTTGTGCAAAGCTTTTGGAGCATCAGCTGTCGACAGAAGTACAGTTAATCGCTGTGCACGGAGGGTGAGGTCATCAGAAGATGGTTCGGCGGAGCTCCACGATTTGCAACCGTCGGAGAGACCATCCACGGCTGTCACACCTGACATATTGCAGCGAGCTGATGAAGTCATCCGCGAGTACATTCGCATTACGGCTGAGCAGCCGACGCGGCATCTATAAATCAGGAAAGGAAGTGTGGGTGCAATTATCCGCATTCGTGGATATTCAAAAGTGTGCGCAAGATGAGTCCCGCGGTGTCTAACGGTGGATCACAAATCACACAGAAAAAAACATTTGTTTTGATTTGTTGCAACGTTCTGAAGCTGAGGGGGAGGCCTTCTTGTCCCGGATTGTGACAGGTGACGTAACCTGGGGTCACCATTTTGCGGCCGAAACACAACGGCAGTTGATGGAGTAGCACCATTCCCACTCCCCACAGAAGAAAATATTCGAAGCAACTGCTTCCGCCGGTGAGGTCGTGATCACAGTGTTCTGGGAATGTGAAGGTGTGATTCTCATTGATGTGACGCCGAGAGGCGGTACAATTAATTAAGAAGCGTATGTCAACACATTAACAAAACTCAAGATGCGCTCCCGGCGACTTCGGTGCCAAAGTAACCCAGGAGATGTTTTGCTCCAACACGATAACGCTCGGCCCCACGCAAGTCTGAAGACTGCTGAACGCATCGCAAAACAAGTTTGGACAGTGCTACCCCATCAACCCTACAGCTCTTACCTAACCCCCTCTGCTTCCACTTGTTTGGACCATTAAAGGATGCCATTCGTGGAAGACATTTTGAGGACGATGAGGAGGTAATTCGCACAGTGAGGCACTGGCTCCGCCACCTGGACAAGGATTGGTACCGACACGGCATACACGCCCTTGTTTTGCGCCGGAGGAAGGCCTTGGCGCTTTTTTCCCTCTGCTCTTCAAATCGCTACGCTCACTCGCGTTTCGTCCACTATTTATCACCTGATGCGCAGTCTTACCCAGACGCACGGATAACATCACAGCCCAGCATCCTATGATCCACCTAAGATAACTAATACGTTGACGGACGTGACAGTAGAACTTTTGGTTTGGTCACCACGTTGGTGCGGGCGTGGAGGGGCCCCATCTCTTTAGGCCATAGAACGGGACAGAGATAACGTGGAAAAATAGGGTGTGTAGATAAAACACCATTCTTTCTTGTAATTCTCACTATGTTCAATAGAAAACCGTTGAAGAAAAAAATTGGCTGCATTACTTTCTGGGCAACAATCGTATATAGATCCTACTATGGACATTTTTGTGGGTTTCCTTCTGACGTTCAGATGCGTTGACATTTCAAAATGGCTCTGAGCACTATGCACCTGAGGTCATCAGTCCCCTAGAACTAAGAACTACTTAAACCTAACTAACCTAAGGACACCACACACATCCATGCCCGAGACAGGATTCGAACCTGCGACCGTAGCGGTAGCACGGTTCCAGACTGAAGCGGCTAGAACCGCTCGGCCACAGCGGCCGGCTCTCTGACATTTCCTCGCGAATTAAAACTGCGTACTGGTCCCAGACTCGAACCCAAAAGTCTGTCTCATAGATTAAGCTACCTACACACGATTCGCGACCTGAACTCCCAACTTTATTTCCGCCACTATATCATCTCTTACTTACCAAACTTCACAGTTCTCTTTCATATCTTGACGGACTAAGAGCGCCTAGAAGAAATTATGTCGCTGACAAATGGCGTAGCCACAGCATAGGGAATAGTTTCCAGGTCGAAATTTTGGCTATGTAGCGAGATGTGGGCTGCTTTAAAGTAGGGCTGGGAAAAAACTCATCGCTTAAAACTGATACCGGTATTATAGTTCTGAATAACCGGTATTTTTCGGTATTTATTTGGTCTCGGTTATAATAGTTTTTTAAATATTTTAAAATTAATAACCGGGTAAAAAAAACTGGCATATCAATTTGCCACACCTTCAGAACTAAAATTTCTAGTTTTTTAATAAATCGTTTTTAAACGAGTAATGTATGTTGATAATATTTCCGTTTCATTGAAATGTTGGGCTATTATAAAACATGGGAACAGCGAACAGCGCAATTTTGATTACAACGCCGACCGTCAGAAACTAGGAGTAATGTCATGACATAATGACTAGTGCAACACAAAATGTGTGTGCTGCGGTGTTGGTTAACCTGTTAGACGGTACGTGAGTACGTGCAATGAGCAAAACTTGTCTCCACCTGGTCTATACGACAGATTCTCGATATTATCCTCACACATCGGCTGTATTACAGGATGGCACCATCTCAATTTCGGAAATATTTTACGAAGTGTGGTAGCAATGAAGTACTGTACTCCGTCTACTTTAAAAGATGAAAAACGGGGCGAGGTGTAAGAAACCTGCGACTCGTGTAAGGAGAAAACATCCACACTGTTTCTTGGCGAAGACTGACTGATGTACCTCTAATAACTGATTTACCTCTGTTAACTTGGGATTATAAATTCTCCGTCCGAAAAGGTATCGGAAGGCCCAACGTTACCGACCGACCGACCGCCATGTCATCCTCACCGAAAGGTGTTATTGGATGCTTATATGGATGGGGCGCGCGGTTAGCACATAGCTCTCCAGGCCGTTGTCAGTTTCAGTGACCGGAGGCGCTGCTTGTCAACCAAGTAGTTGGCCTCAAAGGGCTGAGTGTACTCCGTTTGCCAACAGCATTCGGCAGAGTCGGACGGTCACCCATCCAAGTGCTAGCCAAAGCCCGAAAGCGCTTAACTTCGGTGGTCTGACGGGATCCGGTGTAAACCACAGCGGCACGACGGTTGGAAACTTAGGATAATAATTCAACCATTAATATTGTGGTTGCTTCAGAGTGAAGGATTGTTACCTTTCCAAAGTGTCAATGCAGGGAGGTCATCAACTTGTGAACTTCCGCCCTCGTTCTCGCCGCACCCATTTCCTTGACCTTCGTTAGTGAGACAGTTCTGTCACAGCCTTGACCCCTTATCGTTCGAGATCTTCTGCTAAATCGCTTTGATCAGAATTTTTCAGTATTTATTCGAAATCTAGATTTCATACTGGAAATAACAGCAATTAAAAAACCGAAAACTCGGGTATTTCAGAAAACGGTTGTTTTGGACGGTTTTAACGGTCAGGTTAAACTGGAGACATAAAAAACCGGTATAACCGGAAACCGGTTATTTCACAGATAACTGCCACAGCTACTTTGAAGCTTCCTGTCAGATGCGATCTTTGTGCTGGAGCAGGATTCAAACCCGGAACTTCTACCTTTACTCGTCACTCGTCCTCAGGTCTTCACTTTCGGCAGTACCCCAAGTCCTACTTTCCATTCTTCACAGTTAACTTTACCAGCATACCTTGCGCGACTAGCATCTACATCTGCACTTACATCTACATGAATACCCTGCAATTAATAATTAAGTCACTAGCAGACTGCTTATCGGAACACCTTCAAGCTATTTCTCTACTGTTCCATTCTCCAGCAGCGCGCCGAAGAATCGAACACTTAAATCTCTCCGTGCAAGATCTGGTTCCTCTTATTGCTCTGAACAGCCAAAGAAACTGATATGGACATGCGTACTGAAATACAGAGGTATGTAAACAGGCAGAATACGGAGCAGCGGTCGGCATCGCCTGTGTAAGATAAGTGTCTAGCGCATTTGTTAGATCGGTTACCTCTGCTACAACGGTGGGTTATCAAGATTTAAATGAGTGTTACAGTCGGAGTACGAGCGATGGGACACAGCGTCTCCGAGGCAGCGATGAAGTTGGGATTTTCCCGTACGACCATTTCGGAGTGTACCTTGAGTATCAGTATAACACAAATCTCCGACATCGCTGCGGCCGGAAAAAGATCGTGCAAGAACGCGACCAACGACGACTGAAGAGAATCGTTCAACGTGACGGAAGTGCAACCCTTCCGCAAATTGCTGCAGATTTGAGCTTTGGGCCAAGTGTCAGCGTGCAAACCATTCAAAGGAACATCATCGATATGAGCTTTCGGAGCCGAAGGTTCAGTCGTGTACCCTTCATGACTGCACGACATAAAGCTTTACGCCGCGCTTGGGCCCTTCAACACCGACATTAGACTGTCGCTAACTGGAAACTTGTTGCCTGCTCGAGCGGATGGACGTGTACGCTTGTGGAGACAACCTCATGAATCCATGGACTCTGCGTGTCAGCGGGGGACTGTTCGAGCTGGTGGAGGCTCTGTAATGGTGTGGGGCGTGTGCAGTTGGAGTGATATGGGACCCCTGATACGTCTAGATCTTATATGTTACACATATACCCGTAGCCATTCATTCCGGTGGGCAATTCCAGCAGGACAACACATCCAGAATTTCTAGAGAGTGGCTCTAGGAACACCATTCTGAGTTTAAAGACTTCCGCTCACCACCAAACTCCCCATACATGAACATCATTGAATGCTTCTGGATGCCTTGCAACGTGCTGTTCAGAAATGTCCACCCCGTTGTACTACACTCATGCTCGTAAATTAGGATAATTGTAGAATGTGGTGCCATACAACGTGGCACTACACAAATCTGGCGCTAATAGCATAGGCATATAGGGTATACACATGACACAGATCTGTAAGTCCACGGTATTGGCGATAAGTTGAGCAAAACAGTAGCGTTTTGTAGCACATGTGTTTCCGGTCGAAACACATGTGCTACAAAACGCTACTGTTTCCTGCGCATGTACACCGACATCAGAATGGGATATGATCACCACGCACACGTGCACAGGCCGCACAATGGGTTGGCATACTCTGGATCAGGTGGTCAAGCAGCTGCTGAGGTATAGCCTCCCATTCTTGCACCAGTGCCTGTCGAAGCTCCTGAAGGGTCGTAGGTGTTTGAAGACGTGCAGCGATACGTCGCTGGAGAGCATCCCAGACGTGCTCTATTGGGTTAGGTCTGGAGAACAGGCAGTCCACTCCATTCGTCTGATATCTTCTGTTTCAAGGTACTCCTCCACGACGGCAGCTCGGTGGGGCCGTGCATTATCGTCCATCAGGAGAAGGTGGGAGCCACTGCACCCTGAAAAGTCGGACATATTGGTGCAAAATGGTGTCCTGATACACCTGATCTGGTACAGTTCCTCTGTCAAAGACATGCAGGGGTGTACGTGCACCAATCACAATCCCACCCCACACCATCAAACCACGACCTCCATACAGGTCCCTTTCAAGGACATTAAGGGGTTTGTATCTGGTTCCTGGTTCATGCCAGATGAAAACCCTGCGAGAATCGCTGTTCAGACCGTACCTGCACTCGTCCGTGAAAACCTGGGACCAAAGTTCCAGTGATCATATACTGTGTTCTTGACGCCAAGCTTTACTGGCTCTCCTGTGACCAGGGATCAATGGAATGCACCTTGCAGGTCTCCGGGCGAATAAATCATGTCTGTTCAGTCGTCTGTAGACTGTGTGTCTGAAGACAACCGTTCCAGTGGATGCAGTAAGGTCCTGAGCAAGGCTACCTGCAGTACTCCGTGGCCGACTGCGGGCACTGATGGTGAGATATCGGTCTTCTTGTGGTATTGTACACTGTGGACGTCCCGTACTATAGCGCCTGGACACGTTTCCTGTCTGCTGGAATCGTTGCCATAATCTTGAGATCTTTGTGGCACACGGAGGGCCCGTGCTACGACCTGCTGTGTTTGACCAGCCTCCAGTCACCCTAGTATTCTGCCCCTCATAACGAAATCAGTATGTGTTCTTTGAGCCATTTTCAACACACACTCAACATTAGCCCGTCTGAAAACGTCTCCTCACTTACTCGCTGCACCGTACTCTGAGATGCACCGACACACCTCTGCTTATGTGGACTTCTGCCAACGCCACCGTGCGACGACCGCAGGTGAAATGCACCACATGGTAATACCCCGAAGTGATTTAAACGCGCACACCGTCCACCAGACCGTTATTTCACCATGTATCAGCATTATCCTTAATTTATGAGCATGAGTATATTACGGATTTATGGACAGCCCTGCAGGATTGATGGTATGAGATCCCTCCAGCACTACTCAGACATTACTGGAGACCATGCTACGTCCTGTTGCGGCAGTTCCTCGTGCTCGTGGTTGCCCTACACGATATTAGTTAGGCAGGTGTAGGAGCTCTTCAGTGTATATCGATGTACTGGGCGATCAAAAAGTCAGTATAAATTTGAAAAGGGAATAGATCACGAAATAATGCAGGTAGAGAGGTACAAATTGACACACATGCTTGGAATGACATGGGGTTTTATTAGAACCAAAAAAATACAAAAGTTCAAAAAATGTCCGATAGATAGCGCTTCATCTGATCAGAATAGCAATAATTAGCATAACAAAGTAAGACAAAGTGAAACGTCCCCTTAGAAAAATTAATGAATTACTGTGCTGATAAACCTCTTAGATTGTTTGATTTTCAAACAGGTGAGGAGAACTGAACGTACTCAGACATTTCGCTCTTTACCTATTCTGATCAACACTCAACTGACACACAATATTTTTAGCGCAACGCAATCTGACATTCAATAATTTCTACAAAAGAATGGTCCTGACTAACATTAACCTATACCTTTCACAAATCACTTACAAAAATCATCGTTACTCAAACTACTGCAATACAGCGAGCGCCAATACTGCCAGCTAAATAAAAGATTCTAGCTACTGAAGTCACTAACTACTGAAAGGCATAGTTCGCAAATGAAAGATTTTGATAAAGAACAAACAATGTATTTACCTCAATAGTGTTCAAAAGTCATAATATATATATCAGTTCATGATATCCAGTATTACGAATTTACTCTTTCTGATGGACACACGTCCAGAACGTGCGCTCTCAAAATTCTGCCATCTCTCTCCCCACATCCACCACTGCTGGCGGCTCACCTCCAACTGCGCAACGCTACGCGCTGTTCACGTCGAACCGCCCAACACTACAATAGCAAATATTCCAACAAAGCAAACCCTCCACAGACTGCACACAGCACAGCTAGTGATTTTCATACAGAGCGCTACGTGGTGTTACCAATATAAAAACCTAAACAGCCTACTTACAAAAGCAAAGATGATGTTCTTTACAGGAAATGCTCAATATGTCCACCATAATTCCTCAACAATAGCTGTAGTCCAGAAATAATGTTGTGGACAGCACTGTAAAGCATGTTCGGAGTTATGGTGAGGCATTGGCGTCGGATGTTGTCTTTCAGCATCCCTAGAGATGTCGGTCGATCACAATACTCTTGCGACTTCACGTAACCCCAAAGCCAATAATCGCACGGACTGAGGTCTGGGGACCTGGGAGGCGAAGCACGACGAAAGTGACGGCTGAGCACACGATCATCACCAAAGGACCCGCGCAAGAGATCTTTCACGCATCTAGCAATTTGTTTTTTTTTTTTTTGTTTTTTTTTTTTTTTGTTTTTTGTTCTAATAAAACCCCATGTCATTTCAAGCATGTGTGTCTATTTTTACCTGTCTATCTATATTATTCCTTGGTTTATTAAGTTTTCAAGTTTATACTGGCTCTTTGATCACCCGGTATTTGGAACATGTCCATATGTTATAAACAGCCCTAGTTCTGGGTTCGAGGCTCCAGTGTCAATCTGCTAGAATGTTTCAGAACAGGGCACAGTGCGCCACGGAGAGGAGGATTCACTCTCGATTCAGACGCATTGTTTCGCGCGCCTAGGCCTCCTCAGACAGCCCCACTTGCTGGAGGAGACGTCAGCGTGGAAACTGGGCGCCGTCAGAAGCGGCGTCCTCCGCGCTGATAAATGATGCGCAGGCACCCTCCGCCAGGCACCGGCGCAGCCTTTGGGAGGCCCGGCTGGCGTCATCTGAATTTCTAATGCCCGGCCTTCCTTCCACTGCTCCGGGCGCTGAGTCATTCCTGCGCGGGCTGCTCAGCTCCGCAGCCGCCAACAGACTGCTCCAGCGGCCGGCCACCTACAACGGCGCGCTCATCCTGCCTCCAACCCCCGGCCGGCTCTTAATTTGTCATCGCGCGCGCAGTCAAAGGAGGCGACAGCGGGGCCACTACTGTTGGCCAGGTCCTTTTCTCCTGGCTATCTGTCCCAGACAGTACCGAGAAAAACAGCCCCCTGGCGGCAGCGGTACGTCTTTGATGTGGATCTGTCGCAAAACTAATAGGGGCGTCTATTAGAACTGAGCGTTTCTCGACAGCAGAAATGTGTATTCCTGGTGTATGTCTGGTGGATATCGTGCTACGTTGGAACTGAGGCTGTTGGTGATTTAAAGTTAATCGTAGTAATCGAACAAAGACTGGAGTCCGTGTAGCAGCTGCGGGAAGAGCGTGGCGGCTTGCTAAGCGAAGGGGCCCGTGTTCGATTCCTGGCTCGGTCGGAGACATTCTTCGCTCGGGGACTGGGTGTTGTGATATCCTCACGTTCGTATTGTCGTAACTGACAAGAAAATCCTGTCCAGTTCACTGTAGTACCCTCTCTCCGTCACTGAGATCGCTGAAAGGGCACGAAACAAAGGCCAATAAATTGAAATAAAAAAAATTGACTCAGTTTGAAGAGATATGAAATCAAAATATTAAATTAAGTAGGCAAATAAAAGAGAACTTAGTCCGTCCACCGTTCACAAGCTTTCTCGAAAAGTGATAAGTGGTTGAATAGTACAAAAAGCACCCATATTCTCCTACTGACTTTAATTTTTTGAAACTCTTCTCAAATATCATGTAATTGGGTATCATTCCACTGTTTGGGCGTTACGAAAAGAGAGTACTAAACAATGAAAACTGAGATTGAAGAATTCTGTTTTTGTGTAATTTGTCTGTTGTCAAGTGCTATAAGCATATAAAGCGATATTGCATAGACACAGGCAGCAGATCAGGTCTTACTGACCAGGGAATAGCAGTGACATATACATCGAATTACCACCCATCAGGAAATCCCACAGATCTTTACATACGGGAAATTGGAAGTTTATGCTGCACGTATTGTAGTACCATCATAGTTGATGAGGAGATATTATGGAAAATATTGAGGATGTGATGAACACAGTACCTCATGTTGTAACTGGGTTTCCCAAACATGAGATTACGAAGGGAGAGATATCCTTGAGTTTTACAGAGGACTGATTGTTGTTTCCCCCTAGGGATGAGATGAGTTGGGATGAAAAGAAGACTAAGAGAATTAGTGGAAATAAGGTTAGAGGAGAGGTAGAGATGGCATGTTGAGAAGATAAGAAAGGTCGAGGTCAAGGTGGGAGACTTGTGAAATCTAAGGAGACTAACAATGAGATATCAAAGTTTTTTATGTGTATTATGGTCCGTTTGAGGTAGTGGGAATACCTCATCCAAATGCATATTATCTGGTGTATCCAAAGTCAACGAAGAAGGTTGGTTTAAAAAATATAGTAGATTTGAAATCATATAGACCCAGAGTGTGAGACCTCAGGTGATTCACTACACCTTGGTGAATATGTGCCGTAGTGCGCACAGCGTCCCGAGCCATAGTAGTGCTATTTCTTCTTTAGTTTTCTGCACTGCTGCCTACTCTTTTACTATTCTTTATATCTATCAAAACAACTCTTCAACTGTCAACCTATGAATTTTCTAGTTTATTACTGTTACCATAATTTCCTTCCTCTTTTATTATTTCACAGAAGATGGAGACAAATGTTTAATCTTCTAAAGCAAATGAAGCATTGTACGTAACCGCTACGTTACTTCATAAGCATATTTTCTGACTAGGGTTGGCACCATTCTGCAACAGAACGGATGTCCGGTGACGTGAGCGAGAAATTGCCGTGTAGACTAGATCTTGCACACTGCACGGACATACTTATCTTAAGCCACGACGCAACGAAACAGGGACATTTTTGTCTCAGCAGTGCTGTACCAAATGGTTCAAATGGCTCTGAGCACTATGCGACTTAACTTCTGAGGTCATCAGTCGCCTAGAACTTAGAACTTAGTAAACCTAACTAACCTAAGGACATCACACACATCCATGCCCGAGGCAGGATTCGAACCTGCGAGCGTAGCGATCGCTCGGCTCCAGACTGTAGCGCCTAGAACCGCACGGCCACTCCGGCCGGCTAGTGCTGTACCATTTGTTATGCCAACTGTGTGTTGCCCGTTTCTATTGGCATTGTTTTTAAAATAGCACTGATCACTTTTCTCTTTTCCTGTAATAACGCAATATTTCAAATAAATGAAAATTTTACTAACGAAAGGTTATCCCTTTTTTTTTTTAAAAAAAAGGTTTATTTAAAAACTAAAAATTTCAGCACCACTGCTATGCCTAACTGATATTTCGGTTTTTTACTGCGTTATTAGTAAAAAATAAAAAATCGCCTTTTATAACCGAGATCAATCAAGAACCGGGAAGTACCGGTTATTCAGAGCTAAAATACCGGTATCGGTTTTAACCTATCCTTTCTTCCAATAACTAGTTCCGGTGTGTAAGAAGGGTCAGCAACACCGACACGCAGAACTGTAGACATATACCTATGAAGTCGATTTGTGGCGGCAGCCGGCCGGGGTGGCCGTGCGGTTCTAGCGCTACAGTCTGGAACCGCGTGACCGCTACGGTCGCAGGTTCGAGTCCTTCCTCGGGCATGGATGTGTGTGATGTCCTTAAGTTAGTAAGGTTTAAGTAGTTCTAAGTTCTAGCGGACTGATGAGCTTAGAAGTTAAGTCCCATAGTGCGCAGAGCCAAATGAACCTTTTCTTTTTGTGGCGGCATTATGGAGGAAATACACTACTGCACATCAAAATTGCTACACCAATAACAAATGCAGATGTTAAACGGGTATTCATTGGACAAATATATTATACTAGAACTGACATGTGATTACATTTTCACGCAATTTGGGTGCATAGATCCTGAGATATCAGTACCCAGAACAACCACCTCTGGCCGTAATAACGGCCTTGATACGCCTGGGCATTGATTCAAACATAGCTTGGATGGCGTGTACAGGTACAGATGCCCATGCAGCTTCGACACGATACCACAGTTCATCAAGAGTAGTGACTGGCGTATTGTGACGAGCCAGTTGCTCGGCCGCCATTGAACAGACGTTTTCGATTGGTGAGAGATCTGGAGAAAGTGCTGACCAGGGCAACAGTCGAACAATTTCTGTATCCAGAAAGGCCCGTACAGGACCTGCAGCATGCAGTCGTGCATTATCCTGCTGAAATGTAGGGTTTCGCAGGAATCGAATGAAGGGTAGAGTCACGGGTCGTAACACATCTGAAATGTAACGACCACTGTTCAAAGTGCCGTCAATACGAACAAGAGGTGACCGAGACATGTAACCAATGGCACCCCGTACCATCACGCCGTGTGATACGACAGTATGGCGATGACGAATACAGGTTTCCAACGGGCGTTCACCGCGATGTCGCCAAACACGGATGCGACCATCACGATGCTGTAAACAGAAACTGCATTGATCCGAAAAAAAATGACGTTTTGCCATTCGTGCACCCAGGTTCGTCGTTGACTACACCATCGCAGGCGCTCTTGACTGTAATGCAGCGTCAAGGGTAACCGCAGCCACGGTCTCTGAGCTGATAGTCCATGCTGCTGCAAACGTCGTCGAACTGTTCGTGCATATGATTGTTGTCTTGCAAACGTCCCCATCTGTTGACTCAGGGATCGAGACGTCGCTGCACGATCCGTTACAGCCATGCGGATGCCTGTCATCTCGACTGCTAGTGATACGAGGCCGTTGGGATCCAGCACGGCGTTCCGTATTACCCTCCTGAACCCACCGATTCCATATTCTGCTAACAGTCGTTGGATCTCGACCAACGCGAGCAGCAATGTCGCGATACGATAAACCGCCATCGCGATAGGCTACAATCCGATCTTTATCAAAGTCGGAAACGCGATGGTACGCATTTCTCCTCCTTACACGAGGCATCACAACAATGTTTCACCAGGCAACGCCGATCAACTGCTGTTTGTGTATGAGGAATCGGTTGGAAACTTTCCGCATGTCAGCACGTTGTAGGTGTCGCCACAGGCGCCAACCTTGTGTGAATGCTCTGAAAAGCTAATCATTTGCAAATCACAGCACCTTCTTCCTGTCGGTTAAATTTCGCGTCTGTAGCACGTCATCTTCGTGGTGTCGCAATTTTAATGGCCAGTAGTGTAAACGATGATGATGTTTGGCTTGTGGGGCACACAGGCGACCTACACATAACAAATACAACATGTTCTGCGCCCAATTTGTGTTTCTCACCGTAGCGTTGTTTCGTTGTGTGCAGTCACCAAAACTCAACTGTCAGTTATATTAAGATTTTAGACAAAAGAAGCAGCATTGTGGTTCTAGGCGCTTCAGTCTGGAACCGCGCGACCGCTACGGTCGCAGCTTCGAATCCTGCCTCGGGCATGGATGTGTCTTGTCCTTACGTTAGTTAGGTTTATGTAGTTCTACGTTCTAGGGGACTGATGACCTCAGATGTTAAGTCGCATAGTACTCAGAACCATTTGAACCAGCATTACACTCACTCGTCTTGTATGATGAAAGATTTGTTTTACAACAATCATTAGACTTACACACTTCGAGTCTCATACGGGACACACCAGACGCAACTTCGAGCTCGCACTCTCTGTTAAGCATCCCATACAAACGTCCGATGGCTACAGAGACTTAAACCGTGAAATGGGGAAGGGAGGTTACAACTTCCATACAGTACTGTGCTCAAGACGCTCATTCAGCAATTAGGACCTGTGTTTGGTGCTATTAGATTTCTTTTTGGGGTTGTGTATCGTAATCGGTAAAAATGGAGTCCCTTATGATTACTTTGTTGTCCGCCTGTCTGCCTGTCCGTTTGTTCCCTTTCTTCTCAGGTGTTTTTATGGATTGAGAGCTATTGGCAAAGGACGCACTGCAGCAGAAACGATGTGTGCTGTGATGAATATTCCATGCCCACCTCGTAAAATCGACAAGTATGCAACATTTATTGGAGCTGCTGTGGAATCTGTTGCATGTGAGTCAATGAAGGATGCTGCAAACGAAGCTGTTGAAATAAATGATGGTATGACTGACATACAAGTAGCTTTTGACGGCACTTGGCAGAAGTGTGGCTACAGTTCTAAGAATTGTGTTGCTACGGTGGCCAGTGTGGATACTGGAAAGGTAATAGATACTCAGATTTTAACCAAACCTTGCTATAAGTGTAAATCATGGAATGAAGAAGGGCATATCTGTAACAGAAATTATGAACGAACAAGTGGTGGTATGGAGGCCTCTGCAGCTGTTAAAATTTTTAGTCGATCTGTGGGCAAAAGGGGAGTGTGTTTCACTTAGTTCTTAGGTGATGGAGACTCAAAACCATATAACAGTGTAGTAGCTGCTCAGCCGCATGGTGAGAAGATTATTACAAAACTGGAATGTGTTGGTCATGACCAGAAAAGGATGGGCACCAGGTTGAGGAAGTTGAAACAAAGTTTGAGAGACAAGATACTTTCTGATGGTAAAACCATAAGAGGCAGGCTGACAGACAAAATGATTGATTTTAGATTAGAAATAATACTCAAGATTTGTTGAAAACGAAGCAGGCAGTGTGGGCTACCCTATTCCGCAACCTGTCAGCTCATGAAAAACCAGTACACCACCTTTGCCCTCCTGGACCTGAATCATGGCGCCGCAATGGCCCAGTACTCAAACACTTCATACAGCCATAAAAATTCAATCCCAGCAACAGTCATGGATATCATAAAACCTATTAACAGAGACCTGGCAAATCCTGAATTACTGAAGAAATATCTGCATGGTCAGGCTCAAAATGCCAATGAGTCGTTCAGTAATCTAATATGGACTCGCTTACCAAAAAATGTTTTTGTTGGATAGAAGACACTAAAGTGGGAGGCCAGTGATGCTATTATAACTTTTAATGATGGCAACATTGGTTAGGTGAAAGTGCTGCAGCATATGGGAATTAATCCTGGAGCAAACTGCATCACAGAACTTGAACGGATGGACAAGGTTCGCATTGATAAAGCACAGTTGACCACTAAGGAGTCCAGAAAGAAGAAAAACTTGGAATAAGATCGAGAGGATGATATACGGTATGGTGCAGGGTGTTTCTCAGTGACTAAAAAGAAAAAATTAAGCATATATTAAGTGAGTTACAGTGATTTGAAACTTTAGAAGCCGTTCCTGAAAATCTGAATTTTCTGTTGTAGTTTTCCCTAAATCTCAGAAACCACTTAGAGTATTCAAATTTTAAGGGAATAGCAACATACGTATCCTGAGTCTACTGAACTAAAAGAAGAACGTAATGTTATGTATAATCAAAATTACTTAGGATAACTTACAAAAAAATATACATAATTTTAGCAGTGTAAGCCGGTTCGTGTGGCCGAGCGATTCTAGGCACTTCAGTCCGGAACCTCGCTGCTGCTACGGTAGCAGGTTCGAATCCTGCCTCGGGCATGGGTGTGTGTGGTGTCCTTAGGTGAGTTAGGTTTAAGTAGTGCTAAGTTCTAGGGGACTGATGACCTGAGATGTTAAGTCCCATAGTGCTCAGAGCCATTTGAACCATTTTTTTTTAACTGTGTAATTAAGAAATTGTATTTCCGAAAGCAGTGCCTGAAATGCAACTATTGTAATTCAGTAGACTCAGAACATACAGTTTAATGTCTTGCAGAAGTTTCATGCCAATGGCTGCAGTGGTTCCTGAAATCAGGGAAACCAAGTCACTAAATTTAACATTGTCGGGATAGGGCGCTCCAACTACACTTGTTAAACGAAAGCTACGGATAAAATCAACATCGAAACTTCCTGGCAGATTAAAACCTTGTGTCGGACCGAGACTCGAACTCAGGACCTTTGCTTTTCGCGGGTAAGTGCTCTACCAACTGAGCTACCCAAGCACGACTCACGCACTATCCTCACAGCCGTACTTCTGCCAGTATCTCGTCTCCTACCCTCCAAACTTAACAGAAGCTCTCCTGCGAACCTTGCAGAACTAGCACTCTTGAAAGAAAGGATATTGCGGAGACATGGCTTAGCCACAGCCTGGGGGATGTTTCCTGAATGGCATTTCCACTCTGCAGCATAGGAGACGAGATACCGGCAGAAGTAAAGCTGTGAGGACAGGGCGTGAGTCGTGCTTGGGTAGCTCAGTTGGTAGAGCACTTGCCCGCGAAAGGCAAAGGTCCCGAGTTCGAGTCTCGGTCCGGCACACAGCTTTAATCTATCAGGAAGTTTCATATCAGCGGACGCTCATTCAAGATCAATATCTTCTGCTAATTTCAAGTTTATATCCTTAGCGATCACTGCTGGGCAATAATTAGTTGGTTGGTTGGTTTTGGGGAAGGAGGCCAGATAGCGAGGTCATCGGTCTCATCGGATTAGGGAAGGAAGTCGGCCGTGCCCTTTCAAAGGAACCATCTGGGCATTTGCCTGGAGCGATTTAGGGAAATCACGGAAAACTAAATCAGGATGGCCGAACGCGGGATTGAACCGTCGTCCTCCCGAATGCGGGTCCAGTGTCTAACAACTGCGCCACCTCGCTCGGTAATAATTAGTTAGTGAGTGGGTCAATCAGTGGGGACATAGCCTTTTATACGTAAAGAATAAGTTTGTACGGAATATTCAGAGCGTACGTCCTCACACTCTTGTCCGGTTTTTTAGAAATGACGTTGCTCAAGGTGACCCGAAAACGCATTCCTCGGCTGCGAACCGTGTCCAGTGCCCCTGGACGTAACAGAAAGTGCTGTGTCGGAAAACGCTACGTTAGGAAGTCGGATGTCGCAGTTTAAGAGCGGTCGTGGTGACGTATCGCGTGGTGCTGTGTCGTGGGGGCGACTCACAGGACAAATTGCAACGATAGTCGCTGGGACACGTGGAGATGGAGCCACGTGGGCGGCGATCCATCAGGGCCGGCCAGACCCTCCCCCACCCTCCCTGTGCTGTGCTGGCTCCTCTGTCCCTCCCTCCCTCCCTCCCACAACTCCCATCGGTCACCGCGCGCGATCGCCGGCATTTGTCAGGGCAGGCGACTACGGACCTGCCATGAATGTCGATATGGCCGTTACTTACAGGGGGGAAACGGAGTGCCGTAAGATCTTCCCGCGAGTAGCCTCGGCCGGCGAGTCGAGTCACAGAGATATCGGCACGCTGATTGTGGAGACTGACCAGCATGTTACACAGTACACGAACTATTTTCAGTGCTTATGTGGTATTGTGAAGGTGGCAGGGGTAAAATACAGGGAGCGAAAGGCTATTTACAATTTGTACAGAAAGCAGATGGCAGTTATAAGAGTCGAGGGACATGAAAGGGAAGCAGGGGTTGGGAAGGGAGTGAGACAGGGTTGTAGCCTCTCCCCGATGCTATTCAATCTGTATATTGAGCAAGCAGTAAAGGAAACAAAAGAAAAGTTCGGAGTAGGTATTAAAAGCCATGGAGAAGAAATAAAAACTTTGAGGTTCGCCGATGACATTGTAATTCTGTCAGAGACGGCAAAGGACTTGGAAGAGCAGTTGAACGGAATGGACGGTGTCTTTAAAGGAGATGAACATCAACAAAAGCAAAACGAGGATAAATGTAGTCGAGTTAACTTGGGTGATGCTGAGGGAATTAGATTAGGGAATGAGACATAGTAATAAAGGAGTTTTGCTATTTGTGGAGCAAAATAACTGATGATGGTCGAAGTAGAGAGGATATAAAATGTAGACTGGCAATGGCAAGGAAAGCGTTTCTGAAGAAGAGAAGTTTGTTAACATCGAGTATAGATTTAAGTGTTAGGATGTCGTTTCTGAAAGTATTTGTGTGGAGTGTAGCCACGTATGGAAGTGAAACACGGACGATAAATAGTTTGGACAAGAAGAGAACAGAAGCTTTCGAAATGTGGTGCTACAGAAGAATGCTGAAGATTAGATGGGTAGATCACATAACTAATGAGGAGGTATTGAATAGAATTGGGGAGAAGAGGAGTTTGTGGCACAACTTGAGTAGAAAAAGGGATCGGTTGGTAGGACATGTTCTGAGGCATCAAGGGATCACCAATTTAGTTCTGGAGGGCAGCGTCGATGGTAAAAATCGTAGAGGGAGACCAAGAGATGAATACACTAAGCAGATTCAGAAGGATGCAGGTTGCAGTAGGTACTGGGAGATAGGATAGCGTAGCATGGAGTGCTGCATCAAACCAGTCTCAGGACTGAAGACCACAACAACAACAAGAACAACAACATGTGGTAATACCGATTTGCAATATCTGTACCGTCGTTCATTCTCCACACTCTACTGCAGTATACGACGCAAAGAGGTGGACTCTCCGAGTAGTGCAGCAGATCCACGTGGCATCGACTCAACAGTTGGCTGGAAGTCCCTGCATACCTACTGAGCGTTGCTGTCACTATAGCTCCTCGCTGTTGGGCCATATGGCGAGCGACACTCAGGCTTGGATCCTACAGCTGCGTGGGACGTCTACAGACGTTTCTTAGAGTATTTCCGGGTCCATCCATACCTGTTATTAGAAAAATTACAAGCATCGACAACATCCTTATTCCGACGCTTTACATAGCCCGCAAACATACTGCTTCTTACAAGATAAATCTTGCGCAAATACTGTGATGCTACAGTTCGGGAAGTTCTGACCAATAAAATAGGATTCCAGCGGTCCTTATTGCCTCATGTTGTCCACGAATGGAGTAAGAATTTGTGGAAGGTGGAGGGAAGTACAGACGGTGGTTGAACCGTGGTGCGCCTTTTCTGCCACACCAGCTCTTTGGCAGGACTATCGGTTACCCAGCTGTATTACGATCTTTGCCCCTGTCGAGATCTGCAGGCGGGTATTCGCGGTAGCACAGTTGGTCGCCGGACTCGCTGGGACGTGCTTGAGGGGACGATGGAGAAAAACACGCGGGCTCGGGCAGCGGCGGCGCGTGGCGCCACGTTCTGCTCCGGTGCACAGAAGCTGTGACGTGCCGTCTGATAGGAAGTGACTCTTGGCGTTTAGGTGTTGTTTGGACGACTGGTCTGCTGCTTCAGGCACTTAAGTTAAGTCACCTTTGCCCAGGGCAGCCTGGGGTCACTGCCCGTTTGATAAAAATGTAACCTATTTCATGTATTTTTTTTTTTAAGTTTTAAATTTGTTGAGAATGAATTGTAATTATAGTCACGTGTTGTGCTGACTGACTTTGTGGGTTCAAAACGAACCGATGCTTTTCGTAAATCACCTTCATATTGTAAATTTTATTTAAAAAATTGTGCCATTTCTTTAAATCAGCATCAGACTGTAATTTATTTGAAATCTCTGTGAGTCATCTCTTTAACTCTGTTGGTTATTGCTATCTGCTGTCTTTGAAATGCCCCCTTAGAAAAATTTATGAATTACTGTGCTAATAAACCCCTTACGGTATTTGATTTTCAAACTGCTGAGCAAAACTGAACGTACTCGGACATTTCTCTCTTTACTTCTGATCAACAATAAACTGACAAACAATATCTTTAGCGCAACGCAATCTGACTTCCAATAATCCCTACAAAAGAATGGCCCTGACTAACATTAACCTATACCTTTCACAAATCACTTACCTCACAAAAATCTTCGTTACTCAAACTACTGCAATACAGCGAGCGCCAATGAAAGATTTTGATAAAGAACAAACAATGTATTTATCTTAATAGTGTTCAAAAGTCATTATATATATATATATCAGTTCATGATATCCAGTATTACAAATTTACTCTTTCTGGTGCACACACGTCCAGATCGTCCGCTCTTAAAATTCTGCCATCTCTGTCCCCACATTCACCGCTGCTGGCGGCTCACCTCCAACTGCGCAACGCTACGCGCTGTTAACATCCAGCTGCCCAACACTACACTAGCGAATATTCGAACAATGCCAACCAGCCACAGCTAGTGATTTTCATACAGAGCGCTACGTGGTGTTACCAACATGAAAACCTAAACAGCCTACTTACATCTTGAATGAGAAACAAGATATCTGTAATATTTTATAAAAGATGGCCAAGTTGATTGTCTCTTTCCAGTTCGAATCAACAATGAATTTGGTAGTTGTTGTTTAAGGAGTGACATTACAGGGGCGTTGACCTTCCATCCTAAGTGTACCGCTCATCCCCACTTCCTAAATTACAGTGATGTACCATCTGTTACACACAGTACTGTGGCTTTCGTAGTTGATGTACGGTTGATGGAATGGCTTCGAAGAGTCTTCCGCAGGCCGAGGATATCGAAACCTCTGACGCATGACGCAGCTGGAGGACGCATCTGTGTTATTTATAGACAAAGCAACCCACGTGGCTTAACGCGACGCCTTTGAGTCCGGGCATCTAGCTGGCACCGTGCCGACCCGAGGACTCCATCCATTATCATCTGGACACAGGTGTGGATTGGAGATGGGTAGTTCGCGAACGAACGGGTGCAAAGGAACAGTTCACCAAGATGAACGAAAGGACCGAGGAACGAATTCCAAGGAACGATCGGTTCATAGTTCACCTCGGTCGCGGCGCTCTACTTATAGTTCCCGGGAACGAGGAACGATCGGTTCACAGTTCACTTTGATCGCGGCGCTCTACTTATAGTTCCCAGGAGCGAGGAACGATCGGTTCGTAGTTCACTTCGGTCGCGGCGGTCTACTTACAGTTCCCGGGAACGAGGAACGATCGGTTCATAGTTCACTAGTTCACCTCGGTCGCGGCGGTCACTTCGGCAGTTCTCGTTCCAGCCTCGGTCGCGTGCTCGTCCCAGTCTCGGTCTCCCTCGGCCGCACTCGTCGTTCTCCGCATGACCACCTGTCTCAGTTCCACTGCCGACTGCTCCTAGTTAGTTCAGTATCCAGTTGTTCATTTTGTTCACTGCGCTCGCCTATTTTAGATGTGTTCCAAAGTGTTATTGCACTTGGTTCTGGCTATTCAGCGTCCACGACCGGTAATCAAAAAGTATTTTATAGTTACGTATATTACGTAAAAATTACGTTGTATGTAATAGGTACGTCTTTTCAGGTAAGAAATGGGCATATCAGCTCACTTCATTATATCGATGAACAGCAGAAGACATAAGAAGGCAAGTATTTTTTGTTATTCATATATTTTTTGGTTTCATCGACTTGATTTAGCAGCTAACTTTCAATAATTTGCTTAATTTTTAGTGTAAGAAAATTCATATAAAACGATTTTCGTGTATCTTTCATACATAAAACATTACATTTAGGAACGCTCTAATTATTTTTAAGTTTGGTTTTTTCCAATTTGCATTACCTGTTAGTTTGGTTTCTTTGAAAAAAAAAAAGTGGGATGTGGGTCATTTTGGCTCAGTAGGAAAAGCGGTGCCTCTCCGTTTGAAAAGACATAGACTGCCATAAAATCGTATTTACTTATTATCTCAAAAACGTTTGTACAGAAGCAGCTTTCAAACCAAAAACTTTATTACTGTGAACTTTATTATTATTATTATTATGCTGCATTAACTTTAATAATGCAACATAAAAACCTAATTTTTACTAAGCGTGTGACGCAAGTATGAGAATATCACATTTCATTTTATGCTTCCATAAAGGTTCTACTTCACCTACGAACTCAGAGACAACGTGAAGTATATATAGGGTGTAAACGATTATTGTTTACAACGTTGCATAGCTATGTAGTGGAAGTCGAAACGAAGAATTTTATACAAGACATTTGTGGTCTATAAAGTTGGGAAAGAGCCACCAACAGGTTTACAAGACTACATGAGCCATAGCCCATGCGCGTCGCGTGAGATTTTCATGTTCTCTTCTCCAGCTCTCTACACATCGTCATCGATTGTTCCGCCATTGTTGCTTGCATTAGCTTGTTATTTCTTCACTGCCTAATTATTACATGTATGTCTGTTTGTTGTATCTGCTCGTAACGGGTAACACATCGTCCGTAATTGGCGAGCAGTCTGTACTCGGTCCGGTTTTCCGTACGCCACCCTATATTATTTCCCTGCCATCAGCCATACAAGGCTACGATTGGCTAAACGAGAGGTTCTGCAGAATCACAGAAATTACTTCTAAAAGTGTGTAAGAATTCTGTAATGAGTAAAAACTCTATACTCCAGGGGGGAAGCAAGTGCCCCCTCTTGGTGCCCTCCATCCTTCAGTCACCTACACTACTAGTTTTCAGTTTTTCATAAGAACCATATACCAAGCACAAATGAACGGTGAACGAGTAATAATTAAGGGTTCCCAAAAAAGAACGAGTTTGCTCGTCTCTGGTGTGGATGTGGATGCGCCAGCTCACTCAGATTCTCACAAGACGCCGCCTGCAGGCGAGTGTCTGCACTTCGGGACGCTGCTACTTCCGTAAAGCCGTGGTCACACGGGACGTGTTTCTCGTAGGTACACGCGTCAAGGCGTGGTCTACACCGTGGCTGACGCACGCTTCATCACACGTAACGTGCTCCTCGTCACCATTTGCTATTGCAGTGCTCTCCAGCGGCAGTTGTCGGCTAAGGCGCGCCAACGCTACTGTTTCACTGACAAAATGTAAGCGCGTAAAACTGCTGCGTTGTTCCCTAGTCATCTTGTTTTGTCGTATACGTAAATAAAATCTTCGGCATCCGTGAACGTCACACAAGACAGAAAGTTCCATCTCAAGTCAGCACGGGAGGACGACTGTTCAATCCCGTCTCCGGCCATCCTGATTTAGGTTTTCCGTGATTTCCCTAAATCGTTTCAGGCAAATGCCGGGATGGTTCCTTTGAAAGGGCACGGCCGATTTCTTTCCCAATCCTTCCCTAACCCGAGCTTGCGCTCCGTCTCTAATGACCTCGTTGTCGACGGGACGTTAAACACTAACCACCACCACCACCACCAAGTCAGCAAAAACATCCCTTTTTTAAAATTCCCTTACAAATAGCGCGATACAAATTTACAATTGTCTTCCAAATACGATAGCAATTATTTCATAAGTATCGCTTTTTAGTAAGGCCGTAAGATCGTTCTTGCTAGATCACTATTTCTGTTCAGCGGCAGAGCTTTTAGATGTGAAACACAAGACTCGAAGCAAGAAAGTTCAAAATAATCTGCTGTTAAGTGGTTCGAGCTCTCTTGTAAATACAGCTAAAATATCATTTATTTACTGCAATAATAATGTTACATTTCCTGTATTGTATACACACACTTGCAAACAAATTGTGTAAAAGAGAATCCATATTATCTTTTGATTAAATAAAACACGCAACTACACTTTACGTTGTAACTCCATACCTCTATTCACTAAATTATGCTTAATTTTAGAGACGTGCAACCGTGTTACAGTGCCATGAAGATTTGGTAACTGATATACACTACTGGCCATTAAAATTGATGTGGTCGTGCGGTAGCGTTCTCGCTTCCCACGCCCGGGTTCCGGGTTCGATTCCCGGCGGGGTCAGGGATTTTCTCTGCCTCGTGATGGCTGGGTGTAGTGTGATATCCTTAGGTTAGTTAGGTTTAAGTAGTTCTAAGTTCTAGGGGACTGATGACCATAGTTGTTAAGTCCCATAGTGCTCAGAGCCAACCATTAAAATTGATACACCACGAAGACGACGTGCTACAGACGCGACATTTAACCGACATGAAGAAGATGCTGTAATATACAAATGAGAAGCTTTTCAGAGCATTCACACAAGGTTGGCGCCGGTGGCGACACCTACAACGTGCTGACATAAGGAAAGTTTCCAGTCCACTTCTCATACACAAACAGCACGTAACAGGCGTTGCCTGGTGAAACGTTGTTGTGATGCCTCGTGTAAGGAGGAGAAATGCGAACCTTCACGTTTCCGACTTTGATAAAGGTCGGATTGCAGCCTATCGCGATTGCGGTTTATTGGATCGCGACATTGCAGCTCGCGTTGGTCGAGATCCAATGACTGTTAGCAGAATATGGAATCGATGGGTTCAGGAGGGTAATACGGAACGCCATGCTGCATTCCAACGGCCTCGTATCACTAGCAGTCGAGATGACAGGCATCTTATCCGCATGGCTGTAACGGATCGTGCAGCCACGTCTCGATCCCTGAGTCAACAGATAGGGACATCCGCAAGACAACAACCATCTGCAAAAACAAATCGACGACGTTTTGTGCAGCATGGAGTATCAGCTCGGAGACCGTGGCTGCGGTTATCCTTCACGCTGAATCACAGACAGGAGCGTCTGCGATGGTGTACTCAACGACGAACCTGGCTGCACGGATGGCAAAACGTCATTTTTTCGGATGAATCCAGCTGCTGTTTACAGCATCGTGATGGTCGCATCCGTGTTTGGCGTCATCGCGGTGAACGCACATTGCAAGCGTGTATGCGTCATCGCCATGCTGGCGTATCACCCGGAATTAAAACAGTCTAACGAGGAATCTACTGCTAGACTTAAAGGGGAGCTAACAAAATCAACAGACAGGTTGCAGGAATATCTTAATGAAACCAGTCGAGAATTAAGTGATAAAATAGAGTCTTCTCAGTGGGACAGGAAAAATTAGTGGGACTTAGTAATAAGATTGCTGATAATTGTAAAAGGTTAGAAGAACATATCCAGGAATCGCGCGAGGAAAAAGCTCGCATGCGACACGATATTACTGACTTATCCGAGAGATTAGATAGTGTCAATATCTTAGTTGTAAATGAAATACAGAAAAATAACGATATGTTACGAGATGAATTTTCTATGCAAACAGAAACTGTTCGCAGAGAATTATTGAAATCTATTAAAGAGGTCTCTACCAAACCTGTAGAGATTTCTTCAATAGATAATGTAGAATTAGAAACATTAACTCATCAAGTAGAAAAGGACCATACCGAAATCGAAAACATGAAATTTTTAATTACTGAGATATGCAGTAATCTTGAGACTGCCAAAGATAATAATATTGACGAAGGTACAGAGCGTTCACATCGTGAACACAGTGAAGAATCGATATTAGCTAATCGCGTATCCAATACAGAAATGCGGATACAGGAAATTACTAAACGATTATCGGAATTAGATAATAACGAGAACATTTCAGGTAGCAGAGGTAATAACATAATCAGAGACAACAGTCGCATCGAATTTGCTAGCACGGATGACAACAATATGAATAAGGCAATCACGGCAAGCCAATCCGATGCAACTCCGTCTCTGCCAGCTAAACAAAATCCGACTATTTCTCTCGCAGAATGTCTGGATGACATAACGACAAATTCAAATGTAGCAAGTCGATTTCCTGTATTCAAACCAGGAGGCGAACTGCACCCTATAATCTTTATAAAAGCTTTTGAAACATCATTATCTCCTAAATGGAGTAATGAAAAACGCATTCAATTTGTAATAGGACATTTAGAAGCAGAAGCTGCGGAGTGGGCAGTACTGCATAGAACTGAATTCAGGGATTGGGATGATTTTGTTAAGCAGTTTAAACAAAATTATTGGTCAAGACGAAAACAACAACACTTAACTTTAGAGTTGTTAGACCCTCCTCCATATTCTAAACGGTGGAGAGGTTATAGGAATTATTTTGAATGGAATTTAAACCGTGCTAAATTAATTGAAAGTCATCTAATACGAGTCCTAAGTAGTAGGTTACCGTATTACATAAAGGAAAGAAAAATGTTATTCTACGAATTATACAAAACCTTAATAATGGGGACGAAACAGTTAACACCCGGGGTGTGTGGTTATATTTTAACGACTTGTTGTATTGGAAAGCACAGAGGGAACACCAGAGATGGAAAATCTGCATTCCGAAAACTGTTGTGGACGAGTTAATTACTTATATTCATGAAGGTTACGGGCATTTTGGAATTCATAAATGTATTAAACATCTAATGAAGTATTATTATTTCAAAAATATGTCACGTATTGTGAGAAGTATTATTAGGGCTTGTGAAACCTGTCAAAAGGTTAAAGTTAATAACAAATCCAAGCGTTATAAATTATATGCTGTAATTCCTCGAGGTTTGTGGGATCTACTATCATTAGATTTTTTCGGCCCTCTGCCTCGGAGCTCAGGAGGATTAACATATGTGTTTGTTGTAATGGAATGTTGGTCCAAACATGTGAAACTATATACTTTGAAACGAGCGAATACAGCAAGCGTTATACGCTGCCTCACCCGAAATTACTTTGTTAACTGGGGCATTCCTAAACGACTTATGTCTGACAACGGTAGTGCCTTTATTAGTCAAAGATTTCAAGATATGATAAGACAATATGGAATCAAACATATCTTAATTTCGAAATATCACCCTCAAAGTAATTTAGTAGAAAGAGTCATGAAAGAATTAGGACGATTATGTAGAACTTATTGTGCACATAAACATACTCGGTGGGCCAAACTAATGCCTGAATTCGAAAAGATATTAAATGAATTGCCTCACCTAACGACGGGATTATCACCTATAGAAATTTTAGGCAAACGAATTATAGGTGAGCCTTTACTAGCTGCTTTACCTTGGCCACCAGTAAATGAGATACAACAAGATATTCCAGACGAAAAAGTTTGCGAACAGATTGTAAAAAATGCCGAACGGAGAATTAAAAGTTATAATCAACAGGCTGTAGAACCCTCATTTCAGGTAGGAGATCTTGTGCTAGTACGATCTCATCCTAAAAGTTCTAAGATCGATAAGGAATGTAGAAAATTCTTCTTTATCTTTGAAGGTCCATATGTTGTACATAAGATTGTACATCCCAAAGCATTACTTCTTATGGAACCTTCATCAGGTGTAATTAAAGGATTATATAGTGTTGATCAAATGAAACTCTTCATTCCTAAATAAGTTAATATTTAGTATATGTTACACACGGAAGAGCGTTCATAGTTTATTCATGTGAAGTTTTTCGTGATAGTTACGTGTTATTTTAAATAAATGACAGAAAGCTTAAACATGTGTTCTACAATGATCTATTGGTACTTCAAAAAGAGAAAGATAACCAAAAGGGGGATTTATATGGAGGAAATTTTGCTCTTAGGTCAAAAGGAATTTTGCATATTTCAAATTTACTCGGATAGTAGGAACCAAAGGGGATGGTTAATAGTTTTAGGGACCATGGGCGTCCAGAGCTATATGGCTCACGAGAACATAGCAGAGTGCCTTTAATAGAGGTTTGCAATAGTGTTAATATAGAACACACCAAACGGGGCTCTCTCGCTTGTTTCTCCTAAATAAATGGCCATTACCCAACAAGGTGTCTGAAGGTAAAGAAAGCCGTGCCGAGATTCTAAAGAAAGTTTTGCTTGATTTCTTCTTGACCTCAGGCATAAATAAGGCATTAGGGAAGAGAATGACGTAAAGTAAATAGTACTATTAGTTATTGTGAGAAACTTATTAGTAATATACATTCTTGAAAAGAATAACTCTAGTAAATAAATGAAACTGAAACTAATCTATCACAATTTGAATGCTCTGTCCTAATGTACAACGTTAAAGAACGTACTAAATTAGTATTTATTAGCAACTATTAACTGAAGAGGAGCAATCTCCCTATATTCGGCTACGAATTACCATAATAGCACAATTAAGAGTAAATGACAAATAGTCACAACAATATCGTATTAAAAGGATTAAATCTATCTAATAGCAAGGACTCTAGGTTACGTAAAATGTGAGGAAAATGTATTAACAGTTAAATATTGTATATTGAAAAGTTTTAATTTCGGTTAAAACCTGACAAACTGAGCTTGTGGGTGGGGTATGTAGTGGGACGAAATTAAGCGTCACCCATCCACCAAAGTCAGCCCAGTTTGCAGGTGACTATAAGTTTAATTTAGTTTTGCTTATGTGTTTTCTTATTATTTATAATAGATGTGAATTATCTAAAAGTTTTGTATTTTTTTTATGTGTTTCATGTACGGAGAGATCGGCGCAACGAACGGGGACAGCATCTTCGTTGCCGCGACCAGAGAGGAAATTGCTGGCCGCTATACGTCGCGGGTCGACAGCCAAGGAGCAACAGAAGATCCTGGAACCGAGTTGTTGCGTCGTGTTTCTAAAAAAATTAAAAATGAATTTTTATACTCTTTTTGTACAACAATGACATCATGTAGATCTTAGTCTTATTGAAATGTTAGTCACTGTCTGTCAACGCTCAAGTTCACATCTGTATGTGTAGTAAGCTAATAAAATAGTGTATGCTACTAAAGTTGAAACACGTGTCTTGAAGATTTATTTATGAAGAATTGTGTGAACTGATTAATAATATATTTGACAAGATTATTGATTCAGACAGCGTTGGCCGAAACTTTGAATCTAAAAAGTTTATTTAATGTGTGATTCTGATATCGATTAGATCAAGATAACGTGTGTCGATATAATTTTCTGAGGAGAAACAAACGAAATTTAAATTGGGAAAAAGTTACGAAAACCAATTGGCCCAAGTGATGTAATTTTCTGCACACGACTCAACTGATGTTTTACAGTTTCGTTCAAGAACCATTCTATGACAATTTAAAAAGAATATGAATCATTTTTGAAGTGGGTTGTAACTGACGTAGGTGACGAAGTCTGCACATGGTCATATATCAAACGAAAACCTAATACGTCGTTACACCGCACCGTGGCGACCTTAGAAACAGGACTTGTGTGCAACTAAGGCACACAGGTACGAAACAAAGCATCAAGAGTCTTTCGGAAGTCAACGCGAGTTTCGTGGAGCCTTCACCAGCCAGCGGCGACTTCGCGGGTGTGGGCATCTGACGGAGTGCAGCCAAGCAGTACGGTCACGCAGTTGTTCCACGAGAAGGCGCATCTGTTGGGCAGCAGCTGAACGCTGCAAACCCCGACAACCTTTTTTCTCCCTAAACTAATAGGCCCAGTACGTCAGCTGCGGGGCGTTCCTCCGGCTGGTATTAGAGGTGTTGCTGAGGGCTTCGCCTGTCTACGGCGGTGCCGGGCGTGGTTGCAGCCAGCGACGTTTTCGGTGTTCGACTCAGCGTCCTGCCGGTTGCGGAAGCGGGGTCGCGGCATCTCAGCGGCTGCATCGACGGCTGTTACATCTGCAGCCCATAGCGGCACACTGGTCATCGAGAACTACAAATTACAATATTAGTGTCCGGTGAGTTTGTTTCAAGTTGGAAGTGGAGTGTTGTACATAGGAAGTGTGCTTTTACAGGATTGTTGATTACAAGTTTGCGTGTGTAAATAGTTAATATCTTACAATAATGTCGGGAAGTGAAATGTCAGACGAAGAGCAATCTATGTCCAATAGGAGCGTGAGATCCCTTTTTAGGGCGATCGCTAAATTGAAACAATCTAACGAAGAATCTACTGCTAGATTAAAAGAGGAATTAAAACAGTCTAACGAAGAATCTATGGCTAGATTAAAACAGTCTAATGAGGAATCTATTGCTAGATTGAAACAGGAACTAAAACAGGAATTAAAACAGTCTAATGAGGAATCTACTGCTAGATTGAAACAGGAACTAAAACAGGAATTAAAACAGTCTAACGAGGAATCTACTGCTAGACTTAAAGGGGAGCTAACAAAATCAACAGACAGGTTGCAGGAATATCTTAATGAAACCAGTCGAGAATTAAGTGATAAAATAGAGTCTTCTAAAGTTGAAATGCAGGAAAAATTAGTGGGACTTAGTAATAAGATTGCTGATAATTGTAAAAGGTTAGAAGAACATATCCAGGAATCGCGCGAGGAAAAAGCTCGCATGCGACACGATATTACTGACTTATCCGAGAGATTAGATAGTGTCAATATCTTAGTTGTAAATGAAATACAGAAAAATAACGATATGTTACGAGATGAATTTTCTATGCAAACAGAAACTGTTCGCAGAGAATTATTGAAATCTATTAAAGAGGTCTCTACCAAACCTGTAGAGATTTCTTCAATAGATAATGTAGAATTAGAAACATTAACTCATCAAGTAGAAAAGGACCATACCGAAATCGAAAACATGAAATTTTTAATTACTGAGATATGCAGTAATCTTGAGACTGCCAAAGATAATAATATTGACGAAGGTACAGAGCGTTCACATCGTGAACACAGTGAAGAATCGATATTAGCTAATCGCGTATCCAATACAGAAATGCGGATACAGGAAATTACTAAACGATTATCGGAATTAGATAATAACGAGAACATTTCAGGTAGCAGAGGTAATAACATAATCAGAGACAACAGTCGCATCGAATTTGCTAGCACGGATGACAACAATATGAATAAGGCAATCACGGCAAGCCAATCCGATGCAACTCCGTCTCTGCCAGCTAAACAAAATCCGACTATTTCTCTCGCAGAATGTCTGGATGACATAACGACAAATTCAAATGTAGCAAGTCGATTTCCTGTATTCAAACCAGGAGGCGAACTGCACCCTATAATCTTTATAAAAGCTTTTGAAACATCATTATCTCCTAAATGGAGTAATGAAAAACGCATTCAATTTGTAATAGGACATTTAGAAGCAGAAGCTGCGGAGTGGGCAGTACTGCATAGAACTGAATTCAGGGATTGGGATGATTTTGTTAAGCAGTTTAAACAAAATTATTGGTCAAGACGAAAACAACAACACTTAACTTTAGAGTTGTTAGACCCTCCTCCATATTCTAAACGGTGGAGAGGTTATAGGAATTATTTTGAATGGAATTTAAACCGTGCTAAATTAATTGAAAGTCATCTAATACGAGTCCTAAGTAGTAGGTTACCGTATTACATAAAGGAAAGAAAAATGTTATTCTACGAATTATACAAAACCTTAATAATGGGGACGAAACAGTTAACACCCGGGGTGTGTGGTTATATTTTAACGACTTGTTGTATTGGAAAGCACAGAGGGAACACCAGAGATGGAAAATCTGCATTCCGAAAACTGTTGTGGACGAGTTAATTACTTATATTCATGAAGGTTACGGGCATTTTGGAATTCATAAATGTATTAAACATCTAATGAAGTATTATTATTTCAAAAATATGTCACGTATTGTGAGAAGTATTATTAGGGCTTGTGAAACCTGTCAAAAGGTTAAAGTTAATAACAAATCCAAGCGTTATAAATTATATGCTGTAATTCCTCGAGGTTTGTGGGATCTACTATCATTAGATTTTTTCGGCCCTCTGCCTCGGAGCTCAGGAGGATTAACATATGTGTTTGTTGTAATGGAATGTTGGTCCAAACATGTGAAACTATATACTTTGAAACGAGCGAATACAGCAAGCGTTATACGCTGCCTCACCCGAAATTACTTTGTTAACTGGGGCATTCCTAAACGACTTATGTCTGACAACGGTAGTGCCTTTATTAGTCAAAGATTTCAAGATATGATAAGACAATATGGAATCAAACATATCTTAATTTCGAAATATCACCCTCAAAGTAATTTAGTAGAAAGAGTCATGAAAGAATTAGGACGATTATGTAGAACTTATTGTGCACATAAACATACTCGGTGGGCCAAACTAATGCCTGAATTCGAAAAGATATTAAATGAATTGCCTCACCTAACGACGGGATTATCACCTATAGAAATTTTAGGCAAACGAATTATAGGTGAGCCTTTACTAGCTGCTTTACCTTGGCCACCAGTAAATGAGATACAACAAGATATTCCAGACGAAAAAGTTTGCGAACAGATTGTAAAAAATGCCGAACGGAGAATTAAAAGTTATAATCAACAGGCTGTAGAACCCTCATTTCAGGTAGGAGATCTTGTGCTAGTACGATCTCATCCTAAAAGTTCTAAGATCGATAAGGAATGTAGAAAATTCTTCTTTATCTTTGAAGGTCCATATGTTGTACATAAGATTGTACATCCCAAAGCATTACTTCTTATGGAACCTTCATCAGGTGTAATTAAAGGATTATATAGTGTTGATCAAATGAAACTCTTCATTCCTAAATAAGTTAATATTTAGTATATGTTACACACGGAAGAGCGTTCATAGTTTATTCATGTGAAGTTTTTCGTGATAGTTACGTGTTATTTTAAATAAATGACAGAAAGCTTAAACATGTGTTCTACAATGATCTACTGGTACTTCAAAAAGAGAAAGATAACCAAAAGGGGGATTTATATGGAGGAAATTTTGCTCTTAGGTCAAAAGGAATTTTGCATATTTCAAATTTACTCGGATAGTAGGAACCAAAGGGGATGGTTAATAGTTTTAGGGACCATGGGCGTCCAGAGCTATATGGCTCACGAGAACATAGCAGAGTGCCTTTAATAGAGGTTTGCAATAGTGTTAATATAGAACACACCAAACGGGGCTCTCTCGCTTGTTTCTCCTAAATAAATGGCCATTACCCAACAAGGTGTCTGAAGGTAAAGAAAGCCGTGCCGAGATTCTAAAGAAAGTTTTGCTTGATTTCTTCTTGACCTCAGGCATAAATAAGGCATTAGGGAAGAGAATGACGTAAAGTAAATAGTACTATTAGTTATTGTGAGAAACTTATTAGTAATATACATTCTTGAAAAGAATAACTCTAGTAAATAAATGAAACTGAAACTAATCTATCACAATTTGAATGCTCTGTCCTAATGTACAACGTTAAAGAACGTACTAAATTAGTATTTATTAGCAACTATTAACTGAAGAGGAGCAATCTCCCTATATTCGGCTACGAATTACCATAATAGCACAATTAAGAGTAAATGACAAATAGTCACAACAATATCGTATTAAAAGGATTAAATCTATCTAATAGCAAGGACTCTAGGTTACGTAAAATGTGAGGAAAATGTATTAACAGTTAAATATTGTATATTGAAAAGTTTTAATTTCGGTTAAAACCTGACAAACTGAGCTTGTGGGTGGGGTATGTAGTGGGACGAAATTAAGCGTCACCCATCCACCAAAGTCAGCCCAGTTTGCAGGTGACTATAAGTTTAATTTAGTTTTGCTTATGTGTTTTCTTATTATTTATAATAGATGTGAATTATCTAAAAGTTTTGTATTTTTTTTATGTGTTTCATGTACGGAGAGATCGGCGCAACGAACGGGGACAGCATCTTCGTTGCCGCGACCAGAGAGGAAATTGCTGGCCGCTATACGTCGCGGGTCGACAGCCAAGGAGCAACAGAAGATCCTGGAACCGAGTTGTTGCGTCGTGTTTCTAAAAAAATTAAAAATGAATTTTTATACTCTTTTTGTACAACAATGACATCATGTAGATCTTAGTCTTATTGAAATGTTAGTCACTGTCTGTCAACGCTCAAGTTCACATCTGTATGTGTAGTAAGCTAATAAAATAGTGTATGCTACTAAAGTTGAAACACGTGTCTTGAAGATTTATTTATGAAGAATTGTGTGAACTGATTAATAATATATTTGACAAGATTATTGATTCAGACAGCGTTGGCCGAAACTTTGAATCTAAAAAGTTTATTTAATGTGTGATTCTGATATCGATTAGATCAAGATAACGTGTGTCGATATAATTTTCTGAGGAGAAACAAACGAAATTTAAATTGGGAAAAAGTTACGAAAACCAATTGGCCCAAGTGATGTAATTTTCTGCACACGACTCAACTGATGTTTTACAGTTTCGTTCAAGAACCATTCTATGACAATTTAAAAAGAATATGAATCATTTTTGAAGTGGGTTGTAACTGACGTAGGTGACGAAGTCTGCACATGGTCATATATCAAACGAAAACCTAATACGTCGTTACACCGCAGATGGTATAGGGTGCCATTGGTTACACGTGTCGGTCACCTCTCGTTCGCACTGACGGCACTTTGAACAGTGGACGTTACATTTCAGATCTGTTACGACCCGTGGTTCTACCCTTCATTCGATCCCTGCGAATCCTTACATTTCAGCAGGATAATGCACGACCGCATGTTGCAGGTCCTGTACGAGCCTTTCTGGATACAGAAAATGTTCGACTGCTGCCCTGGCCAGCACATTCTCCAGATCTCTCACCAAATGAAAACGTCTGGTCAATGGTGGCTGAGCAACTGGCTCGTCACAGTACGCCAGTCTCTACTCCTGATGAACTGTGGTATCGTGTTGAAGCTGCATGGGCAGCTGTACCTGTACACGCCATCCAAGCTCTGACTCAATGCCTAGGCGTATCAAGGCCGTTATTACGGCCAGAGGTGGTTGTTCCGGGTACTGATTTCCCAGGATCTATGCACCCAAATTTAGTGAAAATGTAATGACATGTCAGTTCTAGTATAATATATTTCTGCAATGAATACCCGTTTATCATATGCATTTCTTCTTGGTGTAGCAATTTTAATGGCCAGCAGTGTAGATAGGCGTGTCTGGATACTTTTGATCAGATTAGTGTAAGTGTAGAAGGTGATTTTCGTTGATTAGTGGTCTCTGTATATAAGGGAGTGGGATACGTGAGAGAATCTGGGGACAATGAGACTACTAGCGAGACTACAGCTGCTGACACGTTGCCGCTGCTTGTCGTACGGGGTAATAAATCACGCAGCGGCTGGTAGCCGGTAGCAGGTAGCAGCCAGGCGACACGTAACGAGCCCGACGAGGTGTGGAGCCGTGTACGTACGCGGCGTCCTGGGAGCGGCGCGCGCCTTTTGTGCGGCCGCCTTTCTCAGGCTAATCCAACCACGCCCACAGATCTCGCCGCCCGAGCCAATCTGCCCAGTCACGCCGGGACGGGAGGAGACGAGCTGCCGTGCGGGTCCCAAGTACCCCGTCCACACCTGCTGGGCGACGTCGCCACCCCGGCGTAGCTCCGACGAGTCGCGTAACCCACACTCGCGGACGGTTTCTCATTTGGACACTGATACTTTGGAGATAACTATTGCACACAGCGAGAGAGGTGGCGTAGTGGTTAGCACACTGGACTCGCATCCGGGAGAACTAGGGTTCAATACCGCCTCCAGCCATCCTGATTTAGGTTTTTCGTCGTTTCCCTAAAACGCTAGCCGGCCGTTGTGACCGAGCGGCTCTAGGCGCTTCAATTTGGAACCGCGCGACCGCTACGGTCGCAGGTTTGAACCGTGCCTTGGGCATGGATGTGGTGTCCCTGTGTTATGTCAACCGGTGGTCTAGAAACGACGTTGAGGCCGCCGCAGCCGCAGTGGTCCGCAACCTCGCGACGACTACCGCAGTCCACTTCACCCCTCCGTCGCCCCACACCGAACCCAGAGTTACTGTGCGGTTCGGCCCCCGGTGGACCCCCCCAGGGAACGTCTCACACCAGACGAGTGTAACTCCTATGTCTGCGTGGTAGAGTAATGGTGGTGTACGCGTACGTGGAGAACTTGTCTGCGCAGCAATCGCCGACATAGTGTAGCTGAGGCGGAATATGGGAAACCAGCCCGCATTTGCCGAGGCAGATGGAAAACCGCCTAAAAGCCATCCACAGATTGGCCGGCTCACCGGACCTCGACACAAATCCGCCGGGCGGATTCGTGCCAGGGACCGGAGCTTCTTCCTTCCCGGAAAGCCGTGCGTTAGACCGCACGGCCAAGTTCTTAGGTTAGTTACGTTTAAGTCGTTCTAGGGGGATTGATGACCTCAGATGTTAAGTTCCATAGTGCTCAGAGCATTCTGAACCATTTTGAACCTAAATCGCTTCCGGCAAATGCCGGGATGGTTCCTTTGAAAGGGCACGGCCGGCTTCCTTCCTCGTCCTTCCCTAATCCGTTGAGACCGATGACCTCGCAGTTTGGTCTCTTTTCCCAAATCAAACGAACTGCACACCACGTACTACAATGAGCTGACGAAAGTATAGGATACCTCCTAACATCGTATCGCACCTCCTTTTGTCTAGTATAGTGTAGCAAATGGACGTGGCATCGACTCAAGAAATCCCCGGGAGAAATAGTGAGCCAATGTTCCTATACAAACAAAAATCGCGTATGATCGTTGTGGTGTCACCGCCAGACACCACACTTGCTAGGTGGTAGCCTTTAAATCGGCCGCGGTCCGTTAGTATACGTCGGACCCGCGTGTCGCCACTGTCAGTGATTGCAGACAGAGCGCCGCCACACGGCAGGGCTAGTGAGACGTTCTAGCACTCGCCCCAGTTGTACAGCCGACTTTGCCAGAGATGGATCACTGACAACTACGCTCTCATATGCCGAGACGATAGTTAGCATAGCCTTCAGCTACGTCATTTGCTACGACCTAGCAAGGCGCCATAGCATTTGATATTATTTTATATTGTGGTTATAACATGTACCGTCAAGAGAGATGTTCACCAATTGTGGATTAGAGTTAAGGGGCTCCGGAAAGGCTCAAAATCATGAAAAGTTCAATTTTTCCTTTTTTGCGTTTTCTGAATCTGCAGACTATTACCTTTTAATAGATATATAATTTATTCAATTCCGAAGACTACAACTATTTTTAAATTTTTTTTGAAATGTGTTCTACATGGGCGTGACCCACTGTGGCGCTGTTAAACTGCTGTCAAATGGTGTTATTATTAACGTCCGTGTTCATCAGGTACATTTTAGTGATGTGAGATAAAGTATGTGTTGTGGCTAACCTGTGATGGTTCAATATATATCGCTGGTGTGATTGTCGATTGTTTCATGTTAATTTACTCTGTCGTTATCTCGAAAATATTCGTAATTAATTTTGTTTCTTGAGTCTCTGTTTTGTTGAAGTATAATAATGAGTAAAAGTAAAGTTATTAGAAATCCTCTGAAGGCTTTTAAGAAAAGGAGAAATGTTGGAAAGCCAAAGGTATGTGTTATTACTGTAAACAATAAAGACGATAACCAAGTGAGTGAACCTAACCCCTCAAGTACACCTGCCCATAGCAGTCAAAGTGGGAAAGAAAATACTTCACAGAAGAAGCTTGGTTCAATGAGTGAAAACTATGAATGTTTTATGGGCGGATCGGATGTGAATGAAATATTTGATATGTCGGTTCTCAAAGGAATTTTTTCAAACTGTGTAAGATGTATTCATTGTAGTGAAGTTGGTCTGGAACTCTCCATAATAAAGCACGTAGGAATTGCTAGTGAAATACAACTGAAATGTGATAAGTGTTCATACATGACCACCTTCTGGAACAATGTTGCAGTAACTGCAACTGAAGAAAATGGTAGCAAAATCTACGAACACAACAACGAGCGATTCTTGCTTTAGACAAGGAACGCCTTCGGGCTGCAGACAGGGCTGTAAAGAGTCTAGAAATACAAGCAAGAGTAAACAGGAGGAGGAACAAGAGGAAGCTGGAGGAGGAGTTTGCAGAGGATGAAGATAATCCATCCTATGGACCTGGAATGCACTAAAAAGTTAATCCAATCTTTGTCGCTCGATTCCCAAAACTTTTATTTTCTCATACTAATTACATGTTTTCTAAGGATCTTCCAAACATATTTGTTTCAAACTTTCAGTAAATGTTACACAGTACCTTCTGCATAATTTAACACTGCCTTTTTCCAAAAAACTATATTTTTGAATATATAAATAAAAAATTGCAAAAAAATGTTGTGAATTTTCATTACAATTGAAAAAAAATCATCTTTAATAACTGAACTAAAATTTTGTAAAATCCCTGGGTTAAGTTGTAGCCCATATTCCAATAAATAATCTGTAAAAAGTTCAACTTCCTATCTCAAATACTTTGTGAGGAAAGATGTAATTTATAAGCGTTATTTTAACATTGCAAGTATAGGGCGTTCCGGAGCCCCTTAAGTATTCCAACAGCTACGTACTTTATTTGCGAGACTCAAATCCTTTAACTGTTACAGAACTCGCGCCAGTCAGCGTGTAATTAAACGCGTGCATTTCGGCCTCCTCTAGCAACACAGTGTTGGCTCTTTTGCCAACACTTCAATCGTGGCCCAGCCACATAATGCAGTATCATCCACAAAAATTCCATCGATGTTTGGGTACATGACGCTCATGAATGCCTGAAAATGGTCTGCAAGTAGCTGAACATAGCCATTTCCAGTCAATAATTAGTTCAGTTTGACCAGAGGTCCCAGACCATTCCTTGTAAACACAGCCCTCCTTGCACAGTGCCTTGTTCACCACCTGGATCAATCGCTTCGTAGAGTTTGCGCCGCAGTAGATTTCGGAATATTGAATTCCCTAGCGATTTCCGAAATGGGGTGTCCCACGCGTCTATCTTCAACTACCTTTCCGTGTTCAAAGCGTGTCAAATCTCTTCGTGAGACCTAAATAAAATCGGGGATCTTTTCACATGAATCGCATGCGTACAAATAAACTTCCGCCAGGGTACTGTCGTTTTATATCTTCTGTACGCGATACTACCGCCAGCTGTATACGTGCATATTGGTATCCCATGACTTTGATTACCTCAGTATATACTGTTGAGATTGTGGTCTTCAGTTCGAAAGCTGATTTGATGTATCTCTAAACTCTGTCCCTTGATGCCACAAATTGTCCTATCAACCTATCCCTTCTTTTAACTCACGTTGTGCCGTAAATCTTCCTCCCAATTCGATTCACTGCATTTTCAGAACTACTCTATCTACCTATCTAATCATCAGCATCTTTATTAATAATTGACTATCTGGGAGCACGAAACCCGTTTAATGACGTTCTACGAAGTAATGATCCTAACAGGGCAGAAATCTGTATATGTGATGTACATGTACAGATAGCCAAACAATTACTGTTTCACAAAAATTGGATTATTTATTCAAGAGAAAGAGCTTCAAAAACTGAGCAAGTCCGTAACGCGTTGGTCCACCTCTGGCCCTTATGAAGCAGTTACTCTGCTTCCTATTGATTGATAGTGTTGTTAGTGTCCTCCTGATAGACACTGTGCCAAATACTGTCCAACTTGTGCGTTTTGTCGTCAAAATGCCGAGTTGGTTCAAGGGCCCAGCCCATAATGCTCCAAATATTCTCAGTTGAGGAGAGATCCGGTGATCTTGCTGACCAAGGTAGGGTTTGGCAAGCAGAAAGACAGGCATTAGAAACACTTGCTGTATGCGGACTGGCGACATCTTGCTGATCAATACCCAGGACGGCTTTCCGTGAAGGGAAACAAAACGGGGCGTAAAATATCGTCGACGTAGCACTGTACTGTAAGGGTGCCGTGGATGACAACCAAAGGAGTCCTGCTATGAAATGAAATGTCACCCTAGACCATCACTCCCGGTTGTGGGGCCATGTGGCGAGCCACTACCAGGATCGTAATGCACAGCTGACTGGGGCCTTTCCAGACGCGTCTACGGCCTGGAATCTCATCGACAGGAGCACACTTGTCTTCAGTGATGATTACCTCTTCGAATTGAGCCCCAGTGAGTACGGAAGACGTGTCTGCATATGCCCCGGATGACAGTGGCTTATAAATCTGGCTGTCGCCAGCTGTACTGCGCGACAACCAGGAGTGATGATCTCGGCTACCATTTGTTTTCGCAGCAGGATCCCTTTGTCATCCGCGACGCCCTTACAGGACAGTGGTACGTCGACGATATGCTACCCACCGTTTTGTTACCCTTCATGGCAAGTCACCTGCCGGCCGCTGTGGCCGAGCGGTTCTAGACGCTTCAGTCCGGAACACCGCTGCTGCTACGGTCGCAGGTTCGAATCCTGCCTCGGGCATGAATGTATGTGGCGTCCTTAGGTTAGTTAGGTTTAAGTAGTTCTAAGTTCTAGGGGGCTGATTACCTCAGATGTTAAATCCCATAGTGCTCAGAGCCATCTGAACGATTTTGAAGCAAGCCATCTTGGGCTAGTCGTGTTTCACAACAACGCTATTTTCTGAATCCGTGTCGACTCTTTGCCAGTAAATCGTTTTCTTTCACGTAATTCACAATGTTCGAACACAATTCCAAAACCCTATTGCAAATTGACGTTAATGATGTGGATCCGTAATTCAGAGGATTACTTGGTTCAAATGGCTCTGAGCACTATGGGACTTAACATCTGAGGTCATCAGTCGCCTAGAACTTAGAACTACTTAAACCTAACTAACCTAAGGACATCACACACATCCATGCCAGAGTCACACTTCGCACCTGCGACCGTAGCAGTCGCGCAGTTCCGGACTGAAGCGCCTAGAACCGCTCGGCCACAGCAGCCTGCTGATGGAAACCCTCAGCTGCCCACAGGTGTTGTTGATATTCCTCGATACACATTTTCAGCTTTCCCCATCGAGGTATATCAACAACATCTGTCGGCAGCTGACAGTTTCAATTATCATTTAATCTAGAGAAGCTGCACGGTCATCAATGGTATCTGTTCTTTCGAGAGCAGTTACTATCTTCATATAAAACAATGTTTCTTCTTTAATGGCTACCGTGAGTGAGCGTTCCAGCAACTCGGTGAAGCCCAGTCCATGCTGGGGTTTGCGTTAGCTGGTGGCCCAGAACGCGATACAGACAGCGCCAAACAGTGTCCGCAAACAGAGTCGGGAAGCAAACAGGGGTCCGCCGGACGCCACGTGTTTTGTTGACTCCTGCCGTATCGGCCGCGTCCCATCACACGTCGAACCTGTGGCGTTAATCGATCCTCCACCTCGCGATTGGGTGAGACTAACCTGTGTTTATTTTCTGGCATTTACTGACGCCCCAATTACTGGACAGCTAAAGCGACAACTACCGCGGATATACTTACCCTAGCTGATATTGTTCCGCCCAGCTTAACAGCTTTTGGTGGATGTATGAAGTGAAACCAATGTTTGTGTAACAAAGAAAAAGTGTAGGTAATGGAACTTCCTGTCATATTAAAGCTGTGTGCTGGAGCTGGACTCGAACTTGGGACCTCAGATTCTTGCAGGCGAATGCTGTACGAGGAGAATTTCTAGTGGGTGTGACAAATGGCAGCTGGCTCTGAATATGGAAAAATGAGTAGGAAAAACAAACTTGTAATTTTCGGATAGAGCATTGGTAGTTAACTGGTACCTAGGGTCTACTAACGGGCTTTACAGCTTTCACAGTGGCTGCAGTGGTTTTAAAAATATTTTTATTAGGTTTTCGTAAAATTTTGTCATAAACTACATAATGACTAATTATTATATGCTTTAACTATCTGTAAGCAACGGCCTTGCCGCAGTAGCTACACCGGTTCCCGTGAAATCACCGAAGTCGGGAGTGGTCGGCACTTGGATTGATGACCATCCGGCCGCCATGCGCTCTTGCCATTTTTCGTGGTGCACCCAGCCTCGTGATGCCAATTGAGGAGCTATTGGACCGAATAGTAGCGGCTTCGGTCAAGAATACCATCTTAAGACCGGGAGAGCGGCGTCCTGACCCCAAGCCCCTCCTATCCGCATCCTCCACCGAGGATGACACGGCGGTCGGATGGTCCCGGTAGGCCACTTTGTCAGTACCTCTCACAACAGCAATTGTTAAACATGCATTGGCACTAACTACTTCTGTTGTAGTACAAGAAAATTGAATCTTGCAACCAACAAAAGTAATAGGTCCTTGCAGTAACTCCTGTTGACCAGTCTCATTTGGTGTAATTGAAAATGTATCCACTGTCGTGTACACTGGAAGTGTGCTCCTCCTCCTGTATCTTCTACGACGGTACGGCATGGCTGTGTGCTTCGTGCGGCTGCCTCGAGTCGAATAAACATGCTGCTGCCTCTCGACACAGTTATCAAGCACCATGACGTCAGAACTTCCGGCCCCCACTCGCGCGCACAGAGCCAGCGCGCCTTATCAGTGTTGCGCAATCTTGATTTTCCAGCAACACGGGCCTAGTAATACTAGGGCCCGTGTTGCCCGGCAGCCTCGCTCAGCGACTAAGTGCTTTTTTTAAAACTATTTGTAACACTGATTTATAAATTACACTTACTTCCATACCCTATAAATCACCATTACCGTGGTACTGATGGGTGGTTAGAAAGTTTTACTACCAGCAAAAATTCAAAGGTCAGTGGTAGATAAAGAAAGAAAGGTTGACCAAATTGCTTCAAATGGCTCTAAGCACTATGGGACTTAACATCTGACGTCATCAGTTCCCTAGACTTAGATATACTTAAATGTAATTAACTAAGGACATCACACATCCATGCCTGAGGCAGGATTCGGACCTGCGACCGTAGCAGCCGCGCGGTTCCGGACTGATGTGCCTAGAACCGCTCGGCCACAGCGGCCGGCAAGGTTGACCACCCCTGGGATACAGCATTAGTAGCATCCTCATTGACAGAGACACGTTTTTAAGTATCTGAGCCTAACGTTGCAAAGAGATATAGAATGGAACCAGCTTGGGATTGTTGTAGGAAGGGCGAATGGTCGACTGCAGTTCATCGGGAGAATTTAGGGAAAGTGTGGTTCGTCTGTGAAGGAGATCGTATGTAAGCCCGTAGTGCGACCTGTTCTTGAGTACTGCTCGAGTGTTTGGGATCCCCACCATGTCTTATGAAAGAAAGTCATGGAAGCAATTCAGAGGTGTGCCGATTGGTGAAAACAATACGCAAGTATCAAGGACTTGCCTTTGGAACTCAAATGGGAATGCCTGGAGTGAAGGCGACGTTCTTTTCGAGGACCACTAGTGAGACATCTGAAGCTAACTGCCGCGCGGGATTAGCCGAGCGGTCTAAGGCGCTGCAGTCATGGACTGTGCGGCTGATCCCGGCGGAGGTTCGAGTCCTCCCTCGGGCATGGGTGTGTGTGTTTGTCCTTAGGATAATTTAGATTAAGTAGTGCGTAAGCTTAGGGACTGATGACCTTAGCAGTTAAGTCCCATAAGATTTCCCACACATTTTTTTTTTTTTTGAAGCTAACTGCCGAACTATTCTATTGTCGCCAACATACACGAAAGGACCACGAAAATAAGATAGGAGAAATTAGGGCTTGTACAGAGGCATACAGACTGTCGTTTTTCCCCCTCTCTCTTTCGTGTGGAATGAAAGGTAATGAGTAGTACTGGTCGTGTGATTAGGGTCTCCTGTCAGGTAGACCGTTCTCCTGGTGCAAGTCTTTCGATCTGACGCCACTTCGGCGACTTGCGCGTCGATGGGGATGAAATGATGACAACACAACACCCAGTCCCTCAGCGGAGAGGATCTCCGACCCAGCCGGGAATCGAACCCGGGCCCTTAGGACTGAAATTCTGTCGCGCTGACCAGTGAGCTACCGGGGGCGGGCACTAGTAGTGGTGCTGGGTACTCTCCGCCACACACCATACGGTGGCTAGCGGAATTGTATGTGGGTGTACATATAAATTTAGAATTGTAAAATTCTGAAGATAGGAGATAGAACCGAACTGAGGAGACAATGGACACATGACAGAAAGACAAAACTACATCCCCCTCACCCCACCACCTCGTACCTTTCAGCAATTGTTTTTCTAATCATATCCATTAGTTTTAACCCCCAAACGGAGTTATGACTTATTTGTACCATAAATCAGCTGCTGTGCCGGGCGTTGTCTGAGATGCTTGGTACCTGCCACACAAGTGATTGGTCCCGGGCCCTGTAGATACTCAATGCGAATGCAAGCCACACGGTGAATTTCAGCTGCTTTAAATGTAATTTCTGTTGTTTCAGATCGGTTGTCAGTGTTTCAAGCACCGTGGTGTTTGAGTCCGACTGTAACTGTCAGAACAATTTACGTCACACTACGGGAAAATCTCTGTTTCTGTTCGATGGTTTGATCGGCCCAAGAGCTAGTGACTTTTGTTGGCACAATATCCACGACCCGCCTTAGCATTTATATGGCACTGTGGATTTTAATAATAAAAATAACTGTGAAACATGTTCTAAAATATCCTCTCGAGTATAAGTTATATACAGGGTGTCCACTGATCGTGACCGGGCCAAATATCTCACGAAATAAGCGTCAAACGAAAAAACTACAAAGGACGAAACTTGTCTAGCTGTAAGGGGGAAACCAGATGGCGCTGCGCTTGTCCCGCTAGATGGCGCTGCCATAGGTCAAACGGACATCAACTGCATCTTTTTAAATAGGAACCCCCATTTTTTATTACATATTCGCGTAGTACGTAAAGAAATATGAATGTTTTAGTTGGACCACTTTTTTCGCTTTGTGATAGATGGCGCTGTTATAGCCACAAACATATGGCTCACAATTTTAGACGAACAGTTGGTAACAGGTAGGTTTTTTAAATTAAAATACAGAACGTAGGTACGTTTGAACATTTTATTTCGGTAGCTCCAATGTTATACATGTACCTTTGTCAACTTATCATTTCTGAGAACGCATGCTGTTACATCGTAATTACCTGCAAATACCACATTGAAGCAACAAATGCTCAAAATGATGTCCGTCAACCTCAATGCATTTGGCAATAAATGTAACGACATTCCTCTCAACAGCGAGTAGTTAGCCTTCCTTAATGTTCGCACATGCATTGACAATGCGCTGGCGCATGTTGTCAGGCGCTGTCGGTGGATCGCGATAGCAAATATCCTTCAACTTTCCCCGCAGAAAGAAATCCGGGGACGTCAGATCCGGTGAACGTGCGGGCCATGGTATGGTGCTTCGACGAGCAATACACCTGTCGAAATATGCTAGTCAATACCACTTCAACCGCACGCGAGCTGTGTGCCGGAAATCCATCATGTTGGAAGTACATCGCCATTCTGTCATGCAGTGAAGCATCTTGTAGTAACATCGATAGAACATTACATAGTAAATCAGCATACATTGCACCATTTAGATTGCCATCGATAAAATGGGGGCCAATTATACTTCCTCCCATCATGCCGCACCATACATTAACCCGCCAAGGTCGCTGATGTTCCACTTGTCGCAGCCATTGTGGATTTTCCGTTGGCCAATAGTGCATATTATGCCGGTTTACGTTACCGCTGTTGGTGAACGACGCTTCGTCGCTAAATAGAACGCGTCCAAAAAATTTGGCATCGCCCCGTAATTTCACTTGTGCCCAGTGGCAGAACTGTACACGACGTTCAAAGTCGTCGCCATGCAATTTCTGGTGCATAGAAATATGGTACGGGTGCAATCGATGTTGATGTAGCATTCTCAACACCGACGTTTTTGAGATTCCCGATTCCCGCGCAATTTGTCTGCTACTGATGTGCGGATTAGCCGCGACAGCAGCTAAAACACCTACTTGGGCATCATCATTTGTTGCAGGTCGTGGTTGACGTTTCACATGTGGCTGAACACTTCCTGTTTCCTTAAATAACGTAACTATCCGACGAACAGACCGGACACTTGGACGGTGTCGTCCAGGATACCGAGCAGCATGCATAGCACACGCCCGTTGGGCATTTTGATCACAATATCCATACATCAACACGATAACGACCTTTTTCGCAATTGGTAAACGGTCCATTTTAACACGGGTAATGTATCACTAAGCAAATACCGTCCATACTGGCGGAATGTTACATGATATCACGTACTTATACGTTTGTGACTATTACAGCGCCATCTGTCACAAAGCGAAAAAAGTGGTCCAACTAAAACATTCATATTTATTTACGTACTACACGAATATGTAATAAAAAATGGGTGTTCCTATTTAAAACATGCAGTTTATGTCCGTTTGACCTAGGGCAGCGCCATCTAGCGGGCCAAGCGTAGCGCCATCTGGTTTCCCCCTACAAGCTAGATCAGTTTCGTTCTTTGTAGTTTTTCCGTTTGATGCTTATTTCGTGAGATATTTGGCCCAGTCACGATCAATGGACCACCCTGTATAACGATGACAGCTAATGAACAAGTAAGAATTTGCAGTCATCTTTCTGTCAAATTATCGAGTGTTCTCTCGCCCTGCGATCTAATAATGCCTGATGATATTATCTCCAAGAAGGGCATTTTAGCTGTAATTTTTTTGCTGGTGTAACCTGTCGCCTGCACACTGGTCGGCAAAGACATTGCAAGGAGGTCGATAACAGGCGCTGAATCAAGAGCGCCTATCAGGAGAAAGACCAGAGACAGACTCGCAAGCAACGGGCCGCCAACGCCCTCTCGACTGCAAGTATTTAGATCGCCGCCGCAGACCGGAGTCACAGTCAGTCCAGCCCAGTTGCAGACAGAGTCAGTCACAGTCGCCGTCAGCTCAGTTACTCTTCTAGTTGGCGTCTGTCAGTTCACGTCACCGGCTATGAGAGAGCGGTGTTTATAGCGCGACTTGTACTTCACCAGCACTGAGGCTAGCATGGACTATTACGGAAGAGCCTGTACCCCAATACGTGGAAGCCTAAAGCTAAGTAGCTTCTTGTTCCTGTTAATAAAGAACTGTGTGCAGTTGTGTTGTAGAAAGAGGATAGCAGCCACCAAGCAACATCCTCTCTCTTGCTTCCCCTGGTAGAAGACTCTGAAGCGCCAAACACAACGCAAAAATTTTTTTCTCGCGATACGAATTACAAACTCTCTATTTTATGTATTACATAAATATATGTTTCAAGGTAGATTAGGAAGTCTTATCTGAACAGTTACTTTCGTTTTGTCTCGAAGGCAAAGTGTGCAAAATTTTATCAAGATTGGGATAAAGCTATAGATTTGTATCAATTACATATAAACAAACATAAAAACGCACAGTTCAAATGGCTCTGAGCACTATGGGACTTAACAGCTGTGGTCATCAGTCCCCTAGAACTTAGAACTACTTAAACCTAACTAACCTAAGGACATCACACACATCCATGCCCGAGGCAGGATTCGAACCTGCGACCGTAGCAGCCGCGCGGTTCCGGACTGCGCGCCTAGAACCACGAGACCACCGCGGGCGGCAAACGCACAGTCTTCCTAAAGTGCCTGAACAGTAAACTATTGAGATTTGATACAAGATTTATATGGATTAGCGTTTAACAATGAACATTAACATTCTTGGTGTTTTATGACGTGTGAGTCTCACTCACAGTAGACTAAGAACAAAATATTTGTTCATAAGTGAGGCGTTCTTTCTGTGGTCGAACGACGTCAGATTCTTGAGCAATGTAGCCGGTGGCTAGAAACGCCTGAGGACGTCTCTCTTTACACGAGCCACAAGCGTTGGAAATCTGTCTGTAAACACAAGTATTGCTCTGAGTTGCAGAGATTGACACAAGAGAGATATTCTTGGCAAGACTAATAAAAAATGATGGTGGCACAAAGATCAGCGGATTGTGCTAACAACTTGGATGTCCAGATGTGATTTTTGTGGTATTTTATCAATGGCGAATAATGATTTTTTGTTTTACTTTTGAGTTTTTATTTCTTACATTTTTGCATCATATTATTGTTGATTTACATGATATATCTTCTGATGTGTACCATACGCTAATGGACACGGGTGGAGCTTGGATGAGATTTCCAGAAGGCCCTTGACACCGTACGTCACAAGCGGCTGGTAATTATATCGCGTGTTTATGAAAAGTCGTCTCTTTTATGCGACTGGTTTCGTGATTTCCTGTCAGACAGGTCACAGTTAGTAATAACTGACAGAAAGTCAGCGAGAAAAACAGAAGTGATTTCTGGCGTTCCCCTAGATAGTGTTACAGGCCGCCTGTTGTTCTTATCCGCGTTCCCGGGTTCGATTCCCGGCGGGGTCAGGGATTTTCTCTGCCTCGTGATGACTGGGTGTTGTGTGCTGTCCTTAGGTTAGTTAGGTTTAAGTAGTTCTAAGTTCTAGGGGACTGACGACCTCAGATGTCAAGTCCCACAGCGCTCAGAGACATTTGAACCATTTGAAGAAAAGCCATCTGTATGGTGCGAAAATTGTCAGTTGACCATAAATAACAAAATGTGCGAGGTCATCGACAAGAGTGCTATAACTTCAGTTACACAATAAATCAATCTGATATAAAAGGCTGTAAACTCAGTTAAATAGCTACGGATTATAATTACGAAAGAACTTAAACTGGGAACAAGACACGGAAAATGTGGAAAACCCAAGAACTGCGTTTTATGAGCAGAACACTTAGAAGATGCAACAAATCCACTATACGGACTGCCTACACTACACCTGTCCGTCTATTTTGGAGTACTGCTGCGCGGTGTTAACGAAATACATCGAGAAAGTTCGGAGAAGAGCAGCATCTTTTGTATTATCGATAAATAGGAGAGAGAGTGTCACGGACGTGATACAGGATTTGAGGTGGACATCATTAAAGCAAAGACGTTCCTGGTTGCGGCAGGATCTTCTCACGAAATTTTAATCAACAAATTTCTCCCCCCGAATGCGAAAATATTTGGTTGACTCCGTCCTACACGGGAAGAAACGATCAATAAAATGAGGGAAATCAGAGCAAGTACGGAAAAGTATACAGTAGGTGTTCGTTTTTGGCGCGCACTGTTCGAGAGTCGAATAATATTTATTGTCAATGTTGCCCGATGAATCCTCTGCCAGGTACTTTACAGAGATTTACAGGTGATTTACAGAGAACCCATATAAATGTAGCAGTGGCCTTGCCACAGTGGATACACCGGTTCCCGCCAGAATCACCGAAATTAAACGCTGTCGGGCGTGGCCGACACTTGGATGGGTGAGCATCCGGGCCGCCGTGTGCTGTTGCCATTTTCCGGGGTGCACTCAGCCTCGTGATGCCAGTTGAGGAGCTACTCGACCGAATAGTAGCGGCTCCGGTCAAAGAAAACCACCATAACGACCGGGAGAGCGGTGTGCTGATCCCACGCCCCTCCTATCCGCACCCTCAGCTGAGGATGACACGGCGGTCGGACGGTCCCGATGGGTCACTTGTTGCCTGATGACGGAGTGCATGTAAATGTAGATGCAGATGTTCGCTACCTGCCAAGCGAAGGCACTGGGCAAGACGTCGCAACGCGTGTTTTGCGTCCAAACTGAAAATTCTCGAGCACTTTTTCACACCTTTTTCTACAGTTCTTCAGGCTTCATAATTGAAGAGTGATGTGAACACTGCTCTCCACGTAATACTATGAACCACTGTCGCGGCGCGGAGTGGCCGTGCGGTTTGAGGCGTCATGACCCGGACTGCACGGAGGTTCGAGTCCTCCCTCGAGCATGGGTGACTGTCTTGTTCTTTACCATAAGTTAGTTTAAGTAGTGTGTCTAAGTCTATGGACCGATGACCTCAGCAGTTTGGTCCCTTAGGAATTCACACACACATTTGAAGCACTGTCTCCTGCAAATTTTAGGGAGCCACCAGAAGTCATTTGCTACAGCGACTGCCGCTATTTCGTGGAACGCTATATAATACAGCGGAAGTTCTATATATATATATAAAAAATAGCGTGCTGTGTGTATTTTTTCCTCCCTTTTGCTCCCAGTACCTAGCAACCGAACCTAGCCCTCCATAATGCACGGCAGAAAAACCGCGCCTTCGGTGGCCTTGCCTTTATTGTTTCATGCCGGCGCGGCGGCCGACACACAAGAGAATACACTGGTTCGCGTGCCCGCGGGCAGTTAGCCTGCACAAAGGCCACGCGCCGTCGGGCCTTTGTGCGACAAACGACCCGCGAGTCGGCGCCGCACGCCTCTGTGTGTGTGTGTGTGTGTGTGTCCGCCCACGCCATCAGCGAATGCCAGCCGCGAACGCCGACGCGGCCGAGTCACGAACCAGTCGCCCGCTATCTGCTCCCATCTGGCAGCAGCGGCCAGATTATATAACCGCACAGACGCGGCCGCCAAGAATAACCGACTCCACAAAAGAAAGGCGGTGGGCAGCAACTCCAACGGTGCTATTTTGTCGAAAAGCGACATTTTAAGACCGTTTCTGCGTACAAAGTACAAGCTGCTTCTTGAAAAGAATAGGCCGGCCGCTGGTGGCCGAGCGGTTCTGGCGCTACAGTCTGGAACCGCGCTACCGCTACGGTCGCAGGTTCGAATCCTGCCTCGGGCATGGATGTGTGTGTTGTCCTTAGGTTAGTTAGGTTTAAGTAGTTCTAAGTTCTAGGGGACTTATGACCTCAGCAGTTGAGTCCCATAGTGCTCAGAGCCATTTGAACCATTTTTGAAAAGAATAAATCGGCAACTAGCTTCAGCGCTGCATATTTACACAAACAGCATCGCTACCGGAATCGAACCGACAGCCACTAGGGAACAGAGCAACGCTTCGTAAATGCTGAATGTGTATGGCAACTTAATGCACTGAAGCGTGTAAAAAAACTGGTTCTCTACTTCTGCAAAAAAAATTAAATAATAAAACATGACCTATACAAGAAATCTGACAACCCCTGTTAGTGAAAAAAAAAAAAAAAAAATTGACATAGTCTTTGTCAGAACGTGCAGAATCTTTTGTGGGGCCAATAAGACGTCAATTTTAATCTAAATGTGGTATGCCAATGTTTACGTAATAAAAAAAGAAATTAGGTAATTCAGTACAATTATTATATAGATGCGATAAATCACTTTAACGGGGGACAAATGAACAATTAAAGTCAATATAATTCTAGTAAACCTGCAAAAGTAAAAAAAAAAAAAAAAATATTGTAGGGGCCTACATAGACATCGTGCATCTGCTAGATGCCCACGAAATACGTAATTTTGTTTTGAAGCTGACAGCCAATGAGAAAATAGATGCAAAAATACTATTGGTCAGTATTCAGGCAGTAACGGCAGACAGCATCAGCTGGTAATATACTTAATTTTATGGTAGCTAATTTTACTGCACAAAAATAAAATATGTACTCCCTCCAAAAGAAGTTAAACACAAACATTAAAATAAAATTATGATGAGCAGCAAAATGTCTGAGAAGAATTTTGAAAGAAAATTATTAATTGAACTTTAACTTGGCGCGTTTCCAACACCGTCAACACGATGAAATAATGGAAAGAATATTTATTGGAACTAAACCAAATTGAACCTTGATATTGTGACAGTATTCTTAAAATAGATAAGTTAACTGCAATTGTCTTTAATTTTGAAATGGGAGAGAGCGTAATAATTTTCTTTTAATGTCTTAACTGTTGCTGCAGGCAGTACGATGACGTCAGCGGTGGTCCGAGCGGATGATGTGTGAAGTTAATCCTAGTTCGTGGCGTGAAGATGATGATGGATCCTCCTGTTTCACCAATATTCCAGTTACAGCTGTGGTCTATGTCTACATTAAATTCCCTACAGAAAAATCTTGTTTCCTCATAGCGAGTGGGATAAACTCCAAATTTTGCGCGTGGCTTTTGAAGGATTTGTGGGTCACATAATTCCTATGAGCAGGGGCAACTGAATTACTTCGTACATCCTAAATTACTTCTTGGCCTCTCTCTCTGCTCATCTACTGCTCCCCTTCTCTTTATCAATTTCCTCATCCTCCCCTCCCTCTGTGCATCACCTCTCCTCCAGCCATCCACTCTCTCTCTCCATCTCCTCCTACCCCCCTGTACAACCACTTCCTCCCTCCCCTCTCTATCCCTCGTTTCCCTCACTGTGACTTTAACCTTGTTTATTGTTACTGCAAACGAAACAGTCATTGGGAACTAAAGTCGCTTAAAATGAATGGGTAAATTGTGTGGGATCATCGGTACATGGCTGGGGTGGGCAATAGTTTTGGCTAGGGGATTACTTTGTGGAAGCAGAGGTTAGCGGAGGCCCACATCTTTTAAAATGATTGCAAGCGTTAATTACTTTGTATTTCAGGAAAGGTATAAATTGTTACATAAAAATTCTGTCTTGGTAGCCCGCATAAAACGCATTATTGGGCCCGTACCTAGTATATGGCGTATGACAGAGCCGTCTAGTTGCTACATCTGAAAGGACAGAAGTTTCAATGGCAATATTTCGCGTAGTCTACATCGGCGAACGGATAGCATTAAAAACTTCCAGACGATTCAGATGTCGTAGTAGTTCTCCAATCGTAAATTTCATAAGCCATGAATACAGCTTTTGTGTTTTCCGTAAAACGGACGACAACGAAGAAAACAAAACAGCACAGCGTTGTGCATATGGTTTTTGTCTGAAATTGTATATAAGACAGAAACACGTTATAATTATAAAGATTTACATGTCTTGGTGTCTTAGTTAAAACTGACTACAGGAAGGAAGACGAAATCGCACATTTTCACAGCACAGCACAACATTTTTGCTCTGTCAGTCGTTTTTAATAGAAAACCTCTACATTGCCGTTTAGAAAAACGTATAATGCATCGTGTAAAAAAATTGAAGTAAATAGGCAAAGAAGTTTTCGAGACTTTTGGTAACAACGTTTCTCCTTTACATATATATTTATACACTGTATGTATTTAAAAATATATATAGCCTACGCTCGTCAGAATGTTCATTATAGTATCGCGTAAAAATTTGAAATGAATCGAAGAATTATTCGATTTTTGTTAGTAAAAACGTTTCCCCTTCATATACACACATCAAAAACAGCTTTGCATCACCTTGATTCTGAGAGTTGTGGGACCTGTACAGAAAATTCGAATAGAGGTCAACATAAACATCATTTCCGCCCTTTTTATCGCTCATGCAAACCACACATTGCATGTTGTACCACCATACTGCGAGACCTTCAGAGGTGGTGGTCCAGATTGCTGTACACACCGGTACTTCTAATACCCAGTAGCACGTCCTCTGGCAATGATGCATGCCTGTATTCGTCGTGGCATGCTATCCACAAGTTCATCAAGGCACTGTTGATCCAGATTGTCCCACTCCTCAATGGTGATTCGGCGTAGGTCCCTCAGAGCGTTAGTGGGACATGTCGTGCATAAACTGCCCTTTTCAAGCTATCCCAGGCATGTTCGATAGGGTTCATGTCTGAAGAACATGCTGGCCACTCTAGTCGAGCGATGTCGTTGTCCTGCAGGAAGTCATTCACAAGATGTGCGCGATGGCGGCACGAATTGTCGCCTACGAAGACAAACGCTTCGCCCATATGCTGCCGATATGATTGCACTATCGGTCGGAGGATGGCATTCACGCATCGTACAGCCGTTACTGCGCTTTCCATGACTACCAGTGGTGTAAGTTGGCCCCACATAACGTTACCCCAAAACAATAGGGAACCTCCATCTAGCTGCACAGTGTGTCTAAGGCGTTCAGCATGGCCGAGTTGCCTCCAAACACGTCTCCGACGATTGTCTGGTTGAAGGCATAAGCGACACTCATCGGTGAAGTGATCGTGATGTCAATCTTGAGCGGTCCATGTTACATGTTGTTGGGCCCATCTGTATCGCGCTGCATGGTGTCGTGGTTGCAAAGATGGATCTCGCCATGGACGTCGGGTGTGAAGTTGCGCATCATGCAGCCTACTGCGCACAGTTTGAGTCGTAACACTACGTCCTGCAGCTGCACGAAAAGCTTTATTCAACATTTTGTCTCATGCGTTAATTTCGAACTACTGTATCGGATTCAAAATATGTTAATTCCCTTCATGCGGCCATAATCACGCCGGAAACCTTTTGATATGAATTGTGCGAGTGCAAATGACAGCTTCGCCAATACTCTGCCATTTTATACCTTGTGTGCGCGGTACTATCGCCAGCTGTATACGTGCATATTGCTATCCCGTGACTCCTGTTACATCTACATCTACATTTATACTCCGCAAGCCACCCGACGGTGTGTGGCGGAGGGCACTTTACGTGGCACTGTCATTACCTCCCTTTCCTGTTCCAGTCGCGTATGGTTCGCGGGAAGAACGACTGCCGGGAAGCCTCCGTGCGCGCTCAAATCTCTCTAATTTTACATTCGTGATCTACTCGGGAGGTATAAGTAGGGGTAAGCAATATATTCGATATATCAATCAGAAACGCACCCTCTCGAAACCTAGACAGCAAGCTACAGCGCGATGCAGAGCGCCTCTCTTGCAGAGTCTGCCACTTGAGTTTGCTAAACATCTCTGTAACGCTATCACGCTTACCAAATAACCCTGTGACGAAACGCGCCGCCCTTCTTTGGATCTTCTCTATCTCCTCTGTCAACCCGACCTGGTACGGATCCCACACTGATGAGCAATACTGAAGTATAGGTCGAACGAGTGTTTTGTAAGCCACCTTCTTTGTTGATGGACTACATTTTACAAGGACTCAACCTGGCACCCGCCTTACCAAAAATTAATTTTAAATGATCATTCCGCTTCAAATTGTTCCGTACGCATACTCCCAGATATTTTACAGAAGTAACTGCTACCAGTGTTTGTTCCGCTATCATATAATCATACAATAAAGGATCCTTCTTTCTATTCGCAATACATTAAATTTGTCTATGTTAAGGGCCAGTTGCCACTGCCTGCACCAAGTGCCTATCCGCTGCAGATCTTCCTGCATTTCGCTACAATTTTCTAATGCTGCAACTTCTGTGTATAGTACAGCATCATGCGCGAAAAGCCGCATGGAACTTTCGACACTATCTACTAGGTACCTCGGTGTACAGTGGGGTAAGAAACGCCAGCCTCCTTTTGGGATGAGCGTGGTGACGTGGAGAGAGCAGAGGAGGAGCTGGACAGGCAGTGTATAGAGGGCAGGGCGATAGACAGAAAGAGGGTGGGCGAGAAATTGGCAGAAGGGAGAGGAGAAAACGGACAAAGTAAGGGAACAGGAGAAAATGGAGAGAGGGGAGCAGATGAACAGAGAGGAGGGGGGGGGGTTCAATTGGAAGAGAAAGGGAAGGAAAGGAGGTGGATGGAGAGAGGGGAGAAGATGAAGTGAAAAAAAAAGAGGAAATGATAAACAGGGGGAAGGACAGTTGTATGTGAACTACAAGAGAAGGAGGAGGTGATGGACAGAGGAAGAGACGAAGAGAAGGTGCAGATGAACAGAGAGAGGGGGAGGAAAATATGGGCAGAGAAAGAAAAGCGGAGTAGATGAACAGGGACAGGGAGAGTTGCAGGAGAACAGTAGAGAAGAAGGAGGAGAGGAACAGGGCGAGAGGGATGTGCAGATGAACAAAGAGAGCGGGAGGAGGAGATGGGCAGAGAAAGAAAAGAGGAGGAGATGATCAAGGAGATGCTCAGAGAGAAGGTGGAGATGAAGTGATAGATTGCAGTAAATATATACCCAGGCAACGCCAGGTACTCAGCTAGGCAGTTATATAAAAACTGCAAAGGTTTGAATCTTGCCCCCCCTCTGGGAAATTTTCTGCGGACGCCTATGTGCAAATCCGAGAGGCATCTGTGTGCAGTGTGTCCCGTGGGCGTCCCATTTGGAGTGACGCGGGTCCCGGCAGAGCGCGCGACCCGGCGGTCAGCGGACTGGACCCCAGTGGACGGTGGACAGGTCAGCGGGAGCCTCCCTCCTGGGGCAGCGCGCCCACCGGTCCTCAATCTTCATCCCGCGGACAGCGGCAGGGGAGGCCAAACGAAGCCGACAAAGGAGCCGCGGCCGTCTCACGAGCTTCTGGTTTCCGCCACGGCTTCCCGTCTGCTGGACAGCGCACAGCCACGGAAGCTCGACCCGTGTGTCTTTCCGTGGAGGGTGTTGTTCACCGTATAGCTACCAAAGCAACAACCAGTCAAATGGTTGAAATGGCTCTGAGCACTATGGGACTTAACATCTGAGGTCATCAGTCCCCTACAACTGAGAACTACTTAAACCTAACTAACCTAAGGACATCACACACATCCATGCCCGAGGCAGGATTCGAACCTGCGACCGCAGCGGTCGCGCGGTTCCAGATTGAAGTGCCTAGAACCGCTCGGACACTCCGGCCGGCCCAGTCAGAGAACGTGCTTGACGACGCCCTCTGTTGCCATTTAGTTCTGCTATCTCAGGTACCACTTGTAGAGACTTCCCGTTAACAGTGATTTCTACACTACTGGCCATTAAAATTGCTACACCACGAAGATATGCTACACAGGCGAAAATTAACGACAGGAAGAAGATGCTGCGATATGCAAATGATTAGCTTCTCAGAGCATTCACACAAGGTTGGAGCCGGTGGCGACACCTACAACGTGCTGACATGAGGAAAGTTTACAACCGATCTCTCATACACAATCAGCAGTTGACCGGCCTTGCCTGGTGAAACGTTGTTGTGATGCCTCGTGTAAGGAGCAGAAATGCGTACCATCTCGTTTCCGACTTTGATAAAGGTCGGATTGTAGCATATTGCGATTGCGGTTTATCGTATCGCAGCATTGCTGCTCTCGTTGGTCGAGATCCAATGACTGTTAGCTGAATATGGAATAGGTGGGTTCAGGAGGGTAATACGGAACGCCGTGCTGGATCCCAAAGGCCTCGTATCACTAGCAGTCGAGATGACAGGCATCTTATCCGCATGGCTGTAACGGATCGTGCAGCCACGTCTCGATCCCTGAGTTAACAGATGGGGACGTTTGCAAGACAACGACTATCTCCACGAACAGCTGGACGACGTTTGCAGCAGCATGGACTATCAGCTCGGAGACCGTGGCTGCGGTAACCCTCCACGCTGCATCAAAGACAGCAGCGCCTGCGATGGTGTACTCAACGACGAATTTGGGTGCGCGAATAGCAAAAAGTCATTTTTTCGGATGAATCCAGGTTCTGTTTACAGCATGATGATGGTCGCAGCCGTGTTTGGAGACATCGCAGTGAACGCACATTGGAAACGTGTATTCGTCATCGCCATACTGGCGTATCACCCGGCGTGACGGTATGGGGTGCCATTGGTTACACGTCTCGGTCACCTCTTGTTCGCATTGACGGCACTTTGAACAGTGGACGTCACAATTCAGATGTGTTACGACCCCTTCGTTTGATCCCTGTGAAACCCTACATTCCAGCAGGATAATGCACGACCGCATGTTGCACAATAGAGACACTCAAACTTCTATAACCGTTCTATTTATCATAGAAACTTTACCAATTAAAAAGTCAAGAGTAATGAGGTGTTCCCAAAACCCGCATAGCCGTATGAAAGTGCGTTTTTTGCAACTACCGGTCTGACCACAGTATAGACGTATCTTCAGGTTATCTGTCAAGGATACGAATTACTGTGTCACATTTTTGAAATGGTAGATACCCGGATCTACTGTGTTGGCATTCAAGAAACGACACCGTCGAGTACTCACAATGGTTATAGCTACAAAAATGGTTCAAATGGCTCTGAGCACTAAGGGACTTAACATCTGAGGTCATCAGTCCATAGACAGAGTACTACTTAAACCCAACTAACCTAAGGACATCACACCTATCCATGCCCGAGGCAGGATTCGTACCTGCGACCGTAGCAGTCGCTCGGTTCCGGATTATAGTTACATACATCTACATCTACATCTATACTCCGCGAGCCACCTTACGGTGTGTGGCGGAGGGTACTTATTGTACCACTATCTGATCCCCCCTTCCCTGTTCCATTCACGAATTGTGCGTGGGAAGAACGACTGCTTGTAAGTCTCCGTATTTGCTCTAATTTCTCGGATCTTTTCGTTGTGATCATTACGCGAGATATATGTGGGCGGTAGTAATATGTTGCCCATCTCTTCCCGGAATATGCTCTCTCGGAATTTCGATAATAAACCTCTCCGTATTGCGTAACGCCTTTCTTGAAGTGTCCGCCACTGGAGCTTGTTCAGCATCTCCGTAACGCTCTCGCGCTGACTAAATGTCCCCATGACGAATCGCGCTGCTTTTCGCTGGATCATGTCTATCTCTTCTATTAATCCAACCTGGTAAGGGTCCCATACTGATGAGCAATACTCAAGAATCGGACGAACAAGCGTTTTGTAAGCTACTTCTTTCGTCGATGAGTCACATTTTCTTAGAATTCTTCCTATGAATCTCAACCTGGCGCCTGCTTTTCCCACTATTTGTTTTATGTGATCATTCCACTTCAGATCGCTCCGGATAGTAACTCCTAAGTATTTTACGGTCGTTACCGCTTCCAATGATTTACCACCTATGGCATAATCGTACTGGGATGGACAATTACGGAGTCCCAGATTTCAGGAAGTTACCCAGGTTAAGAGTCAAACCACATCAGTGGGATGTCATATCAGAATTGAGTACACCCAAAGGATGCTTGTCAAAATGTGTGAACCACGACTGCATAAAGTGCCAGGCCTAGAAAAAACTGGGGCAAAAAACAAATAATGAATGGGGACACTTCGTAGAATGGGGATAAAATGCTAAAAATTTAACTAACGTCTAGGGAAAGTACTGTAAGTATACCGGAAATATCATCCAAAAAAAGTAATTACTCTAGTATGGAATAAAGAGTCGAGAATGGAAGAAGGTGAAAAATTCCTTACCGGCAACACCCCACAGGACATTTTACAAGATCCAGTGGACAACCAGTGTATAAAAATCAACAAAGTAAAACTTAAAATTCTGTATTATGTGTGTAGCTCCACCTTATTGCTAACGGGTCGATGTTGTGATGCCGTCCGTGGAGACCAGGGAAACAAAGGAGGAAATCGTAAGCAGGAAAACAATCGAGGGCTGGAAACCGCATAACAGAACATAAAAGGCTTGGCTCTGAGCACTATGGGACTCAACATCTTAGGTCATAAGTCCCCTAGAACTTAGAACTACTTAAACCTACCTAACCTAAGGACATCACACACACACACTCATGCCCGAGGCAGGATTCGAACCTGCGACCGTAGGAGTCCCGCGGTTCCGGACTCCTGCGCCAGAACAGCACGGCCACCGCGGCCGGCAGAACATAAAAGAATCCGTAGTTTGTTGTAGGTATAAAGCGAAAAACGAAACGTAATCTGTTTGGTTTTACACAAATGCTGTCTACCGCATTTTATAAGATATCCTACGGGGTGTTATCTCGTAAGCTATTTTTCAGATTTATTCCATTCTTGACGTTTTGGTCCCATATTAGAGTATCATTTTTTGGATGATGTTTCACGTGTACTTGTAGCACTTTCCCTAGATGTAAGTTAATTTTTAGGCATTTTATCCCCGTTCAGAGTAGTGTCCCATTCATTATTAGGTTTTTTTCTCCGCTTTTTTTTCTAGTTTTGGCTCATTTAATACTCAAGGTTTGTACATTTTGACAAACATCTTTTCAGTGTACTCAATTTCATTATGTCAACCCACCATTGTGGTTTGACTCTTCGTGGCTTCTGGAAACACCTCGTCATACTTGACTTTTTAATAGTTACAATTTTTACGATTATTTGAACGATTGTTGTGTGTTGAGTGCAGTTATTGTTTATTCATAATGTCTCTGAGCTGTGGTTGCGTTCTCCAGAAAGTTGTTTGTAACATTCTACGAATTCTGGACCTAAAACGCTCTACACTCCAACACGTTAAAATGTTCCTTCTCTTTTTTATAATTGTAGCTGTTAGACTGCGATTCGTAACAACCAACTGTCACTGACAAGAGTGTCTGCTAACTGGTAGATCTGGCCAGGTGAATTGCTTAACGGACCTGATATGTTGTAGCGTGGGCCGGCCGTTGTGACCGAGCGGTTCTAGGCGCTTTAGTCTGGAACCGCGCTGCTGCTACAGTCGCAGGTTCTAATCCTGCCTCGGGCATGCCTGTACGCGATGTCCTTAGGTTAGTTAGGTTTAAGTAGTTCTTCCCATAGTGCTTAGAGCCATTTCAACCATTTTTGTCGTCGCGTGGCAAGGCTATTAGTTGTTAGGATGTGAATTTGCATTTTCATCAGCCCAAATGGCACCAAGTGACACGTGAAGATATTGTTAATATCTGGAACTCTTCTTTCTCAATTGTCACGTGAAAGGCTAGAGCGTGATATTGCACTCAGCATGAAATCTTGGTTGTGGTGAAAAATCGCAGTTGACACTACACTTTCTGTTAAAAAGTGTTCCACAAAGATTTAATCTGTCCATCACAGGTATGCCCAACTGACCAACACGTATTTTTTCACAGCATACGCAGGTCTCTAAACACACCATTCTGTGCCTAAGCTTTGATTTTGTTCTCATTATCGCATGACAAATTAGCTACACTGTTGTTATTGTAAATCTCAGGTGTGTAGTTGCAAGATATCTGAAACCACACCATGTCTTAAGAAGTCGAAAATTAGTTCCTCATCTAACAGATAATGGTTTTAGACTATCAGGAAGTTGTTTGCCACGTGAAACCGTTTTACTAATGATCACAAACTAAAAAATGTATTTGATATGGGTACACATCATAACGTTATAAGAATCCTGACCTGGATTTGCATTCCATAATGTAATTTTGTTTCCGTTACAACAAATGCAACGATTCAGGTAAGCGTACATTATAACACTACATGGCTATTCCACTGGTTTTTGGAAGACTGTTGCGACAAAAAGTACAGGACACTGGTCTAATATCCTACAATATGTACTAATTTACAAACCGGTTTTTGGCTGTCCGGCGGGGCAACTTCTACTCGCCTGGAGACTTTGAAAAGGATCACAGAACACCTGATTAAAGAATGCCACACTCACAATGTGGAATATGAAGTCTTACATAACATCCACAAATGTAGGACGATGAAATCCCTTGAAGTAATGGAAATTAAGAAACATACGTCCACTTGCCCTACGTTGATAATGAATGATCACAGCTTCCATACTCGCCAGTTTCATCTCTAGACGCTGCTCATAATCCATCCGGACCATGTTGGGAATTGCCTCTCCTACTCACAACTCAAGTTTTCCTTTATTTGAGCTACTGTGATTTTACTTGCCCAGCTAAAATTTTACTGTGTACTGCTACACATGTTTCGCTTAGCTGTTTAGTCTCACTTGCAATATTTTATCTGTTTGTAATATTGGACCTGTTAAGGAAAGAATGATCTTGTTCAGTCACCTCCTTGGAACATATCACCAATGTTTGCTATATCTTGTTCAACTAATTTCTCCTCTCAGAACAATTAGGTTAGATGCACTTTTCGTTCCAAGCAAGGAGACCCTCCATGATGCAGACCATGTCAGCAGAACAAGAATACACAATAAAAATTTTCATTGAAAAGCTTATGTACCTTCCACAGATCCTAAGTGGAGTAATAGTCATGAATGTGGAATGAGTCAAAAAATTTTTAAACATGTTTCCATTTAGCCAACCTCTGTGGCCGAACGGTTCTAGGTGCTTCAGTCCGGAACCGCGCTGCTGCTACGGTCGCAGATTCGAATCCTGCCTCGGGTACGGATGTGTGTGTTGTCCTTAGGTTAGTTAGGTTTAAGTAGTTCTAAGTTCTAGAGGACTGATGACTTCAGATGTTAAGTCCCATAGTGCTTAGAGCCATTTGAACCATTTTTCCATTTATGAGGTAATAAACACTGAAATAGAAGTATTATTTTATGACACTTGTTTACAATGATCGCATTACTGCACCGAACTTGTACAGAAGTCAGACTGTACACATTAGCATTATTTTACATAATTAATAGCGCATAAACGTATCAGTTGTTTCTACTAAGAAATTCGTCAATAGAGTAGAAGAAGGTGGCTAGCAATAAAGCCTTCAGGTTTCTCTTAAACTGAACTTTGCTGGCAGTTACACTTATTATGGCTGCTGGCACGTTATTGAAAATATGTGTTCCTGAATAATGGACGCCTTTTTGGACCAAAGTAAGTGACTTCAGATTCTTATTTCTAGTATTGTTTCCGTGAAATGAGCTGTTGGAGTGCAAAACACAGATAATTTTAATGACTAATTTCATTAAGGAATATTTTGGGAAGCCGAAGTTAATGTTTCTAGTTCCCTAAACAGACCTCTGCAGGGTGCTCTTGAGTTCACACTGAAACGTCCCCTTAGAAAAATTATAAATGACTACTTAAACTGACACACAATATTTTTGGCGCAACGCAATCTGACTTCCAAAAATCACTACAAAAGAATGGCCCTGAGTAACATTAACCTATACGTTTCACAAATCACTTACCTCACAAAAAATCTTCGTTACTCGAACTACTGCAATACAGTGAGCGCCACTACTGCCAGCTAAATAAAAGATTCAAACTACTGAAGGCACTAACTACTGATAGGCATAGTTAGCAAATGAAAGATTCTGATAGAGAACGAATAATGTATTTACCTTAATAGTGTTCAAATGTCATAATATATATATCAGTTCATGACATCCATTCTTACAAATGTACTGTTTCTGATGGACACACGTCCAGATCATCCGCTCTCAAAAAATCCACCATCTCACTTCCCCACATCCGCCATTGCTGGCGGCTCACCTCCAACTGCGCAACGCTACGCGCTTTTAACAGCCAACTGCCCAACACTACAATGGCGAATATTGCAACAATGCCGACCAGCCTCAGACTGCACACAGCACAGTCTGTGATTTTCATACAGAGCGCTACGTGGCGTTGTTGTTGTTGTTGTTGTGGTCTTCAGTCCTGAGACTGGTTTGATGCAGCTCTCCATGCTACTCTATCCTGTGCAAGCTTCTTCATCTCCCAGTACCTACTGCAACCTACATCTTTCTGAATCTGTTTAGTGTATTCACCTCTCGGCCTCCCTCTACGATTTTTACCCTCCACGCTGCCCTCCAATGCTAAATTGGTGATCACTTGATGCCTCAGAACATGTCCTAGCAACCGATCCCTTTTTCTAGTCAAGTCGTGCCACAAACTTCTCTCCAATTCTATTCAATACCTCCTCATTAGTTACGTGATCTACCCACCTTATCTTCAGCATTCTTCTGTAGCACCACATTTCGAAAGCTTCTATTCTCTTCATGTCCAAACTACTTATCGTCCATGTTTCACTTCCATACATGGCTACACTCCATACAAATATTTTCAGAAACAACTTCCTGACACTTAAATCTATACTCAATGTTAACAAATTTCTCTTCTTCAGAAACGATTTCCTTGCCATTGCCAGTCTACATTTTATATCCTCTCTACTTCGACCATCATCAGTTATTTTACTCCCTAAATAGCAAAACTCCTTTACTACTTTCAGTGTCTCATTTCCTAATCTAATTCCCTCAGCATCACCCGATTTAATTTGACTACATTCCATTATCCTCGTTTTGCTTTTGTTGATGTTCATCTTATATCCTCCTTTCAAGACACTGTCCATTCCGTTCAACTGCTCTTCCAAGTCCTTTGCTGTCTCTGACAGAATTACAATGTCATCGGCGAACCTCAAAGTTTTTACTTCTTCTCCATGAATTTTAATACCACGTGGCGTTACCAACATAAAAATCTAAACAGCCTACTTACAACACCACAATTCTTATTACAACTGTCGTAAATTGTGATGTGGTCCGGAATTTAATTTGTCTCTTGTTTTCTCTAAACTAAAAATTTTTACGTCGCATTTTTACTGACGGAATCACTCTCGTGTTTGTCCGATAGCGAACATAAACAATTATCAACGTTGGAAACCAACTGAGTTACTATGCAGCTGCGCTATTTTAACGTATTCGATCCTAAAAATATTTCACTGCCCCACACATTTATCATTATACCCAACGATGGCGTAACTACCAAAAACTGGTTTGTAAAATACTAAATACTGTAGAATAGTACACCAGTGTCGTGTGTGTATGTATGTGTGAGTGTCTGTGTATTTTTTCTTCCATTCACAATCGAGATTTTAAAAAAGTAGGTAAATGTTGAAGGGAAACGTCACTCACGGGGAATTCGCCTTCGTAATTGGAATACAGCAGCTGCAAAACTGGCAGGATAAAAAAGAGGAGTTGCCAGAGAGAAAAGGAAAGACGAAAGGGGGAGATTTTGAGAGTGGCAGGCAGGACTCCATCGTAGTATAGCCCGGCGTTTCTTTGCCGGCTGGCAGAATACTATTACGTCTCGTAGCGAGACAGAGACCCCCCCCCCCCCCACTCTGCCCGCTTCGTATCGAAGCGGGAGACGGCACCGAAATGAGATTAGGTCATTATTAATTAGTTTATTAGTCACGTTGCGTTGTTTTAAATTACATGTCCGACAGTAATTAATGTCCGGGAATAATTTATATGGCAGAGAGCGCACTCGCGTCACACTTACAGACCCGGGCCCTTCTCTCCACTTCCTTCCAGTCCCTCAGCCCCTCCACCCCCCCCCCTCCCCACCTCTCCCCCTACTCTTTCCCCAATTTAATTCACCAATAGACACGTCCACTTCTCTAGACGGACACGGTTGACAATCAAAACAAAACAAGGGAGCAATTTTAATTTTCGTATCTCAGGATAGTGCTAGCCATTCTATTCTACACCTACATATTACATGCAAGTTCGAATCCTGCCTCGGGCATGGATGTGTGTAATGTCCTTAGGTTAGTTAGGTTTAAGTGGTTCTAAGTTCTATGGGACTGATGACCTCAGCAGTTAAGTCCAATAGTGGTCAGAGCCATTTTTACATATTACAACGAGTATTGGTTAAAAACAGTCTTGGTTGCAGTTTTAGTTTTTTTATTTTTCAACGACGCGTTTCGCCTTATTTAGGCATCTTCAGGTTTGCCCCCATCTAACTGTTACTCGCTCCTGTGAACTGGAACGCGTTATGCAGATCTTGGTGCAGATCTACCTAAGCCCCCATCTAGCTCTGTTACTCGCTCCTGTGAACGTGAACGCGTTATGCAGATCTTGGTGCCTCTCGCGTCAGTCTAGAAAAGATAACCTGAAGATGCCTAAATAAGGCGAAACGCGTCGTTGAAAAAAAAAAAAAAATAAAAATGCATCCAAGACTGTTTTTAACCAATACTGTTAAGCACTGGTTTGCTGTATGCCACATAGGGATTGGAAGAATTTCTATGTTACAATGAGGTGACAAAAGTCATGGGACAGCGATAAGCACTTACAGAGATGGCGGTAGTACTGCTTACACAAGGTATAAAAGAACGGTGCATTGGCGGAGCTGTTACTTCTACTCAAGTGATTCGTGTAAAAAGGCTTCCGAAGTGATTATGGACGCACGACATGAATTAACAGACTTTGAACGCGGAATGGTGGTTGGAGCTAGATGCATGCAGCATCCCATTTCGGTAATCGTTAGGGAATTCAATATTCCGAGATCAAAAGTGTCGAGAGTGTGGCGAGAATACCAAATTTCAGGCGTAACCTCCCACTACGGAGAGCACAGTGGCCGATGACGTTCACTTAACGACCGAGAGCAACGACGTTTGCGTAAAGTTGTCAGTGCTAACAGACAAGCAACTTTGCGCGGAATAACTACTCGTCGATCACAAAATAGCAATGGCGGCTGATAATCACGAAAATAATCGACGAAAATCTTAGAAACAGACAATGAATCCGAAATAACAATAAATTTTTCTGCAACAAGTGTTTTTTATTCCACTCTTTGATCACAATATGAATTCTTGAGACGATGACCGGTTTCAGTCCATAATGACCATCCTCAGATCTTTTTTACACCATGTCCTAAAGTGATAGGACATGGTGTAAAAAACATCTGAGGATGGTCATTACGGACTGAAACCAGTCATCGTCTAAAGAATTAATATTGTGATCACAGACTGGAATAAATCTCTCTAATTTTACATTCGTGATCTCCTCGGGAGGTATAAGTAGGGGGAAGCAATATATTCGATACCTCATCCAGAAACGCACCCTCTCGAAACCTGGCGAGCAAGCTACACCGCGATGCAGAGCGCCTCTCTTGCAGAGTCTGCCACTTGAGTTTATTAAACATCTCTGTAACGCTATCACGGTTACCAAATAACCCTGTGACGAAACGCGCCGCTCTTTTTTGGATCTTCTCTATCTCCTCCGTCAAACCGATCTGGAACGGATCCCACACTGATGAGCAATACTCAAGTATAGGTCGAACGAGTGTTTTGTAAGCCACCTCCTTTGTTGATGGACTACATTTTCTAAGCACTCTCCCAATGAATCTGAATCTGGTACCCGCCTTACCAACAATTAACTTTATATGATCATTCCACTTCAAATTGTTCCGCACGCATACTCCCAGATATTTTACAGAAGTAACTGCTACCAGTGTTTGTTCCGCTGTCATATAATCATACAATAAAGGATCCTTCTTTCTATGTATTCGCAATACATTACATTTGTCTATGTTAAGGGACAGTTGATACAAGTATCAAGTTTACATTTATGGCAAATACTACGCCCTACCATCCCTTGGCGGTGTAAATGACTTACTTAAACATAGAAGTAAATGGTATGAAAAGATACGGCCATATATGTCACATATTTTGATATTCGCAAACTCACTCATCAAAACCTATAATGAACTCTCTATATGGGGATCGGGACTGCATGTATGGATGTTAAGCACGTGTTGGAAAACTGATACGCACATTTGTTTGGGTCATAGGTCTTCTAACGGGTTTGATGCAGCCCACTACAAATTTCTCTCCTGCGCCAACTTTTTCATCTCAAAGTAGCACTTGGAATGTACCTCCTCAATTATTTGCTGAACGTATCCCAATGTCCATTGTAAGGTGGCGTGGTCTCCTGACTTTCATTTCTTACATATTCAGTCCTCACAATCGTATTCTGCACATCAAGACGCTTCATTCGAACCCAAACTCGCTAAGGTAGAGTCAGTTTTGTATGAATTCATGTAAGGGATATGCAAATCTAATAAGTAAATCGCAAGTGCGCACCGAGGTGTAAAAAGTCGAGGCTGAAGTACACAACATGACGGTCACAGGAATTTTCGTTCTACGGAGGTGGCCAGCCTGCTGGGAGGCACATCCCTTCAGAGGGGTTGGACGGCGCACACGTGCTTTGGCTGGAACGACCGTCCAGAGAGAGGACAGCTTTTGCCAGAGCGAAAGGATAACAATCCCTGTGTTCGACTTAAAAGCAAATTCCACTACATTGTGTGGGAGCGCCCAGAAGATGCATTTTTTGACGGACGGACTGCGTAGTTACGGAGTTCGCACAGGAGGACAGTTTACACCCAACAGAGATGATACAGATTTCCCCATTGGTCGACTTAAACGAAACATCATTCTCCTGTTTAAAAGAGCAACGCTGATTGGCGGAATATTTCTGACGCAAAGAGCCAGAGGAGTGAGGGAAGGCAGCGAATGATATACCCTTGCAACTTTTCCAGAAAAAGGGGCCGTTCCGTTGTCGCTCGTGGAGCGGGAACACGTAACGAGAGCGAGTGCGCTCGTACATGTACGCAAAGAGCGAGGAACAAAGTCTCTTCCCAGTACTCCACTGGGAGAGCACCTCTGTCGTATATTGGGTCGCTCGTGATTAAGCGTTGTTCACTGAGTTGGCCGACACACTTATTGTGCGGTGTGAACACGGACAGAGTAATGGTTAAAAGCCTACGAGCGAGTATTGAGTGGCATTGCGGTGGACTGGTTATCTGACCGGCGTACCACTTCAATAGTTAGACCAGGAGTGGGTAGAGTTCTTTACTTCATCAAGGCGTAGGGAGAGTTTGATTGGCGAAACTCAATCCAGATAGAAAGAGATAGTTGTGTTATTTGTCAGCAGCGAGCGATGCAGGCAGCAGTCGTTGCAGCTCACGGTATTGTGCACTACAGCGTAGGTGAGCCCCATCTGTCCTCCATAACAGTACACTCCATTACATTCCTCACGCGAGAGCCTTCACCGTACCTAGAAAAGTTATTCCAGTTGTGTAGGCACGCCTCCCAGCCATTCTGCTACGTAAGTAACATTCTTAAAGAAAAGGGAGAAAAGAAACTTTCCATACTTTGTAAATTAATAGCATTCCTATCCATAAGAGGCAATCTACTCTTCCGAAAAGAACCCGGAAATTTGGAAATTTATTAATTTATAAGAAAAAGTTCCACTTAATTACTAAGAATTTTTTTGCAATAAATAATATTTTTCGTTCGTTTAATGTTTTTCTTACACTAACTAGCAATACTCCAGTACCCAAGTAATCCACTAGCTACGTAAGAATATAGAATATTTTTGTGCCTTTTCCTTTGGGTGGACGACTCCAGAAGATATTTGTTGCTGAATGTTTTTCAAGCAATTCTTGTTGTTTAGGAGCGTCTGTCTGACTTCTATAGTAGTGTGAGGTGGAAATTGTTTCTTGCAGGAGCCAAAGGGTACTTGTTAGATCAATCCATTACGCAACTTGACAAAATAAAACCCACACACTCACGCCGTCTTCCTCTACAGTTTTTACCCTCAACAGCTCTCTCTAATGCCGTGGAAGTTATTCCTTGATGCCTTAACACATGTCCTATCATAATGTCCTTTCTTCTTGTCAATGTTTTCCATATATTTCTTTCTATGCCCGTTCTGCCGAGAACCTCTTATCAGTCCACCTACTGTTCAACAATCTTCTGCAGTAGCTACATCTACATCTACGTGGATAAATTTACAAATCACACTTAAGTGCTACTCCGAGAATATCTACTACTACGTTACTCATATTGGCAGCTGTTCGTGATTGGAATTCTGGAATATTTACTTCGTCTTCCTTTCTTGTGATGGCATTTCGGAAGGCTGTGTTTAGTAACTGTGTTTTGGCAGCACTGTCTTTGAGAATATATCCATTGATCTCAAATGGTCCTAATCACTTCCGTTCTGATTTTCCCACAGGCCGTGTTCATTACTATACAATGCTGTGTTCTAAATATACGTTCTCAGAAATTTCTTCCTCAAATTATGCCTTATGTTTGATACCATTAAATTCCATTAACCTTTTTTTCGTGAGAAATGGCCCTTTTGCCAGTGCTAATCTGCTTTTTATGTCCTTCTTGCTCTGTTCGACATGGGTCATTTTACTATCCCGACAGCAGAATTCCTTATCACCAATCCTGATGTTAAGTTTCGCTGTTATAATTCCTGCTGCTTCTCACACTTTCTTCGATATACTCTCACTCCATATTCTGTGCTCATTAGACCTCATTCCACTGAACAGCTCCTGTAATTATTCTTCATTACAACATGAAGATAGGAATGTCATCAGCGAACATTATAATTGATATCCTTACACCTTGAACATTAGTTCCGCTCTTGAACCTTTCATTTATCTCCGTCATAGCTTCTTCGAACAATAGAAGAAACACTAGAAAAAAGAACTACATCCCTCTCTTACTCTTTTAAATCTGAGCACTCTGTTCTATGTCTTCCAGTCATATTGTTCCCTCTTGGCTTTAGTACATATTCTCTAGTAGCCCTCTTTTCCTATAACTCACCACTATCTTTCTCAGAATTTCGAACATATTGCAATGTTTTACAATTTCACGGGACGAAATCTCGGTCGGACCAAGGATTTTTCCAGAAGAAATACGTGCGCCAGCCCATTGAGCCAAACAAAATTCTTATTACAATGAAACGAATACCCCTAGCTGCATACAGGCGTTGATATAAGTCAATGGGGACAGTTGAAAATGTGTGCCCCGACCGGGACTCGAACCCAGGATTTCCCTCTTACATGGCAGACGCCCTATCCATCTGAGCCACCGAGGGCACAGAGGATAGTGCGACTGCAGGGACTCATCCCTGGCACGCCTCCCGTGAGACCCACTTTCGCAACTTATTGTCCCGCATTATATTCATAGTGCCCCTGCCCATTACACTCGTTACTCGCGGCTTTACTGCCGGTTCCGTAAGAGTTCGGGCACTGTCAGTGCATCCGCACAGAAGAAGATGGTCAAATGGCAGGTGAGCCTTAACTATATGTATATGACCGAGCAGGGTGGCGCAGTGGTTAACACACTGGACTCGCATTCGGGAGGACGACGGTTCAATCCCGCGTCCAGTCATCCTGATTTAGGTTTTCCGTGATTTCCCTAAATCGCTCCAGGCAAATGCCTGGATGTTTCCTTTGAAAGGGCACGGCCGACTTCCTTCCCCGTCCTTCCCTCACCCGATGAGACCCATGACCTCGCTGTTTGGTCTCTTCCCCCAAAACAATCCAATCCTCTATGTAAATTAAGATGGTATCCTTTCTTTCGGAAATGTCTCGGTTGAAGGGGTTGGCAGGCCTGAGAAAGTGACCTTTCTCCTCCCTCGACCGAGAGCGCGACACATATTGGCGCCGTCGTGTTGGCAATATTGCGGGCGTCTTTTGTCAGACACAGGACGTAACACATCTTCCAGGTTTTCTTCGTCCATCTCCTGTTTTGGACATGTCCGAAAGAACAGATATATTATCATCTTTTTTTTAGCACTCCGTCTTCAGGCCACGAGTGGCTTACCGGGACCATCCGACCGCCGTGTCATCCTCAGTGGAGGATGCGGATAGGAGGGGCGTGGGGTCAGCACACCGCTCTCCCGGCCGTTATGATGGTATTCTGGACCGAAGCAGCTACTATTCGGTCGAGTAGCTCCTCAATTGGCATCACGAGGCTGAGTACACCCTGAAAAATGGCAACAGCGCGCTGCGGCCTGGATGGTCATCCATCCAAGTGCTGACCACGCCCGACAGCGCTTAACTTCGGTGAAGTCACGGGAACCGGTGTATCCACTGCGGCAAAGCCGTTGCCTTACATCCGTCTCTGACTCTTTTAAATGCTTGCACTTTGTTCTCTGTCTTCCAGTCATAGTGTTCCCTCTTGGCTTTTGTACATATTCTCTAGTACCCAACGTTTTCTATAACTTATCATCTTTCTCAGAATCTCGAACATACTACAGTATTTTACACTTTCACGGGACAAAATCTCGATCGGACCAAGGATTTTTCCGTGTTCGTTTAGCCCATTGAGCCATACGAAATTCTTATTATCATCTATTTACATAATTTTCAGCGGCAGCCTCATAGCGCGAATATACTTGTCTAGTTCTTTTTTTTTAGTATTAATGTTGAACGCCTTCTTTGTCTGCACTAGTCTGTTCTTGACATGCCCCTTGCTTCATCCGTCATGCACTCTTTTGCTTGTTACCATTACCGAGATACAAAACGTGGAAGATGTGTTACGCCCTGTGTCTGACAAAAGACGCCCGCAATATTGCCAACACGACGGCGCCAATATGTCGCGCGCTCACGGTCGAGGGAGGAAAAAGGCCACTTTTCCCAGGCCTGCCGACCCCTTCAACCGCGGAGCGCGCGCCTCTTCTGGTCGGCGCGCATGCCGGTCCGAAATAGCCCGTAATGAGAAATCGATTAATCCGAAAATAATTTGATTTTGAGAGGCGCGTCGGTGGCGCCCGCTTGGCCGCCGCGTAATGCGTGCCGGAGGCCCGCCTCGCGTCTGCGTGGACACGCACGCACGCGCGCACATACATACGCACGCCGCCGGTGAGCGATGAGCGGTTCCAAGGCTGGCAGCCCTGGCGCGGTGCGCAGTTTAGGGACAGATTGAGGAGGCAATCCCGGCCGCGCGCTCACGTATGTATATGAACGGCGCGCCGCGGGAGCGTATTAGGACGGCGAAATTATTGGGATTGCCAATATTTGAATTTGATTAGTTTCGCGTTATTGGTTTCGGCAGAAGCTTCGGATCCCTGCCATACCGTACGCCTCGCCCTTTTTTTATTCTTTCCGCTTCCGATCGGCGTTTTTATTCAGTTTTTTTGCTATCTTTTTCACCCGGTGAAAGAGGTTTCGCCCCCCATTTTTTTTTTTTTGTAACTCCGTCCCCCTTCCTCCCTCACCCCCTTCAACGTAGCCCCCCTTGGAGTATTTAAGCATTTCAGAGGGACATGTGTGACGGGAATACGCAAATCCCTGCGGAATGTGTGTTTGCAGACGCTTCCGTGTTTGTGTGTGTGTGTGTGTGTGTGTGTGTGCGGTTTTTGCATTGCCACGCTGCAGTACTTTTATTTTTAATGGGTCCCCTCGGAGAAACGCAGTCCGCCTATAAAGCAGGAACGCTCTCTCTCTCTCTCTCCCTGCTGTTGTTTCGAATGGGACCGTGACGAGAATAAAGCGTTTTTGTCCTGTCTTCTTGTCGTCCGGCAGCGAACGTAACCTCCCCTCGACATTTCAGCTGAGGAATCTCATGCCCCGGTGGCCATCTTTCGGTTTCCTTTTTTGTGTTACGAGAAAAATTAGTAAGCAAATGCAAGAGTTCGAACAGCCGGCGTTACTTGTTGTGTACATAGTTCCGCGTAGTCAGCGCGTGCACAACTTTGCCACTAAAGCGCGCCCCGCTAAGCACAATAGCGCAGGCACAGTGCTCGTCCATCTCTGCACTACGAGATGGCGCTGCCATAGAGACGGACCAAATTCTGCTTCCGCCGATCCGCGTATCAATATGTAACGCAGCCAATGAGATTGCTGCTTACGTAGAATCATTTCTCCTCGTGGATCACACTCACGCAGTGATACATGAACGCGTGAGGTATTATAACGAGTGTACAGACCTCTGATTAGTGAGTCTGCATTTGTCTGTACCAGTCTGCATTTGTCTGCGCCAGTCTGTACCACTCTGAATTAGTCTGTACCAGTCTGTACGAGTTCTACATTTGTCTGTACCAGTCTATAGTCAAGTTTCAGTCTGTGCCTAATAAGATTACCATATTCCTGTACATAGCCATGAAGATAAATGTATAGACACTTTTGTCAAGTATCAGAGATATGTATGAGAATAACATTAAAGTACCAATACCAAAGAAACTTCAGATTGTCAATCGTAAATAGCATCCAGAACCAATTTTTATGCTTGTTATTATTTTAAGAAATGTGTATGAAAATTAATCAAGTTCTGTTTAAAGTTGATCACCGTCAGTCTGTTACTCTAAGCATGCAAGTGGCATTTCTATCGCCTGGCCTAATGGCAGAAGATAAACACACCACGATAAGACCACGAGACATATTCCAGACACTCGCTTGCTTCATTAGAGTGACAAGTCAAATAATCTGATGGTGAGTGTACTGAAGGTCTTACAGTATGCACACCACATTACTGAAACAAGTGGAAGGATCAGAATGAGATTTTCACTCTGCAACGGAGTGTGCGCTCACATGAATCTTCAGATTAAAACTGTGTGCCTGACGGAGACTCGAACTCGACACCTTTGTCTTTCGCTCTACCATGGTAGAGACATGTGTAACTGGAATACGCAAATCCCTGCGGAGAACATGTGTGAGTTTGCAGACGGCACTTGCCCGCGAAAGGCAAAGGTCCCGAGATCGAGTCTCGGTCCGGCAAAGTTTTAATCTGACAGGAAGTTTCAAGGGGAAATATCAACAGCCGTCAGCTGGGAAGAGTAACCATTTTAACACCGTTACTAAGTCAGGAAGTCAGCAACCTGGAGAGTCTTGAGCGAGACTGTAAGCAAGCTCAACAGAAAGTTGTTGCAAGAGTACAGGCTGGATTGCCATCGTAATATTATTTAAGAGACCCTAGGTAGGACACAACATGGTCTAGCAGAGGTTTAACTGTTAACGCGAGGAGTACCGATTTGGTCATTACGAATGACTTAGACTTTGTATAGTGGAGCATCTAAAAATGTTTCAAATGGCTCTAAGCACTATTGGACTTAACATCTGAGGTCATCAGTCCCCTAGACTTTGAACTACTTAGACCTAACTAACCTAAGGACATCACACACATCCATGCCTGAGGCAGGATTCGAACCTGCGACCGTAACAGGAGCGTGGTTCCGGACTGAAGCGCCTAGAACCGCTCGGCCACAGCGGCCAGCGTGTAGTATCTCCTCGATAACATAAATACTCCACCCCCACTATCCTAGAGCACTCAATCTACAGGACTGATGGCGTTCATATCAGTCACACTCGGTTCGACAGTAACAGTATAGTAATAGCTTGTGTGTGAGATAGTGCTAGTCTTGGTCTTACGCTTGGTGCCTGACAAGAAGACCATCAGTCTGTAGCTTGGATAATGCAGTCCCAGTATCCAGTGCTGAAGTCAGCGAAGCAGCGAGCACTGGTGGGTAATCGAGGGATCGACCATCATGGCTCCGGTCCTGGACAGAAGCTGCCCTACATCTCCAGTATCACACAAGTCTGACAGTCTATTGTGCCAGCGGGCCAGGTTCAGCATTCTGCATGACAACACGGCATCCGAAATCACGGTCAACCTAAGGAGAGAATTCGGGCAGTGGTACGGGAGGGACTGATTACTCCTTAAAGGGCGTGTGAATTACACACACACACGCACACACACACACACACACACACACACACACACACACACACACGTCGCAGTGGCCGCTATCTCCAAGCAGGGTCGCGCCTACCTCGCCAGCGGGGGGCAACCCGCCGCACAAGGGTTTCATCGACTTCCGCTCTCAGCTGGTGCAACGTCCTCAGCAGCCGTGGGTCCGCTCCTGCATTCAGTGGGTTCCTCTCCGGATTACGTAGGCCCCAACCATCGCGGCAGGCACGACTATGATTCGTTTTCTGAATAATACATGGAATTATCTTGAATACTGTTTTGTAGTGTGTACCGACGCCTCACAGAAACACCGAAGTGCCAAAGAAATTATTATAGGCATGCGTGTCGAAATACAGTGATATATAAACAGGCAGAATACGGCGCTGCGGTCGGCAACGCCTAAATAAGTTTGATTGGTTGGGTTGTGCGGGTTGAAGGGGCCAGACTACCTAAATAAGGCAGTAAGTGTCTGGCGCAGTTGTTAGATCGGTTTCTGCTGCTACAATGGTATGTTATCAGCATTTATATGAGTTTGAACGTAGTGTTATAGTCGGCGCACGAGCGATGGGACACAACACTTCCGAAGTAGCGATGAAGTGGGGATTTTCCCGTACGACCATTTCACGAGTGTACCATGAATATTAGGAATCCAGTAAGATATCAAATCTCCGACATCGCTGCAAGAACGGGACCAACGACTACAGAAGAGAATCGTTCAATGTGACAGAAGTGCAACCCTTCCGCAAATTGCTGCAGATTTCAGTACTGGGCCATCAAGAAGTGTCAGTGCGTGAATCATTCAACGAAACATCGTCCATACGGGTTTTCCGAGCCGGAGGTCCACTCGTTTATCCCTGATGACTGCACGACACAAAGCTTTACGCCTCGCCTGGGCCTGTCAACACTGACATTAGACTGTTGATGACTGGATGCATGTTGCCTGCTCGGAAGTCTGTCGTTTAAATTGTATCGAGTGGATGAACGTGTACGGGTATGGAGACAACCTCATGAATCCATTGACCCTGCGTGTCAGCAAGGGCTATTCAAACTGGTGGAGGCTCTGTAAAGGTGTGGGGGTTTGAAGTTGGAGTGATATGGGACCCCTGAATCGTCTGGATACGACTATGACGGGTGACACATACGTAAGCATCCTGTCTTATCACCTGCATCCATTCATGTCCGACGGACTTGAGCGATTCCAGCACGACAATGGGACACCCCACACGTCCGGAACTTCTCCAGGAACACTCTTCTGAGTTGAAACACCTCCGCTGGCCACCAGACTCCCCAGACATGAACATAATTGAGCATATATCGGATGCCTTACAACAAGCTGTTCAGAAGAGATCTCCTTTCCCCCGTACTCTTACGGATTTATGAACAGCCCTGCTGGATCCATGGTGTCAATTCTCTCCAGCACTACTACAGACATTAGTCGCCACTGTGTTGCTCGAACCGCTCCATGACAATCCTGGCCTTGTGACAGGCGCATTATCTTGTTGAAAAATGCCACTGCCATCACGAAACATGATCGTCATGAAGGCGCATACGTGGCCCTCATCCAATGTGTGATACTCCTTGGCCGTCATGGTGTCTTCCATGAGCTCCACTAGACTCGTGGATGCCCATGTGAATGTTCCCCAGACAACAATGGAGCCAGGTGTCAAAGAGTTGTTCTCCTGGAAGATGGCGGATTCGCGCCCTGCCATAGGCATGTTGAAGAAAATATCGGGGTCCATCAGACCATGCAACGCTCTGCCACTGCGCCAACGTCCAGTGCCTACAGTCACGTGGCCATTTCAGTCATAGTTGCCGATGTTGTGGTTTGACATCGGCACATGCATGGGTAGTCGGCTGTGAAGGCCCATCGTTAGGAGTGTTCGGTGCACTGTGTGTTCAGACACACTTGTACTCTGCCCAGCATTTAAGTCTGATGTTAGTTCGGCCACTGTTCACCGCCTGCCCTGATTTACCGGTCTGCCTAGCCTACGACGTCCTACATCTGTAATGAGGTCTCTGTTGATCCATTGTGGCGTTGCAGTCAAGTCTTTGAAGGAAGCACTTGAGAATTCACGACATCCAGAAACAGATGGCCCCAGTATGGCAATATCGATAATTTCTGAGAGGTTCATTCGGGGCATATTGAACTGCCGAAACTGTTTGCGAAAATACAGTAAAGTAAGTTCTCAATTTGCACGGCTGTTTGGCGAATTTCCTTGTTAAACATCTTTAATGAGGCGAGGCCGCCCAGTTCCACAACGTGTGGACGTGTGGACCATGGTTTCGTCCCGTGTTGAAGACACTCACCACAGCATACCGCGAATACCCAACAATGCGTGCAGTTTCCGAAATGCTCGTGCCGAGCCTCCGGGCCATCACAATCTGCCGTTGGTCAAACTCAGACAGATCGCGCGCCTTCTCCATTCAACACACGGACAGCCAGCTAGCTGATACGACATGCATCGAGCGTGCGTCTGACTAGCAGTCATTTCTCCCCAGATGACAGTCCTATCGCCTGGACAGCTCTATATCTATAGTAAGTCGGTGGTCATAATGTTCTGACTGATCAAATCAAATGGCTCTAAGCACTATGGGACTTAACATCTGAGGTCGTTAGTCCCCTAAGAAGTACGGTACTTAAACCTAAATAACCTAAGCACATCACACACATCAATGACCGAGGCTGGATTCGAACCTGTGACCGTAGCAGCAGCGCTGTTCCTGACTGAAGCGCCTAGAACCGCTCGGCCACAGCGGTTGGCTCTGACTGATCAGTGTACATGTCATACACTAAATAAAGTAAATTAGTTAATAGAGCTTGGCGTATTTCTGAGTCAAATACATTTCTGAAGTTCGGAAGTTGGGAGTCGCGCGTTATCCTGCTGTGGCTGTTTCCGATGGCCTAAGGCTCTCGGGCTGGTGGCCAATTAAAATCGACTCAGCGGATGGAAATTCCGAACGCTGTCAATTCCGCGCGTCGACAGAGCGGCCACGCGAAAACTGGACCCCTTTCGCAGCGCAAAACTCTCCCCATCCCCACGGCTTCCTCTAATGACAGCTACATCATCCCTCCTCCTCATCCCCCACCTCTGTCCCTGGCCCTCCCGCTGAATTCTCCCTCGCAGTTCGCAAACGAACAGACGGCCACCCGAAATCTCGTCACCCCGACGCTTCCGTCAATATTGCGTCGGAAAATACAGCGGAACGATTACAACCGCAGGGAAAACGTTATTGGTAGTTGCCTCACATGCTGACTGGATGTCCAACCCCACACGTCTGATCGGCATTCCCCACACAGAAATGTTAGAAAACCTTGGAATGCTCGTGGCAAGTGCTTAGGAAAATGTCACTTTATATATTTCAATAGTTTTCGTACTTGTTTACTCGTCCATCACTACTTGTTACGAAAGATTCGTACCAAAAGACTGGAAAGTTGCACAGGTCACACCAATATTCAAGAAAGGTAGTAGGAGTAATCCACTAAATTACAGGCCTATATCGTTAACATCGAAATGCAGCAGGATTTTAGAACATATATTGTGTTCGAACATTATGAATTACCTCGGTCTATTGGCACACAGTCAACATGGGTTTAGAATACATCGTTCCTGTGAAACACAACTAGCTCTTTATTCACATGAAGTGTTGAATGCTATTAACAAGGGATTTCAGATCGATTCCGTATTTCTGGATTTCCGGAAGGCTTTTGACACTGTACCACACAAGCGGCTCAGACTGAAATTGCGTGCTTATGGAATATCGTCTCAGTTATTGTGACTGGATTTGTGATTTCCTGTCAGAGAGGTCACAGTTCGTAGTAACTGAGGGAAAGTCATCGAGTGAAACAGAAATAATTTTTGGCGTTCCCCAAGGTAGTGTTATAGACCCTTTGCTGTTCCTTATCTATATAAACGATTTGGGAGACAATCCGAGCAGCCGTGTTCGGTTGTTTGCAGATGACACTGTCGTTTATCAACTAATAAAGTCATCAGAGAAGCAAAACAAATTGCAAAACGACTTAGAAAAGATGTGTAAATGGTGCGAAAATTGGCAGTTGACCCTAAATAACGAAAAGTGTGAGGTCATCCACATGAGTGCTAAAAGGAACTCGTTAAACTTCGGTTACACGATAAATCAGTCTAATCTAAAAGCCGTAAATTCAACCAAATAGCTAGGAATTAGAATTACGAACAACTTAAATTGGAAGGAACGCATTGAAAATTTTGTGGTGAAGGCTAACCAAAGACTGCGTTTTATTGGCAGGGCACTTAGCAAACCTAACAGACCTATTAAGGAGACTGCCTACACTACGCTTGTCCGTCCTCTTTTACAATACTGCTACGCGGTGTGGGAACCTTATGAGATAGTTCTGACGGAGTAATCAAAAATGTTCGAAGAAAGGCAGCACGTTTTGTGTTATGGCGAAATATGGGATAGAGTGTCACAGAAATTATACACGATTTGGGCTGGAAACCATTAAAAGAAAGGCGTTTTTCGTTGCTACGGAATCTTCTCACGAAATTAAAATCACCGACTTTCTCCTCCGAATATTTTGTTGACACCGACCTACATAGGGAGAAATGATCACCACGATAAAATAAGGGAAATCAGAGCTCGTACGGAAAGATATAGGCTTTCATTCTTTCCGCGCGCTATACGAGATTGGAATAATAGAGTATGTGATTTGCAGAGTATCTGTGTAGATGTAGATGTTAAGAAAAAAAAAGTGTGATGGACAAAACCTCTCATTATATCTCCATCCATAGGGCTTACGATTTCTGACACCCGATGTGAAACAAAATGCTTCTGCTGTACTCTAGTGTAATAATAAACAGATTGAACAATATCTGCTAAATAGCATAAAAAGCCCTTATGACAGAACCATCAATGAAGTCGACATAAATGTGCAAAAACAACAAGGAAATGAGTGTGAACCAAAGAAAGTCTGCTGCATCACGTAACGAGATTTTATATAGACTGTACCTATCTGGCAGATTCGCTATTGACAAGTATTGTTTTCAGTCATGTCGAGTGCGCACAAAATAACTTGGCCTATAGCTGTGCAGACGGCGTGATAATGGAGGGGACAACGATGGTGGCGGGAGCGGCCACACAGTCCATGACATGGCGGCTCAAACCGCGCGGCCACTCCGCGCGGCTCATCTAGCGGCGCCTGTGGGCTGAGGATGACACGGCGGCCGGTCGGTGCCGTTAGGCCTTCACGGTCTGCTCGGGAGGAGAGAGTATGATATACTAAAATGCGGCAGAGTATATTAACGTAACAACGACCTTCTAATTTATTTAGATCAATTCAACCTTGAGGACATAAAATGTGAGAATTTCAGCTTCAAGAATCAGACCCCTTAGACAAGAAGAACTGGAGCCAACTCGACACGAAAAGGTAAGTAAACTAGAAACTGCATCGTAATCTTTGCTCCTCTAAAATTTTTCGTAAAACACTTTCCTTATTGCGGACAATAACTGGAATTAGGAAGGAGAGGAGAGATTACAACGTGCATGGCCGACCACTGCTCTTTCCTTTGCATATGCAACCAACTTCCGAGTATCTTGTACGCCAGTCGCCGGCCGGTGCGGCCGAACGGTTCTAGGCACTTCAATCTGGAACCGCGCAGGTTCGAATCCTGCCTCGGGCATGGATGTGTGTGATGTCCTTAGGTTAGTTAGGTTTAACTAGTTCTAGGTTCTAGGGGACTGACGACCTCAGGTGTTAAGTCCCATAGTGCTCAGAGCCATTTGAACCATTTTTTTGTACGCCAGTCATAAATCTGCTGGTGCAGAGTCTGATTGGTGCTGAATCGGAATGCACGTTGCACTCGAACAATGGACTGACTTCGCGCAAATTCCAACACACGAAATCATTTGTCTTGCGGTGTAATCCCCTTGTTGCCAGGAACAAACAACAGCGCAGCTGTGTCAAAACTTTGAACCTCCCTCTATCCAGTGACATGCGCGGTGTGTTTCTATGTTCTGTAGTTCGTCAGCAATAAACAACTGAGATCTGGTCTTTATTTTTGGTAACACCCGGTGATTACTAGCTGACGCCTGTGCGCCAGGGGAAGTTTTTTCACGCCGACACCAACGCGCCACGCACTGGGCGTCACGAATATTTGCAGTCGGAGTGTGTCTTGCTGACGTACGACCTCCACCTTTCCGCCGGATTACAGTAATAACGAGCGGCTGCATCGGTAAGCGGCCAGCGTAGTAACGGGAAGCAGCATTCCTCCGACTGTCTCTGCGGCGAACACAGCACACGTGTTGGCGTTTGCCGGCGTCACGTTGGCAGCCCTGGGCTATTATTTCGCCATTAGGAGCGCCGGGTCCTCTCTCTCTCTCTCTCTCTCTCTCTCTCTCTCCCTCTCCCTCTCTGCACCAGCTCAGCCAGCGCGTCACAGCGAGGCACAGAATCCAGCCTGCGGCTCAACTTGCCCATGCGTTCTACGACTGACTGCAAGAAGGCATCGCAAGTTGTGGGCCATTCTTTGGACCGTACAGGAAATTTTCGTGTAGGACGTAGAAAACGTGTGTTCCCCAAGTAAGTACAGTAGAATGAAATTACAATGAGATCACTACCACCAGCTGCATACAGGCGTTAATGTAAGTCAACGGGGACAGTTGAAAATGTGTGCCCCGACCGGGACTCGAACCCGGGATCTCCTGCTTACATGGCAGACGCTCTACCCATGTGAGCCACCGAGGACACAGAGGATAGTGCGACTGCAGGGAATTACCTCTGGCACGCCTGCCGTGTGACCCACATTCGCAACTTATTGTCCCGCACTATATTCATACTGCCCCTGCCCATTATACTCATTACTCGCAGCTTTACTACCGATTCCCGTAAGAGTTCGGGCACTGTTTGTGCATCCGCACAGAAGAAGATGATCAAATGGCAGGTGAGCCTTTTATATATATATATATATATATATATATATATATATATATATATATATATATATATATCGTACATGTCTGAAACAACAGATACAATCTTCATATAAGTATACTAGGTCCACTGATACAGCCAAACAGAGAGAGGTGGCGCAATGGTTATACTCCGTTCATCATAAGAATAAACCTGATGTACACATAGCACAACGTGCAACTTCATAGCAGATTAAAACTGTGTGCCAGACCTAGACTCGAACTCGGGACCTTTGCCTCTCGCGGGCTAGTGCTCTACCATCTGAGCTACCCAAGCACAACTCACGCCCCGTCCTCAGAGCTTTACTTCTGACAGTACCTGGTCTCCTACCTTCCAAACTTTACAGAAGCTCTCCTGCGAACCTTGCAGAACTAGCACTCCTGAAAGAAAGGATATTGCGGAGACATGGCTCGGTCCGGCACACAGTTTTAATCTGGTAGTAAGATTCATATCAGCCCACATTCCGCTGAAGAGTGAAAATCTCGTTCTGGAAACATCCCCCAGGCTGTGGCTAAGCCATGTCTCCGCAATATCCTTTCTTTCATGAGTGCTAGTTCTGCAAGATTCGCAGGAGAGCTTCAGTAAAGTTTGGAAGGTAGGAGACGAGGAGACGAGGTACTGGCGGAAGTAAAGCTGTCAGGACGGGGCGTGAGTCGTCCTTGGGTAGGTCAGATGGTAGAGCACTTGCCCGCGAAAAGCAAAGGTCCCGAGTTCGAGTCTCGGTCTGGCACACAGTTTTAATCTGTCAGGAAGTTTCGTATCAGCTCACACTCCGCTGCAGAGTGAAAATCTCATTCCGGATAGCACTACGTATCCTTCCGTGTTAGCTGGAACCTCATTGGGTTCCGTTTCACGTGCAGCGCACGCGAAGCTGTCTGCAGTACAGTGAAGTACGATAATGAGGATACCTCTTATGCTGTGGGTTTCGGGCACATCGACTCGGCGGTAACACGGGGCAACAGCTTTTCCGGCGCATTTATCTTGGACAGCACTGGCCAGGCAAGTGATCCAACTAACCTGCAATGATACGAACAAAAAAATGGCTCTGAGCATTATGGGACTCAACTGCTAAGGTCATTAGTCCCCTAGAACTTAGAACTAGTTAAACCTAACTAACCTAAGGACATCACAAACATCCATGCCCGAGGCAGGATTCGAACCTGCGACCGTAGCGGTCTTGCGGTTCCAGACTGCAGCGCCTTTAACCGCACGGCCACTTCGACCGGCTGATACGAACAGTTCCAGTAAAGAAGTAAAAAGAGACGAGCAGAGAACAGTATAGCTTCGAATGTCATTTAATTTTGAAACAAAAGGGAATAGTATATGGTAAAACTCAGGCAATATGCTTGTTAGGTGATCAGACGGAAAACAACACTCTCTCTATCTTAGCTAGCATAGTATTGAATTTAAAAACAAGAGTGATAAGAATTCGTCACTTTAACAATGTTAATTTTTCTGCACGAGCTATGTGTGGCGCAACAGTGCACGGTTTCCACGTTGTTAAAGGTATTGAAGCCACTGAAAGTATTACACTCACTTGTCTGGTAATCTCTGAACTCCTTCCATATCGGACTCTGGGGAATACATTTCAGCAGGCTGCTGTGGACTAGCAGTTCTAGGCGCTGCAGTCCGTAACCGCGCTGCTGCTACGGTCACAGATTCGAATCCTGCCTCGGGCATGGATGTGTGTGATGTCCTTAGGTCAGGTAGGTTTAAGTAGTTCTAAGTCTTGGGGACTGATGACCTCAGATGTCCCATAGTGCTCAGAGCCATTTGAACCATTTTTTATGTAACCCTACAGATAAAAAGTCACAAGGTGTGAGGTCTAGGAAGTTGGACAGAAGTGGACGAGTAAAATATGAAGTTCATAGCCGGTGGGCTCCCAGATCAGACCTCACACCTTGGGATTCTACCTTTGGTTGGCTTTCCTAGTTTACATAAAGGCTCCTGTCTCATCGGTTAGTAGTCTTCCTGTACACACATCATTTATGCAGCCAACTTCGCTTAGTCTCCCCTTGTTACTAGCAAAAGATAAATAAAATAATTCCTTCCTCGAAATGTACACTATTACCGTAGTATTTAACCTCACACTTTTGCGCCCGAAACACAGCCCTTATCTTTCTCGAATTTTCGGGAAACTTCAATGAAATAAAAGAAGAGAATTTGATAATGAGACGTACACATAGCTTTAATCGACTGTGTCAAGACGTTTGACAGATTAAACAAGACGAAACACTGCTTGCTCAATATTTCATGGAAATGGAATTCAGTGACATGAGCAGTAAAAAGCTTATAGCCCCTATAATGAAACGAAAATAAAAAGAGAACAAAATTAGTAAAAAAGACATTATGACTATCCAAGAAGCTAAAGAAGGTTGAAACCTTTCACCGATTTCATTCAACTGATTTATAAATGACATTATTAGAAAGTGGAATGAGGACACAAAAAACAACAACGGAATAACACTAGATAAAGACCAGTATATAAAAACATTACCGTACGCTTTATGTATGATTATATCCACTTCAGAAGAAGGCTGACAAAGATATATTCTTAAATTAAACCAGATCGGTCAAAATTATAAACTCAAAACTTCTACAGAAAATTCAAAAGCAATAGCATTTCGAGGAAAAGAACAGGCGTGTTCAAAGATATTGATAACAGACACACAATCGAGAAAGTAAGGCATTTTAACTACTTAAAATGATTATTAGTGTTTTAGGGCGCACAACAGCGAGGTTATCAGCGCCCGCTAACTACTTAAGCTGCGAATTTCTTTTAGTAGCGGTAAAGCTATAAAGAATAAGACGGCGAAATCTCAGGGTATCTATGGAAGAATAAAAAGAACTTTAATGAAACGCAACTGAAATTCTACAAAACACTACCTGTTTCATTGCTACTTTTCGGATCTGAGGCTCGGATAGGAAATAGGAAAACATGAGTCGAGTAATGACACAATAAACTAAATTCGTCAGATCAATTAAAGCTCGTAAACGAGAAGCCTGAGTAAGAAACGAAGACATTAGAAACGACCGTAAAATTTTTGCATTAACAGAAATAATCGACACATATCAGCAGAAATGAACGGAAATGTAAACGACGGGCGATAACGCAGATAACCTGAAAAGGATTTGCAATATAGTAATACCCAAAGGAGTCGGTCGAGAAGACGACGCAGCTAAGAAGCTCAAGACGGAACATATTCCTCGAACCTAATCCATCTCTGTAGATGATGATGATGATGGTAAAGAAATTTGCATCACCACACATATCCGATAGGAACTGCAGAAATGGTTTCAGGACTACTTGTAACCAGTTCCATATTGATGACTGCTCCTGGAACGCAGACAAGCTTCCAAATATGACGCAAGCTCTCTGCCTGCCAGTCACGACCGTGATTTGGCTTTCTCCAGTGCGGAGCTTTGGCCTCCAAGATGTTTGCCACGCCCTCCCATATTCGGGATTTGTTTTCATATTGCACCTGTCCGCCCTTTTTCGCCACGGGCTGCTCGTTAGCTGCGCGTAAGACCGCTTCAAACACACAGAGCCACGTCACGTGAATCGACATCTAATCTAATCCTGTGATCCCGTGGTACGACGTGGCGTCCGTCACGTGGACAGGGTCCACTCTCACAGCAGATATGCTATTGATACGACGTAATGAATATTTTTGTCTTGTTTTTACTGTGTGTGTTTTTAATGTGTACTACAGACTATCAGTACGGGCTTTTGTTGAAGTTTCGAGAACATACCTTCACCGAGGGGTCAAGCAGTATATTGCTCCATCCTATGTATATCTCGTGAAGAGACCATGAGGATAAAATCAGAGAGATTAGAGCCCCCACAGAGGCATACCGACAATCTTTCTTCCGCGAACAATACGACACTGGAATAGAAGGGAGAACCGATAGAGGTACTCAAGGTACCCTCCGCCACACACCGTCAGGTGGCTTGCGGAGTATGGATGTAGATGTAGATCAAGTATGTAACTGCTGCATTGCATGTACACTCTAAGACAAAAAAACGCACCACGAAAGAATTACCCGAACGGGGCGGAAAAACGTGTATGTGTTTTACATTTAGAGACAAACAAATGATCACAATTTCAGGAAAATTGGGGGAAATGAAATGATCGTATGGCATTGTTGGCCGGGAGGACCCATTCGTGGAAGTTTGGTCGCCGAGTGTTAAGTCTTATTTCAGTCGACGCCATATTGGGCGACTTGCGTGCCGGTGATGACGATGAAATGATGATTAGGACAATACTGCATCCAGTCCACGAGCCAGTCTCCAACCCGGTCGGGAATCGAACTCGGGCCCGCTGCTTCGGAGGAAAAGCACGTTACGACTCAGCTAAGAAGGCGGAAAGGAAAAATGATTTGTTCAACAGACAGAGCTTCACAAATTACGCGTTATGTAGTAAAATCAAGCACCTACAACCGTCCTTATGATGTCACTTATTGTATGGCTTCCAGTTTCGGTGCTTCAGTGCACCGTCTTTAGGTCTCATCTGATGCTGAAGGGATCATACACGATGCATCATTGCCCAACATCTACAACTGCTTTACACAGGCTGCCTGTAACTCTCGGTGTTGTCTGTCCAGCTATGAGTTCATAATTGATAGTTGATGGTTGGACAGATAACATGCCATTTACAGGTAGTCTGCGTAAACCAGTTGTAGATGTTGGCCACTGATGCATCACGTATATGGACGGTGTTAACCTCTTCAGCATCAGCTAAGGCCTGAAGATGGTGCACTGAAGCACCGAAACTGGTAGCCATACAATAAGCGACATCTTAAGGACAGGTACACATGTTTCACTTTCTTACAAATGCGAATGGATGCAGTCCCCAAGACCTCCAATGACGCGATGTCCATCTGCTGGGTGCCTGGTCATGTCGGAATATGGGGCAATGAACAGGCCGATCGGGCTGCCAAGGAGGCGTGCAGAGAGCACGATGTGGTCTAGTGTCCTATTCCCTTGCAGTCTGTCATTTCTGCACTCCACAAGAAGTGCATGGAGTGGTGGGAGGAAGAATGGCTGGCGGTGACGGCCAATAAACTGCGGTTGGTGAAGTCAACAACTCGGACGTGGCGTTCCTGCTGCCGGTTGCTCAGGCGGGAGAAGTGACCCTCACGCGTCTTCAGATCGGGCACTGTCCTCTCACACATAGCTTTCTATTACGGCGGGAGGATCCCCCGTTTTGTGCTGCTTGTGGTGTGCACATCTCTGTCCGGCACATTTTAACAGACTGCATTTTATACCGCGATGCAAGGGCAGAAGCACAAGTTGCTGGGGATCTGCCCTGTGTTTTAGCCAATGATGAGACGTGTGTGTCTAGGGTTTTTAAGTTTTGTGATGTGTCTGGACTCTGACCTCAAGTTTTAGGCTGGAGGTTTTAGTGTATTGCAAAGTGGCTGGCTCCTCCCTTTTTTCCTTGCGGTCAGCCAGCCACTTCCATCTGCTATATTGTTTTAGCTCCCTCTACCACTTTCTTCCTGTGTTTTCCATGTCTTACTGCTGGCGGCATGCTTCGTCCCACGCTTCGGTGTGGGTAGGCACGTATTTTTAAGACTGTTACCTGTGTTTTACGTTGTGTTTTATCTTATTGTTCTGAGTATTTTCTTGACACCCGTCTCCATCTGTTACTGAGTGGGCGCTGAAGACCTTCCCGTCGTGCGTCCATACAGCCCTCTTCATCATCATCATCCAATGACAAGGACAGACACAGAAAAATTACTCGTTGGTCCACCTCCGGCCCATTTCCAAGCAGTTCTACATCTACATCTACATTTATACTCCGCAAGCCACCAAACGGTGTGTGGCGGCGGGCACTTTACGTGCCACTGTAATTACCACCCTTTCCTGTTCCAGTCGCGTATAGTTCGCGGGAAGAACGACTGTCTGAAAGCATCCGTGCGCTCTCTAATCTCTCTAATTTTACATTCGTGATCTCCTCGGGAGGTATAAGTAGGGGGAAGCAATATATTCGATACCTCATCCAGAAACGCACCCTCTCGAAACCTAGACAGCAAGCTACACGGCGATGCAGAGCACCTCTCTTGCAGAGTCTGCCACTTGAGTTTGTTAAACATCTCCGTAACGCTATCACGGTACCAAATAACCCTGTGACGAAACGCGCCGCTCTTCTTTGGATCTTCTCTATCTCCTCTGTCAACCCGATCTTATACGGATCCCACACTGATGAGCAATACTCAAGAATAGGTCGAACGAGTGTTTTGTAAGCCCCCTCCTTTGTTGATGGACTACATTTTCTAAGGACTCTCCCAATGAATCTCAACCTGGTACCCGCCTTACCAACAATTAATTTTATATGATCATTCCACTTCAAATCGTTCCGCACGCATACTCCCAGGTATTTTACAGAAGTAACTGCTACCAGTGTTTGTTCCGCTATCATATAATCATACAATAAAGGATCCTTTTTTCTATGTATTCGCAATAAATTACATTTTGTAAGTAGGCTGTTTACGTTTTTTTATTGATAACGCCACCTCTGTATGAAAATCACTGGCTGTGCTGTGTGCAGTCTGTGGCTAGTTTGCATTGTTGTCTGCCATTGTAGTGTTGGGCAGCGGCAGCTGTATGTGAACAGCGCGTAGCGTTGCGCAGTTGGAGGTGAGCCGCCAGCAGTGGTGGATGTGGGGAGAGAGATGGCGGAGTTTTGAAATTTGTCATGAACTGCTATATTTATATATGATGATATCAAGGTAAATACATTGTTTGTTCTCTATTAATATCTTTCATTTGCTAACTATCCCTATCAGTAGTTAGTGCCTTCCATAGTTTGAATCTTTTATTTAGCTGGCAGTAGTGGCGCTCGCTGTATTGCAGTAGCTTGAGCAGCGAAGATTTTTGTGAGGTAAGTGGTTTGTGAAAGGTATAGTTTAATGTTAGTCAGGGCCATTCTTTTGTAGAGAATTTTGAAAGTCAGATTGCGTTGCGCTAAAAATATTGTGTGTCAGGTTAAGGACAGTCGTGTATAATTGCTAAAAGGGGACGTTGCATATGTCGGTAGATTCCATAGTTTCTTTCTTGTCGGTCACATGGTGGAGAATTTCTCCCTGAATCGTAACTGCGCGCTGGTCCGTTGCGTCTAAAGTTATTGTGTCTCCCTTGATAGTATTTATTTTGGTTCCCATATTGTCTGTTTCTCTGATTGTCTCTGTGATAGTCATTACCACGGAGAGGTGATCTTTCCCTGTAGTTATTACTACTCTGCCAACGGTTGTCATACGGGTGGTGTCTGATTTGGTCACGATATGTGTTGTGAGAATAGCCTTGTCGTGTCCAGTTATTACTTCTTTCATCGCGGAATTGCGACGGATGTGACCTGTAATTGTTGTGCTCCTGGTTTCGCGTTCCGCGATTGTCAGTGTCAATTTCTAATTCTTGTAAGAGTCCCTGAAATGCTTCAATGTCGTCTTTGCAACGTCCTGCCAAAATAATATGTCGTAAATGTTCAGGCAGTTTGATTAAGCAAATGCGGATGAGTTCTGAGGGGCTGTATGGGTTTGAAAGATACTGATTCTTATGCAACATGTCTTCAAAATATTTCATAAGACTGGAAAATTCAGATTGTTCGAAATGTTTCATCATTATGATACCATGTTTTCTTGGTCTTGTGTGGCTTGAGACCAATATGCTGAGAGGAAGGCATGGTAAAACTCTCCTTCACTGTGGCAATCGTGAATGACCGATCGCATTCTTACAGCTGGTTCATTCTCTAAATAGCCACACATAAATTCTAATCTGTGTTCTAACGACCAGTTGGGAGGAAAACAATGAGAGAATTGATGGAGCCATGCTTGTGGATGAATGTCGTTGCCAGAATTCTTAAATGTTTTGAATTTACGTATAGTAATGAACAGCTTATAGTCAAAGTCATCATGTCGGCGAGTCGCATATCGGTCATTGTTACGTCGTTTCGGCGGTTCCATTTCAAAATTCGATGCGCCTTGCCAATTTCTTTCATAATTTCCGAAGTGTCCGGTGTTATTATTTTGTGGTTGTTCCGTATTTCTATGTCCCTCTTCCCGTATTGGAGCGCGAGTGTCCTCAGAAATACGTAATTCTTGTATTACCTGCGTCAACTGATCTTGTACTTCCCGGATTTCTCTTTTGTACTGTGTATTGATTTGATTTTGATTTTGTTTGAATTTTCTTATTTGTTCATACTCTTCTGTGTCAGTGAAGGCTACGGGTCTTGTGTCATTCAGATCATCATCTACCTTTGTAGATAAGCTAGTGACCTGATCCGAAAGTTCGGCTACTTTCTCCGATAGTGAAATTATTTCCTCTGTATGTTTTTCTGAACCAAGTTTCAGAGTATCTACTGTGTCCTTTAAGTTTTCCTGAGTTTTTGCAAGTTGCGTAACCGAATCGGTAGATGCAACTGAGTCAATTTTAGCTTGCAAGGTGTCGTGATTTTCATGAACAATGGTTTGCAGTTCTTTTATGGCTGCTTCGTGATTCTGTAATACATTTTCATGCCGCGAAAAAATGGGTTGAAAATGCTCACAAATTTGTGTTTTTACGTCATTACAGACTTTTTGACATTTCGATTCAATGTTATGTAACTCAGTAGTTAAATCTTCACGTGTTTGTTCAAGTGTATGTTCCAATGAGTCTAACTTTTTAAGATTCTGTTCCATTGTGTCTAACTGTTGCTGTGTTTGTCTCTGATGTTGTTCCATTGTGTCTAACTTTTTAAGATTTTGTTCCACTGTGTCTAACTTTTTAAGATTTTGTCCCATTTGTCTCTGATTTTGTTCCATTTGTTGCATTAATTGCAATAATAATGTATTAGTGTCTGGAATCTGTTTCTCTACGCTTTTCGGCAGTGCATTTGCACCGGCAACATTCACATTTTGACAAGCAGAAAATGTGTCTTGACTTATTTGAGAAAAAGGTGATGACCCAAAACCTGAATCTACAGTATTTGCGAAATTGTGTCCTGTCATTTCGGATTTCTGAGGCGAGCTGTTGCCGACCGATCGATCGATAATGCTTCCCTGTTCACTACTTGTTTCACTGTCTACACCATTGTTTGCAGCCCGCTCCATTTCCCTATGCACAATTACCAAATTACTACTTTGAACATCAGTTAATTCATTACTCGGTGGCGCTAACACACTGCTTTCATTTTCACTGTCATTTCTCGGTTTACTTTCGAGCCTAGTATTACGTTTTTCACACGCCATTATTGTCACAGTATTTCACACGATAACACAGAAAAGCGCAATTTGAAGAGCAAAATAAAATAACATAGCAATGGGAATAATGTCTACTTAATTGCCAGCGCAGCTGCGAAATACTTGGTGCAAATCTACATGCATGCCACAACTGTTTTACTGTACAACAATGAAAAACTACAACTACAAAGGAAATTCTCTCTATAATTACGCGCTAGCAATAAACAAAATCTACACTAATTACACAAACTACAAGAAAAAAATCAGAAGATTCCAGTGAGGTATCCTCGGCTAAGGGTCGACATATGAAACATCCCCTTTTTAACGATTCTGCAAGACTGTGCTTAAACTGACACACAATATTTTTTTAGCGCAACGCAATCTGTCTTTCAAAATTCTCTACAAAAGAATGGCCCTGACTAACATTAAACTATACCTTTCACAAATCACTTACCTCACAAAAATCTTCGCTGCTCAAGCTACTGCAATACAGCGAGCGCCACTACTGCCAGCTAAATAAAAGATTCAAACTATGGAAGGCACTAACTACTGACAGGCATAGTTAGCAAATGAAAGATATTAATAGAGAACAAACAATGTATTTACCTTGATATCATCATATATAAATATAGCAGTTCATGACAAATTTCAAAACTCCGCCATCTCTCTCCCCACATCCACCACTGCTGGCGGCTCACCTCCAACTGCGCAACGCTACGCGCTGTTCACATCCAGCTGCCGCTGCCCAACACTACAATGGCAGACAACAATGCAAACTAGCCACAGACTGCACACAGCACAGCCAGTGATTTTCATACAGAGGTGGCGTTATCAATAAAAAAACCTAAACAGCCTACTTACAATTTGTCTATGTTGTCAGTTGCCACTCCCTGCACCAAGTGCCTATCCGCTGCAGATCTTCCTGCATTTCGCTACAATTTTCTAATGCTGCAACTTCTCTGTATACTACAGCATCATCCGCGAAAAGCCGCATGGAACTTCCGACACTATCTACTAGGTCATTTATAAATATTGTGAAAAGCAATGGTCCCATAATACTACCCTGTGGCACGCCAGAAGTTACTTTAACGTCTGTAGACGTCTCTCCATTGAGAACAACATGCTGTGTTCTGTTTGATAAAAACTCTTCAATCCAGCGACACAGCTGGTCTGAAATTCCGTAGGCTCTTACTTTGTTTATCAGGCGACAGTGCGGAACTGTATCGAACGCCTTCCGGAAGTCAAGAAAAATAGCATCTACCTGGGAGCCTGTATCTAATATTTTCTGGGTCTCATGAACAAATAAAGCGAGTTGGGTCTCACACGATCGCTGTTTCCGGAATCCATGTTGATTCCTACATAGTAGATTCTGGGTTTCCAAAAACAACATGATACTCGAGCAAAAAACATGTTCTAAAATTCTACAACAGATCGACGTCAGAGATATAGGTCTATAGTTTTGCGCATCTGCTCGATGACCCTTCTTGAAGACTGGGACTACCTGTGCTCTTTTCCATTATTCGGCTTGTCACTGATTGACAGAGGTGTTGGATGTCGTCCTGAGAGATATCGTCCCAAATTCTGTCCAATTGATACCTTACATCACCGAAATACCGAGCTGGTTCGAGCGCCTTGTCCATTACGCTCCAAACGTTCTCCTCGGGGACAGATCCGGCGAACTTGCTGGCTAAGTGGGGTTTTGCCAAGACCTAAGATAAAAATTAGAAACCTTCGTCCTGCGAGGGTAGGCATTATCTTGCTGAAATGCAAGTCCAGGATGGCTTACGACGAAGGGCATGTAAACGAAGATACCGATACCCGCTGCTATCGTAGAACTCACAGTGAGTTTTGGGTTGGTTGGTTGATTTCCGGCAGCGGACCAACCAGCGAGGTCGTCGATCCCATCGGATTAGGGAAGGGTGGGGGAGGAATCATCTGGGCATTCTCCTGAAGCGATTTAGAGAAATCACGGAAAACCTAAAGCAGGACGGCCTGGCGCGGGTTTGAACCGTCATCCTCCCGAATGCGAGTCCAGTGTGCTAACCAGTGCGCCACCTCGCTCGGTAAGTTTCGGGGTTCATTACATTACGGCGGGGGTAAAATCGTGACTGTCTGCAGGAGATGTTGTTTTATAACAAATAAATAATGTTTCACGGACTATTTGTAATGGACAAAGTAAAATGAACGGTAGTTGTGGAGCAGACGTACGTCCCACTGTTGTCCATGACCACGTGCTCCGCGTAACGGCATTCGGGAGCTGCAGAGCCGACGGGAGCAGCGCGGCCCGCCCGGAGACAAATCATTATCAGCGCGGCCATCATCATCATCATCATCATAATCATCGCGATCGTCAGCGCAGGCGGCAGCTGACGTCACGGTGCCACGTGTTGGCGATTAATCTCTCGCCTGTCGAAGGGCGGCGCGGCAAACACGCGCCGACTGCGGCCGGCGGTCGGCGGCGGGGCGGATCCACCCCCGCCGCGGGGGTGCCAGCCGCCCCCGCACAGACGCGTCCTCTCTCTCTCTCTCTCTCTCTCTCTCTCTCTCTCTCTCTCTGCCCTCGCGCCCTCTTCTGGTGCCGCCGCGGCAGGCAAACAACATCGCCGGCGCCAAGCTAATAACACCCTACAAGTAGGCTGCACTTGAGGCATGCCTCAGTGTCTACGGGTCACTCACATCCACAGGTAGTACTTCTTGAACTGCAACGCTCCCTGTTGGTTTTCCGCCCTTGTCGTACTGGTATCGGCTATGTGGACTCCGCCAAGCCAGGACTGCCGCTTCTGCCGTAGATTGGCGTGCGCATGCGCTGTGAGTCGTGGTCTACCAGCACAGACTTACCAGAGTTCATCCAGGTTTAACGTTCTTTATTTTGTAACAGATGCGTACAGACTAGTACTGTTGATGTTTTTAAAAATATCGGGAATCCTACATATCGATATTTAAAAAAAGTATCATTATCGGGCAACAGCCTTGCCGCAGTGGCTACACCGGTTCCCGTGAGATCACCGAAGGTAGTTGTTGTTGTTGTTTTTGGGGAAGGAGACCAGACAGCGAGGTCATCGGTCTCATCGGATTAGGGAAGGATGGGGAAGGAAGTCGGCCGTGCCCTTTCAGAGGAACCATCCCGGCATTTGGCTAGAGTGATTTAGGGAAATCACGGAAAACCTAAATCAGGGTGACCGGACGCGGGATTGAACCGTCGTCCTCCCGAATGCGAGTCCAGTGTGCTAACCACTGCGCCACCTCGTTCGGTCACCGAAGCTAAGCGCTGTCGGGCGTGGTCGGCACTTGGATGGGTGACCATCCAGGTCGCCATGCGCTGTTGCCATTTTTCGGGGTGCACTCAGCCTCGTGATGCCAATTGAGGAGCTACTCGACCGAGTAGTAACGGATTCGGCCAAAGAAAACCATCATAGTGACCAGGAGAGCGGTGTGCTGACCACGCGCCCCTCCTATCCGCATCCTCCATGAGGATGACACGGCGGTCGGATGGTCCTGGAAGGCCACTCGTGGCCTGAAGACGGAGTGCTTTTTTTTTATCGACCCTTGTGCTCAGACATACTGACCTTCGTAGACTCTGAGAAGCTCATCTGCAGAAACCAGCACGGTTTTAGCAAATAGCGGTCACGAGAGACACAACTGGCCCTCTTTGTGCATGATATACAACAGGCTCTAGATACCGGCTCCCAGGCTGATGCCATATTTCTCGACTTTTGAAAGGCGTTCGACTCAGTTCCGCACTGTCGTTTGCTTCAAAAAAGTGCGGTCTATCCGATTACATATGCGGTTGGATGGAAAGTTTAGTAACAGACAGGGAGCAGTATGTCGTCATGAACGGGGTGACTTCAAAAGAACCAAGCGAACTTTAGGTGTGCCCCAGGGCAGCGTAATAGGTCCTCTGCTTTAGACGATTTACATAAACGACCTCGTTGATGGTACTGACAGCGGTCTTAGACTGTTTGCTGATGATGCTGTAGTCTACAGGAATGTAGTATCACACAAAAGTTGTGAACAAATCAAAGAGGATTTGCAGAAAATAAATGCGTGGTGTAATGACTGGCAGTTATCTCTCAATATTAGTAAGTGAAACCTACTACGTATAACAAGGCGAAAATCCCCACTAATGTACGAGTAGAAAATACATGCCCATTCTTTGGAGGCGGTGACCTCCGTCAAGTATCTGGGTGTGACTATTCGAAATGATCTCAAATGGAACGATCCCATTACATAAGTAACGGGTCAGGCGAACGCTAGATTGCGGTTTATTGGTAGAATCCTGAAGCGAAGCAGTTCTTCAACAAAGGAAATAGCTTACAATACGTTAGTTCGTCCGGTCTTTGAGTATTGTTCGTCTGTATGGCACCCTTACCAGTTGGGCCTGATTCAAGAGATTGAGAAGGTCCAAAGAAGAGCGGCAAGATTCGTGACTGGTACATTTAACCATCGCGAGAGTGCTACAAATCTCATAGAAAGTTTGAAGTGGGATACACTTGCAGATAGACGGCGCGCTAAAACAGAAGGGGCTGCTCACTAAATTCCGAAATTCGATCTTCGGCGAGGATGTAGAGCATGTATTATTACCACCAACTTTAAAATCGCGCAATGATCACCATTCAAAGATAAGGGAATAAGGGAAATTAGAGCTCGTACTCAGGCGTTCAGACAGTCGTTTTTCCCTCGTGCGATCCGCGGGTGGAACAGGGGGCGGGGAATACGACTTTGGCGCGAATTCTGCCCTCCGCCACACACCGCTTGGTGGCTAGCAGAGTATATATGTAGATGTAATCACGTAGCTGTAGATGTAGATCGATCGAAAATTCGTACAGTACAACAGGGGTTTAAATACAGGTGTAAGAACTATTAAAATGTAAAACTGAATGAAAAGTCCAATAGCCTGCTGTAGCCGTATTTATTTTAAGTCGACTACAGACCGACATAACCGGTTTCGCAACTTTTAAGTTGCATCTTCTGGTGTAAATAAATTCTATGTCATATGGTACAGGGAGTTACAGAATGCCTCCGAGTAACATTTGGCACGGCTAGGGAAAGATGCAAATTAAAAGTTGTGAAGCCGATTATGTGGGTATTTAATAGACTTAAGTAAATACAGCTACTGTAGACTATAGGACACTTCAGTTTCTGTAATAGTTTTAGCTCCCGTACTTAAACGCCTGTTGTGTTGTATGAATTGTTAATCAATTATGTATAACTGTTTTAGCCGTGGCAGCCACAGTATTAAAATTATCTTTTCGAATCTCCAGCTCAGCTGGAAGACAGTGTAAAATCAACCACAAAATTTGCACCAAACAGACGGGCAGACAAGTCTGCAGACTAATAAAAACGTGTATTGTTTTTATTTATTTATTTATTTATTTTTTGAGTCATTCATCAGTTATCTGGTTTGAAGCGGCCCGCCACGAATTCCTCGCCTGTGCCAACCTCTTCATCTCAGAGTAGCACTTGCAATCTATATTCTCAGTTATCTGCTGGATGTATTCCAATCTATGTTTTCCTCTACAGTTTTTGCCCTCTACAGCTCCCTCTAGTACCATGGAAGTCATTCCCTCATGTCTTAGCAGATGTCCTATCATCCTGTCCCTTCTCCTTATCAGTGTTTTCCACATATTCCTTTCCTCTACGATTCAGCGTAGAACCTCCTCATTCCTTACCTTATCAGTCCACCTAATTTTCAACATTCGTCTATAGCACCACATCTCAAATGCTTCGAGTCTCTTCTGTTCCGGTTTTTCCACAGTCCATGTTTCACTACCATACAAAGCTGTACTCCAGACGTACATCCTCAGAAATTTCTTCCTCAAATTAAGGCCGGTATTTGATATTAGTAGACTTGTCTTGGCCAGAAATGCCTTTTTTGCCATAGCGAGTCTGCTTTTGATGTCCTCCTTGCTCCGTCCGTCATTGGTTATTTTACTGCCTAGGTAGCAGAATTCCTTAACTTCATTGACTTCGTGACCGTCAATCCTGATGTTAAGTTTCTCGCTGTTCTCATTTCTACTACTTCTCATTACCTTCGTCTTTCTCCGATTTACTCTCAAACCATACTGTGTACTCATTAGACTGTTCATTCCGTTCAGCGGATGATGTAATTCGTCTTCACTTTCACTCAGGATAGCAATGTCATCAGCGAATCGTATCATTGACATCCTTTCACCTTGAATTTTAATTCCACTCCTGGAGCTTTCTATTATTTCTGCTGTGCGGTTGTAGGCGCTACAGTCTGGAGCCGAGCGACCGCTACGGTCGCAGGTTCGAATCCTGCCTCGGGCATGGATGTGTGTGATGTCCTTAGGTTAGTTAGGTTTAATTATTTCTAAGTTCTAGGCGACTGATGACCTCAGAAGTTAAGTCGCATAGTGCTCAGAGTCATTCTATTATTTCTAAAATTGCTTCTTCGATGTACAGATAGAACAGTAGGGGCGAAAGACTAAACCCTGTTTCATACCCTTTTTAATCCGAGTACTTCGTTACTGATCGTTTACTCTTATTATTCCCTCTTGGCTCTTGTACGTATTGTACATTACCCGTCTCTCCCTATAGCTTACCACCATTTTTCTCAGAATTTCGAACATCTCGTCGAACGCTGTTTCCAGGTCGGCAAATCCTATGAACGTGTTGAAAATGGGAATTCCTCTAAGAGTGCCGGTTTGGTATGCGTGTGAATAATTTCTGGCAAGATGGCGGCTGTAGACACGTGGCTGTCTAGCGGACGGATTCCTGCCTAAGTAGCCACCCCCACCGTGCCACCCCCTCACTCCCCCACCACCTCCTACCCCGTTGGCACTTCTAACACCCCTTCTGCAGACGCCACCAGAGCGAGGCGCTGCCCGTGCGGGAAGAACTTGACAACTTGACGCCAGAGTTGCGAAAACGCTGCTAACTTATCGGAAACACAAACAGCGAAGTTCCACAGCAGCCCACCGCTGAGAAAAGTGCGTACGGTACCTCGCGCCTGCCTGCTCTGCCGTTCCCCAGCTGGTCTCTCTGTACATTCTCGGTCCCTGATCTGACCTACAGGACTGATTTCTAGAACAATTTATTCATTTATTTGAATATTTTTATTTCACTTGCCACATAACATTGCAAACAAATATGCCGTATACAGCGGCAAGAATCCAAAGAGATTCTGGTCGTATGTGAAGTATGTTAACGGCAAGAAACAATCAATGCCTTCTCTGCACGATAGCAATGGAGGTACCATCGAAGACAGTGCTGCCAAAGCAGAGTTAGTAAACACAGCCTTCCGAAATGCCTTCACAAAAGAAGACGAAGTAAATATTCCAGGCGCTTCAGTCTGGAACCGTGTGACCGCTACGGTCGCAGGTTCGAATCCTGCCTCGGGCATGGATGTGTGTGATGTCCTTAGGTTAGTTAGGTTTAAGTAGTTCTAAGTTCTAGGGGACTAATGACCACAGATGTTAAGTCCCATAGTGCTCAGAGCCATTTTCTAAATATTGCAGAATTCTAATCGAGAACAGCTGCCAACATGAGTGACGTAGGAGTAAATATCCTCGGAGTAGTGAAGCAACTTGAATCAGTTAATAAAAGCAAGTCTTCTGGTCCAGACTGTATACCAATTAGGTTCCTTTCGGAGTATGCTGATGCAGTAGCCCCTTACTTAACAATCATATTCAACCGATCGCTCGACGAAAGATCCGTACTGGAAAGTTACACAGGTCACACCAATATTCAACAAAGGTAGTAGGAGTAAGCCACTAAATTACAGGCCCATATCGTTAATGTCGATAAGCAGCAGGATTTTGGAACATATATTGTGTTCGAACATTACGAATTACCTCGAACAAAACGGTCTATTTACACACAGTCAACACCGATTTGGAAAACATAGTTGTTGTGAAACACAACTTGCTCTTTATTCACATGAAGTGTTGAGTGCTATTGACAAGGGATTTCATATCGATTCCGTATTTCTAGATTTCCGGAAGGCTTTTAATACTGTACAACACAACCGGCTGGTAGTGAAACTGCGTGCTCATGGAATATCGTCTCAGTTATGTGACTGGATTTGTGATTTCCTGTCAGAAAGGTCACAGTTCGTAGTAGTAGGCGGAAAGTCATCGAGTAAAACAGAAGTGATTTCTAGCGTTCCCCAAGGTAGTGTTACAGGCCCTTTGCTTTCCCTTATCTATATAAACGATTTGGGAGACGATATGAGCAATAGTCTTCGGCTGTTTGCAGATGACGCTGTCGTTTATCGACTAATAAAGTCATCAGAAGATCAAAACAAGCTGCAAAACGATTTATAAAGGATATCTGAATGGTAAGAAAAGTGGCAGTTGACCCTGAATAACGAAAAGTGTGAGGTCATCCACATGAGTGCTAAAAGGAGCTCGTTAAACTTCGGTTGCACGATAAATCAGTCTAATCTAAAAGCCGTAAATTCAACTAAATACCTAGGTTTTACAATTACGAACAACTTAAATTGGTACACATAGAAAATGTTGTGGGGAACGCTAAGCAAAGACTGCGTTTTATTGGCAGGACACTTAGAAAATGTAACAGATCTACTAAGGAGACTGCCTACACTACTCTTGTCCGTCCTCTTTTAGAATATTGCTGCGCGGTGTGGGATCCTTACCAGATAGGACTGACGGGGTACATCGAAAAAGTTCAAAGAAAGGCAGCCTGTTTTGTATTATGGCGAAATATGGGAGGGAGTGTCACAGAAATGTGATTTGCAGAGTAACCATGTAGGGTAGATTTAGATGTAGCATTGTAACATGCTGTGACGTATATTAAATAAAGTATTATAAAACTATTCGCAGATAAAATATTTGCAACGAAACAGTACACCTATAATAATGTTTTACAATGTTCAATAAGTATCCTATTTCTGCATGTTTTAGAATCAAAGAAGCCCGTTGATAACGGTGAGATTTGTCGCTGGAACTAGTTTGGGAGAATAAATAAACAAGTAACAAAAGTATTTTGCATCAAGATGGGCCCACAATCCCATATTGTTGTTTTTGTATCCAAACACGGACTAATGGAAGAATTTCAAGATAAAATTATTAATCTAATTTATGTATTCTTCCGTCGCTTCTTGATAGAACAATTCCATATTCAGGGTTGAATAACACTTAGGCGGTTTTTTGTTCTACTGATTTCTATTTGTATGAACTAGTTTTCGGCTTATTAGGCCATCTTCAGATAACTACTGGCCATGGTAAATCAGTAGATCAAAAAACGGCCTAAGTGTTATTCAACCCTCAATAAAATTATTATCCTCTCTTACATTTGACAAGGCATCCATAGTGACTCCATATTACAGTAAGTATAGTATATGAGTAGTACAAGCTCACAAAAGCTACTAACTTTAAACATGAAAGTTTTAAAAGTTTCCCTCGGCTCCTCGCCTTCCGCGAGAAGTGAGCATATACTGCCGTTTACAACAATCGCAAGTGACCATATATCTCTGTTGCGTACAGTAGTGCAAAGGGGAAATATCTTTTTGCGGTGTACACATCACTCTATCCACGAAAATTATACATGTAACACTTGCAACCACACCATTAATCAATTATGCCGAAAAAGCCTGAGAAATGCAGTACCTTGTTGCTAAATGAAAATTTATACTCTTCAATAATACTGTGCAACCTTTAGAAATAAAAAAAAAGTATTTTATTTCGCCTTTCATGTTCCGCATATTTGTATCAAATTTTAATTTATTTTAAATATCCCCATTTCGACATCATCAGTAACGAAAAGTAAAAATATGTTATTTTTATTACAAAAAGATTCAACATTTCTTAGTTAACATTTCCGTTTGATGGTAGATAAGAACTTAAATAAAAGTTGAATGAAGTCGCTACTATCAAGTATTCAACTTTTGATTTTTTAGGACTCTGTGTCTCTGTCTGTGGAAACGGAACCAGTAAGGATATAAGGATGTCTTTGGTGTCCGTCTGTCTGTCCGATGGTTAAGAACCCTTTTTCTCAGGAATAGGTAGAACTATGATGTTCAGATGTATGTCACGTATCAAGATCTAAGGTCCCTTGGCGGTGTAAAAAAATGTCAGCTTCTAAGTCAGTCTAGTCAAAAGATACGGCCATGTACGTCACATTTTCATACTCGTAAACTCACTCAATAAAAGCTACACAGTACTTCCCGTCGATCTAGAACCATAAAATTTGGCTCGAAGCAAGACTGCACACTATAAGTTAAGGAGACAGGTTTACTATCTTTTGGTTCAAAAAATTGATTTTTTTAAATTGCATTTTTGGATCCATAAAAGTGTTTAGAATCCGCCCCTGAAACGGTTTTTCTGAATACGGAACGGAAATGTTTGTTATTCGCGGTTGAACAAAAATATGCACCTGCCTGAAATCGGCCTTTTTCACACACCAGTTTTTTTCTTTCGGAGGACGAGTTATTGTACCGGTGCTTGGGAGGAAACACACAAACGCGTATGTTTTTGGAAGTTAGCCCCCAAGCATTTGCATTCTGGTGCGAAGACTGTGGAGATTGCGACTTTCCTGGCAGTCCGCAGCTTCAACGAAGGGTATTCAGCAATTCTGAAGACCATGACAACGGCGGACGTCACCCTGGGACTCTATTCGACGCAGTTCGCGAAGCATTCGAACGACCACCGGATTCGAGCGGCCGAAAACCGCTCGTCACCGGCCGTACGAGCGGCTCTGGAGCAGCGCAGGATGGACCAGATCGAGCAGAACGCCCTGTATCAGGAAGAGGAAGGACTAGTTTATGTACCCGGTATAACAGATTGAACGTAAATTGCGTAATATTTCATTTACATGTAGTCAAAACTTCAAACGCGTATTTCTCGAAATGACGTTTTTTTTATCGGGCTGTACGGTAACTTCAAGTCCACTGAACCAATTGGCATGATTCTCCGTTTCCGACGAAGCTAACTAAATTGTCCAGGAGTTGTAACACTTTTATTTCGATCTATCAACTATAAATATTTTTACTTGGCTGACGAAGTCGAAAAATCGATTAAAAAACCCTATTTTTCAAATGGCCGCCATTTTGTTTCCTATGGTGCAAATAACTTAAAGAGAGGAACAACTCCTAAAGAATCTTATATACTTCGCTAACGTCAACTCAATTTTGATTTCGGATGAGCCGGCTGACCTGTGGCATACCGCGCGTGGAGGTCTACATCGAAATTTTGTTTCTTTCCGACGGCACTTCCGCCTTTGCTGTTCTACATTTGCGGTCGAAAAAATTACAGTTCGTAGAGGAAATATCCATAAACATTTTGACCAAACTTGATGTTGATATCTATAACACATCGCGAGAAAAACATTCTCAAAGAACATGCTTTTTTCGGGCCAAAGATTGTAAACATTCCCTTAAGGGAAAAATTCTCAGAACTGCTAATTTGTGATTATAGGACACGAAAATTTTTTTTTCATTTTTTATCCTTCTGTCTATTCGTTCGTTTGTTAAGACCGTTTGCCTCTGGAACAGTTCGGTGTATCAAGTTAAAATTTATGTCACATACTAAAAGTTATGATCTCTCGGCGGTATAAACGATTTAAACTTTAAAATCAATGTAATTAAAAGATTCGGTATGTATGTCACGTATTTCAGTACTCGTAAACTTACTTATCAAAATCTAAACGGTACTTCCCGTTGACGAAGAATCATGAAATTCTCCGAGAAACAAGGTCCCACAGTACAAGCAAAACAAAAAATTTAAAATCTGTAAAGTTGTAATTATATGACATAAAAAATCTTTTTCCATTTTTCCATGCATTGCATTTTCTGCCAAACGCATAACTGACGATTACTACTGCATAGAAACGTAAAATGTAAGTCTCCGTCATGTTTTAGTACGTAGACAAATTAAACGTTTTGTTAACTTCTCTCTCTACATACATAAAGTCCATTGCTCATTTCTTTTTGTATGTCCGGGATAGTCTGAGACACTACTGTCGAGATTTTGACACGGTCTTGGAATTCTTGGGACTAACATCCTGTCGCTATCGATGTCTATAACAGCCAAAAATTGTCGAGCTTCTCGATACCCAAGGATGGATAATATATAAATTAAGTTTGCACGAAACCCTCATTGCGTGAGTTCTACTCGCACGAGACCAATTTTTTTCTTGCTTTCAAATGTTGCAAAATATTGTTCGATATTTTCATTGAGTAGTCTTAGGGGAACTTCAGCAATATTGCACAGTATTATTGTACACTAACGTTGAGAGTCTAGGGAGCATGAAAGGTGGCTACACTGAGCCACAGCGCCAGAGATTGCGCCAAAGAGTATTATTCAGCCGCCTCCACTGGCAGTGCTTGGGGAGAACTCGTAGTAGTCAGTGCTTGTTGAGATGTGCTAGTGAAGAGTGCTTCTTGAGAACTCGTGGTGGTCAGTGCTTGCTGAGATGTGGTAGTGAAGAGTGCTTGTCGAGAGGTCGTGGTGGAGAGTTCTTGTTGAGATGTGGTAGTAGAGAGTCGGTGTGGAGATATATTGTAATGATTAGAGTGATTTTCGTCAATATATGAAGGTAAAAGAAAAAAAATTTTTCCTTTTCTTTTTATTATCTCAATGTCTTAAATAATGCAGCATTACAGGTTCAGTCAACAAAGCATCTGGCGTGTGTTCTTGTATTAGAGCGTAATTCTGCTTTCCTTACGCAATTATAGTAGTTCTATTTTTTAATTACTTCAGTATAAATGATATTTGAAATTTCTTGTCTTATTGAAGAAGAACCGTGCCAGATGTGTACGTTGAGTCATACTTCCACACACAGAACAGTTATACTTGTGCTTTGGTTTCGTAGGTTTTGTAGTTGCTGGGGACTTAATTAATTAATTGTGTTAACAGGAAATTTTCATTTCATTCTTTGTTGTTGTTCTATGCAGTCAGATTGCGTACTAAAACTAGTCAGGGCCAACCGTTTACGAGACACAGCGTAATCGGACATACAGCTACGAACGAAAAATAAAAAATTATTTTCATTTAATAATTAAGCCCCCATGCAAGCTCTTCAGGCATATTGGAGGCTCTAGTACACTCAATTTTGCGTGAACTTATAAGTCTGTGAAATATCTGTTCCGATGGATTCCGGGAAAAAATCGTCTTTATTTTTTACGGCGACTCATCTACCGCCATAATCAGATATCAAAAGAACTTACTGCTTGCAAAACAGCGTCGAATGTCAGTACTGATGATGATAATATAATGGTGTGGGTGCCCGTGTCAGTAGTAAAAACGTTTGTTAATACCGACACCGGACTTTGTTTTGTAAATGCTGAGTTTTTCGATATCTGATGATGAGAAAAGCCGAAACGATGTAGTAAATGAAGAGAGTAAGCGATCCAGACGGTTTTATTCACAAGACAGACTCACAGTTATTGCAAAGAGAAAATATTTCTTTTCATGAGACGACATCACAGCGACTGTCTACACCAGGTGGTGTCGGAATCGAAGGACAGAGTACGGCTTTTGACAGAATATCGACATACCGATTTTGTCAAAACGATCGGTATAAACCAGCAATATTTTTTCCACCAATGTATTGATATGTCGATGTCGAAATGGCAACATCAAGTGCCCATATTTTTATTTTATATTAATTCTAATTTTTGCAATTTTCAATAAATATTTGAATTTGTTCTTTTGTAATTGTAGTAGAGGATAATTTTACTTTCACTGTGCGAGGGAGTCTTACTGCTTCTTGAGCTTTCACCACGTCCAATATTCCTCTTCGACTGTGTGAAGCAAATATATTTGGCGACAAAAGAAGAAGTCTGATTGCATCGGGGAGGGGAGGGGGGGTAGGGGGCGGTGTGAATGGATAGATGATTTCCTATGTAAAGAAATATCACACCAATTGCGTTAAAAAACCATTTTTAACACAAATGGTGTGCCATTTCTTCACATCGGGATTCTACGAAAACATTTACTGAGACTGATGAACAAAAACCTAAATGGTAAGATTGGTCTCTGCGGTGGGCAAAGACGTGCGAGGTGAAATGCTGACGTAATCGGCGCTCGGCGTTACCACCAGAAACTGCAACGTTTTAGCTTCACTACGGAATTTTGATACGACAACTGCTAGGTCGCTGGCGTTTGTAGAAATGGGAAAACAGGGAAGTCGACGGAAGTGACATGACGAAACCGAACAGTAGACCAGTCGGAGACCTTTTATTGTTTTAATTTTAATAATTAACAGCCTCATTTGCACCGTTTGTCTACAATTTACTTAGGTTTCAGTCGGGATAACCCAACCTTCTTCAGAATAACACTAACTACCGTCTTTCCATAGCGGATGGTTCAAATAGCTCTGACCACTATGGGACTTAACCTCTGAGGTCATCAGTCCCCTAGAACTTAGAACTACTTAAACCTTACTAACCTAAGGACATCACACACATCCATGCCTGAGGCAGGATTCGAACCTGCGACCATAGTGGTCGAGCGGTTCCAGACTGTAGCGCCTAGAACCGGTCGGCCACCCTGGCCGGCACTTAAATATACAGCTCTAAAATCGGCAGTATCCTTACAATGTGCATCCGATATTTTTTTTGGCCGGTACGTCGATATTTTTTCGTCCATATGTCGGTAATTCTTTGGATACATCGATGGCCGATAGCAATGTCTTTTAAATATCTATACACCGCATTCCCCGATATTTTAGATTGGTTCAAATGGCTCTGAGCACTATGGGACTTAACATCTATGGTCATCAGTCCCCTATAACTTAGAATTACTTAAACCTAACTAACCTAAGGACATCACACAGCACCCAGTCATCACGAGGCAGAGAAAATCCCTGACCCCGCCGGGAATCGAACCCGGGTGCGGGAAGCGAGGACGCTACCGCACGACCACGAGCTGCGGACCCGATATTTTAGAAATATCAGCAGTCCTGTACAGAGAAAGAGAGGAATGTTTCGCCATATCGCCGCACTGAGCCGGAGCGCCGGTCCCTGAGTAACCGTAAAGAACTGTTGTCAAGGGATCCAGCCGCACCTTTTGTGTGGCGTTGTCGGACGCGCCTGTCCGTTGCCAGCGAGTGCAATTATAGCGAGCAGCGCGCCCGCTTCATCCGTCTGCGTTGATGGGAAAGCGGACGACAGCCGCGAAGGACGCAGAGAGATAGACGAATAGTGTGAGGAGGGGGTGGGGAGAGGAGGACAGACACTGTGAGTGTTGGAGGGGGGGTTAGAGGGCGGAGGAGTGGGGAGGGGAGCAGGAAGGGAGGGGGGGCAGACGAGGACGCCGAGAGGAGGGATTAAGGGCGGCGCTATCTCTAATTTAGGACGGCTTTAGCCCGAGGAAGGAGCCTCCAAATTGGATGCCAACTCGACGAGACGACAGCTAAATTTCTTCAAAGGGCGGCCCTGCCAGCCAGCCAGCCCGGCGCCCGTCTGGTGGGGGCGGGGGCGGGGGCGGGGGCGGTAAATCCGTTATCGGACGGAGGCGGACCGCTCCGCACCAAATTGGGCGCCGCTGGCGGACGGATCCCGCCTCGGAACTGCAATCTGCGACACGGACGCGCGGCCGGCGGAAATTTGAAGGCAGCTCGTGTTCGGAGGACGTTTCGCTTCTGCATGTGGACGGGACACGGCGACATGCGGCGGGGCTAAATACTGGAGCGATAGCGACCGCCGGCCGGAGTGGCCCAGCGGTTCTAGGCGATACAGCCTGGAACCGCACGATCTCTACCGTCGCAGGTTCGAATCCTGCCTCGGGCATAGATGTGTGTGATCTCCTTGGGTTAACTTAGGTTTGAGTAGTTCTAAGTTCTAGGGGACTGATGACCTCAGAAGATAAAACCTCCCATAGTGCTCAGAGCCATTTTGATAACGACCGCTTTTTCCAGTGACCCATAAAGTCGATGCCAGCGCTTTCTCCGTCATACCGAAGGGAGGTGGCGCAGTGCGCAAGACACTGCCCTCGCATTCGGTAGGCCGACGGTTCAAATACCTAATTAATTTACTTTGGTGTCTACCTTCAACCAATGCCCACCCCGTTAGCCGTGCGGTCTAACGCATGCCTTTCCGGGCGGGAAGGAGCGTCTGGTCCCCGGCACGAATCCTCCCGGCGTATTTGTGTCGAGGTTCGGTGAACCGGCCAGTCTGTCGATGGTTTTTAGGCGGTTTTCCATCTGCTTCGGCGAACGCGGGCTGGTTCCCCTTATTCCGCCTCAATTACACTACGTCGGCGATTGTGCGTAAACAAGTTCCCCACGTACGCGTACACCACCATTACTCCACCACCCAAACGTAGGGGTTACGCTCGTCTGGTGTGAGACGTTCCCTGGGGGGTCCACCGGGGACCGAACCGTACAATAACCCTGGGTTCGGTGAGGGGCGGCGGAGAGGCGAAGTGGACTGCGGTAGTCGTCGTGGGGTTGTGGACCACTGCGGCTGCGGCGGGGACGGAGCCTCTCCGTCGTTTCTAGGTCCCCGGTTAACATACAATACAATACCTTCAACCATATAAAACTTTTTGAAACATATAACAGCCATTTGACTGTACACGAGGCATTATTACACCATCTGGGTATCTGCCATGACTAATATGAAGTGTTACAAGCATAAAAAAATATTAGACTTCCATAAAACACGCGTCACAGTTAATTTTATTTTTCTTTATTGTCATTTCATTCTCCTGCCCCTTATGGGCAGCGGCATAATCAGCCGCTCTACAGCCGAGTGACACTACATTTAAAAAAGAGGAAACTATACACAAAGAAGGCGCAAAAAAGATGTAAATAAAAATATAATAGGTGGAGACAAGGGGGGTTGAAATATACACTGACACAAAGATGTTCATTGTGGGACAGTTAAAAAAGTCGACATGAAGATAAAAAAACACCGTTGGCGATTCGTGGAGCACATAAAATACACTGAAGTCACATGGACATGTTAAAAATTGGCCTGGCCGAAGTATTAACACAGTCCAGTACGAAGACACTTAAAAAAACACGACAAGGAATAAAGTCTGCTGGGAGGGTCCTGGCGGGAGGGGGAGGGGTGGAGGAGGGGGAGAGGAGGGTGCAGTGGGGGAGGAAATATGTATTTTCGGTTAAATAAACCAATGTTGTCGAAAGGAAATGCGAGAACATTTGTGTAATAGGCTAATTTAGTGGCAATTAGCGTGACTTCACCACTTGATATGGTTGTGGAATGAAATAGGTCATCAAAAAACAGGTTTTGAACTCTGCACAGATTAAAACCTGTGATATACTCATCTGTTTAGCTCTACAGCCATATCAAGTAAAGAAGCCATGCTAGTTGCCACTAAATTAGCCTGTTAGACAATGTTTTCCAGTTTACTTTTGACTAAATTCGTCGTAATGTGTAATAGGCACACATCTATCGAGACCATCACACAGGCATTCCAAACTATACCAGGATCGACTGCAAATACTATGACAGTTAGGCTGGAGGTCAGAAAACTTGGATTTCATGGTCGAACGGCTGCTCATAAGCCACACATCACGCCGGTAAATGTCAAACGACGCCTGTCTTGGTGTAAGGAGCGCAAACATTGGAGGATTGAACAATGGAAAAACGTTGTGTGGAGTGACGAATCACGGTACACAATGTGGTGATCAGATGGCAGGATGTGGGAATGGCGAATGCCCGGTGAACGTCATCTGAAAATTCGGAGGTGGTGGTGTTATGGTATGGTCGTGTTTTTCATGGAGGGGGCTTGCACCCCTTGTTGTTTCGCGTGGAACTATCACAGCACAGGCCTACATTGATGTTTTAAGCACCTTCTTGCTTCCCATTGTTGAAGGGCAATTTGGGAATGGTGATTGCATCTTTCAACACGATCGAGCACCTGTTCATAATGCACGGCCCGTGGCGGATTAATTACACGACAATAACATCCCTGTAATAGACTGATCAGCACAGAGTCCTGACCTGAATCCTTTAGAGCACCTTTCGAATGTTCTGCAACGCCGACTTCGTGCTAGGACTCACCGACCAATATTCCCCGAGAATCCTTCCAGTGCCTGACTGAACGTACGCCAGCGAGAATGGAAGCTGCCATCAAGTCTAAAGGTGGGCAAACACCATACTGAATTCCAGCATTACCAATGGAGGGCGCCACAAACTTATAAGTCATTTTCAGCCAGGTGAGACATTTTACTTGAAAGTCGGTTTGCCTCTGTCGGAGGATATATACGATATTGTAGTGCCTGTGTTATCCTGAATTATGATGCAAAGTTCCTCTAGACTGGCAGGACAGTCGGATAATTCGGGATTCGTCGCTTTTTTTTCTCCTTACAGTGTAGTTTGTGCGTCTTCTGTTTCAGCTTCAGTCATCGCAGATCTGTTGGCTATTATTTCCAACGCAATCATCAGTTTGGACTCTCTACCTAAAAGGTGGCCGTGCTACTTACTCGCACTTCAGTTCATCTATTCATCCTATTATTTTTTTCTTGAGCTGCAACAAGACGTTTCCGTGCAAGGTTGTTGCTTAAGCCATGTAGAATATAACAGGCTACCTCGCATTTCATATGCTTGTACTCCGTCTTCAGGCCACGAGTGGCCTACCAGGACCATCCGACCGCCGTGTCATCCTCAGTGGAGGATGCGGATAGGAGGGGCGTGGGGTCAGCACACTGCTCTCCCGGTCGTTATGATGGTATTCTTGACCGAAGCCGCTACTATTCGGTCGAGTAGCTCCTCAATTGGCATCCCGAGGCTGAGTGCACCCCGAAAAATGGCAACAGCGCATGGCCGCCTGGACGGTCACCCATCCAAGTGCCGACCACGCCCGACAGCGCTTAGCTTCGGTGATCTCACGGGAACCGGTGTATCCATTGCAGCAAGGCATTTCATATGCTTGTGCTGAACATATTCTATTTTTACCAGATCTGTCTTCTGCTCTATAGCTTTTTCCCTACTGCCTCATATTAAAAGGTTTTATTGAGATATCAGAACGCCGTGCTAGACGGGACGGTATCTTGTGCCACGATGGTCGGTACAGCACGGGACTGGCAGCTGAGACCAAATATTCCATCTAACAGGTAATCAGGGGCAGACAGCTCGATTAATCACACATCTGCTCCGTTTATAATTTTACTTTCATCATCAACAGTATCGCCTACAGCTACACTAGAACGTGTGCCATTCACTTACGTTGCAAGCTGCTCAGGGCCAACGACATATAATTACACAATACTTTCACTATTTGTCTTCCGTAAGATTTCTACAGCAGGGCACCTGAGGCTATGTGCTCTTCTGCGAGATCCGCGGCTGCAGAAACAGCATCACTGCAACTCACTTTCTCCTGCACACCAGCTCATATATTAACACATTATTCAGGCAGTATAGGTTAGAAACGGGAAGCTAATTTCTCTTGCGTAAGGCCAGTCTGCAAGCCACAGCCTTAATATGCGATGCAAAACGCAGAGTCCCGTCTTGATAATCAGTACTCAGATACAAACCATTCTGAATCACTACGGATTAACCGCTTGATGGCGCTTGCTAGAGTTCTACAATCTGCACAATGCCATTCGCTCAGCCAGACTGTGTTATTATTTATTTTATTCAGTACTAGCTGTACCCGGCCACGCTTTTCTGTGGCCCAGTCTGCTTATACGGAAAAGAAGCAAAGAAGAAAGCACACTTTTCTAATATGTGTAGTGATTGGGTATACGTCCTAATCTAATTCTCTCCCCTGTATCTCTACATCTCCCCCTCCTCCTTTCATTGACTATCTCCTCTTTTCCCCCCGTCTCTCTATATCTTCTCCTCCGCCCTCCCTATTCACTTACTGTTGTCCCCTATCTCTGTCCATCTCCTCCTTTTCGTTTTCTATGTCCATTTTCTCCGACCCCTCTGCCCATCTCCTCTTTCCCTATTTCTCTCGCCGTTTCAAGTTCAAATGGCTCTGAGCACTATGGGTCTTAACATCTGAGGTCATCAGTCCCCTAGAACTTAGAACTACTTAAACCTAACTAACCTAAGGACATCACACACATCCATGCCCGAGGCAGGCTTGGAACCTGCGACCGGAGCGGTCACGCGGTTCCAGACTGAAGCGCCTAGAACCGTTTCAAGTGGTATTCTAATCACAAACCAGTAAGCTACAAATACAACATCCTGTTTGCTATATATATAGCAATCAGGGACAATTGTGCCTCGGTGACATGGCGAATTGTCATCGATAAAAATTCGATTTTTGTTCAGGAACACGTAGTCCATGAAGGGCTGCATATGGTCTCCAAGTGGCCGAACATCCAAAACACATAGTCAGTTGCATGTAAACACGGCCTATACCAAATTGTGCCTCGGTGACATGGCGAATTGTCATCGATAAAAATTCGATCTTTGTTCAGGAACACGAAGTCCATGAAGGGCTGCATATGGTCTCCAAGTAGCCGAACATCCAAAACACATAGTCAGTTGCATGTAAACACGGCCCATACCAAATTGTGCCTCGGTGACATGGCGAATTGTCATCGATAAAAATTCGATTTTTGTTCAGGAACACGAAGTCCATGAAGGGCTGCATATGGTCTCCAAGTAGCCGAACATCCAAAACACATAGTCAGTTGCATGTAAACACGGCCCATACCAAATTGTGCCTCGGTGACATGGCGAATTGTCATCGATAAAAATTCGATTTTTATTCAGGAACACGAAGTCCATGAAGGGCTGCATATGGTCTCCAAGTAGCCGAACATCCAAAACACATAGTCAGTTGCATGTAAACACGGCCCATACCAAATTGTACCTCGGTGACATGGCGAATTGTCATCGATAAAAATTCGATTTTTGTTCAGGAACACGAAGTCCATGAAGGGCTGCATATGGTCTCCAAGTAGCCGAACATCCAAAACACATAGTCAGTTGCATGTAAACACGGCCCATACCAAATTGTGCCTCGGTGACATGGCGAATTGTCATCGATAAAAATTCGATTTTTATTCAGGAACACGAAGTCCATGAAGGGCTGCATATGGTCTCCAAGTAGCCGAACATCCAAAACACATAGTCAGTTGCATGTAAACACGGCCCATACCAAATTGTGCCTCGGTGACATGGCGAATTGTCATCGATAAAAATTCGATTTTTATTCAGGAACACGAAGTCCATGAAGGGCTGCATATGGTCTCCAAGTAGCCGAACATCCAAAACACATAGTCAGTTGCATGTAAACACGGCCCATACCAAATTGTGCCTCGGTGACATGGCGAATTGTCATCGATAAAAATTCGATTTTTGTTCAGGAACACGAAGTCCATGAAGGGCTGCATATGGTCTCCAAGTAGCCGAACATCCAAAACACATAGTCAGTTGCATGTAAACACGGCCCATACCAAATTGTGCCTCGGTGACATGGCGAATTGTCATCGATAAAAATTCGATTTTTGTTCAGGAACACGAAGTCCATGAAGGGCTGCATATGGTCTCCAAGTAGCCGAACATCCAAAACACATAGTCAATTGCATGTAAACACGGCCCATACCAAATTGTGCCTCGGTGACATGGCGAATTGTCATCGATAAAAATTCGATCTTTGTTCAGGAACACGAAGTCCATGAAGGGCTGCATATGGTCTCCAAGTAGCCGAACATCCAAAACACGTAGTCAGTTGCATGTAAACACGGCCCATACCATTGTGGAGACACCTCCAGCTTGCAAAGTGCCCCGTTGCCAGTCTGGGTCAATGCCTTCGTCGGGTATGCCACACACTCTATCCTTACCGTCAGCTCATACCAACTGAAATCGGGACTCCTCTGACCAGTACACAGTTGTCTAAGGTCCAATTGATATGGTCACGATCCCAGGAGAGGCGTTGCAGCCGATGTCGTGCTGTTAGCAATTTACCTCGCGCAGAGCTGCATGTCTGCTAGCACCGACAACTCTATGGAAACGCCGCTGCTCTCTTTCGTCAAGTGAAGGCCGTCCTTGGTGTCCATGGTGAGAGGTAATGCCTGAAATTTTGTATTCTCCGCACACGCCTGACAGTGCTTCTTCTCAGAATATTGAATTTCCTAACGATTTACGATATCGTCTCATGCGTCTAGCTCCAACTCCTATTCCGCGTCTATATCACGTTGTGCGGCCATAACCACGACGGAAGCCTTTTCCGTGAATCACTTGAGTACAAATCACAGCTCTCCTAATGCATTTCCCTTTTACACCTTTTCTACGCAAAACTACCACCATTCGTATAAGTGTATATCGACATCCCATGATTTTTTTCACCTCATAGTAATCCGTTGGACAAAGTGAATAGCTAAGAAGAAACAGTAAAAAATAAAAATCGGAGAACATCATAACATTCTTTTCTTATATTCTCAAACGTTGTATGTTAAAATTTTCTGAAATGTTTTCTTATTTTGATCTCCGACTCGGGTTTTCGCCTTCGAGCGACACAACCCCACATTCTGCCGGCCGCGGTGGCCGTGCGGTTCTAGGCGCTTCAGTCTGGAACCGCGGGACTGCTACGGTCGCAGGTTCGAATCCTCGGGCATGGATGTGTGTGATGTCCTTAGGTTGGTTAGGTTTAAGTAGTTCTAAGTTCTAGGGGACTGATGACCTAAGATGTTAAGTCCCATAGTGCTCAGAGCCATTTGAACCCCATATTCTATCTATCGTTCTCTATCTCTGGCTTCTCCTCTTGTAATGCGTGATAATAAAAATCCCAAGGCTCCATGTGAAGCTATTATGTGTGGATGCTGGACAGAAGCCTCCTAGTTTGGAAACGGTACACTGTTCAACCAGATAGTTACGTCGCTGACTTTATGAAAGCAACTCTTTCCGGGTTGAGTTCGAGATGTTCTATTGCTACGTACGATATTTTGAAAGTTCGTGGCAGATTAAACCTGCCGGGACTCAAAACTCTGACGTATTCCCTTTCGCGGGCAAATTCTCTACCGGCTGAGTCCACGTACTACTCACGACCCACCTTCACAGCTTTTCTTCTGCCACAAACCTCATCTCCCACCTTCCAAACTTCACAGAAGTTCGCGCACCTTGTGCTACTGCCACTCCTAGAAGAAAAGATATTGCTGAGAAAACGCTCAGCAACGGCCTACAGTATTTATGCCTAATTCATGTATGGGCCTCACTTGACTTATCCACCAATACTGAAAGTCTACCATAAACAGCTATTTTAAGTACGCCTTTCAAATAATCAGGGCAACGGCCTAGCCGCAGTGGATACACCGGTTCCCGTCAGATAACCGAAGTTAAGCGCAGTCGGGCGTGGTCGCCACTTGGACGGGTGACCATCCAGGCCGCCTTGCGCTGTTGCCATTTTTCGGGGTGCACTCAGCCTCGTGATGCCAATTGAGGAGCTACTCGACCGAATAGTAGTGGCTTCGGTCAAGAATACAATCATAACGACCGCGAGAGCGGTGTGCTGACCCCACGCCCCTCCTATCCGCATTCTCCACTGAGGATGACACGGCGGTCGGATAGTCCCGGTAGGCCACTCGTGGCCTGAAGACGGATTGCTTTTTTTTTTTTTAAATATTCGAGGAAAACCATTATTTTAGTAAATCATCTTGAAAAAAAAATGTGTCTAATTAAGTGGCAAGTAGGGACTAGTTCTGAATAACCGGTGATTTCGGTATTTCTTTGCTCTTGATTATAAGAGTACTTTAATTTTTTCTAATAACCTAGTAAAAAACTGAAATATCAAATCGCCATAGCAGCAGTCCTAACATTTTTATTGTTTAAAGAAACCCTTTTTAGAAGGGAGTATCCTTTATCTGTAAAATTTTTTTGGTTTGAAACATTGCGGGGTTATTATAGAAAATGGGAAAAACAATCAGTCCTTTTTTAATAAGAATGCCAATACAAAGGAGCAACACACGCAAGGCATAATAAATGGTACAGCATTGCTGAGATAGTGAGTTGTCTTAAGGTACGTGTCTACGTGCGGTGTGCAATACTTTTCTCCACTTTGTCTGTTCGATAGTTTCTCACTATTCCGTCACAACGCTTCACTTGCCTTAAAAGATTAAATACCTGTCTGCCATTTGTATGAAATAATAAAACAGGAAGGAAATTGTGGTAACAGTAATAAGTTAAAAATTTAACAACAGTTCAAAATGTTCAAATGTGTGTGAAATCTTATGGGACTTAACTACTAAGGTCATCAGTCCCTAAGCTTACACACTACTTAACCTAAATTATCCTAAGGACAAACACACACACCCATACCCGAAGGAGGACTTGAACCTCCGAAGGGACCAGCCGCACAGTCCATGACTGCAGCGCCCTCGACCGCGCGGCTAATCCCGCGCGGCAACAACACTTCATTGATAGCATACAGTAACAATACAAAGTAGCTGGTCTACTGCCTGTGTCTGCATAATACGCCTTCATCTACTTGAAGCCATTAAAAAACAGACAAATTAACACGAAAAATATTCTTCAATCTTAGTTTTCACCCTGCAGAACTTCTTCGTAAGCCCAAATAGTAGTATGGCCTCCGATTACCACGTGGCTTTTGAACAGAGCTTAAAAAAATGAATCAATAGGAGAATAATGGTGATTTATCGCAGCATTCAACCAACAACCCCTTTTCGAGAAAAATAGTGAACTGTGGACGAACTTTCTTTTATTTGCCTACTTAATTTAATATTTTTATTCTATTTAACTTGAAACAGAGAGAGACAAAATATTTCAATCTTTGTTCATTTTCTACGTTTATTGGGCAAACAATAGAAATCAAAAACAGAAAACCGGTTATTGGAGAAACTGGTTATTTTGAGTGTTTTTAACTGCTGGGCTAAACGAGCATGGAAGAAAACCCAATATAACCGAAACCGGTTGTCTTAGTTACTGCCAACGCAAATGAGGCGAGCTTCGTCGAGAAGAAGGTGGGTTAATATACCGAAATGAAAAGGAAGGTTACTCATTCGATAAGAGCATTTTCCGAGCAAAACAAGGTACCGGGTTCGAGGATCAGTGCGTCACAAAGTTTTAATCTGTCGGGAATTTTTACTGTACTGGCCATTAAAATTGCTACACCACGAAGATGACGTGCAATAGACGCGAAATTTAACCGACAGGAAGAAGATGCTGTGATATGCAAATGATTAGCTCTTCAGAACATTAACACAAGGTTGGCACCGGTGGCGACACGTACAACGTGCTGACGTGAGGCAACTTTCCAACCAATTTCTCATACAGCAACAGCAGTTGACCGGCGTTGCCTGTGAAACGTTATTGTGATGCCTCGTGCAAGGAGGAGAAATGCGTACCATCACGTGTCCGACTTTGATAAAGGTCGGATTGCAGCCTATCGTGATTGCGGTTTATCGTATCGCGACATTGCTGCTCGCGTTGATCGAGATCCTATGACTGTTAGCAGAATATGGAATCGGTGGGTTCAGGAGGATAATACGGAACGCCGTGCTGGATCTCAACGGCCTCGTATCACTAGCAGTCGAGACGACAGGCATTTTATCCGCAACCGAGCGAGGTGGCGCAGTGGTTAGACACTGGACTCGCATTCGGGAGGACGACGGTTCAATCCCGCGTCCGGCCATCCTGATTTAGGTTTTCCGTGATTTCCCTAAATCGCTCCAGGCAAATGGCGGGATGGTTCCTTTCAAAGGGGACGGCCGATTTCCTTCCCCATCCTTCCCTAATCCGATGAGACTGATGACCTCGCTGTCTGGCCTCCTTCCCCAAAACAACCAACCAACCAACCATCTTATCCGCATGACTGTAAAGGATCGTGCAGCCACGTCTCGATCCCTGAGTCAACAGATGGGGACGTTTGCAAGACAACAACCATCTGCACGAACAGTTCAACGACGTTTGCAGCAGCATGGACTATCAGCTCGGAGACCATGGCTGCGGTTACCCTTGACGCTGCATCACAGACAGGAGCGCCTGCGATGGTGTACTCAACGACGAACCTGGGTGCACGAATGGTAAAAAGTAATTTTTTCGGACGAATCCAAGTTCCGTTTACAGCATCACGACGGTCGCATCCGTGTTTGGCGACATCGCGGTGAACGCACAATGGAAGCGTGCATTCGTCATCACCATACCGGCCTATCACCCGGCATGATGGTATGGGGTGCCATCGGTTACACGTCTCGGTCGCCTCTTGTTCGCATTGACGGCACTTTGAACAGTGGACGTTACATTTCAGATGTGTTACGACCCGTGGCTCTACCCCTCATTCGATCCGTGCGAAACCCTACATTTCAGCAGGATAATGCACGACCGCATGTTGCAGGTCCTGTACGGGTCTTTCTGGATACAGAAAATGTTCGACTGCTGCCCTGGCCAGCACATTCTCCAGATCTCTCACCAATTGAAAACGTCTGGTCAATGGTGGCCGAGCAACTGGCTCGTCACAATACGCCAGTCACTACTCTTGATGAACTGAGGTATGGTGTTGAAGCTGCATGGGCAGCTGTACCTGTACACGCCATCCAAGCTCAGTGTGACTCAATGCCCAGGCGTATCAAGGCTGTTATTACGGCCAGTGGTGGTTGTTCTGGGTACTGATTTATCAGGATCTATGCACCCAAACTGCGTGAAAATGTAATCACATGTCAGTTCTAGTATAATATATTTGTCCAATGAATACCCGTTTATCATCTGCATTTCTTCTTGGTGTAGCAATTTTAGTGGCCAGTAGTGTAGAAATGCCACATACTCCGCTGCGTAGTGCGAGAATCGTTCTCAAAATGTTCGCCTCACTGTGTAACAGGAGCCGTGATGAAGTTCGCAGTGCAGGGATTGCCCGGTAGTGGTACCTGCCATCATAAGGAAGTGGTCCCCGGAGACAGCCAGCGTTCTGGACGCGGCGAGTCATCCGCCACGGGCCGAAGGGGAGGCAGGCCCTGCAGACTGCCACCCACGCCCTCATTTGTTTAAAAGCCACGGGGGGGGGGGGGGGGCGGAGGGGGGGGGAGGAGGAGGGTGGAGGGACGCCTTGAGGCAATTTCTTTACTACCCTCTCCCCCTTCCACTCCCTCCCCAAGAACGGGCGATAAGGCTTCGCCACTGAGTGCTGACGATTATCCGTGGAATGGTACAATCGTAGACTCAAAATCCAGTTAACACTATTTATCTCCTATCCTCTTTACATGCTTAATACTTTGTGAGACATCGGAACTATGGCACAAAATAGCTTTATTATTATTGTTTAACATTACCAAACGTACACAAAAAAATGGCTCTGAGCAGTATGGGACCTAACTTCTGAGGTCATCAGTCCCCTAGAATTTAGAGCTAATTAAACCTAACTAACCTAAGGACACAACACACATCCATTCTCGAGGCAGGATTCGACCCTGCGACCGCAGTGGTCCCGCGGTTCCAGACTGAAGCGCCTAGAACCGCACGGCCACTCCGGTCGGCAAACGTACACATACTGATGGTTTAATATTCTATTGCAAGACATTTTTGGGTACCAATTTACGTGAAAAAATATCTGCGGGTAGGGCCTGACTCACAAAATACTATGTAACAGGCTAAACATAGAAATTCTGACTTTCGTGGAGGTCGAAACTCTACCATCTGGTGAGCAAGATGTATGAGAGAGGCGAAATACCCTCAGACTTCAAGAAAAATATAATAATTCCATTCCCAAAGAACGCAGGTGTTGACAGATGTGAAAAATTACCGAACTATCAGTTTAATAAGTCACAGCTGCAAAATACTAACACGAATTCTTTACAGACGAATGGAAAAACTGGTAGAAGCTGACCTCGGGGAAGATGAGTTTGGATTCCGTAGAAATATTGGAAGACATGAGGCAATACTGACCCTACGACTTATCTTAGAAAATAGATTAAGGAAAGGCAAACCTACGTTTCTAGCATTTTTAGACTTGGAGAAAGCTTTTGACAACGTTGATTGGAATAACCTCTTTCGAATTCTGAAGGTGGCAGGGTAAAATACAGGGAGCGAAAGGCTATTTACAATTTGCACAGAAACCAGATGGCAGTTATAAGAGTTGAGGGATATGAAAGGGAAGCAGTGGTTGGGCAGGCAGTGAGACAGGGTTGTAGCCTATCCCAGATGTTATTCAATCTGCATACTGAGCAAGCAGTAAAGGAAACAAAAGAAACATTCGGAGTAGGAATTAAAATCCATGGAGAAGAAATAAAAACTTCGAGGTTCGCCGATGACATTGTAATTCTGTCAGAGACAGCAAAGGACCTGGAAGAGGAGTTGAACGGAATGGACAGTGTCTTGAACATCAACAAAAGCAAAACGAGGATAATGGAATGTAGTGGAATTAAATCGGGTGATACTGCGGGAATTAGAGTAGGAAATGAGACACTTAAAGTAGTAAAGGAGTTTTGCTATTTGGGGACTAAAATTATTGATGATGGTCGAAGTAGAGAGGATATAAATGTAGACTGGCAATGGCAAGGAAAGCGTTTCTGAAGAAGAGAAATTTGTTAACATCGAGTATAGATTTAAGTGTCAGGAAGTCGTTTCTGAAAGTATTTGTATGGAGTGTAGCCATGTATGAGAAGTGAAACGTGGACGATAAATAGTTTGGACAAGAAGAGCATAGAAGCTTTCGAAATGTGGTGCTACAGAAGAATGCTGAAGATTAGATGGGGCCGGCCGAAGGGGCCGTGCGGTTAAAGGCGCTGCAGTCTGGAACCGCAAGACCGCTACGGTCGCAGGTTCGAATCCTGCCTCGGGCATGGATGTTTGTGGTGTCCTTAGGTTAGTTAGGTTTAACTAGTTCTAAGTTCTAGGGGACTAATAACCTCAGCAGTTGAGTCCCATAGTGCTCAGAGCCATTTGAACCATTTTTTGATTAGATGGGTAGATCACATAACTAATGAGGAGGTATTGAATAGAATTGGGGAGAAGAGGAGTTTGTGACACAACTTGACTAGAAGAAGGGATCGGTTGGTAGGACATGTTCTGAGGCATCAAGGGATCACCAGTTTAGCAGTGGAGGGTAAAAACCGTAGAGGGAGACCAAGAGATGAATACACTAAACAGATTCAGAAAGATGTAGGTTGCAGTAGGTACTGGGGGATGAAAAAGCTTGCACAGAAAAGTAGCATGGAGAGCTGCATCAAACCAGTCCCTGGACTGAAGACCACAACAACAACATGTTTTACATTTACAACTTTATGCTTCGCAGTTGGTTCCTTGCCATACGCGTTTCGCTTCTTTAATTTATGTAGCGTCTCCAGTGGTCTGTAATAGATATTTGTTTTCATATACATAATAAATGAATTACGTAGAGGTTACAGGTATATTACTGTATAGGTTGAAAATACCGGTCCAGTTGTAAAGTTCTTTATTTTCACATGACCGGTTTCGGACTGTTATAAGCCCTTCCTCAGGTGTCGTAGCTGTGCTGTGATCCCGCTCATACGCAGCACACCGCGCATGGTACACTCAGCGCTCGGGGACCACAGCACAGCTACAACACCTGAGGATGGAGTTGTAACAGGCCGAAACCGCTCGTGTGAAAATAAAGAACTTTACAACTGAAGCGGTGTTTTCAACCTATGCTATAATGTTCAGTTGCGGATGTTCTTCCAACAGGATTGTTTGTATTTTACTGTGTTGCGTTTTCTCACGTTTTTCTCTTGTTTTCCAAGTTAGAAAAAACTTTTGTAGCACAAGTTTAGTGAGGTTAAATTATCGTTTGGAGTCAGTATTCCTTATGTGTTCGAGTCCATAAGTATCGTCCTGGAGATGTGTTTACTCTGTCCTCATTCTCCAGATGACCGATTTCCGGCGTTTATTCACCCACATTTATTACAACACTTCACTTCCACTTTTGCTTGTGTGTTGAACGTGAGTGTTTACGGTGTGTAGTGCGGCCAACTGATGCTGTGTGTTTATCTTTCGTCTTTTGTTTGTTTTATGTATGCGATTTGATACTTTTTCATTTGTTTCATGTGCGTGTTCGTGTGCGTGTGCGGTTCTGTGTGTACGTGTGGTACATGTGTGTGTGTGTGTGTGTGTGTGTGTGTGTGTGTGTGTCTCTTTATGTCAGTGGAATTTGTGTGTGTGGATGTGTGTGGGGGAGGGAGGGGGAGAGGGGGGAGGGGGAGAGAGAGAGAGGGGGGGGTTGGGGTTAGGGGATAGAGGGAGGGAGAGGGTGATTCATTGATTATTTGTTCTCGTTATGTTTCACATTTCTGTTTGTTATTGTCTTCGTGGCTAGCACGATCAGTGAGTCACTGCTTACACTGATGTGGACATTAGTTATTTTCTTTCTTATTTCAGTCACTATTTTAGATTTGTTGCATAAGACAACAAACTGAAAACATTGATTAATTATTGAAACTTCCTTGCAGATTAAAACTGTATGCCGGACCGAGACTCGAACCCGGGACCTTTGCCTTTCGCGGGCAAGTGCTCTACCGACTGAGCTACCCAAGCACGACTCACGACCGGTCCTCACAGCTTTACTTCTGCCAGTACCTCGTCTCCTACATTCCAAACTTTAATTATTAATCGTTCAGTTACAGAGGCTTGGGAACATGATCTGTGCTATCATTAAGTGTCATTCTTCATGGCTTAAAAATCTAACTAGACATGATGTTAGTGGCAGAAACAATTCATTCCCTCGCTGTTTTCGCATGTGTTTACGTTCACTCCGCTTTAAGCAAAGATGATCGTTTATCAGTTGCTTCTCCCTACATAATGACGCCGAACGCAGCTCGATGCAGTCGGACTGTCTCTCTTGCCAGATGGCAACATCAAAAATGGTTCAACTGGCTCTAAGCACTCTGGGACTTAACATCTGAGGTCATCAGTCCCCTAGACTTAGAACTACTTAAACCTAACTAAGGACATCACACACATCGATGCCCGAGGCAGGATTTGAACCTGCGACCCTAGTAGCAGCGCGATTCCGGACTGAAGTGCCTAAAACCGATCGACCACAGAGGCCGGCACGGCAACATCATGCACAAGCCAGTGATTACCTTGACATTATAAGTCAGTTTACGGTTTTTTGCCAAATGTCAACACCATACAATAGAAGGTTACAGAAAGGGGCACATTTTCCTAGGAGGTAGTACTGTCGATATATAGTACACACACCAATTTCTTTAACCCTATGGGTACCAGTGGTTCCTACGTGAAACCACCATTTTTTAAAAAAAATTACCAGTGCCTTTCGCATGAAATCACCGATGCTAATGGAAGACAGACATCTAGTGGTGTACTGACGTACTGTTTCGAAAGCAGCACATTGTAGCAGTCGCTTCCAGCGTTCAAATCTCAAGTCTGAGCGGAGATTGTTCTCCGTGACTATAGGAGATTGTGAGATATTTCTTCATAGAGATCATGTTGAGTCCATCAGTGATAATGAAAGTACGTATATCTAAAGGTTAAAAACATTGAACAGCCTAGGTCAGATATATATTTCTTTATTTAAGACAGCTGGTTTCGACAGACTTTGCTGTCGTCTTCAGGTTTTAAAAGATCTTTTTGTCATGAAACGTGTTCATTTAACGCTGAATCTTTCGCCAAGTTATCATGTGGATAAAAATCAGCACATTATTAAAGGTCTGTAATAGCTAAAAAAAAATTTAAAATTGCAAAACACCTTATACACCGGTTAAAGTGGAGTTTCACTGTTTAGAATACTTCCAGCTTATGTAAACAGATGTTCTATTGTGTCCTGTGTTTTGTGATGCTACCACGAGCGATGTATGTGTATGGTAATTTGCACAAGGTGCTTTACGTATTTAAATATTTTAGTTACAACAGACCTTCTACAATGTGCTGATTTTTATCCGAAGGACAACTTGGCGTGAGGTTCAACGTAAAACGAACACATAACAAGATTTTGCAAGGCCTGAAGATAACAGCGAAGTCTGTCCAAACCGGCTGTCTTAAATAAATAGTTTCATGAAGTCCCGATAGCTGGCGACGCTATACCAAACCTTCAAAATGTTGTCTGTAGCGCAGGTATGTTCCAAACAGACAGTTGTCATTGAGGTTCATTTAGTGGAAAACCCGAGCATCGGAAGATACTCGCAGATGCTTGCAGGGTGTCTTCAGAGAACCTAGAATGAGCAAAAGCACGGTGAGTCGTTGGGCAAGGCATCTGTCATCATCGCAATAAGGTCGCGCAAAGCTGTCCGATCTCCCGGATCGCGGCCGGCGGCACACAGCTGTGACTCTTGCTAAGTTGGAACGTGTGGACACTCTCATTCGACGTGATCGACAGATAACGGTCAAATAACTTCCTGTTGAACTGAACGTCTTTGCTGGTGGTGCTGACACACTCGTCAAACAATTGGGGTACTGGTCAGAAGATCATAAAGAGCAACGAAAGACCATTGCTTGCACATTATGAGGCTGACAATTTTTGTCGGACACCTTCACAGGTGATGAAATAATGGTTTATCACTTCGAAGCGGAAACAAAACGGCAATATATGGACTGGCCACATACCACCTCTCCTTCGAAGAGAAAGTTCAAAGCCGCAACGATCAACAAGTGTATTGTAGTAGGGAGTTCGGCGTGTTCCTTGCCACAAAAATGGAAACGAACTTCTCCTTCTTCATGACAACGCAATGCCTCACACGTGTGAAATGATAATTAAATCGACACCCTAGCTGCAAACATGCATTGATATACATCATTGGGAACATGTTGAAAATGTGTGCCACGACCGGGAGTCGAACCCGGGATCTCCTGCTTAAATGGCAGACCCCTTGCACGCTCCCTGTGAGACCCACATTCCCAACATGTCCACACCACTACATTCGTAGTGCGCCTAATAGATATTTGCCCATCATACTCATTACTCGTGGCAGATTAATCTACCAAGTCCCAAGTATCATACACGTCTCGCCACCCGAGAAGGGCTTGCAGAACTTCATTTGAATATTCTACCTCATCCATCCTACAGCCGGATCGACTTCCATCTGTTTGGCCCAAAGAAGGATGCAATCCTGTGAAAGCAGTACAAGGATGATGGAGAGATTCCTGATACACGAAGACTTTGGCTCCGACGTCGATCAGTAGATTGGTACGATGCAGGCATATAGACACTCCTAGAAAGGTGGGGTAAGGCCTTCGCATTGAAAGAAGAGTATGTTGAGAAAACAGGGTTTTGTAGTCAGGCCGGGTTGTGTGGCCGAACAGTTCTAGGCACTTCAGTCTGGAACCGCGCGACCGCTACGGTCGCAGGGTCGAATCCTGCCTCAGGCATGGACGTGTGTGATGTCCTTACGTTAGTTAGGTTTAAGTAGTTTTAAGTTCTAGGGGACTGATGACCTCAGATGTTGAATCTCATAGTGCTCAGAGCCATTTGAACAATTTTTTTTTCTTTTTTTTTTTTTGTAGTCAAAATGGTTCAGTGGCTCTGAGCACTATGGGACTTAACTTCTGTGGTCATCAGTCCCCTAGACTTAGAACTACTTGAACCTAACTAACCTAAGGACATCACAGACATCCATGCCCGAGGCAGGAACCTGCCACCGTAGCGGTCGCGCCGTTCCAGATTGTAGCGCCTAGAACCGCTTGGCCACTCCGGCCGGCGGTAGTCAAAAGTTTGGGAAATAATGTGCTGCCTGCAACGAATTGACGTATGGTGCAGGGAATGGCAATTGAATCTCAATATAGACAAGTGTAATGTGCTGCGAATACATAGAAAGAAAGATCCTTTATCATTTAGCTACAATATGGCAGGTCAGCAACTGGAAGCAATTTAATTCCATAAATTATCTGAGAGTAGGCATTAGGAGTGATTTAAAATGGAATGACCATATAAAATTAATCGTCGGTAAAGCAGATGCCAGATAGAGATTCATTGGAAGAATCCTACGGAAATGCCGTCCGAAAACAAAGGAAGCACGTTACAGTACACTTGTTCGCCCAGTGCTTGAATACTGCTCACCGATGTGGGATTCGTATCAGATAGGGTCGATAGAAGAGATAGAGAAGATCCAACAGAGCAGCGCGCTTCGTTACAGGATCATTTAGTAATAGCGAAAGCGTTACGGAGATGATAGATAGACGCCAGTGGAAGACTGTGCAAGGGAGACGCTCAGTAGCTCGGTACGGGCTTTTGTTGAAGTTTCGAGAACGTATCTTCACCGAGGAGTCAAGCAGTATATTGCTCCCTCCTACGTATATCTCGCGAAGAGACCTTGAGTATAATCGTAGAGATTACGGTCCACACAGAGGCATACCGACAATCTTTCTTTTCAGGAACGATGCAAGACTGGAATAGAAGGGAGAACTGATAGAGGTACTCAACGTACCCTCCACCACACACCGTCAGGTGGATTGCGGAGTACGGATGTAGATGTATATGTAGATACTTAAATCCCAAATAAAGCCAATCTGCTTCACAAAAAATGTGATACTTCACTTATCGAACGCTCCTCGTATGTATACGCTCGAACGTTTCAGGTGGAAGTACACGGAAACTTCAGAGCGAGCTTCAGACCGTTGTGTTACACAGTTGCTCCTTCACTCGTAACAGCGTCAGCGGCAGCGGCCTTGCCGAGACATTGCAGCCACAGGTCTGCCACCCCCTGAGTGCGGCCTGTAATTGAGATTACATTCAGCAGCAGAGCCCAGCCGTGGCCAGAGGCGCGCTTTTGAACTGCCGGCGTGGCGGCGGCGCACAATGGAATCAATTTTTGGAGGCGCCGATCTATAAACAAGCGAGCAGCGCGGCCGCCAATGGCCGCCGCGGGGGTTCCCCTAGTTCGCTCGCCGCCCGCCTCAGAGCGCGCCGCTCCATTGTTGCGTTCCACTTTGAGCGCCGCCGCTGCCTCTGCCGCTGCTCGCCGGCCGTGACTATGCGGCTTTCGGCGCCACTTCCGCGGCTCCGCTCTGGATGACCGCCTTCCGAGTTCAGCGCCCAAACTGGACTAAAAGACCGACATAAAGATCCACGCAGAGGAAGAAGTGACTCTTGCAACCAACGATTCAAAATGATGCATGTGGTGTCCGTCCTTTCAGACACAGTCAGAAAGAAAACACGCCATTTTTGACCCTGCAGCCACTATCAACTAAGACAAAGGAATTAGATTAGCATTGGTTTAAATCAACGGGGAAACTGAAAATTTTCGCCGGATCGGGATTTCGACACTTGGGATACAACACATACAAACTGAACATATCGTCTCAGTTATGTGACTGGATCTGTGATTTCCTGTCAGAGAGGTCACAGTTCGTAATAATTTACGGAAAGACATTGACTAAAACAGAAGTTATTTCTGGCGTTCCCCAAGGTAGTGTTATAGGCCCTTTACTGTTCCTTATCTATGTAAACGATTTGGGAGACAATCTGAGCAGCCGTCTTCGGTAGTCTGCAGATGAGGCTGTCGTTTATCGACTAATAAAGTCATCAGAAGATCAAAAGAATTGCAAAACGATTTAGAAGAAATATCGAAATGGTAAGAAAAGTTGCAGTTGACCCTAAATAATGAAAAGTGTGAGGTCATCCACATGACTGCTAAAAAGAAAGCGTTAACCTTCGGTTAGACGATAAATCAGTCTAATCTAAAAGCCGTAAATTCAATTAAATACCTAGGAACAATTTAAATTGGAAACATAGAAAATGTTGTGTGGAAGGTTAACCAAAGACTGAGTTTCATTGGCAGGACACTTAGAAAATGTAAGGAAACTGCCTACACTAAGCTTGTCCGTCCTCTTTTAGAATACTGTTGCGCGGTGTGGGATCCTTACCAGATAGGACTGACTGAGTACATCGAAAACGTTCAAAGAAAGGCAGCACGTTTTGTATTATGGCGAAATGTGGGAGAGAGTGTCACAGAAATGATACAGGATTTGGGATGGACATCATTAAAAGAAAGGCGTTTTTCGTTGCGACGGAATCTTCTCACCAAATTGCAATCACCAACTTTCTCCTCCGAATGCGGAAATATTTTGTTGACACCGACTTACATAGGGAGGAACGATCACAAAGATAAAATAAGGGAAATCAGAGCTCGTACGGAAAGATATAGCTGTTCATTCTCCCCGCGCGCTATACGAGATTGGAATAATAGAGAATTGTGAAGGTGGTTCGATTGATTGGATTGTTTTGGGGAAGAGACCAAACTGCGAGGTCATCGGTCTCATCGGATTAGGGAAGGATGGGGAAGGAAGTCGGCCGTGCCCTTTCAAAGGAACCATCCCAGCATTTGCCTGGAGCGATTTAGGGAAAAAGGTGGTTCGATGAACCCTCTGCCAGGCACTTAAATGTGATTTGCAGAGGATCCATGTAGATGTAGACCACATATGTGAGGCAATCCGAACACCAGGACTATGGGACGAACTGACCGCACCCACAGAAATAACATCAGACGGGTGACATTAAGAATACAATCCTGGGACGCCGTATAGACGCCGCGCGGGGTAGTCGCTCGGTCTGGGGCGTCTTGTCACGGTCCGCGCAGAGGTTCGAGTCCTCCCTCGAGCATGGGTTTGTGTTGTCCTTAGCGTAAGTTAGTTTAAGTAATATGAAACAGTGTGTTTGCTTAGGGACCGATGACCTCTGCAGTTTGGTCCCATAGGACCTTACGACAAATTTCCATTTTCCGTATAGGCGACAAACCCATGTGCACACCATAGTATGGAGTATGAGGATGAGAACTAAGACAGAACAAATGACCCGACAGAAATATCCTTAAACTAGAAATAACATCCTAGACCTAGCACAACTGTTGCCAACTAAGTGGAAAGTGCTGGAATAGATCCAAAACTAAACATAGACACAAACGGAGTCGGCGCACCGACGCAGTTTAAACCCGTAAATAATGTAATTAGCTTAGAAGTAGCCCTAGTATAGCATAGATCTTACTGGTAGAAGAGTAGTATTAAAGGGTACTGGAGCCTGAGGATCAAGGGCTTGCTGGCTAATTCCAACGCTTTCATCCTCAGTACCCCACGGTGGAGAGAGTTCGAACTTATTCCTTTCCTATCTTCATTCTTTTCTTCTTCATTCATAACTATTTATTTGTATTTCACTTCCGAATTTCAAAACCAAAATGGTTCAAATGGCTCTGAGCACTATGGTACTGAACACTGAGGTCATGAGTCCCCTAGAACTTAGAACTACTTAAACCTAACTAACCTAAGGACATTACACACATCCATGCCCGAGGCAGTATTCGACCCTGCGACCGTAGCAGTCGCGCGGTTACGGACAGAAGAATTTCAAAACACTTTGAAGAATTTTTGTTAAATGGTTCTGGGTAAGCTGCCAAAGAAAGAAAACGAAAGAAAATAAAAATGAAAATAAAATCAAAATAAGATCCGCCTCCAATTGGCGGGACATGGGCAACAGTGCGACCGGATGCGGGTACCGGTGTGGAACTTACAATCCGCATCAGGGCCCGTGGGCCGGATGCAGCAGCTAAGCGGTCAATAAAGACCCACCATAACAGTTAGGTGTGGGTCGTAAAATAAGAGCGGCAAGTGAAAAAAAAAATTCAACTTGGATCTCCAGATTACTTGGGAGATGCCTAGCTGGACATCCAGACTCGATTACTGGTCCGGCAGATATTTTCATCTTTTCACCATTGATTTAAATTAACGCCCACTAACAGCTAACAACTTTAATGATCCGAAATGAGTTTCACACTGAGACAGGCCTTTGTTTTAATATTTTTTGGCATAAATATTGAGCCCATGTCCAGTAAATCCTAAACTCAGATTGGAATGTATACCGCAGAGACAGGCTGGACAGTGAAGGGGGAGGCGTGTTTATAGCGATAAGAAGTGCAATAGTATCGAAGGAAATTGACGGAGATCCGAAATGTGAAATGATTTGGGTGAAGGTCACGGTTAAAGCAGGCTCAGACATGGTAATTGGATGTCTCTATAGGCCCCCTGGCTCAGCAGCTGTTGTGGCTGAGCACCTGAAGGATAATTTGGAAAATATTTCGAGTAGATTTCCCCACCATGTTATAGTTCTGGGTGGAGATTTCAATTTGCCGGATATAGACTGGGAGACTCAGACGTTCATAACGGGTGGCAGGGACAAAGAATCCAGTTAAATTTTTTTAAGTGCTTTATCTGAAAACTACCTTGAGCAGTTAAACAGAGAACCGACTCGTGGCGATAACATATTAGACCTTCTGGTGACAAACAGACCCGAACTATTTGAAAAAGTTAACGCAGAACAGGGAATCAGCGATCATAAAGCGGTTACGGCATCGATGATTTCAGCCGTAAATAGGAATATTAAAAAGGGTAGGAAGATTTTTCTGTTTAGAAAAAGTGACAAAAAGCAGATTTCAGAGTACCTGTTGGCTCAACACAAAAGTTTTGTCTCAAGTACAGATAGTGTTGAGGATCAGTGGACAAAGTTCAAAACCGTCGTACGTTATGCGTTAGATGAGTATGTGCCAAGCAAGATCGTAAGAGATGGAAAAGAGCCACCGTGGTACAACAACCGAGTTATAAAACTGCTGCGGAAGCAAAGGGAACTTCACAGCAAATATAAACATAGCCAAAGCCTTGCAGACAAACAAAAATTACGCGAAGCGAAATGTAGTGTGAGGAGGGCTATGCGAGAGGCGTTCAGTGAATTCGAAAGTAAAGTTCTATGTACTGACTTGGCAGAAAATCCTAAGAAATTTTGGTCTTATGTCAAAGCGGTAGGTGGGTCAAAACAAAATGTCCAGACACTCTGTGACCAAAATGGTACTGAAACAGAGGATGACAGACTAAAGGCCGAAATACTAAATGTCTTTTTCCAAAGTTGTTTCACAGAGGAAGATTGCACTGTAGTTCCTTCTCTAGATTGTCGCACAGATGACAAAATGGTAGATATCGAAATAGACAACAGAGGGATAGAGAAACAATTAAAATCGCTCAAAAGAGGAAAGGCCTAGGCCTCTGGACCTGATGGGATACCAGTTCAATTTTACACAGAGTACGCGAAGGAACTTGCCCCCCTTCTTGCAGCAGTGTACCGTAGGTCTCTAGAAGAGCGTAGCGTTCCAAAGGATTGGAAAAGGGCACAGGTCATCCCCGTTTTCAAGAAGGGACGTCGAGCAGATGTGCAGAACAATAGACCTATATCTCCAACGTCGATCAGTTGTAGAATTTTGGAACACGTATTGTGTTCGAGTATAATGACTTTTCTGGAGACAAGAAATCTACTCTGTAGGAATCAGCATGGGTTTCGAAAAAGACGGTCATGTGAAACCCAGCTCGCGCTATTCGTCCACGAGACTCAGAGGGCCATAGACACGGGTTCGCAGGTAGATGCCGTGTTTCTTGACTTCCGCAAGGCGTTCGATACAGTTCCCCACAGTCGTTTAATGAACAAAGTAAGAGCATATGGACTATCAGACCAATTGTGTGATTGGATTGAGGAGTTCCTAGATAACAGGACGCAGCATGTCATTCTCAATGGAGAGAAGCCTTCCGAAGTAAGAGTGATTTCAGGAGTGCCGCAGGGGAGTGTCATAGGACCGTTGCTATTCACAATATACATAAATGACCTTGTGGATGACATCGGAAGTTCACTGAGGCTTTTTGTGGATGATGCTGTGGTGTATCGAGAGGTTGTAACAATGGAAAATTGTACTGAAATGCAGGAGGATCTGCAGCGAATTGACGCATGGTGCAGGGAATGGCAATTGAATCTCAATGTAGACAAGTGTAATGTGCTGCGAATACATAGAAAGAAAGATCCTTTATCATTTCGCTACAAAATAGCAGGTCAGCAACTGGAAGCAGTTAATACCATAAATTATCTGGGAGTACGCATTAGGAGTGATTTAAAATGGAATGATCATATAAAGTTGATCGTTGGTAAAGCAGATGCCAGACTGAGATTCATTGGAAGAATCCTAAGGAAATGCAATCCGAAAACAAAGGAAGTAGGTTACAGTACGCTCGTTCGCCCACTGCTTGAATACTGCTCAGCAGTGTGGGATCCGTACCAGATAGGGTTGATAGAAGAGAGCGAGAAGATCCAACGGAGAGCAGAGCCCTTCGTTACAGGATGATTTAGTAATCGCGAAAGCGTTACGTAGATGATAGATAAACTCCAGTGGAAGACTCTGGAGGAGAGACGCTCAGTAGCTCGGTACGGGCTTTTGTCAAAGTTTCGAGAACATACCTTCACCGAAGAGTCAAGCAGTATATTGCTCCCTCCTACGTATATCTCGCGAAGAGACGATGAGGATAAAATCAGAGAGATTAGAGCCCACACAGAGGCACACCGACAATCCTTCTTTCCACGAACAATACGAGACTGGAATAGAAGGGAGAACCGATAGAGGTACTCAAGGTACCCTCCGCCACACACCGTCAGGTGGCTTGCGGAGTATGGATGTAGATGTAGAAGTAGATGTAGTTTCTCAAAACCACCATGAGGCTAGTTCAACAAATAATGCCACTCTTTATTCTAGAGTTACAATTTGGTACCAGTACCTGTCCTTTATATACTGCAAGACAAGACACCGACGCGACATGAAGGAATTACACCAGTGAGACGGAAATCAACAGATGTGATCTACATGTACAGACCAACAACTACGTGGGTGAGTCAAATGAAAACCTTAAATACATATTTTTAATATTATTGATTGTGCAGAAGCGGTACAAGACTGTATCAACGCTCCGCGCACAATGCAAGTCCTCCAGCGCTTACAAAGTGCATAAATTCCTTTAGAAAAAAATACTTTTGGTAGTCTGCGCAACCACTCATGCACCGCGTGGCGTACCTCTTCATCAGAACGGAACTTCTTTCCTCCCATTGCGTCTTTGAGTGGTCCAGGCATACGGAAATCACTTGGGGGCAAGGTCTGGGGAGTATGGCGGATGAGGAAGACACTCAAAATGCAGGTCTGTGATTGTTGCAACTGTTGTACGGGCAGTGTGGGGCCTTGCATTGTCATGTTGCAAAAGGACACCTGCTGACAGCAATTCACGTCGCTTTGATTTGATTGCAGGCCGCAGATGATTTTTTAACAGATCAGTGTACGATGCAGTGGTGACAGTAGTCCCTCTAGGCACGTAATGCTCCAAAATGACGCCTTTTTCGTCCCAAAAGAGAGTCAGCACAACCTTCCCTGCTGATGGTTCTGTTCGAAACTTCTTTGGTTTTGGTGATGAGGAATGGCGCCATTCCTTGCTCGCTCTCTTCGTTTCCGGTTGGTGGTAGTGAATCCAGGTTTCGACCCCAGTAACTATTATTGCAAGGAAGCCATCACCTTCTCGTTCAAAGCGCCGAAGAAGTTCTTCACAAGCATCAACACGTCGTTCTCTCATTTCAGGAGTCAGCTACCGTGGCACCCATCTTACAGACACTTTGTGAAACTGGAGCACATCATGCACAGTGTGGTGTGCTGACCCATGACTAATCTGTAAACATGCTGCAGTGTCATTCAGTGTCACTCGGCGGTTTTCCTTCACTATGGCTTCAACTGCTGCAATGTTCTGTGGAGTCACAACTCGTTGTGCCTGACCTGGACGAGGAGCATCTTCCACTGAAGTCACACCAGTTGCGAACTTCCTACTACATTCGTAGACTTGCTGCTGTGACAAATATGCATCGCCGTACTGAACCTTCATTCGTCGATGAATTTCAATAGGTTTCACACCTTCACTACGCAAAAACCGAATAACAGAACGCTGTTCTTCCCTGGTGCAAGTCGCAAGTGGAGCGGTCCTCTTTATACTAATACTGCGACGGTATGTGTGGAATTGCACTATGCTGCCACCTACAGGCCATTCTGCACGCTGTTTGTAGCACGCTTATCAACTTACAGGATAACGGCGCGAAATTTGGATTTGTTATTACAAATATAAGGTTTTCATTTGACTCATCCTCGTAGTTACATTTTCAGAAAATCTGGATGGTTTATTCTAGAAAAAGAGCTTTACAAACTGAGCAGGTCAATAAAATATTGGTCCACCTTTGGCCCTTACGCGAGCAGACATTCGGCTTGTCACTGATTGACGGAGATGTTGGACGTCCTCTTGAGGGATTATGCCAAATTCTTCCAATCCATATGTGGCATACAGCAAACCAGTGCTTAACAGTATTGGTTAAAAACAGTCTTGGTTGCAACCAAGACTGTTTTTAGCCAATAATGCCAAATTGTGTCCAACTGACGCGTTAAATCGTCAAAATCACGAGCTGGTTGGAGGGCGTCTCCAACCACATCTTCACTGTTCATTGGGGCTCAGTTCGAAGCTTGTCTCATCACTGAAGACAGTGGGATACCAGGCCAGAGACGAGTCTGGAGATGAGCTGGACATGGGTGGGATACCAGCCTGATTGTCGCACGCCACACAGCCCAACAATTAGGTGTAATGATCTAGTTTGCCGTTTATTTTGATAGCAGGACCCCTTCGATTGTGATCCGCGCACCCTTACAACGCAGTGGAAAGTCGACGATATTCTACGCCGTTTTGTTGCCCTTCATGGCAATTCATCCTGCGCTTACATTTCACAGAGACGAACACACACGGCGAGTGTTTCTACTGCGTGTGTTCGTGCTCGCCAAACCCTACCTTTGCCAGCTGCCCGGCGGATCTCTTCCAAATTAAGAACTCTTGTGCCATTATGGGCAGGGTTCTCCGGCTTTATCCGGATTTTAACGACCTAACGCGCCAACTGGACAGAGTCTGACACGATATTCTTCAGAAAGATATCCAACGATTGTATCAATCAATGCCTAACTGCTTGCATAAGCGTCAAAGGCGGACAAATGCTTTATTTGCCTTTACCTCCCTTCTTATTTTTGCCTTGCTACATATTTCCCCGCTTCTTAGCTTCTAAAGAGTATAAAGCTGATTTTTTTCCGGTTTTTTCTTGTTTGACGTTTCTTGCCTTAGAAACTTTGTCACCACCGTTATAACCGCCCTACCAACCGGTAATACGCAGTGCTTTGACAGGTTTCGGAGGTGCTAATTTCTTTTTAAGAAACTTTCAATAACTTTTTTTTAAAATTTAGAGCAGTTAAGAACCATCCTCCTTAATTTATAATTTTATATAATTACATTCTTGTGTGTTACACGTCTCGGTCACCTCTTGCTCGCATTGATGGCGCTTTGAATAGTGGACGTGACATTTCAGATGTGTTACGACCCGTGTCTCTACCCTTCATTCGATCCCTGCGAAACCATACATTTCAGCAGGATAATGCACGACCGCATGTTGCAGGTCCTGTATGGGCCATTCTATATACAGAAAATGTTCGACTGCTGCCCTGGGCAGCACATTCTCCAGATCTCTCCCCAATTGAAAACGTCTGGTCAATGGTGGCCGAGCAACTGGCTCGTCACAATACGCCAGTCACTACTCTTGATGAACTGTGGTATCGTGTTGAAGCTGCATGCGCAGCTGTACCTGTACACGCCATCCAAGCTGTGTTTGACTCAATGCCCAGGCGTATCAAGGCCGTTATTACGGCCAGAGGTTGTTGTTCTGGGTACTGATCTCTCAGGATGTATGCACCCAAATTACTTGAAAATGTAATCACATGTCAGATGTAGTATAATTTATGTGTCCAATGAATACCCGTCTATCATCTGCATTTCTTCTTGGTGTAGCAATTTTAATGGCCAGTAGTGTACTATCCCATGCGCCATTGTCCCGCATTGTTGCGCGGGGTTGGCGTGGTTGATTCGGAATTGGCATATTAATTTTAAGGGGTGGCCGGATCCCTTCCTGCCGCCACCCTGTACCCCCCAGGACGAATCAGAGTACCCCATCTGTCTGCGTCTAGTGTAAATCGTGGAAAAGTGCGGACGTGTGTCGAATGTATGTGAGTCGTGTAACTGAGGCGGGACGTGGGGAACAGCCCGGTAATGACCTAGGGGGACGTGGAAAACCGCCTAAAAACCACATCCAGACTGGCCGGCACACCGGCCCTCGTCGTTAATCCGGCGGGTGGATTCGATCCGGGGACGGCGCGCCTTCCCGAGTCCAGGGAGCAGCGCATTAGCGCTCTCGGCTAACCTGGAGGGTTGGATCGAACACAGACACAAGGGCTGATACATGAAATCATCGAAGGGAAGATCAAATGAGTTCCAGGACAAGGAAGAAGCAGAGTTCGATATCTGGACGACAAGAAAGGTGCAAGGAGATACAGCAAGACAGGGAACATTGGCGCCAGAAATTCTCTGAATCAAGAAACACCAACTAACCACTAGACAGAAGTGTACGTGATGATGATAATAATAACAATAATAATAATAATAATAATAATAATAATGCTTCGGTTGACCTGCAATTTTTGACGGGTATATAGGAATTTTCGTTGTTATTGGGGTCCTCAATTTGCATGGAACACCTGGAGAGGGATCCAGAGCTGCCGCTAAAGTGGTCGTCGGCTGCTGTTGTGGACAGGAGAGCTGGGTCGGCTCGCGGGCCATTGCCTTTACGAGCGGCTGCGGCTGCGTCCCGAGCCGGTGCCTGTACGGGCGGGGGAGGGGGAAGAGAGATCCACAGGTGAGACGTCCCCCTCCCCTCCCCTCCCCCACAGCAGCGGAAGGAAGAGTGTCGCCATAAACCTGGCGTCAGGCGCGATGCGGCGGTCGTAACTCGTGAGGATTCTGAGCTGCGCGGCCGTTTACAACCCGGCACCCCAGGGGTCGAGGTTAGGAGTGCAGGCCGGAGGGTGGGCGTTATGGCTCCGCTAAACGGTCCGCTATACAGTAATGCCACCTGCTGGTGGGCGCGAGGTAGCCACACCACAGGGCGACGTGTCTCGCGACAGAAGCGGCCGAAGCGCGTTCACACCGCGTCAAGTGAAGAGCTACCAATTGCTCTGGGATCGAAACGAATGACCACTAAGCCTTAAGAAGGCGTTAGATTACTGAAGAAATGCAGATTATAAACGGGTTTTCATTGCACAAATATACTAGAACTGACATGTGATTACATTTTCACGCAATTTGGGTGCATAGATCCTTAGAAATCAGTACCCAGAACAACCACCTCTGGCCGTAATAACGGCCTTGATAGCCTGGGCATTGAGTCAAACACAGCTTGGATGCGTGTACATGTACAGCTGCCCATGCAGCTTCAACACGGTACCACAGTTCATCAAGAGTAGTGCCTGGCGTATTGTGACGAGCCAGTTGCTCGGCCACCATTGACCAGACGTTTTCAATTGGTGAGAGATTTGGAGAATGTCCCGGCCAGGGCAGCAGTCGAACATTTTCTATATCCAGAAAGGCCCGTACAGGACCTGCAACATGCGGTCGTGCATTATCCTGCTGAAATGTAGGGTTTCGCAGAGATCGAATGAAGGGTAGAGCCACGGGTCTCCTGTTCAAAGTGCCGCCAATGCGAACAAGAGTTGACCGAGACGTGTAACCAATGGCACCCCATACCATCGCGCCGGGTGACAAATACACGCTTCCAATGTGCGTTCACCGCGATGTCGCCAAACATGGATGCGACCATCGTGATGCTATAAACAGAACCTGAATTCATCCGAAAAAATGATGTCTTAGCATTCTTGTACCTAGATTCGTCGTAGAGTACACCACTGCAGGCGTCAATGGTAACCGCAGCCATGGTCTCCGAGCTGATAGTCCAGGCTGCTGCAAACGTCGTCGAACTGTTCGTGCAGGTGGTTGTTGTCTTGCAAACGTCCCCATCTGTAGATTCAGGGATCGAGACGTGGGTGCACGATCCGTTACAGCCATGCGGATAATATGCCTGTCATCTCGACTGCTAGTGATACGAGGCCGTTGGGATCCAGCACGGCGTTCCGTATTACCCTCCTGAACTCACCGATTCCATATTCTGCTAACAGTCATTGGATCTCGATCAACGCGAGCAGCAATGCCGCGATACGATAAACCCCAATCGCGATATGCTACAATCCGACCTTTATCAAAGTCGGAAACGTGATGGTACGCATTTCTCCTCCTTACACGAGGCATCACAACAACGTTTCACCAGGCAACGCCGGTCAACTGCTGTTTGTGTATGAGAAATCGCTTGGAAACTTTCCTCATGGTGGCACGTTGTAGGTGTCGCCACCGGCCCAACCTTGTGCGAATGCTCTGAAAAGCTAATCATTTGCACATCACCGCATCTCCTTCCAGTCGGTTAAATTTCGCGTCTGTAGCACGTCATCTTCGGGGTGTAGCAATATTGATGGCCAGTAGTGTAGATTTTTCCTGTTTTCCATCCGCAAGATGATTCAGCTGCCCCTACCGATTTGTTTTATGCAGTCCGCAATGCCTTGAAAAATGACGCATGAGATTTCCTCTTGCTTGCTAGGCGCAAACTATTAATCCCACAGAAAAAAGGGACCCCTTTCTTTAGGAAAGTTAATGTAGTTAAATTTTTTAGCAGGATATATCTTCGATGGAGCCCATGGTTTTCAAGTTGCTCAAGAAAAATTTTGAAAAGCGACCTTAAAACGCACCTCTACGCCCACACATGTTTTTCACCCCTCAGGATTTTTAATGTGTTGTCCGTGTCACTCCCTCCTACCACTGTACAGCAGTTCAAAAATTTCCGACTACACGAACTGTACACGATATTCGACCTTTTTCGTCTCTACTGACTGGACTCCTGAGCTACCACCATACGTGGCTATTTCGTTAACACCATTGCCCATGAGGGTAATGAAAGAAAAACGACTTTTGTGAACGTTACACTAAGAGTAATAACGTTGACAATTTGATCCAAAGTCAACCCAAGCACAGTAGTTTCGTAGCTAGAAGGCCTGATGTAATGTTTATGTAACTCTGTATATCACACTATTATAATTCATAAAACTGTTAGGTAGACTTTACACAAATACCAATTTTACAAATGGTTCAATGTAGCTCAGATGGTAGAGCCCTTGCCCGCGAAATGCGAAGGTCCCGAGTTCGAGTCTCGGTCCGGCACACAGTTTTCATCGGCCAGGAAGTTTCAAATCAACTCAACAGAACTACTGACAGCCTTGTGAGAGCCAGCTATGAACAAACTGTTCCATCTGGTGTGCGAGTTGTATGAGACACTCGAAATACCCTCAGATTTCAAGAAGAATGTACTAATTTCAGTTCCAAAGAAAGCGATTGCTGACAGGTGTGAAAATTACCGAACTAACAGTTTAATAAGTCACGGCTGCAAAATACTAAGACGAGTTTTTTACACACGAATGGAAAAACTGGCAGAAGCCGACCTCGTGGAAGATCAGTACGGATTCCGGAGAAATGCAGGTATACGCGAGGCAATACTCACCCTACGACGTGTCTTAGAAGATAGATTAAGGAAAGGGAAACCTACATTTCGCCAATTTGTAGACTTAGAGAAAGCTTTTACTGGAATACTCTCTTTGAAATTTTTAAGGTAGCAGTATCACAGAAATTATTAATACGTGCTTCTAGCTTGTAACAGCCAGTGAAATGATTTATCCGATTTTGTATCGTAAATATTATCTAATGTAAATATGCACTGAAGCGCGAAAGGAACTGGTACAGACATGCATAATCAAATACAGAGATGTGTAAACAGGCAGAACACGGCACTGCGGTCGGCAATGCCTATTAAAATGGAGAGGATTGATACCTCTATAAATGGGGTATGAACCAATTAGCTTGATTAGCTTACCTTTTTACATTAAGGTGTATGACGCATGTTAATTTTTGATACTAAAGGAGGTAGTTTAACTCTATGTTATGTAATTTGTTTAATGAAGGTAATTTTATTTACTTAATTTACACTATCAAGGTAACCCTTTAATCAGGCACTTCATTTACTTAATATATAAATTAAAAGTTTTTTTGGAAATTAGGTTGTGTATTGTTTTGGTTATTTTGAATTAATTTGTTCCGATTTGGTTATATCTTTTTTGTTATATATATATATATATATATATATATATATATATATATATATATATATATATATATATATAAAACATTTAATTAAATTTAAATACCTGTATGTTTATTTATTTTATTATTATTAAGTGATCATTTTAATACATTTATTTACCGAGGGTTGTAGCTACTTATGTTTTTAGCTTAAAATAAATCATAGTATTATAAAATATATAATAATATGTAGATTAATATTAAATGTTATTATAATTGGATATAATAAATACGAGTTGTAATATTAAATATAAAATATTATATTAATATAAATAATTATATTAATTATAATAATATAATTAAGAAATTCACTATAGTTAAATCATTTAGTTACTTAATATTTCAGTTAACTTAATATAAAGTTAATTTTATGTTAATAACATATTATATTAATTTAGATATTTGTATCGAATATATTTATTATATTATTTAATCTTTCTTTATATTTAGTGAAAAGAAAGATTAAATAATAAACAATACAATACATTTATTGGTATACGTGTTCCATATCTATCTTTATTTATATACAATAGAGAAGTTATTGTGGTCACAAAGGGGGGTCTGCTTTTTTTTAGATCAGTTACTGTTGCTACAATGGCTGGTGATTTTGAATGTAGTGTTATAGTCAGCGCACAAGCGATGGGACACAGCATCCCCGAGGAAGCGATATAATGCGGATTTTCCCGTACGACCAGTTCACTAGTGCTCGGTGAAAATCAGAAATCCGGTAAGACATTTAATCTCCGACATCACTGCGGGCCGGCCAGTGTGGCCGAGCGGTTCTAGGCACTTCAGTCTGGAACCGCGCGACCGCTACGGTCGCAGGTTCCAATCCTGCCTCGGGCATGGATGTGTGTGATGTCCTTAGGTTAGTTAGGTTTAAGTAGTTCTAAGTTCTAGGGGACTGATGACCTCAGCTGTTAAGTCCCATAGTGCTCAGAGCCATTTGAACCATTTGAACCATCACTGCGGCCGGAAAAAGGTCCTGCAAGAACGCGACCAAAGATGACTGAAGAAAATCGTTCAAAGTGGCAGAAGTGTAGCCCTTCCGCAAATTTTGAAGATTTCAGTACTGGGCCAACAACAAGTGTCAGCGTGCGAACCATTCAACGAAACATCAACGACACTGGCTTCCGGAGCCGAACGCCCACTCGTGTACTGTTGATCACTGCACGACACTAAGCTGTACGGGTCGCCAGGGCGCCTTCAGCACCGACATTGGAGTGTTGTTGACTGGAAACATGTTCCCTGGTCGGACGTGTCTCCTTTCAAATCGTATCGAACGGATGGACGTGGACGAGTATGGAGACAACATCATGAATCCATGGACCCTGCATGTCAGCAATCTACTGTTCAAGCTGCTGGAGGCTCTGTAATGATGTGGGGCGTATGCAGATGGAGTGATATCGGATCCCTGATACGTATACATACGACTCTGACAGGTGCCAAACTCTGACAGGTGAAACGTACGTAAGGATTCTGTCCACCTGCATCCATTAATGGTATTATTATTATGGCTCTGAGCACTATGGGACTTAGCTTCTGAGGTCATCAGTCCCCTAGAACTTAGAACTACTTAAACCTAACTAAGCTAAGGACATCAGACACATCCATGCCCGAGGCAGTATTCGAACCTGCAACCGTAGCAGTCGCGCGGTTCCAGACTGCAGCGCTTAGAACCGCTCGGCCACTCCGGCCGGCATCCATTAATGTCCACTATGTATTCCGACGGACTTGGGCAATTCCAGCTGGACAATGCGACACCTCACACGTCCAAAAATGGCTACAGAGTGGCTTCAGGAGTTTAAACACTTCCGCTGGCCACCAAACTCCCCAGACATGAACATATCTTGGCTGGCTTTCAACATGCTGTTCCGAAGAGATCTCCACCCCCTCGTACTCTCACGGATTTCTGGACAGCCGTGCAGGATTCATGGTGTCAGTTCCCTCCAGCACTAATCCACGTATTAGTCGAGTCCATGCTACGTCGTGTTGCGGCATCTCTGCCTGCTCGTGTGGGCCCTACACGATATTAGTCAAGCGTAGCGGTTTCTTTGGCTCGTCAGTTGAAAGGTGGCTACACTGAGCCACAGCGCCAGAGATTGCGCCAAAGAGTATTATTCAGCCGCCTCCACTGGCAGTGCTTGGGGAGGACTCGTAGTAGTCAGTGCTTGTAGAGATGTGCTAGTGAAAAGTGCTGGTCGAGAACTCGTAGTAGGCAGTGCTTGCTGAGATGTGGTAGTGAAGAGTGCTTGTCGAGAGGTCGTGGTGGAGAGTTCTTGTTGAGATGTGGTAGTAGAGAGTCGGTGTGGAGATATATTGTAATGATTAGAGTGATTTTCGTCAATATATGAAGGTAAAAGAAAAAAATTTTTTCCTTTTCTTTTTATTATCTCAATGTCTTAAATAATGCAGCATTACAGGTTCAGTCAACAAAGCATCTGGCTTGTGTTCTTGTATTAGAGTGTAATTCTGCTTTCCTTACGCAATTATAGTATTTCTATTTTTTAATTACTTCAGTATAAATGATATTTAAAATTTCTTGTCTTAGTGAAGAAGAACCGTGCCAGATGTGTACGTTGAATCACACTTCCACACACAGAACAGCTACACTTGTGCTTTGTTGGCTTCGTAGGTTTTATAGTTGCTGGGGACTTAATTAATTAATTGTATTAACGAAAATTTTCATTTCATTCTTTGTTGTTGTTCCATGCAGTCAGAATGCGGACAAAAACTAGTCAGGGCCAACAGCTACGAACGAAAAATAAAAATTATTTTCAAAAATATTTAATTAAGCCCCCATGCACAGTGTATCATCTAATGTAAATATACATATACAAAAATATTAAATATATTGTGCCCAAATCTCGCCACCTCACAAAATATGAAAACGAAACACTAAGGCAGATTCTGGATTATGAATAAATTTCCGAGAATTTACTAATTTTTAGCCACATGGGGCAATCTGTGCTAACACATTAGAGAAGAAAAATCGCTAATAATTACCTTTTTTCTCGATAACCGGTTTCGGTAACCAATGTTACCATCTTTAGATATTTGCAGGCAGGTTATTGCACATTTATTAAAATTGCAGTAAATGTTTATAGTTAGCGATCTTGGCAAATAGTTTATCGCCCCTTACGTAAATTTCCAAGAATTTTTATGGTCTAGTGAAGAATTTCATCAAAGGAGCTCGAAACTGTTCTGATGTCATTGACAGAGAAAAATCACATCTCGAGAAGGCTGTATCAAAATGAATTCCATTATGCATGGCCATCAAACCTAACCAATATTTGGCAAAATAATGTGTTACGCGTTGTTTGCTGCCAAACTGTGCCGTGAGAGAGAATCTTTTTTGAATGTAAATCAGCTTCTGTTTTTCTATAAAAATTCTAGATAAATATACTGCTTCCCCTTATTTACGACGAATATCACCACTGCATGTGTAGGTCATCAACCGTTAAGTAATACCTAATTTTATACACAGAGTTGTCCTGTACCCCTATAAGGAAGTAGGAGAAACTGGGACGGTCATATCGGAGCAGCGAGTGGAGAAAGATTGCCTCTCCGGATAAGAAGGTTTTAACAAATTGGAAGAAGAAGTTAAGGCAGACCGACTGAGCGATGGCAAGGAAAAAAACAAGCCTAATTCTTGAAATGAAGACGATGATGACCACAAAGCTGAGCGATGTCTCGAAAGAAAGCCAATTCATTGCGCAATATTTATATAACATCGAAACCGGATATATTAATACAACTTTCGTATAAGTTGTCGGTCCTGATGGAAACTCCTAGGTACTTGACGGCTTGTCTAGTCACTAATCACTAGTCGGTCAGTCAAACAATGACAGACCCATTCGCAATTTGACTTGCATTTATGTTACACTTAGTCAGACTTTGCTGGCAATAACTGTACCGAGTAGTGATTACGTTCAAGTATTACCTCTTTTCCTGCGATTGCGTCTGGGATTTTATAAACTGAGCACGTCCTTGCAACAGCATGATTATAGGTCAGTTGACGCACGCCGTGGAAATATATGTACTCTGACGCCACTTACTCATTGCGATGTTATGTACTTTCCCAGCTCGCGCCATACAATTTTTTATTTGTGCATTATTTCGTTCATGTTTGATTTGTTTATGTTCGTTTACACGGTTTACTTACTCACCAACTTTCCATGCAAATATTGCTTTCGTGTGGTGTGTGCGTACGTGTATGTGTGTGTGTGCGTGTGTGTGTGTGTGTGTGTGTGTGTGAGAGAGAGAGAGAGAGAGTGAGAGAGAGAGAGAGAGCGGGAGATGGAGAGAGAGGGGGGGAACGGGGGGGGGGGGGGGAAGAGCGTGTTTGCTATTTGTTATTCCAGCTCCATCTCTTGGATTAATTACAGTGATAACGGTATACTGTAATTGGCTCCATTAAATATACGCAACGCGATGTTGGCAGTCCATTGTGTTGTCCATTTATGAACACAGCTCCCAAGTATTAACATGTATGAGTTTTAATGGCTGTGGCTGAACGCACTTTTTCCCTATATGTGGACTGTGCGCTACTGCAATATTTCTCTGTAAATCAGAAGACGGATAGAACGTACCCAGCCGAGCAAGCGGAAAGTACGGTTGACGCCGAGCGCTTTTTTCACCGTTGTGTCATTAACGGCGTAAAAAACTAAATAGGAGGTTGTTTTGTTTACACAGACTTCCCTACAATAGCTGTTAGAGACTGTAGGGGTAAATGCCGTGTGGCTAGGGCCTCCCGTCGAGTAGACCGTTCGCCTGGTGCAAGTGGACACCACTTCGGCGACTTGCGTGTCGATCGGGATGAAATGATGATAATAAGGACAACGCAACACCCAGTCCCTGAGCGGAGAAAACCTCCGACCGAACCGGGAATCGAACTTGGCCGTTAGGTATGACATTCCGTCGCGCTGACCACTCACCGACACTGCTGGGGTATCATGTATCAGTATTCCACTCGTGTATGAACGAGGCAAAAATTCCTCTCTCTACTCTTTGGCAATGGTTGTGGTTTACTATACTACGGTCGCAGAAGTCATGGGATAGCGGTATGCACATATAAAGATGGCGTAGGCTGGACATCCCATTCCGGAAATCATTACAGAGTTCAATAATTCAACAGTGTCAAGAGTGTGCCAATAATACCAAATTCCGGGTTCCTCTCACCACGTGCAACGCCGTGGCAGAGGGACTTCACTTAACGGCGGAGCGCAGCGGCGTTTGCGTAGCGTTGCCAGTGCTTACAGACAAGCAACACTACTTGAAATAACCAAGAAATCAATGTGAGAAGTACGACGAACGTATCCGATTGGACAGTGTGGAGTGGGCTGTGGCAGCAGACGACCAAAACGAGTGCCTTTGCTAAGAGCACGACATCGGCTGCAGCGTCTCTCCTGGGATCGTGGCCGTATCCGTTAGGCGCTAGACGCCTGGAAAACCATGGTCTCTTCAGACGAGTCCGCATATCAGTTGGTAAGAGCTGATAGGGGCGTACGAGTGTGCGGCAGGCCCCACGAAGCCATGGACCCGAGTTTTCAACAACGCACTGTGCAAGGTGGTGGCGGCTCCATAATGGTGTGGGCTGTGTTTACATGGAATGGACTGGGGCCTCTAGTCCATCTGAAAAGATCACTGACTGGAAATGGAGATCATCTGCAGCCATTCATCGACTTCATGATCCCAAACAACGATGGCATTTTTGTGGATGACAATGCGCAATGTCACCAGCAACAGTTTTCCTTGACTGGTTTGAACAAAATTTTGGACAATTCGAGCGACTGATTTGGCCACCCAGATCGCCCGACATTAATCTCACCGAACATTTGTGGGGCCTAGACGAGAGTCAGTTCGTTTACAAAATACTGCACCTGCAATTATGGACGGCTATAGATGTAGCAGCATTGTTCAACATTTCTGCAGGTGACTTCTAGCGACTTTTTGAGTCCATACCACATCGAGATGTTGTTCTATGGTTGGCAGACGGAGGGCCGACACGATATTAGCAGGTCTCACATAACGTTTGTCACCTCAGTATACAGGGTGGTCCATTGATAGTGACTGGGCCAAATATCTCACGAAATAAGCATCAAACGAAAAAAATACAAAGAACGAAACTCGTCTAGCTTGATGGAGGAAATCAGATGGCGCTATGGTTGGCCCACTAGATGGCTCTGCCATAGGTCAAACGGATATCAACTGCGTTTTTTTAAAAGGGAACCCCCATTTTTATTGCATATTCGTGTAGTACGTAAAGAAATAGGATAATTGGCCCCCATTTTATCGATGGCAATGTAAATGGTGCAAGGTATGCTGATTTCCTACATAATGTTCTACCGATGTTACTACAAGATGTTTCACTGCATGACAGAACGGCGATGTACTTCCAACATGATGGAACGGCACATAGCTCGCGTGCGGTTGAAACGGTATTGAATAGCATGTGTTATGACAGGTGGATTCGTCGTCGAAGAACCATACCATGGACCGCACGTTCACCTGATCTGACGTCCCCGGATTTCTTTCTGTGAGGGAAGTAGAATGATATTTGATATCGTGATCCACCGACAACGCCTGACAACATGCGTCAGCGCATTGTCAATGCATGTGCGAACATTACGGAAGGCGAACTACTCGCTGTTGAGAGGAATGTCGTTACACGTATTGCCAAGTGGTATTTACAGGTAATCACGCTGTAACAGCATGCGTTCTCAGAAATGATAAGTTCACAAAGGTACATGTCTCACTTTGGAACAACCGAAATAAAATGTTCAAACGTAGCTACGTTCTGTACTTTAATTTAAAAAACTTACCTGTTACCAACTGTTCGTATAAAATTGTGAGCCATATGTTTGTGACTGTTACAGCGCCATCTATCACAAAGCGAAAAAAGTGGTCCAACTAAAACATTCATATTTCTTTACGTAATACACGAATATGTAATAAAAAAGGGGTTCCTATTTGAAAAAAAAACGCAGTTGATATCCGTTTGAACTATGGCAGCGCCATCTAGCGGGCCAACCATAGCGCCATCTGGTTTCCCCCTTCAAGCTAGACAAGTTCCGTTCTTTGTAGTTTTTTCGTTTCACGCTTATTTCGTGAGATATTTGGCCCGGTCACGAACAATGGACCACCCTGTATATTACTATGACATACGCAAGTCTACCATGCAACTGATTGTGAAATCCGGCTCGGTTCCTGATTCGTAAGTTTCTTTTACGACTTATGAGCTAAAGAATAACTTTTTTCATCGATGGGTCTTACAGAAACATTTGATGTCTTTACAGCTGACGTCGTGCAATATAAAAAAAAAAAAAAAACAGGGAGGCTTTATTTCAACGAATAACGGACTCCGTGACCGGATGTTGTCATGAAGACAATTCGTGATGCCTGAGGACATCGAAGCAAACAAAACGCTCCCAACGTCGAAGATATGTATGTGTTTCCAACATGATTCGAGTCCCAGCTCACAGTGCAGAACTTGTTGGCGACAATCTGACACGAGCAAGATGTGATGTTTTGTGGGCGACTCATTGACCTGATGGGACTCCAGTTTGAACTCTGGGAAGCGTTTTCGCTGAGAATGAAATTTCTCCCAACGACTCTCTTGAATAAAACATTCTATGGCTTGATACTAAAATGTAGACTTTCACGACCGGAAATGTCATGTTCATTATAATTATCCGGGCAGTTATGCCGTCGTCGGATGATGAATTCTGTGTTAATTCCCACCGTTTCGTCCCCGTCTGCGGGGGACATCTTCATGGGGGTCTGTAGCTCGATGGAAGGTCCTACACATCTAGTGGGTGTGTTGGACCATCCATCGAGCTAGAGACCCCCTTGAAGATGTCCCCCGCAGACGGAGACGAAACGCTGGGAATTGACACATAATTCATCAACCGACCACGGCATAACAGCCCGGATAATTATCATGGACATTCTATGGCTTCTTGTCATGTCAGTTCTCGGCAAAAGCACACGCTTTCGATAATTGCCACCATCGTCAGGAGGAACTGACAGTTTTGGGTAAAACCTCAAGCTTTTTATGGTGTAACGGTATAAATGCAGATACTTCTATTGATGATTGAGAACAGTGTGCAGAACAACATTACATCGGTATTTACGTCATCTGCAGACTAATAATTAGAGACGTTACGAGTCGTGTGTTTTCTGATTGATTAATACCTAGTACTACATGTTGCAAGAGCAAGTCATGAATGCTTAATATCCCATGGTCAGCAAGGACAAGTTGAAGTGCGGACAAGTGGATGCAAAATTATTAGTCTATACTGACAATAGTGACAGGCGTAGTCCTCTTAGCGATACAGTTAAGACCGTGCAGAAAATGTCAGGTCGCAAAGCTTGTGTCGTGTTTTGTGGGAAGACTGTGCGCCACAGAGGAAAAAAGCCAACACTGTGATGTGTGAAAATATAAAAATATTTGCATTTACACCAGTTACATCATGTATGCATGTTCCTTCCTATACATCTACATCTACATCATTTCATAAGCGAAATTACAGTCTATGTCAGAGGGCAATTGTGCTACCACCTTCATCCCCCCCCCCTCCTCTCCACTCCTTCCCTATTCCATGAGGAAAGAACGAATGTCAATTGAGCATCTGTACGAGTTCTTATTTCTCCTTGCCGCGGGTAGCACCGGTTACCATCTGCTCATCGAAGTTAAGCGCTGTCGGGCTCAGCTAATACTTGGATGGGTGACCACTGCAGAGCGCTGTTGGCAAGCGAGTGCACTCAACCCTTGTGGGGCCAATTGAGGAGCTACTTGACTGAGAAGAAGCAGATTTAGTCACGGAAACTGGCAACAGCTGTAGAACAGTGTGCTCACCACGTGACCCTCCATATCCGCATGTAGTGACACCTATGGGCCGAGGACACACGGTGGTCGGTCGGTCCTGTTGGGCCTTCAAGAATTCCTCGGATGGATGGTCCTACCACCGAGGGAGAGTGGTTTTCATTTTGTCTGACGACACGGTAAGAAAGTTGGCATGCAGGCTGTTGTAAATAATTTTATGAGACCTGAAGATGATCATATGACTGAAACCGGTAGTTAAGGGGGGACGTTGATGAAATTGACCAAAAATGTCAAATGTCGATTTATTTTTTATTTTTTAGTACAACTCATGGATAATAAGTTCCCAAAGTTTCAATGTTGAAATTTCATCCGAAGGGCCTTAAAATTAAATAAAAGTGTGACGCGGTCGCCCTGCCACGCCCACGTGCTGAGGCAACACTTCAATACCAGCTCAGTGAACAACGATTCTGTGTATTACTTTCAACCAAACGTGTGCGGGACACATCTAGAAGGCCGTGATACACACTCTTTGGTTTTATGGATCATCTTTGACTCTGTTCCGTATCTCATAAACTCATACGGAAACGATGCATTAAAAACATATTTGCGTCTGCTACAGTTGTCAGAATTGCAACTTATGGTGCAGTTATTGTATTTAATGATGGGAACGTCGGGAGGACGAAGGTATTAGAAAAAAATGTTCAAATGTGTGTGAAATCTTATGGTACTTAATTACTAAGGTCATCAGTCCCTAAGCTTACACACTACTTAACCTAAATTATCCTAAGGACAAACACACACACACACCCATGCCCGAGGGAGGACTCGAACCTCCACCGGGACCAACCGTACAGTCCATGACTGCAGCGCCTGAGACCGCTCGGCTAATGAAGGTATTAGAAATAATGGGCTTGAAGACAGGAAATTTTACTCAAGACATCCTGAGAAAAATAGATTTACAACGCGTCACTGCCGCTGAAAAGTCAGTTGAAGACCTGGTAGCCGGCCGGAGTGGCCGTGCGGTTCTATGCGCTACAGTCTGGAACCGAGCGACCGATACGGTCGCAGGTTCGAATCCTGCCTCGGGCATGGATGTGAGTGATGTCCTTAGGTTAGTTAGGTTTAATTAGTTCTAAGTTCTAGGCGACTGTTGACCTCAGAAGTTAAGTCGCATAGTGCTCAGAGCCATTTGAACCATTTTTGAAGACGTGGTGGAGGAAAGAAGACAGACAACAAGAAACCAGAAAAGAAGGCTTGAAGAGAAAGAGTATCCAGAGTAAAAATGTGGTGCCTTCTGAAGAAGTGACATAAGGAAAAAAGTTAGGTTGAACCTCAACCTGCGCTTCCTGAAAAGTTTGTTTTTTAAAGTTTATGTACATTTTCCTCAGATTCTATGAATTCTACAATTATGAAATTTTGCACAGATATTTCTGTAAACCAAATAAACGTTGTTTCAAGAGCAAATTTTTAAATTCTGATTGCAAGCTGAAATATGGGGCAAAGTGCTTGGAATTTTGTATGAACTTAAAATAGTATGTGTGGAATTATAATTTAAAAAAATATGAAAATCTCCTATTTTACCTATTCCGAAAACCTCAGCAGAGAAGCTTATAACATATAAAGAGATGAAACAGAGAAATTTTTGTAGAAGTCTCTTGAATACTTTCTGAGAAAAAGAAACATACATTGGTTCAAATGGCTCTGAGCACTATGGGACTCAACTTCTGAGGTCATTAGTCCCCTAGAACTTAGAACTAATTAAACCGAACTAACCTAAGGACATCACAAACATCCATGCCCGAGGCAGGATTCGAACCTGCGACCGTAGCGGTCTTGCGGTTCCAGACTGCAGCGCCTTTAACCGCACGGCCACTTCGGCCGGCAAACATACATTATTTTTTGAAAATAAAACTTCAAATTTAATTCAAAACAAGTTGAATTTATATAATCAAAGGGTTTTATATGTAAATGTGTTGCTTTCATGTAAGGCGTGGTACAAAATTTTATTGCCATATCGCCAAAACTGTGGACTTGGTGCATTTTTGATATAGTGTGTGTTTTTCATCAACGTCCCCCCTTAATAAAGATTTACTTCTTCAGCCGCTATTGACGATTCTGGAATATGAGTTTTTGGAAGGAGAAATAGCATTGGTCGTATTTTTTTACTATCCGGAAAGTGACCGAAAATCGATTTTGCGGATAATAAAACAAAAACATACGACCAATGCTGTTTCTCCTTCCAATTATATCCACTATCTGGTCGTGGTGCACAGAACACTCCATGGAGTCGCCAATCAATATGAGTTTTTGTTCGCGGACACGAGCGACACCTAACAGGCCAGAGATGAGGGGGATCCACTCCAAGACGAGAGGGCAGCATCTGTGCGAGGCTTCGTCCGTTAAACAACGGAGCCTCAGCCGTCCCCGGCCGGCGTCGCCTGCTTGCTGTAACCGACTAGCGCTGTCGCAATTTCCGGGAGGGTCGCCGCTCACAGGGCGGAAGGCAGCCTCCCCCCCCCCCCCACCCACGCCTCTCATCTTCCCACCCCCATCTCGCCCCCAGACTCACCCCCTCTCTCTCAAGCTCTCTCTCAGCGAGGCGCCAAACTCCGGACGACCGCAGGGCTCGCTAATAGATTGAGCGAGCGCGCGCCGCAGATGATCTCAAACAAGACCGCAGCGCCAATCAATAAACAGGCCTCCGGCTGCTGCTGCCGCTGCTCTGGTGGTGCGCCTACACTCTGCTAAACAGGCAGCCACACTGCCTCCTCGCAGCCACGCCGATCAATTAACCGCGGTACCCTAGGAGCGGCTCTGCTGCGCCGGTTGCCAGCCTCGCAGGGGCTGCCGCGTCCCCACAATCTCGACTTAATAAGCTCGAAATCCTCGCCACACAAGCAGAACTGCTACCCCTCTTCTTGCAAAGAAATGAGGCGCTTCGGAGCTAACCGCAGACTATGAAGAGCTGAGAATGAATCTGGTTCATTTTTCACTCCTTCCTTCATTCCGCTCACCCTGTAAGTAGGCTGTTTAGGTTTTTATTTTGGTAACGCCATGTAGCGCTCTGTATGAAAATCACTGGCTGTGCTGTGTGCAGTCTGTGGCTGGTTGGCTTTGTTGGAATTTGCTATTGTAGTGTTGGGCAGTTGGCTGTTAACAGCGCATAGCGCTGCGCCGTTGGATGTCAAGAGTTAGCACTGTCTTTCTGTTGGAAGGACTACACTACTTCTTCAAGACTGCATGGAAATCCACTACTTCCGTGTGGATTTTCTTTTACTGCTCAGACGTTGAGAAAAACACTGCAATTTTTCTCTGATGAACGATCAGGACTGTCTTTATGGACTGTGAGAAAATCTTTGCTTTTTGACCAACAATATATCAATAAGTGTATGCATTTGATTTTCTTTGTTATTGTAATTGTGGTGTCACCGCCAGACATCACACTCGCTAGGTGGTAGCCTTTAAATCGGCCACGGTCCGTTAGTATACGTCGGACCCGCGTGTCGCCACTATCAGTGATTGCAGACCGAGCGCCGCCACACGGCAGGTCTAGTCTAGAGAGACTTCCTAGCACTCGTCCCAGTTGTACAGCCGACTTTGCTAGCGATGGTTCACTGACTACTTACGCTCCCATTTGCAGACGACAGTTTAGCATAGCCTTCAGCTACGTCATTTGCTACGATCTAGCCATGCGTCATATTCAGTTACTATGTCTTCTGAACAGATAAAATTGTGACTCATGTACCGTCAAGAGCGACGTTCATCATTAATGGATTAAAGTTAAGTATCAAACGAATTCCGTCCGTTTTCTGAATTCTAATTCCTTGTCATGTTCCAGACCTCACGTCAGTAAAGTCCTTCCCTCCTCACACCAGCCTGCGTGAGCTACAACGCGTGCATTTCGCCCTCCAATAGTAACACGGTGTTGGCACTTTTGCCAACGCAACAGTAATTATGAAAATTTTTTTCAAATCTGTATTGCCTACTGCCCAAAACAATTTGTAAAATTTTTTTGGGGGGGAAGCATGGGGGCTATGTAAGTAGGGTTCAAATGGCTCTGAGCACTATGGGACTAAACTTCTGAGGTCATCAGTCCCCTAGAATTTAGAACTACTTAAACCTAACTAACCTAAGGACAGCACACACATCCATGCCCGAGGCAGGATTCGAACCTGCGACTGTAGCAGCAGCGCGGTTCCGGACTGAAGCTCCTAGAACCGCTCGGCTACAACGGCCGGCTATGTAAGTAGGCTGTTTAGGTTTTTATGTTGGTAACGCCATGTAGCGCTCTGTATGAAATTCACTGGGTGTGCTGTGTGCAGTCTGTGGCTGGTTGGCATTGTTGGAATTTGCTATTGTAGTGTTGGGCAGTTGGCTGTTAACAGCGCGTAGCGTTGCGCAGTTGGAGGTGAGCCGCCAGGAGTGGTGGATGTGCGGAGAGAGATGGCAGAATTTTAAGAGCGGACGATCTGGACGTGTGTCCGCCAGTAAGAGTAAATTTGTAAGACTGGGTGTCATGAACTGATATATATATATATATATATATATATATATATATATATATATATATATAATGACATTTGAGCACTATTAAGGTAAATACATTGTTTGTTCTCTATCAAAATCTTTCATTTGCTAAGTATGCCTATCAATAGTTAGTGCCTTCAATAGTTAGAATCTTTTATTTAGCTGGCAGTATTGGCGATCGCTGTATTGCAGTAGTTCGAGTAATGAAGATTTTTGTGAGGTAAGTGATTCATGAAAGGTATAGGTTATTGTTAGTCAGGGCCATTCTTTTGTAGGGATTGTTGAAAGTCAGATTGTGTTGCGCAAAAAATATTGTGTGTTAGTTTAAGCACAGTCATTTATAATTTTCCAAAGGGGAGGTTTCAACCCTTCCAGTTTACGAAGTGCGCGATTGAGCCTGATTTTTATCTACGTAATTTTTAATTTATTTTTTTCTTAGCAAAAATACTGTCCCGTTCAAAGTAATTCTCTTCGGCAACTATACACGGACGAGGTCGTTGTTCCCAGTTTTGGTAGCAACGCTGAAAGGCTTTAACTGACAGGCTCTTTAACATATTGAAGACATTCTTTTGAATGTAGATCCCTTATCATTTAGCTACAAAATAGCAGGTCAGCGACTGGAAGCAGTTAATTCCATTAATTATCTGGGAGTACGCATTAGGAGTGATTTAAAATGGAATGATCATATAAAGTTGATCGTCGGTAAAGCAGATGCCAGACTGAGATTCATTGGAAGATTCCTAAGGAAATGCAATCCGAAAACAAAGGAAGTAGTTTACAGTACGCTTGTTCGCCCACTGCTTGAATACTGCTCAGCTGTGTGGGATTCGTACCAGATAGAGTTGATAGAAGAGATGGAGAAGATCCAACGGAGAGCAGCGCGCTTCGCTACAGGATCATTTAGTAATCGCGAAAGCGTTACGGAGATGATAGATAAACTCCAGTGGAAGACTCTGCAGGAGAGACGCTCAGTAGCTCCGTACGGGCTTTTGTTATAGTTTGGAGAACATACCTTCACCGAGGAGTCAAGCAGCATATTGGTCCCTCCTACGTATATCTCGGGAAGAGACCATGAGGATAAAATCCGAGAGATTAGAGCCCACACAGAAGCCTACCGACAATCCTTCTTTCCACGAACAATACGAGACTGAAATAGAAGGGAAAACCGATAGAGGTACTCAGGGTACCCTCCGCCACACACCGTCAGGTGGCTTGCGGAGTATGGATGTAGATGTAGATGTAGATGGGGACTTGGAATTTTGTCATCTTGACTCTGCAATGAACAACATCTACCAGCACAGCTGGTTGAGCATTCCAGATTGTACGGCTCTTTTTTGGGCATATTTTATCACTTACGCTGTCTCAAATTGGAATTGGTAGGCGTGAACTAATATGAGACTTCAATGCTGGGCACGGCACAAGTGTGTCTGAACACACAGTACAACGATGAGCCTCTGCAGCCGACGAGCAATGCATGGGCCAATGTTAACACCGCAACGTCTGCAGCCACGACTGAAATGGACACGTGACCATCGGCACTGGACTTTGGCGCAGTGGCAGAGCGTTGCAGGGTCTGATGAATCCCGATACCTCCTCCATCAAACTGATGGGAGTGTGCCAATCCATCATCTTCCAGAGAACAGCTCCTTGATACCTGTACTGGGGATGGTCACGAGCATGACAGCAGCTCCACAGTGCTCTGGGGAACATACAGGGTTATTACAAATGATTGAAGCGATTTCACAGCTCTACAATAACTTTATTATCTGAGATATTTTCACAATGCTTTGCACACACATACAAAAATTCAAAAAGTTTTTTTAGGCATCCAAAAATGTTCGACATGTGCCCCTTTAGTGATTTGGCAGACATCAAGCCGATAATCAAGTTCCTCCCACACTCGGCGCAGCATGTCCCCATCAATGAGTTCGAAAGCATCGTTGATGCGAGCTCGCAGTTCTGGCACGTTTCTTGGTAGAGGAGGTTTAAACACTGAATCTTTCACATAACCCCACAGAAAGAAATCGCATGGGGTTAAGTCGGGAGAGCGTGGAGGCCATGACATGAATTGCTGATCATGATCTCCACCACAACCGATCCATCGGTTTTCCAATCTCCTGTTTAAGAAATGCCGAACATCATGATGGAAGCGCGGTGGAGCACCATCCTGTTGAAAGATGGAGTCGGCGCTGTCGGTCTCCTGTTGTGGCATGAGCCAATTTTCCAGCATGTCCAGATACACGTGTCCTTTAACGTTTTTTTCGCAGAAGAAAAAGAGGCCGTAAACTTTAAACCGTGAGATTGCACAAAACACGTTAACTTTTGGTGAATTGCGAATTTGCTGCACGAATGCGTGAAGATTCTCTACCGCCCAGATTCGCATATTGTGTCTGTTCACTTCACCATTAAGAAAAAACGTTGCTTCATCACTGAAAACAAGTTTCGCACTGAACGCATCCTCTTCCATGAGCTGTTGCAACCGCGCCGAAAATTCAAAGCGTTTGACTTTGTCATCGGGTGTCAGGGCTTGTAGCAATTGTAAACGGTAAGGCTTCTGCTTTAGCCTTTTCCGTAAGATTTTCCAAACCGTCGGCTGTGGTACGTTTAGCTCCCTGCTTGCTTTATTCGTCGACTTCCGCGGGCTACGCGTGAAACTTGCCCGCACGCGTTCAACCGTTTCTTCGCTCACTGCAGGCCGACCCGTTGATTTCCCCTTACAGAGGCATCCAGAAGCTTTAAACTGCGCATACCATCGCCGAATGGAGTTAGCAGTTGGTGGATCTTTGTTGAACTTCGTCCTGAAGTGTCGTTGCACTGTTATGACTGACTGATGTGAGTGCATTTCAAGCACGACATACGCTTTCTCGGCTCCTGTCGCCATGTTGTCTCACTGCGCTCTCGAGCGCTCTGGCGGCAGAAACCTGAAGTGCGGCTTCAGCCGAACAAAACTTTATGAGTTTTTCTACATATCTGTAGTGTGTCGTGACCATATGTCAATGAATGGAGCTACAGTGAATTTATGAAATCGCTTCAATCATTTGTAATAGCCCTGTATATGTCGGCATCCACGGGGCCAGTGGAGCTCGCGCAAGGCATCATGATAGACAGAGTCTCGTACACCGATTACAGACTTCATACATCCTTTCATGACAACGATGTTTCCCGACGGCAGTGGCATTTTTCAACAAGATAATGCGCCATGTCACAAGGCCAGGAGTGTGATAGGGGAGTGTGGCTCGAGGGACACAGTGGCGAGTTGATGTACTGGGCCCTCAACTCGCCAGATCTGAACCCGATCGAACACAACTGGGATGTGATTGAACGTGGCAACAGAACTCGTTGCCCCCTTCCCCGGAATTTACGGGAATTAGGGGACATATGAGGGCAGGTGTGGTGCCAATTCCCTCCAGCGACCTACCAAGGCCTCATGGATTCCAAGCCACGACGCCTCGCAGCTGTTATCCGTGCCAAAGGGCTATCAGGTAGGGATCATAATGTTCTGGATGATAAGTGTTAACTAGTAGATCGATTCACAGGATGACCGCAGCTGTTTGATAAATTGATCTCATTTTATCCACATTGAGCCATATGGGGTGATGGAAGGTCTCTTGTGAAACAATCGCCGCCGCCTAGAATGTGGAGCATCAGATTCCGATTTCCAGCAAGACTGCAGGCAGACACACTGTGAATGCCTCAGAAACCGAAGAGAAATTCGCGTCACGGAGCCTTCCCATAACTTTCCGCCGCTCTGCGACGAATATTCAATATACTTACGACAAACGTCTTATACAATGAGGTGACAAAAGTCATAGGATAGCGATATGCACATATTGAGATGGCGGTAGTGTCGTTTACACAAAGTTCAAAAGGGCAGTGCGTTGTCAGAGCTGTAATTTGTTCTCAGGGGATTCATGTGAAAAGATTTCCGGCGTCATTATAGGCGCACGACGAGAATTAATAGACTTTGGACGCGGAAAGGTAGTTGGAGCTAGACGCATGGGACATACTTTTTCGGAAAACATTAGGGAATTCAATATTAAAAGATCTACAGTGCCAAGACTGTGCCAAAAATACCAAATTTCTGTCATCACTTCTGACCAAGGACAACGTAGTGGCCGACGGCCTCCAATTAAAGACCGAGAGCATCCGCTTTTGCGTAGAACTGTCAGTGCTAACAGACAAGCAACACTGTGTGAAACAGCTACAGAAATCAGTGTGAGATGAAAGTATCCGTTAGGCCGTTAGGACAGCGCAGAGAAATTTGCCGTTAATGGCCTATGGAAGGAGACGACCAACGCGACTGCCTTCAATAACAGCACGAGATCGCCAGCAGCGCCGCTCCTTTGTTCTTGATCGTGAAGGTTGGACACTAGAAAATCGTGACCTGGACAGATGTGTCCCGCCTTCAGTTGGCAAGAGCTGCTGGCAGAGTTCGAACTTGGCGCAGACCCCAGGAAGTCGTGGACCAAGTTGTCAACAAGCCACTGTGCAAGTTAGTAGTCGCTCCATACTGGTGCTGGCCATGTTTACATGGAATTGGCTGGATCCTCTGGTCCAACTCGACCGATCATTGACAGGAAATGGTTATGTTCGACTACTGAGAGGCCATTTGCAGCCCATCGTAGACTTCATGTTCCCAAACAACCATATCATGTCAGCGGGCCACTATTGTTCGCAATTCGTTTGAAGAACATTCTCGACAACTCGAATAATTTGGCTTCCCAGATCGCCCAACATGAGTTCCATCGAACATTTATGGGACGTAATCGAGAGGTCAGTTCGTGCACAAAATCCTGCACCATCCGCACTTTCACAGATTTGGACACTGGACTCGCATTCTGGAGGACGACGGTCCAATCCCGCGTCCGGCCATCGTGACTTAGGTTTTCCGTGATTTCCCTAAATCGCTCAAGATAAATGCCGCGATGGTTCCTTTGAAAGGGCACGGCCGACTTCCTTCTCCGTCCTTCCCTAATCCGAGGTACCGATGACTTCACTGTCTGGTCTCCTTCCCTAAAAAAAACAACAACAGATTTGGACAGTGCAGAGGCAACGTGGCTCAATATTTCTGCAGGCTACTTAAAACCAGTTCTTGAGTCCATGCCACGTCTGGGTGCTGCACTACGCCAGGAAAAAGGAGGTCCTACATGATATAAGGAGATATCATATAACTGTTGTCACGTCAGTGTACATGCCTCAGATTATTCAGATGGTTCCGGGCTTTCGACTTTCCCTCTTTGGAGGACCAAATGGTTCAAATGGCTCTGAGCACTATGGGACTAAACTGCTGTGGTCATGTCCCCTAGAACTTAGAACTACTTAAACCTAACTAACCTAAGGACATCACACACATCCATGCCCGAGGCAGGATTCGAACCTGCTACCGTAGCGGTCGTGCGGTTCCAGACTGTAGCGCCTTTAACCGCTCGGCCACTTCGGCCGGCTTTTGGAGGACCCAGTGTGCCTACTTCGACTCCGCGCGTGACATACGTCGCAGGAGGTCATAATCACGTGAGTCTACGCCGGGACTGCTAGTGGAGAAATTAATGAGCGGTCGACCCCTCGGCGTGTCTGCGCGGCGAGGACACGCAGATTAAGGTCGGCCGCGGCCGTTATTAATGGCAGCCAGGAGCCGCCAGCCGCCAGCCGCCACCCGACACTTGCTACGACTGCGACGCCTCGATGCGGCCTGCCCTGCCTCCGCTCTCTATTAATAAATCCCGAACGCGCTCACTGCTACGCGCAAAGATTTCGTCAAGTCAGCTCCATGTCCCACGTTATTCCATTTCAGCACTCCGAGAGTAACTCACGCCGCCCGAAGGAGAGGACCGCGGATTCGATATACCGCTCGAGGTTTGTCGAACTTCGTTCGAGGCTCACTAATAACGTCTTTATTTACACAGATGGCTCCAAGACTACTGCTGGCGTCGGATGTGCCTTTGTCGTTGGGGATCATACCTTTCAGTACCGGCTCCTTGACCAAGCTGTACAGCTGAGCTTTTTGCTCTCTATCAGGCTGTTCAGTATATGCGCCGCCATCGTCATTCTCCCTATGCCATCTGCTCTGATTCCTTGAGCGCCATTCAGAGTCTCCGTGACCCATATTCAGACCACCCTCTCGTGCAACGAATTCAACGGTCCCTTCAGTCGCTAGCTGATACCGGCGCTCGTGTACTTTTTTTGTGGATTCCTGGTTACGTTGGTGTGCCTGGGAACGAAGCTGCTGATGCTGCGGCCGAGGCTGCTGTCCTCCTGCCTCGGACAGCTTCCTCGTGTGTCCCATCAACTGATGTTAGTGGGGTTCTCTGTCGGCTCGTTTCATCATTGTGGCATGCGGCTCGGTCCTCTCTTCGTGAAAATAAGCTTAGGGCCATCAAACCGATCCCGACGGCTCGGACGACCTCCTCACGCCCTTCCCGGCGAGAGGAGGTCATTTTGGCCAGGTTGCGGATTGAGCATTGCCGATTTAGCCACCGCTACCTGTTGTCCGGTGAGGCCGGCTGGGGTGGCCGAGCGGTTCTAGGCGCTGCAGTCTGGAATCGCGCGACCGCTACGGTCGCAGGTTCGAATCCTGCCTCGGGCATGGATGTGTGTGATGTCCTTAGGTTAGTTAGGTTTAGGTAGTTCTAAGTCTAGGGGACTGATGACCTCAGACGTTAAGTCGCATAGTGGCTCTGAGCCAATTTTTGTTGTCCGGTGACCCCGCCCCGCAGTGCCCCTGTGATCATCCTTTGACGGTGCGCCATGTTTTATTGTCCTGTCCCCGTTTTATCCACTCTCGTGTTGTCCTGAGTCTTCCGTCTACCTTACAGGAACTTTTAGCTGATGACGCTCGAGCAGGTGCTCGTGTCCTTAGTTTTATTACATTGACGGACTTGTCCAAACAGATCTAACTCTTTCAATTTGTTTATCTCCCTTTTGTAAGTACTTTCTGGTGTTGTCCCCTTGCGTTTTTCTACGCTATTAGTGCACTAACGTTTGTGACAGGGCGCTATTGCCCTTAGTAGTTGAATGCCACCCCCCCCCCCCCAAAAAAATACTTACGTCGCAAATAGGAAGTCTGTCTGTTTGTCTTCCCTTGTCAGGGCTGGGGCCTCAGATCTGTCACCCATTATAGTGACGGAAAGACGACGTCGATTTTGATCTGATGACGGCATGCCATCTCGGAGACAATAGATGTACCGATAATAGTTTCAACCAACAGATAGCTTACTGGCATAGCTACGAGAGCATCATTTGTGTCTACCTTTTAATAGGAAATGCTCACAGCTAGAAAGCTCAGTGCGAGACAAACGTCTGAAGCAAGCAGGCAACCACGCCACGGAGACGCGCTACTACCTACAGACAAGGAAGCGAGTTTGTAAGCGGTCAAATTGTGGCCTGCCGAGTGGCGGGATGGACCTTTCAGAGGACTGCCACACAAGTTGGACGTCCTGCGTTAGTTTTGCTACGATGGTGTTATCAGTTACCGAGAATTCTTCCGGGTTGCCGACAGTCGGTAAGACTCAGCAAAACCAGGAGCACCTTCGAAGAACTGCAGCATAGCTTTGGACGAAATGTCAGGGGTATAAGAGTTCCATGGATCACGGCCGTACAACTCGGAAGAATTCTCGGCAGCTGGAACATCCAGTCGTGAAAGCCTTCATGGTGTTATCAATGGTCACGTGAAGATTTTAACATCCGTATAAGGGGTTCTTGGCGTCCACCAGCACAGACTCTCTCCAGAATCGACGTATTGTAAGGTCAGCAGTGGCAGATCGTACAGCTAACACAGCCCAGGTAAGAGCCTTGTGAGCATAGATGTGCCGACACAAATTGTTTCGAACCAGTTGCTAGCAGTGGGACTACGGGTACGCACATCTCTGCCCCATCTTCCACTCACTCCACAGCATCGAAGTGCAAGCCTCGACTGGTGGCATAAGAGGATCACTTACAACACGGAATGGCATACCGCGGTCTTCAGTGATGAAAGCAGATTCTGCTGCAAGCAAATGATGGTCGTTTGGGCATAAAACGTATGCAGTCTCGTAGAGTGGCCAACGGCCTTGCCGCAGTGGTAACCCCGGCTGCCATCAGACCACCGAAGTTAAGCGCCGTCGGGCTGGGCTAGCACTTGGATGGGTGACCATCCGGTCTGCCGAACGCTGTTGGCAAGTGGGGTGCACTCAGCCCTTGTGAGGCGAACTGAGGAGATACTTGATTGAGAAGTAGCGGCTCCAGTCTCGGAAACTGACATACAGCCGGGAGAGCGGTGTGCTGTCGCAGCACATTACACTGGTCTACATTGAGATTCAATGGCCATTCCCTGCGCCATGCGTCTATTCGTTGCAGATCCTCCTGCATTTCGGTACAATTTTCCATTGTTACAACCTCTCGATATACTACAGCATCATCTGCAAAAAGCCTCAGTGAACTTCCGATATTACCCACAAGGTCATTTATATATATATTGTGAATAGCAACGGTCCCAGGACACTCCCCTGCGGCACACTTGAAATCACTCTTACTTCGGAAGACTTCTCTCCATTGAGAATGACATGCTGCGTTCTGTTATCTAGGAACTCTTCAATCCAATCACATAATTGGTCTGATAGTCCATATGCTCTTACATTGTTCATTAAACGACTGTGGGGAACTGTATCGAACGCCTTGCGGAAGTCAAGAAACACGGCATCTACCAGTGGGACCCGTGTCTATGGCCCTCTGAGTCTCGTGGACGAATAGCGCGAGCTGGGTGTCACACGACCGTCTATTTCGAAACCCAAGCTGATTCCTACAGAGTAGATTTCTAGTCTCCAGAAAAAGTCATTATTCTGGAACATAATACGTGTTCCAAAATTCTACAACTAATTGACGTTAGAGATATAAGTCTATAGTTCTGCACATCTGTTCGACGTCCCTTCTTGAAAACGGGGTTGACCTGTGCCCTTTTCCAATCCTTTGGGACGCTACGCTCTTCTAGAGACCTACGGTACACCGCTGCAAGAAGGGGGGGCTAGTTCCTTCGCGTGCTCTGTGTAAAATCGAACTGGTATCCCATCAGGTACAGCGGCCTTTCCTCTTTTGAGCGATTTTAATTGTTTCTCTATCCCTCTGTCGTCTATTTCGATATCTACCATTTTATCATCTGTACGACAATCTAGAGAAGGAACTACAGTGCAGTCTTCCTCTGTGAAACAGCTTTGGAAAAAGACATTTAGTATTTCGGCCTTTAGTCTGTCATCCTCTATTTCAGTACCATTTTGGTCACAGAGTGTCTGGACATTTTGTTTTGATCCATCTACCGCATTGACATAAGACCAAAATTTCTTAGGATTTTCTGCCAAGTCAGTACATAGAACTTTACTTTCGAATTCATTGAACGCCTCTCGCATAGCCCTCCTCACACTAAATTTCGCTTCGCGTAATTTTTGTTTGTCTGCAAGGCTTTGGCTATGTTTGCTGTGAAGTTCCCTTTGCTTCCGCAGCAGTTTTCTAACTCGGTTGTTGTACCACGATGGCTCTTTTCCATCTCTTACGATCTTGCTTGGCACATACTCATCTAACACATATTGTACGATGGTTTTGAACTTTGTCCACTGATCCTCCACACTATCTATTTTGGGTTGAGCCGTCAGGTACTCTGTAATCTGCTTTTTGTCACTTTTGCTAAACAGAAAAATCTTCCTACCTTTTTTTAATATTTCTATTTACGGCTGAAATCATCGATGCCGTAACCGCTTTATGATCGCTGATTCCATGTTCTGCGTTAACTGTTTCAAATAGTTCGCGTTTGTTTGTCACCAGAAGGTCTAATATGTTATACTGCAGTATAAGTCGAGAAACGTGTTATTTGCTCCAAAATATATCTCAGATAAAGACCACGATGCTTAAATTAGAGGCATTTCGATTCATGCAGAAAGGTTCTTCCTACACAGTACTGCGAATGGAATAGTGTGTAGGGAAATTGTACTAATAACGATGTACCCTCAGTCAGACACCGTAAAGGAATTTTCCGATGCGGATGTAGATGTAAATGTGTAGAGCACTGGTCACGTTCTTCATGTTGTGATTACTGCACTGAAAGAGTTCAAAAATGGTTCAAATGGCTCTGAGCACTATGGGACTTAACATCCATGGTCATCAGTCCCCAAGAACTTAGAACTTCTTAAACCTAACTAACCTAAGGACATCACACAACACCCAGTCATCACGAGGCAGAGAAAATCCCTGACCCTGCAGGGAATCGAACCCGGGAACCCAGGCGCGGGAAGCGAGAACGCTACCGCACGACCACGAGCTGCGGACACTAAATGAGTTCTATTTCCTTAAAATGCTTCCTCCGAATCTCAGTTTCTCGTCTGTCTGTCTGTTTGTCTTTCTGTCTGTCTGTAATAAGGAACTTAAGCTACACATCTCTTGTCTCAGATCACCTCAACCATTACTTGATGAAAAGCAGCCGAACACCTGTTAGTGGACGTTAATATGGGATGTGCCCACCCGTCGTCTTTATTACGGCTGGAACGCTACTGGGAACACCTTCAGCGATGGATCTGAATGTCTGTGGAGTAATGGAAACCCATTCTTCTTCAAGATCAGACAAGATAGTGACGGACGCTGTGCTCTGAAGCGAAATCGATGTTCTAACTCATCCCAAAGGTGTTCCATTGGGTTCAGGTCGGGGCTTTGGTCAGGCTAAGGCACTTCTGCATCTCTATGTCAAACTCCGCAAGCCACCTGACGGTTTGTGATGGAGGGTACTTCTGGCACCATTAACACATCCCCTCTACCCTGTTCCATTCGTGAATGGCGCGTGGGGTGTATGATTGTCGGTAAGCCTCTTTAATGGCACTAATTTCTCGAATTTTCTCGTCCTGGTTATTTCGCGAGACGTATGTAGGAGGATACGAAATATCGTCCCACTCTTTCCGGAAATTCCAGCCCGAAGGCGGTGAAACAGGAGGAGAAGGGTACTTTGAAGAATGACTCTTTAAAACAATTTTGAAGCTAGGCCTACGAAAATGGTACTTGGCTTCTCTGTCAGAAATAAAGAAATACCTGTTTCAGCAGTTTTGGAAATTTAACACTGTTGGGGTGAAATAGTGGATGAAAGCTTTTTTTGAAAGTATATCATTATTAAAGAAGTACATAAGTGTTTTTAAAGCTACTTCAATGAATATTGGTATTCCACTTCTCGGTTGAAAAAAAAAAAAATAGGTTTCAGTGTCTTTGGAAATTCAACCCCTAAGGGCGTGTTCTCTATTAGAAATAAAACATGTGTATCGCTGTTTTTGCGAATACAACCCCAATGGTGTGAAATAGCGGGCGAAATGTTTTATGAAAATATTTCACTATGGAAGCATTTTTAAAGCTAAATCTTTGAAAATTGGTATTTGGCTTCTCGGTTGGAGATGAAAAAATACTTGTTTCACTCTTCTTGTAAATTCAATCCCTAAGCGGGTGAAAAAGGGGTCAGACTGATTCACTGACTCAACATCGCCCAGTCCAAGCCGCTAAGATAGAAAAGTGAAATTTGGAGAGGGTGTGGCATCCTTTAAGAAGAGACTGTCCGAAATTGCGCTCCTAGAAGGATAAAACAGACGATAAAAGTCTATCTGAAAGTACGTCGCTATTAAGGGAATTTCGAAACTAGAATTACGAAAACTGGTATTTGGTTTCTCAATCAGAAAATAAATAATGCATGTTTCAGCATTTTTTGGAAATTCAACCGCTAATGGGATAAAATAGTGGGTGAAAGATTTTTTTGAAAATAAAGAATTACTAATGATTTTAAGGCTACATCTATGATAGCTGATACTTTTATTATCGACTAGATATAAAATAAATACATGTTTCAGTGTTTCTGGAAATTCAACCCCCGAGGGAGTGCAATAAGGGATGAAAATTTTTTAGAAAATATTTCGTAACATTAAAAAAATTTTAAGCTAAATTTATGAAAATTAGTACTTCACTCATAAGTTAGATATAAAGAAATATTTGTTAGGGGATCAAAGTTGCTACGGAAATATCTCCATAAGAACGAAAAAGGCATGGTTAAAAAAAATTGGGACTCCATCTAACAGAATGGCTTTTGGTCAGAAGCACATTCGGGAAAGACCATGCTTATACAGCCTCAATTAGCGTCAAAAGCTTAGAAGGTGTTGCAATTTGTGAACAACTTAAAAACTCGATAAAATAAAAAACGAACAAAAATCTCGGCAGGCCCATACAGTTTACGCGAGAGAAGTGGCGGGCGCTAATCTAGTAATTGCCGCAAATGAATCTAATGTTGTGTTGATACGTGACTTCAAGGTGGCCGATTAACCAAAACTGACTGCTAACGCAAACGTATTTGACCAGCTTTTGTTGGTTTCATCACATCTTTTTCAGAATACACTGAAACTGTGCCGAAATGTTTGTAGATAACCACTTGTATTTATTGCAGATTCTGTTCTCGTATTTGCAACAGCATGCAATAAATCTCCTAAAAGATCAAATTATAGTCCAATTTAGACTTTTCTGTTAAAACTCAAGTGTAGAAAACATGCAACAGCTATTTGTAAGATAAAGCGAGCACAGGTCTCATTTGCATAAATAAAGGTCTTTGTACAAAGTAAATATGAAAGTGTAAAAAATCACCATGTGCTGATCTACAGTTTTACAGTAGTATTTGGTCACTGTCAAACGGAAAAAGCTATATCCTATCCGATAGCCAGCAGATGCTAAAAGCGTGCAGCATTGGTTAACAGTATCGGAAAAGATATTTCTCATGTATCGTGAGATGCAGAAATAAAGTAAAAGTCATCTTTAACAGTGCGGGTCTAACAATTTCTCTGTTTTTGCGCTCTCCGTGTGTTAAATCTTGCCGGCCGAAGTGGCCGTGCGGTTCTAGGCGCTGTAGTCTTTTTTTTTTTTTGTGGTTTTAGAGCGCACAACTTCAATGGTCATTAGCGCTCTGACTACGTTAAGAATGCACCGCGAGGCACAAGTTTAAAACAACAACTAAAAGGGAAAACACGATAAAAGACAGACTGACAGGCATAGGATTAAAAAACAGCATCATCAAATGTCCTTAGAGAGGTTTGTCAAATTGATAAAACGAAGAACACGAGCAGCTGCTCGTGGGTCATCCGCTAAAATGGCATCTAAAGTACATGGCAGGTTAAGATCTAGACGCAGTGTGTTAAAATCCGGACAGGACATTAAAATGTGGCGGACCGTCAGCAATTGCCCACATGGGCAGAACGGCGCCGGCGCAGCCGTCAGCAGATGGCGATGGCTGAACCGGCAGTGTCCAATGCGTAACCGGGCCAAAACGACCTCCTCCCGCCGAGAAGGGCGGGAGGAGGACGTCCAAGCCGCGGGAAGAGGTTTCAAGGCCCGAAGCTTGTTGTCTGTAAGTGCAGCCCAATCGGCATGCCACAGCGATAAAATGCGTCGACAAATGACCCTGCTACAGTCTGATGAAGGGACACAACAAGAAGCTGTCCGAGGCTAGAGGACCGCAGCCTTGGCCGCGGCATCTGCAGCTTCGTTCCCAGGGATACCGACATGGCCAGGGACCCACATAAAGCTAACCGGAGAACCGACGTCCACCAGCTGCTGAAGAGAGCGTTGGATCCGGTGCACGAAAGGGTGAACCGGATACGGATCACTGAGGCTCTGGATGGCGCTCAGGGAATCGGAGCAGATGACATAAGCAGAATGTCGGTGGCAGCAGACGTAAAGAACAGCCTGGTAGAGGGCAAAGAGGTCAGCTGTGAAGACCGAACAATGGCCATGGAGCCGGTATTTGAAACTTTGTGCCCCGACAAGAAAAGAACACCCGACCCCGCCATTGGTCTTTGAGCCATCTGTATAAATGAAGGTCATATTGATGAACTTTGAACGAGGTTCAACAAAACGGGAGTGGTAGACCGAACCGGGGGTAACCTCTTTTGGGAGCGAGCTGAGGTCAAGGTGAACGCGGACCTGAGCCTGGAGCCAAGGTGGCGTGTGGCTCTCGCCCACTCGAAAGGTTGCAGGGAGTGAAAAATTAGGGTGTTGAAGGAGGCGACGAAAGCGAACTCCAGGGGGTAGCAGGGCAGAGACATACAACCCGTATTGACGGTCGAGAGAGTCGTCAAAAAAGGAACGATAAGACGGGTGGTCGGGCATTGACAGTAGCCGACACGCATACCGACAAAGCAGTATATCGCGCCGGTAGGTGAGTGGCAATTCGCCAGCGTCAGCATGAAGACTCTCTACGGGACTAGTATAAAACGCTCCAATCGCAAGTCGTAAACCTCGATGTTATATGGAGTTGAGGCGGCGTAAGATGGATGGCCGTGCAGAGGAGTATACGAAGCTCCCATAAGCCAGCTTGGAGCGGACGATCGACCGATATAGACGTAGCAGGACGGTTCGATCCGCTCCCCACGACATACCACTGAGAACGCGGAGGACATTTAAAGAACGGGTACAACGGGCAGCCAAATATGACATGTGGAGACCAGCTAAGTTTCCTGTCAAATGTAAGACCTAAAGATTTTGTTGTCTCCACGAATGGGAGAGCAACGGGACCGAGTCGTAAGGACGGTGGGAGAAACTCTTTGTAGCGCCAGAAGTTAATACAGACCGTCTTCTCGGCAGAAAAACGGAAGCCATTGGCGACACTCCAGGAGTAAAGACGGTCAAGAGAACGCTGAAGGCAGCGCTCCAGGACACGTGTACACTGCGCGCTGCAATAGATGGTAAAATCGTCCACGAAAAGGGAGCCTGATACATCAGCTGGGAGGCAATCCATTATTGGATTGATCGCGATGGCGAAGAGAGCGACGCTCAAAACTGAGCCCTGTGGCACCCCATTCTCCTGGTGAAAGGTGTCTGACAGGACAGAACCCACACGTACCCTGAACTGTCGATCCATTAAAAAAGAACGAAAAAAAAAGAGGGAGGCGACCGCGAAGGCCCCATGTATGCATGGTGCGGAGAATGCCCGCCCTCCAACAGGTGTCGTAAGCCTTCTCCAAATCAAAGAACACAGCCGCGGTCGGGCGCTTCCGCAAGAAGTTATTCATAATGAAGGTCGACAAGGTAACCAGATGGTCAACAACAGAGCGGCGCCTACGAAATCCACATTGTACATTGGTAAGTAGGCGTCGAGACTCGAGCAGCCAAACCAATCGAGAGTTAACCATTCCCTCCATCACTTTACAGACACAGCTGGTAAGCGAGATGGGTCCATAACTGGAAGGCAAGTGCTTGTCCTTCCCCGGCTTAGGAATCGAGACAACAATAGACTCGCGCCAGCATGCGGGAACATGTCCCTCAATCCAGATGCGATTGTAAGTACGAAGAAGAAAACCTTTACCCGCAGGAGAAAGGTTCTTCAGCATCTGAATATGAATAGAATCAGGCCCTGGAGCGGAGGACCGTGATCGGCCAAGTGCGTTTTCGAGTTCCCGCATGGTGAATGGGGCATTATAACTTTCACGATTCGAGGAGCGGAAGTTAGGTGGCCTAGCCTCCTCTGCCTGTTTGCGGGGGAGGAAGGCAGGGTGGTAATGAGCGGAGCTCGAAACCTCGGCGAAAAAGCGGCCGAAGGCATTGGAGACATCCTCAGGGGCCACAAGGACGTCATTCGCGACCGTCAAGCCAGAAACTGGTGAGTGGACCTTAGTGCCAGATAGCCGGCGCAGGCTACCCCAGACAACAGAAGAAGGAGTAAAACTGTTGAAGGTGCTTGTGAAAGCAGCCCAGCTGGCTTTCTTGCTTTCTTTAATAATACGACGACACTGAGCACGTAATCGTTTATAATTGATACAATTCGCCACTGTAGGGTGGCGTTTAAAGGTGCGTAAAGCACGTCGACGAGCACGTAAAGCGTCTCTACATGCTGCAGTCCACCAGGGGACCGGTACGCGACGTGGAGAAGAAGTAGGGTGAGGGATGGAATATTCAGCAGCAGCGAGAATGACTTCCGTGAGGTGTGCGACCTGACGATCGCAGCTGGTGAAGGTTTGATCCTGAAAGGTCGCCCTGAAAGAGAAGAGCCCCCAGTCTGCCTTGGAGATGGTCCAACTAGAGGAGCACGGAGAGGGGGTATGCTGCAGGAGATGGATAACACACGCGAAGTGGTCGCTCGAATATGTATCAGAAAGTGCATACCACTCAAACCGGCGTGCAAGTTGGGGAGTACATATAGAGAGCTGTAGTCTGGAACCGCGGGACCGCTACGGTCGCAGGTTCGAATCGTGCCTCGGGCATTGATAAGTGTAATGTCCTTAGGTTAGTTAGGTTTAACTAGTTCTAAGTTCTAGGGGACTAATGACCTCAGAAGTTAAGTCCCATAGTGCTCAGAGCCAATTGAACCACTTTTTTGTGTTAAATCTTTTTTGATGTTGTTGACCAGCACTGCATCCTCTTTGACGAAGATAGTTCTAGTCCGACGATGGCTTTGTAAGCTGAAACGTGGTTGTGAAAAATAATTAATACTGTAGAGGATCCACAGTTTAGACTTTTCATTTATACATATTTTCTCCCAAGCAATTATGGAAAAATCAACTAAGTTAAAATAAAAGTAATAAAAATTAACATTAATAGATTTCCCCGTCCGTGGCTGGCACAGAATAACAACAAAAAAAGGAAAGCACTTCTCAGATATCCTGAAACAAAAACTCATTCTTCTTTTCGGTATCACTAAGCGTTACTCTCGTTTATACTTATATTCCTTCCTTTCGCGTTTGTTTCATCGCTGTTCATGTGAGCGAAGCTACCAGTGGTGACGAATTACTTAATCCAAGTTAAAAATAGGAGGCAGGTACCCTTAGCACGTATGCGGTTCTCGTCGTCCCGGTAAGAGTATTCTGGGACGTAGACAGTGAATGAGAGATTCAGGAGAGTGGCGAGGTAACAAAGGCAACATACGCCTCTGGCAGGAGAAGCCCTCGCCTCACGTCAGAAGCTGCCAATCACAACAAGCTGCTGGCACCAACGCGGGGAACACTTGCTTCCTTGCTGGCAGGAAGCTTTCTCACGTTTCACAACAGACGACTCCTCTGCGCGCGCCCCCACAAGCGCAGCAGCGATCGAGGTGGCTGAGGCACCAAAGGCACCCCACCCGCTCTCTGGAGGATGTCGGTTCAGATCCCTATAGCTGCCATCCCGTCGTCATTACTAAACGGCCAGAATGCTCACCCGATCTCAGCTGTAGGTTGCGTATCTATCAGCTTCATGTTGTTGTTGTTGTTGTCTTCAGTCCTGAGACTGGTTTGATACAGCTCTCCATGCTACTCTTACCTGTGCAGGCTTCTTCATCACCCAGTGCCCACTGCAACCTACATCCTTCTCAATCTGCTTAGTGTATTCATCTCTTGGCCTCCCTCAACAATTTTTACCCTCCGCGCTGCCCTCCAATGCTAAATTTGTGATCCCTTGATACCTCAGAACATGTCCTACCAAACGGTCCCTTCTTCTTGTCAAGTTGTGCCACAAACTTCTCTTCTCCCCAATTCTATTCAATACCTCCTCATTAGTTATGTGATCTACCCATCTAATCTTCAACATTCTTCTGTAGCACCACATTCCGAAAGCTTCTATTCTCTTCTTGTACAAACTATTTATTGTCCATGTTTCACTTCCATACGTGGCTAAACTCCATACAAATACTTTCAGAAACGACTTCCTGACACTTAAACCTCAACTCGATGTTAACAAATTTCTCTTCTTTAGAAACGCTTTCCTTGCCATTGCCCGTCGACATTTTATATCCTCTCTACTTCGACCTCATCAGTTATTTTGCTCCCCAAATAGCAAAACTACTTTACTACTTTAAGTGTCTCATTTCCTAATCTAATTCCCTCAGCATCACCCGACTTAATTCGACTACATTCCATTATCCTCGTTTTGCTTTTGTTGATGTTCATCTTATATCCTCCTTTCAAGACACTGTCCATTCCGTTCAACTGCTCTTCCAAGACCTTTGCTGCCTCTGACAGAATTACAATGTCATCGGCGAACCTCAACGTTTTTATTTCTTCTCCATGGACTTTAATACCTACTCCGAATTTTTCTTTTGTTTCCTTTACTACTTGCTCAATATACAGATTGATTAACATCGGGGATAGGCTACAACCCTGTCTCACTCCCTTCCCAACCGCTGCTTCTCTTTCATGCCTCTCGACTCTTATAACTGCCATCTGGTTTCTGTACAAATTGTAAATAGCCTTTCGCTCCCTGTATTTTACCCCTGCCACCTTCAGAATTCGAAAGAGAGTATTCCAGTCAACATTGTCAACAGCTTTCTCTAAGTCTACAAGTGCTATAAACGTAGGTTTGCCTTTCGTTAATATATTTTATTAGATAAGTCGTAGGGTCAGTATTGCCTCACGCGTTCCAACATTTCTGCGGAATCCAATCTGATCTTCGCCGAGGTCGGCTTCTACCAGTTTTTCCATTCGTCTGTAAAGAATTCGCGTTATTATTTTGCAGCTGTGACTTATTAAACTGATAGTTCGGTAATTTTCACATCTGTCAACACCTGCTTTCTTTGGGATTGGAATTATTATATTCTTCTTGAAGTCTGTCGGTATTTCGCCTGTCTCATACATCTTGCTCACCAGATGGTAGAGTTTTGTCAGGACTGGCTCTCCCAAGGCCGTCAGTAGTTCTAATGGAATGTTGGCTACTCCCGGGGCCTTGTTTCGACTCAGGTCTCTCAGTGCTCTGTCAAACTCTTCACGCTTCAAGGGTCAATGAAAATTTCATTTTCAGTATTTAGTATTTCGTTTAATAATTTAAAATGCTGTCATAATCTACTCATAAAGAAGTAAAATTTCACAACAAATATTTAACACTTGGTGCATATGAGTTCAGCCAGTTTCATTCACTGCGCCCAAAAGAACCCAGACTACATTCTTCTCGTATTTGAGGTTGAGAGTAGTTAGTGACTGCCAACAAACTTTATACATAATTCCAAACAGTTTCGAAACTTTGTCGCTGAAACCCCAAAAAGAAAAAAAAAAAAAAAACACAATGAAAGGCAACAAGTTTGCTGCTTAATACAGCCGGCCGGAGTGGCCGTGCGGTTCTGGGCGCTACAGTCTGTAGCTGAGCGACCGCTACGGTCGCAGGTTCGAATCCTGCCTCGGGAATGGATGTGTGTGATGTCCTTAGGTTAGTTAGGTTTAATTAGTTCCAAGTTCTAGGCGACTGATGACCTCAGAAGTTAAGTCGCATAGTGCTCAGAGCCATTTGGACCATTTTGCTTAATACGTTTTCAGTGTTCATGCAGTAAAATTTTAACATCAGGGTTGAAATGACTATTTCTTTACTATCACCTCTGTTCGCAACATATTTTGCTGATAGTGTCCACATATACCACTGAGTGAACTTGCATAGTTATGTTGTGCAACCTGTAGCTCAGGTAACAGTTCATTGCGTCACCGCGGTGCCAACAGGTGCTCAGATGCGGTACGATGCACCATAAGCCGCACACGATGGTCACGTGACCACCGCAGCCAAAAAACATGTACTGCGACTACATTCCTGCCAAGTCTTTCTGCAGTATCACAGAAGGAACATCCAGCTTCTCGTAGTCGTATAACACCTTATCATTCAAAATCAGTAAGGTGTTGATAATTGCGTCTTTTCCAGCTTAAAGGGGTTCTCGACTAACATCAACTCACCACGTCCACTCTCAAAGGTAACTAAAGCCCCCGACAGTTAATGCGTGTATTCAAAGCAAACATGATTTCCATTGTCACTCTTATGGGACAGGGGCAAAATCTGACTAGATATCATCTTTTAGATGGAGTAACACGCCTACCAACTTCCACTTATGTCGCACAATTCCATCTTGGTGTTGCGATTTCTTTTTCCCTCAGTGTATGTAGAATTCTTAATATTTACAGCCCCTGCACAAAGTAGGACATGTCTCACAAGAGTAGAGAATAGCAGAAACTGATTACGGCGGTTTCTAGTGCACGTTATTTTATGTGATTGTGAGATCGGTCACTAGATTGACAGTGGACACACGCTTCTTACGAATGATCCAAATCCAAGTAAAAGCAGCTGCCCAAGCAACATAACTTATACATCGAGCAACCTCCACTGATCCGGCCGACATAGGACATTCATTTCGTTTATCTCATTAACAGTCCCAGAATGACCCACTGCCTTGAAATGTAAAGTGGGTTGGATGCTACTATATTTAATAGCAATCCTATTAGTATGCAGTTGTTAATGTTATTTTAAATAATGTAAAGAACATAACAAATAAAAATTTATCTGACGTTATAGACAATCCAATACTTTACGATTATTGAAGTGGTTCTGTATAACTTGTTTCCATCTAGTTGAGGAGAATATGATTTATGTAATGCAAACATAAAAAAAATCGAATACAATAAGTGCGATAAAAGTAAGTTGCAATATGCTACATTTACAGGGTGTTTCAAAAATGACCGGTATATTTGAAACGGCAATAAAAACTAAACGAGCAGCGATAGAAATACACCGTTTGTTACAATATGCTTGGGACAACAGTACATTTTCAGGCAGACAAACTTTCGAAATTACAGTAGTTACAATTTTCAACAACAGATGGCGCTGCGGTCTGGGAAACTCTATAGTACGATATTTTCCACATATCCACCATGCGTAGCAATAATATGGCGTAGTCTCTGAATGAAATTACCCGAAACCTTTGACAACGTGTCTGGCGGAATGGCTTCACATGCAGATGAGATGTACTGCTTCAGCTGTTCAATTGTTTCTGGATTCTGGCGGTACACCTGGTCTTTCAAGTGTCCCCACAGAAAGAAGTCACAGGGGTTCATGTCTGGCGAATAGGGAGGCCAATCCACGCAGCCTTCTGTATGTTTCGGATAGCCCAAAGCAATCGCACGATCATCGAAATATTCATTCAGGAAATTAAAGACGTCGGCCGTGCGATGTGGCCGGGCACCATCTTGCATAAACCACGAGGTGTTCGCAGTGTCGTCTAAGGCAGTTTGTACCGCCACAAATTCACGAAGAATGTCCAGATAGCGTGATGCAGTAATCGTTTTGGATCTGAAAAATGGGCCAATGATTCCTTTGGAAGAAATGGCGGCCCAGACCAGTACTTTTTGAGGATGCAGGGACGATGGGATTGCAACATGGGGCTTTTCGGTTCCCCATATGCGCCAGTTCTGTTTATTGACGAAGCCGTCCAGGTAAAAATAAGCTTCGTCAGTAAACCAAATGCTGCCCACATGCATATCGCCGTCATCAATCCTGTGCACTATATCGTTAGCGAATGTCTCTCGTGCAGCAATGGTAGTGGCGCTGAGGGGTTGCCGCGTTTGAATTTTGTATGGATAGAGGTGTAAACTCTGGCGCATGAGACGATACGTGGACGTTGGCGTCATTTGGACTGCAGCTGCAACACGGCGAACGGAAACCCGAGGCCGCAGTTGGATCACCTGCTGCACTAGCTGCGCGTTGCCCTCTGTGGTTGCCGTACGCGGTCGCCCTACCTTTCCAGCACGTTCATCCGTCACGTTCCCAGTCCGTTGAAATTTTTCAAACAGATCCTTTATTGTATCGCTTTTCGGTCCTTTGGTTACATTAAACCTCCGTTGAAAACTTCGTCTTGTTGCAACAACACTGTGTTCTAGGCGGTGGAATTCCAACACCAGAAAAATCCTCTGTTCTAAGGAATAAACCATGTTGTCTACAGCACACTTGCACGTTGTGAACAGCACACGCTTACAGCAGAAAGACGACATACAGAATGGCGCACCCACAGACTGCGTTGTCTTCTATATCTTTCACATCACTTGCAGCGCCATCTGTTGTTGAAAATTGTAACTACTGTAATTTCGAAAGTTTGTCCGCCTGAAAATGTACTGTTGTCCCAAGCATATTGCAACAAACGGTGTATTTCTATCGCTGCTCGTTTAGTTTTTATTGCCGTTTCAAATATACCGGTCGTTTTTGAAACACCCTGTAGATGTGTAGTGTAATCTGACTAGTTTGTTCGTTGATAACAGCCTATTTCTATCTAATTCAGGCGAGAAGATCTTGGTAGCACCTCGAGCTATTCTCATCTGATATAGTGTGTGTTCATGCAGGTTTGTTGTGTTTGCATCTATTTGTATATTACTTGGAGTTTTGCGTGTCAGAGCACTACATGATATTTAGTAGTTGCTTGTTTGTCTTATTGTTGGTAGTTGTGGTATATTCTATGTGGTCGTTAGATACACCTCGTGTTACACAGTATATGTATTGATTGAACACTGGACATATGGAATACATGAATATTAGCTTTACATAACGAATGAACTTTTGGTTCTACATTCATTAGTAGAAATAGAATGTAGTTCATTGCTACTTGAGCGCAGTATTCCTTATATAACTTAATAAATTACGTTTATGCTTTTATACAAGGTTTATACGGAAAACATTTTTCATACATATAAAATAGACTGATTTTAGTATTACATAAAGAAGGAAATATGCTTCCGCTTACACACAATAAGTCGAATATTACAATATTGCTTGTGTAAAGTATGTATAAAGAGTGAACAAAACCGAAAAACTGCACCGATGGATTCCCGAGTGGAAATGGAGAAAAAAGAAACCAATTAACGTGTCCAGAAATGCATCGTTCCCACGGTAGATAGCGCTCTATATGGCGCTGAAGAATGAAAGAAGAATGAAAGTTCCTCTGCCAGCCGGTGTGGCCGAGCGGTTCTAGGCGCTTCAGTCTGGAACCGCGTGACCGCTACGGTCGCAGGTTCGAATCCTGCCTCGGGCATGGACGTGTGTGATGTCTTTAGGTTAGTTAGGTTTCAGTAGTTCTAAGTTCTAGGGGACTGATGACCTGAGATGTTAAGTCCCATAGTGCTCAGAGCCATTAGAACCATTTTTTTGAAAGTTCCTCTGCCTCTGGTACTCATGTCGGGAACAAGCCGAGGTGGTGTTTGTGTACGGCCAACGACATTGAAATGGTCGAGAGGCAGCACGGCTATACCAATACACGTACCCTCACAGACACCAATCGTGGGTCCTTTCAGAGAGGCGAACTTCCAGGGGAGTGGCCGACTGTGCATGCACCAGATTTGGAGGACCAGTTTGTGCCTCTGGACCGTTTCCGTTTGCTTGGCCGTACACAAACGCCATCTGGGCTTCTTCCCAACATGAATACCGAACCATTCTGCTGGTTACAACACCCTGCGTCAATCATGTAGCCTGTAACACACAGGGAACACACGGCTTGCGGTCAGAGGAACTGTCATTCGTCGGCGCCCTCTACCGTGGCAACGATGCAGTTTCCGGAGACATTTTCAAGGGGCCTTTCTTCTTCCATTTCCCGTCATGAATCCGTCCCTGCAGTTTGTCGGTTTTATTAATGCTCATCTTGTCTGCAGTATGCAAAGCGTCGTTGGGGAGGAGGAACCTCCGAATAAAAGTTCAGCGAGCCTCTACTTGTTGCTAGAGTCTTATATGGTGTCACTTCTTTTGTACATGCTCTGTGTTGTTGTTGCCTGCTGTGTTGTTTGTGGGTGTTGCCCCATACACTGTCATGTGTTATTTGTCGTATTTCGTTTACTTACCGTCAATGGTCACAATTTTTTTTGTCATCAGACTACCGGTTTCGGTCTATAATGAACATCTTCAGATCTACGATAATGATCGAAGCAGACGAAATAAATTAAAATTTGTGCTGCGGCCGGGACTCGAACCCGGGTCGTCGCGCTTGCTCTTTTTTTTTTTTTTAATCTCATTTCGTTCGCTATAGTTTGTTCTATTTATTCGGGGCGGACGTCCTATGATGTCCGTTTAAGTTCTTCGTTTATCCATTCACTCAGATTTTTTATTGCAGAAGGCAGCTAACCCTCTGACCGAGCACGCTGAGCTACCGTGCCGGCGAGAAATGCTAACCATTACACTACCACAGCACAATGGTCTACATTCCTGCACGAACTACCTAAGCTGAGTGCCCTCCCAAACACAAACGTCATTTCATTTTCCGCTTATATATTGTCACTACTGCCGATATTGGCAAGCACCCAGCATTGGACGTAATGGGTCGTCCTTGTACCATTGGTGATCTTATATATCTTATAATTAAATGTTTCCCTGAGACATTTAAGTCTATTTTTATTATCTAAGATAATGGTAGAAGCAGACCCGGATTCGAGTCCCGGCCGCAGCACAAATTTTAATTCATTTCGTCTGCTTCAAAAATGGTTCAAATGGCTCTGAGCACTATGGGACTTAAAATCTGTGGTCATCAGTCCCCTAGAACTTAGAACTACTTAAACCTAACTAACCTAAGGACATCAGACACATCCATGCCCGAGGCAGGATTCGAATCTGCGACCGTAGCAGCCGCGCGGTTCCGAACTGCGCGCCTAGAACCGCTAGACCACCGCGGCCGGCTCGTCTGCTTCGATCATTATCGTAGATAATAAAAATAGACTTAAATGTCTTAGGGAAACATTTAATAATAAGATCTTCAGATCTGTCTTAATATACGGGAGCCATTAGGACATGTTTTTTGTAAAACATTTGAAGATGATCATTATTGACCGAAACCGGCAGTCTGATGACAAAAAAAATTTGTGAACACTGACGTGAAATAAAGGAAATTTATTCTATATCCGGGTCACTATTCAATTCGCGACCATGTCGCAGCTTGTGTTGTTGGTTGGTTTGTCCCTTCTGAGTCACTTCACTTAGGGACTTGGTTACGTTTTCGGTGGTCGTGCTTGTGTCCTCCGATGTGGTTTGCTGTGATGTCTGTCGTTGTCAACGCCTCCTTCCATACTGGTTTCGGCACAGGATATGACGTAACCCTCTCTCACTATCATTCCAAATGCCGCAACGAACCGAGAAACTTACCGACCACGACGTCACGGCGCGTATTCCCAGCCGTTGCCACACAAACAATGAACGAGAGCAAAAGCCCCCGCGGTCGAGCTTACATTTAAACTAATCGTCAGTGTGTTTTCGTCTGGTGGCGGAAAATCGCTCTGGCACTACCATCGCCAGTCATGCTGGCAACGAGAGGGATCTATCGATATTGCACCGCGCCACGATGTACCCGCACGGCGCACTTTTGAACAACACTGTACAGAACAAAGGGGGTACGCCGCGACAGACGCTAGGAAGGAGGTAGCTGTGTCTCTCACTCGATTGTCTGTGCCGCTGCGGCATTGACCAAATTTCAGAGCCGCCGGCAGCTGAAATATGGTGGGCAAGAATGCCTCCGCCCACCACGGAGGGAACTTGGCGCTCCGAGGGCAGCCATTAAAATGAACTTCCCAGCGGCAGCGCCGCGCCCTGGTCACAAAACAGCCTCCGCTCCCGAAGCGGAGGGACGGCAAAAAGAAGTCCGGCTCGGGCGGACGCACACAAAAGGAGCGAGCGAAGAAAGTGTTTTCTGGGAGTCGCTCGGCCCGTCTCTAAACGCGCCCATAAGAGACCATTATCCTGTTGAGTAGGAATTTTTCCGCGCGTAAACTTGGCGGCTAGCGAAGAAAAGCAAATCGCGGCCCGGGGGGGCGAGCAACTTTTCCCGGGGCGCCGCTGTTGTTGACGCTGTAGCGCCGAGCTCGCGGGGGCGAAGCGGGGGCGGGTGGCGTGGGTGGCGTTCAGAGGGCGCAAGTTTCCGGCCTCCAAGCGGGGCTTACCGACCCCTTCCAGGCCGTCTGCTGGCGGGTCGCGGCTGGGAGAAATTCATGAGCTGACGGCGAGTTACCGCTGGTTCCTTTAATCTCGTCCCTGCCGTGTCACTTGATAATGGGGACTTCAGCTCTAAATTATATTCATCTCGGGTACAAATAACCGCTTCAGCTGTATTTGGTCCTTTATTACTGGATCACAACCAGTTTCGTGCCACAAAAAGCCACATCGTCAGGTGTACATGTGATTGAAACACTCGTGCGGAGAAGCTGGCAATCTTTTTACCAAACATTCGTTGTCCGTCAAAAGAAAACAGTGCCAAGAGACGGAATGACATAGATTAACAACTACCAGATTCCAATATAGTGGATGTGTCCAAGTCACTATGGTACGAGGTGTTTTGGACCCATCCACTATATTGCAATCTGGCAGTCTTTAATCCATGTCGACGCCGGCCGACGTGGCCGAGTGGTTCTAGGCGCTACAGTTTGGAACTGCGCGTCCATTACGATCGCAGGTTCGAATCCTGCCTCGGGCATGCATGTGTGTGATGTCCTTAGGTTAGTTAGGTTTAAGTAGTTCTAAGTCTTGGGGACTGATGACCTCAGCTGTTAAGTCCCATAGTGCTCAGATCCATTCGAACCATTTGCACCATTTGAACCATACCCAAATGAATACTCATAGCTGTGGTTGCCCCAGCTGTAATGTTCTGAACTATATTGCTAACTAACCTATGGACATCACACACATCCATGCCCGAGGCAGGATTCGAACCTGGGACCGCAGTAGTCGCGCGGTTCCAGACTGAAGCGCTTTGAACCTTTCGGCCACCCCGGCCGGCAGCAGCCACATTTCGGCATGATATTATGACGGTCCATCTACGGTAGATCGTTGTTTGGGCATGGACACTTTTTAATACATTTCATCCGATATTTAGTTTCTGAATTCAAATTTTTTAAATTTTTTAAATGCTGAAAGGAGTAGGTTGCAACTAGTGTATTACTTTAGATTTCAGATCCACCTGATGATGGGGTTAAGAATCTGAAACCGTTGGTAGTGTATAGTGACTTGTGTAATACTTCAGTCAATAAAAGATTTTACAACTGTAGTGGATTTGATGGTGATAACACGGTGCAGAACAGTTTTGGATGTCCCATAAATAAAAATTAATCTAGCGTATTGCAGCATAGTAGCGAATGATAATCTCTTTCGGACCGATACTGTTGAACACGAGCTGTGTTGACACGTATTTGCGGTGCTGTTGTGACGAAGAACGGGTGACACATGGATGGGAGCGCCTCTAAGGTGACGAGGCTGCGGTGACGACACGCCAGGTGGATGGAGCCTTTCCGCGGCCGACGCGGGCCCGCGTTATTAATGGACCGCCGCCTCGCTCCGCTGCCGGCGAGATGCGACACCTCCGCCGGCTGACACGCGAAATTAAGTCCCTTCCCTCGCAGACCGGAGGAACGCGTTCCGTAAGGCAGTCTCCGTGGCGTGCCTGGCATTTGACTGCAGTAACTGGACGCGAAAAATTGGTTAACTGCCCCTCACACAGTCGACTTTTAGCGCACTGACGACGGGTTCACCCCTACAGCCCATATCAGAACTGTAAGCTACCTGACAGAGATTAGAATCCTGCCTGACAGTGTCTAGCTGAGCACTCGGTGTTGCCCGGGAATGTATTTATTCTAATTCTATTAGCCAATCTCCTCCTTTCTCTCGCCTTATCCAACCCTTCCACCGACCTCTCTGTCCATTCACCCCCTCCCCTGCCTTCCCCCTCCACTCCCCACTTCTCTACCCCCTCTTCCTTCTCTCTCTCTCTCTCTCTCTCTCTCTCTCTCTCTCTCTCTCTCTCTCTCTCTTCTCTCTCTCTCTCTGTCTACCTCCTCTTCCCTTTCTCTGCTCATTTCCTACTCCCCATCTATTTGCTCATCTCCTCCTCCACCCTCTCTCTATCCATCTCCTCCTTTTTCCATCCTTTGTTCATCTGCTGCCCTCTCTGTCTACCTCCTCGTCTTTCATTACCCATTCCCCCCTCCCCCTCACTGTGTCCATGTACTCCATCCTCACATCTCTGTTGTTGTCCTGTTTCTCTCTCCCTGCCCGTCTTCCTTCCTCCTTTCACTCTTCGCATTATCAGCCCCACCGCAATAGGAGATTTCTGCGTCTTATACCCCCTCCCCCAGATACCATGTTTGGTAGTAATTGATCCAGAGGATTAGGAAGAGCTTTTTAGGTACGACTTTTTCCAGAGTGCGCACATGTCACATATATATCCACTGTACTCTCCGTCCGAACAGGCTTCGGAAGGCCCAAAGAAACCGACCGACCGCCAAGTCATCCTCAGACGATAAGTGTCAGTATATGCGGATAAGGAGGGACATGTGGTCAGCGCACACCGCTCTTCGACCCACTGTCAATTTTCGCGACTGGAGCCTCTACTTATCAGTCAAGTAGTCCCTCAATTAGCCTTCCAAGGATTGAGTGCACTGAAGCGACTAGAACCGCTCGGCCACAGCGGCCGGCCGAAGTGCTAGTCCAGCCCGGCAGTGCTTAACTTCGGTGATCTGATGGGAAGCGATGTGCAAGGCCGTTGGCACATATCACATACATTTAACATAGTTCACACATATTTTAACATATATTTAACCTCGTCCTGCAGTTTCGATTGCTCGCACTTCATTCTCTACGAAGTCATATCTCTTCAACAATGTGTCGTGTAACGATATAATTTTCCAGGTACATTCTGTGAAATATGTGAACAATGTCTACAGAACGTGTTGTGAATACAATTAGAAGTAAAGAACTAATAAATTAAAACGTCATGCCTAACGCGGCAGTTTTATTGCATGATCACCGAAAATGTAGTAAGCGATTAACTTTTTTTCGTTTCAGTGTTTTGTGGGGTGTCATCAAGGGAAAGCTTCGGAAAGATGTGAAACTATCAGGTTACCTTACATTGGCAACGTGGTTGCACTCAACGACTGTGATATGACTTTCAAATGATAGAGCACAGAAATCACTCGTCATTTTCTTGCAGGTTTTATTCGGCAAATCTAGATTTCGGCTAGTGCCTAGCCATTATCAATGCACGATTTTATCGTGTTCTAGTACGTAAGTCCCCTGTTGTTTGGGATTCTGTCGCAGTTTTTTCAAGACTGCATTGCTAATGGCTAGGCACTAGCCGGAACCTAGATTTGCCGTAAAAGAATAAGAAAAGGACGCCTGATTGCTGTGCTCTATCATTTGAAAGGAAATTTGCAATTATGTGTACAGCTTGTTGGAAGTCACTATGCGCTCTCTTCACAAATACCAGATGAATAGAGTCTGCCAGCTAGTTCGTCAATAACTACTACTTTTTCACCCCCACCCCCACCCCCCTTCACACACACACACACACACACACACACACACACACACACACACACACACACACACACACACCTCCACAGCGATTCTTTCCACGCACTAAGTGATATGTGTACCACGTTTGATAGAAATCGGGCCACTGGCTTAGGAAGAGATGCGGAATATACGTACATGTATATACAGCGTGTAAATTTTAAGTTGACAAATCGGAATAACTCGAAAAATAAGTTTCTCACGGGAAAATGTGTAGAATCCAAAGTTGATTATTTTCGAGGGGGACATCTGCTGGTGCTACAATTGTCTCGCCACTCCAGCCCCATGGGAGTGGCGCGGGAGGCAACATTCAAATTTCAAATGGGAACTAACATTTATTTTTTATTGCAGAATCATATTTTACATAAAAAACTACGTACATTTTGTCTTCAACATTTGTTCTCATTCTTGGTAGTTGGAGCTGTAATTAAAGAAAATCCATGTTCTCATTTTTGCGTGAAAAATGGTTACGGATAAATAAAAAATACTTATTTACTTCGTAAATTTGATTAGCTAAAACTAAAACTCTCTCTGTCTCTCCCCATAGGGTGGGGTTTGATAGTTAAAAGTTGTGTGGCCTCAAGACCACGAAACAAACAAAAACGTATCCGAACCTGCGGAAAAAATTAATACAGTATTTGTAAAACTAATTCCTGTCTCTCAAACCCCACCCTGTGGAGAGAGAGGGAAAGTTTCAGTTTTAGCGAATCGGAATTTACGAAGTAAACAAGTATTTTTTATTTGCCGGTAACCATTTTCCACGCAGAAATGAGAACATGGATTTTCTTTAATTACAGTGCTAACTACCAAGAATCAAAACAAATGTTTAAGACAAAATATACCTTTTTTGTATAGAATTTGATCCTGCAATAAAAAATGGGGGTTCCCATTTGAAATTTTAAAGTTGCCTCCCGACCCACCCCCAGGGGGGGGGGGGGGGTAGCGGGCTAATTTTGGCATCAGCAGATAACCCCTTGGAAAACAATCAACTTTGGATTCTGTACATTTTTTCGTGTGAAGCTTGTTCTGGTTTGTCAACTTAAAATTTACTCCCTGTATACATGGACTTTCATATTTCGTATGGATTAGTGGTGAACATCGTGTGTAATGAAGATCTTAGGGAGAATCACAGACAGCATAATTCGTAAGGCTGTCAATATTACCACCAGTTAGTGCGGTTTACAGAAAGGCTGTCGCACCACGGTTGCTATCCATGGAACTCACTTGCATGTATAGCAACACAGAAGTCAAACCCCTCCGAGTGCCACGAGAAGTAAACTTAACACTCAGTGTATTTCTTTACTGCGTTCTTGTGCACCCTGCTGGCATCTAGTGGTAGTTAGCTGCACCAGCCGTAGTTACTGTTTATAGTGAAACGTAGCTTTTAATTGTCGTGAAATATCTGTTGTGCCTTTCAGTAAATACTCTCTAAGACAACAAAAAGGGATGCGTCAGAAGGAATTATACAAACTGTACGGAAATCGGTAGTTGCGACTTAGATGTACACACAATCAAATGATTACAACTTCAGAAAAAAATTGGATGACTTATTCAAGGAAAAGAGCTTCACAAAGTGAGTAAGTCAACAACGCGTTGGTCCACTCCTGGCTGGTATGCAAGCACTTATTCGGTATGGCAATAAATGGCAGAGTTGTTGGATGTCCTGGAGGATATCATGCCAAATTCTGTCGAATTGGTGCCTTAGATCGCCAAAAACCGAGCTAGTTGGAAGATCCTATCGATAATGCCCGAAACGTTCTCAGATGAGGACAGATCCGGCGACCTTGTTGGCCAAGGGTGGGTTTCAAATTCGGAAGGTGGCAGGGGTAAAATACAGGGAACGAAAGGCTATTTACAATTTGTACAGAAATCAGATGGCAGTTATAAGAGTCGAGGGGTATGAAAGGGAAGCAGTGGTTGGGAAGGGAGTGAGACAGGGTTGTAGAATATTTCCGATGTTATTCAATCTGTCAATTGAGCAAGCAGTAATGGAAACAAAAGAAAAGTTCGGAGTAGGTATTAAAATCCATGGAGAAGAATTAAAAACATAGTAGGTTCGCCGATGACATTGTAATTCTGCCAGAAACAGCAAAGGACCTGAAAGAGCAGCTGAACGGAAAGGACAGTGTCTTGAAAGGACGATATAAGATGAACATCAACAAAAGCAAAACGAGGATAATGGAAAGTTGTCGAATTAAATAGGGTGATGCTGAAGGAATTAGATTAGGAAATGAGATGCTTAAAGTAGTAAAGGGGTTTTGCTATTTGGGGAGCAAAGTAACTGATGATGGTCGAAGTAGAGAGGATATAAGATGTAGTCTGGCAATGGCAAGGAAAGCGTTTCTGAAGAAGAGAAATTTGTTAACATCGAGTATTGATTTAAGTGTCAGGAAGTCGTTTCTGAAAGTATTCGTATGGAGTGTAGCCATGTATGGAAGTGAAACATGGACGATAAATGGTTTGGACAAGAAGAGAATAGAAGCTATCGAAATGTGGTGCTACAGAAGAGTGCTGAAGATTAGATGGGTAGATCACATAACTAATGAGGAGGTATTGAATAGAATTGGAGAGGAGTTTGTGGCACAACTTGACTAGAAGAAGGGATCGGTGGGTGGGACATGTTCAAAGGCATCAAGAGATCAGCAATTTAGTACTGGAGGGCAGCGTGGAGAGTGAAAATCGTAGCGGGAGACCAAGAGATGAATAAGCAGATTGAGAAGGATGTAGGTTGCATTAGGTACTGGGAGATGAAGTTTGAACAGGATAGAGCAGCATGGAGAGCTGCACCACATCAGTCTCTGGACAAGACCACAACAACAACCTATGGAAAGTGGTAAAATACTCTTGGAAGTGCCAAGTGCTGCTCGTCAGACACGGAGATGTCTACAGCTTGCGCAGTACTTATGTTGGTGTAGAGATGCCAGGTAGGCTGTCTGTTACTTAGACAGTTAACAGCCAGTGTTGTGTTCCTCGTTGCGTTTCGCGAGGTTCCGAACGTGGCTGGATTGCGGGTGATGCGTCCGTGGAGCTAACCGTGCCGTGGCCGAGGCTGGCCGGCGTTTTCCAATCAGCGGGGCTCAGTTTGAGCGATGGCGGTCCATCTGTTCCCGTCACCGCCGCCGGCCGGATGCAATCACCACAGGTAGAGAAACAGCAGAGGAGAGGAGACCCGAGGAACCGCTGAGCCGAAGCTCGTAAACACAGCGCTGGTCTGCCGCAGGCGTCCAGAAACAACCGGGCGGCCTGGACAGGTGTCTGAGGACAGACGCCGGCAGTCGACAACAGGGCTCTGAGAGATAGTGCTCCGTGGGACACGCTGCCCGCGAAAAGTGAAAATTCGAGTCTGGATACTGTCTTCTACTTCTCCACTTCCTCCTAACATCAGACCCGGCCTTAGATTCTGTTGTGTTGGGTGAAGAGCCAACACCGTGTTACTAGAGGAGGCCGAAATGCACGCGTTTTTAGCTCACGCAGGCTGGCGTGAGGAGGGAACCATTATACTGACGTGAGGTCTGGAACATGACAAGGAATGAGAATTCAGAAAGCGGACGTAATTAGTTGGATACTTACCTTTAATCCATTAATGATGAACGCGTAAGAGGTCCGAGGAGATGTAATTTTATGTAAGAGGTCCGAGCAGATGTAATTTCGATGTATTGCTCATGCGCTGCCTACGATATGCAAGGTATAAGAGAATCTCTGACCAGAGAGCAGTGTTGACTGCTGTAGGAACTGTGTAGCTGCAGCAGTAAGTTGTTGCTAGTCTGGAGTCTGCTCTGGTCTGGTCTGGTGTATCGTGTTAGCTGGGCTGGTCGCGGTGCAGCGATGCCGGAGCCTGAGTATTATTGTACAAGGTAAAAAGCAACCTTGCGCATATCTAGTAATGTTATCTCAAGTCCCATGTAAATATTTTAAAAATGTCCTAATATTAATTTTCTCATAAAAAAACAAGTGTAACCTCCCCACAAAATAATTTAAGTGTAACCTCCCCACAAAAAATAAAATAAATAATATGAATAATATTCACGTTAAGCGTAACCTCCCCACAAAAATTGTGATTCACATTAATCTCCACACAAAATTCGTTCACATTTAGCCTCCCCACAAAATTTGTTATACACATTAACCTCCACACAAAATTCGTTCAGATTTTTTTAACCTCCCTACAAAATTCATTCACATTTAGCGTAACCTCATAACAGAAAAATTCCTAAATCTCTCAACAGTAAAAATTATAATTATGTCGTTCACATTCAGTGTAACGTCCCAACAAAAAAATAAATTCAGTAACCTGCTGATAATACAATGTAACTAACCTCTCAATTAAATTGTCACTCACTTATGACTTTTCAATAATTGACTGTGAATTTAACCTGGTAAATTTTGGACGTCAGCAGCGCTGCGTCATGGCCCTGAAAGATCATTCTGAATAAAAAAGAGAAAAATTCTTACCTCAATGAAGTCGCCGGATAACGCATATATATCTGCTCTTAAAATAATGTTTTCTGGCACAGCCCTGTGCAATGCTGGCCGATAGATTTGTCATTTATCAAAGGAAGCAACTGATTTTTCTTTTGCAACAATCGGGATGATCATGGATGGGAGAAATTAGTAAATTCTTTAAATTGAAATGATTGGTTGTTAAAAGCTACTTTTTATGAGAAAGATTATTATTAGGGCATTTTTAAAACATTTACATAGGACTTGAGATAACATTACTGCATATGCGCAAGGCTCCTTTTTTCCTTATACAATAATACTCAGGCTCCGGCATCGCTGCACCGCGACCAGCCCAGCTAACACGATACACCAGACCAGACCAGAGCAGACTCCAGACTAGCAACAACTTACTGCTACAGCTACACAGTTCCTACTGCAGTCAACACTGCTCTCTGGTCAGAGATTCTCTTGTACCCTGCATATCGCAGGCAGCGCATGAGCAATACATCGAAATTACATGTGCTCGGACCTCTTACATAAAATTACATCTGCTCGGACCTCTTACATACGTCGCTCTTGGCGGTACATGAGTCACAATATTATCTGTTCAGTATACATAGTAACTGAATATGGCGCCTTGCTAGGTTGTAGCAATTGACGTAGCTGAAGGCAAATAAGAGCGTCTGTAGTCAGTGAACCATCGCTAGCGAAGTCGGCTGTACAACTGGGGCGAGTGCTAGGGAGTCTCTCTAGACTAGACCTGCCGTGTGGCGGCGCTCGGTCTGCAATCACTGATAGTGGCGTCACGCGGGTCCGACGTATACTAACGGACCACGGCCGATTTGAAGGCTACCACCTAGCAAGTGTGGTGTCTGGCGGTGACACCACAGATTCTGTAACTGAAAAGATTAGACTGAAGGCCACTGCATTGTCTTGGCACAAAGTAAGCTTAAAATACTTAATCTGAACCGAGCGAGGTGGCGCAGTGGTTAGCACACTGGACTCGCATTCGGGAGGACGACGGTTCAATCCCGTCTCCAGCCATCCTGATTTAGGTTTTCCGTGATTTCCCTAAATCGTTTCAGGCAAATGCCGGGATGGTTCCTTTGAAAGGGCACGGCCGATTTCCTTCCCAATCCTTCCCTAACCCGAGCTTGCGCTCCGTCTCTAATGACCTCGTTGTCGACGGGACGTTAAACACTAACCACCACCACCACCACCACCAGTTAATCTGATACACCCAAGTGATTCAACAACATTTAGAAGGCGTGCAATGTGTGTAGGCGGTTCTAGACAGCTTCGATGGAGGTTAAAAACTGTATCGCATAATACAAAGCTGTATTGCTTTACTTTTACTAAAGAGGACGTCCGCCCGCGGTAGCTGACTGGTGCCGACACCGTAGCTCAGATTGTTTGGTCAGAGAGGCGGTGGCTCTCTGTAACAACTGAGCAAAGGAATCAACGATCAACTTGAACAGACCAAATGCAACGACCAACACCGGAAAAAAAAGGTCAGTGCGGCAGAATGTCAATGCTAAGGGCCCGGGTTCGACTCCCTGCTGGGTCGGAGATCTTCTCCGCTCAGGGCCTGGGTGTTGTGTTGTCCTAATCATCGTCATTTCATCCCCATCGACGCGCAAGTCGACGAAGTGGCGTCAAGTCGAAAGACCGAGCGGTCTAAGCGCTGCAGTTAGAGACTATGAGGCTGGCCCCGGCGGAGGTTTGAGTCCTCCCTCGGGCATGGGTGTGTGTGTTTGTCCTTGGGATAATTTAGGTTAAGTAGTGTGTAAGCTTAGGGACTGATGACCTTAGCAGTTAAGTCCCACAAGATTTCACACGCATTTGAACATTTCGAATTCGAAAGACTTGCACCAGGCGAGCGGTCTGCCCGACGGGAGGCCCTTATCGCGCAACATTTACACTTTACTAAAGACGACAGATTTCAGTCACCATCTCATGTGACCTTTGCCGATGAGGACAGTTGCTACACAAAGCGCCTTATAAAACTTTATTCTTCACGGGTACGTACAGGATGGTTATAATTATCACTAACTGTAAGGCCCGATATCGTTACATGGTTTAAAGAAGATGGTAATGGAATTTGAAAACACGGGTGGGCTTGGTGTGGTACCTGGAAGAGGAAGGCGTCCTATCCCGGTGGAAGATATTGACGAGGTTGCTTTCGCTTTAACTGACCACGCAGCATGTGCCACAGCTGTGCTCGGGCACTGTCACGACAATTGTCCATCCTATGGTGAACGGCACGGAAAATTTTGCTATTATTACACTGGTACACGTACAAGACACAGAAGGTGCAACAACTGGAACCCCATGGTCCACAGCAACGTTCTGAGTTTGCTCTGAGGTTCCTGACACAGTTCGAACTTACTGACATGTATGATAATTAATCGAAACCCTCAGCTGCCAACAGGTGTTGTTGATATACCTCAATGGGGACATGTTGAAAATGTGTGCCCCGACCGCGACTCGAACCCGGGATCTCCTGCTTACATGGGAGACGCTCTATCCAACGGAGCCACCGAGGGCACAGAGGATAGCGCGACTGCAGGGACTTATCCCGTGAGACCCACATTCCCAGCTGTCCGCAATCTACATACGTAATGTACCTAATAGATATTTGCCCATCCACTCATTACTCGCGCACACTAAGGTGACGATTCCCGTAAGAGTTCGGGCAACCTGTGCGCACTCGCACAGTCGAAGGTCAATGGCCGGGTAGCCTTTAACTATGTATGAAGATAGTAACTGTTCTCGAAGAACAGATACCATTGATGATTGTACAGCTTCTCTCACGGGAAGCGTGCAAGGGATAAGTCCCTGTAGTCGCGCTATTCATCTGTGTCCTCGGTGGATCAGATGGATAGAGCGTCTGCCATCCATGTAAGCAGGAGATCCCGGGTTCGAGTCGCGGTCGCGGCACACATTTTCAGCTATCCCCATTGACGTATATCAACAACACCTGTTGGCAGCTGAGGGTTTCGATTAATCACCATTTCTTTCTAGAGAAGCTTCACGGCCATCAATGGTATCTGTACTTTCGGAACAGTTACCATCTTCAGTTAATGACATGTGGCCGGGCAATATTCTATGCAGTAACGAGGCACACTGCACAGTATACGGTGAAATGAATACACAAAACCGCCGAATGGGTACAGTTAAACCGGGTGTTGCGCAAGATAAGTCATTGCACTCGCTGCATGTGACTGTGTGGTGTGGATTCACAGGCAGCTTTATTCTCGGTCCTTAGACGCCAGGAAAGCATCTGGCCCAGACGGTATCCCCGTAAGCTTATATGTTGACTATGCTACAAATATAGCACCATCTTATCCATCATCTATCAGAGATCACTGGAACAGCGGAAAGTTCCACGGGACTTTAAGAAGGCCCAGGTCATAGCAATCTATAAAAAAGGTAGAAAATCGGATGCACATAATTACCGAAAAATTTCACTATCATCGATTTGTTGTAGAATCATGGAACATATTTTATTTTCAGACATAATGACCTTCCTAGACTCTGAGAAGCTCATCTACAGAAACCAGCACGGTTTTAGGAAACAGCGGTCATGGGAGACACAGCTGGTCCTCTTTGTGCTTGATATACAATAGGCTCTAGTTACCAGCTACCAGGATGCCGTATTTCTAAAGGCGTTCGACTCAGTTCCGCACTGTCGCTTGCTCCAAAAAGTGAGCGCTTACGTTCTATCCGATGACATATGCGGTTGCATACAAAGTTTTCTCCCCGGTAAGACAAACCACACCACACATTTACTCCTGGCAAATTCATGGCTTTGTCTACATGGACGTTCGGATTTTCGGCGGCCCAGTAGATGCAATTCTGGCGATTTACTGTACCAACGAGTTTGAACTGTGCCTCATTAGACCAGACAATCATCTCTGCAAACTCTTCATCATTGCTCACCATGTTAGTAAACCACTAGCAGTACTCCATTCTACGATCTGTGTCGCCCTCGTTCATTGTGTGTAGCAATCGTGGGATGTAGCACTTTCACTTTGCTGTCTTCAAAATTGAGCGACTCACTCCAGTTTCACGGGCACACTGTCTCACAGACTTCTGTGGTGAGCGAGTGAGTTGTTGTAACACACGACGGGAGTTAGCTGGACTTGTTACTGTTACAGGTCGTTCAGATCGTTGTTTGTGTAAATCTTTAACACAGCCTTCGGCTTCAAATTTGTCTCGAATGCGACGAATCATAAAACGTGTCGGTGGCTCTGTTTGATACTCGTTTCGCCATTGCCGTTGAAGCTCATTAATGTTTTCTTACTTAAAATACAACTTCAAAACTGACTTCCTTTCATCGAATGTAAGCCTTGCGCCAGCCATGTTTACTCTAGTAACTAGGTGCAACTAACAACAAAACACTGACTATCTGGCGACTGTCATCTAACAAAACAAAACAACGCAATACAACGCTTGTGTGGCGATTGCAGGCACTACAAACTATTACAATACCAAAGATGAGACAACTCCGTCAATTCGTTTGCCAGTTATGGACTTTTAAACAGTAGATACATTTTTTTTACCCCTCTGTATGTATACAGGGTTATTACAAATGATTGAAGCGATTTCACAGCTCTACAATAACTTTATTATTTGAGATATTTTCACAATGCTTTGCACACACATACAAAAACTCAAAAAGTTTTTTTAGGCGTTCACAAATGTTCGATATGTGCCCCTTTAGTGATTCGGCAGACATCAAGCCGATAATCAAGTTCCTCCCACACTCGGCGCAGCATGTCCCCATCAATGAGTTCGAAAGTATCGTTGATGCGAGCTCGCAGTTCTGGCACGTTTCTTGGTAGAGGAGGTTTAAGCACTGAATCTTTCACATAACCCCACAGAAAGAAATCACATGGGGTTAAGTCGAGAGAGCGTGGATGCCATGGCATGAATTGCTGATCATGATCTCCACCACGACCGATCCATCGGTTTTCCAATCTCCTGTTTAAGAAATGCCGAACATCGTGATGGAAGTGCGGTGGAGCACCATCCTGTTGAAAGACGAAGTCGGCGCTGTCGGTCTCCTGTTGTGGCATGAGCCAATTTTCCAGCATGTCCAGATACACGTGTCCTGTAACGTTTTTTTCGCAGAAGAAAAAGGGCCGTAAACTTTAAACCGTGAGATTGCACAAAACCGTTAACTTTTGGTGAATTGCGAATTTGCTGCACGAATGCGTGAGGATTCTCTACCGCCCAGATTCGCACATTGTGTCTGTTCACTTCACCATTAAGAAAAAATGTTGCTTCATCACTGAAAACAAGTTTCGCACTGAACGCATCCTCTTCCATGAGCTGTTGCAACCGCGCCAAAAATTCGAAGCGTTTGACTTTGTCATCGGGTGTCAGGGCTTGTAGCAATTGTAAACGGTAAGGCTTCTGCTTTAGCCTTTTCCGTAAGATTTTCCAAACCGTCGGCTGTGGTACGTTTAGCTCCCTGCTTGCTTTATTCGCCGACTTCCGCGGGCTACGCGTGAAACTTGCCCGCACGCGTTCAACCGTTTCTTCGCTCACTGCAGGCCGACCCGTTGATTTCCCCTTACAGAGGCATCCAGAAGCTTTATACTGCGCATACCATCGCCGAATGAAGTTAGCAGTTGGTGGATCTTTGTTGAACTTCGTCCTGAAGTGTCGTTGCACTGTTATGACTGACTGATGTGAGTGCATTTTAAGCACGACATACGCTTTCTCGGCTCCTTTCGCCATTTTGTCTCACTGCGCTCTCGAGCGCTCTGTCGGCAGAAACCTGAAGTGCGGCTTCAGCCGAACAAAACTTTATGAGTTTTTCTACGTATCTCTAGTGTGTCGTGACCATAATGAATGGAGCTACAGTGAATTTATGAAATCGCTTCAATCATTTGTAATAGCCCTGTATAATCTTGACTTGAGGAAGAAATTTCTGAATATGCACGTCTGGGCGTTACCATGTTATGTAAGAAAACAATTAAAATCGCTCAAAAGACTGGCCGCTGGACCTGATGGGATACCAGTTCGATTTCACACAAAACTGCCCCCCTTCTTGCAGCGGTGTACTGTAGGTCTCTATAAGAGCGTAGCGTTCCAAAAGTTTAGAAAAGGGCACAGGTCATCCCTGTTTTCAAGAAGGGGCGTCAAACAGATGCGCTGAAGTACAGACCTCTATCTCTAACGTCGATCTCTTGTAGAATTTTGGAACAATTATGTTCGAGTATAATGACTTTTCTGCAGACTAGAAATCAACTCTGTTGGAATCAGCATGGGTTCCGAAAAAGACGATCGTGTGAGACTCAGCTTGAGTTATTCGTCCACGAGACTCAGAGGGCCATAGACACTTGTTCCCAGGTAGATGCCGTGTTTCTTGACTTCTGCAAGGTGTTTAATACAGTTCCCCACAGTCGTTTAATGAACAAAGTAAGAGCATATGGACTATCAGACCAATTGTGTGATTGGATTGAAGAGTTCCTAGATAACAGAAAGCAGCATGTCATTCTCAATGGAGAGAAGTCTTTCGAAATAAGAGTGATTTCAGGTGTACCGCAAAAAAAATGGCTCTGAGCACTATGGGACTCAACTTTTGAGGTTATTAGTCCCCTAGAAATTAGAACTAGTTAAACCTAACTAACCTAAGGACATCACACACATCCATGCCAGAGGCAGGATTCGAACCTGCGACCGTAGCGGTTTCGCGGTGCCAGACTGCAGTGCCTAGAGCCGCACGGCCACTTCGGCCGGCGGGTGTACCGCAGGGGAGTGTCGTAGGACCGTTGCTATTCACAATATACATAAAAGACCTTGTGGATAACATCGGAAGTTCACTGAGTCTTTTTGCGGATGATGCTGTCGTATATCGAGAGGTTGTAACAATGGAAAATTGTACTGAAATGCAGGAGGGTCTGCAACGAATTGACGGATGGTGCAGGGAATGGCAACTGAATCTCAATGTAGACAAGTGTAATGCGCTGCGAATACATAGAAAGAAAGATCCTTTATCATTTACCTACAATATAGCAAGTGAGCAACTTGAAGCAGTTAATTCCATAAATCATCTGGGAATAGGCATTAGGAGTGATTTAAAATGGAATGACCACATATAATTAATCGTCGGTAAAGCAGATGCCAGGCTGAGATTCATCGGAAGAATCCTAAGGAAATGCAGTCCGAAAACAAAGGAAGTAGGTTACAGTACACATGTTCGCCCACTGCTTGAATACTGCTCATCGGTGTGGGATCCGTACCGGATAGGGTTGATAGAAGAGAGAGAGAAGATCCAACGGAGCGCAGCGCGCTTCGTTACAGGATCATTTAGTAATCGCGAAAGCGTTACGGAGATGATAGATAAACTTCAGTGGAAGACTCTGCAGGAGAGACGCTCAGTAGCTTAACTTGCTTTTGTTGAAGTTTCCAGAACATACCTTCACCGAGGAGCAGTCAAGCAGTATACGCAGGAGTATATCTCGCGAAGAGACCATGAGGATAAAATCAGAGTGATTAGAGCGCACACAGAGACATACCGACAATCTTTCTTTCCACGAACAATACGAGACTGGAATAGAAGGGAGAACTGACAGAGGAACAAGGTACCCTCCGCCACACACCGTCAGGTGGCTTGCGGAATACCGATGTAGGTCTAGAAGTGAATGACCAACTATGGAAAATTCAAAAATATAAGAATCAAACCGCATGAGATACATTTTTTGGACCCCTCTGTATATGGTCTGTAATGCTGTACAGCATTAATAACAGTAAAATAATAATTTAATCCCTAACTAACTGGATGTCAGCAGCACGTTCAAGTAAATCCTTCCTCCCGTACTTGCTTAAGCAGGAGTGGAGGCTGCGGCGAGGGTCTGTGTCAGGTACGGGTGTCCGGGGCAGTTGTAATTAAAGTGCAAAGCAGGAGCCTGCAGCGGTAAGTGGCTGGTCAGATGCGAGACCGATTACCGCCGGACACAGGCGCTCGTAAATATTTAAACGGCAAACAGCGCCGCTGGGGACAGTCGTCATTAATCACGGGCACAGTGCTAATCCAACAGGCGCGCACGGGGAATCGGCGGTACTGCAGGTTGAGCCTCCTGAGGAGTGAACTGCTCGATCGGAGGATCACTAGAATACCTTTCATCTATGATCATTCCCCATCTAACGTACCCCTTTACTCCTTTATATACCGGGTGATCAGAAAGTCAGTATGAATTTGAAATCTGAAGAAATCACGGAATAATGTAGATAGAGAGGTACAGATTGACACACATGCTTGGAATGACGTGATGTTTTATTAGAACCAAAAAAATACAAAAGTTCAAAAAATGTCCGACAGATGGCGCTTCATCTGATCAGAATAGCAATACTTAGCATAACAAAGTAAGACAAAGCAAAGATGATGTTCTTTACAGGAAATGCTCAATATGTCCACCATCATTTCTCAACAATAGCTGTAGTCGAGGAATGATGTTGAAGACAGCACTGTAAATCATGTCCGGAGTCAGATGTTGTCTTTCAGCATCCCCAGAGACGTCGGTCGATCACGATACGCTTGCGACTTCAGGTAACCCCAAAGCCAATAATCGCTCGGACTGAGGTCTGGGGACTTGGGAGGCCAAGCATGACGAAAGTGGCGGCTGAGCACACGATCATCACCAAACGACGCGCTCAAGAGATCTTTCACGCGTCTGGCAATATGGGGTGGAGCGCCATCCTGCATAAACATCGTACGTTCCAGCAGGTGTTTATCAGCTAGGCTGGAGATGATGCGATTCTGTAACATATCGGCGTACTTCTCACCCGTCACGGTAGCAGTTACAAAACCAAAATCACACATTTCCTCGAAGAAAAAAGGCCCGATAACGGTAGATGTGGTAAATCCAACCCATACCGTGACTTTCTCGTCGTGCAATGGAGTTTCCACGGCATTTCTAGGATTTTTGGTAGCCCAAATTCTGCAGTTGTGGGCGTTGACATGAAATGAGCTTCGTCGGTCCACAACACGTTACTCAAACAATCGTCATCTTCCTCCATCTTTTGGAACGCCCACACCGCAAATACCCTCCGCTTCACTAAATAACCAGGTAACAGTTCATGATGCCGTTGGATTTTGTAGGGATAGCATAGGAGGGTACGCCTAAGTGCCAACCAAACAGTAGTGTATGGAATGCCGGTGCGACGTGTGACTGTACGAGCGCTGACTTCCCCGTGCATAGACGAACCCGCTACAGTCTCCATTTCTTCCTGAACTGTCCCAACAGCATTACGCCTTGTGCTCGGTCGGCCACTACGGGATCTATCGTCTAAACAACCCGTGGCTTCGAACTTCGAAATCATTCTCGCCACAGCTGCAATTGTCAACCCGTTCGAATTCCCCTTCCTATGGTGATTGGATCGTAACGCTGAACTAGCACATTCCCCATTCTGATAATACAGCTTCACTAAAAGCGCCTTTTCAGATAACGTCGCCGGCCGGTGTGGCCGAGCGGTTCTAGGCGCTTCAGTCTGGAGCCGCATGACCGCTACGGTCGCAGGTTCGAATGCTGCCTCGGGCATGGATGTGTGTGATGTCCTTAGGTTAGTTAGGTTTTAGTTCTAAGTTCTAGGGGACTGATGACCTCCGATATTAAGTCACATAGTACTCAGAGCCATTTGAACCATTTTTCAGATAACGTCAACATGCTGCGACTGCTGGCGCATCTGATTCTCTCTCTCATTACAGCTCCTTTTATACACGATTGTCATGCGCGGTCACTGACGTTTTGCTGTCCAGAGCCATCTGTCTGAGATTTTGTGAACTTGTTTTTGTTCTAATAAAACCTCATGTCATTCCAAGCATGTGTGTCAATTCGTACCTCTCCATCTACATTATTCCGTACTTTATTAAGTTTTCAAATTTATACTGACTTTTTGATCACCCGGTAAATAAAGATCCTCCAAAACATTACGACCATCTGCCAAATAGCCTCTTGGTGCACATTTGGGGAGCTTCATAATCACGATTCTGATTGGAATGGGTTCGGCAAGTCCTTGGCAGCCTGCCGAAGGTATGTTAAAACCGATGGCTATGCACACTTGTGGAATTTGTCCTTAATTATCAGCTCATAGTTTGTAGGCATGGAGCATGCGTCCGATAGCGTCTCACATCCGCTCTGTCCCAATCAACTTAGGCTAATTTTGTGCCCGAAGTATCAACGTGATAACCATCATGCTCCTCGAACCACGTAGCACCATAGTTATCAGTCTTCTCTCGTTTGGTGTGGCACATCGCAAATTACTTTCCTGTACCAACCTCTCCACCTCAGACTAGCACATCCATCCTACGTCTTCAATTATTAGCTGAATGTATTCCAGTTTCTGTCTTCCCCTGCAGCTTTTACCTTATATAGGTCTCTTTAGTACCATAATCATCTTGGGGTTGAAGCTCTTTTTTCCGTGTTTGCTTTAATAATATGTATGTTGTTGGATAGGGTCCGCCTTTAGCAAAACACAGTTTCGTTTTTTGACCCAAACATGTTTCACTGCAGTTGCAGCATCTGCAGGCGGCTTTTATTTTTCATCTTTTTACCACATGGTTTGGTTTTTCTGATGTGTTGTGTTTCTACAGTGACTGTTCTGTTCCACAGTTTCTCATCTGCAAAAACAGCGACAGTGGCAACTCAATACATAAAGTTTGACAGTGATGAAGATGAAGGGAAAAGAAAACCTGTAAGTGGTTGCAGATGACAACCTGTGGAACAAAACAGTCACTGCAGGAACACAACACATCAGAAAAACCACACCATGTGGTAAAAAGATGAGAAAAAAGGCCCACTGAAGATGTTGCAAATGCAGTGAAATATGTTTGGGTTAGAAAACAAAATTATGTTTTGCTAAAGTTGGACCCTATCCAAAAACTTACGTATTTAGTACCATAGTTTATTCCCTAATGTCTTGACCCTGTCCATTCTTCTTGTCTGTGTTTTCAATACACTCCTTTCCTCGCCGATTCTGTGGAGAACTTCCTCATTCCTTATCAGTCCACCTAATTTTCAACATTCTTCTGCAGTACCGCATCCCGCATGTTCCGATTCTCTTCTGTTCCGGTTATTCCACAGCCCATGTTTCACCACCGTACCACGCTGTGCTCGGGACATACAGCGCTATTCAAAAACAAGGAATAGGTTTCAAACATTTATCACTTCCAAACTACAAAAGACAGAAACGCAACTCCAACGTTCCTTGAAAGAGAAAAGTTCGCCTTTTATGCACTGAATGTGAGCACGAAGTCTTACACTACAAATATCAAAACGGTGGCTCATGTCCTGCCACACACGAAGCAGCTGGTCTCTCGATATCAAAGCTTCAACAATGCGATGTCGCAGACTTTGAAGAGCGTCATAGGGGGGATAAAAACGCGGTAACCCCACAATAAAAGTCTCAAGGTGTGAGATCTGGAGACCTGGGAGGCCACTGACGATGATTCAAATGGCTCTAAGCACTATGGGACTTAACATCTGAAGTCATCAGTCCCCTAGACTTAGAACTAAAACCTAACGAAGCTAAGGACATCACACACATCCATGCCCGAGGCAGGATTCGAACCTGCGACCGCAGCAGCAGCGCGGTTCCGGACTGAAGCGCCTAGAACCGCTCAGCCACTGCGCCCGGCTATGGTATTCTGCTCCTGCTCTTCGAATCCAACGTCTTGAAATGGTGACATTCTAGTAACGTCGGACGAGCAATTCTCTAACCGCGTCCGACGTCGATTTTCGTAACGAGCAAGCAGTTCCACACAGATAATCCTCCGTTGGTCTTTATAGTCTTGTTAGGCGGCGAGAAACCTTTGAGTACCCTAACTGCTGAACGAGTGTATCATCTCTACCGACAGATTCGTCCAGTTGAGCAGCGAGATCTTTGATTGTGTTCCGTCTGCCACCTCGAATGAGAGTGTCCGCACGTTCCAAAATTGCAGGAGTCACAGCTGTGTTCGGCCGGCCGGCAAGCGGGAAGGCAGACAAGTTGGCGCGACCTTGGTGCGATGATGACAGACGCATCGCCTTACGACTCACCGTGCTTTTGTTCGCTGCCAGCTCCCTGTAGACATTCTGAAAGCGCTTATGAATATCTGCCAAAGGAAACTCAAGCACACTGGTTGGAACCCAACTCCGTTACATACTCCGCCACCTGTCGGACCATGATGAAACTGTAGGGGCCGATGTGGGAATATTCCACCATGTTCCACAAAAAATTATGCACTTTCTTGCTACAGAAACCAGCCGAGAGAAAAAAATGTGTTGCCTTACTTATTGAACGTCCCTGTTAGTTCCCAGCACTGGTACTGGGAAGTCGAAAATAATTCGCAGCGGGAATTTTCTGAACAAGGGATTCGTGCAGTATTAGGCACAAATGACCTATCATGTCAGTCCAAAAGTGACATCGGAATTCAGAAAATGGCTGAGTCATCGCAGTACAGTGATCATCTCCAGGAAGAACACCAGAGTCCGGGAAGCGGACTAGCGGCGCAAGAAGTAGGTCCTGCCGGTAATTTCCGTCAGCCGCGACAGGATAAGGTGTTATTGCCTGCCGAGGAAGGCGCAACGAATAACACAGCTGGGTTGCGGCTACTGTGTCATTTCTCACCGAAAAATTGCGCAGCTCTCTCACAGGCGCTGGAACAGCCAGCAGTAATGGGGGAGAAATGAAATCACGCAGGTACCGTCTTCCCAAACAGGCGACGAAAATTTCAGTGAATATGCGATGTCGGCTGTACTACCAGCTCATCCGTCTTTTTCTCATTGCCAGTGCTCTGCACAAAGGCATCATCACGAACTTAGGCGAGGAGAGGGAAATATTCCCACGGAAAACGTAATTACGAAAGTCGTGTTGTTGCGAAATCTTCCACGTTCAGATGCAACCTACATACCCATCTAAGACCTGGTGTATAGGTTGTAATCAGATGTAGTCGTGTTATATCGAACTGGAGGGCATCTTAGACACCGTACGAAATTAGTTCTGACAAAAAAAATCGTAAGCTTTCTATAAAATACTGGCTGACAAAGAGAGAGAACTGAAAACTTTTATTACGAAAACTTTCTCCTCCTGTAACATGTAAATTAGATAACGTATTCAACTGATGACAAAACCGACTGTTGGTTGGCCCTGTGTTACACATGTGAAAAGGGTTGTGATACAAAATCTTTAAAATCAAAAATTGTTTTCTGTGTTTGTGACTGCATTCTCAATATGTAAAACTACCGACGTAAACAAAAACTGCCTGAAGAAGGTCATTTGCAATAGTTTCCGGAACGCCGATAATGCGGTCACAATCTCAGAAAGAAAATCTATTGATTGTGAGAATGGCCGCGGAAACCTACGTTTATATAAAAAAAAACCGTGAAGTTCATTAAACGCAAAATTCGAAATAAAGAAAATGAATCTATTTAAATTCCAAGAAAAACTAATTGTCTGCTCAATGAAAACTATACAACTAAACGCTACCACGAGACCACGAGTGGCGGAAAAAGTTAGAATAATAGGAGAAAAAAAAATTCGGTTATTTCAGAAACCAGTTATTTTGATCGGTTTTAACAGGTTAAACCAGCGTGGAACTGGAAACCGGTTGCTTCGTGTATAAGTGTCATCACTAATCAGACTCCACGGCACTTCCTCACTCAGTGTGGTAACTCGGGTTCATGTACTGATGAGAAGCAAAGCTGTCGTTTCCTTTAGATATTCATTACATACAAGATCCATCATATCTGAACCATTGGATCCGGTGTTATTTCATGGCAGTGGTTCTGCACTGATTTCATTTTGTATCGATCCACTCATTTCATTTCGGTGCATTTAATTAATTCCAAAGCAATTAGAGACCTACCGTAAGGGAGTCCAAACAACTTTAAGGATGTCGAAACATGGAAACATTACTTCGGGCACGGCAAATCGTAGTGAGCAAATGATACCTTTAATTATTAAAATTAATGTCTGTCGCGTGATGCAGTGAACGGATGAAGGGCTTCCAGTGCAGCTCTGGAGAGCGAAGCGGCCAGCGGCTGGAGGGGTCGGCCATTAAACGCATTACAACTCCCCCCGGGGTCGCGCGCTGCAGTTTTTTATGCCACGCCTTCGATCGGATGGCGCACTGCCCGTTAATGAGATTGCATTTCTAGCGCTGGCTGGCCTCTCCGCCACATTATCCTCTAGCGTGTGTCTGGTGCAGAAGTAAACAGATCGGTCGAATAAGCACACTACTGGCCGTTAAAATTTCTACACCAAGAAGAAATGCGGATGATAAACGGGTATTCATTGGACAAATATGTTATACTACCACTGACATGTGATTACATTTTCACGCAGTTTGGGTGCATAGATCCTGAGAAATCAGTACCCAGAACAACAACCTCTCGGCTTAATAACGGCCTTGATACGCCTGGGCAAACAGAGCTTGGATGGAGTGTACAGGTACAGCTGCCCATGCAGCTTCAATACGATACCACAGTTCATCAAGAGTAGTGACTGGCCTATTGTGACGAGCCAGTTGCTCGGCCACCACTGACCAGACGTTTTAAGTTGGTGAGAGATCTGGAGAATGTGCTGGCCAGGGCAGCAGTCGAACATCTTCTGTATTCAGAAAGGCCCGTACAGGACCTGTAACATGCGGTCGTGCATTATCCTGCTGAAATGTAGGGTTTCGCAGGGATCGAATGGAGGGTAGAGCCACGGGTCGTAACACATCTGAAATGTAACGTCCACTGTTCGAAGTGCCGTCAATGTGAACAAGAGGTGAGCGAGACGTGTAACCAGTGGCACCCCATACCACCACGCCGGGTGATACGCCAGTATGCCGATGACGAATACACGCTTCCAATGTGCGTTTACCGCGATGTCGCCAAACACTGATGCGACCATCACGATGCTGTAGCCAGAACCTGGATTCATCCGCATAAATGACGTTTTGCCATTCGTGCACCCAGGTTCGTCGTTGAGTACACCATCGCAGGCGCTCCTGACTATGATGCAACGCAAGGATATCCGCAGTCGTGGTCTCCGAGCAGACAGTCCATGCTGTTGCAAACGTCGTCGAACTGTCCGTGCAGATGGTTGTTGTCTTGCAAACGTCCCCATCTGTTGACTCAGGGATCGAGACGTGGCTGCACGATCCGTTACAGCCATGCGGATAAGATACCTGTCATCTCGACTGCTAGTGATACGAGGCCGTTGGGATCCAGCACGGCGTTCCGTATTACCCTCCTGAACTCAACGATTCCATGTTCTGCTAACAGTCATTGGATCTCTACCAACGCGAGCAGTAATGTCGCGATACGATAAACGGCAATAGCGATAGGCTACAATCCGACCTTTATCAAAGTCGGAAACGTGATGGTATGCATTTCTTCTCCTTACACGAGGCATGACAACAACGTTTCACCAGGCAACGCCGGTCAACTGCTGTTTGTGTATGAGAAATCGCTTGGAAACTTTCCTCATGGTGGCACGTTGTAGGTGTCGCCACCGGCGCCAACCTTGTATGAATGCTCTGAAAAGCTAATCATTTGCATATCACAGCATCTTCTTCCTGTCGGCTAAATTTGGCGTCTGTAGCACGAAATCTTCGTGGTGTAGCAATTTTAATGGCCAGTAGTGTAGTTGTACCACCTGAGCATCTGTCTAAGAAGGAGGCGGCCTGATTTCCGAGATACTTCCTCGGCCAAAAATTGGAATCATTGTGACGTTGTGACACTGTGGCACAGGAAGAGCAAAGATTTGAAGTCGTTGGTGAATGCCAACCCATCGAAAACGTTCAGACGTTACAGCAGAGTGTGACCAATGCATGTGTCAGAATCGGAATAGAACCCTGTGTACCCCATGTAAGAGACAGTTGGGAACGAGGGGTCGAAATTGCGATGAATGGGCGTCGCATACGAACAAATACTAGCACAACAGGAGCATTGATCACGAATTGTGGGAGTCTGTCGGAGAGCAATTTTATTTGCAACAGATGTATATCGTTTACAATAGTGTTAATGCAGGATTTGAAATTACTTTATTTTACTACAGACAACTACTGTATAAATTGCAACTGGATTGATTACCTCATTATAACAATTAGAATTTGACAGCTACAATGAAGTAATGCATTAAAGAGCCAAAGAAACTGGTACACCTGCCTTATATCGTGTAGGGCTCTCAGGTAAACTTAGGTGAGAGCCCGCGGCCCACCGAACGTTGGCTGGGCTGAGGAAGCACGCTTCTGACGTGTGAGCCAAGTACAGCTATTGACATGGTACACACGTACCGTTTATTTTACATTTTATGCGAATCGTTTGCCCTTTTGGGCGTTCTGTATTAATTTTGGACCATGCCTCTTTACGCAGTTTGTAGTTTTAGTGTGTTCCGAAGAAGGCGTGGTTACCGGCGCCGAAACATAGGTCAACATCCGGGTTCTATTTGCAGTCGAGGCGGATTCTTTATAGTAATTAAATTATTCACGATTGCCTACGCGCTGCAAGGTTTGAAAGTTCTCAGAAATGAAGACTTCCGATGTAAGCAATGGTAAGACACAAACTGGTTGTTTCGAGGAACTGAGCGTTGAAGTTTCATTAAAATCTCATAGATAACATATTTAAAGTACATGCAGTATGATTTTTTTTATTGAGGTAAGTCCTTGTTTTCCAAATAAACTATCTGCGGTACAGAAATATTTTTAAAATGGTAAATTCCACCCATAATTTTATTCTGAAACAGGGAAATATGTGGGTGGAAATAAGAAAAATGTATACCGCGTAACGAATGTCCTGAGCTCGGATGTCATTACGATGCAGCACCGTTGTTGACAAGTTGTGAACAAGTGGTAAGAAGCTAAATCAAAATACATTTAATCGTCTAGAAGAAACAGAAGAGGTAAGACGGTATTGCTTATAAAAGTCCGTCACGAAGCATCAAGTCTGTTTAAAACAAGGCCTATCGTTGAAATACATGACTGCTATCGACCCGTTATCAGTTGTGTAACATCCATAAAGTCGGTCAACCGATCGACTGTCAACATCTGTTTTTAAATTTGATCAATTGCTTATATTTACGTGCACCAATATTTGTGGGCTCCCTGAATAGGAAAATAATACGCGTTATTACTGATTTATTAAAGTATTTATGTAGCCTCATTATACACAATAATCACATAATTTAGTAAGATTTTCGATGTCGCCTGAAGATGTGGAGCCAATGAAGGAAATGCTGTGAAGGGATCTGCTTCCCCTCACTCCCAAGGAAATCCATCACACAAATCCCTTTTTTCGTCCACATTCCTGAATGAGGAGTACCGTTACCACAAAATCGGAAGAAAACTCAGACCCCGCAGGTCCTTCTAATTCCCCAAGAATGGAAGAGCTCATCATTTTCTTCTGTTTTGCCAACCCAATTAAGACCACATGTTCGACATGTGGAAGGAGAGAGAAAAGTTGAGCTTATCATCTCACTTCCCCTGTTCATCTCAATCTTACAAGAGGGAAGAGAAAATTGCATTTTGAAAACTCCCAAAGGAAGCAGGTCAAGTGTTTCAGAAATGTGCTGGATGTTCAGGAGTAGCCTTCAAATCCAGAAAAGGATTCATCTTCATCACCACTTAAAGGTGTGTCGGAGGAATAAAGCTTACCTTGTGGTTTCCGTAACATCGAATATTGCTTCCCTGTAACTGACATCAAAGGGTAATAGATCAGACGCGGAAAGTACGCGGCATTGTTTCACGAAATTTGTGTGGGGTTTCTGGTTGTAACCAATTCCGCTGTGGGAAATACATTTGACAACTACTGCAACAATTGAAAGGTGTAATCTTCCATATCGCTTACAGTTGTTTACAATGCTTCACGTAGCCCGATTTACGATTCAAATTTTTAATTTTTCCATTGTTTCAACGTTTTAAGTCTTGCAATTTGCGATCGAGAAGAATAGTAATGTACCTTTACCATACAAAACTTGTAACTATGATCCATGCACCATTACAGTTTCACATGCATAATGATATTTACTACCAGTTTGGGACCCATAACGCTGAAATGATTCATTTAGCCCCAACTTCCCATACTGTTTTCTTCCTAAAACTGCTCCTGCTTTTAAAGATGGCCGCATTCGGAAAACGAAATAAAATGAACCAATATAAAACACCATTCTGATGTTCCAGATGAGAATCAACACCCGAGTAACTGTGCGAATCAATGTTCCTCTGGTTCTGAGGATGATTACAGAGACAGTGGAATCACTAGAACTGTAAAGAAACGTAAGGTGGTCGCGTTTTCAACCGATTCCTACAATAACTATGTAAGTGATTCTGTCCTTGTCAGTGATTCATAATGTTAATCGTTTCGAGACGGGAGCCGAATCTCACCCGGGCACTGGGGCGCTGCCTATACCAGTGCACCAGCGATGCGTACTTGCCGTCTCTAACGTTGTAAGTCGACATCAGACTTTCTTAGGAACATTCTCGGAAGGGCATAGTTCAAGGCAAAATCGAAGGTAGAACAGCGTAAGGGACAGCTCAAATAGATCGTTGGACGAAGTTAAAAAAAAAAAAAAAAAAATACCGTACCATCCTTAACATTGTTTACCTGCTGTAGAAAGGTGCTCGCTTAAACTAGTGTTGTATAATACTGAATCAACTGATAATGTTCGAGGTTGTGATCTTCAGTCCAGAGGTGTTGTTGATGCAGCTGTCCATGCTACTCTATCCTTTGCAAGCCTCTTCATCTCTGAATAACTATTGCACCTCAAATCCTTCTGAATCTGCTAGCGTATTCATTTCTTGGTCTCCCTCTACGATTTTTACTCTCCACGCTGCCCTCCAATACTAAATTGGTGATCCCTTGATGCCTCAGAACATGTCCTACCAACCGGTCCCTTCTTCTAGTCAAGTTGTGCCACAAGCTCCTCTTCTCCCCAAATTCTATTCAGTACCTCCTCATTAGTTATGTGAGCTACCCCTTTAATCTTCAACATTCTTCTGTAGCACCACATTTCGAAAGCTTCTATTCTCTTCTTGTCTAACCTATTTTTCGCCCATGTTTCACTTCCATACGTGGCTACTCTCCATACAAATACTTTCGGAAAAGACTCCTGACACTTAAATCTACACTCGATGTTTCTTTTCTTCAGAAACGCTTTCCTTGCCATTACCTGTCTACATTTTATATCCTCTCTACTTCGACCATCATCAGTTATACTGCTCCCTAAATAGCAACACTCCTTTACTACTTTAGGTGTCTCATTTCCTAATCTAATTCCCTCAGCATCACCTGATTTAATTCGACTACATTCCATTACGATCGTTTTGCTTTTGTTGATGTTCATTTTATATCTTCCATTCCGTTCAGCTGCTCTTCCAAGTCCTTTGCTGTCTCTGACAGAATTACAATGCAGTCGGCAAACCTCGAAGTTTTTATTTCTTCTCCATGGATTTTAATTCCTTCACCAGATTTTTCTTTCCTTCCCTTTACTGAATGGGTAGCTTTAATGATGGCGAATTGGCCGGTATGCGTCCTGTAACATTCCGTCCTAAGCAGGATGGAACAATGAACATCAAACGAAATAACCATTTTTTTTACTCGGTTACTAGTAAAACATAAAAATCATCTGTTATAACCGGTATTTCTTATACCGAAAAAATACTAGTTTGTTCAGAATGGAAATACAGGTATTGGTTTTAACAGGTCGATTTTTCCCATCTATACTCAAAAGTTACCTTAGAAAATAGATTAAGGAAAGGAAACCCTGTGTTTCTAGCATTTGTAGACTTAGAAAAAGCTTTTGACAATGTTGACTGCAATACTGTCTTTCAAATTCTGAAGGTGGCAGGGGTAAAATACAGGGAGCGAAAGGCTATTTACAAATTGTACAGAAACCAGATGGCAGTTATAAGAGTCGAGGGGCATGAAAGGGAAGCAGTGGTTGGGAAGGGAGAGAGACAGGGTTGTAGCTGATCCTCGATGTTATTCAATCTGTATATTGAGGAAGCAGTAAAGGAAACAAAAGAAAAATTCGGAGCTGCAATTAAAATCCATAGAGAAGAAATAAAAACTTTGAGGTGCGCCGATGACATTGTAATTCAGTCAGAGACAGCAAAGGTCCTGGAAGAGCAGCTGAACGGAATGGACAGTGTCTTGAAAGGAGGATATAGGATGATCATCAACAAAAGCAAAACGAGGGTAATGGAATGTAGTCGAATTAGGTGGTGCTGAGGCAATTAGATTAGGAAATGAGACACTTAAAGTAGTAGACAAATTTTGCTGTTTGGGGAGGAAAATAACTGATGATAGTCGGAGTGGAGATGATATGAAATGTAGACTCGCTATGGCAAGAAAAGCGTTTCTGACGAAGAGAAATTTGTTAACATCAAGTGTAGATTTAAGTGTCAGGAGGCTTTTCTAAAAAGTATTTCTACGCAGTGTAGCCATGTATGGAAGAAACATGCACGATAAACAATTTAGACAAGAAGAGAATAGAAGCTTTCGAAATATAAACAATTTAGACAAGAAGAGAATAGAAGCTTTCGAAATGTCGTGCCGCAGTAGAATGCTGCGGATTAGATAGGTAGTGTAGTGTAATAAATTTATAGTGTACTGAATCACTGTGAGAAAGCTAAGTGGCAAAGACGTTAACTGAGAGACTATGATAATTATATCGTTGACTCGGAATATTACTCTCTCTGTGGTTTACACGTAACTAAGTGTAGCTAGAGTTTTCTGTTCGCTTCTTTTGTTGTTATGTGGAGAAATGTACAAGAGACACAATAAACCGTTATTATTTCATGAGAACAAAGGTGGGCGTCACGACCTTTATTAGTATTTTTGGAAGTATTGAAATAGCAGAATTGTTTCAGATCGAATGCGATGTATACGGGAAGAGAGGAGGACAACAACACTCGAACCTGCAGTCTCATGTATGAATAGTTGCTAAAAATATCCAGCCGTCTCTCCCAAGACTCTTCATACGAGCAACAACAGTAATTTTTTAAAAGCACTATCAGAGACAATTTTATCACGTTGTTACAACCTTTTACTGCGAGCATAATACATCAATAACAGACAAACAGAAAATAGACAAACACATAAAAGAATCTACCACAGTAGGTTACGTAACTAATGAGGAAGTACTGAAAAGAATTGGAGAGAAGAGAAATTTGTGGCACAACTTGACGCGAAGAAGGGATCGGTTGGTAGGGCATGTTCTGAGGCATCAAGGGATCACCAATTTAGGATTGGAAGGCAGCGTTGAGGGTAAAAAGCGTAGAGGGAGACCAAGAGATGAATACACTAAGCAGATTCAGAAGGATGTAGGCTGTAGTACGTACTGGGAGATGAAGCTGCTTGCACAGGATAGAGTAGCATGGAGAGCTGCATCAAACCAGTCTCAGGACTGAAGACCACAACAACAATCTACTATAATAACTGTGCCTTTACACAGTAATCATTTTAGTTAGGTATTTGTAAAACACTTTGGTGGAGTTGTTTTCTATGGTAAATTTTGCTAAAAGAAGAATGTTCCTTTCCATTGTAGTTGTTACGGGCGGCCAGGTAAACCGAGTCTGACATCTGAGATTCGGTTGCTTAAGGGGGGACGTTGACGAAATTGACCTAAAATGTCAATTTTCGATTTATTTTTTACTTGTTAGTACAACTCATGAACAATAAGTTCCCAAAGTTTCAATGTTGAGATCCCATCCGAAGTGCCTGAAAGTTAATTAAAAGTGTGACGCTGCCTCCCTGCCACACCAAGCTCAGAGGGATAACAATCCCTACATTCACAAGGAGAGGCTTCCAAATTGTGTCCTGGATCTAGTCAAGCGTACTTACAGGTTTCTGGCCTATCCTGCACTTCTCAAAAAATGTGTTCATGGCAAAACCCAAAATCCAAATGAGTCTCTAAATTCACTCATATGGAAACGATGCCTTAAAAACACATTTGCACCTGCTGCAGTTGTCAGAATTGCAACTTATGATGCAGTTATTTTATTTAATGATGGGAACGCCGGGAGGATGAAGGTATTAGAAAGAATGGGCTTCAAGATAGGATATTTTACTCAAGAAATCCTGAGAAAAATAGATTTACGGATCGTATCTGCAGCTGAAAAGTCAGTTCAAGACCTGGTAAAGCAAAGAAGACAGACAACAAGAAACCTTTCCCTTGAAGGGAAAGACGACAAGAGAGTACAAATGTGGTGCCTTCGGAAGAAGTGACACAAAGAAAAAAGTTAGGTTTCCTGAAAAATTTGTTTCTAATGTTTATGTACGTTTTCTTCAGATTTTATGAATGCTAGAAATATGAAATTTTGTACACATATTTCTGTAAACCTAATAAACGTTGTCACAAGAGCAAATTTTGAAATTCTCATTGCAAGCTGAGATATGGGGCAAAGTTATTGGAATTATAATTACAAAATTATGAAAATTCTCCGATTTGCCCCATTCCAAAAACCTCAGGAGAGAGGCTTACAACATATAAAGAGATGAAACAGAGAAATTTTTGTAGAAATCTCTAGAATACTAGGAACGTTATATATATATATATATATATATATATATATATATATGTATGTATATATATATATATATATATATATATAGGGTGTTACAAAAAGGTACGGCCAAACTTTCAGGTAACATTCCTCAGACACAAAGAAAGAAAATATGTTATGTGGACATGTGTCCGGAAACGCTTACTTTCCATGTTAGAGCTCATTTTATTACTTCTCTTCAAATCACATCAATCATGGAATAGACACACACAGCAACAGAACGTACCAGCGTCACTTCAAACACTTTGTTACAGGAAATGTTCAAAATGTCCTCCGTTAGCGAGGATACATGCATCCACCCTCCGTCGCATGGAATCCCTGATGCGCTGATGCAGCCCTGGAGAATGGCGTATTGTATCACAACCGTCCACAATACGAGCACGAGGAGTCTGTACATTTGGTACCGGGGTTGCGTAGACAAGTGCTTTCAAATGCCCCCATAAATGAAAGTCAGGAGGGTTGAGGTCAGGAGAGCGTGGAGGCCATGGAATTGGTCCGCCTCTACCAATCCATCGGTCACCGAATCTGTTGTTGAGAAGCGTACGAACACTACGACTGATATGTGCAGGAGCTCCATCGTGCATGAACCACATGTTGTGTCGTAAAGGCACATGTTCTAGCAGCACAGGTAGAGTATCCCGTATGAAATCATGTCGGTGAATCGAGGAAGTACAGTACATACTGACGAAACTAAAATGAGCTCTAACATGGAAATTAAGCGTTTCCGGACACATGTCCACATAATATCCTTTCTTTATTTGTGTGTGCGGAATGTTTCCTGAAAGTTTGGCCGTACCTTTTTGTAACACCCTGTATAAAATGAAAGGATTTTATACATAAATTTGTTACTTTCATGTAAAGCGTGGTACAAAATTTCATTGCCACATCAAGGGGATCACCAATTTAGTTTTGGAGGGCAGCGTGGAGGGTAAAAATCGTAGAGGGAGACCAAGAGGTGAATAGACCAGATTCTGAAGGATGTAGGTTGCAGTAGGTACTGGGAGATGAAGAAGCTTGCACAGCGTAGAGTAGCATGGAGAGCTGCATCAAACCAGTAACTGGACTGAAGACCACAACAACACCACTCAAAAGTGACAGCCATGCAACCCGGGCACCTTGTCAGTAGAATATGAATGCGCGAAAAAGGAACGCAGGGACGCAAGCATGTAGCTTCGTCGCGGCTCGGACGCCACTGCGAACAAAGAACGGGCGAGCTGGCGCCTTGCGCTCGTCCGGCGCGCCTACTGGCTCGTAACAAATGGAGCTCTACCTGCGGCCTCAAATTAAATTACAATAAGAAGGAAGAGGGGGCGAGGAGAGCTGTGACGAGAAAGAGAGAGAGAGGGCAGGATGCAGCAGGACGCTACGTCGTCGCGGCCCGTCGTGGAATGGGAAAAAAGCGGGCGCTCGGGGTATGGGCGTACCCTGTCTGCCGGTAATAGCGGACAGACGCGTTTTGTAGCGGAGCCCCGAGCGCCGGCCGCGCCGTGACAAATGAGGCAGCGGCCGACCTGTCGGGCATCCAGGCAGGAGCGCGCTGCCTGCAGGAAATCGCGGAAGGGGCGCTGGAGCGACCAGTTCTAGAGCGCCGCTCCAGCGTCTGGAGTGAGACCTCCTCGTCCGTCCTCGGAGCTACTGCGGCGTAGCGCCGAGTCCCGCTCCCAGAATCGACGCGCTAACGACACATCGTGGACGGATCCCGAGTTCGTGTTTCGGGTGCCATGCGCTACGGAGGGATGTCGAGATAACTAGCGCTTTTCTACACGCTGTCTGTATGCCATCTGTTGTGATATAAACACGGCGGCGAAGCTGAATCTCCTCAAGGCGACGGTACAGCCCACCCTCCCATATGACAGTGCCTGCAAGTTTAACACCAGAATAGTCTCTCCAGAAAACGCACTCCGTCTTCAGGTCATAAGTGGCCCATCGGGACCATCCGACCGCCATGTCACCCTCAGATGAGGATGCGGATAGGACGGGCGTGTCGTCAGCACACCGCTCTCCTGGTCGTTTTCTTTGACCGGAGCCGCTACTATTCGGTCGAGTAGCTCCTCAATCGGCATCACGAGACTGAGAGCACCCCCAAAAATCGCAACAGCGCGTGGCGGCTGGATGGTCACCCATCCAAGTGCCGACCACGCCCGACAGCGCTTAACTTCGGTGATCTCACGTGAAACGGTGTATCCACTGTGGCAAGGCCGTTGCAGTCTCTCCAGAGAAAGTGCCTTAAATTGTGGTTAGGTCTCCATTGGTGGACAAATAGTTCACGGGATTCTTCACGAAAAATGCGTTAGCGAAAAGACACGCCACCAAGCCACTACCATCTTCCAACGGATGGACTCCTTACGTCATACTGTCCGGCAGCTTGAATAGACTACTGGCCATTAAAATTGCTACACCAGGAAGAAATGCTGATGATAAACGGGTATTCATTGGACAGATATATAATACTAGAACAGGCATGTGATTACATTTACACGCAATTTGGGTGCATAGATCCTGAGAAATCAGTGCCCAGAAGAACCACCTCTGCCGTGATAACGGTTTTGATACGCGTGGGCATTGAGTCGAACAGAGCTTGGATGGCGTGTACAGGTACAGCTGCCCATGCAGCTTCAACAGAATACCGCAGTTCATCAAGACTGGCGTATTGTGACGAACCAGTTGCTCGGCCACCATTGACAAGACGTGGATAATGTGCTGGACAGGACAGCAGTCGAACATTTTCTGTATCGAGAGAGGCCCGTACGGGACCTGCAATATGCGGTCGTGCATTGTCCTGCTGAAATGTAGCGTTTCGCAGGGATCGAATGAAGGGTAGAGCCACGGGTCGTAACACATCTGAAATGTAACGTCGACTGTTCAAAGTGTCGTCAATGCCAACAAGAGGTGACCGAGACGTGTAAACAAAGGCAACCCATACCATCACGCCGGGTCATACGCCAGTATTGCGATGACGAATACACGCTTCCAATGTGCGTTCACCGCGATGTCGCCAAACAGGGATGCGAGCATCATAATGCTGTAAACAGAACCCGGATTCGTCCGAAAAAATGACGTTCTGCGATTCGTGCATCCAGGTTCGTCGTTGAGTACACCATCGCAGGCGCTACTGTCTGTGATGCAGCGTCAAGGGTAACCGCAGCCGTGGTCTCCGAGATGATACTCCATGCTGTTGCAAACGTCGTCGAACTGTTCGTGCAGATGGTTGTTGTCTTGCAAACGTCCCCATCTGTTGACTCAAGGATCGAGACGTGGCTGCACGATCCGTTGCAGCCGTGCGGGTAAGATGCCTGTCATCTCGACTGCTAGTGATACGAGGCCGTTGGGATCCATCACGGCTTTCCGTATTGCCCTTCTGAACCCACCGATTCCATATTCTGCTAACAGTCATTGGATCTCGACCAACGCGAGCGGCAATGTCGCGATACGATAAACCGCAATCACTATAGGCTACAATCCGGTCTCTATCAAAGTCGGAAACGTGAATGTACGCATTTCTCCTCCTTACACGAGGCATCATAACAACGTTTCACCAAGCAACACCGGTCAACTGCTGTTTGTGTATGAGAAATCGGTGGAAACTTTCCTCATGTCAGCACGTTGTATGTGTCGCCACCGGCGCCAACCTTGTGTGAATGCTCTGAGAAGCTAATCATTTGCATATCACAGCATCTTCTTACTGTCGGTTAAATTTCGCGTCTGTAGCACGTATCTTCGTGGTGTAGCAATTTTAATCGCCAGTAGTGTACATAGGCACCGTCGAACCATGCCCGTGACATACAGGGTGTTTCCGCAAGAGCGTGTAAAAATCTCGCAGGGCATAGAGGATGCTCCACTGAACAATTTCAGGTAGGGAACCTAAACTCGGAAAAGCCAGCTTAAGGACATAATAGGTATAAAAGTGGCAACAAAACGACTATTCACGTTGGAGTGTAGAATATATGAGTCTGGCGATATACCATCTGACTTTCGGAAAAGCATCATCCACACAATTCCGAAGACGTCAAGAGCTGACAAGTGCGAGAATTATCGCACAATCAGCTTAACAGCTCATGCATCGAAGCTGCTTGCAAGAATAATATACAGAAGAATGGAAAAGAAAATTGAGAATGCGCTAGGTGACGATCAGTTTGGCTCTAGGAAAAGTAAAGGGACGAGAGAGGCTAATAATGGAAGCAAGCCTAAAGAAAAATCAAGACACTTTCATAGTATTTGTCGACCTGGAAAAAGCGTTCGACAATATAAAATGGTGCAAGCTGTTCGAGATTCTGAAAGAAAGTAGGTGTAAGCTATAGGGAGAGACGGGTCATATACAATATGTACAACAACCAAGACGGAATAATAAGAGTGGACGATCAAGAACGAAGTGCTCGTATTAGAAGGGTGTAAGACAAGGCTGTAGCCTTTCACCCCTACTCTTCAATCTGTACATCGAGGAAGCAATGATGGAAATAAAAGAAAGGTTCAGGAGTGGAATTAAAATACAAGGTGAAAGGATATCAATGATACGATTCGCTGATGACATTGCTATCCTGAGTGAAAGTGAAGAAGAATTAAATGATCTGCTGAACGGAATGAACAGTCTAATGAGTACACAGTATGGTTTGAGAGTAAATCGGAGAAAGACGAAGGTAATGACAAGTAGTAGAAATGAGAACAGCGAGAAACTTAACATCAGGATTGATGGTCACGAAGTCAATGAAGTTAAGGAATTCTGCTACCTAGGCAGTGAAATAACCAATGACGGACGGAGCAAGGAGGACATCAAAAGCAAACTCGCTATGGCAAAAAAGGCATTTCTGGCCAAGAGAAGTCTACTAATATCAAATACCGGCCTTAATTTGAGGAAGAAATTTATGAGGATGTACGTCTGGAGTACAGCATTGTATGGTAGTGAAACATGGACTGTGGGAAAACAAGAACAGAAGAGAATCGAAGCATTTGAGATGTGGTGCTATAGACGAATGTTGAAAATTAGGTGGACTGATAAGGTAAGGAATGAGGAGGTTCTACGCAGAATCGGAGAGGAAAGGAATATGTGGAAAACACTGATATGGAGAAGGGACAGGATGATAGGACATCTGCTAAGACATGAGGGAATGACTTCCATGGTACTAGAGAGAGCTGTAGAGGGCAAAATCTGTACAGGAAGACAGAGATTGGAATACGTCAAGCAAATAATTGAGGACGTAGGTTGCAAGTGCTACTCTGAGATGAAGAGGTTAGCACAGGAAAGGAATTCGTGGCAGGTCGCATCAAACCAGTCAGTAGACTGATGACCAAAAAAAAAAAAGGTATAAAATCATACTACTATGTACTCTTTTTATTTACATTCGTTAACTGCAAATGCTGTCGTTGATGAAGCTGATGGCCATCAACGTCAGTGCAAATGACATGGGCGAACAAGATTCTGAGGCACCCTGACAAATATCGCTGGTGTGTTTCGAATCACGTAGCAGCCAACTACAATTGTGGCAGCTAATTCCATCCCCGAATCCACTGGGGTCTCGTACGCAAGTGACGTCAGATATCGCCACACGCTTCACGCCAGGTGACCTCGCAGGTCATGGAATAGGACTTCCTCTTAAAATTGAGCGACCAGGAAATACTTCCTAATAAAGAGGCTCGCCCTCTTTGTTTCCTTGCAGGAAATAAAAAAAAATTGTTAAAATGGCTCTGAGCACTATGGGACTTAACTTCTGAGCTCATCAGTCTCCTAGAACTTGGAACTACTTAAACCTAACTAACCTAAGGGCATCACACACATCCATGCCCGGGGCAGTATTCGAACCTGCGACCGTTGCGGCCGCGCGGTTCCACACACACACACACACACACACACACACACACACACACACACACACACTCAAACACACACAAAATTCATAACGGAAGGCGCTACGGTATGAGGATTTCACAGACTGGAATGGCAGGCCTACGCAGTCCATACATAGTGTATTGGGTTTCAAATGTATTTGTTTATCTACAACATTCTCCATTACGACTTTTGTAATGCTGCATGTATCTATCGTGTGAGTGTGTGGAGTGGATTGTGACTGATTGTGTTGTATGATGATGATGATGATGATGATGATGATGATGATGATAATGATGAGAGGCCCGCCGGTGTGGTCGTGCGGTTCTAGGCGCTTCAGTCTGGAACCGCGTGACCGCTACGGTCGCAGGTTCGAATCCTGCCTCGGGCATGGATGTGTGTGATGTCCTTAGGTTAGTTAGGTTTAAGTAGTTCTAAGTTCTAGGGGACTGAATACCTCACATGTTAAGTCCCATAGTGCTCAGGGCCATTTGAACCATTCTGGACCATTTGATGATGAGAGAAGGGAGAGGACGAAATCCGGTGCCGGCACATTGTCTGCTCCTCGTGAATAGCACCGAGGTGACCGCCGAGCTTAATTTGCCCATCCAACATGCGGATCGTCATCAACAGTACCATGTGCCCTCACTTTATGAGGCATTGCGGAGAGGTTTCCCATTTAAACCAGGACGTTTGAGCAAAGCCTGGTGATCAGGACGTTTACACCACCACCTCCTCTGGGCAGCCAAATAATGGCAGTAAAATTTTCTTCCACCACCAGGATTCTAACTGGCTTACCCCCGGGTCGGGAGCCACCGGACAAGCGAGAGTCAGCGACCTCGGCCACGAAGGTACAAATATTTCAACTGAAGAACCCCTACGGACAGTACCACAATCAAAGCAGACTAAATCAGGAAGTCAGTGGTGTTTGTGGCAGGCGTCTAGTGCAAGTACAGGGTTATTCTAAATGATGTACCCATTTTCAAAGCCGGCCGCGGTGGCCAAGCGGTTCTAGGCGCTTCAGTCCGGAACCGCGCGACTGCTACGGTCGCAGGTTCGAATCCTTCTTCGGGCATGGATGTGTGTGATGTCCTTAGATTAGTTAGGTTTAAGTAGTTCTAAGTTCTAGGGGACTGCTGACCTCAGATGTTAAGTCCCATAGTTCTCAGAGCCATTTGAGTTGCGCCCATTTTCAAAACATCGTATTTATTCAGGTACAAATCCAAAATAAAAAAGCTTTATGTCAACGAAAAGAGAAAGTTGCAAAGATTTTTTCATAATGTTTGATATCAATTTAATAAATTTAATAATTTGTAATTAATTAGTTTTTAATAATTATTTAATTATTAGGAATGTGATAAATGTTATAAATGTTCAATGTGCGCGCCGCTGGCAGAACTGCAAACATCGACGCGGTAACCAAACTCGTCCCACACACTCGACAGCGTATCTGCTGTTACTGAGTGCACGGCAACAGTGATCCGGTTCCGCATATCGTTCAGAGTGGCTGGTAGAGGCTGGACGTAAACAGCTTCCGTCACATAACCCCGTAACAAATAGTCGCGGGGTCTGAGCTCAGGAGATCTCGGTGGCCAGAAGTGCAGAGCCTGATCCTCAAGTCCCCTGCGACCGATCAAGCGCTGAGGAAGGGAGTCATTCAAAAAGCCTCGTACACCACGGTACCAATGGGTTGGAGCTCCATCCTGTTGGAAAATGAAGTCCTGGGAATCTTCCGTATCTTTGAGGCTGACTGCAGTACAATTTTACTGCCGCCAACTTACATTTTGCGGAAAGCACACGAAGATAAGATAAGAGAGATTAGGGCTCGTACAGAGGCATATGGGCAGTCATTTTCCCCTCGTTCTGTTTGGGACTGGAACAGGGAGAGAAGATGCTAGTTGTACGAGGTGCATTCAAGTTCTAAGGCCTCCGATTTTTTTTCTCCGGACTGGAAAGAGATAGAAACATGGGCATTGTTTTAAAATGAGGCCGCGTTCATTGTCAATACGTCCCAGAGATGGCAGCACCGTACGGCAGATGGAATTTTAGGGCCAGCGGCGAGAATGAGAACTGTTTTAAATACTTAAAATGGCGACGTTTTCCTTACTTGAACAGCGTGCAATCATCCGTTTTCTGAATTTGCGTGGTGTGAAACCAATTGAAATTCATCGACAATTGAAGGAGACATGTGGTGATGGAGTTATGGATGTGTCGAAAGTGCGTTCGTGGGTGCGACAATTTAATGAAGGCAGAACATCGTGTGACAACAAACCGAAACAACCTCGGGCTCGCACAAGCCGGTCTGACGACATGATCGAGAAAATCGCCGAATGACTATTGAACAGATCGCCTCGAAAGTTGGCATTTCTGTGGCTTCTATGCACACAATCCTGCATGACGACCTTAAAATGCGAAAAGTGTTATCCAGGTGGGTGCCACGAATGCTGATGGACGACCACACGGCTGCCTGTATGGCATGTTGCCAAGCAATGTTGACGCGCAACGACAGCACGAATGGGACTTTCTTTTCGTCGGTTGTGACAATGGATGAGACGTTGATGCCATTTTTCAATCCAGAAACAAAGCGCCAGTCAGCTCGATGGAAGCACACAGATTCACCGCCACCAGACAAATTTCGGGTAACCGCCAGTGCTGAAAAAATGATGCTGTCCATGTTCTGGGACAGCGATGGCGTAATCCTTACCCATTGCGTTCCAAAGGACACTACGTTAACAGGTGCATCCTACGAAAATGTTTTGAAGAACAAATTCCTTCCTGCACTGCAACAAAAACGTCCGGGAAGGGCTGCGCGTGTGCTGTTTCACCAAGACAACGCACCCGCACATCGAGCTAACGTTACTCAACAGTTTCTTCCTGATAACAACTTTCAAGTGATTCCTCATGCTCCCTACTCACCTGACCTGGCTCCTAGTGACTTTTGGCTTTTTCCAACAATGAAAGACACTCTCCGTGGCCGCACATTCACCAGCCGTGCTGCTATTGCCTCAGCGATTTTCCAGTGGACAAAACAGACTCCTAAAGAAGCCTTCACCGCTGCCATGGAATCATGGCGTCAGCGTTGTGAAAAATGTATACGTCTGCAGGGCGATTACGTCGAGAATTAACGCCAGTTTCATCGATTTCGGGTGATTAGTTAATTAGAAAAAAAATCGGAGGCCTTAGAACTTGAATGCACCTCGTAGTACGAGGTACCCTCCGCCACGCACCGTATGGTGGATTGCGGAGTATGTATGTAGATGCAGATGTCGAGCAGCCATTGTTGCAACATGTCCGGGTACGTGATTCCCGTTACCTCTTTCCGCAAAGAAAAATGGTCCATAAACCTTTGTAAGGGACACGGCACAGAACACGTTGATCTTCGGTGGGTGTCTTTCGTGTTGCAATGGTGAATGTGGATTTTCCAAACCCCATATGCGAACACTGTGTCCCGTTGTCTTTTCAAGTAAGGTGGAACGTCGCTTCATCGCTAAAAATTACACGCTGTAGAAACGCCTCCTCCATCTTTGCTAGCACATAACCACAACATGCGAGACGCTTCTCTTTGCCATTGTGTTTGAGAGCCAGCACAAGATGTAATCGGTAGGCCTTATACAGGAAACGCCGTCTCAGAACTTTCCATACAGTTGGTTGGGGTATTCCAAGTTCTAGACTGGCGCTATTGGTATTGCGCTTGAATAAATCCGAATTTTTGAAATTGGGTCCATCATTTAAAATAACCCTGTGGTATACGAGATATCGGAATGTGGACATTGTAAACACCGGCAGTTGTTTGTTGTGGCACAAACGAATGTGAAATTCACATGGGTGCGTTGTGCAGCCCGTCGAGCTATTAAATAAGTCTCTAGAGGTGTCGTGTTGCTAAATGAGGCGTTGCCTGGGACAAACGAAAGACAAACAAAGGTGAACGAATACATTACCTCTGTGGGGTCTGTCACGTAAAGAACCAATTTACCCTCCAAGCCTCTGGTCGAAATGACCACTGCCAGCGTCAGTTACAAGCTTACAGACTTACGTGCCACGAGTGCAAACAGAACTCGTCGCTCTTAACCGAACGAAAGCGACAGATGTAAAGGTAATCCGGAGTACCACAGGGAAGTGTGATACGACCATTGCTGTTTACAATGTATATAAATGATCTAGCAGAAAGCGTCGGATGTTCTTTAGAACTATTCGCAGATGATGCAGTTGTATGTACCAAAGTAGCAACGCCAGAAGATAGTAAAAATCTGCAGAACGACCTTCAGAGAACTGATGAATGGTGCAGGCCGTGGCAGTTGACCCTGAACGTAAATAAATAAATGTAACATATTGCGCATACATAGGAAAAGAACTCCACTATTGTACAGCTACAATACTGATGCCAAACAGCTGGAGACAGGATCTGCCGTAAAAGATCTAGCCGTAACTATCCAGAGCGGCCTTAAGTGCAATACCATATAAAACAGATAGTGGGAAACGCAGATAGCAGACTCAGATTCATCGGAAGAATCTTAAGGAAATGTAACGCATCTACGAATGAAGCGGCTTATAAGGCGTTCTTTCGCCCGATTCCTGAATATTGTTGATCTCTCTGGCATCCCTATCGCCGGTCGAAGTGGCCGTGCGGTTCTAGGCGATTCAGTCTGGAACCGCGTGACCGCTACGGTCGCTGGTTCGAATCCTGCCTCGGGCATGGATGTGTGTGATGTCCTTAGGTTAGTTACGTTTAAGTAGTTCTAAGTTCTAGGGGACTGATGACCTCAGATGTTAAGTCCCATAGTGCTCAGAGCCATTTGAACCATTTTTTTGGGATCCCTATCAGGCAGTACTGATAGCGGAGAAAGAGAAGATCCAACGAAGAGCGGCGCTTTTCGTCACGGGATCGTTTAGCTGGCGAGAGAGAGTTTCGGAGATGCTAAACAAACTCCACTGGCAGAGGTTACAAGAGAGGCATTGTGCCTCACGGATAGCGTTACTTTTGCAATTTCAGGACAGCACTTTTGAGGAGGAGTCGGACAACATATTACTTCCCACCACATACATCTCGCGTGCTGACCACAAGTAGAAAACTGGAAAATGTTCAAATGTGTGTGAGTTCCTAAGGGACCAAACTGCTGAGGTCATCGGTCCCTAGATTTACACACTATTTAAACTAAAAACTAACGGTTCTAGGCGCTTCAGTCAGGAACCCGCTGCTGCTACGGTCGCAGGTTCGAATCCTGCCTTGGGCATGCATGTGTGTGATGTCCTTAGGTTAGTTAGGTTTAAGTAGTTCTAAGACTGATGACCTCAGATGTTAAGTCCCATAGTGCATAGAACCATTTGAGCCAACACACACACACACACGAACGCCCGAGGGAGGACTCGAACCTCCGGCGGGAGCGGCCGTGCAATCCGTAACATGGCGCCTCAAACCGCACGGCCACTCCGCGCGGCGAGAAAACTGGAGAAATCAGAGCCAATACAGAGGCTTACCGACAATCATTCTTCCCATGCACTATTCGCGAGTGGGTTGGAGGCATCAGATAGTGGTACTGAAAGCACCCTCCGCCACACACCATTAAGTGGGTTGTGGAGTATGGTGTAGATGTACCGGGTGGTCAAAAAGTCAGTATTAATTTGGAAACTTAATAAACCACGGAATAATGTAGATAGAGGTAAAAATTGACACATGCTTGGAATGACATGAGGATTTATTAGAATAAAAAAAAAAAAAAAATAACACCCCATATTGCTAGACGTGTGAAATATCTGAGTCGTTTGCTGATGATCGTGTGCTCAGCCGCCACTTTCGTCATGCTTGGCCTCCCAGGTCCCCAGACCTCAGTCCGTGCGATTATTGGTTTTGGGGTTACCTGAAATCGCAAGTGTATCGTGATCGATCGACATCTCTAGGGATGCTGAAAGACAACATCCGACGCCAATGCCTCACCATAACTTCGGACATGCTTTACAGTCCTGTTCACGACATTATTCCTCGACTACAGCTATTGCTGAGGAATGATGGTGGACATATTGAACATTTCCTGTAAGATTTTTTTGAACGTTTGTATTTTTTTGGTCCTAATAAAACCCCATGTCATTCCAAGCGTGTGTGTCAATTTGTACCTCTCTATCTACATTATTCCGTGATTTATTCAGTTTTCAAATTTATACTGACTTTTTGATCACCGGGTAGATGCATGTTAAGATTTCTCCACTTCGCCCTCCATATTGTAAAGTCCACAGTTCCACTCAGTAACTCCAGATCACAAACTGGCCATATTGAAACTCGAACAGCGACGGTGAAAAAAAAGACAATCGATCAATAAATCCATAGCAACCAGAATGTGAACGTGCAAATCAAGAACGCTACGAATTTACGCACCAGCCTAGTATAATGAATGGACATCTCAAGGTAATTATTACAATACTGAATAAAATTCCAAGTAAAACAAGAGCACGACTGTGACTCTTTGCAAATTTGTGTGAGCTGCTTTAAGCCTGCAGCGGTTCTGCCACCATCCTCTCCCACCCGGGAACACCTGACTGTCGCTTCAAAGCTAACATTAACTCAGCGCTCTCTGCAAGCTGCGCTGTATAATAACAAATAAATACAAAAAATAAACACGGCTGGAGAAAGTGTATGTGTGTGTGTGAGTGTGTGTGTGTCCTCGTTTGCGCGCGCGTGTGTGAGAGCAGGCCCAATCCGGCTATCAAATAAATATTTGCGAGCTGGTGCGCGCGAGCGGGTGGCGCCTTTGCTAATACTGCGACCCTGCCCATTAAATGGCCATTAGGCACGCTGCTAATAGCGAAACACCGAGCGGAATATTTAATTAGCGACTGTCGATCGCGGTCGCCGCATCATCGCAGCCGCCGTCCCAGCGTAACCCAACCGCCCGCCGTTGGAGACTAGAGAGGGGCAAACTCGTTCATTCTTCGGAACTAGTTCACTGCTGATCGTTCTTTTTTTGGGAACCGTTCATTTTTACTCGTTCACCGTTCATTTGTGCTTGGTGTATGGTTCTTACGAAAAACTGGAAACTAGTAGTGTAGGTGGCTGAAAGATGGAGGGCACCAAGAGGGAGCACTTGCCTCCCCCCTGGAGTATAGAGTTTTTAATCATTACAGAATTCTTACACACTTTTAGAAGTAATTTCTGTGATTCTGCAGAACCTCTCGTTTAGCCAACCGTAGTCATGTGTGGCTGATCGCAGGGGAATAATATAGGGTGGCGCACGGAAAACCGGCCCCGAGTACAGACTGCTCGCCAATTACGGACGATGTGTTACCCGTTACGAGCAGATACAACAGACAAACATGTAATAATTATGCAGTGAAGAAATAACAAGCTAATGCAAGCAACAATGGTGAAACAATCGATGACGGTGTGTAGAAATGGCTCTGAGCACTATGGGACTCAACTGCTGTGGTCATAAGTCCCCTAGAACTTAGAACTACTTAAACCTAACGACATCACACACATCCATGCCCGAGGCAGGATTCGAACCTGCGACCGTAGCGGTCGTACGGTTCCAGACTGTAGCGCCTTTAACCGCTCGGCCACTCCGGCCGGCACGGTGTGTAGAGAGCTGGAGAAGAGAACATGAAAATCTCACGCGACGCGCATGGGCTATAGCTCATGTAGTCTTGTAAACCTGTTGGTGACTGTTTCCCAGCTTAATAGACCACAAGTGTCTTGTATAAAATTCTTCGTTTCGACATCCACTACATAGCTATGCTACGTTGTAAAGAATAATCGTTTACACCCTATATATACTTCACGTTGTCTCTGAGTTCGTAGGCGAAGTAGAGACTTTATGGAAGCATAAAATAAAATGTGGTTTTCTCATACTTGCGCCACACGCTTGGTAAAAATTAGCTTTTTATGTTGCATTATTAAGGTTAATGCAGCAATAATAATAATAATTAAGTTCACAGTAATAAAGTTTTTGGTTTGAAAGCTCCTTCTGAACAAACGTTTTTGAGATAATAAGTAAATACGATTTTATGGCAATCTATGTCTTTTCAAATGGAGAGGCACCGGTTTTCCTACTGAGCCAAAATGACCCACAACCCACTTTTTTTTTCTTCAAAGAAACCAAACTAGCAGGTAATGCAAATTGGAAACAACCAATCTTAAAAATAATTAGAGCCTTCCTAAATGTAATGTTTTGTATATGAAAGATACACGAAAATAGTTCTATATGAATTTTCTTACACTAAAAATTAAGCAAATTATTAAAAGTTAGCTGCTAAATCAAGTCGATGAAACCAAAAAATATATGAATAAAAAAAACTTGCCTTGTTATAAGTATGTCTTGTGCTGTTCATCGATATAATGAAGTGAGCTGATATGCCCTTTTGTTACCTGAAAAGACTTACCTATTACATACAACGTAATTTTTATGTAATTTTTACTATAAAATACTTTTTGATTACCGGTCGTGCACGCTGAATAGCCAGAACCAAGTGCAATAACACTTTGGAACACATCAAAAATAGGCGAGCACAGTGAACGAAACGAACAACTGGATACTGAACTAACTAGGAGCAGTCGGCAGTGGAACTGAGACAGGTAATGCGACGAACGAGCAGTGCGGCCGAGGGAGACCGAGACTGAGACGAGCACGCGACCGAGGCTGGAACGAGAACTGCCGAAGTGACCGCCGCGACCGAAGTGAACTATGAACCGATCGTTCCTTAGAATTCGTTCCTCGGTCCTTTCGTTCATCTTGGTGAACCGTTCCTTTGGATCCGTTCGTTCGCGAACTACCCATCTCTATTGGAGACCTGTTCCAGGCAACGCTGTTCTCCACTCGGCGCGTCCCGTGAACTCTGGAACTCTATAGGAATTTGTTGACGTTATACCAACCTTGCCGCAATTCAAAACTCTTTGTAGGTATCCGGTCCTCAGTCAGTAATAAGACCTCTATACCTTGCTGTCTTCGAATTTACTTTATAGGTTCCTTCATTAATACAATAATTACAATCCCAAAGAAAGGCCGGCCGGAGTGCCCGAGCGGTTCTAGGCGCTACAGTCTGGAACCGCGCGACCGCTACGGTCGCAGGTTCGAATCCTGCCTCGGGCATGGATGTGTGTGATGTCCTTAGGTTAGTTAAGTTTAAGTAGTTGTAAGTTCTAGGGGACTGATGACCTTAGAAGTTAAGTCCAATAGCGCTCAGGGCCATTTGAACACAAAGAAAGCAGGTGTTGACAGATGCGAAAATTACCGAACTATCAGTTTAATGAGTTACGGCTGCAAAATACTAACGCGATGGAAAAACTAGTAGAAGCCGACCTCGCGGAAGATCAGTTTGGATTCCGTAGAAATATGGGAACACGTGAGGCAATACTGATCCTACAACTTATCTTAGAAGCTAGATTAAGGAAAGGCAGACCTACGTTTCTAGCATTTGTAGACTTAGAAAAAGCTTTTGACAATGATGACTGGAATACTCTTTCAAATTCTGAAGGTGGCAGGGGTAAAATACAGGGAGCGAAAGGCTATTTACAATTTGTAAAGAAACCAGATGGCAGTTATAAGAGTCGAGGGACACGAAAGGGAAGCAGTGGTTGTGAGGGGAGTGAGACAGGGCTGTAGCCTCTCCCCAATGTTATTCAATCTGTATATTAAGCAAGCAGTAAAGGAAACAAAAGAAAAATCCGGAGTGGGTATTAAAATCCATAGAGAAGAAATAAAAAGTTTGAAATTCGCCGATGACATTGTAATTCTGTCAGAGACAGTAAAGGACATGGAACAGCGCTTGAACGGAATGGACAGTGTCTCGAAAGGAGGATATAAGATGAACACCAACAAAAGCAAAACGAGGATAGTGGAATGTAGTCTAATTAAGTTGGGTGATGCTGAGGGAATTAGATTAGGAAATGAGACACTTAAAGTAGTAAAGGAGTATTGCTATTTGGGGAGAAAAATAACTGATGATGGTCGAAGTAGAGAGGATATTAAATGTAGACTGGCAATGGCAAGGATAGCGTTTATGAAGAAGAGAAATTTGTTAGCATCGAGTATAGATTTAAGTGTCAGGAAGTCGTTTCTTAAAGTATTTGTATGGAGTGTAGCCATGTATGGAAGTGAAACATGGACGATAAATAGTTTGGACAAGAAGAGAATAGAAGCTTTCGAAATGTGGTGCTACAGAAGAATGCTGAAGATTAGATGGGTAGATCACATAACTAATCAGGAGGTATTGAATAGGACTGGGGAGAAGAGAAGTTTGTGGCACAACTTGACTAGAAGAAGGGATCAGTTGGTAGGACATATTCTGAGGCATCAAGGGATCACCAATTCAGTATTAGAGGGCAGCGTGGAGGGTAAAAATCGTAGAGGGAGACCAAGAGATGAATACACTAAGCAGATTAAGAAGGTTTTAGGTTGCAGTAGGTACTGGGAGATGAAGAAGCTTGCACAGAATAGCATGGAGAGCTGCATCAAACCAGTCTCAGGACTAAAGACCACAACAACAACAACAATCAAATGGTAATTTTAAAGAACGACACTCCACCACAACTGTTGTCTTAAGGGGAGACGGAAGACAAATGGGCTTCAAAAATTTGATTTTTAGATTTTAGCATATTTGAAATGCCTGATGCTTCCTGCATGAAACAGTTTTTGGTTTGTATAAATACGACAATTTTTTTCGTGAGGTATGATAGCGTTCATGACGCTCTGTGCAATGTGGCGACGGTGACAGCAAGGCTTATGACCGGGTATGTGCATAACAACCCTATGGTCCTAATGTCACAATTTCTAAATTAGAGTGCACTGGGTATATCCAGAAGAGAATGGGGTCCAGGTTGAGAAGATTATTGAAATAAAAGTAAAAAATAGTATTGGAAGATCGTAAGAACATAGGTGGTAAATGTCGCCTCACAAATGGTGAAATATATATATTACAGAATTATTATGACTTGGCCATAAGACTAAATGTAGGGAATTTAGAAAACATGAAAAAAGCTGTATGGCCTATCCTTTTCCATAAGCTTTCCACAAATGAAAATCCAATGCACGGTCTTTCCCCGAATGATCCCGACACTTGGTGCAAGTATAGGAGAAGTGCCAGATACGACCACAAACATTCTTTACCTACATCAGTAATGAATGAAATTAAAACCCATATTTAGAGTCATTTGTGAAGATACCTTGTTGAAGAAATGTTTTCATGGGAAAACCCAAAATTTAAATAAATGTGTGAATTCTGTCATTTGGAACCAATTATCGAAAAACGTATTTGTTCAGCTTACAACCCTCAAATTTGGTGTTCATGATGCTATTTTATGCTTCAATGATGGTGTAATTAGAAAACTGGATGTTTTGGAATTATTGGGCATAAAATCTATTGGAAATACTGCAAAATCCTTGGTGCAAATAGATAAAGAGAAAATCCGAATAGCAGATATTGCTAATTTAAAATGCACAAAAGAAGCCAGACAGAAAAGAAGAGCGACCGAGAGAAGAAGATCAGTATGATTCAGATGATGCTCAGTATGGTGCAGGAAAATATTAGTGGTAAGTAATTCTCATCAATAACTATACTAGAATTGCAATATTAAACTTTAAATGGATTTTTCTCAAAACTACATTTTTTTACGTTCAGGTACCATTATTTGGTAAACTAATGGGGTTAGAAGCATGAAATGTGGTGAATTTGTACTGAAGATGGTAAATTGAGAACCACCAAACAATCAGAAACTGTTTTATAATAATTGATGTACAAAAAAGTTAAATTTTGCCAGTGAAAGAATAATTTTTTTTCTTCAAAACCATAAGAGGTATTATGTTAATTTTACTTGTAAATTGAGATATATATTTTATACATATGAAGTAAAAATTTCTTTGTTTTATCACTTATAGTTATTTTGAAAAGTGTACCTATTCAAAGAGTAAAATAGCATTGGCAGAATAATGATAAAAATTGCCTTCCGTCTCCCGTTAAATGAGTGTTTCGCTTAGCATTACTAGCTTGTTTTCGAAATGAGTGGTCATACAGTGCACGATAGATGTGGATATGATATGAAAGCAGCTAGCACTGACTAACACGACGACTTTTTCTGTAACACACTGCTTTCTTACTACTGCCTGTTTCGAACATTTTGCTCATCATCAGATTGCTGCAAAAGCTTTATGCACAACTGCAATCCACGAAACACACCAAAGGATTCATAGTGCTGCTAAAAGTCGTAAGTATGAACTTTCACTACTGTTATTCTCCGGGAACTACTAAAAGCCAGTCACTTTGATGATTCCGCACCTCTGTCCGTATAAAAGAAACCCTCATAAGTTCACTTTGTTGTTTATCTGTTTGTCTGTCTGTACGATTGTTAAAAACCCGTTTTCTCAGAAACTATTTGGCGTATCAACTTAACATTCATGTCACGTACTAAGGTGTACAGTCCCTTGGCTGTGTAATAAATGTAAGCTTTTAACTCAACGCAATCAAAAGTTACGGGCATTTCTATCACATATTTTGATACTCGAAAACTCATTCATCAGAATCTATAGGGTACTTCGGATTAACCTAGAATCGCTCAATTTGACAGAAAGCAAGGTTCCTAGTACAATAAAAAAAATTCGCAAATTACATCACATGAAAAAACAATTTTTCTCATTTATTATCATATGTCTGTCTGTCCCTCCGTCTGTTAAGGCCACTTTTTCTGACGAGCGGGTACACGTAACGTATGAAGTTGAAACTAATGTCGTGTTATAAGATCTTCGGTCCTCTGGCGGTATCATAAAAGTTAGCTTTTAAATCAATTCAGTCAAAAGATGCGGTCGTTTATGTCGCATATTTTGTTAGACGAAATCTCATTCATTACAACCTATAGGATGCTCCCCGATGGTCTAGAATAGTGGAATGTGGTAAGAATTATGGTTCCGCTGTATAATCAAAGCATAAAATCCAGAAATTATTAATTTGTAACTAAACCACAGGAAAATAATTTGTAACTTGTTATCAGACTGTCTGTTAAGACCCCTTTTTCTCAGGAAAGAGTAGACGTATCAACCTGAAATTTATGTCGTATCCTGACATCTATTGTCCCATGGGGGTACAATAAACGTTAGCTTCTAATGTAGTCAGAAGATACTGCAGTTTACATCGCGTATTTCGAAACTCGAAAATTCACTCATCAAAACGTATGGATACTTCCCACTAACTTACAATCGTTAAATTTGACACCAAGCAATTTTACACAATAAAACCAAAGAAAACATCAGAATATTGTTAATTTGTAATTATATCAAACGAAAAAAATTATCATTTATTATCATGCCCTCTTTCAGTGTCTCCGACTGTTAAGGCTAGTTTTTCTCACGAACAGGAACATGTAATGTATCAAGATGAAACTTACGTTATGTATTAAGGTCTATAGTCCCTTGGCGGTATAACAAACGTTTAGTTCTAAGTCAATGCAGTAAAAATATGCGGCTGTTTACGTCATATATTTTGGTACTCGAAAATTCACTTATCGAAACCTATAGAGTACTTCCCGTTGTCCTACAATCATGAACTTCTACAGCAAGCAAAGTTCTAGAGTACAATAAAATAAAAATATTCGAAAAATCGTTAATTTGTAATTAAACACCCGGGAAAAAATTTTGGCATTTGCTTTTTCTCTGTTTCCCGTCCACCTTGTATGCCCCCCCTTTTTTTTTCTCAGGAACAGACACGCAAATTATGTTCAAATTTATGTCACATATTAAGATACCTTGTCACTGTAATAAATGTAAGCTTCTAGTTGAATTCACTCAAAAGATACGGCCGTTTATATCACACACAGTCCATTAAATTACGGTCTTGAAGGTGCAAAAAAAAAAAAAAAAAAATAATAATAATAATACAAATAAAAAAAAATTTAAAAAAATTATTTGCGCAGCTGCATTCCCGAAATTTAATGGATTATTCATTACGCCGCGAGAAGTTGAAAATGCACGTATATCACACAAGTTGATACTTGAGAAGTCACTCCTTAAAACTAATAGAAGTATTTCTCGTTGGTCTAGAATCATTGAATGTGGTAAGAATTAAGATTTTACTGTACAGCCAAAGCGAAAAAATGCGAAAATTATTAATTTCTTAATTAAATCGCACGAAAAAATTTGTCATTTCTTATTAGACTCTGTCTTGTCGTCCATTTGTTGATACTCCTTTTTTTTCCAGTTATATGTACACATATAAACTTGAAATTTATGTCATACATTAAGATCTATGGTCACTTCGCGGTATAATAAATGTTAGCTTCTAAGTCACTGCAGCCCATAGATACGATTATTTATGTCACATATTGTCACAATTGAAAACTCACAAATTGAAATCTATAGGTTACTTTGATATAGAATTATTAAATTTGGCAAGAAGTGACGTAGCACAGTACAAGTAAAAGAAGAAATCATAAATTTATAATTATACCACACGAAAAAAAATATTTCTTTTGTCGTTTCTTACCTGACGTTATTGTGGGAATAAAAACATTCTCAAAAGCCTTGGAATCCTTGGGACCGATATCTTGCCAGGATCAATGTCGTGCGGTAGCGTTCTCGCTTCCCACGCCCGAATTCCCGGGTCGATTCTCGGCGGGGTCAGGGATTCTCTCTCTACCTCGTGATGACTGGGTGTTGTGTGCTGTCCTTAGGTTAGTTAGGTTTAAGTAGTTCTAAGTTCTAGGGGACTGATGACCATAGATGTTAAGTCCCATAGTGCTCAGAGCCATTTGATCAATGTCGATAGCAGGCAAAAACTATCGATATCCTCGATTCCCGGAATGGATGAACTAAATGGCTCTGAGCACTATGGGACTTAACATCTATGGTCATCAGTCCCCTAGAACTTAGAACTACTTAAACGTAACTAACCTAAGGACATCACACACATCCATGCCCGAGGCAGGATTCGAACCTGCGGCCGTAGCAGTCGCGCGGTTCCTGACTGAGCGCCTTAACCGCGAGACCACCGCGGCCGGCAATGGATGAACTATCTGTGTAGTTAAATATATTTGCGCGGAACCCTCAGTATGTGAGTGCTACTCGCATCTGGTCGACTTTTGTATTTTCATTATGTATTTAAGCTTCAGATTACACAAATGGTGTTATTACTGGCCACGAAGTCTTTCGAGATGGACTTCTCGGATAAAGCGGTCAGGCGGAAGTGAAATCGTGGTCAGCCTCGAAGTGGTCTGCCTCTTTGTTTGATACCTGCAGAAAACAATTGGCCACTCAGTTCGGCCTTGGAGATTTTTTTTTCAAGAATGTTTCGACACACGTTCACAACCATGTATTTTTTGTGCGGCTAGTACATTGTGAAGTGGCTGGTGGAACAGCCATGGCTTCACCAGCGTCTCCAGCCTTTCATGCGGGATTTCGCAGAACGATCGTTCTACACTGCCCCCTCTGTCCATCGTGCTTCGTAAGACAAGCTGACGTTACGTTTCTCACCTGAACCGCACGGCTGACACGCGCTTCCCTCCGCGACTTACGCAGAATCGCCACTGAAGAGAGGGACAATTTGGATCTGGTCTGACTTGACGATCTCATCTATGGTATGCCACGACGCATTCAAGCCTGCATCCCGGCAAGTGGACGTTCCACCACGTTCCCAAGTTGCTCGGGAGTGCTGTCAAAGGCCTCCCAATCGGAAACAGTCTGGTAAGTCGTTATATAAATGTTTTATTTTTTGATCAGCTGATCTGGACACATTTCAAACGAATGTATACACATGCCTCACAGTCAGTTTTATTTTCTGTACCATGAATTTCGGAATAAAGGTCTGGCGCAGAACTTTAGTTGGTGCGTGGATGCATTTAAACAACATAAATTCGTTTTCACTTGTTGTTGAATAGCATGTTTCGTTGAGCTGGTATTAGATGTAAATTAGAGAACTTAAATAGCAGAATTTCAACAATTAGCACAGAATATACATTGCCCAGAACTAAGAGTTTCACGTGTATTACAAGAAACAGAACATATGCCGTTAACGCTATGATACGAATGAGTTGTTCAAACTTCAGATTTGTTATGGATGAAAGTTATTTGTCAAAATTTTTATTAACTAAATTACATTCATAATAAAACCAAGACGTGATATCCAATATACAATATTTTCTTTGCCTCCAATAAAAAACAGCCCAGCGTTCTTCCCAACAATACCTATTGCAGTTTCACATATACAATCAAAACTTTTGGTAACGTTTTTGAGGAACGGCGATCTTGTAAGCTATATAAAATCAGTGATAAAACAGTCTAGATCGCGATCGATATTTTAATTAAAATGACCGGTTTTGGCCTAGTCTTAGGCCATCCTCAGAACAGCACCATCAGCTGAAGTGGATGATGTGTAGAACAGTCAGTAACCTATGATTTTTCAACTGCGACTGAGAACTACTGACTACTGTACACATCATCCACTTCAGTTGATGGTGCTGTTCTGAAGATGGCTTCAGACTAGGCCGAAACCGGTCATTTTAATTAAAATATCCATCGCGATACAGACTGTGGTGTGCGTACTGTAAGACCTTCAGTACACACGCCATCAGATTGACTTGTCGCCCTAGCGAAGTAGGCGAGTGTCAGCGATATGTCTCGTGGTCTTATCGTGGCGTGTTTATCTTCTGCCGTTCGGTCAGACGATAGAAATGCCACTTGCACGCTTAGAGTAGCAGATTGACGGTGACCAACTTTAAACAGAACTTGATTAATTTTCACACACATTTATTAAAATAATAAAACTCATAGATATTACGTAACTTGATTCTGGATGCTGTTTACAATTGACAATCTGAAGTTCCTTTGGTCTTGGTACATTAATCTTATTCTCTCTTATCTCTGATACTTGACAAAGTGTCTATACATTTATATTCTTGGCTATGTACAGGAATATGGTAATATTATTAGCCGCAGACTGAAACTTGACTATAGACTGTTGCAGACAAATGCAGACTGACTAAACAGAGGTCTGTACACTCGTTATAATACCTCGCGCGTTCGGGTATCACTGCGCGAATGTGATCCGTGAGAAGAAAAGGCTCTATGTTAGCAGCAGTCTCATTGGCTGCGTTACATATTAATATGCAGATCAGCGGAAGCAGAATTTGGTCCGTCTCTATGGCAGCGCCATCTCGTAGTGCGGAGACGGACGAGCGCTGCGCCTGCACTGTTGTGCTTAGCGGGGCGCGCTCTAGTGGGAAAGTTGTGTACGCGCTGACTACGCGGAACTGTGTACACAACACAGACAGTTTTTTTTTTCTATTGATTTCATATATACCCTGATGGAAAAAAAAATCGCAACACCAAGAAGCAATTGTGCGACACAAAACTTGGTAGCAGTGTTTCTATATATCTGAAAGATGATTTTCAAATTTCACGACAATAGAGTAAGAGTGGAGCTGTAGTGCCACTATGAGGATACAAATCAGGTTTGTTTAAATACCGGTCGTGAGAGAGTGATACTACCATCCAAAACAAAGCTCACAACCGCCTAAGCCTCCTGAAACTCCTGTCCGGCCGGACGTGGGGTCTGCATCCTTCCACCATCCTTCACACCTACAAATCCATGATCCACCCCATCCTTTGTTATGCCAGCATCACTTGGATTTCCGCCCGTCCCCGGTTCTATAAAGCCCTCCAAATCCTCGAACGCCATGCACTCCGCCTCGCCTTCCGCATCCGCCTTCCGTCCCCCACGCACATCCTCTATGACCTCATCCCCTTCCCCCACCTTCTCCTTTTCCTTGAACACATCCGCACCCTATATATTGTCCGCCACCTTGATCCCCCTCACCCCCTGGTGTCTCCCTTCCTCACCACTCCCAACCAGTTGCTGCGCCTTTACCGTTGTGTCCCTCCCTCTCTCCATCCCTACACCCTGCATCTCCTTTCCCAACACAACTTCCACCGTCTACCACTCCCGGATGATGAGCTTCGCCCTGACATCTACCCTTCCTACCAACTCTAATCCCCTCTTCCTGCCTCCTCCTCAGGGCTCCCTCTCCTCACCCTCCCTTCTTCTGAGCGGATTTCCTCTCCTACTCCCCCACCATCTCTTGTGCCTTCTTTCAGTGTCTCTGCGCTCCCTCCTGCCCTGTCTTCCCTTTTCCTCTCCCGCCCCATGTGTCTCCTGCCTCTTCGTGAACCAACGGTTGCCCCTCCTCTCTTCATCCCGCCGCTTCCCCAGCTGCCCCATGCTCTCCCCTCCTTTTCCATCCTCTCTGACCTTTCCCTCGGCAGGTCCCACCTGGTAGTTTTATTCTTCGTCGTGTGTGCTCCAAGTGGGTTTTAAGTGTGTTGTTTCGGAGTGTTTTTAATACTGTGGCCAACTTTTAACCTGTGCATGCGCATCCAGTGTCTTCTCTGTGTTTTAAGAATCGCCAACTGCGTTTTTTTAACTTTCTGGTGACTTTTTTAACTGTGCCCAATGAACGTCTACATGTCAGTGTATTTTTACCTCCATTTTCTCCCCTTACTCTGTTTTATGTTCCCCTTTTTTACCTCCTTATGTATGTATTATTTTATTCTTGTCTTAGTTGTTATGTCACTCGGCTGAAGAGCGGCGGATTGTGCTGCTGACAGCCCTCCCCTGCCCATATGGGGCAGGGGAATGAAATCACAATAACGAAAAAAAAAAAAAAAAAAAAAAAGAGTGATACTTTAGAGACTGGCCTTGGTAAGGTGATAAAGTGAAGAAAGCCTTTAAATAGACAAAGGCCGCGCGGGATTAGCCTAGCGGTATGAGGCGCTGCGGTCATGGACTGTGCGGCTGGTCCCGGCGGAGGTTCGAGTCCTCCCTCGGGCATGGGTGTGTGTGTTTGTCCTTAGGATAATTTAGGTTGAGTAGTGTGTAAGCTTAGGGACTGATGACCTTAGCAGTTAAGTCCCATAAGATTTCACACAAAAAATGGCTCTAAGCACTACGGGACTTAACTTCTGAACACATTTGAACATTTGCCCTTCGTGCATACTTCTCAGTATGCCACGTGAGGAAAGGGCAATCTGAGTTTCACACGAATGATGCTTTCTAAAACCATGTTGATTCGTGGAGTATATTATATTCGAAGTGATAATGTGTTCAGGAAGTCTGCTGCAAACAGAAAAAATGTTTCAAATGGCTCTGAGCACTATGGGACTTAGCTTCTAAGGTCATCAGTCCCGTAGAACTTAGAACTACTTAAACCTAACTAACCTGAGGACATCACACACATCCATGCCCGAGGCAGGATTCGAACCTGCGACCGGAGCGGTCACGCGGTTCCAGACTGCAGCGCCTAGAACCGCACGGTCACGCCGGCCGGCGAGACAAAGATGCCATTAGGAACTCCTCATTGAGTGTGGAAGAGGTCGTGTAATAGTTCTTCGAGAAGCTGGATGTTCATTCCGTGATACTGCAGGAAGACTCAGCATTGTATCCACCGTACGTGACTGCTGGCAGAGGTGGTCACGGGAATGTACGATCGCACTGCATCTGCAGAAGCGATCTGAGCAGCAGTTGGCACCACAGTGACACAACGAACTGTTACAAATCGGTTACTTCAGTGACATCTCCGAGCCACACGCCCTGTAGAGTCCATCCCGCTGATCCCAACACCCCACCATTTGTGACTGGAGTGGTGTCAAGCGAGACCCCGTTGAACGACAGGGTGGTGGTCTGTTGTGTTTTCTGATGGAAGCTAGCTCTGCGTCGGTGCCAATAATGGCAGTGTGTTGCATGGAAGAGGGGGCAAATGAGGGCCTACAACCAACCTGTCTCCGAGCTAGACACGCCAGAAATACACCTGGAGTTATGGCCTGGAGTGAGATTTCATATGACAACAGGAGCACTCTCGTGGTTATCCCACGCACCCTGACTGCAAATATGTACGTCAGTATTGTCATTCGACCTATTATTCTGCCATTCATGATCATAATTCCAGGGGATGTTTTCCAACAGGATAACACTCACCTACATACCGCTGTTGCAGTCCGATGTGCTCTACAGAGTCTTCATGCTCCTTGGCCTCCTCGAGCACCAGATGTGTCTCCAATCGAGCACATACGGTACATATTCGGACGATAACTCCAGCGTCATCCTCAAACAGCACTAGCCATCCCTGTACTGACCGACGAAGTTCAACGCTCCTGGAACTCAGCCCCACAAACTGACATCCGGCACCTGTACAACAAATGCATGCACGTTCGCATGCTTGCATTCAACATTCTGGAGGTTACGCCTCTTATTAATGTACCACAATTTCACATTAGCAGTGGCTTATCTCGCCCTCACATAAACGTGCTACCTTGCAATGCTGTTGAATTAAATACCTTACCTAGACAAATGTATTCCCCAAATTCCATTATTCCACGTTAGTTATTTTCTGGTGTTCAGACTCTTTTTCGGTCAGTGTGTATTATCAAAACTAAGAAATTAGAAATTCACGTGTATTACAAGAAAGAGGACATGTGTTATTTACGTTAAGATACGAGTGATTTGCTCGACTTCTAATTTCTTAGTGATTAAAATTTTTCCGGGTATTATGCCGCATCATTGCTAAAAACTAACAACAATAATAAACAAACTTGCATTATTAATAGTTAACTTGCATTATTGTTGTTAGTTTTTAGCAATGACGCGGCATAATACCCAGAAGAATTTTAATCACTATGAAACCGGCCGCGGAAGCCAACGTTCTTAAAATTTCTTGTACATAAAATGATTTGTCGAAATTTTTTGCACCTAAACTACACACATAATAAAACGAAGACGTGAAATTTCTCTCCCTCGCGATGACTGGGTGTTGTGTGCTGTCCTTAGGTTGGTTAGGTTTAAGTAGCTCTAAGACGAAATGACTTCAGGAAAAATGTGAAGACATCGAAAAAGACATGTTTGTCGGAAGGACAGACTCAGCATACAGGAAAGTCAAAACAACCATTGGTGACATGAAAAGCAACGGTGGTAACATTAAGAGTGCAACGGGAATTCCACTGTTAAATACAGAGGAGAGAGCAGATAGGTGGAAAGAATACATTGAAAGCCTATTTGAGGGTGAAGATTTGTCTGATGTGATAGAAGAAGAAACAGGAGTCGATTTAGAAGAGATAGGGGATCCAGTATTAGAATCGCAATTTAAAAGAGCTTTGGAGGACTTACGGTCAAATAAGGCAGAATGCATAGATAACATTCCATCAGAATTTCAAAAATCATTGGGGGAAATGGCAACAAAACGACTATTCACGTTGGTGTATAGAATATATGAGTCTGGCGATATACCATCTGACTTTCGGAAAAGCATCATCCACACAATTCCGAAGACGGCAAGAGCTGACAAGTGCGAGAATTATCGCACAATCAGCTTAACAGCTCATGCATCGAAGCTGCTTACAAGAATAATATACAGAAGAATGGAAAAGAAAATTGAGAATGCGCTAGGTGACGATCAGTTTGGCTTTAGGAAAAGTAGAGGGACGAGAGAGGCAATTCTGGCGTTACGGCTAACAATGGAGGCAAGACTAAAGAAAAATCAGGACACTTTCATGGGATTTGTCGACCTGGAAAAAGCGTTCGACAATATAAAATGGTGCAAGCTGTTCGAGATTCTGAAAAAAGTAGGGGTAAACTATAGGGAGAGACGGGTCATATACAATATGTACAACAACCAAGAGGGAATAATAACAGTGGACGATCAAGAACGAAGTGCTCGTATTAAGAAGGGTGTAAGACAAGGCTGTAGCCTTTCGCCCCTACTCTTCAATCTGTACATCGAGGAAGCAATGATGGAAATAAAAGAAAGGTACAGGAGTGGAATTAAAGCACAAGGTGAAAGGATATCAATGATACGATTCGCTGATGACATTGCTATCCTGAGTGAAAGTGTAGAAGAATTAAATGATCTGCTGAACGGAATGGTCTAATGAGTACACAGTATGGTTTGAGAGTAAATCGGAGAAAGACGAAGGTAATGAGAAGTAGTAGAAATGAGAACAGCGAGAAACTTAACATCAGGACTGATGGTCACGAAGTCAATGAAGTTAAGGAATTTTGCTACCCAGGCAGTAAAATAACCAATGACGGACGGAGCAAAGAGGACATCAAAAGCAGACTCGCTATGGCAAAAAAGGCATTTCTGGCCAAGAGAAGTCTACTAATATCAAATACCGGCCTTAATTTGAGGAAGAAATTTCTGAGGATGTACGTCTGGAGTACAGCATTGTATGGTAGTGAAACATGGACTGTGGGAAAACCGGAACAAAAGAGAATCGAAGCATTTGAGATGTGGTGCTATAGACGAATGTTGAAAATTAGGTGGACTGATAAGGTAAGGAATGATGAGGTTCTACGCGGAATTGGAGAGGAAAGGAATATGTGGAAAACACTGATAAGGAGAAGGGACAGGATGATAGGACATCTGCTAAGACATGAGCGAATGACTTCCATGGTACTAGAGGGAGCTGTAGAGGGCAAAAACTGTAGAGGAAGACAGAGATTGGAATACGTCAAGCAAATAATTGAGGACGTAGGTTGCAAGTGCTACTCTGAGATGAAGAGGTTAGCACAGGAAAGGAATTTGTGGCGGGCCGCATCAAACCAGTCAGTAGACTGATGACAAAAAAAAAAAAAAGTTCTAGGGGACTGATGACCATAGATGTTAAGTCCCATAGTGCTCAGAGCCATTTGAACCATTTTTGAAGACGTGAAATGCAATACACATTATTTTCTTTGTCTTAAAAAAAAACAGAATGAAAGGGATAAAGCCCAACCAATATTTTCGTCTCATGGATAGATCTCGTTTGGAAGTCTATTTCAACAACAACAAATAAACACATACTTTCACTGCTACGTTGTGAAGATTTAACCTTGTCATCTATCGCAGAGTTAACATGCTGATAGTCGACCGTTGTTTCATGGCGTAGCGAATCTCTCACGAGCGGAATTAAGAAATTAATTCGCGTCAGTAATTAATTCTCCACGGCTTACACTTTCTGAAATTTTAATCTTCCATAAACTTGCTCGGTGGGCGAGGCCAACAATAACGTAGGTTTCTAGATCGCTCGCACACCTGTAACGCTGCAGGTAGTGTAGATCAATAGGATAAACAAAGTTGCACTCAATAACAATAGTTGTAGAGGAAGTTAAAATCAAATATGTATAAATATGTATGAATAAAATACGTATAAACTCAACAACAGTAGACTAGAGATCCATGTAGTGGTGAAGACCTGTAGTCTTAGAAATTAAGCTGCAGAAATATAAAATAATATGAAATTAGGACCCACTAATGTACATAGGTAGTGCGCTGATATGTATAATTATATTAATTAGAATAAAGAATTTTTTTTTTAAAATGGCATCCTTAGATAATACAGGCGTGTTGCGGGGTGCATGTAGCCAAGAGTTGGAGATCTCTTGGACGATGTCGACACGCGAGGAATTCATCACCTGTACCGCCCGTGATGGATGACGTTTGTGTCAACTCGCGTAATGCAGTAGAGTGCCTCAACAGCGTTTTGTTCGCCAGCTAAATGGTTCTCGTTGCCTGTAATCACGGTTTTACGTTAAGACTTGCGTTGCAGTACCTAGAGCTGATAACTGGCGGCTTTCACAAACAAAAGGTCGCCGAGTAACACAAGTCTAAATGCACGAGTAAACATTACAGCAAACGCGATTTTATCGAGCACGTCTCCCTGCCGTTTTACATACTGCGTGTCCCACAATTCATTTTAAACACTTGTACAGGTTATAGTAGACCCACACACGGCCATATTTAGACGAACAGGGGCTAAGTTTACTTTTCCATTCCGTAAGAAATTCATTGACAAATAAGTAGTACGAAACACATACTGGGGTTTTCGCACACAAAGTTCTCCTAACACAACGTAAGTTAACCCAACCCAGCGATTTTTACGCCTAGTGGAAGCAACTGCGATGACAACAGTCATGGAATAGTGACATGCACTTATGCATATGCAGTGGCGGAGCTGTCATTTACACTACTGGCCATTAAAGTTGCTACACCACGAAGATGTGCTACAGACCCGAAATTTAACCGACATGAAGAAGATGCTGTGTTATGCAAATGATTAGCTTTTCAGAGCATTCACACAAAGTTGGCGCCGGTGGCGACACCTACAACTTACTGACATGAGGAAAGTTCCCAACCGATTTCTCATACACAAACAGCAGTTGACCGGCGTTGCCTGGTGAAACGTTGTTGTGATGCCTCGTGTAAGGAGGAGAAATGCGTCGAGATCCAATGACTGTTACCAGACCATGGAATCGTTGGGTTCAGGAGGGTAATACGGAACGCCGTGCTGGATCCCAACGGCCTCGTATCACCAGCAGTCGAGATGACAGGCATCTTATTCGTATGGCTCTAACGGATCGTGCAGCCACGTCTCGATGCCTGAGTCAACAGATGGGGACGTTTGCAAGACAACAACCATCTGTACGAACAGTTCGACGACGTTTGCAGCAGCATGGACTATCAGCTCGGAGACCGTGACTGCGGTTACCCTTGACGCTGCATCACAGGCAGGAGCGCCTGTGATGGTGTACTCGACGACGAACCTGGGTGCACAAAATGTAAAACGTCATTTTTTCGGATGAATCCAGGTTCTGTTTACAGCACCATGATGGTCGCATCCGTGTTTGGCGACATCGAGGTGAACGCACATTGGAAGCGTGTATTCGTCATCGCCATACCGACGTATTACCCGGCGTGATGGTATGGGGTGCCACTGGTTACACGTCTCGGTCACCTCTTGTTCGCATTGACGTCAATTTGAACAGTGGACGCTACATTTTAGATGTGTTACGACCCGTGGCTCTACCCTTCATTCGATCCCGCGAAACCCTACGTTTAAGCAGGATAATGCACTACCACATGTTGCAGCTCCTGTACGGGCCTTTCTGGATACAGAAAATGTTCGACTGCTGCCCTGGCCAGCACATTCTCCAGATCTCTCACCAACTGAAAACGTCTGGTCAATGGTGGCCGAGAATTAGCTCATCACAATACGACAGTCACTACTCTTGATGAACTGTGGTATCGTGTTGAAGCTGCATGGGCAGCTGTACCTGTACACGCCATCCAAGCTCTGTTTGACTCAATGCCCAGGCGTATCTAGGCCGCTATTACGTCCAGAGGTGATTGTTCTGGGTACTGATTTCTCAGGATCTAGGCACCCAAATTGCGTGAAAATGTAATCACATGCCAGTTCTAGTATGTTTGTCCAGTGAATACCCATGTATCTTCTGCTTTTCTTCTTGGTGTAGCAATTTTAATGGCCAGTAGTGTATATTCAGGTGATTCATGTGAAAAGGCTTCCGACTTGATTATGGCCGCAAGACGGTAATTAACGGACTTTGAACGGGGAATGGTAGTTAGAGCTAGACGTACTGAAAATTCCATTTCCGAAATTGTTAGGCAATACAATATTCCGAGATGCACAGTGGCAATAGCGTGCCAATAATACCAAATTTCAGGCGTTATGTCCGTCCATGGACAACGCAGTGGCCACCGGCCTTCACTTAACGAGAAGACCACCGGCGTTTTGACAGAGTTGTCAGTGCTAACAGACAAGCAACTCCGCTCTAAATAACCGCAGAAGTCGATGTGGGACGTATGCTGAACGTATCAGATAGGACAGTGCGGCAAAATATGGCGTTAATGGGCTATGGCAGCGTATGACCGACGCGAGTGCCTTTGCTAGCAGCACGACATCGCCGCAGCGCTGCTGAGCTCGTGACCATATCGGTTGGACCCTGGAAAACCATAACCTGGTCAGATGGGCCGTGATTGCAGTTCGTAAAATCAATGGGGGAAGTGGCAACAAAACGACTATTCACGTTGGTGTGTAGAATATATGAGTCTGGCGACATACCATCTGACTTTCGGAAAAGCATCATCCACACAATTCCGAAGACGGCAAGAGCTGACAAGTGCGAGAATTATCGCACAATCAGCTTAACAGCTCATGCATCGAAGCTGCTTGCAAGAATAATATACAGAAGAATGGAAAAGAAAATTGAGAATGCGCTAGGTGACGATCAGTTTGGCTTTAGGAAAAGTAAAGGGACGAGAGAGGCAATTCTGACGTTACGGCTAATAATGGAAGCAAGGCTAAAGAAAAATCAAGACACTTTCATAGGATTTGTCGACCTGGAAAAAGCGTTCGACAATATAAAATGGTGCAAGCTGTTCGAGATTCTGAAAAAAGTAGGGGTAAGCTATAGGGAGAGACGGGTCATATACAATATGTACAACAACCAAGAGGGAATAATAAGAGTGGACGATCAAGAACGAAGTGCTCGTGCTAAGAAGGGTGTAAGACAAGGCTGTATCCTTTCTCCCCTACTCTTCAATCTGTACATCGAGGAAGCAATGATGGAAATAAAAGAAAGGTTCAGGAGTGGAATTAAAATACAAGGTGAAAGGATATCAATGATACGATTCGCTGATGACATTGCTATCCTAAGTGAAAGTGAAGAAGAATTCAATGATCTGATGAACGGAATGAACAGTCTAATGAGTACACAGTATGGTTTGAGAGTAAATCGGAGAAAGACGAAGGTACTGAGAAGTAGCAGAAATGAGAACAGCGAGAAACTTAACATCAGGAATGATGGCCACGAATTCGATGAACTTAAGGAATTCTGCTACCTAGGCAGTAAAATAACCAATAACGGACGGAGAAAGGAGGACATCAAAAGCATACTCGCTATGGCAAAAAAGGCATTTCTGGCCAAGAGAAGTCTACTAATATCAAATACCGGCCTTAATTTGAGGAAGAAATTTCTGAGGATGTACGTCTGGAGTACAGCATTGTATGGTAGTGAAACATGGACTGTGGGAAAACCGGAACAGAAGAGAATCGAAGCATTTGAGATATGGTGGTACAGACGAATGTTGAAAATTGGGTGAACTGATAAGGTAAGGAATGAGGAGGTTCCACGCAGAATCGGAGAGGAAAGGAATATGTGGAAAACACTGATAAGGAGAAGGGACAGGATGATAGGACATCTGCTAAGACATGAGGGAATGACTTCCATGGTACTAGAGGGAGCTGTAGAGGGCAAAAACTGTAGAGGAAGACAGAAATTGGAATACGTGAAGCAAATGATTGAGGCCGTAGGTTGCAAGTGCTACTTTGCGATGAAGAGGTTAGCACAGGAAAGGAATTCGTGGCGGGCCGCATCAAACCAGTCAGTAGACTGATGACACAAAAAAAAAGAGGCGACGGTACGAGTCGAGTGTGACGCAGACCGCACAAAGCAATGGCCCCTAGTTATCAACAAGACACTGTGCAAGCTAGTGATTGCTCCATAATGGTATGAGCTGTCTTTACATGGATTAGACTGGGTCCTCTGGTTCAAAATGGTTCAAATGGCTCTGAGCACTATGGGACTTAACATCTGAGGTCATCAGTCCCCTAGAACTTGGAACTACTGAAACCTAAGTAACCTAAGGACATCACACACATCCATGCGCGAGGCAGGATTCGAACCTTCGACCGTAGCGGTCGCGCGGTTCCAGACTGAAGCGCCTAGAACCGGCCGGCGGTCCTCTGGTGTAAGTGGACAGACGTTGATTAGAAATGGTTATGTTCGTCTACTTGCAGACTGTTTGCAGCCATTTCTGGTCCGCATGTCCCCAAACAACGATGTCATGTCACCGGGCCACAATTGTTCACAACTGGTTTGCAATATATATTCGGGACAACTGGAGAGTATGATTTGGCCACTCATATCGGCCGACATGAATCTCATCGAACATTTAGAGGACATAATGGAGAGGTCATCTGCTACACAAAATCCTGCACCCGCAACGCTTTCTCAGTTATGGACGGCTATTGAGGCAGTATGCCCTAATATATCTGCAGGCGACTTCTAACGACTTGTTGAGTCCATAGATGTAGAATTGCTGCACTACGCCGAGTGAAATGAGGTCAGACTCGATGTTACGAGATATCCCATGACTTGTGTTCACCTGAATATTCCTCAAGCTTCCGCTACACCATGATACTGACTTTTAGGGGAGTACATAAAATTAAAATTTAGGTCGTATGTTAGCCCGCCCGGTTAAGCGTGCGCTCTAACGCATGGGCCGACCTCTGTGACCGAGCGGTTCTAGGGGGTTCAGTAAAGAAACCCCGCTATTGCTGCGGTCGCAGGTTCCAATCCTGCCTCGGGCATGGATGTGTGTGATGTTCTTAGGTTAGTTAGGTTTAAGCAGTTCTAAGTCTAGGGGACTGATGACCTCAGATGCCAAGTCCCATAGTGCTTAGAACCATTTGAACCAACCAAAGCACGGCTATCCGGATTGGGAAGGAGCGCCTGGTCCACCGGCACGAATCCGCCCGGCGGACTTGTGTCGTGGTCCGGTGAGCTGGCCAGTCTGTGGATGGTTTTTAGGCGGTTTTCCTTCTGCCTCGGCGAATGCGGGCTCGTTCCCCTTATTCCGCCTCAGCTACACTATGTCGGCGATTACTGTGCAAACAAGTTCTCCACGTACGCGTACTCCACCATTACTCTACCACGCAAACGTAGGGGTTACACTCGTCTGGTGTGAGACGTTCCCTGGGGGGTCCACCGGGGGCCGAACAGCACAATAACCCTGAAAGAGTGGTTCGGTGTGGGGCGGCGGAGAGGTGAAGTGGACTGCGGTACTCGTCGTGGGGTTGTGGACCACTGCGGCTGCGGCGGGGACGGAGCCTCTCCGTCGCTCCTAGGCCCCCGATTGACATACAATACAATACAATAGATTGTACGTTAAAATTAATTTGCTTGTATCATAAAAGACCATAATTTTTGTACACACACACAAAGCTGATTACTCTTTCATTATTTACTCTGCTGGCCCTGGAATACCACAAATGTCCATTTAGGGATCGTCACTATTTAATACATATGTGCGTGATATACCAGATTGCACCAAGTCAATATTTCATTCACAGGCGGTCGGTATGCAATATAATGTGTACCTGTGTGATATATTGCCTGGCTGAGCCCATTTGAGGAGCTGGTTGACAGAGAAGTGACGGCTCCGATCATGAAAACTGATGACAACGGCTAGGAGACGGGTGTGCACACCACATGCCCCTCCATATCGGCATCCTGTGAAGGCTGTCGTCTAAGGAAGACACGGCGGTCCGTCGGTGCCTTAGGCTTTTCAAGGCCTGCTCGATTGGAGAGAGGTTTTGTGTGATACATCACATTGTACCAAGCAAATATAGCCGTATGCGCCTATGATATAGCGATCTACCATCTTTTCGATTGTAGGTGATGGTGGGCCGGCATTTCTTTTTCGTTAACACGAACACTCTTTTGGCTGCCTTTCTACGCGTTATATTTACATACTACAAAGCTGCATTGACATCCGACGATGTCTGTGGGTTCATTACTTTTTTGTCAGGCTTTTTTCTTAATAAACTCTGTATTTAACTATTAGCAGTTTGCTGATTTCGTCTACTTGTGCATTATCAGGCCACATCGTAGCAAAAACAGCTATTCTTACTACATTTTATGATGCAAGCAGCAGGATGGGAAAACAGTAATAGATGATGGTCTCAAAGTTACACAGCAGTTTAGCAGGTGCGGGCACAACTATCACATACGTGTAGTTCAGACGTTAAAAGGAAAAGTTGTGTAATACTTAAGAGGCTTTTCCCTCGAACCAGTAATTATACACTGGAGAGCCAAAGAAACTGGTACACCTTACTAATGTCGTGTAGGGCCCCTGCGAGCACGCAGAAGTGCCGCAACACGACGTGGCATCGACTCGACTAGTGTCTGTAGTACCTATCACTTGTCAGAGCGTATCTAGACGTATCAAGTGTCCAAATACAGACGCCCCACACCATTCCAGAGCCCCCACCAGCTTGAACAGTCCCCTGCTGACACATCCATCCGCTCGATACAATCTGAAAAGACACTCGTCCGACCACGCACCATGTTTCCAGTCATCAACAGCCCAATGTCGGCGCTGACGGGCCCAGGCGAGGCGTAAAGCTTTGTGTGGCGCAGTCATCAAGGGTACACGAGTGAGATTTCGGCTCCCAAGGCCCATATCGATGACGTTTTGTTGAATGGCTCGCACGCTGACACTTGTTGATGGCTTACCATTTAAATCTGCGGTAGGGTTCCACATCTGTCACGTTGAACGAATCTCTTCAGTCGTTGGTCCTGTTCTCGCAGGCTCTTTTTCCAGCCGCAGCGATGTCGGAGATTTGACGTTTTACCGGATTCCTGATATTCACGGTACACTCGTGAAATGGTTGTGCTGGAAAATCCCACTTCATAGCTACTTCGGAGATGCTGTGTCCAATCGCTCGTGCGTCGACTATAACACCACGTTCAAACTCACTTAAATCGATTTAACAACTGCCCCAGATACTTGTTGTCTTATACAGACGTTGCCGACCGCAGCGCGGGTATGGAGACAACCTCTCGAACCCATAGACCATGCATGTCAGCAGGGGACTGTTCAAGCAAGTGTAGGCTCTGTAATTGTCTGTGGCGTGGGCAGTTGGAGTGATATGGGACCCCTGATACGACTAGACACGAGTCTGACAGGTGACACCAACGTAAGCGTCCTGTCTGATCATCTTCATCCATTCACGTCCACTGTGCCTTCCGACGGGCTTGGGCAATTCCAGCAGGACAATGCGACACCCCACACGTCCAGAACTGCTACAGGAACACTCTTCTGAGTTTAAACGCTTCCGCTGGCCAGCAGACTTCCAAGACATGGAAATTATTGAGCAACATGCTGTTCAGAAGAGCTCTCCATTCCCTCGTACTCTTACGGATTTCTGGAAAGCCCTGCAGGATTCATGGTGTCAGCTCCCTGGAGCACTACTTGAGACATTAATCGAGTCCATGACACGTCGTGTTGTGGCACTTCTGAATGCTCGCGGGAGCCCTACACTGTGTTAGGTAGGTGTATGGGTTTCTTTAGCTCTTCAGCGCATAATGCTTCCTTTTTATCCGACTGTGGTGTGGAACTCTCAAAGTAAATCTTTTTGAGTACTTTCCAGAGAATAGCAGTAGTGGAAGTTCATACTTACGTTTTTAGTAGTCCACGTATCTTTTACGGTGTTCGTGGACTATAGTTGTGCACACAGAAAAAATGGAATGTGCGTATGGCATCGTTGGCCGGGAGGTCCCATCTGGGGAAGTTCGGCCGCCAGCTGCAAGTCTTATTTCATCCGACGCCACATTGGGCTACTTGCGCGCCGGTGATGAGGATGAAATGATGGTCAGGACAACACAACGCCCAGTCCCCGAGCGGAGAAAATCTCCAACCCGGCAGAGAATCGAACCCGGACCCGCTTGCATGGGAGGCGAATACGTTACCACCCAGCTAAGCAGGGCGGACAGTTCACGCAGATTTTTCAGCCATCTGACCCGAACAAAATGTTCGAGACTGTTAGCAGTAACAAACAGTACCTTGTATTAAAGAGAAATGTCGTCGTGTTAGTGACTGGCAGTTGTTTTCATATCATATTCACATCTATCGTGCACTATATTGACCATTCGCTGAAAAGCAGCTAGTAGTGCTAAAGTACTAATTTGAAACAAGATGATCTGGGCAGTCTTATCAGCAGTAGTGAAGATGAGACATTGACTGCTGGACCACAAATTATTTCGAGCGTCATTACGGGCACTTAGATGAACGGTTCGCACACTCCCCTTGGTAACTACATCTTCGCACCTATGAGATTGAATAATGTTTTGAACTATTGTAAGCTGGCGATTGTCGCCGTGTGTGTTAAATTTTAACTTGTATTTGAGTTTTGGTGTAATTGTATTTTGTTAACTCAGCTAATTTTATCTTGCCTACTGCTGCGATGTCAGAAATGTTAAAATCTAGCCTTGGGGTCCTTGTGAATTTTTATGTTGGTAACTGATGCAGCATTTTAGTGTAATGATTTATCTTTCACGTTTTGGGGAAATTTTATCTTGGCAAATCCTTGGGGTTAAATTGTGCGTGCCTATGATCTGTGGAAGTGTTGGGGGGGGGGGGGGGGGGGAATTGCTCTTTCTCGTTAGGCCTATAACTTATTGTTTTATTAAAAGCATTAAGGGATATTTGTTGAAAGTTTTTTTTTTAATTTTAACAACCATAAACTTAATCCTACCTGTGAAACCATATTTGTGGAGAGTTGTTATTTAAATTTCTTTGTCTTCCCAGCTTGCCCTTTGCTACTGTATTAAAAGTGTTTGTTGTTTTGATTAATCGCAGCTGCTTGCCTTAAAGAGCTAAAGCTGATTTTGAATAAAGCCACCCTGTTAAAAGAAAAATTTTGGTGCTACGATTTGTTTCCCGCTTGTTCCCCTTCCACGGTGAAAAGCAGCTCGTAGTGCTAAATGAAGTACTAATTTAAAACAACACTTGTGGCGGAGCCGATGCTGTTCTTCAAAATTACTTTTCGAATGCCGAAACCTACAAACCACATTCGAAGACAGCAGAGCACGAGGATATCAAAGAAGAGGTCTGTACAGAATAACTGCAGTGGATGTCAAATGTTCGTCGACGACGGTAGCTTTGCAGGTGTTTGTGTGACTACCTTGTGGCAGCTAAGGAAATGTGTCGGGAGCTCTGTCGCTTCTCCACGACCCACAGAGGCAGCCGAATAGCTTCCGCAGCCGGCGCTTTCGCGGTATGCCACCCGAGGTGTTTAAGAGCCCGGCCTGTCGGCTTTACGGGCCGCTCTGGGCTGTTTTACGACTCACCCGCGGAAATAAATCCCGCATACCATCCGGCTTAGACGTTTGTAGTACCGCGGGATTCTTCGCAAAGCCCACTGAACTCTTCGTTGAGCTACAGTGCAATCGACCGAGCTTCAATATGGCCGACAACTTATTGGCGTGGCTTCGTCTGTTTCATGCCCTGATCGTCAGCTCTCAATCACAGCTTCGAAAGATGACATAAAGCTGCATTTAAATTATCTGAGACTTGCTTAGAATAGTAGTTGTGTGACAACGATGCGGGAGACAGCCTTTCGCTCCTACATTTAATAGAGGGAAACGCTGCGTGAACCAAGCACGAGAGGGGAAAACCATTACTTTGGACGAGACAATCATTTCACCTGTAGCGTCTACATCTTCATTTACATAATTCCTGTTCCACTCGCACAAGAGCGAGGGAAAAACGAGTGTCTATATGCGTCCGTATGAGCCCTAATATCTGCTATCTTATCTTCGAGATCCCTAGGCGAAATATACACTAATGGCCATTAAAATTGCTACACCAAGAAGAAACGCAGATGATATACGGGTATTCATTGGACAAATATATTATACTAGAACTGACATGTGATTACATTTTCACGCAATTTGGGCGCATAGATCCTGAGAAATCAGTACCCAGAACAACTACCTCTGGCCGTAATAACGGCCTCGATACGCCTGGGCATTGAGTCAAACAGAGCTTGTGTTCAGGCACAGCTGCCCATGCAGCTTCAACACGATACCACAGTTCATCAAGAGTAGTGACTGGCGTATTGTGACGAGTCAGTTGCTCGACCACCATTGACCAGAGGTTTTCAATTGGTGAGAGATCTGGAGAATGTGCTGGCCAGGGCAGCAGCCGAACATTTTCTGTATCCAGAAAGGTCCGTACAGGACCTGCAACATGCGGTCGTGCATTATCCTGCTGAAATGTAGGGTTTCGCAGGGATCGAATGAAGGGTAGAGCTACGGGTCGTAATCTGAAATGTAACGTTCACTGTTAAAATTGCCGTCCATGCGAAAAGAGGGGACCGAGACGTGTAACCAATGACATCCTATACCATCACGCCGAGTGATACGCCAGTATGGCGATGACGAATACACGCTTCCAATGTGCGTTCACCGCGATGTCACCAAACACGGATGCGAGCATCCTGATGCTGTAAACATAACCTGGATTCATCCGAAAAATTGACGTTTTGCCATTCGTGCACCCAGATTCGTCGTTGAGTACACCATCGCAGGCGCTTCTGTCTGACAGCGTCAAGGGTAACCGAAGCCACGGTCTCCGAGCTGATAGTCCACGCTGCTGCAAACGTCGTCGAACTGTTCGTGTAGATGGTTGTTGTCTTGCAAACGTCCCCATCTGTTGACTCAGGGATCGATACGTGGTTGCACGATCCGTTACAGGCATGCGGATAAGATGCCTGTCATCTCGACTGCTAGTGGTACGAGGCCGTTGGGATCCAGCAGGGCGTTCCGTATTACCCTCTTGAACCCACCGATTCCATATTCTGCGAACAGTCACTGGATCCCGACCAACGCGAGCAGTAATGTCGCGATACGATAAACCGCATTCGCGGTAGGCTACAATCCGACCTTTATCAAAGTCGGAAACGTGATGGTACGCATTTCTCCTCCTTACACGACGCATCACAACAACGTTTCACCAGGAAACGCCGGTCAACTGTTTGTGTATGAGTAATGGGTTGGAAACTTTCCTGATGTCAGCACGTTGTAGGTGTCGCCACCGAATGCTCTGAAAAGCTAATCATTTGCATATCACAGCATTTTCATCCTGTCGGTTAAATGTCGCGTCTGTAACACGTCATCTTCGTGGTGTAGCAATTTTAATGGCCAGTAGCGTATGTTGGCAGTAGTAGGATGGTGCTGCAGTCAGCTTCAAATGCCAGTTCTCTAAACCTTCTCAACAGTCCACTATAACGGTGTAAGCTGATTAAATGAATTAAGGTTTGTGCCACAGCTGGGACTAGAACCCAGTTGGCCGTTGGCGGTACACCTCAGACTTATTCACGTCATTTTCGACAGGAGGCACTGGAAACTTGCTACCATCACGTGATGGAATCGGAAACAGAACAGATAGCGTGATAAGACTGATTCTTACTAGCACTTTCTTTCACCTACCCCTCTAATTCTCCAAAACTCTGCTCTGTTGGCAAAAATACGACCTGATATTTAGTAAACGTGACCACACATATAATATCACGTTCGTAGAAGCTAACTAAAGGAAGTCGGTGGGTACATGTGATATCATAGCTAGTGGAGAGAGAGAGAGAGAGAGAGAGAGAGAGAGAGAGAGAGAGAGAGAGAGAGAGAGAGTGAGTGGGGGGGGGGGGGGAGGTTAATTGAACATTAGTCAAAGGCAGATCTTACATGAAATTCATTCCCTTTATTGAAGAAAATGCTGTTTTTAACAACCCTGTGTACTTCGCATGCAAGTCAGTATATGTATTTGGTGCATTGTCAAGAAACTCCTCGTATTAAACACAACAGAGGAACTCGTTTGTACTTGTCACATGGTATTGGTATTCTTTTCTTCGGAATAAACAGTTGTATTATTGCAGACCAGTGGTATTGAACCCATCGATTACTATCGACTGGTCGATCACAATAGCTTTATGGATCGATCTTTCAAAACATTTGTCCGAAATCTGTGTACGTGAGCTGTTTCTCACGGCATTTGTAGGCGTCAAATCTGACATTCCGTCCCCATCTGCATTTCGCAAACCTTTAACGCTCGCGCCAAGCAAGTCTTTTCTCCTGCATGGTGCAGTACCGTTGTTGTGAAAAATGAGTGCAGCTAAACAATGGGAAACACACAAATTTCATGACGTGTAAAGATAGGTGTATACGTTTGGTACGTAACGCTACTTTCGCCATACGTAAAAAGGGATATACTCAACGCCATTTTAGAACAATTCACAGAGACTTCGGATCGGAATCAGCTGTTGGTAGTAGATCGAGCAGGAAGAAAAAATCTAATCATAAAAGTGAATTACAATCACGTAAGATGTTTTTTGTAAGGGTTGCACAGTTGTTAAGGAGTGCTTCCGGGCAGCTATCGAGTCCTTGCTTTCGATTTCTTTTTTTTTATGGGACTTAACTTCTGGGGTCATCAGTCCCCAAGAACTTAGAACTACTTAAACCTAACTAACCTAAGGACATTACACACATCCATGCCCGAGGCAGGATTCGAACCTGCGACCGTAGCGGTCGCGCGGTTCCAGACTGTAGCGCCTAGAACCGCTCGGCCACCCCGGCCGGCTTTTCGGTAATTAAAAACAAGTCGGAGTTAATATCAGACTTCAGAATCACATATGTCAACACATACTATAACAAGAAAAGTGGAAATAATGGCGGAAAATATAATAGGTCAGCTGACAACAGATTTCGAGTCCTGCTTGTGTGCCTAATTGCAGTTAGGTGAATCGCCAGATGGAGTCGATTCAACTCAGGTTACGATTTTTGTAGGATCGATATTTTCGGATTTCAGTGCAAAAGAAGACTTGATTACAAATTTGAAAAGAAAGACACTACACGAGGAGAAGATTTTTACAGTGCAATTTCTGAATGTATTTTGCCAGTTCGGAAACCTGCGTCTGTCACTACTGACGGAGCGTCTTGTATGGTAGGCAGACACAAAGGAGTTGTTACTTTGTGTGATAGCGTCGAATCTCTCCCACCTTTCTTTAAATACCATTGTATCGTGCATCAGCAAGTTCTTTGGGATATATATTGACAACGGCACGTGTTATTATAGTGACAAAAATTGTGAGCTCGCTCACAATCACTACAAAGAAGAAAGTGTAGATTGCTTATAGAAGAACTGGATAGTCAGTGTGGACACTCGCTATTGCACACCGAAGTTCGATGGCTGAGCAGAGGTCTGGTGCTAAACAGATTTAGAGAACTTCTACCAAACATAAAAATCTTTTGTTTCTGAAAGAGAGGAATATTACTCGCAACTGTATGATTTAAGAGACCTGGTGGCTGATATGGCAGTTAAAAGAATGAGTTAAACAAAACCACGGTAATTCATATGTCTTCTGTAAATTGTTTTATGCAAAAACGTGATTTTCGGATAGCACAATTGAAGAAATTAAATGTGAAACACTTTCCTCAAATAAAGCCAGAGTTTGAAGAAACGATTTTCGTAGCTCAACCTTTCCAAAAAGTGAATGTGGAAGATATTTCAAGGAAAGTCACCACTCTTCTCTTGTAGTGAGCCTGAACTTGAAGAGGAAATAATTCGATTTGAAAACGACGTTTCCTTAAAGTCAGAAAGCAACGACGATAAATTTTCGAAATTACTGGATGTAAAAACCTACCCTATCATTCTAGAAGTAGCATCGTATGCTTTATCGTTTTTTGGATATACTGATCTATGTGTAGCAGCGTTTTCCAATGACGAAAATAGTGAAATTTAAGTGTAGGAATAAACTGGCTGATCTTGATCCCTCACAGTGTGTAAAGTTGGCTCTTACTAACTATTTACCAGGTTATAATAAACTTGTCAGTGTTATGCAAAGCCATTTCTCTCACTAAACATTTTCAACATTTATGATTGCGTATATTCGAATTTTTTTTCACAAGTGTAATATTTTGAAAATTAAGCATTGGGCCTATAACTTTCGAAGCACAGAAAATTACCTTTTATGTATTTTATGTAATTAAAATGATTAATTTAGGCTATGGTGTTGTTTTGTGCTCAAACCTTTATGAATTTGTAAGTCAGTAGATCTCTAAGTGCGCTAAATTGCATAGGCCTACAGTAGATCTTAAGGCTAAAAAGATTAAGCTCCCCTCCTGTAAACAATTGCTGTGAACATAACAGGAAGTAAAATTTTTTTAAAATGACGTAATATTTGGCACTGACTGTGCTATTTATTATAGTATCTACTATTGTAATTTCGACCTAAAATGTACAGTGGTACTGTTGCTGAAAGCACAGCCGTAGCCAACATAAATAAAAATAATGGAAATGATGTTTTCAGCATCTGTACCACATGAAAATGACAAAGTCGGAACGCTAATATTGGATGTTGTAACACCTAGTACAGTCTGTGGCGAATATTGCTCAGCAAATACAACTGAGGGAAGAAAAAACGTTATTGATAAAATACAATGATCTAAGAGTAATAGCCTATTACGCAATCCTTTGAGTTACATACCGGATAAACGTGAAGGAAGATTTAGATAATGAAACAAGAAGCGTGGATACAAGTTTTCGGAAACACCAAAGCAGACACAGTTACTTTTCACAGGTGAGTATCACAAAGTCACGTGACTCCCTGCAGACTATGTATGTTCACGACAAAAACATCAAATTGCGCATATTTGTGTTCTCTCCATAGATATTCCTAGTACATGGGATTATCAAGTGCTGTGTCACAGGAACTATTTGATTCCTCTTATCTCTGGGTTTATTGTATTAAGTTCTTTGGTGCCGCTGACATTGAAGTTACGAAATCTGTGAGACGTAAGTCACACTCGACAATGCTGCGAAGAAACTTTTGACACCAACACCGTCGAGCAAAATTCCTATCAACGTGAATAATTAATTTATATTATTGTACTGTAAGTAAAAATATATATCCATTTAAGAAACTCCTATCTACTGATTAGAAATGAGACTGAAAAGCTGTTGAAATTTCAATCTTCGGAATGATCTCATGGTGTGATTTTCTTGCCAGCTTTTACCATCCGTCGGTGATTCACGATGTGTTATCGACGTAGTTTTCAAACAGCTAATTATGTATCTAAAAAAATGGTAGATGAATAATAAGAAAAAACAGCTAATTATGTGTCATAAAAAAGGTAGATGAATATTAAGAAAACTGTGGTTAAGTATCTCGGTGCACATTCCTTTATCACTAGCTGCTGAAGCCAAATACTCAGTTGCAGGGTTCAGTCAACCAATAAGGGCGTACCTCAAAGCAAGTTACATGTTAAGAAAGCTCTTCGTAGGATTACATTGTTAAAAATTTGCTAGTAGTACGTGATGCAATCGAAAACATAAAAGATGGATCAGACTAATCCTTACTAAATTGAGAGTTAGCGATGTCTTCCGCCTCCCTCTGTAATTCACCCAACTGTCGCAGATATTTACATTAAAAGTATACAATGTGAATGGTTTCAGTTTTGAGTTGTTCCTTTAGCACTGCGTAAATAACATGGCCAAGAAGTGAGAGACATCAAACAATAGTAATTTATATTACATAATTATAATCATTTATGTATAAAAAATTTAAAATACGCCCTTTACGTATCTTTTTTACAATCAGAGTGCAGATGTTGCCAGTTTGCCAATAACACCGAGAAACGGGTCATACGCAGCTGTATAAGAATCCTTAATTTACACAAACAGTGGTCTAGTTCCCTGATGTGTCTTTAAGAAAAGAATGCTAGTAGAACAGGAAACACGTGTTAGTTTCTACAACTCTTTCAAGCTGAAATTTCAAAATGTTTCCTATCGTACTTTGCGCTTCATGTGTGCGGTCTATGTTATCCTGATATCGCCTAGGCTGGGAAGTGTTTCGTGGGAGCATCTTCCGGCGTGACTAATATCTCAGTATTGTAGGGCAAAATGACTGAAATTAACAGAGTAGTACATAAAGCTGGATTATATACACAGTGAGAACGAACTAAGACGTTGCTACTAGTGAATCCCACGAGTTTGATACTTTTTTTTATGCTGGTTATAAAATTAGAAAGTATTAACACATGCTTTCAGAGAATTAGATGATGATTAACTTGCGCAGTCGGTGTTCCGGTTTATGACAATATTCTCGTATCTGGGAACCGACAAGCGTGAAAAAGTGCTGAGTCGTTGGGTGTAAAGCAGAAGTTTCAGAAATTCACTGGTTAATCCCAGCTTACTTCAGTGATTTTGATTTCACAACGTATTTATGCCACAAAGCATAAATACGTCGCGAAATCAAGATCACTGAAATAAGCTGGGATTAACCAGTGAATTTCAGGAATGAGTGAAATCGAAAACGAATTATCATTGCTTCGACAAGAGCCTAAAGAGACCAAAGGTTGAAGGCAAAAGTTATATGATTTCATTTCGATGTTTTATTTTTAAGAGAGAAACGAAAACGAAAGTAACTACGAATAAGTTGTCATGAATCACGCAAAAAGCGCTGTCAATGAAAGATGAGCGAATACAGATCTTAGAAGCTACGTAAGGTGTTAGTGCCTAGGGCCTACACTGAAACAACAAATCTGAGCAAAGAAATCGCAGCACATGTCCGTAGAAAGTTAGTTTGCTCTAAATTAAGAAATAAAAAAATAGAAAGATTAGGATACGAGAATACACATCAATCATTTCCGCAAAAATGCACCATCTTTAGTTTCAGCAAGGGATAGCCTGATCTATAGGTACATTCCTAGGCGAGCTGTCAATTTTGTTTATTGTTGCTGCTGTTGAAGAGTTATCGGCTTGGAGATTTTTCTTCCTCATTACATAGTTACTTCGTTTCTGTACATTGAACTTCTGATGTTTCCTGAACTCGTTTTCTACCATTAAAGAGAAGTTCTCTTGCGATAAGGTTTGTTTTCTTTTGGACTACCTGTGGGGTACTGTGTGCCGTTGTTGTCTGCCATTTCTGGTGCCTTAGTGAAGATTAGTAGCTGTTCGTTTGTCAGCACCTTGAGCTTTTCTGTTAGCTCAGTATTCCTTAACTTTCCTGCTGCACTCTAATTTCCGTGCTCTGACAATTTCCAGGTCTCATTGTGCTTTTCTGTAAGGGTTGTTAGTAAGAGTCTGGATTCAATAGCTCAATGGTAGGCACCATTATTAGTTATTAGATTTTGCCTAATAAACAAATGGTAGCTTGCATAAGGCAAAATATCTTTCCAGTTATTCTCATCGAACAGGAAAGGAAATAAGAGCATCGACATCCAAAAGATGATTAGTTTTACTATAGTAAAACGAAAATTAGTCCACTAACAGTCATGAAAATATGATAGGAAACCGAGATGCGTTTTTAGTACTTAATACACTGAGATCAAACTTACATGTTGGCCTGGAACTTATAGCAACGCGTTAGTACATAGCACTCGTAACAGAATAAGCAAACGGTTTAGATACTTCTTTTTGCAGGCGTAGAACACAACAATATGGTGAGTCTTTGGTTGTCTGGGCCGAGATCAACAAACACAGAGCTCTTCACACAGTAAAGAAAGCACATGGAACATTTTATTTAAAACGCTGAAATACAGTAATACCTTTGCAAAGCAGAAGAGACGGCTTCGAAGTACATTCTAACTTATGATAGATGAAGTCAGTAAGTGACACTAAACAGAATCAAATGTGAAACTCTGGCTTAAACGTAATTAGTTATCGTATATGTGAAACGTATTGAAAAAAATTTCTTCCAGCGTACTATTCAATTTGTGATTCCGATTTAGTGTAATACGGAGTGTAGCATTCATCATCGTCGCTGTAAAAGTGAATAAAATTATTAACAGTCAATAAAAATGTTTCCACGTCATATGCTGCTGTATTTCGACAGTAAGGAATTGATATTTTGGACATAATCAAGAGTAAACTGTTGTTCCAAAGAAGCGCTAACAGTCGTCAAAACAAAACTGATAAGGAACGATGACATTATTCAAAGAAACTTTTTTTACTTCCGACGCTGCCGAAAGAATGTGCTTTATTCATGTAGTTTCCTTCTTCGTCAGCTGTTTATGCTGATTGCAGAACGCATATTGGAACACAATTAAAAAGTTGCTAAATCTTTTGGAAGATTTAGGCCTATGATTAAAAATGCAGAATGCTACATTGGTGGTTGTTTAAAAATATATAATGATGGTTTTCTACCTGTTTATTAAATCTTTTAAATCTGCCGTAAATTTATTTCCTAACTGTGAACTATAAACTTAACTGCAGAGCACATAAACAGTGAAAGCAGATCACTGTTGCTTTGCATATAAACCGAACACAGATTACTTGAGACATTTTTTAATTGGTCATTTTCTCCTAACAAAGTTAGAAATATTATGCGGATGTGCCTGTTCATTACACTGAACATAATTCCGTTGATTTCTGAGAGACAGATTTATTCTATGATAAATAGCAATACGAACTTCTTATTGGTAGTATTTCCAAAAAGTGTTTCGATGTTTTCGGGTTTTGTTAGTTTCCTTACGCAGTGAGCTTGTACCTATACGTAATCGCAACAGAAAAAGCACAGCTTTATGCTCTAATTCATAAAGTTATTTTACGTGATGCTGAGTAGTTCAAGGAATAGTATGACCAGTTATGAAGTTGTTGTATAGATAGCACAACAATTACTAGAAAAAGAAAAACTGCATGAGAAACAATTTTTGCATTAGAAGGGCAACAAACGTTATTTAAGCAGGTTCTGAAATTTTGTACCAAAAAGAGCCCAAAAAAACAGTGAAGGAGGAGGAATGTCTGTGAAAAGCTAAACAGGCAACCATTAATTCTTCGTCGTGTAGTGAGTTAGTAATTGACGAATTCAAATTAGAAAGTTAATTTTCTCTGTCTCTTCGTGTTTCTGCGTGTCTGTGTGCACGCATGTGTCTTGAAACACTTTGGTTGTAGCTCATCTTTAATTTCGCGACTGCATCCACAGTGTTATTCAACACCGTGTTTTGGTCACTTTAACATTAAAACTGAAGTCAAATGGAACACCATGCCAGGATTAAAAAACACTTCTATTACAATGCTAAATGTCATTGCCCGTAAAACTGCCGTTTGGAGTTTGTCAACTTTAGTTAGCTAGGAGGAAGAGGAACAATTCAGTAACAATCCTTGCAGCACAGAAAATATAACATTCTTTACTGAATGACACCGTATACTTTCAATAACACACCGATGGCACAAATAATTTAATTTCGATGTTCCTCCGCATGCTTTTCAGCAGAGAGGTTGTCTTGTCACAAGTTGGCGAACTGACACCTTCGCAAACAAGTACCAAGAAACTTAATCAGCTAGGCACACAAAAAACTGTAACAAATTTCGAGAATCTTTGTCAGATGTTAAACTATACGGGTGGCCGAAGATCGAAGACGATACAAAGATTTAACAAGTTAAAAAACTTCTGTGATAGCATACACTTCCCTAAGAGTACAAAATAGCATCTCAGTTTCAGCTATACACTTTTGAAACGTTTTGGAGCACCTTGTGTGGTATTAGGTGAGTGAGATATGTGAGTCTCCATTGTCGCTACAACGCTTTGTGGACTACTGACAGCCGGCCGTGGTGGCCGAGCGGTTCTAGGCGCTTCAGTCCGGAACCGCACGATTGCTACGGTGGCAGAGTCGAATCCTGCCTCGGGCATGGATGTGTGTGATGTCCTTAGGTTAGTTAGGCTTAAGTACTTCTAAGTTCTAGGGGACTGATGGCTCAAATGGCTCTGAGCACTATGGGACTCAACTGCTGTGGTCATTAGTCCCCTAGAACTTAGAACTACTTAAACCTAACCACACACCCATACCCGAGGCAGGATTCGAACCTGCGACCGCAGCAGCAGCGCGGCTCCGAACTGGAGCGCCTAGAACCGCACGGCCACCGCGGCCGGCCAGGGGACTGATGACCTCAGATGTTAAGTCCCATAGTGCTCAGAGCCATTTGAACTATTGACAAAGGGCTCACAGCTCTTTCATTCTCTAGGAAAATTTGCACGTGCAGGAAAAACGATGAAGGTGCGTCCATTTCATGACCTTTACAATGTGCAATACTTTTTCGTGGAAGATGGGGTTTCACTGTATTACTTGCTGAAGTGTTGCTTATGATCCTGGAAAACCGTCAGAGGTCAAAGAGACTTTGCTGAGAACGTTATCTTAGAAACTGAATATTTAGAAATTATAGATTGGGTCACTGATGCGAAGTGATGGGTTAATTTGTAGCACCAGTGACTAATCAAGCATAAGGGTCGCTATTTTCTACACTTCTAAACTTTTCTCTTATGTGATATGTGTTAAAGCCCACTCATTCTGCATACTAGTACGATTAGCACGAATAACTTATCGTCTTCTACAACAGATATTTCCTTCCTCCCCTTTTTGTAGTTTTCATTACTTTATCCGTTCAAATTACAGATTACACTTTCTTAATAATATTTAACACTAAGGAAGAAAAAACTCTGTTGACATATTTCAAGGCTATGTAAGTGATGACTGACAGAGGTGAGTGTGTAATTTTATTCACGCAATTACCACTAGAGATTATCGCAACGAAGCATAAATTTGAGCAGCATACAGTGTTTGTAGGAAAATTTGTTTTGTAAATTCTCCAATTCAACGGTATATTGATAATTTTTACTTATGGACCGTCTGACAGCAACTGAATAAAACACAATTTTAGTGCCATACGCGTTTCGCCTTTATTTTCTGCAAGGCATCATCAGTGGCCTGGAATATGTACATATGATAGCTATTTTATTTACATTTTTGTCACTGTGCCTATAGGTCGGCAACAGAAACCAAAACATTGCATTAAAACAAGCGTTCAGTGCATAGTGTTATGGAATGTGGAAAAAACCGCAAATTGGCGTTCATAAGAAGAAGAACAACACCAAAAATGCAACAGGAGCGTAATATGTAAGAAATTGTCCACGCAACCTGTAAGTACAGTTCAAAACATTACTACTTAATAGGAAATAGCAACCACCAGAACTGTTTATAACCTATAGGCACAGTGACAAAAATGTAAATAAAATAGCTAACATATGTACATATTCCAGGCCACTGATGATGCCTTGCAGAAAATAAAGGCGAAACGCGTATGGCACTAAAACTGTGTTTTGTTCAGTTGCTGTCAGACGGTCCATAAGTAAAAATTATCAATATACCGTAATATTACACGCAACTGAGGAAGACAGGACTACAAAATTTGAAGATGTCTCCAATTCGAGTTCCATATTCCTTAACCTATACAGGATGTTTATAAATAAATGGCGTGGGTTCCAAAATTAATAGCAATTAGGTTTATTGCTTTATATGGGCAAACTTTTCACCATAAGCGGCTGGGACTATTGAAACTTTTGAGGCATTAATCACAATTCTTCAATATTTGTACACTTCGTCACACGACACACATCTACACGGTAATCAAATTCTTCTCGCACTCGGTGTAGCTTGTCCTCCATGATAGTCTGCAACGCATGCGTTTCCCGATCACGCGCTTCCTCGAGAGGCACGGGGACTGACCGTACATAAAATCGGTCGTTCACAAACTCCCACAGACAGAAATCGCAGTGAGTGTACAATCGTGGTATCACGAAAACTCCGAGGAGCTGCCTGCACCAAGCAAAAAGATCTTAAGATGGTTTGTAGATAAGCCGAAACTGGTTCAAATGGCTCTGAGCACTATGGGACTTAACTTCTGAGGTCATCAGTCCCCTAGACTTGGAACTACTTAAACCTAACTAGCCTAAGGACATCACACACATCCATGCCCGAGGCAGGATTCGAACCTGCTACCGTAGCGATCGCTCGGTTCCAGACTGAAGCGCCTAGAACCGCTCGGCCACACCGGCCGGTCTGTGGGACTTGGAGAGGGGGGTGTTGTACCTTGAGTCCGTCACATAGTAAAGAACTTCTTCCAATCCATATGTGTCATACAGCAAACCAGGGCTTAACAGAATTGGTTAAAAAGAGTCTTACAAGGGAGCCTCCCCATCGCACCCGCCTCAGATTTAGTTATAAGTTGGCACAGTGGATAGGCCTTGAAAAACTGAACACAGATCAATCGAGAAAACAGGAAGAAGTTGTGTGGAACTATGAAAAAAATAAGCAAAATATACAAACTGAGTAGTCCATGTGCTACATAAACAGCATCTGGGTTAATGTGAGTTCAGTAGCGCCGTGGTCTCGTGGTTAGCGTGAGCAGCTGCGGAATGAGAGATCCTTGGGTCAAGTCTACCCTGGAGTGAAAACTTTAAATTTTTATTTTCAGTTTATGTGACAAACTCATGTTTTCATCACTTTTTTGGGAGTGATTATCACATCCACAAGAAAAACTAAATCGGGCAAGATAGAAGAACCTTTTTACCCATTCGCCAAGTGTTCAAGTTAGGTGGGTCGACAATATATTCCTGTCATGTGACGCACATGCCGTCACCAGTGTCGTATAGAACATATCAGACGTGTTTTCCTGTGGAGGAATCGGTTGACTTATGACCTTGCGATCAAATGTTTTCGGTTCCCATTGGAGAGGCACGTCCTTTCGTCTACTAATCGCACGGTTTTGCGGTGCGGTCGCAAAACACAGACACTAAACTTATTACAGTGAGCAGAGGCGTCAATGAACGAACGGACAGATCATAGCTATGCGAAAATAAAGAAAGTAAACTTTTCACTCGAGGGAAGACTTGAAACAAAGACTTCTCGTTCCGCAGCTGCTAACGCTAACCACGGGACCACGGCGCTCCTGAGCTCCCAGTATCCTTGATGTTGTCTATCGTGCCCATGGACTACTCAGTTTGTATATTTTGCTTATTTTTTTCATAGTTCCACACAACTTCTTCCTGTTTTCTCGATTGATCTGTGTTCAGTTTTTCAAGGCCTATCCACTGTGCCAACTTATAACTAAATCTCAGGGAGGTGCGATGGGGAGGTTCCCTTGTTAATTGCAAATTTAGTTTTTTATTTTTCAACTACGCGTTTTGCCTTATTTAGGCATCTTCAGGTTATCTTAAATTTGGTACTTCTTAGAAGGATCCTTTAGTCAGTGAAGCCAAAGGGCATCGACGAATATATCAGGCCAACATCGCCTTCGTTAAAGTCAGTAAAAACTTTTCTAGATGGACGCAAGTAACACCAAGACCTGCATAATGCGTTCCCGTTCACAGGAGCGATTAACAAAAATGGCTCTGAGCACTATGCGACTTAACTTCTGAGGTCATCAGTCGCCTAGAACTTAGAACTAATTTAACCTAACTAATCTAAGGACATCACACACATCCATGCCCGAGGCAGGATTCGATCCTGCCACCGTAGCGGTCGCTCGGCTCCAGACTGTAGCGCCTAGAACCGCACGGCCACTCCGGCCGGCGAGCGATTAACAGTTTAACGAAGGCGATGTTGGCCTGATATATTCGACGATGCCCTTTGGCTTCACTGACTAAAGGATCCTTCTAAGAAATACCAAATTAAGATAAACTGAAGATGTCTAAATAAGGCGAAACGCGTAGTTGAAAAATAAAAAAAACTAAAATTGCAACCAAGACTGTTTTTAACCGATGTAGTAAAGAACTGTCAAAACTGAACTGTCAAAACGTCTTACAAAAACGTATTTTTATGTTTAGTAACAGGGAGAGCTATTATCCTTTCCGAGACATGACAGAAAGACTTTACTATACATGCAACACAGTCGTCACTTCCAACTAGACATAATTACGAGCGCAAATGTAAACGTCAAACAGCCGAAATTTATGTGCAGATTGTCTTACTAATGTTATTTCACAGGTCACTCGATAATGGGAATAAACGGAAAAAGGTCTGTCGTCTAAAATATTAAGAAACCTCTTGCCTTACTGCAGCTGTTTTGCAGCATTCATTTCCATCTTGTCAACTAGCTTCATGTAATCATCTATGTCACACCTTTCCAATGCCTTCGACGAAAGTATGTGATTACATTTAAAAAATGCTAGCTTCACTATCTCCGTCGGCGTAAGAGGTAAGACGATTAAATACGGAACAGAGTAACGGACTTTTCCGTGTCCTGTAATCTGCCGAAAACTTGCTTTCGATACCTTGAAATATTCACGAAATAAAATGGATGTCACGTCTCAGCTCATCCTGTGGGGAGAGAGATGGCAGATTTTTGAGAGCGGATGATCTGGACGTGTGTCCATCAGAGACAGTAAATTTGTAAGACTGGATGCCATGAACTGATATATATATATATATATATATATATATATATATATATATATATATATATATATATATATCCAGAATGAGATTTTCACTCTGCAGCGGAGTGTGCGCTGATATGAAACTTCCTGGCAGATTAAAACTGTGTGCCGGACCGAGACTCGAACTCGGGACCTATGCCTCTCGCGGGCAAGTGCTCTACCAACTGAGCTACCCAAGCACGACTCACGGCCCGTCCTCATAGCTTTACTTCTGCCAGTACCTCGTCTCCTACCTTCCAAACTTTACAGAAGCTCTCCTGCGAACCTTGCAGAACTAGCACTCCCGAAAGAAAGGATGCTGCGGAGACATGGCTTAGACACAGCCTAGGGGATGTTCCCAGAATGAGATTTTCACTCTGCAGCGGAGTGTGCGCTGATATGAAACTTCCTGGCAGATTAAAACTGTGTGCCGGACCGAGACTTTAATCTTTTTTTAATCTGCCAGGAAGTTTCTTTTGATATATATATATATATATATATATATATATATATATATATATATATATATGACTTTAGAACACTATTAAGGTAAATACATTGTTTTTTCTTTATGAAAATCTTTCATTTGCTAACTATGCCTATCAGTAGTTAGTGACTTCAGTAGTTAGAATCTTTTATTTAGCTGGCGGTATTGGCGCTCGCCGTATTGCAGTAGTTTGAGTAACGAAGATTTTAGTGAGGCAAGTGATTCATGAAAGGTATAGGTTATTGTTAGTCAGGGCCATTCTTTTGTAGGGATTTTTGAAAGTCAGTTTAGGTTGCGCTAAATATATTGTGCGTCAGTTTAAGCACAGTCATTTATAATTTTTCTAAGGGGACGTTTCAGGACCACTATGTATTAATTGTAAGCTTGGAGACGCCATTTTCGTAAAAATCCCACATACGTTGAGTTTAGAGGTGTCAGGGTCGTAGAACATCCGAATATTGTAAAGTAAAAATAAAAAACCTGGCGGTCCTGGCTGTTCGCGCGGACGGGAGAGAATGTTTGCCCATATGGCTTTACCCACCATTGGACACAACGATTCCACTTTTATTTTCCTCTCTTTCTCTCTCTCTCTCTGTGTTTTCAGCGGCGAACAGCGCGGCACTTCAATTTGCATTTGATTTCCGCGAACGCAGTCGGTCGACCTGGCCGAGTCCGCGTTATTACTACGGCGGCGGGCAATAGCGGAGACCCCCTGCACACATTGACGGGGCTGTCAATGTGTTTACCGAGCGGGTTCGACACAACAGCAAACAGCTGAAACTCGCCGCCGATGATCACTGCTGTGTGTTGTGCGGGGGTGGGAGGATGGGGGGCGGGGTTGCGAAAGAGGTGGCAGTGACGCAAGGCGGAAGGGGCGTGTGTGCAGAGCGCTTACCTGTTGATCGGTAAACAACTGCGAAATTATAGCAAAAAAAAAAAAAAAGGTAAACTGGCAGCGTACGAGCGACCAGCAGCAGAGTAATTACGGCTGTTAGTTTAACTGGTTCTCCTCCGAGGGATCCTATCTCAAGAGAGCTGTACAGAGCCTATATACAACAAAATACAAATAATAGTGGTGAACAGCTGACATAATTAGGCTGAAATAAGTCAAGGAACTAGACAAGGGTGTCCCCTTTCATCCACTCTTTTTAATATATTGCGTGTTTCGGGAAGATTGTACCTGTTTCGAACGCATAAATTTTTACGCTATAGGACATATAATTTATCTTCTTTAGGGCCAGCAGCATAATATGTCTGATAACGATATGATTATTAGAATAGGTGCACCAAATAGCTGCTTATGGTAAGTAATCTTTATACACGACAGGCTGTTTCGGTCTTTATCGCTATTGGCAACTACCTGCGATAACAATTTTGGTGAGAATATGTGTAAATGCGAATGTCATTTATATTAAAGTGGCTATATTGTACTCACGTCTAGGCTGATGTGACGTCCATATTACATCGTTAGTGAACTGTCTTACAACTGTCACTGTTTTAATAAGATGGTAAATGATGTCAGTACGTTGAAGATAAAATGTTAATTGCGGAGTGACAGTAATTTGACACTTCCACTCTTACGACGCTATATGTCTACAAAGATTATGCAGAAGAACAGCGATATTATTAACTAAAATCTGTTACGACTGTCTTTGGCTTTTACATATGTTGCTTCCGATTTATCCATTGTCGTGTTCTAAAAGCTCAATAAAGTTTTTGATGTAGTATTTGTGTCTAAATTCTACATCTTCGTTTAATGTTTCTTGTGAGCGTTTCCTCTTGTATATATATAGCTCTAATTCTTCAACAACGTCCATTGCAAAACCTATCGTATTCTGTGCAGAATCTTGAGTGTATTTTCGATCGTATCACCAGTGTGATTTTGATTTTTCAGGTGTAGAAAGAAGGGCGACTGATTATTTTCGCTCTCTCGAGTCGTGCGTGCAATATAGCCGTTTTAAAAAAAATGACATTCACATTTGTACGTGTTCTCAACGAGGCTGTAATTGCAGGTACTTGACAATGGCGATAAAGAGTCCATTGTGAATAAAGTTTATTTATTAGAAGCAGTCATTTGGTACATTTATTCTAAGGCAAATGGAAATGCCGTGTGGCTAGGGCCTCCCATCGGGTAGACCGTTCGCCTGGTGCAAGTCTTACGAGTTGACGCCACTTCGGCGACTTGCGTGTCGATGGGGATGAAATGATGATGGTAAGGACAACACAACACCCAGCCCCTGAGTGGAGAAAATCTCCGACCCAGCCGGGAATCGAACCCGCGCGTTTAGGCATGACATTCCGTCATGCTGACCGCTCAGCTACCTGGGGCGGGCATCTGTTCTAATAATTATAAGACATACAACTGTGAAACTTGGGACACATATTTATGAATCTCAGATGTTCAGTACGTTCTCCACCAGCGACACGAACAATATCATATCGATACTGAAATTCCTGCCTTACCCTGGTAAGCATGTCCACAGTCACTGATGCTAAGGAAGTACGAACCCGATTCTTCAACCAGAGTAATTGAATGATGGTCGTAAAACTGATAATATACATAGCGTAAAGGAGAGGAATTGAAAATGAAACAAAAATATTTGCACAAGAACTATATACTAAAATGACAATACAAAAGTATCGTCTTACCAAAGAGATCAGGGCGTTAAAAGTACGTAATTGACAAAAACGGTATTTACATCATGTAAATGTGTAAATTACGAAGTTTTAACGACATAATGCCTTTGGAAAGACCATTCCTTTTTCATTTAGTCATTTTAGTGGATGTAGTTGATGAACATCAACAAAAGCAAAACAAGGATAATGGAATGTAGTCGAATTAAGTTGGGTGATGCTGAGGGAATTAGATTAGGAAATGAGGCACTTAAAGTAGTAAATGATTTTTGCTATTTGAGGAGCAAAATAACTGATGATGGTCGAAGTAGTGAGGATATATAATGTAGACTGGCAATGGCAAGGAAAGCGTTTCTGAAGAAGACGAATTTGTTAGCATCGAGTATAGATTTAAGTGTCAGGAAGTCGTTTCTGAAAGTATTTGTATGGAGTGTAGCCACGTAGGGAAGTGAAACATGAACGGTAAATAGTTTGAAAAAAAAAGAGAATAGAAGCTATCGAAATGTGGTGCTACAGAAGAATGCTGAAGATTAGATGGGGAGATCACATAACTAATGAGGAGGTAGTGAATAGAACTTGGGAGAAGAGGAGTTTGTGGCACAACTTGACAAGAAGAAGGGGCGGTTGGTAGGACATGTTCTGAGGCTCCAAGGGATCACAAATTTAGCATTGGAGGGCAGCGTGGAGGGTAAAAATCGTAGAGGGAGACCAAGAGATGAATACACTAAGCAGATTCAGAAGGATGTAGGTTGCAGTAAGTACTGGGAGATCAAGAAGCTTGCACAGGATAGAGTAGCATGGAGAGCTGCATCAAACCAGTCTCAGGACTGAAGACCACAACAACAACAACACATTTTAGTGGATAGCCCTTATGGAGATGTTGTTCCCTTAGTTTCACTGCCTATTCCCTATATTAATATATAACTTCAGTTTTATGACCATAGTTCAGTTACGCAGGCCGCAAATGGTGGACAGCTATTTTTAACTGTGTCAAGTATGGATGTTGTCGTTTTAAGAAATATTTTAACGGTGTATGAGGCCGCAATGGCACCAACATTATTCACGAATATTTTATGGTATGTATTCTGTAATTAATTCGTGTATATATACTCTTGAAGTCTGCCACAATATTAAGAGTAGTTCTGTAAGCTGTAGTATGTTGCTAATATGAGAAAAATCTGCTTTCTATCTTAGACCTGAAGATGGCTACACTGTTAGCCGAAGCTTGTAATCCATCCAAATGAAGAAGATTTCAAGTGTGGTCTTGACTTCATGGGCTATCAGTCACTGACATGAAAAAAAAAGTCTAAAAATTAAATGACCGGGTGTGCCCCAAGGAATCGTCACGGGAGCACAAATGTTCCCAGTATATTGACAGGCAACATCAACAGAATACTACAATTGTTCCCTCGCAGTGTTGTTGTGCACCAAAAAGTATCGTTGCTGCACGACTGTAAGGAAATGAGAAAGACTTGGACAAAATTATCATTTGGTGTCGTCAGCAGCAGTCCTCTTTAAATGTGGGTAGTTGAAGAGGTCGGCGAAAGAAAGTGCTAACCATTAATTTAGTGAGAATTAATCTGACCACGTCATCTGTCGTGCCTTTGGCTTCGCTACATGGTGGCAACAAGTAGTTCCATTTGAACTGCTGGAAAGCACATTGTCGGCTATGTAAACTGTTTTGCTTCGGCATATTTAAAGACATCTGATATGAACAATGAGAAACATAGTTAATGCATGTAAAACATGATACGTGACTTGTTTTATTCACACAAGTTGATGGTTGCGCGATAAAACCGAGAAGCGGCAGATATCTCTCAATGGCGACTGTGACGGGATGCGTGTACGTAAACACTGAAGTGCCTAGAGCGTGGCTACTGGTAGTAGTAACATGTGCGGATTCGTACCGGAGAAACGCTTTTCAGGGACGATCTGCACGAATCTGAGGATGATGTTGATAACTAAACCTTAGAAAGAGCTGCTGGATATGTGCCTGAATGCAAATACGCTTGAAAAAACGTTGCTAATCATGTAAATGTGAATAATTATTTAAGTAAGTAAACAATGTTAAGCGGCTGTGTTTTTTACCACAGTTTAATTGAATTAACACGATGGGGTGATGGCAGAAATGTTAAGGATCACCCTTCATATCATGGAAGTAGGCTGTTTAGGTTTTTATATTGGTAACGCCACGTAGCGCTCTGTATGAAAATACTGGCTGTGCTGTGTGCAGTCTGTGGCTGGTTTGCATTGTTGTTTGCTATTGTAGTGTTGGGCAGCTGGATGTTAACAGCGCTGCCTCGGGCATGGATGCGTGTGATGTCCTTAGGTTAATTAGGTTTAAGTAGTTCTAAGTTCTAAGGGACTGATGACCACAGATGTTAAGTCCCATAGTGCTCAGAGCCATTTGAACCATTTTTTGTTAACAGCGCGTAGAGTTGCGCAGTTGGAGGTGAGCCGCCAGCAGTGGTGGATATGGGGAGAGAGATGGCGGAATTTTGAGAGCGGACGATCTGGACGTGTGTCCATCAGAAAGAGTAAATTTGTAATACTGGAAATCATGGACTGATATATATATATATATATATATATATATATATATATATATATATATATATATAATGACATTTGAACACTATTAAGGTAAATACATTGTTTGTTCTCTATCAAAATCTTTCATTTGCTGACTATGCCTGTCAGTAGTTAGTGTCTTCAGTATTTAGAATCTTTTATTTAGCTGGCAGTATTGGCGCTCGCTGTATTGCAGTAGTTCGAATAACGAAGATTTTTGTGAGGTAAGTGATTCATGAAAGGTATAGGTTAATGTTAGTCAGGGCCATTCTTTTGTAGGGATTATTGAAGGTCAGATTGAGTTGCGCTAAAAATATTGGCTGTCAGTTTAGTGTTGATCAGAATAGGTAAAGAGCGTAATGTCTGAGTACGTTCAGTTCTGCTCAGCTGTTTGAAAATCAAGTAATGTAAGAGGTTTATCAGCACAGTAATTCGTTAATTTTTCTATGGGGACGTTTCAATCAGAAATTGCTTTATGAAGTTGTTATACTCCATTGTTTCAAAAACTGATACTGAAAATCTTAGCATCAGAGCTTTTAAATTAGTATTTTTAAAAGTTTTCGCAGTAATGCTTTGTCAATTCGCCAAGCTAGTAAACGGTCCTAAGTCAATGGTAACTCATGTTAAGTACACTCAGTTTGCAAGTAAATAGTGTTGAGTAACGTTGACGTATTTTTAAAAATAAAATATAATTTACGACTTTAAAAGTACAGCATGTCTAAGAGTGAATACATGGATTTTAAAGCTTTGTAGCGTTTATTACATTCGAATTGCAATTATATATAAAACATCAAATGAAAGACAAACTCGAACAGTTTTATTACAAGTGTTCTAGGTGAGCACCATTTGTCACACATCGAGTCGAAAGGTGAGTTCTCACACATTCTCTGCGCTTTAATATAAGAAACGCCAGTTACTGTTGCTTCACTAAGAAAAAAAGGCCAGAACGCTTTCCGTCGGTATGTGACACAAAAAACTTTCAATTTAGGGGAGTCTCGTTGCAACTGTGCCATCTGGTGGGGATTTTTCACTTAGGTGAAATGTCGGTTCATCACTGATGATGACACGATTCAGAAAATAGTCATCGTTATGCAGCAACCTTTCGTTTGCAAAGCTGAACTAATTTCTTGGTACTAGACGTGAAAGATTCTCTAACTCATTCAACACATTCTTCTGTCATTGCTGGTCGTTCCCCATTCTTCCCTTTCAATGCATGTGCACGAGCAAAATCGTTTGAGTTGCTCTTTCAGGTGATGGATTGTTAATCTAAATGTAATAAGTAGTGCATAGCCTTAAAACCAGTATATTTAAAAACACCTGTATGTCCATATTCTGGAAATATTTGTAAACAATGACGTATCTCAATGAAAAAACACGATGGAGGTACTGTAGCTGAAATAACTTATTTACGAGATTTTATTCAGTTCCTCAAAACAACAATCCTCTACCTAACCGTTGTTTACAGCCGTTGTCTTGATTTGTTTCCTTGTTTTTGCATGAAAAAAGTCGCATGCAACAGTGTCCATGTGGCAGTGGCGTCGAAATCTAATAGTCAAGCAAAGGGATGGACGTTACGAGAGCATGCTAAAGACAACAGTGACTCATTTCGGGATGACTGTGACGCAGATCCTTGTTACGCACCAGGCAGTACATCGGATGTTGAAAATATATTAAGCGTGGCAATATTATACTGCCACCAGTGCAGCCCCAAAAGACTTACCCATTACATTCGATTAAAACTGTCTTTCGTTAAAATTGTGGAGAGTTCTTTAATCTTAGCAGTATATAAAAATGTAATATATATCAATGAACACCCGCAAGTTTCTTACAGTCACTGATTTGTTTTACACTGTAATAACAGAAAAAAAATTTATAGACATAATTGAGGGTTAGCACTGTTTTGACCCTAACGTTAAACGTTGTGGTTCATTGCTATTTTTAATCCTGTTTCATTTCTCTACAAACGTTTCTATGTTCTTCTAGGAAGCAGCGCAAAGTAAATCCAGCATCCAGCGAAAAAGAAGTAGGAAGCAGGTGACGATGGTAATGAAGGTCAAAGGTCAAGTAAAGTGCTTTATTAATGTTGTGTTTTACACATGCTGAATTTTAGTTTATTTATGAGAGAAGTTTTATTCAGCAGTATTCTGTTTTCTAATGCAAAAGAAAATGATGGCGGGAGTTCTGATTCAGTAATAGACGAAACATGACGTAGGTACTTTGTGAATATCACTGAAATATTTTTTCTTTATTGTGTTTAGGATTTCCAGTATACCAGCCTCTGCTATAAATAGTGGAAGTTACGTATTTTCTCTCAGAACTTTTCCAGATACGTTTTGATAGAGACATTACTTGCACACAGTAGTAAGTACAACGTTACATGTAAACAATTTTCTAGGACTTACTGACAACTTTTTACGCATATGACAGCCTACATGGAAAATAAATGGTGTAAGAGTTCGTAGGAAAACTTACAAGTGCTTCCATTGTGATTTACGATTTACAGATTTAACCAAATGTATAGCTTATAATAAGAAAAAATCTGTGCCCACGTGAGTTATCACTTTCTTCAGACGAACCATTCAGTTGTATGATAATGACTATAACAAACAGAAAGAATCAGAGCGCATCAAAGGGTGAAAGTATTTAGGGGTAATACTAACAAGTGATAAGAAACGGGATGATCAGGTAAAATCAATATTAGGTGCGGAAAATGGATTACTTTATTGGAAGAATTCTATGGAACTATAGTCGATCTACAAAGGAAATAAAGTACTTGATGAAAAAGACCACTTGAACTGTACAATAACTATATATATGTGATCCAGTTAGTTTCATGGCGTTAGAGCCACATCGTCAGGGATACAAGGGTAAAACATATGAAGATCCTGCTTCGGTTAAAATTTAGTTGAACTATACACGAAAGTACGTAGAAGAGTTATTACTCACATTTATGTCATAACGTAGTTCAAGCGATAAACAGTAGATGACGCACTATTCTATCTCAAATGTGACAAAAATTCGAAGATTGGTAATTCAGGTTAAAATACGGTAAGATGTGGGGGGGGGACACATCCCGATGTAGAAAATCTAGAATAAGGATAAAGCGGTGAGTCATGTGGATGTCAATGTATAAGCAACATTGTAAGCAGCATTTGAACTAGACTTGCCCTTCGTTACTTAGGGCTCTGCCTTATGAGACTTATTTTAACGAAATAATCACGGTTTCTTTGCCTTTTTTCACAAATGCTACTGTGGTTACTGCACAACCTAGGTTTGGTGCTATAAGCCCCTCTTCAAGTACATTTCTGTAATGTAGTTGAAAACGGTCTTCTAACCCGAAACCTAGGTTTTGCGGTAACCATAATAAAATTTGTAAAAGAAGTAAAAAACTGTGTTTGTTTAGTTAATTTACAATTTTTAACCAAGAACCCACAGTTGATTTAGTTAAGAGATTTATTTTACATTACCAGGTGAACGTGTGTTTTATCACCCACACATTTACTTTCACATCCATCTGTTTTTGCGCTTTATCCTTGTCCTTCAGGATGCCTGAAGATAGCAGCGTAGTCGCTTTGCCGAAATATTGCGCCCGTCGGACACATGTGAACAATTTCGTCATGAATTACGCCGGGAGAAACTGAAGAATCACGTTTCTGTCCCCTTTAGCGCACGTACAGAACCGGACAGAAAATCGATAATGTTGGTACGATATAACCCTGAGCCACGGTCTGTGCGGTGGCTTGGGGAGTTTACAGGTTTAGAATACACTACAACTCCTTACCACTATTTATACCGTACCACGTCAGACATTGATTATTCATGAAACTGAAATGCATGATAATGTCAGATGGTTAAAGGCAGCAACTGACTGGGTCCAGAGTGGGCAGTAATTATCGTATGACAGCGAAACTTGGAACGTATTCTAATGCATTAATACTGGCCGATTTACGCTGGAGAAAAATTAGTTCCAATTTTGGCCACCAGACGCAAATCTGGCGCTGCGAATGCAAGAAAGACACACAGAAATATTTCCGTATGTGACGCATTAGAAACGGGACGTGGACAGAGAAGGTCAAACATGTGAGAAAGGCAATAAAATTGGAATTAATTTTTTTCCTACCTGAAGCGGTTCCGCAGTAACGAATTAGCATACCTACTAAGTTCCGATGCCAGACGATAATTACAGCCCACATTGCACCAGCGTAAGTTGCTGGGCTTTAATTTAATTACCATCCGATATGTAGCAACCATAAGCTGAAATCTGGTCTTTCAATCATTTTGTGGAGACTGTGGACCTCTTTCCCAGGAATTTAAAGGGCCATAATTCGCAAACAGCTGCGTTCTAGGTGCTGCACGAGTTACGTCTACACTGATAATCGGCGATTCAGATCAGTGTGTGGCAGCGGGTTCTTTTGATAAGACAGCGTGTCTTATCTTACGTAAGGGGACGAAGAGCAGTCGTCTTTTCTATAATGCTTTCCAGCTAACATTCTGCAGCATTTCTATTTCAGTCTCTCAGCAGAAAAATAGTGTGAGACTGCTCATCCCGTGCTTCTCAGTTCACATCTAATATCACACGTCTCCTTTTGAATTTGATGACATACCACTCACCCAGCACCAATTATTATAAATGTGGCACATCTGATGATAAAAAAATGGTGTAAGTGCATACGGAGCACACAGCAGCTGATAACGGATCATAAAAAGCGCTTCGTACAGTAACTGGCAACTAATACGCTCCATTACAAGACAAACTCAATGGCGTTCTTAGGAAATGTAAGTATCTACGGTGGATTATTACATTTGGGGCAAATAATAAAATACAGAGAAAGACCTGTTCAACTATTTCTGTGGAACTATACACAGAATGTTGGGAAACCAAGTCCACAGAAATACTCTACAGATGTTCCAAAAAGTTATGTCAATACCTCCAACGCTCTATGGATTAGAAAAGTGAACCATTATGAAAAAAGACGAAAAGAGATTAGAGGCAAGTGAAATGAATTTCTTCATATACGTGGCTGGATATACCTCGTTGGATAAAAAGTTAAATGAGGACGTTCGAGCTGAATTGAATATGCAAAACATAAATGGCACAACAAAAACATCAGTTAGGGTGGAAAGAACGCATAAACTGTACGCGAGATTTAAGAATTATAAAGCAAGAGACATAAGATCTTTAGGAAGCCCAATGAAGAGATGGCTTGACTACTTTTAAAGGAGACAGAACGGACCAAAAACGCCCAACCCCTGATACAGATGGTGGCGAGAAGAAAAATATGCGCATTAGAAATACACGAGTTTTATGCTGTAGCTATATTGCTACATTTTCTACTCTTACGATGTTATCCGAAATATGAAGATTTTACAATACGTGGGTATGGCACCATCTCCTGACAGTCTGTGGTTTGATACAGGATCTCAATGCGGGAATGAACAGTCAAGCATAACTGCTTCCTACCGTCTATCAAAATACGAGGATATTAGGGAAACTAGTGGGAAGTTTTTTTTCAGTTTACTTAGTGTTTTGTATAAATTCACTTGTTGCCCACGATACCGCTTGCACGATAAGAATTAGTGATTTAACTCGGTTTCAGATGCCGAGTCGCGCGGACAAATTGGGAAGTCAGTAACGCCTATCATGTGAACATGACGTCTCTGTTATAGAGACACGTTATTACCACTGACATTAGATTTGGCCTGCCGCACGTTCAATCCGTGACCCACCATCTCCCGGGAGGAACAGAATGCTGAATTTAGCAGTGCCGCTTTCTGTGGCGTTGTGTTTTATATCAGTCTTCTAATCTCTCGCTTTACGTTCACGGATGCAACCGGATGCACTGAGCGGTAATTTAGTACAAGTCCTTTGTAAGGAAATCATTTTGTAAAAAAGAAAAAAAGAAAAGAAAACCTTTTTTTCTTCAGTGTGCTACTATAAATCTAAATTTTTGATTTGCTTAATCTTCAGCGGATCTCATGTGATCGGCAAATACCAAATTTTCTATAGCGCGAATGCCAGATATTTGTACGACATGCCTCTCCCGCGTCGTTCATTAATAGCGAAGTGGAAGACTACTTTTCGTGAAGTTCACAGCTTTGCATTCCTCATCGTTGAAGTCCTTACTGTCAGTTTTTGCATCAGTTGGTATTTTGTCGAGATCTAACTAGATAGTACGTAATTTTTATCTGGCAATAGTTCCTCTATTTACGTCATGTATCTACGGCATTAACTGCAAAATGCAGAGACTGCAGCTAACACTCGTACTATTTGCTAAGTCATTAGCTTATAATACAAACAATAGTGCTCCTATTACACTTCCGTAGGCACAGCTGAAATTAATTCATTGTCTGTGGTTATGACTATTCATCTAGAACAACGTGTTGCGTTCAGCGTATCAACAAACTGACTAGTCACTCGCAACCTATGCTTCACTTTCCACACGTACGTATTACTTATTTACTTTTTTTACTTTGAGAGGTCTCTGTGTGGTACTGAATCAAAAGATTTTAGAAAGTATTGCAGCACCGAACATTTAGCGCGTATGCTCTCAAGCGCAATAAGAGCGAGCTTTGAGTATTCTGAAAGGTAGTATGTGCAAACAAGTGGTCCTTAAAATTGCACACTTACAATGACAGATGGTTTTTCTTCCAAGAACTCACTAACGCTATAGATGTAACAACTGAAGTCTCATGGCTAGACAAAACATTTTTAAAGAAATTATTTGGGCCACCTTTAATTTTTCATTGAGCATGTTATGCCCTGTCTATAAACTACTGGAACTTGTCTTATATTGTATGGCCTTTGCTCGATTCAAGGAAGATCTGTTGTCTATATGCCACTAAACGATGTTCGTAATTACGGGTAGCCAGAAACATTTAATGCAAAGACTGCTAAACGTGAAGCAGTTCGCTTGAATGCATAGCGCACATCAAAAAGTAAATATTAAATAGTGACTGACGCATGAATGTATTTTTAATTCACTTGGAGTTAAAGTCCCCGATTCTGCATTATCAATATGGGTAAAGAAGAAGATTACATATTTTGGGAGGTAAATATTCCCGAACCTCTATCCTATTCATGCAAAATTCAATCGAGGTGCGTCATACGATCCTGTCAATGCTTTTACGAAAAAAAATCCATGTAAAAATCTGAGTTGCTGTCATGACATTCCAATCAAATGTGTAAAAACATCCTTGAGAAAATTATATTGTTTTCATTTTGTGCCCATCAGCTACTAAACACAACATAAATACGCTTCTTTTATTTTAATGAATCCATAGTAATTTCAGATTGCGAACAGAGGCAACGAAAGATAATTCATTACATATTTGACAAACATATCACTCAGCCCTCCGCAAATATTGATTTATTCAATATTCGCGAGTTTCAGAGGCAGGGTTCAAAGTAAAAGGGTATAATCTACAGCGAATTTTAAACGCTTGCTTCGGAGTTTACCAAACGTTATTCATTCACTGCGCTTCATTTTCTCAACGACAGCGAAAGCAAAATAAGAAAATATTTTAGTTTGTGAAATCCTGAAGATGGTGGTGTACCTTCAGAACATATATCTATTTTACTGAGCTAGCATTTTCAAATCACTTCTCGGCTTGTTACTTGGATTACGTTCATCATTAGTTCCTGATATGTAAGCATTCTCAGGCAGTTCAGACAAGGAGTTCTAGAAGAGCTCAGTACTGATTAAGGTTAACCTCAAATCACTATTCAGCTGGCGTTTCCATAACTGTGAGATTATCAGAATGCTTACACTGCGTGCTTGAAACTTTTTTTCGATTGGACAGTTTTTTAAATTATAAATGCTTTGAAATTAACACTCACGATTTCGAAATATTCAAACCTATTGAAGTTAATACATGAAGGTAGAACTTAAGGTATGATTGAATAACGCCTCATTAATTGTTATGCCTTAAATTGGAAGGGCAAATGAGGCTAAAGAGCAACTACGTAACAGCAGTAGTGGAGATGCATTAGTTAGGATAGTACCGCATTAACTACGTTAGGTACATTCTAAGATATGAACTGGGAATGTGGGGATAGCAGTTATTTCTTTGGATACGTTACTTCGTCGCCTGGATCCTACAGATTTAATATAGAAATTAATACAAACAAATAAAATTTAAAACATGAAATTAAGATAATACATATGAAAAAAATCAGAGCAAGTAACCTTTGAATAAATGTATTAGAACTAGACGCGTTAATGAATACTTTCTTCACCTCATCTTGAAATTTGCTTTCGGTGTTCTATACCAAATGTGGGATATTTCGACCAAGATATGTCGGTACACATTATAATGAAGCGAAGGCTTCGTCGAGAATATACCCTAACGTTTGCCATTTCGTTTTGGATTTATTTGATCATATTCGGGCATTTTTGTCATCACTGGCGCATTTACAAACACTACAGCGAGCAGTGAGGAATCAGACTGGTATAAACGTTTAACGACACGTCACCTTTGTCCCACAGAAATATACGCTTGTTTATGTCTAATACATAACTGAGAATACTACTGTTGTCAAGCATGAGGGAAGATTAGTGATTTGTGATTATATTGCAGCTTTATTGCATAACAAACAACTTAAGAATGTATCTTGTTTAGAGAATTATTTTCAAGAAAGAAAATAAATGTCTCCAGCAGAACAAGAACATTTTTAGTGACATGATAGTATCGATGGTCCTGAATTTTAAAATTCGTGTGAAATTTTCCAGATTTTCTCGAACAACTGTTATAGAGCGTCTTAAGAGATGCATATCAAGCAGGATTACCGTTTATGACTCACTTATGACATAGCATTGTTAAGAACATTTAACGTTTGTAGAAATTCTGCGTATTTAGCTGATGCTGAATACACCAATACATTATTTATCTAAGGGATCTGAGAAGACATTGGTATAATCAGAGAAGACAACAGTTACAAGACTGTTTCACAAACCAGCACGGTTCTACGAGACATAATTGTTGTAAGCTTTAACATGAAGTAGAGCAGCAACTTTCGTAGGCAAATTGTAGTCTGTTGGGGAACATAACAGGAAAGTTTAAGTCAGGAATTTAGACGCTGGTTGCCGTTAAAGGTGTTAACGGTCACAATAGTTTCAACAACAACCCAATAGTTGTTGTTGTTGTGGATTCAGTGCGAAGACTGATTTGATACAGTTTTCCATGACCAATGACTCGATAAAAATCAACACGTTATTTCTGACACAAATTTCCGACAGTTCCGGTATTTGAGTGTGCGATACGATGAAATCTACAGTCACATACTGTTACGGCGTGCTGTTACTGGTTTTATAAAGGGAGTGATTAGAAATAAATGGAATATTTCTTTTTCTTCAAGAATCTTTATTAATTCAACAACATTCACTTTGTCCCCTTCAAAGTAATACCTCTCAGATGTAACACATTTGTGTCAAGTGCTTTCGCTAATCTTGGGAGCATTTCTGGAACTCACTTTTCGTTATGGAGTTCAACTTCTTCAACGATTCTGTTTTTTATTTCATCAGTGGTGCAAAACGACATCCTTTCATCAATCTCTTCAGCCTCTGGAATAAAGAGAATCGCAGGGGGCCATGACCGGCGAAAACAGTGGCTCAGGCAGCATAGCGGTTTTGTTTTTTTTTTTTTTGCCAAAAAAACTCACGAACAAGCATTGAAATGTGAGCGGGATCATTACCTTCATAATGGTTTCGCCACAATTTTGGTCGTCTTCTTCGGATAGCTTCACGCAAACGGCGTATAACTCCCGGGTAGTATTCCTTACTGACCGTACGGCCATAAGGCAAGAACAAATGATGCACCATCCTACTGTAATGGAAGAAAACGGTGAGAAGAACCTTCACATGTCATCGGACTTGTCAGATTTTGTTCGGTCTTGGCTATTCAGGCAGTTTTCACTGGGACGATTGTGCCTCGGTTTGGATGTCATGCCTGTATACCCATGTTTCTTCACCTGTTGCAACGTTTTTTAGACGTTCTGGGTCGTTGTCGACTTCATTCATTAATTCCTGAGCGATGTTTCTGGGACGGCGTTTTTGGTCGAAATTCAACAATTTCGAACAAACTTCGCTGCTACACCTTTCATGCCTAAAACATTCGAAAAAATTGACTGGCCTGAGCCAAAGGATATGCCGACATCATCAACCTCCCTGAGGGTGATTCGGTAACTTTTCAGAACCGTTTTCTTTACTGCTTCCACACTGTTATCCGTAATTTATTTTCCTATGGCATCCATGGCGGTCGTCGTCTTTAACGTCTTCTCGACCCTCCATTGTACGTTTATACGACGTAAATTCTTGTCTTATTCATAGCAGATTCGCCAAGGTCCATAATCAACATTTTGAATGCGATGCTGCATCTTTGATTCACTGGTTCATCTTTTTCGAAAGTAAAGATCCGGCGAGCACTCGAAAACACATCTAACCTTTTCTACTGCGAACAACAAACAAAATATTGAAAACGGCTGAAAATGCAAACATACATCAGGAACATGGGTACAAAGAGGATGAAAAGAAAATGTGCAAACCGGATATATAAAGTATAAAGTTCTCGAAGCTAAAAAAAAAAAAAAAAAAAAAAAAAATTCGCGCTTCCTTTTGATCGCACCTTGTATATTTGGAATGAACTTCCTTAGGCTGCAGGTCTGCACACAACCTCCCTGCAAGATAGATCTCCTGCTACTTTTAGCTGTAATGTGGCGAGTTCACTACACCCAACATTTCTCGAACGATGGATCGCTTGCGGTGAGATCACATCCATAATACACGAACACCTAGTTCCATTAGCTTTAAGTGTGAGTCAACTCATCGTCAGCAAAATTTACGGAGTAAAATAAACTCAAAACACGCATTCTTCACTCGTGCTTCATACGCTGTTATATTAACAACAGCAATAGCAACAAAAACCAAGAAACAGAAGTCAAGCTGACATCAGAAGAACTACAGATGGTATTGCACGGAGAACTAAGAAAATGTAGGAACATTAACCTAGGCTTCTACATCTACTAAGGGTGTTTTCATCAGAATGAAATGTTGCTAAATCCTATAAAATAATACATAGAAAATAAGGTATGGCAGAAATCACGTTAATCAAGATGACAATTTTCATGACGCACAAAGTTAGCTTACACAAAAATACAATGCAAGAAAGAAATAGTCAGAATTTGGAGCAGTAATGCTCAAGTCAAGAGTAAAATAAAACGTCCTAATCTTTGCCACGTGTGCCCAGCTGGCTTACACTGCTGCCGCGAAAACAACTCGAGTTGCGCCGCCCATGAGGCGCAGACAGTAACATGTGTCCATTTGAAATATTATAACAGAAATAACTGAAAAAAGACAGTTAATCTCAAAAACAAAATACAAAGAGAGCTTAATATATTTTTGAAAATACAAGTAGTCAAGCAGGTTAAATATAACAGAACCACCTGTTAGGCTTAACAGATATTAGTGTTATGCAGAGGACAGAATGACAGAAAAATTTTTACAAATAGCTGTACAATCCAGAAAGTATTTGCATGAAGGTAACTGTAGTGGCAAATGTCTATGATATTTCATTCTGATGAAGACACCTCTAGTAGGTGACGAAACCCAGGTGAATGTACCTGCCGTTTATGTGCGACCGGTTGGCTGTTTAATCCTATGTTGAAACTAGAATACGGTTCTGTGTAACAACCATGTTCAAAACTGTAAAAAAAAAGTACATTCAACTTGAAGGAAGGGCCTCAGGAAAATTCGTTTAAAGCACGGAAAAGTAATTCTTTCCAATGAATAAATGCAATAATAATCTTTTCCTTCAGTTTGTTTCATGTATAGTGAAAGTAGTATTAGGTTTCATCGTCCGTTGACGATGTGATCATTAGAGCTGTAGCGTAAGTTTGGATCTAAAGGATGGCGAAGGAATTCGATTGCGCTCTTTTCAAAGGGATCACACCAGCATTCACCTTAAGCGATTTGTGGACTCCACGGGCGACCTAATCTGAATGACTGGTCGGGGATTTTAGCTTCGATCCACGCGAATTTATGTACAGTTATCAAACAGCTGAAGATCACACCTGCAGGATATTAGTATACGTTTGTAAAACCGCGTTTGCTCCAAACCGTCGAGAGCAGCAGCTTCAGATATTTACGATCTTCCTGAAACAGACTGTGTAGCATTAACTTATCCTTGTTAATGGTGGTTAAACCCCGTGACTGTAGATGAAATTACTCGACAAGCTGCAACAACTTTATTTACCGTAAGAGGCACTTCGTGTTATCAACCATCTTCAATTGGTGTTTTATATTTCTGTCTTCATCAGTGTGACGTTTTTGCCGACAGAATTTTGTGCTCTGAGAGTGAGCTGGGCAAAACAACAATTCATTTAGTTGGTGCGTTCCCGCAGATGCATGTTTACGTTTAGTTAAGAGTTAGACTAATGAACTATTATTTGGTAACATGTAGGCACTTTTGTCGAGTTAATACGCATAGCACACATACGTCTAACTTCATGGATGCAATGCAGTATTAGCCATGTGGCCTGTTTAAGTGTTTCTTTACCACGGAAATTACGCCTAAAGTCAAGTTAGAATTTTCTTATACATACTGTTGTCTTTACAGATTTTCAAAAATGGCTCTGAGCACTATGGGACTCAACATCTGAGGTCATCACTCCCCTCGCACTTAGAACTACTTAAACGTAACTATCCACACACATCCATGCCCGAGGCAGGATTCGAACCTGCGACCGTAGCAGTCGCGCGGTTCCAGACTAAATCGCCTAGAACCGCTGGGCCACCGCGGCCGGCTATAGATTTTACTGACAATCATAAAAGTAATGGCAGTACGGGAAACTATAGAAGAAATTGAAACCAATGCAAAAACAGATGGCATGAAAATTGATCAGGTGAAACAATCTTGTTATCTGGGTAGCATATTCACAGAGGACGACAGATGCTTAATGATAGTAATAAGAAGGATTGCGTTAGCAAAACAGTCATTTATGACTAAGAAAAGCATTCTAATTAGGAAACATATGAATACAGGTACCTGAAAATCCTGTGTAAAATCATTTATATGAAGTACACCCCTCTACAAAAGTGACAGTAGGTTTCTGGGTAAAGTGGAATGGAATCGACTTGACCCTGCTGAAATGTGGATACAGTGAAAAATTACAAGAACCCGCAGACGAAAAAAAAGGACCAGTGAAGAGAGAAGACCATTGAAGGAAATGGAAAAGAGAAAAATATTATTGGACATGTCATCCGACACAACACTTCTGTCATTAATATTCCTGAAGGTTATCTGGTGGAAAGGAAAGGAAAAGGGCGGCCTCTGTTGAAGTATTTAGAAAACGTCGAGAAAAGGATAGAATGTGATAATTACAGGGAACAGAAAAGAACAGCCAATGATAGAAGAGAGTGGTTGCGTCGACAAGGCATTAGCATGTATATACACTTATATACATAGCACACACATTCTGTGTTAAGCAAGGAAGCAAGGTAAACGATACTATTCATTTTTTCAATCATATAGAGGCACCTATCAATATTTACGGTTACTTATATATATAACTAACCGTAAATATTGATAAGTGTCTCTATGTGATTGAAAAAATGAATAGTGTCGTTTACCTTGCTTAACACAGAATGTGTGTGTTTAATGAGTCACACCAAATTACTGAATGGTTGTTTTACTTTTCAGGTAACAAATGATTATTTATATAGTGCTATACTGACAGGTTAGCATTAGCGGAAAGATACCGAAATTAGTTGTTACAAAAGTGAAAATGCGTGTTTTTCATATAAGCGTTAATGCCAGATACGTCATATGCTGTTAATAGACCGCCATATCAAAATAACATCAAGTAAAAGGCTATATAGAGTTTTTTTTCCTATAAAGTTTGTGGAATTGAAGCTCCTTTTCATGAGTAGTTGAGTCACAGTAACTCAGTCAAGGGGCTGTTTTCGCATTATTAGTGGTCGTCAACGAAGGGATTTGCGGCAGATTAGGAGTGAGAAGAGGAAGGAGGATTGGATGTTTTTGCCAAAGGAAGCATCCCAGCATTCCCTTCATGATTCACATTTATATAACTTCGTCGAGAGCAGAGATTAAACATGGTTCTTCGGGATTATGCTTCGAGAGTTTTATCCGTCTGCTATCTGGCTCGGTACTACGCTATTGACAAGTATGTTAGATTATCATTGCGTGAATCAAATAATGAGAGCGTCTTGTAAATCTCTTATAGCAAACCTACAGCAGCGACGTATGAGACACTGCACCGTATGCGTAAAATTAGTTCTAATCTGGCGTGTCACCACTAACGCTGCTTCGTCTGTTTGGTCATATTAGATTCAGTCTCTCCCTATGACTCGGTAAACGCCGTAGTGGGTATTTCTCTGTCTGCGATGGCTAATCTAACATCCCTGGAATCTAGGATGCATAGACTATTGTTGATAGCGAAGCGAAAGATTCTGCCAGACCAGATTCATATTGCGTTAAAGCGGTTGCTCGCTTGAAAATGCCGTGCAGTGTCATTGACGGAAGGTTGGAGCTAATTATGTATAGTATCTATGAATTAGACATCATTTTTTATAACATGTGTATACACGGCTGTATACCCATCATGATACGAATAATGAAAACTTCACCAGTTACTTATTTTTTGTTGCTCTACACAACGCGTTTTGTTCTAATTTTCAGGTGCCTTTGTGCATTTGGTTACATGAATATTCTTGGTGATGTTTGCACGCGTGATTTTATCCTCTCTTGCGTCTTGTCGAAGTGGGAATGTGTAGTGGCTCCTGCATTGTACACATGCAAATCATCACTTACACTGTTTGTTTAACACAGACTGGTAAAAAAACAGTGTAAGTGCTGTTCTGCATGTGTGCGATATTCTGTATAATGGAGGAGGCACAATGCCTTCGAAAAGACGCAAGAGAGGCAGGGAGACATACATGCAAACATCACCAAGAATATTCATGTAAACAAATGGACAAACGCACTTGAAAATGAGAATAAGTTCTCGAAACGTTTTGTGCACAGCAATAAAGAATAAGTAACTGGGGCAGTTTCCATTATTTAAATCATGAAGGACACAGTTGCAGGATTTCCCCAAAATATCTAATATGATGAACGAAATTATGTGTATATCAATCACTGTCTTGACACTAGTAAAATTGTGTTTCTGTGTGCAAGATTGGAAGTACATGTCTGTGGTAAATCCGTGTTTTATGTCAGGGAGTGTTCTTTGAATTTTCCTGTCATGGAATATATTTCCTTTCCAGAGCACGGTGCGTCAGCTTGCACTGCTGAACACGTGAATTAAGCTTGTATAAATATAAACTCTCATACTGATCCACAGAAATAGCTATAAAGTGAGTCCACAAACTCACTACATCGAAACGCAGAGTATGCTTGTCAATAAAAAGAACTTCCCATCGTATGACTGAATTTCTAACGAGGAAATTGTCCTAGAATAGACTAGGTATTATTTCTAACAATAGTAACAAACAACTACCAAATTGATTTGACTGGTTTGTGAACAATAGGGCTTGCTTTAACAGAATCGTTATTTTGGCGTTATCAGTCATGAAAGCCAGTTTTCACTGCACTGTGGTGGTAATTTCTTTCACTGAAAGTTATTATTTGTCAAAGCTAAAGTCATTGGCAAAATTTATTATTACGCCATTCCATGCTCTATAGATGCTCCATAGGTCATACTCATTGTTGATGCTACATGTGTGGTCGAATGCAGGTTACTAAATAACATAAAGACTTAAAGTTAATATGATAGGTGAGTGTTAGTCTTTTAGGCTACTGGTTTTACTAGTAAAACTTACTTTGATCTAAAAACAGTAGTAGCTACACAACATCGTTTGCTGTACTATTCAGGGAAATAGTTTTGAAATAGAAATTTGTTTGTCGAGGGGAAAAAGTTGCCCACACAAAATAACTTAAAATTTGCCTCGTTAATTGACAGAAAGTTCTTGTTATTGGGCAAGCGTGCAAATATTTTTGTTGCTGCATATCAAATACATCTTTACCTCACTGGAACCTAAGTTTTCTACATGTAAACATAAAAATTTGGAACGTGCTATCACATTTGGTGACTGTCGTTCGAATACTTGCAATAGTTTGTTTTACCGTATTTAGAATGTCGAACTTTATATCATGTGTTTTTTATTAAGCAAGAAAAACACTAAATAATTAATTACAAACCATTAACAATCTTCTGGCGCTGTATGTCTAATAGGATTAGTTACTGGACTTGTGGGATCTGCGAAAGATAATAACTTTACTTGACGAATGGTAAGTAGACGTTCATTTATTCATACAAGAAGAATAGGAGTGGTCCCAAAATTGAATCCTGTGCAGCTGCGTTGATAACTTTTTCTTATTCACTACAGTTTTCTTTCCTTCCAATATTATTGCGGATATTCATCATCAACTCTTTAGAACACAGACGAACGAACAAGACGGTTCTCTCCCCCTACATCTACATAACACTTATTTTAGCGTAACTACCTAGGCGCTTCTAACACAGAAACAAGTGTTCACTGAGCAATATTGTAGTGGTGTTACATCAACTCGTTTCACGGAAAGCAATTATTTGCGTTTGTTGCACTGATCAGCAAAAACTGTCTTTTCCTCTCGCATTCTATGTTATTGCCATGTGAAACGCTTGAAATTATTTCAGTGCTTGGTATATCACATTTATTCATAACTAGGTCCTGAAATTAAACTTTCGAATCTCTGTACTGTCACAGGGTGCCTACATTCTCGCTATCTCATTATCTTTCGTAGAACAGTTTCGTGCTGTTAGCGTCTTCATAAAAGCGTAATTGGGTGAATGTGACCCGTCACTTTGCAGACCGTCGTGGGGTTACCGACTTGGGTTCTTGAAAGCTGTCAGTTGCAATATTCCCAGGGCCGCTCTACTTTAGCTATGATCTATATTTACCACATTTGTTTGAAACATACCGCGACTACAGCAGTTCAGAGGGACACGTGTGTAATTTCCATTATCAGACACCGATAACTTAATTATTAAGGCGTGCGCCCTGACATTTCAAATCCCCCACATACATCCTCAGACACTCTGGTTCCAAAAGCGTCATATGCATGCATTCGTACGTTTTCTTATTTCATATATTGAAAAATACCGATGTTATATTGGAATATCTATAAAAATAGGAAAATGGGCAACAGCGTCAATAGATGCATTCCTTACGTGTGTGGCAACGTAACAGTACTATGAACGCAGTGGCAAATAAAAAAACTAGGCTTTTTAGAAAAGTTACAAACTCATGTACTCAAACTTAAGTTCAATACTAGACGCGCATCAATACGTTACGTGGTAACTTTTTGCAGTACCACGGACATACCAGGGCAGATAGGCACACATTACCGATATCTCGGCTTCGACTGTTCAGACTTTTTAACTACGTAATAGTAAAGCGTTGGTAACTTCCAAAAGACAAATATAAGATTAAATAATTTAAATATAAAACTGACGAAGTAAAAACTACTAGTAAATGAAGTAACTATTATTAACCAAACATAAAACTATATGTGTGTAAGTATGTGTGGGTGTGTATGTATGTTGAACATTTCCTCAAAACCCACTGGACCGATTTCAATCAAACTTGGTATACCTATCCGTTAGTGTCAGGCAACAATCCCTGTGGGCGTAAGAAGCATGTACCTATCGTAGTTCAAGAGATATGACGTCATAAACAATGAGCGTGAAAGACTGAAGCATCATGTATGACGGTTAATGTATTACTTCTGTACTACTCTATTCCCAATCAATTTCGCAAATAGTATTCAAATATGGTGCTAAATCCACGTACGAAAGTATATCATAGTATCACGCATAGTTCAGCAAACATGATGTCACAAACACTGAAAGGCGTGAAAAACTGCCGGGTTGTGCATGACGTTTAAATTTATTACTTTTTGCTACTAACTCTATTCGCAACGTATTTCGCAGACGGTATACACATATGCTGCTGAATGTGCGTAGGTAAATATATCATTGTACGACACATAATTCAAGAGATATGACGCCATAAACACTGATATACGTTAAAAAGAAAAACGCCGCATTAGGCATGAAGTTTTATTATATTTTTTCTTTGCAATGTAGACACTCTTAAAGTCGAGTGAACTTAAGAAAATCCTTGATACATGACAGCGCTTTCGACAGCTCTCAAATGCGAGGCGCAAACGGCTGCAGGCGAAAACGATAGCCGTCTGTAAGGCTGCGAAGAGACTTTGCCAACGGGACGTTTAGAAAATCGCGTTGTAGACAGGCGAAGCAACTGCGTGCGGCATGTACAAATTGTCTGTGGTCACGTATCTTAATTTGGATACTATACCATACATTTGTACATTATTGACATTTCTTTGTACAAATGTTTAAAAATTTCGCTAAAAACACAGATGACTTTTCGTTTTCGTTCATAATATAAAATACATGTAATAATATATACATATATATATGTAATTACATATATTTTCTATTGTAAAGGAAAACGAGAAATGAACTGTGTTCGTAGAGGAGTATCGAAAAATTTCGTAACATATTGTCAATTCTCTCTCTCTCTCTCTCTCTCTCTCTCTCTCTATATATATATATATATATATATATATATATATATATATATATATATATATATATATATAGTGAGCGAATGAGGGAAGTCTGGGCAGCAAGGAAGGCAGCAAAAGGAATTGGCCATGTAGCTTAGTCCAACTGCGCTCTTTGAGGGCAAAACACCAATAATAATAATAATACTAATAATAATATGTAGGGTGTATCATAAGTAATGGCGTTAACGCATACAGATGAAAGTACACGATACCAGAAGCAAAAAAAGTCTCAATAAACATACAATCGCAAATGCATACTTTAAGAGCTACGAGCAATTTTACATCTTCGATACTGTGAAGCAAATCTCTTGTACTGCAACCTCTTTGCTTTCCATATTTTGGGAAATGGTAATGTGGACCAAAACAAGGCAAAAATTTCCAGTAAACATGTGCTCTAAAATGCATACCTTAATAGCTATGAGCACGTGCTCATCTTCTTTCTTGCTTTGGTCCATACTACTCCCTATATATATATATATATATATATATATATATATTTTAGAGCACATGTTTACTGGAAATTTTTTTCTTGGATATATATATAGGGTGAATCACCCTATAGGGTGATTCACGAAGATACGCAAATATTGCAATATGTTATGCTACAAGTAAAAGTAATGAAAAAAGTTGATATAAACACAGATCCACAAATGTTTGATTATGGAGTTACGGCTAATAAAAGATTTTGCCTGAAATTTAGCAACTTCGCTAATATGAAGCCATCGCAGAACTGTACGAGGTTAAATTAAAGCACGATTTCCATTTATTTTGTTGTTATTAATGTAGTGACTATAGTGAAACATGTCCCGGATGTGTATCTGCAGTAGTTTTCCAGAACATCGAGAGAAGCAAAGATTATTATACAAGCAAATTAGTTTACTTTCCATTAAGAAAGTAGAAACGTTTATGTCATTCTTGGCAACCGTTTTCAGTCGTTTCCTAACCCTGAAACGAGTTAGTTTTCTGTATTGTCGAGTGAAAGAACATAATAACAACAGTGTATTTATATGAAGCCTCATAGTAAGTGTTGTAGTTTGTAGATTATTTATGAAATAGGGATGCCTTTGAAATTTAAGACAGAGGAATACGCCGATATGGTGTTTATTTATGGCAAATGTGATGGTAAACCTGCGACTGCTGTTAAAGAATATCGCGTACGTTATCCAGATCGGAGGATTCCGAATGCACGAACCATTAGCGGAGTATTTCGAATGTTACGGGAGACATGTTCTCTACCTAGCGTTCATAATAACTCGATGGAGACATTTTTGAACATTTGTTGTGAATGTATTGTGAAATTGTATGTACACTTCACAACTTCCGTAAAACTGAGCTTTGTTATTTCCGGTTTAACATGATTTCACGTGTGCTATGGTATTAATAAAAACAGATTATCTGACACACTCATACTGTTTCATTTAACGTTATTACCATCATTTTTCCAAAATTAAATTCTCTACAACTTCCGTTGAAAACTTTGTAAAATTGTCTAGAACTTAAAAAAAACTAATTGGGCCAAGTAGTTAATAAATTAAAAATTTTACGAAATTACGTCTTTGCTTCTCCGGATACCCTGGAAAACTACTGCAGACACACGTGTGGGTCATGTTTTATTTGATTCACCAGACCAATAACAACAAAATAAATGGAAATCGTGCTTTACTTTATCCTCGTACAGTTTTGCGGTGGCTTCATATTGGCGAAGTCGCTAAAATTTCAGGCAAAATCTTTCATTAGCCGTAACTACGTAACTAAACATTTTCGGACCAATGTTTACATGAATTTTTTTCTTTAGTTTTACTTGTAGAATAACATATTAAAATATTTGCATATCTTCGTGAATCATCCGCAGCTAACATCGGTAAGTAGTTGCACTAGATCCTATGAATCTCAAAAACAGGCTCTCAACAGGCGTAGTGTATTAAAAATGTGATGGCCTCATCTGGACAGTCTAGGTTTAATGAGAAAGGTCCTGGAATGTGTTATGGACTCCATCACGATGACAAGTCGCAAGCTCTTACAGTGGCTCCGTAAAGTTATTATGACGGCTAATTTGACGGTTTACGGAGCAATAAAATCTGGTGACCCAAGCACGGGCGTCGAATGAGTGAAATAGTTGTGACCGTTCCTGCAGTAAAACCCCGGCGAACGCCACATTACGGTCATTAGGAGAACGAGATTTGTAGATACGTCCGTGACGTTAAATGACACAAATAGGGCAGTTTCATTCCTACAGCCTATGAAACTTCTTTAAGTTGCTCGACATTTTAGTGACGCACTATGCAGTCATCCAAGCCTGAAGAGGACAGAAAAAAAATTACTGCAAGCTGAGGAAATAACGCGAAAATGCGGTACAAGTAAATGAAGAATATTTAAGTTCTCTAAGATGGTGCAAAAATACGCGTAGTACGAATAAACCCTAAAGGTAAGATGTAACATTCCGCCCAAAAGAAAGGAAGAAAGGAAAGCGAGTGTCCTACTGTCTCTTAAGAGGGCAGCCGTCAGTGAAACACGCAAAGAAGCTGCATCAATTGATTCGTCTACTAGATTACTTGCATGACCATCATCTGCAGTAAATATATAAATAATCGTTTCATAAATTCAAGTACTTACTCTCGCTAAACTCTATTTTTTTTTTGTTCCAGACGCGTTTCGCATTTTCATTTGAGCATCTACAGTGAATTTAATCCGGAATGATACAGTTGTTTTTTATATGCGATAGTTGTATATTAGAAAACAGCCCACGTAACAATTTTTTCATTTGTAAATTACTACTCACTCTCATTCGTTTTTCCTGCCGAACTCTCGTTTACTGTCATCTGTCCATTGTTAGAGGTCACACTGACAATTCACTTTAAAGCATCGATTCAGTTTCAAGTCACTGTCTTTTCGCTTTGTGGTTTTCGTATTTCGGAAGCTAACCCCTGTGGATCACCACTCCTGGTCTGACAATAAGATTTTTATAACGATAACTGTGAGGGATTTCTGTCGTAACTGTGTCTTCACTTGGTGCCTCTTATCTGTTTACGTAAATGTTGGCGATCTAATGGCGTACATGATTAAACCTAACGACTTTTCATTTCCGTCCTCTCTCTCTCTCTCTCTCTCTATCTCTCTCTTTCTGTGTGTGTGTGTGTGTGTATGTGTGTTCATTTGTTTGTTTCTATCTCTGCAAGAAAGTGTTTTTTTTTTCTAGGTCTTAATTTTACCTTAGGACATTTGGAAGGTTGAGGTTGTGGCTCGTCTGGGAAGGAGTTATAGAACGTTCAAGGTGGATCTAATTGCTATCAATGAGAGTGTAAAAAATTCTAAGTGTTCAGATGGTGCGATTTTTGGTGTGCTATAGCAGAAGCGTGAGAGGAATGGTGTTATGTGGCACTATTCTGCTGTTCAACTGTTGAAGTATTAGTCTTCTATTTTATCTGTTAATGCTAACAATGAACTATTTTGCTTTTCGGATGTGGTTCTCTTCTTTATAATACGAATCCCGATTTCTCTATAATGAATAACGGACACTCGGCCACGTTTGTATTAGGGCAACAAACATATTTAATCAGAACTGCCCCCCCCCCCCCCCCCCGCGTGTCCCCTGGCAGACATTGATACCTTACGGGACAGTACTAGTAAACAAATTCCTATTTATGCATTACTGTGTAGTGATTTTATTGAAACTAATGTAAAGCTACATATTTTAACCAGTAGTAAGTAGTTGAAATACAGTGATGTTATGTTAATCGTCTTTTCAAGTAATAAATATATGTGAAAAAAAAGAGAACAAACTTTGTTAGATTGTTTTTAATTTTTCCTTCTTTCCTTTCTAGACACTGAATGCTGCAGATATATGTTCATCGCAGTGTATGATTTTTATGAATAATAACGTTGTGTTTAATTCAGGAGTGTACTAGTTCAGCAATTCTATCACTGGAAAGTACTAGGAATTCACACCATTTCTTCCTGTTCATAATATAAAATTACGTGCTATGGACGGAGACTAGGTGTCGCTAACTGATGCAGTGCGAGTCGCCTCGAACTTTGTCTGCTTTTAGGCCTAAGTAAGCTACTGTGAACATAGTTCAAGTAACGGGTTTCATTAGGGGGCCTATAAGTTTTCTAATATTTTTAAGTGTTCTGATAATCAGTCTAATCTTTTTACCTTCGAAGGTGACATTTCTACTCACAGACTCCTAGATTTAAAATATATTTTAGTCGGTTTCAGATGCTAACACAGAATTCCTAAAGATAAAATATACGAAATGTATTTAGGAGTGTGCAGTATTTAACAGCTATTAAACTATAGCTCATTCACGGAAACTGTCTGGTCCAGAGCATGAAAGTAGTTCCCTTGATTGGGCCAATGATTTATGTTTTTATTTTTCAAATATTTCGTTAACAGTGAGTGTTAATGACTTCTTTGTCTAATGTAGTGAAAAGGAAAAAAGTACTGTTCAAGTTATTATTGTAGCAGAATATTTATTACAATATGCGAGGATTTAATTACAAAGTTTCCATACTTGAACCGTCGATATCAACTTCCCCGGCGGAGGTTCGAGTCCTCCCTCGGGCATGGGTGTGTGTGTTTGTCCTTAGGATAATTTAGGTTAAGTAGTGTGTAAGCTTAGGGACTGATGACACGAGCAATTAAGTCCCATAGGATTTCACAAACGTTTGAACGTTTTTTCAGCTTCCCCATTAGTACGTGGAAATCCGAAATCATCTGACTATACGATTGGTGATCAATCACTGGAATGTCCCAGAACCTTCGAACATCTGGAGTCTCTATCCAGAGCAAGGTAGAACGACCACATACATCTAGCCGTAGGCAAGCAGGTGCTGGTCCCAGGTTTATTGGGAGAATTCTAAGATCGCTCATAAAACCTGCGTTCAATCAATTCTTGAGTACTGTTCCTCGGTGTCGGCTATCTGCAAAGTAGGATTAATACAAGAGATAGATGAGATTCGGTGAAGACGATTCGCCAAGGGTCAATTTAGCGTGACACGCTCAACGAAGTGCCGTGGATGACTTTAGGAAACATGACGTCGAGTCAGAAACTTCCAAACTCCGCGTTCCAAAATGAGTTACGAAACATACTATTTCCTCCGATATACATAAGGCGGTATAGCCACAATGCTAAATTTGAGATTAAAAAAATCTCTCTAAGCACTCCATGGGATTTAACATCTCAGGTCATCAGTCCCCTAGAACTTAGAACTCCTTAAACCTAACTAACCTAAGGATATCACACACATCCATGCCCGAAGCAGGATTCGAACCTGCGACCGTAGCAGCAGCGCGGTTCCGGACCGAAGCGCCTAGAATCACTCGGTCACAGCGGCCGGCTTAATTCGGGATTGTACAGATGGCTACAGACCATTTTGCTTCCCATTTCCCCATCTTCAAAGTGAACAGGAAGATAGGATATAAAACTGATACAATACGTACAACATACGATGACTTGCAGAATACAGGTGTAAAAGTAGATGAAGGATTGTGTGACACAACGATGTTAAAAAGTAAGTTCGAAGATACTACACTATCTGATCAAAAGACTCCGGACAACCCTGTGTAATGCGGAATTGACCACCAGATGTCGCCAGAGGCGGAACTACCAGTACAAAAGGAGTCTGGGAGTTTCTTATCTCAGGATATAAGCAGTAACAGCGGAATCGGTTGGTAACGAGATCTCAATGACTTTGAACGTCGACTAGTCATTGGATGACACCTGAGTAACAGATAAATCACGGACATTTCAAATTTTCTAAAGTTGCCCAAGTTGACTGTTGATGATGTGATTGTGGAATGGAAACGCGAAGGTAAATCAAAACCAGACAGATCTCAAACACTGACGGACACGGACGGTTATGCATTACGGAAGATGGTTCTAAAATATCATTTGAAATCAGCGGAAGGAATAATTCGCAAGTTCCAAACCGCTACCAGCAGTCTAGGTAGCAAATCTCACTATGCGTAGGGACAGTTTTAAACATGGCTGTCTCTCGCCAATCGTATGTAAGTTTCAGCATAGGACTCACACAGCCGACCGGTTGCAAATAACTGTTTGTCACATTGACCTCGGTTTCGACGCCTCTAAGGATGTCTTCAGCAGAATGAAATTTTAAGAAACCAAAAATTACATTGCGAGAAAGCAATGGTCAAAATTTCGAGGGCCGGCCGTTGTGGCGGAGCGGTTCTAGGCGCTTCAGTCCGGAACCGCGCTGCTCCTACGGTCGCGGGATCGAATCCTGCCTCGGGCATGGATGTGTGTGATGTCCTTAGGTGAGTTAGGTTTAAGTAGTTCTAAGTTCTAGGGGACTGATGACCTCAGATGTTAAGTCCCATAGTGTTCAGAGCCATTTGAACCAAAGTTTCGAGTCAGATATGCTCAAGTAAAAACTTAAAATTAAACGAGGTCTAGTCTTTGGCACGTATGCCTTGCTAGAAACAACATCAGACATGCATAGGGACTTGAAAGTAATGGGGTACAATAATCGCGCACACACACTTCTGTAGACAACGTTAAATGGCGCTTGAGTTGGTGTGTTGTGTTGAGGGACGCCAATGGACACGTATCATCCGACACAAGTGTTTAGTTGTGATGAATGATGCAATATATTGTGGCAATCCGATGGAAGGGTTTAGTTTTGGCGAATGCGTGGATAAATTTGTGCCGACCGGTGTGGCCGAGCGGTTCTGGGCGCTACAGTCTCGAGCCGTGCGACGGCTACGGTCGCAGGTTCGAATCCTGCCTCGGGCATGGATGTGTGTGTTGTCCTTACGTTAGTTAGGTTTAAGTAGTTCTAAATTCTAGGGGACTGATGACCTCAGCAGTTAAGTCCCATAGTGCTCAGAGCCATTTCAACCATTTTGATAAATTTGTCTGTCACTATGTGGGGTGACAAGAGTGAAGTGCAGAGAAGGTGTTACGGTGTCGGATTTTTCATGGGTATCGTGTCGTTCTGTTACTATGCTTAAAGAAGCGCTAAATGTGGGAGGGATATGAATACAGAAAGAAATGGTTGAAATGGCTCTAAGCACTATGGGACTTAACATCTGAGGTCGTCAGTCCCCTAGAACTACTTAAACCTAACTAACCTAAGGACATCACACACATCCATGCCCGAGGCGGGATTCGAACCTGCGACCGTAGCAGCAGCGCGGTTCCGGACTGAGGCGCCTAGAAACACTCGGCCACAGCTGCCGGCTGATATACCTTTTACAACATTGTGTACTGTGTACAGTAGAGGAACGTAATAAGAATACATGACATGTACTCGCGGTTGCGAATATGGACAGGTATCCCTTCTGTATGTCTTGCGTCTTTGAATGTGACCGTGAATCGTGCTCAGATAGCCTAATGGTAAAGCGACCGCTGCCCATTGGCGCGAAACCGAGATTGAAGTCCCAGTGCGGTACAAATTGTCACTGTCGTCATTCCATTATACAGCTGATGTTTGTCCATATTCAAACTGTGAACATATTTTATATATTTCGTAACAGCTGTAGTCACTGCAGCGCCTGTTCCTTCGGACATGCTAGGACATGCATGCATGTCCGAAAAACATTGCATTGTGAAACTTCCTGGCAGATTAAAACTGTGCGCCGGACCGAGACTGGAACTCGGGACCTTTGCCTTTCACGGGCAAGTACTCTACAAACTGAGCTACCCAAGGACGACTCACGCACCGTCCTCACACTTTGACTTCTGCCAGTACCTCGTCTCATTCTGGAAACACTGCATTGTATTTCTGAACGACACATACACTGCGGTATCGCACTAAGCAGAATGTTTGTATCACCATGAGAATGCACACTACCATAAAAAAAAAAAAATCTGTGAGGAAATGGCTTGTGGATAATAACATTTCTGAACTCGGCTGGTAAGTCAGAGTCCCGAAATGAACACAATGAAACAGCTTTGGAGCGAGTTCGAACGTCGGCTTCTCTCCCCAGCGTCGTACATCACTAACCTCTCTGGTTTCGCCTTTTGAGGAAGATTGGGCTACGATTTCTCCGAAGACACGCAGACAAGTCATTGAAAGTGTGTCCGGTAGAGCTTAGCCGGCCGCTGTGACCGAGCGGTTCAGGGCGCTTCAGTCCGGAACGACGCGGCTGCTACGGTTGCAGGTTCGAATCCTTCCTCGGGCATGGATGTGTGTGATGTCCTTAGGTTAGTTGGGTTTAAGTAGTTCTAAGTTCTAGGGGACTGATGAGGTCAGATATTAAGTCCCATAGTGCTCAGAGCCATTTGAACTATTTGGTAGAGCTCAAGCAGCCGTATAGGTAAACAGCGAACGCACCCCACACTGTAAGTAAGGTTCCAGTACCACTGCTTAAAATCTTTACTGATTATTATGGCAGCTGTTCCAGAAGATTTCCATTTTCAAGTACGTCTACGTTGTCCGGATGTATATACAGGGTGTTTCAAAATGAACATACCGGTTTTAAGGCGTTGTAGCATTTATTATGTTCAAGCTTATAATTGTAAATAATAAACCAAATGAAAGAGCAACTCAAACCTGTTTGTATACCTATGCGCAATGGGACGAGTATGGAATGACAAAGTGTGACTGAAAAACGTGTTGAACGAGTGAGAGTCTTTCACGCTTAGCCCAATGAAGTATCCCAGCGGAAAGTTTTTGGGCCTTTCTTTTTCCGTGAATCAACTGGAACTGAAGTTTATTATCTTGATATGCTACAGCTATGGCCCGCACCTCAATGGGAAGAAGCTGAACAACACATCTTTATTTGGGAGCAAGATGGTGCGCCGCCTCACTGGCGTAACTCAGTAAGTTGTGTTTGAGAAAACCTTCATGACGTGAATTTCTTGTTTGCCGTTTATAAAAGGAACTGAAATACATGTGAACGACAGAATAATTTTATCACAAGTAGCCTATTTGCGCTCCATGAAACAGATTAAATATGTTGCCGAGTATTTCTACAGTGAACAGTTACATTTTACGTACGTATTTTAGTCACAACTAGTCTCCTACGGGGTGTTATATGAACAGCGATCTCAAATAATATGAGTGGTATTTGAGAAGATTGTTTATACGACCTCATTAAAACTGTTAAATGACGTTGTATCCGACCGGTGGATTTGGCGCAAGGGGCCGGTTGACACAGCATTTTATGCAAGATCTCCACGTTCACACACTATTTGACGAGATCATGTGTATGTGCCCCCGGTACCAGCTGATCCATCCGACTTTAGGAACAATGTTATTGCAACAATTACTCCTGACACATTGATCAAGGTTTCGGAACAACTCACCTATCGACTCGATGTGTGATCGGTGTTCACACTGAATAATCATCAGAAAAACTGTGTTTCTCTTTCATTTGGTGTAGTATTCATAACTGTAAGGTGAATGTAATATATGCTACTATATGGTACTGTTTTACACAGTGTGGCGTAATATTTTGATATAATATTGTAGACATTTTCGGCAATTTTTTTACTGGTCAAAACATAGATGTCGTAATAATCAATAAATGTTTAAGCGGTGATACCAGAATCGTACTTACAATGACCATCCAGGAGATGTATTTCACTGCAGGATCAATCATCAGGAATCACCTCAGACTGATGTCCAACAACAAGTGTCTAGATATCTGTCATGAGATCAATTTGGACGTATTATGGACAGATGAGCGAAGGGTGCCATTGAAAATCCATATTCACACAAGTGAAATTTCCAAACGCATCCAGTGTAATTTAACCGTGGCTTACATAGGAGAAATGGACGGTAAAAACTGTCGAGATTACGAAAGCTAGAATTTAAATATCTTCAACATTTCGCGGCCCTGTCAGCAACTGTATAAATATTAATTTTAATCTTAGTAATGAACAGCCTCAGCTGCACCGTTTACCTAGAATTTACCTAGGTTTAAGTCGGGATAACCCAACCTTCTTCAGAATAACAGTATCTATCCGCTATGGACAAACGATAGATACTGTTATTCTGAAGAAGGTTGAGTTATCCCGACTGAAACTAGGTAAATTCTAGATAAACGATGAAACTGAGGCTGTTCATTATTAATATTAAAATTAAAAGTTAGAATGTACCCACTGGTTTCTGATATCGTTGCGTGTAGCACATATGAGCATATTTCTTTCTGACGGGAAGATATGAAAATATTGCCAAATCAATTGAAAACATTATCCTAAAATATTTCTACTTTGAACGTAATAACGTAACAGTATTGATGTACGACTCTTTGCGGAATACACATATGGACCTACAGGTCAACTTAGCAGATTCATATTCATATTTTCCACGTATACGTTACACTGTCAGACTTCAGAGCCATGGTAATTGCAGAAATTATTTCTAGATCAAACCTGCAATGTTAGGATACAGTGTTACAAGTGTCTTGCTTGACAGTGTCAAGTCATTTAAATATCTGGGAGTAAAGTTGCAATATGAGATGGAACGAGCGTATGAGTACTGTGGTAGGGGAGACAAATGGTCGGCTTCGGTTTATTGAGAGAATTTTAGGAATAAGTGGTTCACCTGTAAAGGATACCGCATATAGGACGCCGATGCGACCTATTCTTGAGTACTACTCGAGTGTTGGGGATCCGTACCAGATCGGACTGAAGGAAGACATCGAAGTAATTCAGAGGTGGGCTGCTAGATTTGTTACCGGTAGGTTCGAACAACACGCCAGTGTTACGGAGATGCCTCGGGAACTGGAATTCCTGGAGGGAAGACGACGTTCTTTTTGAGAAACTGTTGAGAAAATTTAGACAACCAGTATTTGGAGCTCACTGCCGAACCATTCTACAGCCACCAACATACATTGCGCGTAAGGACGGCGAAGATAAGACACGAGAAATTAAGGCTCATACGGAGGATGTAGAGAGTCGTTTTTACCTCGCTCTATTTGCCAGTGGAACTAGAAAAGAAATGACAAGTAGTGGTACAGAATACCCTCTGCCACGCGCCGTATGGTATCTATGTAGATGTAGATGTAGATGTAGAACTGATTTGCTGACGAACCCTGTGAATTATCTGTAGAGCCACCAAGCCAAACATTGGCACCATAGGAAGTAGTGAATACGATTACTCCGTTGCTAACGAGAATATTGTCACAAATATTATCCGTATGTATCGAAACAATTCCGATATGAGAGCGATTGTGTTTCGGGAAAGACCTACTTAAACAGATTCTACATCTTCCTAAAAGAAGAAGCTTAATCACGAAGACCAAGCCCAGGTTCACCAGTTTATTGTGAAACACTTGCAGCTGTTCACCGTACCACACCATCGCTTTGCGTACAAGCACACACGTCCATTAGTTTTTGTCAAGTCTCGAGCTGCTTCTTTGCTTTACTGCTGTCTGTTTACTTTCGTCCTAATAAATTACTCAGAATCTACACCATACCACATTCCTGGATTGTTCACGTCATCACGTACCTATCGTATTCCCAAATATGAAGAGTCCGTGGCCAATCCGATTACTTAAAAAAAATAGTTCATGCCAGTGGTTCATATAGCCTACGTAAGTTGTCCCCATCTCAGACTATTTCAGAATATAATTTTTGCTCTTAATCTTTCGATAAATATTTTAAAAGTTTTAATGAGGTCGTATAAACACTCTTCTCAAATACCACTCATATTATTTGAGATCGCTGTTCATGTAACACCCCGTAGGAGACTACTTGTGGCAAAAATACGTACTTAAAATGTAGCTGTTCACTGCAGGAATACTCAGAAACGTATCTGATCTGTTTGATGGAGAGCTAGTAGGCTACTTGTGAAAAAATTATTCTGTCGTTAACATGTATTTCAGTTCCTTTTGTAAACGGCAAACAAGAAATTCACGTCATGAAGGTTTTCTCAAACCATTTCAACCATGGTAGTTTGAGTTTTTAGTTTTAGTCTGAAGAGGGGAGATTGCTTCCTTAGACTAGGGTGATACTGAGTACTAAAATATGCTACAAAGCGAGTCCTGACTCAGTGCGTTGAATGTCTCCTGCACTTATCGCCGCAGAACTATTCTTTGTCCTCCGATGTCCGCTTTGTTTCGTTGCAGAACTCTAGTTTTAATTTAGCTCAGACTACCTGAAGCTCGACGTTTTGAGCAGCACTTGATACAGGGGAGAGTGTTGAACCTCGATAAACTTTACAGATTACAACCCTGTAATCGATTTTTTTAATTAAGTCTCGAAATGATAGCAACCACTTTATGTGTGTTGCAGCATTTTTCTGAAACTAAGAAAATTACTGTAAAAGAGCAACCTTTCTCCGAATGTGAAAAACTGTTCGAAGGTAGAACACGCTCATGTGATTAGCAACAAATTTTCTGCTGAGTTTTTACGGGGTTGCAGGAGATAAAATCTTGGTGATGTGTTAATAGGCTGTGCGTCACATTATCACAATACTACACACAAATAACCAGTAAATGAAAGCTAATCGAGGTATGGTATTATCAAAAACGAGTTACAACAGATTAAAAACATTGTGAAATACAACACAAACCTTCATTTTCAAGTCAGGGAAAAATTGTAGGGCACTAAAGAAACTTGGTTCTTTTGCAAATATCACGTGTGCCATGATAGAAGACCTGCTTCGGTTTCAAGATATGATGCACAAGTGAGGAAGTATGGCTTAATCCTCCAACTTAATGTAACCAGTTTTGAAAATATACGGAATTCCACTCACCATGAAACTGTGTAACAGAATAACAATGCCGTCGCAAATAGCTTTAGGGCCTACAATATTATGAAACACTCGTATGTGTAGCACTCATAATATTTATAAACGCTACATAAAACACAGCCTCATGTCTCATAACAACAAAAAGAGTAGAAAATGCCGTGAGCTGCTTATGGTGGTCTCTAGTGCGCATTCCTTCAAGAGATTCTAAAATAAGTCACTATATAGAAACAACGACCACGAAACATTCGTGTGTTCTTAGTTGCGCGGTCCTCCAAGCAAAACACTCTCGCCTAACAACAGTAATAGTAGTCCGCTCCTGGTAGCTGAGCGGTCAGCGTGACGGAATGTCATGCCTAACGGCCCGGGTTCGATTCCAATGACTCGGAGGTTTTCTCCTCTCAGGAACTGGTTGTTGTTTTGTCCTTATCATCATCATTTCATCCCCATCGACACGCAAGTCGCCGAAGTGGCGTTAACTCGAAAGACTTGCACAAGGTGAACGGTCTACCCGACGGGAGGCCCTAGCCACACGGCATTTCCATTTTTACGATAATAGAACACACACGAACAGTTCCATATTAACGTGTTTGTTTACATTTGGTGTATTAGGGCAGACGCATGTGGAACCTCTTGTCGTAATGGTGAGACAATGGTTTGCTGCTCTGTTCCCTTGTTACCATTTGTACAAGTTTCAAGTATGACATACTGTTAATATCCTCTTCGAAGTCTCTGTCCAAATACCTCAGAAAAAATTATACACTTCTATATGAAAAAAAGTCTGTATCACAAATCCATAGTTCGGCAACTGACTCACTCTATGTAACATTCCGACTGATTACTGGGCATTCACAAGGAAGACGGAAATAATTTGTCCACATTCTAGTAAGAAGTGACAGGAAATTACGGAAGTGAAACTGTCTGGAGGCTGCATCGCAGTTAACTTCAGCCTCTAGAGGGGAAAATTCTCAATAAGCGATGTCATCACCAAAGCATTAACAATATAAGAGCTTTATACAATGAAACCTGGGATAGTATTCAAATCATTACAATGTCATTGAATGTGTTGATACACTCTCGAGGTAAACGAGAGCAATGTTGGTACCTGCGCGATGTACGAAAAAATGAAAGCGCTTCTAGCCATAAAAGGTTTTATCAGTAGTCACTTGTTCGCATCAATTACTCATTTCAACAGGAAAAACTATGTTGTGCATTTAATGTAGTATGGAATATTTTCCAACCAGACGCGTTTTTCCTGTTCAGTTATAAACTCCCCTTTGTAGCCGTAGTTCTTCCGCCTTTATACATGCTTTCTCGTCTCATGACTACAGTACGATTTTAAATCTGGGGTGACAGTAATATAAAAACGCAACAAATAGGAACACATCTCAAATCTACTGGCGATGCTTTGGAAATAAACAGGAGAAACTTTCTTGATCGGATAATATTCGTGAAGTACGAGGGAAGAATCAACTTTGATTTTTTAATTTTTTTTAATCGTCCGATGAAATAGCACAAATGTTAAGCTGTCTATTCTGTACCGGTTGCCACAGAAACTATCTTTACGTACATGCAGAGGTCACAAATGTGAACGTGGTTTCTGTGAAAACGGAAGCCGGTAATACAGAAGACCTTCATTTTACAGCAGTCCGAACAAGGTAGTTTTAACAGGAACCCTCTTTTTCCGGTCAAAATAAATAAATAATTTATGGTAGACAATTTGCTAGCGTTTTAGATATGACTGCTGACAAAATAATGTTAGCCGCGTTATTAAATTATCATTGAGCTAGAGAACCTTTAACTGGTAATACTTTTGCCAGTTCGCTTGTTCGAAAGCTTCAGCAAGTATTTCTGGAGATGGCAGAGATGATAGCTTTAGCGAAGGATCCTAGTATTTAGCATAAAAATGAGTCCAGAGATCAAGAACTGTATCGTCATCGCTGGCTGTAGTTGCCACTTGTTTTCAGGGCTTGGATATGATCCAGTAGCCTTAATTCCTAATCTTAATTTAGCTTGCTACTAATATGTTGATCTTTTAACCTGCTGTATTACGATCCACCATAGAGTGAATATCTACGTAAATGTTTTTGACATATACGTACATTTTCTGTAGAACGCGATGGTGTTAGGTTGCGTCGAATAACTTACTGAGGACGTTGTTTCAGTATGAGAGGGCTCCCTATTTTATGTAATCACCTTAAGTTTATCTAAACGTGACATACGCAGCGGGCGAATTCGGTGATCATCAAGAGTCTAAACGTACTGTAGAGTTGCATTAAGAGCTAAACCTACAGAATTTATGACGAACTCATAGCTTTATAAGCGATGCTGAAAAGTCACTAAAAAATTGAAAAAAGGCTACACGACATGCTGTTGTTCAGGATAAAGCAGAAGTGCGTGGGAACGGCAGATTTACTTTGTTGGAGATCATACAACGCATTTTTCTTTAGTGCACAGCAGTCAAATTGATGTAGCACCATGTCTACGAACCCAAGGACCCGGTTAAGTAGCATCTACTGGCCACGTTACATGCAAATATTCCGAGTAATTTACTTTGTCATTCGTTTTGGCACTTTAAGGAAGGTTGCTGTAGGAGGTTACTTATTGGGTATGCGTACCAACAATGAACATCTGATTTACGCAGGGACACAAAGCGTCAGGACGAGAGGCCCGTATCATATTACCATAGATTTTTATACTTCGACGAACAAGAGACGTATTGCTTGCTCAAATTATGTACACTACTACTCTCAGTTAATGTTTCCTAGACGGTCTGCAAAGACATGTGGTGTAAACAGAGTCAAATTCTTAGAATATGTAGTCTAATGGAAATTACAGCAGTTTTGAATCAATAAATTTAGGAATATGCTGTACGTACGATATATCCCTAAAATCGCCGGTTTTCGTTCTATTTCTATTCTTCTGATAAACATATTACTTAAATCACTATTGCATCTGTTGTATTGAATACTATTTTCATTATATTGTTTACATTAGACAGATAGGCCCCAATTCGAGAATATGTAGAAAAAGAAGAAACATCGGTGATATGGTGAACAGAACGATTAAGAAAGTGTAAGGAATGCTCGTCGACAGTAAAATTCGCAGACATCGCAGGGAGACCATCAGTGTTGTGCCATTAAGAGATTTTAGACGCTTGCCTTAGAAAGAACGGGGTGCGTCTTTAAATAACGGTTTTAGACACCTCTTCCTAAATTTACGCATTTGTAGAACAAGCTAAAAGCCAAAAGCGTGTGGAACGTCGTCCGAAGATTGTTTAAGTACGAAGAGCACACATTATCAAGAATCTTGCAACATAACTTCTTAGCGAAAGGTTTCCCCTTTTAAGCCTTGAAAATACATTACGTATGAACCTAGCCATTTGATAGGAAATCTTTTGTCGAGAGGATGTAGTTATAAATGGACAATTTTCCTGTGCAGTCTCTAGAACACACCTGAGAATGGGGACAAGGGTGATCCTAAAGTATTATACCTCTACAGTAAGTATTATGCCTCTGCAAAAAATCAATTACTGGGGATACGCGAATACCAAATGAACTAGAGTTTATTTAATCGTATCACATAAACTCCAGGCGATTTGGGAAAATGAATCAACAAAAAGACGACGGTACAAACGCCCGTTAGGCGTAGTGGATATTAACATTTTGTACCCCCTACTATAAGTCAATAGCTGGATGTTCAGGATCGCTCACCAAATAGACTGAACTGAAACAGTTCCGATAAAGATTCCTCCGTAACTGTCTGCTAATTAATGGAAATATCCTTAGTCACCGCAGTATAATGATTAACACAAACCAATATTTTTAAGCACGTGTTTACAGACAATGATTCACAAACTGACAGTGTTTTATTAGAATAACACTGATTTTTGGAAATATGTTACTGTTTACGATACAGGACAAATTACAATAAGTATCTGCGTCAGTCACATGTGTTTTAACATCAACGACAGGTTTTTAGGGTCCGAATCTTCATTGCAAGCGGTTACTGTAGTTTATATGTGTGTCACTGTTTACTACTGTTAATCGACTGCTTTGTGTAATATTTCGCTTCTGGGAAAAGGGATCGTTTAATACAGCATTCAGACTTCTCTTTTCAGTGCTCCGAATACATATCTTGCCCCTTTCAGCACAGCAAAGTATCCCGTACTCAGTTTCTCCACTGAATCGTGTGATTCAGGAATATGTATCCATTGTACCTCCAGCTCAGCTCAGGGCAAAGGAGAACTGTACAACTTACGAGTTCATGTTTGGCTTATCCTTTTAGTTGTACGTTCAGCTTAAAGTTCTCCGTCACTCGACGTTCAAAAGCATTCTCATACCTTTAAAATCGTGTGATCCTCATACACAAGTACTCCAGTCGACGACTTGGTTTTGAGTTGCTATCAACTCTTCGAGTGAATCACTTGTGAAACGGTTTGAATTCATATCATCCAGGGATATAAGGCACCGTATGACATTATCGTTTATTTTGAGAAATGCATATGGGCCTGAGGATGGCATAGTGCAATGCCGAAACTGTTAGTCCACAAAATAAAATAACATCTTAGTTACACGTCTGTTGGAGAATTTCATTGATATTGACAATTACTTAACCAGTTGATGTCCCCTGTTCATGATCGATCAACTGAGAAAGAAATCATAAACAAGTTGCTTCTATTGTCCTCCACGCACATCTACATCTACATGATTACTCTACAACTCACAATTAAGTGCGTGGCGGAGGGTTCATCGAACCACCTTCAAACCATTTCTCTATCGTTCCGCGGGCGGGAAAAACGAATAATTAATTTTTTCTGTTTTCTTTTGTTTTATTATAATGATCATTTATCCCTATGTAGGTGGGCTCTGAGGAGAAAGTTGGCGATGAGAAGATCCTGCCGCAAAGAAATATGCCTTTGTTTTAATGGTTGCCTCCCCAATTCACGTATCATATTCGTACGCTCTCTCCCATATTGCGCGATGGTACAAAACGAGCTGCCTTTCATTTAACTTTTTCGATATCCTCCATCGGCAGAGTAAACCTCCAGAAGAGGACGTACAAGCGTAGTGTAGGCTGTCTCTAGAAGACCTGTTGCAGTTTCTCAGTATTTGCTTTACCCGCAACATTGCGTATGTGATGGTTCTAATTTACTTGTTCGCAATTTTAATCCTTACGTATTTAGCTGATTTTACAGCTTTTAGATTTGTGTGATTTAATGTTTAACCGAAATTTAGCGGAGTCTGTTTGGTACTCATGTGGACGATTTCACACTTTTGATTATTTAGAGTCAAATGCCACTTTTAGCATCATACTGGTCTCTTGCCTAAATTGTTCTGCAATTTGTTTTGATCATCTGATGACTTTATAAGACGGTAAATAAGTGCATAACCTGCAAACAATCTAAGAGCGCTACTCAGATTGGCTCCTAAATCATTTATTTCGATCAGGAACAGTAGAGGGCCTATAACACTTCCTTGGGGAGCGCCAGATATTACTTCTGCTTTACTCGATGACTTTCTGTCAAATACTACAAACTGTGACCTTTTGAAATCCGTTACGCTGGTCATCAACGCGTTCCTCAGAAATTGAGGACTCTCCGTCAGAAATTTCTATCACGTACACTGCAAAATTATTGCACACGCAGACATCCAATACAAAGTGAAACACGGAAAATTCATCTCAACTGCACAATTTACCCCACTGCATGACAGCTATATACAACTTTTGATGTTTTGGAGAACTGCTTTGATGACCAATGAAAAGAGTTTCATGCGCATGGAAGAGTATACAAACAACTGGTATACAAATTCCTCAAGATATTAGGAGTATTGGGGCGGTACTGAATGTCGAGGATTTTTAAGCTGAACGCTATACTAACTAAAAGGGGTGCATGAAACATGAACTGAGAATTTATGCCATAGGTTCTGGGCGAAACTGCATTTGCGAAGGACAGAGTTTTGACTTTTATGATCTGAAGGAGCAATTAAGCAGGGTGAAATTGGCGATGTATATATTCACAGGAGTGAACATCACAATGAAAGTTACTGATCCACCAGAAGGGGGGAAAAAAACGGGAAGTAGTGGACTTGTTGCATGAATCAGAAAGACATGTGTGAACCACTGAATCCACACATAGATGAGGGCACAAACCGTCGTGGATATTAATAAAACATTTGACACATGCAAATATGTATTAATTTCTCCTGCTGCCAATAGCGGATTGAAAAGCTTGCTGTGAACGAAACGGGTTAAAAGAATTAAAGAAATTTTGTAAAATAGTATCTATTCAATAAGCACCTGGCATGAGCCTATATCAGACGATGAGTATACTTTTACGCAGTATGATATAGAATTAGTGTCACACAGAGTGTCTTGTATGTTTCACGCCTCGCAGGGACCAAATAGTATTTTTAGGCCTTATGTGTTTTACTTCAACGTAAATGACATGCTTTAGTCTTTGCCTGAATTTTCCCCCGTCTGGACTGCAGAAGTCAAAATTTGGATCATATTACTACAGTTACAATGTGCCAATGGGTACCGGCAAACACCGTTTTACACGATCTCTTACACCTTCACATATATGTACAGAGAATTCAAGCAGTCCACCATTTCCATCAATGAATGGAACGTAACTGTCACTTACGCATCACATGAGCTGTTATAGTGTACGAGAATATGTCTGTACATTGTTTGGATCTAGTCTCTATACCTGCACGTGGAAGCATAAGAGGCTATGCACAAATGTGTGGTTTGCGCGCCGATCAAATTGAAGCAGTATGAATTAGATTTTTAATTCTGCTGTCGATACGGCGTAAAATGCGGTCTAAGTGTGGAACATGCTCTGTATGTCGTAGAGAAAGCGGCAAATGCAGCGCAGTTCGATAAATTAACATGTGAGGTTTTAGAGGGGACTTGATACATTAAGTTTTACGTAGGAAGAACCTCTTTCCTTGTTACAAAGAATCGAAAAAATGGCTCTGAGCACTATGGGACTTAACTTCTGAGGTCATCAGTCCCCTAGAACTTAGAACTACTTAAACCTAACTAACCTAAGGGTATCACACACATCCATGCCCGAGGCAGGATCCGAACCTGCGACCGTAGCGGTCGCGTGGTTCCAGAATGTAGCGCCTAGAACCGCTCGGCCACCCCGGCGGGAAGAATAGAAAATTCGTCCTACGATTGAACCGCTTGAGCTAATTTAGGAGTTTATCAGTTAGTTAACAAAAACAAAAAATCCCCGCATGATGGGCACAACTTTCGTTTCAAAAATTGCATCTACACGCCGAACTCCTATACACTCGGTCAAATACAGCTAGCCCACGTACAATCATTTCAGCCTAAACTGTAACCAGTAACTCACGCGCAATGCGTTTATTATTCCGTATCACGCGTTTCGTCTGAAGCCATCAGTCGCCCGCAGCCACCATTCGATGAAAATAAAAACAGTGATAGATACTGCAACAAGGTTGTTGACGTAATTCATTGTACCTATGCTTCAGGTTTTACTTTTGCCTGATGAATACTGTGGCCGAAACGCGTCGTAATGAGTAAAGAGCACGTTGCGATGCAGGAAAATTCTGCAGTATGTATGCAAGCGCTAAGACTATTCACCCACCACTGTTAGGTACTGTAGTTATAACCAGTGGAACCAGGTCTCAGTCCGACTGTGAAGGGATCTCGTACGCATCCTGTAGTTCTTAAGAAATAATCTGGTACTGTGAAACCCGAGCATTCTGGCGGCTAAACATCTCAGCTCATGATCAGGCACTTTCTCCTGAATGTTGCGTTGAGGTGACCTCGTGTTGGAAATGTAGCCTGTAAAGAGAGGACATCTCCGACTGGTGTAATGTAGGCACTCGATGCGAGTTGGGTGCTGAGCAAAATTTCTCTGCTGTATCCCTTCTATAATCCTTAGAAATGAGGGCTATCCTGTGTACGATGTCCTCAAATTGCTGTCGCCTTCTCTAGTGACAATAAGTAGCACCGGGTTCTCGGAAATCGAGGTCTGAGCGCTTTAAGTTGAAACGATGAGCTTTTCTACAGCGTTTCGATTTGTTTAGCATCTACAGTGAAATGTTACAGCCTGCTGTAGCGGCGAATCTTCCGATCAATTGCAGCCGCGGAATTTTATGTTCACCTCACCAGGAATAAAAGCTCTGACCCCTAGGTACTTCATACTGCTGCCAAATATGCACGCACCCATCACAGATGAAGACCGTCATAGTACCAACGTAATATCCGTTAAAAGAAAACATATTATCAAGCTCTATACCCATTACTGCTCTTCGTCTTTGGAACAAGTTGCCTTGCACTCTGTGCACAATTCAATGCCCCGCTGCATTTAAGAAAAAAACTGAACACCTTCCTCTCGTCAAGAAAATTTTCCCATCTTCTCCCGTATTGCTACCTTCTCTTTTGATTTCGCAGATAACTATATAATATGTTTATTTCTTCCCTCTTCGTGGCAGCGCGGTCTAGGCCACCTTGTCACGGTCCGTGTGGCTCCCCACGTCGAAGGTTTAGTCCTCTCTCGGGCATGGGTGCATGTGTTGTCCATAGCGTAAGTTGGTTTAAGTTAGATTAAGTAGTGTGTAGGCTTAGGGACCGATGAACTCAGCAGTTTGGTCCCATAAGACCTTACCGCAAATTTCCTTTCCCTCTTCGTCACATGTAATATTCTGCCACGTCAGTCTTTCTCTTCCATTTCTTCTCTCATGACCTTCGCAGCTACAACCTACAATCTAACTCTATTTGTAAGTTTTTTTTTTTTTGGTTCTACGTTTAAAGAAACTGGTTTTAGTTGATATTATTACGGTTTGCACTATTTGTATCATACTGTATCTAAGTGTTGAGATTCCATACAAGCTGTGAGATCTCTCATAAACTATCTGTCACAATAAGGCGAATGTCACACTTGAAGAATATATGGCTTTTCGCAAGAAACGGCTGTATGACAATAATCTTGCAGAACATAACAGTAAATAAATAAATAAAGTACTTCACTCTCAAACAGATAGCAGGTTCTCAGGTTACAGTCCAAGCGGAGTTTTTAACTGTCACTCGTGTAGTACACAGTTTGGAAAGAAAAAGAAAAAACTCCATTACAGAAAAATTTTCCTGTTCGACGAAAGTAATACATATATTTCTGTCAGTTTCGTATATAAGAAACTATCAGCCTCGATTGTGGTAATGAAACCAACCTTTACCTAGATTTCAGCCCAAATAATTGAGTCTTCTTCAGAAGATATACCTGAATCTATAAGTTGTCTAAGAGGGTATGGTCTAGAAATAAAACTAAAACAGACCATGCCCCCTTGGACAAATTATAGATTCAGGTATATCTTCTGAAGAAGACTGAATTATTTGGGCTGAAACATAGGTAAAGGTTGGTTTCATTCGCGCAATCAAGGCTGATAGTTTCTTGTATATTAGATTATCATAATTGCTGGCTGTGCTGCAATGTTGAAAGTACAAAAAATTTTCAGTTTTATGCATGGTCAGTTTACTTAACTGAAATGCCTATTTTAAAGCAACAAGCCACAGTAAATAAGTCTTTAATATGAGCTTTTAAATAACAGCAAAAAATATTTCGGTGGTGAACAGATTTGGACGTATCGGTCATTTTCAATAGTCCGTGGGTTGATTCTTGTCCCAAGGGTGCGTCAGAATATGTCATCGTGTGTGCGAGGTTCCTACCAGTAGATTTCAACGCATCGCCTATGAATCCCATTTTTGGTTGGGCGTCTTTTCGCAGAGAGTTACCACGTTGTTTTGTTGAGGATGTATTTCGAACTTTTATCCCTTGTTACTCTCTGACATGTTGTGTGCTTTCTACAGTTACTCCCAACTCGTTATACAACGGTTCTTCGAATACAGACTAGTGGTTATGCTGCTTTATGCTCAACCTCGATGTATTCGTATTTTCACAGGCTATAAGCTGAAACCTAGTTATCCACTGAAATGTTTTATGCGAGTATTTGCCTGTAAGAAACTTTATTGTTTTCCAGACAGGGTTTACAGGGATGGTATCTTCTCCCCACAACTAGGATATGGAGAATGTAGAGAACCTTCTGTATAGGGTAATGGTTAAACATGATGCTGTTTCACTATTTACACGATACGCTGACTATATACCATCGTATAACAGGAACGACACAATAGCAGCAGCATTATCGTGTTCCAAATTTTTAGTATGAAGTATCTGGAAAAAAGCGGTATGTGAACAGAGGGCTAACCCTGCAATACAAAAGTTACGGAACAGACTTGTCACGCATGGGTTTAAGGTTTTTATTTCTACCACACCATTTCAATGGATACTGTTTTGGTATTGCTTCAGTAGTACTGCTACTGATGCGGAGTACGTTTATTGCCTGGGCTCCACGCGGAGCTGATGAAGGCGGTCAGGGTACGAGGTTTGTAAGCTCTCAATAATAGCTTAACTCTTAACTGAGTACGTTTTGTGACACGACGCCTGTACTAACAGCTTAAGGGTGAAGGAAGTCAGTCTTACGGTAGCAAGTTCAACGCAATGTTTGAGGCAACTTCTCTTTTGCGTTGGGAACTGGAAATCTCGTACCAAGAAGAGATGTTTGATCAACTTTAACAACATTTGTTTTCTACGACCAGGAATTCATCCTTTGGCTGTTAAACCATCTGATGGTTACCAAACAGTAGGCGGAGACCACTTTGTTCCACTCGGAAAAAAAAAATACTAAAACAGTTTACGTGAGTACAGAAAAGTGTCAACACAAGTTGAGAAAAGAATTTCCTGTGAGTAGACGCGCGAAGTCTACAGTAGGCGCGCTAATGTCTATCCGAAATGGGTGATACCGGCTTACATTCACTGTTGTGGAAGTAAAATTGTATTGCACCGTTATTGAGTCTCTTCTGCTTCGATATTTTCTTGCAAGGTGTTACCACGTTGATTTAATCAAGTTGTTGCAGTTTCGTTACAAGGTGGGACACCTTCTGAAGACCAGTGTTTAATACAAAATAATAAGTAACGATAGGGAAAGTTTTTTTTTTCGGTAGATATCTGAATGGTTGCAATACATTCATGTCACTTTCCATAAATGACCATCGTCAGTTATGGTTAAATGATGCCGGCTTTTGTGAATACAGACAGCAGCAAAATGTGCAGGCAGATGATATAGGCAAGACGCATTCCCCATGCACATAAGAAGAAAATGTACCCGTGTTACATGGAGATATGTCTAGAAATCCAGTAGTTTCTTGGTAGGTGTCATTTTCTACATCTCTTAATAGTGCAATAATCATGGAAAAGACACAGGAGCAGAACGTACCAGTACGTCACACAGAACTTTTTCTTACAAGAAAAGTTCTAATTATCCTCATGCCGTCACATTGAATCTCATGCGCGTTCTTGTACTCCTGGCGTTAGGCGTTTGGTTTCGCAGCCATCTACAACAAGGGTACGAAGATTCTGCCTCGAGCCTTGGGCTTCTGTACACGAGAGGTCCCAAATGCCTCCACTGATAAAAATCTAGGAGGTTTAGTTTTGGAGAACAAGAAAGCCACTGAAATTGTCCACCTATGCTCATGTAGCATTCACGGAATCTGCTATTTAGAAATAAGAGGGCGTTGACATTGTAATGGAGAGGATCTTCATTGCGAGAGAAATACAAGTTCGTCTCGTTGATATAGGCAGTCATTCTAGATTATGCAGATTATTGTATGTGTCGATTATTGTAGGTTATGTAGATTACTGTACGTTCTAGGTTATGTAGATTATTGTCCGTTCACCTATTGAGCCTGTATTGAACAACATGTGGTCATAACAGTCACTAACATATTTCATACAAGAATCATCTTATGTTCTGGACCGTTCTCTTCTGTGTCTTCCCCATGATTAATGTGCTAAGTTTCACCATTCTGTGAAGAGATACGGGAAATGAGTTTTTCCAGACCCATTTCGATTGAATATATTTCTTCTTCTCAGGATTTTACCCTGAAATTTTGATACGCTGCTTTACTGTTACATACTGTCCAACTTTTTTTCGCGAAGGCTTTCTACTATCTGGTCCTAGAACACTGTCTCATACGTGTTTGGAGGTTTTCTGTGAAACATCACGATGACTTTGTGGCGTGTATCTCTTCGAAGTGATTCTGGGGATTTAGTCGAAACGTAGACGATTGGGTAATTGTCTAATGGGCAAAACGTCTCTAAAGGATCCTGTGAACCGAAGAAGTTATCTCTGGTCTAACAGGTAAATAGGCTAGCACTTTGTGGTTCCAGTAGGTGTGGGATTCACCGACCACTCATCAATAACACAGTCCATGTGTAGACGTACGTGGACTATCGTGAATGTGTCGTAAACTGTTCAGATCAACGAAATAATTCGACCAATGATAGTCCTCAAAGAGGCGAGTATTCTCTTCTCGATTAAGAGTTGTGTCTTTCATCTACAGAGGTAATTAAAATGCCAATGGGTCATTTTTAATGGAGTGAAACAGCTAGCCTAAGAACATTCTCCTACGCACATACATGGAGCTGATCCAAATATTTGGACCCTGCAAGTGGCGAAAAATCGGGAAGATATTCCGCAAAAATGTGCAACTTTGGCCTTCATAATTTGGGAATCACCATACTCTTCCAGTGACAAGTTTTGGATCGTAGGCGTTGTGATCACTTCTCTCTTTTCACAAGCCTTCGAGCTTCATTCAGAAATATAGATCGTTCCATAGAACAACACACAATTCCATTAGTATGTCGGCAGATAAGTATTTTAAATGGATCAAAACACGTGCCATATGCAGTAGAACAAACAGAACAGGAAAGTGCCTTACACCATGAACTGTTTATGAAATATGATGGAATGATGTCTTTAGCGAGGTTCAACAACATCGTTCTTGATACTGCTTGAAGAGCAAGTAGTTTCAGTAGGACCTATATAACCACCACTTTGTGCAATGTCTGTCGCTGACACTACTTTAGAAAGGCAATTTTTTATTTTCAAGCCATATGAAACAAGATTTACAGAAAGGTGAAAGGGGTAAGATGATGTCAAACATTTCAAACTAGTAGTGAAAATCCTAAAGCACTTCCACCCTTGCTTGGTTATGTCGAAGATTATCGATAACTTTCTCTATTCGCTACGGAATATTGCATCCAGTTACAAGGTTCGCTTTTAGTGTACATGTGCAGAAAGGCAAATAGCCACAATCTTGAGAACAGATTATCACGATACAAAATCCTTTCTACGAAAAGTAGGTGGAAATGAACGTATCCGCGAAAGGAACTAGATCGACATTTGCAGTTGATTCATTCCAGTTTTAGGCTTCATAGCGATGGTACTGTGTCCACAGGATTAACAAATGATCAACTCTTAATAATTTTGTAAACAAGACATATTCCAGACCACGTATTTTTACTACTATGAACAGTTTCGGTCCATTACACGAACTTCAGACTTAGAAGTGGAGAGCATGATAGGTTTGACAAGTATCAGCTGGTTCTCGTCTCCAGAAAGTGTTCGAATTTTGTCGACGCTCATCAGCTGGAACTAGTCATAGCGAACATACTCTCCACGTTTTGGACCTGAAAATGGCCCAATTTGTCCGAAACCGCAAACAGTAGTAAAAATACCTGTCTAGACTGTGCGTTGTTTACCAAACTCCAGTATAGCTTTTATACGGAAGAAATTGTGACTCCTGGACATTTTCTGTGGCCGGAGGGCTTCCACCTGCTGAGTGGTGAATAATTTTTCTTCAAAAATGGGCTGGTCGCAAGTAACTTCTGTGGTAGGGCTCTGTATAACTTATCAGTATTATTTACACAGTTTCTCGCAGTAGCAAGAAAATCTTCAAAGCAATCTTCTTTTACTGACGCGTCATATCTATAGCTTGAACTTTGGTCGCATAGGATGTTTACATTCAGTGTTTTCACACATCAGTTCGATGGCGGTCTGCAATATAAGCAGCTGATGAGATTCAGCGTTGGATCAACAGAAAAGAAAGTTTTTTCTGATAGCGTCATACGTTTCTCCATTATAATGCCTCTCAGGTGACGCTGCTTCGTCAAAGCATGACGGGAAGTCTCAAATGAGTCTTGAACGCTTGGAGATACGTCTGCGAAATACCTTGTATTTGTTAAATGTAAGCCAGTGTCTGGTTGTGTGGGCAGACGCTGGTACGGAGTGAAGTGTTCCGCGGCAGCGGTCTTACCTTGCTGGTTGCTCTTGCGCGCCGTCTTCTTCTCCTTCATCCAGGGATACTCGGGCACGTTGACGCCGGGTTGGCCGCCGTGGGGCGGCGGTTCGACGCCCATGGGCGGTGGGTAGACGCCAGGGCCGCCGCCGGCGCCGGCCCCGGGGCTCAGGGCGCCCGGGGGCGGCCCCACGTGCATGTCCTGCGGCGCGCCGCCCCCGCCGCCCCCGGCGCCGCCCCCCAGGTGCGGCAGCGCCGTCATGAACTCGGCCATAGACGGCTGGCTGTTGATGAAGCCCGTCTCGGCGTCGAGCGGGAGCACGCCGCCGCCGGCGCCGCCCCCGCCGCCCCCGGCCGCCGCCGTCACCGTCGCCAGCCAGAAGCCTCCGCCCCCGGCGCCTCCGCCGCCGCCGCCTCCGGGGCAGCCGTCGGGCCCGACGACGCCGATGCCGCCCCCGACGACAACGGGCGTCGGCGGGCGCGTCTTCACCGCCGCCACGTAGTCCTCCGGATCGAGGACGTCGCCCCCGACGCCGACGCCCACGCCGCCCCCGGAGAGTCGCGGGGGCGGCGGCGGCGGGTGTTGCTGCTGCTGCTTGCCTCGCATTACCTCGTGAACCTGCCGCGTCCGAACGATTCTACCTGCACTTCCACTCGAAGTCCGGCCCTGCGAGCCTCGTGCGACCGCATCGAAGAGCAGTGGGCACAGTCAAGCATCACCCTTCACTGTACATTGATCTCAGTCACCTTTCATCTCAATCACTTCCCTACCACACTCTCACTACCACCGAAAACTCACACGATACAACCGTCACTTTTCACGCATTATTAACGCCACCTGGCATCTATACTTGTCAACTGAACAGTACGTAATCGAAGTACCAGCTCCCTTATTAGCAGTCGCACAGCTAAAATGTGACAGGAGGGCTACACTGCTTATAATCCATTTCCACGAACTGGTTTCACTTCTCGAAGCTCCTAAGTGGTTCTACAGTTCAACCAATCCTTCTCGTCCTTGAAGAGTGAACAGCGGTTGCACCATCGACGGTGTCAACAAGCTCTTTTTCTTTCACTCTGTACATCCGAGGCACTGGTCGTGGAGGAATGAGGACCTGCAGACAGTACCATTCTCCTTTACAGCTGACATCACCACCACGATTTTTACTTGTAAATACGGAGTAAGTAAACAGTCTGGTGCACCGTTGTCGCGCTTGCTAGTACCCGCTATCCACAAGTACTCTAGCAATATACGAGCTCATAAATATCGGGACGAGCCGTCTTCAAAGACTCAACATCATTCGTCGCGAGGTCTCCAGCTTGCTTTTAGTGGCCACGTCTTTTTAAAGAGAATTTGTGCCTTGATGTTCTCTGATTCTGTTCTCTTCGTGGGTTGATTTGGCGATCAGCACTTTCACACGAAACGCAGAGACAGTTGCGAACTCTGCTGGTGAACGGTTGACCGCCAGGGACGCTGGTTTAACGGCACAGCATCGGCGATCCGATGTCTTGGCAATCGGAGGAACGCGCGCGAACTAGCGGTGACTGACAAGGCTCGCGCTCGCTGCGTCCCCCCACCCTCCCGCGTGAAGCAGGGGCGGGGCGAAGGGGGTAGGGTGGGGGGTGGGGTGTTCTGAAGAAGCTACCGTGGCGCGGGTTGACAGGCAGCCCTACACGCGCGCGTCTGGTCGTGAGTGACAGGCCGTCAAGGGGGGGAGGGGAGTTGACGGACAGAGGGGAGGGGGTAACCGCCCCTCCGCGCGCTGCTGGAGCGTCCCACTGTCAGACGTCGCTCGACGCCACGGCAGCTACGCCGTTGTCTTCTTCTCTGCCCAAGATGGGTGGCAGTCACAGACGGAGGGAAGGAAAAAAAAGAACGAAGAGTGTCGGAGCGGTGGAAAAGAAATCAGCTGGCAGCGGCGTGGCTCCCCACCCTCTCCTCCGCCCGGCCGCGATGCAGCGCCCGCTTGACGCACGGCGCTGGATCTCGTCTCCAGAAGCAGCTGCCCGGAGCTGGCCGCGTCTTGTACGCGTGTGTGTATCCGTTGTACTGTCACGTTGTCCTTTCTTGCTCTCCTTTTCCTATCTTCTACCCTTTTTTTTTTCCTTCTGACCGTCGAACGTGCGCGCGGCGCCGCGCTCCGCCTTCCCCTCAATCGGCTACTGCGCATGCGCGTCGTGGTCGGCGGGGAGGGCCGGCCGGAAGGCGGGCAGCGCCGAGCGCAGCGCGCGCAGTGGTGGGGATGGCGGAGGCAGCGCCAGCTGAGGTCACGTGACGCTACCGGTCGGCCAATGGCGGGCGGCGCAGGTGCCGCGTGGAGGGGAGGTGGCGCGGGCGCTGGTGGGGCGCACGGACCGGCCGGCGCGTCCAGCCGCGAGGGGGCGTGACCGCAGCTGGCGGAGCGCTCCGCCGCTTGCCCGCCCCGGGAATCGAATCCCTACAGCCGTACGGGCAGCGTTGCCAGGTGTCCTTGCACACGTACTGAGGAAACCACTCGAAGTGCATAGCAGAGCTTACTTTTCATTCTAGCAGTTTTTGTGGTTCCAATCGAGTACGTATCGCAGGAAGAATGACTGCTTAAGTGCCCCTGTCTTCTTCTACCTGAAACGAATCTGCTTATGCAGATCGTTCAGAAAGCCTCTGACAACCTTCTCCTACAATCTATCGTTCACCATATCTTCCCGTTGCACTCCTCTGCGACTCGCACAGTTCTTCACCTGGTCTTTCCATCTACTTCATGATCTTGCAAATGGTCTTCTTCCAGATTCTGTCCATTCCGGAGATGTAATCATTCTTTTGGTAGAGCCAAACCATTTCAGGCTTTTTCTCTCCATTGTGCATTCAGGAGGCTGACCCGTATAGTCTTTCGAATTGTTTTCAGTTCATATCCAAGGCTTTTCTCGTCATACGAGGGTCCGTCGTATAAAGTCCATGTCTGTTGCTCGTATTCTACTCAGATAATTCCTAGTCAAGTTTCAATATTTTGTTCTATCGATCATGCTTGGTACACAATGTGATCTCGTTTCATGGTGTTTGATTTGGCACTTTTTTCCAAAATATAATTACGTCTGCTACATAACTGTACAATTTTGAGGTGATTCTGTCCTCTACGAAATTTCTTCCTCCATGCTTCCTTCCCCAATTAGCTTGCTTGCTACATATTTTGGCGCAACAACTCTTTTAATAATTTTTCTACTACAACTTATATCCTTCATTTTTAGTTTTTCCCCTGCTGATTTTCATTTCCTCATTTTGTTGTTGAGCTTATTTCTGTGGCTCATATTTCGATTAGCCTCTGCCAAGAATCTTCTTGTGATTCCAATTCCTTCTCATTGTCTTCCATGTTATCGCATCATTTGCATATGCAGTGATTTTCATATCATCTGCTATTGACCTTTGGTGAGCTTTCCTCATTATCTTTTCCATGTTTACATTAAAGAGCAGTAGTGATACCACACTTCGTCGTCCAATCCCGACTATCTGTTCCAACCCGTTCTGATCTTTTGTCTTGTATTACAACACAATTCAGCCATATGTTGACCATGTTCCTGAGTAAAGAGTTGCATTCCTTTTGATAGTTCCAGTCTATTCAGATCTTTTAAGATCTCTTCCCTTCTAACAGCGTCGTTAGCCTTCCTCATAACTGTGAAATAGTACTTCAATGTCTTTTCCAAATTCCCGTTTCTTTTCTACGACTGTCTAGATGTATACACTTGTTGTCCATCTCTGAAAGATAGAGAAACGCAATAGATACGCATGGAAAAGGTTAAAGAGGCCTGCGCGCGTTCAATATTTATTGACGATACTACTTTGTCAAACCTTCAACATATTGAATAGACCTCAAAAACATAGGCATTTGCAAAGATTAAGGTCGAACACTCAAAAGCAAGCGGGTGCTGCAGTTATATTAGTTATAGCTCTAAAGCGAAAGAAAACAACGAAAGGGAAGAAACGGGTCAGAGATTGGTTGAAAACAGGAGAGACTGGTCACATGGTAATATACTGACTGAAATCAGAATCACAGTTCCGAATGATTGTGTATATTACTTTCCTATAAGTTCTGCATCTACGACACGTTATTAGTGCTGATACGAGACAAAATAGAGAAGCAAAATACTTCGATGAGAGAGGCAATCGCATTCGACAAGAGATCAGGTGTAGCTTAAAGTTGTCCGGCGCAGACAGGTCATTCTAATGCTCGATGTTTAGTTCTGTAATATCAGAAAACACAACTAATAAAATTCTACGGAAATCTCTGAAACGGTTATGTCTGCCTGGCAAGGATATTTTCAGAAAATTAACGTCACACATTTTTTTCTACACTTTGTGATAATTTGGTGACAGTGACACGCATTTCCCAGACCTCTTACTGGTCATTGAAGATATACGATGTATTTTTCGAAACGGTCGCGTTTTTCAAAACTGCTGTGTAAGGACAACAATCTATACTACATTTTCAAATTAATGAAGTAAGCAATGCCATGGAGAATTCCCCGTTAACCATCCTTAAGTGGCGTATACAATGATTACCTTTGCATACGCCTATTAAAATTCTTTTGTGTTAAAAGATTCGTTAAAAAATGAATCTATATTAACGACGTAGGAGACAATCTGAGTAGCCGTCTTAGATTGTTTGCAGATGATGCTGTCGTGTACCGTCTTGTAAAGTTTGTAAAGTCATCAGATGATCAAAACGGCTTGCAAAATGATTTAGATAAGATATCTGTATGGTGAGAAAAGTGGCAATTGACCCTGAATAAGGAAAAGTGTGAAATTATTCACATGAGTACTAAAAGAAATCAGCTAAATTTCGATTACGCGATAAGTTACACAAATCTGATAGTTAAATACCTAGGGATTACAATTACAAATAACCCAAATTGGAACGTTCATATAGATATTATTGTGGGTAGAGCAAAACAAAGACTGCGATTCATTGGCAGAGCACTTAGAAGGTGCAACAGGTCTACTAAAGAGACTGCTTACTCCACGCTTGTCCGCCCTATTCTGGAGTATTGCTGTGAGGTGTGGGATCCGCATCAGGTGGGACTGACGGATGACATCGAAAAAGTAGAAAGAAGGGCAGCTCGTTTTGTGTTATCGCGAAATAGGGGAGATAGTGCCACAGACATGATACGTGAAGTGGAGTGGCAATCATTAAAAAATGGTTCAAATGGCTCTGAGCACTATGGGACTCAACTGCTGAGGTCATAAGTCCCCTAGAACTTAGAACTACTTAAACCTAACTAACCTAAGGACAACACACACATCCATGCCCGAGGCAGGATTCGAACCTGCGACCGTAGCGGTCGCGCGGTTCCAGACAGTAGCGCCAGAACCGCTCGGCCACCAGCGGCCGGCGGCAATCATTAAAACTAAGGCGTTTTTCGTTGCGACGGGATCTTCTCATGAAATTTCAATCACCAGTTATCTCCTCCGATTGTGATAACATTCTCTTGGCACCCCCCTACATAGGGAGAAATGATCGTCACGATAAAATAACAGAAATCAGAGCTCGCACAGAAAAATTTAACTGCTTGAAGGTGGTTCATTGAACCTTCTGCCAGGCACTTTATTGTGAATAGCAGAGTAATCACGTAGATGTAGATATACACAACGGATGGAGAATATTGTCAAACAGCCAGTATTTGACCTTACTCGTTCAGTATGTACTGACAATACTGAGAATATTTCGAGGTCCATCAGTACTGCTCATAAATATGTCTAGAACTGAAAATATGACAATACGCGCTCTCAGACGATCAATATATTGACAGTTTGACAATATTATTGAACTTGTGAGGGCCCCTAGAGGCACACCTTGCCAAAGACGAGAAGAACGGTGTAGGGTTGAGAGGTTCAAACAAGCGTTAGTCAAGGCAGTAGAACAAAGATGCGAGAGGACGTCTACACAAGTCACACAGAAATTCCTCTGAGCGGGCTGTAATAAAACTATTCTCGTCTTGCCCGGCCCTATGGGAGAAATATGCAGTTGGCTGAAGAGTATTTGTAGATTCTTCACTTAATATTGGTTCCTGGAAGTATGTGAGTAGGCTTTCGTTGGCTAACTGGCGATATCTTCAGACAACTGCCAGTTCAGTTTCCCATTTCAGTGACTGGCACAAATCTGCGATTGTACAGGCTGCCCTTATCTGTACACGCTAATTATAGGCTGTTTTTATTTATTTATTTATTTATTTATTTATTGTTCCGTGGGACCACATTTAGGAGAAGTCTCCATGGTCATGGAACGAGTCAATACATGAAATTATAGCACGATTGTAGAAACAGATAAAATGAAATATAAGAAACATATTCAGGCGACAAGTCGTTAGTTTAAATAAAGAAAATCAAGAATGTAACACTGGAATTTGCTTAATTTTTTAGCTCTTCCAGGAGCTCCTCGACAGAATAGAAGGAGTGAGCCATGAGGAAACACTTCAGTTTAGACTTAAAAGTGTTTGGGCTACTGCTAAGATTTTTGAGTTCTTGTGGTAGCTTATTGAAAATGGATGCAGCAGAATACTGCACTCCTTTCTGCACAAGAGTCAAGGAAGTGCATTCCACATGCAGATTTGATTTCTGCCTAGTATTAACTGAGCGAAAGCTGCTAACTCTTGGGAATAAGCTAATATTGCTAACAACAAACGACATTAAAGAAAATACATACTGTGAGGGCAATGTCAAAATTCCCAGACTATTGAATAGGGGTCGACAAGAGGTTTTCAAACTTACACCATACATAGCTCGAACAGCCCGTTTTTGAGCCAAAAATACCCTTTTTGAATCAGAAGAATTACCCCAAAAAATAATACCATATGACATAAGCGTATGAAAATATGCGAAGTATACTACTTTTCGTGTTGAAATGTCACTTATTTCAGATACTGTTCTAATGGTAAATAAAGCGGCATTTAGTTTCTGAACAAGATCCTGAACATGGGCTTTCCACAACAGCTTACCATCTATCCGTACGCCTAGGAACTTGAACTGTTCCGTCTCGCTTATAACATGCCCATTCTGTCTGATTAAAATGTCAGTTCTTGTTGAATTGTGGGTTAGAAACTGTAAAAACTGAGTCTTACTGTGATTTAGCAACAAATTATTTTCCACAAGCCACGAACTTATATCATGAACTACATTATTTGATAATGTTTCAATATCCAGTTTGGTACGGCTCCCTCACACTCCTGAGGATTATTCCGAGATGAGACACACAAGCGATTCGCAAGCAACTTGCTGTGTGCAATGACTGCATCTAGAAATGAACCGAAGTCTGCAACCCCCTTTGCATTCCGGAGGTACGCATAAAATATCATCCGAAATTGTGCTAAACGCATTCTCTGAAAATTATCTCGAGCAGTTAGTTCATGAGCCCACGCGAATAGTAAACTGATGTGGAAACACCCTTGACCTCTTAGCAACAAATAATCCTGAGTTAATAACGACCATCAAAACCGATTCAGGGATTAGTGAACACAGGGTTGTCGTAGCGAGATTGAATACTGTAATCCCCAAATCCTCGAAAAATAAGCGAAAAATATACCTATTCAGAAAAGCAGATAAAAATTCACTTAACGCATTCCTGAGAGACAATCTCCACTCATTCCAAATTAATAATATAAGTGTAGACAAGATGTGGCTTAAATTCAAAAATGGTATCGGCAGTAATTGAGAGATTTATACCAAAATAAAGTAACAAACGACGGAGCTGATCCTCCTTGGTACACAAAACAGGTTAGAACACTGTGGCAGAAACAACGAAACAAACATGCCAAATTTAAACAGACGCAAAATCCCCAAGAATGGCGATCTTTTACAGACGCTCGAAATTTAGCGCGGACTTCAATGTGAGATGCCTATTACAGTTTCCACAACGAAACTTTGTCTCGAAACCTGGCAGAAAATCCAAAGAGATTCAGGTCGTATGCGAAGTATGTTAGCGGCAAGAAACAATTAATGCCTTCTCAGCGCGATAGCAACAGAGATACTATCGGAGACAGTGCTGCCAAAGCAGAGTTACTAAACACAGCCTTCCGAAATGCCTTCACAAAAGAAGACGAAGTAAATATTCCAGAATTCGAATCGAGAGCTGCTGCCAACATGAGTAACGTAGAAGTAAATATCCTCGGAGTAGTGAAGCAACTTAAATCACTTAATAAAAGCAAGTCTTCTGGTCCAGACTGTATACCAATGAGGTTCCTTTCGGAGTATGCTGATGCATTAGCTCCATACTTAGCAATCATGCACAACCGCTCGACAAAAGATCCGTACCCAAAGACTGGAAAGTTGCACAGGTTACACGAACATCCAAGACTGGTAATAGGAGTAATCCACTAAATTACAGACCCATATCGTTAACGTCGATATGCAGCAGGATTTTAGAACACATATTGTGTTCGAACATTATGAATTACCTCGAAGAAAACGGTCTATTGACACACAGTCAGCATGGGTTTAGAAAACATCGTTCGTGTGAAACACAACTAGCTCTTTATTCGCATGAAGTGTTGAGTGCTATGGACAATGGATTTCAGATCGATTCCGTATTTCTGGATTTCCGGAAGGCTTTTGACACTGTACCACACAAGCGGCTCCTGCTGAAATTGCGTGCTTATGGAATATCGTCTCAGTTATCTGACTGCATCTGTGATTTTTCTGTCAGAGAGGTCACAGTTCGTAGTATGACGGAAGGTCATCGAGTAAAACAGAAGTGATTTCTGGCGTTCCCCAAGGTAGTGTTATAGGCCCTTTGCTGTTCCTTATCTACATAAACGATTTGGGAGACAATCTGAGTAGCCGTCTTCGGTTGTTTACAGATGACGCTGTCGTTTATCGACTAATAAAGTCATCAGGAGACCAAAACAAACTGCAAAACGATTTAGAAAATGTATCTGAATGGTACGAAAAGTGGCAGTTGACCCTAAATAACGAAAAGTGTGAGGTCATCCACATGAGTACTAAAAGGAACTCGTTAAACTTCGGTTACACGATAAATCAGTCAAATCTGAAAGCCGTACAACTAAATACCTAGGTATTACAATTACGGACAACTTAAATTGGAAGGAACACATAGGAAATGTTGTGGGGAAGGCTAACCAAAGACTGCGTTTTATTGGCAGGACACTTAGAAAATGTAACAGACCTACTAAGGAAACTGCCTACACTACGCTTGTCCGTCCTCTTTTAGAATACTGCTGCGCGGTGCGGGACCCTTACTAGATACGACTGACGGAGTACATCGAAAAAGTTCAAAGAAAGGCATCACGTTTTGTATTATCGAGAAATATGGGAGAGAGTGTCACAGAAATGATACAGGTTTTGGGCTGGACATCATTAAAAGAAAGGCGTTTTACGTTTCGACGGAATCTTCTCACGAAATTCCAATCGCCAACTTTCTCCTCCGAATACGAAAATATTTTGTTGCCACCGACCTACATAGGGAGGAACGGTCACCAAGAATCAGAGCTCGTACGGAAAGATACAGGTGATCATTCTTTCCGCGCGCTATACGAGACTGGAATAATAGAGAATTGTGAAGGTGGTTCGATGAAGCCTCTGCCAGGCACTTAAATGTGGTTTGCAGAGTATCCGTGTAGATGTAGATGTAGTAAACGCGTACGAGTGAACCTATGTTTTCACAGCACTTCATATTCTTTCAAATTGTTACACCATGACATTTGCATATGTTCTCCGATGTAAGTTGGATCTCATTGAATTCGTCTCACGCTACAAATTTTCTGTGTTTTGCAAAGTGCACAATATTGTAAATTTCTTGAAAATTTGAAACAATTGTCCAGTCATTGCAGCACTTCGACATATTATCGAGATCTGATTGAATATTTCTGCTCTTTTGTCGAAAACTGACTTTTTGACACCGTGGCTGTGTACAAACTCTAGGTTCAGTCAATAAAATTCTTCTGGTTCTGCGACCGCAAAGTCATTGTATAAAACTTGCAACGTTTCGGCCATTATTACAACTAGCCTTCCTCGGGGTGTTTCTGTTGCTTCACTGAGGAACACCGGTTACAATACTGGCCGAAACGTTGGAAGTTTTACGCTCTGACAGTGCGGAAACTGACACAGAAGAATTTTACTGACTGTGACAATAGCCGCGGAAGCCTAATTTAATTTGATTCATTCAAAGAAAAAGACAACAACCAGCTACTATTAACAATGCTATTTATTTAAGTAAATAGCGCTGTAATCGGTTTCGAACCGACAGGTTCATCTTCAGATGGATGTACATTTTTTAAAGTTTAATTAACATTTTTGCTATTTATTCTCCCTTGGTGTGAAAGATTCTTCAGACGGTGGTGCCCTATGGCAAAAAATAAATAAATAAAAAAAGTAAAAAAATTAGAAACGACCTATTTAAGCGTACTGTCCTTTGTAATCTTCGCACACAATATAAACAAACATTGGTAGAAGTTGTTTTGGATTCTTTTTTTTTTTTTTTTTTTTTTTTTTTATTTGTCGTCAGTCTACTGACTGGTTTGATGCGGCCCGCCACGAATGTGTACTCATTAGACTGTTCATTCCGTTCAGCAGATCATTTAATTCTTCTTCACTTTCACTCAGGATAGCAATGTCATCAGCGAATCGTATCATTGATATCCTTTCACCTTGTATTTTAATTCCACTCCTGAACCTTTCTTTTATTTCCATCATTGCTTCCTCGATGTACAGATTGAAAGGTAGGGGCGAAAGGCTACAGCCTTGTCTTACGCCCTTCTTAATACGAGCACTTCGTTCTTGATCGTCCACTCTTATTATTCCCTCTTGGTTGTTGTACATATTGTGTATGACCCGTCTCTCCTTATAGCTTACCCCTACTTTTTTCAGAATCTCGAACAGCTTGCACCATTTTATATTGTCGAACGCTTTTTCCAGGTCGACAAATCCTATGAAAGTGTCTTGATTTTTCTTTAGCCTTGCTTCCATTATTAGCCGTAACGTCAGAATTGCCTCTCTCGTCCCTTTACTTTTCCTAAAGCCAAACTGATCGTCACCTAGCGCATTCTCAATTTTCTTTTCCATTCGTCTGTATATTATTCTTGTAAGCAGCTGTTAAGCTGATTGTGCGATAGTTCTCGCACTTGTCAGCTCTTGCCCTCTTCGGAATTGTGTGGATGATGCTTTTCCGAAAGTCAGATGGTATGTCACCAGACTCATATATTCTACACACCAACGTGAATAGTCGTTTTGTTGCCACTTCCCTCAATGATTTTAGAAATTCTGATGGAATGTTATCTATCCCTTCTGCCTTATTTGACCGGAAGTCCTCCAAAGCTCTTTTAAATTCAGATTCTAATACTGGATCCCCTATCTCTTCTAAATCGACTCCTGTTTCTACTTCTATCACATCAGACAAATCTTCACCCTCATAGAGGCTTTCAATGTATTCTTTCCACTTATCTGCTCTCTCCTCTGCATTTAACAGTGGAATTCCCGTTGCACTCTTAATGTTACAACAGTTGCTTTTAATGTCACCAAAGGTTGTTTTGACTTTCCTGTATGCTGAGTCTGTCCTTCCGGCAATCATATCTTTTTCGATGTCTTCACATTTTTCCTGCAGCCATTTCGTCTTAGCTTCCCTGCACTTCCTATTTATTTCATTCCTCAGCGACTTGTATTTCTGTATTCCTGATTTTCCCGGAACATGTTTGTACTTCCTCCTTTCATCAATCAACTGAATTATTTCTTCTGTTACCCATGGTTTCTTCGCAGCTACCTTCTTTGTACCTATGTTTTCCTTCCCAACTTCTGTGATGGCCCTTTTTAGAGATGTCCATTCCTCTTCAACCGTACTGCCTACTGCGCTATTCCTTATTGCTGTATCTATAGCGTTAGAGAACTTCAAACGTATCTCGTCATTCCTTAGTACTTCCGTATCCCACTTCTTTGCGTATTGATTCTTCCTGACTAATGTCTTGAACTTCAGCCTACTCTTCATCACTACTATATTGTGACCTGAGTCTATATCTGCTCCTGGGTACGCCTTACAGTCCAGTATCTGATTTCGGTTCAAATGGCTCTGAGCACTATGCGACTCAACTGCTGAGGTCATCAGTCGCCTAGCACTTAGAACTAATTAAACCTAACTAACCTAAGGACAGCACACAACACCCAGCCATCACGAGGCAGAGAAAATCCCTGACCCCGCCGGGAATCGAACCCGGGAACCCGGGCGTGGGAAGCGAGAACGCTACCGCACGACCACGAGATGCGGGCATCTGATTTCGGAATCTCTGTCTGACCATGATGTAATCTAATTGAAATCTTCCCGTATCTCCCGGCCTTTTCCAAGTATACCTCCCCCTCTTGTGATTCTTGAACAGGGTATTCGCTATTACTATCTGAAACTTGTTACAGAACTCAATTAGTCTCTCTCCTCTTTCATTCCTTGTCCCAAGCCCATATTCTCTTGTAACCTTTTCTTCTACTCCTTCCCCTACAACTGCATTCCAGTCGCCCATGACTATTAGATTTTCGTCCCCCTTTGGATAGTGAGTTAGTAAGTAACTGCATCCTCTCCGAAAAGTCGGAGGTTAGCAGGTCATTATCTAGGGTCCCCATGCACGCCTACTTTTACATCTGCGGATGATTCTCCATTCATCCACCCAACAGATCTTGTTTGATACCCCACGTGGTCGGTGTTCCGTGAGTAAAAGTTTGTGGGGTACCGAGTCACGTGCTTCTCGGAAGTTACATTCACTTGTCTGCGCTTGTACGAGGGGCGTTTGAAAAGTCCTTGCAAAAATAAAAACTACTTAAGTGATTGGGGTAAACTTTTTTATTTTTCGACATAGCCGCCTGTATGACTTATACAATTCGTCCAACGCTGTTCTAATTTGTTGATCCCTTCTGAATAATAGGAATTGTCCAAGTCTGCAAAATAGCTATTAGTTGCTGCAATCACCTCCTCGTTTGAGTAAAATCTTTGTCCCGCCAGCCGTTTCTTCAAATTGCGGTTGGCTCTGAGCACTTTGGGACTCAACTGCTGAGGTCATTAGTCCCCTAGAACTTAGAACTAGTTAAACCTAACTAACCTAAGGACATCACACACATCCATGCCCGAGGCAGGATTCGAACCTGCGACCGTAGCGGTCTCGCGGTTCCAGACTGCAGCGCCAGAACCGCGCGGCCACCTCGGCCGGCTCAAATTGCGGAACAAGTAGCAGTACGAGGCAGCCAAGTCTGGAGAATAGGGGCGATGTGAAACGAGTTGGAATCCTATTTCCATTAATTTTGCGACCATAACCGCTGAGGTGTGTGCTGGTGCATTGTCGTGATGGGAAAGGACATTTTTGCGGTCCAATCGCCGGCATTTTTCTTGCAGCTCGGTTTTCAGACGGTCCAATAACGATGAATAATATGCGCGTGTAATAGTTTTACTCTTTTCCGGATAGTCGTTGAGGATTATCCCTTGCGAATCCCAAAAGACAGTAGCCATAACCTTTCCGGCCGAAGGACTGATCTTCGCCTTTTTTGGTGCAGATTCTCGCTTGGCAACCCATTGTTTAGATCGTTCTTTGGTCTCAGTAGTGTAGTAATGTACACATGTTTCATCCACAGTGACGAAACGACGCTTAAAGTCCTGCGGATTCTTCCTGAACAGCTGCAAATCATCCTTGCAACACTTGAGCAATCGCGGAACCCATCTTGCGGATAATTTTCTCATGTCCAAATGTTTATGCAAAATATTATGTACCCGTTCATTCGAGATGCCCACAGCACTAGCAATCTCACGCACCTTAACTCTTCTGTCATCCATCACCACATAATGGATTTTAGCAACCATTTCTGGAGTCGTAACCTACATCACTTGTGCCCATATGGCGACTCCAAAAATTTTGAAACCACTTATAAACTGTTCTAACTGAAGGTGCATAGTCATCCTAATGTTTATCAAGCTTCTCTTAATTTCCTGAGGCGTTTTGCCTTTAATAAGGTAATTTTTAATCATCACACGAAATTCTTTTTCGTCCATTTTCTGACAACCACTCGACTTCCTTGATTCACACGAATGCCAAACACAAAGAAATAGACGAATATGGCTGAAACTTGGTGTGCTTCTTTCCAAAGATGCTACTAAGTGAGCATTACCTCTATACGCGCCAGTGGCGCCATCTCTCGGACTTTGCACGGGCTTTTCAAACATTTTGGGTTGTCGTGTGAGTTGGATTTCGCACGACGTTTGCCGTCGTAATCCATGTATGTCGGCACTGAGGACGTCATTCTGTTCGAAACAGGCCTACCTCATAACGATTGAGCTCAGACTATGCTGTCAGATTCTCTACCGCATGTCAAGTATATTGGAGGATAGTTTTGTCGATCACTTCTGCTACCTTCTCGCACACGGATGTGACCTGACTATCTTCCAATTACCGAGAAAGAACTGTCATACTGCGGTTAAAATTGAGCTAAATCAGCTGCTTATTCTCTATAGAATCCTGCAGGGATCTCACAGTACCGTGGATCGTAGTTTAATTTAAGCTATCACGCGCTTCTCAACGGCAGTGGCACTAACTTATATGTCTCTCGCATCTTTGTAGTGGTGCAAGAAGTCAACTGAAGCAGTACTTCTGTATCTCCGTCGGTAAAAGAACTTTAAAAACGTAGTACTATTATACAGGACTGTATAGGTATTCCTTTTGAAAACAAAACTCTCCATCGACCTGTTGGGAAGGGTAAGAATTCCGATCACAAGAAAAACAAATAATACTTCGCATACTGTAGTGTGTTCATATTGCGAAGGTTGTGAACATAGCTGAAATAAAAGTTAGCCCGAAGTGAGCTACGAGGCAAAAACCTGCGTGTAACAGTCGTTACATGTAACTTATTTGCATTCTGTTCATTGTTACCCAGGTAGTGCAGCATTTCTGCGAGTCAGAAAAAAGTATTCGTCTTAGTCGATAGACGTAATTTTTTTTTATTTTACCTGGTGGCAAATTGATTCAAGGTCAAACAGCGAATTTAATGACGTGCCAGAAAAGAAGCTCAATTGTAAATTAATAACCAAATTTAACAGTGAAAGGTGCGAAATTTATTCATGACTTATCAGTGATGCTACTAATGCTCACTGTACTGTGTGCCCCTGATATTTTGGTGTGTCTCAAGGAGACGAAGATTATGTTATAAGACACACGTTAAAAATCTCGACTTGTTCTGTTTAAAGTAGAAGTTTCGTAAGAAAAATCCATTTAGAAAAAACCTCGCAAACCTAACTAGAAGGGGTCGGATGTGATAGGGGTTCCCACAGTAATCTTGGTTGTAGTGGCATTCCGTTACACGGAAAGTGATAATCTGAAAGTGACTTGGGAAATCCTTTGAACGTGAGTGCGAAATAAAGCCTGTGGTAACCAAAACGAGAGTAACAGAGGGTGTGTTTCAGTGAAACGTAATGGGATATCTAATTTTATCAATATACACAAACGTTTTATCACATAGAATTGGCAGCAATATCGAGGACTGTTGAGCAATCATAATTCTGTCTTCTTCGTAACCGGATACGTTTCGCTGAAGTTACAGCATCACTTTTTTCTTTGTCGTATTGAATAACAGCATACAGAAAAGTCAAAATAATACTCGATGCAATTAAAATTAGTAACGGTAACATTGAGAGCGCAATTGGTAGTCTATCGCTAAACGCAACAGAGAGAACGGATAGGTGGAAAGAGTACACTGAACGCCTCTGTGATGTCGTGACGGAAAAACAAAATAGGCGTCAGTATTAGAATCAGAATTTAAAAGACCTTTGGTCGACTTGAGATCAATAAGGCAAAAGTTCCAGATAACATTCCAACGAAATTTCTAAAGTCATCGGGGGAAGTGACGACAAAACGACTATTCACATTAGTACGGGGTGTTCAAAAAGTCTTTCCGCAGTGCCGTATGATTGCTAGCCTCGCGTGCCGTACGCCGCAGTGAATATGCCGAAATGAAACTCAGCGGAATACAAGTTATTAACTTATTGAATATTCATTTTTACTTACAAATTTTCACATTAAATGTTGAAAGTGTCTCCCCTGCTGTTGAAGACACAATTCAATTCGTCTAATCATGTTTCCAAACACAAGCTGTAACATTTCTTCTGTAACAGAAGCAGCGAAAGTGGATATTGGAGTTTTCAATTCATCGACGGATTTTTGACCGTTTTTATAGACAGTCCTTTTCGCTGCACCCCAGAAGAAAAAGTGGGGTGGTGTTAGGTCAGGCGATCGTGGAGGCCAAAGTCGCTGTAAAATTATGCGATCACCAAAACCATCAGCAAGCAGTGACATTGAAATGCGAGCTGTGTGCGCGGTTGCACCATCTTGTTGAAAATAACCCTTCAGTGTTTCACTTAACACAAGTTCTCTTACGAATGGGTACAGAATATCACTGCCGTATCGTTGAAAAATATGGGACCCACAATCCGACGTCTAGAAATGGCAATTCAAACTCCTATTTCCACACGATGAAGTGGTTCCTCATGAATGCACAATGGATTTGCAGTACTCCACACACGAGAATTTTGTAAGTTCATGTACCCGGATAAATGAAACCACGCCTCATCAGTGAAAAACGTTTCATTAAGAATATCCTTTCCATTTTGTTGAACGAAGCTTTTGAATCATTGACAATAATGCAGTCTCTTGCCATGATCAGTGTTTTTCAGTTCTTGCACGACTGTCACTTTGTATGGGAAAAGTTCTAATTTTCTCCTTACAGCTCTGTGGGCCGTTCCGACACTAACATCGATTTCCTGCGCGAGTTCTCTGACTTGTTCGGACTCAGGGACATTTTATCGGAAGTATCGAATAGTTTATCCTCAGACAAAACGCTAGGACGACCACTTCTCGGTGCATCTGTCACTGAACCCGTACTCCGAAACTTGTTAATCAAATCTCTCACAGTATCGCGATGTGGGAGTGTTGTCTCCGGGAAAACTGAATTAAATGTTGACGAACTGAAACTGTGTATTTACCGCCAGCTTTGAACACTTGTTCGACTAAAAACACACGTTCTCAATGCTTAGCGTTTTACCAGTGAAAAAAAAAGAAACAAACGAACAAAGGAACTAAAACGTCCACGTCTACACGTAACGACACACACCAACGATACTACTGACGCTGGCTGAGATAAAGGAAACAGTGGAATGTTGGGAGAGTCCACTTGAAGGGGAGTAACCCAGGCAAGCCAACAATCACACGGCACTGCGGAGACACTTTTTGAACACCCCGTATGTAGAAGGTATGAAACTGAGGACATACCATCACGTTTTCACAAAAACATCATCCACTTTTTTCCGGACGTAGTAAGAGCCAAAATGAGCAGTCAGCTTAACAGCTCATGCTGCCAAGCTGTTTACAAGAACAATAAACAGAAGAATGGAAAAGAAAATTATGAATCTGTTAGACGATCTATTGCTTTGGCTTTAGGAAAGATAACAGCACCAGAGAGACAATCCTGACGTCGCGATTGATAATGGAAGCAAGACTGAAGAAAAATCAAGACACGTCCACCATATTTGTCGACCTCGAAAAAGTGTTCGACAATGTAAAATGGTGCAAGGTTTTCGAGATCCCGATAAAAAAAGTAAAAGATAGAGAAGAGTAGTACATGATATGTACAAGAACCCAGAGGGAACAATAAGAGTGGAAGAGGAGCAACGAAGTGCTCGGATTAAAAAGGGTGTAAGACGGTGATGTCTTTCGCCCCGAGTGTTCAAACTATACATCGAAGAACCTATGACGGAATTAAAAGAAAGGTTCACGATTGGGATTAAAATTCAGAGTGAAAGGGTACCAATGATAAGATTAGCTGATGACATCGCTCGGAGAAGAATCACAGCAACAAGTAATGAGTAGAGAATATGGATAGAGACTAAATCGAAAAAAGACGAAATTAATTAGCGAGAGCATAAATCAGAATAGCGGGAAACTTAACATCAGTACCGGGGATGATGGAGTAGGCGAAGTGAAGAACTTCTGCTATCGAAGCAACAAAGCAACTCATGAAGGCATTCCTGGCCAAGAGAAGTCTTCTAGTATGAAACAGGCCTTACTTTGAGGAAGAAATTTCTGAGAATGTGCGTTTGGAGCACACTACTGTATGATTATGAAACGTGGACGGTAGGAAACGGGAGCAGTAGAGAATCGAAGCATTTAAGATGTGGTGCTACAGAAGAATGTGGAAAATTAGGTAGACTGTTAAGGTAAGGAATGATCAGAGGAATATATAGAAAACACCAGCAAGAAGCAGAGACAGAATGATAGGACATCTGTTAAGACGTCAGTGAATAACTTCCATGGTACTAGTGGGAGCTTTAGAGCGTAAATACAGTAAAGGAAGACACGGATTGGAATACATTTAGCGAATAACTGAAGACATAGGTTGTAAGTGCTACTCTGAATTGAGACGATTGGCACAGGAGAGTAATTCGTGGCGGGCTGCAGAAACCAGTCAGAAAACTCATGATTCGAAAAAAGAAAACAGCAAACTGTTCTTTACTGTCTATCCACTGAGAATGGCGCTCATGGTGTAGATCTCTATAGGAAAGTATCGTCGTTAGACAATCGTATGGAATTGGAGGAAAATTTGGACAAAATTCTGCTTGGTGTGGCGAATGACAGATGTGAGTAAATGTGAATAATACAAGATAAAGCCTATAACTGAAGGGAGTGAGGTTAGAGGTTAACATCAAAGCCAGTAACAAAGACGAACATGGTAATCAGAGATACCAACATTAATGGTGGACATTTTTGTTACATCGCATTGTTCTGTACGTATTTGGGGCTAATACGAACAAATGATGTTAACTGGGATGTACACGTGAAACCAGTATTAGGAAAGGCGAATGTAAAACTTACTTTTGTTGAATGGATTCTGGTAAGGAAAATCAAACGACTGCAAAATTGAGTGATGTATATGTTATTGTCACTGCCGTTGAGAAATACGTGGAATCGCTAAAAATAAACAAGGCTCCAATAGGCCTGCTGGAATCCCTGTCAGACTCTAATCAGAATTAGCAGCTGAGTTGGATTCAACTTTAACCATAACATACGGTTAACACCTCGGGGGAAAAAAAATAGCCAGAGACTGAAATAAAGCTCCGATCACACGCGTACACAGAGTAGTACCAGAAGCTATCCACACAGCTTCGTCCAATATCCCTGACGAGATCAGGGGAACTGCATACTTAACGTTCAACAATTTTTGTTCAAAAAATGGTTCAAATGGCTCTGAGCACTATGGGACTTAACATCTGAGGTCATCAGTCCCATAGAACTTAGAACTATTTAAACCTGACTAACCTAAGGATATCACACACATCAATGCCCTGCGACCGTAGCAGTTGGGCGGTTCCAGACTGAAGCGCCTAGAACCGCTCGGCCAAACAATTTTTGTAAAATGAAGGAACTCAAGAATACTTTTCCTAAAGGCGTAAAAAATCACCTTTTGGTATAACCCATGTACCTTACTTGAAAAATCACTTAAAACTGTATCTTATGTATTTTTTCCAGTTTTTCAAAGAAAACTGCCCCACACATTCTGCAGAACTGGATAAGGCAATTCTTTTGCAAACTTATTGCTTAAACGTACAGATATTTAGTAATATCATTTTAAAACAAGGACATAAAGTTGCTTTATGAACAACTTGGACTAAAGAGTATGTAAACTTAAAAAAAAAATCGTAAACAGTAACGAAATACTGTAGTGCAACTTCATTGAATCCCATCGCTCGTACTCCAAATGTATTTTCTGGCTTACGAATAGACAACGCGGGATGCCTAGTAACAAATCCTATAAACCTGTCCACCCCAATTAGACAAGTTTTTTTGTCAAAGTTGTATGGTAAGTTATTTCTTTTAGCTAGTGCACAGACTTATGATACGGCACTGAGATGTTTCTACGTTGGACTACAGAATCTGCTCTCTATCGACTGCTAGTATATTATTAACCCGTCCTTTTGTTCTACCGTGAACACATTTTTAAATTTCCCATCTGCTTTTTCAATTCCGCAGCTGGGATTACTCTTAGTTACACGGATGTATGAAACTTCCTGGCAGATTAAAACTGTGTGCCGGACCGAGACTCGAACTCGGGACCTTTGCCTTTCGCGGGCAAGTGCTCTACCAACTGAGCTACCCAAGCACGACTCACACCAGAGCAACTAGCTCTGTATCTGCGCCGGACAGAGACTCGAACTCGGGATATGAAACTTCCAGGCAGAAGTAAAGCTGTGAGGACGGGGCCTGAGTCGTGCTTGGGTAGCTCAGTTGGTAGAGCACTTGCCCGCGAAAGGCAAAGGTCCCGAGTTCGAGTCTCGATGCGGCACACAGTTTTAATCTGCCAGGAAGTTTCATATCAGCGCACACTCCGCTGCAGAGTGAAAATCTCATTCTGGACACGGATGCATGTTTCCAATGTTGATCTGAGTAGATAAATTCCTTAGATGCTCTTAGAAGCTAATACGACTGAAAACGGCGTTGACAAATATTTAATTTTCAATTTCTCTCTGTCAGTCTTTCTAAAGCAAGTTCGGAGCATCTGGTAAACCAAAGGGGAAAAAGAGAAGTGGTCTTCAGTCCTGAGACTGGTTTGATGCAGCTCTCCATGCTACTCTATCCTGTGCAAGCTTTTTCATCTCCCAGTACCTACTGCAACCTACATCCTTCTGAATCTGCTTAGTGTATTCATCTCTTGGTCTCCCTCTGCGATATTTACCCTCCACGCTGCCCTCCCATACTAAATTGGTGATCCCTTGATGCCTCAGAACATGTCCTACCAACCGATCCCTTCTTCTGGTCAAGTTGTGCCACAAATTTCTCTTCTCCTCAATCCTATTCAATACTTCCTCATTAGTTATGTGATCTACCCATCTAATCTTCAGCATTCTTCTGTAGCACCACATTTCGAAAGCTTCTATTATCTTCTTGTCCAAACTGTTTATCGTACATGTTTAACTTCCATACATGGCTACACTCCATACGAATATTTTCAGAAATGACTTCCTGACACTTAAATCAATACTGGATGTTCACAAATTTCTCTTCTTCAGAAACGCTTTCCTTGCCATTGCCAGCCTACATTTTATATCCTCTCTACTTCGACCATCATCAGTTATTTTGCTCCCCAAAACAGAAGTATATGGTTTGAAATGAACTTGCGTTAAAAACGAAGGGGCAGAACGCGACACTGTCCCATTCTGACCCATCCCATTCCGCCCCAAGAGCACATCACTGGTTTTGTATTGTTTTTCACTTATCAGTCTTCTGACTCGTTTGATGTGGCCCGCCACGAATTCCTCTCAGAGTAGCACTTGCAACCTAGGTCCTCAATTATTTGCTGGATGTATTCCGATCTCTGTCTTCCTCTACAGTTTCTGCCCTCTACAGCTCCCTCTAGTACCATGGAAGTCATTCCCTCATGTCTTAACAGATGTCCTTTCATCCTTATCAGTGTTTTCCACTCCGATTTTGTGCAGAAAGTCCTTACCTTATCAGTTCACCTAATTTTCCACATTCGTCTGAAGCACCATGCTTCGATTCCCCTCTGTTCCGGTTTTCCCACAGTCCATGTTTCACTACCATCCAATGCTGTGCCCCAAACGTACATTCTCAGAAAGTTCTTCCTCAGTTTAAGGCCTGCTAGATTTTTCTTGACCAGGAATATCCTTCTTGTCATTGCTAGTCTGCTTTTGATGTCCTCCTTGCTCTGTACGTCATTGGTTATTTTGCTCCCTAGGTAGCAGAATTTCTTAACTTCATCTACTTCGTGACCACCAATCCTGATGTTAAGATTCTCGCTGTTCTCATTTCTGCTGCTTCTCATTACTTTCGTCTTTCTTTGATTCCCTCTCAATCCATATTCTGTAACTAGTCTGTTCATCGCAATTAGCATATCATGTAACTCTTCTTCACTTTCACTCAGGATAGCAATGTCATCAGCGAATCGTATCATTGATATCCTTTCACCTTGTATTTTAATTCCACTCCTGAACCTTTCTTTTATTTCCATCATTGCTTCCTCGATGTACAGATTGAACAGCAGGGGCGGAAGACTACATCCCTGCCTTACACCCTTTTTAATCAGAGCACTTCGTTCTTGGTCGTCCAGTTTTATTATTCCTTCTTTGGTTTTGTACATGTATATTATTCGTCTCTCGCTATAGCTTACCCCTATTTTCCTCTGAATTTCGAACACCTCTCAGCATTTTACATTGTCGAGCGCCTTTTCCAGGCCGACAAATCCTATGAACGTGTCTTGATTTTTCTTTACTCTTGCTTCCATTATCAGACCCAACGTCAGAACTGCCTCACTGGTGCCTTCACCTTTCCTAAAGCCAAACTGACCGTCATCTAACAGGTCAGTTTTCTTTTCCATTATGCTGCTTCTTCTCAGCATCTTGGTTGCATGAGCTGGCTCTTGGAGTCTACGGAATTGTGTGGATGATTTTTTTTCCGAAAGTCAGATGGTATGTCACCAGACTCAGACATTCTATACACCAACGTGTGTAGTCGTTTTGTTGCCATTTTCCCCAATGATTTTAGAAATCTCTCAGGTTACCGACTATTATGGAACATAATAACTGACGGATCTAAACGTATTATATAACTAACGCATATCGAATACAATGCACTTTAAGATTATATGTCATTTATGGGCGTTCAATTAACAATTAACGGTTTATCTTCCGTTTAAACTTAGCAAAAGCTATAAAAACACGACTGAAAACGTGCACGACAACCGTTCACTTACAAGTCGCACTCCATACCAAGTCATAATGTCTGTCGCACCTTCTCTTCCATTGATAGAGATGGTTACATTTTCACTAACGCGGGTTGAGCATTCTCCAGTATAGGAAAGAGCACAGTGCTTTGGGTCCCGCTATTCTGTTCTGCACCCACCTCCGCTATATTGTAAGGTGGCTATAATTTCGCACCTTACAAGAACTCATCCACATACTTTGCCGTGATCTGCAAACAATTAGGTATCATGTGATAGGTTGTACATAGTATATATGAATATTTAAAGGAGACTGACATTGTCACATACGCCTTGTAAATAATTCTTAACGCTTATTGCATGAAAGGTGACGGAGTGTTTGTGTTTAAGAAGGGTAGTAGGAGTAATCCATCTAACTGCAGAGCTATATCATTGACGTCGGTTTGCAGTAGGGTTTTGGAGCATATACTGTATTCAAACATTATGAATCACCTCGAAGGGAACGATCTATTGATACGTAATCAGCATGGTTTCAGAAAACATCGTTCCTGTGCAACGCAGCTAGCTCTTTATTCGCACGAAGTAATGGCCGCTATCGACAGGGGATCTCAAGTTGATTCCGTATTTCTAGATTTCCGGAAAGCTTTTGACACCGTTCCTCACAAGCGACTTCTAATCAAGCTGCGGGCCTATGGGGTGTCGTCTCAGTTGTGCGACTGGATTCGTGATTTCCTGTCAGGAAGGTCACAGTTCGTAGTAATAGACGGCAAATCATCTAGTAAAACTGAAGTGATATCAGGTGTTCCCCAGGGAAGCGTCCTGGGACCTCTGCTCTTCTTGATCTATATAAATGACCTGGGGGACAATCTGAGCAGTTCTCTTAGGTTGTTCGCAGATGATGCTGTAATTTACCGTCTAGTAAGGTCATCCGAAGACCAGTATCAGTTGCAAAGCGATTTAGAAAAGATTGCTGTATGGTGTGGCAGGTGGCAGTTGTCGCTAAATAATGAAAAGTGTGAGGTGATCCACATGAGTTCCAAAAGAAATCCGTTGGAATTCGATTACTCGATAAATAGCTCAATTCTCAAGGCTGTCAATTCAACTAAGTACCTGAGTGTTAAAATTACGAACAACTTCAGTTGGAAAGACCACATAGATAATATTGTGGGGAAGACGAGCCAAAGGTTGCGTTTCATCGGCAGGACACTTAGAAGATGCAACAAGTCCACTAAAGAGACAGCTTACACTACACTCGTTCGTCCTCTGTTAGAATATTGCTGCGTGGTGTGGGATCCTTACCAGGTGGGATTGACGGAGGACATCGAAAGGGTGCAAAAAAGGGCAGCTCGTTTTGTATTATCGCGTAGTAGGGGAGAGAGTGTGGCAGATATGATACGCGAATTGGGATGGAAGTCATTACAGCAAAGACGTGTTTCGTCGCGGCGAGATCTATTTACGAAATTTCAGTCACCAACTTTCTCATCCGAATGCGAGAATATTTTGTTGAGCCCAACCTACATACTGTAGGTAGGAATGATCATCAAAATAAAATAAGAGAAATCAGAGCTCGAACGGAAAAGTTTAGGTGTTCGTTTTTCCCGCGCGCTGTTCGGGAGTGGAATGGTAGAGAGATAGTATGATTGTGGTTCGACGAACCCTCTGCCAAACACTTAAATGTGAATTGCAGAGTAGTCATGTAGATGTATTACCATTCTTGTAAAGGTTGTATCGACAGTGGAAATGAATCGGCAGACGGAACTCAAGACCTGGGTGGAAGGCCCCCACAGGTGTGTTGGTCCTGCTTAAACACAGGAAGTAGCGAGACGGAGGTCGTAGCGAATGCCGGACATTTGCCACGCCGGACATTTGCCACACTTGCCCCTTCGCCAGGTAGCTTGAGTAGCGATCCCTCAGGTAAGGGACGCCCTTCCTCGTACTACTTCTGTCCGCTTTCAAACCGCCGTCTCCACATCTTACCCGAGACAACCAGTACGTAAGGGACCTTCTTCTTCGACATCTTGGCCAAATACATAGCTTCTTTTCCGAAATAGAGATATTTATAACTTTTGGGAAACGAAAACAATACCGACGATTATGTCAGTATGTAATTAGTTCTGCCAAGTATAAATATACATCCCTCTGTATGTACGGTAGCTTTCTTTCTCGCTTACTGATTGCGATAGAAACAGTCCATCGCCATGAGAGCAACAAGAAAGGAACGACGCAAAGAGAATTCGAATGTACGCTAATCATTTCTTTTTGATCACTGCATTTGTGCTTACTTTAATTACTACAACTGCATGCCCAAAAGACAATAAGGAAAGAAGAAATGGGTATGTGAATGTTAGAAAAGAGAAACGACATACTCCATATTAATTTACTCTCTAAAATGCGATATCCCTTGCGGCGAAACATTAGTTAATAAAGTGTAGCGGGACAATGTTCAAAACATGACTGAAAATACGTTCGCTAAATACAGATAAGAACATCTGTGATTGACATGTCATCTAAAGTCGACGTACAATTTTAAAATGTTAGAAATAAGGAAATGAAGTAATACAGAATGCTATGCTTGTAACGTACGTTGTTATTCTACATTGTTTAGCTCTGGGGTCACAGAGAATGCATCCTAGGTTTTGGAGGGAAAAGCCGCATTTGTAATGATCTGCACTACAACAGAAACAAGAAGCAAAACTAAAAAAAAAAAAAAAAAAATGTAATGTGTGTTCCAGCTAACAACCGACATAGAAGCAAGTAGTTCCTGTGACTTAGTATGGACAGAGGTTATATTCGGTAACTGGAGTAAATTAATAACTGGCTCCTTTTCCCGACCACCGGTCTCAGATGAAACAGTTGCTGAACAGTTCAAAGAAAACTTGAGTCTCATCACAAATAGGTACCCTAGTCATACAATTATAGTTGGCAGTGACTTCAATCTACTTTCCGTATGTTGACAAAAATACATTTTCAGACCCTACTGCAGATAGAAAACAACTTCCGTAATTGTTCTAAATGCTTTTTTTAAATTATTTTGAAGAATTAGTTCACGAGGCCATTCAAACTGTAAATGGTTAGGAAAACACGCTTGACCTCTTAGCCACAAATAATCCCGAGCATCACGACGGATACAGGGATTAGTGAACACACAGTCGTAGTGAGGCTCAATTCCGTTACAAAGAAATTCACCAAAACTGAACGTGAAATATATCTATTTATAAATGCAGCTAAAAATTCGGTTGACGTCTTTCTAAGAGACAGTCTCCAATCCTTCCAAACTATGTAAGTGAAGACCATATGTGGCTTAAGTTCAAAGAAATAGAATCAACAGCACTCGACAGATTCATACCAAATAAATTAATAAGAGACGGAACTGATCCCCCCTGGTACACAAAACACGACAGAAAGCTGCTGCAGAAGCACCGAAAAAGGCACGTATAATGTAGACGAACGCAAAATCTCCAAGGTTGGCGAAGTTTTACTGAGGCTCGAAATTTGGTGCGGGTTTCAATGCGAGATGCATTTAATAGTTTCCACAACGAAACTCTCTCTAGAAATGTGGCGGAAAATCCAAAGAGATTCTGGTTCTGTGTTAAGTAAACCAGCGGAAAGGCTCAATAAGAGACGAGGATGAGGGGGAGACAAGGGACCCAACCCCTCGGAGCAGGTAAAATTGTGGCAAATGTCCGGCGTGGCAAATGTCCGCACACCGTCGTAGCACCTAAGCGCTGGAGCACAATAGAGTAGCGAACGGCCGGCATGTAGCCGAACTGGAAGGATTATACTTCGGAAACTACAAAAATCTTGGACGCAGGTGAGAGGAACGAAAAAGCGACATCTCAGAAACCATACAGGCTGGGTTATTTCCAAGGATTTTTACTCAGAAGCGTACCACTGTACGAGTATGGGGTTTTCCTCGCAAACTTTTCGCGCTGGACGACAAAAGACTAAAATATGGTTGGTCGGCGTTCGGAAGAACCTGTAGAGAGGGAGAATATTCCGTAGTTTCGGGAATATGATTGGTTTTCGGAATTACGATGGTGGGGAGCCGAGCCTTGCTGGGAGGCCAGCGGTGGAGAGACGTGGTCTTCCGTTTTGAGCTCCCGTGTGTGACCGTCGCTCAGTATCAACTTCTTGTTGGTACGGACAGGCTAGCTGTCTTGCTCTCACGAGATTTTATAGTTACAACGGTTAGGCACTGTACTGTTGTGAACTTATAGGATTCTGGACTTCGTGTCCGTGTTGGAAGTCGTCGTTGAGTACGCAGCGTTCAGTGATTGAGAGCACTTCTTCTGCCTATATTGCCGGCCGCTGTGGCCGAGCGGTTCTAGGCGCTCAGTCCAGAACCGCGCGACTGCTACGGTCGCAGGCTCCAATCCTGCCTCGGGCATGGATGTGTGTGATGTCTTTAGGTTAGTTAGGTTTAAGTAGTTCTGAGTTCTAGGGGACTGATTACCACAGATGTTAAGTCCCATAGTGCTCAGAGACATTGGAACCATTTTCTGCCTATACTAATGTTGAGACGTTATCTGAACTCCGTCCTTGTGGCTGGGAGTTCACGTTTCTCGTCTGTAGAACACAGAGAAGACAGTATTATAGTAGTCAGTGGACCACCTTCAGCCGTTCACTCTTTGAAAGGGTTTATTTTGTGGCTGGAGTCCTTCCATCGTACAGACGTGTACGAGAACCATCACTCCGACGCACCGCGACGGCGTAAATACGGTGATATTGCTAATTGCTGTGGCTTACTAGGGGCTATGAGGCTAAACAGCTGTGATCACGTAGGATTTATTTCCACTGACGTTGCACTCCATTGTAAATCATCTTTAAAAGTAGTGCCTTCTTGTGTTTGGCTACATAGATGATGTCGGTCATTTCGTGTTGTTTATATTAGATCGCGCAGTCATAATAAAACGGCAGAGTTGTTCAATGGATCAGTAAATTTAGTTAGGAAATATAAACATTTGTAATGAAGATTATTTTTAATATACAATATATGTATAAGCAGCAACAACGTTTATCATTTAGTACAATTAGTTGCCTTAATCAATCATTTCTGTTTAGGTTAGAATTTATATGTTAAAGAGCGTTAAGAGATCCAAAATCTGCTTCAGGGGGTAGTCAGACAGTGCCAAATCTTCATAGCGTTTATGATTTTCCGTTGCGCACAGTCATTTAACACCCGCCTGCAGTAGCATCTTAGCATCTTGGAATATGACATGTTTCGGTCTCCTTAGATCCTCTTCAGATCTAAGTTGTTGGATTAGTACCAAAACCACACAAGAGAGTGCGCTGATGCGTGGCCTTTACACAGGTATGACGGAATGCTAGTGCAAATACATAGTTCTGAAGATGATCCGGGGAAATCGAAATATGTCATGTATCTAAAATATGCCAACGAGAAATAAAAAGTAAACGATATATTACAGCTGCCTTTAATACCAATATAGTTGCTGATCTCCCGTGACAAATATGTAGGCTCCAGTCAATCCTAGAGTATCATCCATGATCAAGGGATGATAACAGACACAGAATGAACGTAGAGACGTGCGGGTAAGATAGCAGCAGAACGGTACAGCCCAGATGAAAGTGCGAAAGAAATGCTCGGGGGCCGTAAGTTCGAATTCTTGCAAGAAAAACGAAGCAGTTATCGCAAAGACTTGCTGGACAAATGTAAAGAACCTGTGTTTGAAGAATACTGTGCAATGATTATGCAGGCCCCATCATGTAAGGCGCGCAGGAACCATAGAGAGTTTAGGAAGCAAACAGGGGCATATAAAATTTTCCACTCGCCCAACACGTGAATGGTATGGAACAGAAAACCGGCAATATTGGTTACAAATAACCTCCACCATGCACAGGACAGCAGATTGCAGAATGAGTATGCCAACATATGGATATTCGGTTTTTAGCGCAACCCGATGTCTCTCCATTTTGACGCGTTTGTCATCATAAAAACTAAATTAGTAAGGGAAATGCGGAAAAGGTGTATTAAAACCTATATAATATTGACAAATATCAGTGCTTTGGTGCATATATAGTAGGCCTATATCAAATACGAAAAAGGTAAGCACTCCGTCTTCAGGCCACGAGTGGCCTACCGGGACCATCCGACCGCCGTGTCATCCTCAGTGGAGGATGCGGATAGGAGGGCCGTGGGGTCAGCACACCGCTCTCCCGGTCGTTATGATGGTATTCTTGACCGAAGCCGCTATTATTCGGTCGAGCAGCTCCTCAATTGTCATCACGAGGCTGAGTGCACCCCGAAAAATGGCAATAGTGCATGGCGGCCTGGATGGCCACCCATCCAAGTGAAGACCACGCCTGACAGCGCTTAACTTCGGTGATCTCACGGGAATCGATGTAAACATTGCGACAAGGCCGTTGCCCCACGAAAAAGGTAAGGGATATATAACATTAGAAGCCAATATCACTTGCTGTGGAATAGTTTATTTCACAAAATGGTTCAAATGGCTCTGAGCACTATGGGACTCAACATCTGAGGTCATAAGTCCCCTAGAACTTAGAACTACTTAAACCTAACTAACCTAAGGACATCACACACATCCATGCCCGAGGCAGGATTCGAACCTGCGACCGTAGCAGTCCCGCGGTTCCGGACTGCAGCGCCAGAACCGCTAGACCACCGCGGCCGGCTTTATTTCACAACCAGTAACTAGTTGTTATACTCAGATTCCCACGTCTCCCAGAAATACAACTACATTTCTCGTCGACAGTTTTTCTGAGTTGCCGTCGAAGCATCATCTTTAGTGATGTACCTGTTTTCGCTGGAACGAGCATGTGAGAACTATGCAAGGAAGGCGAATGGTAACCTTCGGTTAGTTGGGAGAATTTTAGGAAAGAGTGGTCCGCCTGTAAAGGAGACCACGCATAAGACGCTGGGGCGACCTATTCTTGAGTGTTTGGAATTCGGACCAGATGGGATTGAAGCGAGACATCGAAACAATTCAGAGGCAGGCTGATAGTTTTGTTACCACTAGGTTCTACATCTACATCTACATCCATACTCCGCAAGCCAACTGATGGTGTGTGGCGGAGGGTACCTTGAGTACCTCTATCCGTTCTCCTATTCTAGTCTCGTATTGTTCGTGGAAAGGAAGATTGTCGGTATGCCTCTGTGTGGGCTCTAATCTCTCTGATTTTATCCTCATGGTCTCTTCACGAGATATACGTAGGAGGGAGCAATATACTGCTTGACTCGTTCTCGAAACTTCAACAAAAGCCCGTACCGAGCTATTGAGTGTCCCTCTTGCAGAGTCTTCCACTGGAGTTTATCTATCATCTCTGTAACGCTTTCGCGATTGCTAAATGATCCTGTAACGAAGCGCGCTGCTCTCCGTTGCATCTTCTCTATCTCTTCTATCAACCCTATCTGGTATGGATCCCACACCGGTGAGCAGTATTCAAGCAGTGGGCGAACAAGTGTACTGTAACCTACTTCCTTTGTTTTCGGACTGCATTTCCTTAGGATTCTTCCAATGAATCTCAGTCTGGCATCTTCTTTACCGACGATTAATTTTATGTGGTCATTTCATTTTAAATCACTCCTAAGCCTACTCCCAGATATTTTGTGGAATTAACTGCTTCCTGCTGCTGACCTGCTATATTATAGCTAAATGGTAAACGATCTTTCTTTCTGTGTATTCGCAGCACATTACGCTTGTCTACAGTGAGATTCAATTGCCATTCCCTGCTCCATGCGTCAATTCGTTGCAGATCCTCCTGCATTTCAGTACAATTTTCCATTGTTACAACCTCTCGACATACTACAGCATCATCCGCAAAAAACCTCAGTGAACTTACGATGTTATCCACAAGGTCATTTACGTATATTGTGAATAGCAACGGTCCTACGACACTCCCCTGCGGCACACCTGAAATCACTCTTACTTCGGAAGACTTCTCTCCATTGAGAATGACATGCTGCGTTGTGTTATCTAGGAACTCTTCAATCCAAACACACAATTGGTGTGATAGTCCATATGCTCTTACTTTGTTCATTAAACGACTGTGGGGAACTGTATCGAACACCTTGCGGAAGTCAAGAAACACGGTATCTACCTGGGAACCCGTGTCTATGGCTCTCTGAGTCTCGTGGACGAATAGCGCGAGCTGGGTTTCACACGATCGTCTTTTTCTAAACCCATGGTGATACCTACAGAGTAGGAACACCTCGTGAATGTTTCAGAAATGCTTTGGGAACTCAAAAGGAAATCTCTGGAAGGAAGGCGACGTTCTTTTCGAGAAGCGCTATTGAGAAAATTTGCATTTGAAGCTGACCACATAACTATTCTACTGCCGCTAACATATATTGCGCGTAAGGACCACGAAGGCAATAGATATCGTTTTCCCGTCGCTCTATTTGCGAGTGCAACAGGATAGGAAATGACTAGTAATGGTACAAGGTACCCTCCGCCACACACCATACGGTGCCTTGCGGAGTATTTATGTAGATGTAGATTTAGATGCAGGTATTTAGCATGTTTTATATATTCGACAAAACAGTGTGGAACTCTGCTGTTATAACTAGTGCACGTTCTCCTCATGTCGACGACACTGATGTATAGTATTTCTGAGAGGTCTGCGGATCTGAAGATGACAGCTATTTTCTGTCTAAACTGGCCGTGAAATAAACTATTTCACATCAAGCGATCTTAGTTTCTAATATGATTTGTCACAACATTAGATCACCCCAACATTATATAAAAATGCAAGAAAAGATCGAGCCAAAAAGACACATTTTCCACCAGACTGGCTAAGGGTAAGTATCATCAAGTCAAGTTAATATGATATTAGATCTAGATGTAAGCGTTCCACAATATAAAATCGTGCAAGATATCCGGAATTTTCATGAAAGAAGATAGTATACAACATGCATAGGACCCAAGAAGGAGCAATAAAAATGGGAGCGGAGTACTGACTGTCCACGTTAAAAAGAATGTAAGAAAGGGAGGCAGCCTTTCTCTCCAACTGTTTAATCTCTATACCGAAGATGCAATGAGAGAAATGAAATAAAGCTTCAAGCTTGATACTGAAATTAAGAGTGAAAGGATATAAATGAGGCAATACACGGATGATATTGGTATCCGCAGTCAAACACAAGAAGAATTAAAAGTACTACAGAATTGAATGAACCGTATTCTGAGCACAGTATATGGATTGGGAGTAAACCGAATAAAGACTAATGTAAACAGTAGTAGCAGAAATGGGATTAGTGAGAAACTTAGCATCATAACTACATCTACATCCACATGGTTAATCTGCAATTCACACTTAAGTGCCTGGCAGAGGGTTCATCGAACCATTTTCATACTACTTCTCTACCATTCCGCTTTCGAACGGCGCGTGGGAAAAAGGAAAACCTAAATCTTTCCGTTCGAGCTCTGATTTCTATTAATTTATTATTATGATCATTTCTCCCTACGTTGATGGATGTCAACAAAATATTTACGCATTCTGAAGAGAAAGTTGGTGACTGAATTTTCGTAAATAGATCTCGCCGTAAAGAAAACCGCCTTTGTTTCAGTGACTGCCACCCCAACTCGCGTATCGTATCAGAGACACTCTGACCCCGATTGCGCGATAACACGAAACGGGCTGCCCTTCTTTGCACTTTTTCGACGTCCACCGTCAATCCCATCTCGTAAGGATCCCACACCGCGCAGCAATACTCCAGCAGAGGACGGACAAGTGTAATGTAGGCTGTCTCTTTAGTGGGTTTGTCGCATCTTCTAAGTGTTCTGCCGACAAACCGCAGTCTTTGTTTCGCCTTCCCCACAATATTATCTACGTGGTCTTTCCAATTTTAGTTGCTAGTAACTGTAATTCCTAGGTATTTAGTCGAATTCACAGCCCTTAGATTTGTGCGATTTATCGTATACCTAGAATTAATCGGATTTCTTTTAGTACCTATGTGGATGACCTCGTACTATTCTTTGTTTAGTGACAACTGCCACTTTTAGCACCATACAGAAATTCTCTCTAGATCATTTTGGAACTGGAATTGATCATCTGATGATTTAACTAGACGTAAATTACAGCATCATCTGCAAACAATCTAAGGGGGCTGCTCAGATTATCACCTAGATCATTTACGTAAATCAGGAACAGCAGAGGGCCTATGACACTACCTTGCGGAACGCCGGGTATCACTTCTTTTCTACTCGATGATTTACCATCTATCACTACGAACTGTGACCTCTTTGAGAGGAAATCACTAATCTAGTCACACAACTGAGACGATACTCCATATGCATGCAATTTGATTAATAGTCGCTTGTGATGAACGGTATCAAAAGCCTTCTGGAAATCTAGGAATATGGAATCGATCTGAGATCTCATGTCGACAGCACTCATTACTTCATGGGAATAAAGAGCTAGCTGTGTTGCACAAGAACGATATTTTCTGAATCAGTATTGGTTATGTATCAATAAGTCATTTTCTTCAAGGTGATTCATAATGTTCGAGTACAGTATATGTTCCAAAATACTATTGCAAACTGAGGTCAGTGATATGGGTCTGTAATTCAATGGGTTACTCCTATTTCCTCTCTTGAATATTGGTGTGACCTGTGCTACTTTCCAGTCTTCAGCAACAGACCTTTCGTCAAGTAAGCGGTTGAATATGATTGCTAATAAAGGCGCTATTGTGTCAGCATATTCTGAAAGGAACCTGATTGGTATACCATCTGGACCGGAAGACTTGCCTTTCTTAAGTGATTTGAGTTATATTAGAACAAATAAGCCCTCGGTCACAAATATTAAGTCAAAATTTTCCCGATTTCGATGCTACTATGAGCGTCGTCTTCAGAATTAAACTAACTGTTCTAAAACATAATAGGTATATGTTGTTGTTGTTGTGGTCTTCAGTCCTGAGACTGTTTGATGCACCTCTCCATGCTACTCTATCCTGTGCAAGCTTCTTCATCTCCCAGTACCTACTGCAACCTACATCCTTCTGAATCTGCTTAGTGTATTCATCTCTTGGTCTCCCTCTACGATTTTTACCCTCCACGGTGCCCTTCAATGCTAAATTTGTGATCCCTTGATGCCTCAAAACATGTCCTACCAACCGATCCCTTCTTCTAGTCAAGTTGTGCCACAAACTTCTCATCTCCCCAATCCTATTCAATACCTCCTCATTAGTTACGTGATCTACCCACCTTATCTTCAGCATTCTTCTGTAGCACCACATTTCGAAAGCTTCTATTCTCTTCTTGTCCAAACTAGTTATCGTCCATGTTTCACTTCCATACATGGCTACACTCCATACAAATACTTTCAGAAATGACTTCCTGACACTTAAATCTATACTCGATGTTAACAAATTTCTCTTCTTGAGAAACGCTTTCCTTGCCATTGCCAGTCTACATTTTATATCCTCTCTACTTCGGCCATCATCAGTTATTTTACTCCCTAAATAGCAAAACTCCTTTACTAGTTTAAGTGTCTCATTTCCTAATCTAATTCCCTCAGCATCACCCGACTTAATTTGAATACATTCCATTATCCTCGTTTTGCTTTTGTTGATGTTCATCTTATATCCTCCTTTCAAGACACTGTCCATTCCGTTCAACTGCTCTTCCAAGTCCTTTGCTGTCTCTGACAGAATTACAATGTCATCGGCGAACCTCAAAGTTTTTACTTCTTCTCCATGAGTTTTAATACCTACTCCGCATTTTTCTTTTGTTTCCTTTACTGTTTGCTCAATATACAGATTGAATAACATCGGGAAGAGGCTACAACCCTGTCTCACTCCTTTCCCAACCACTGCTTTCCTTTCATGCCCCTCGACTCTTATAACCGCCATCTGGTTTCTGTACAAATTGTAAATAGCCTTTCGCTCCCTGTATTTTACCCCCGCCACCTTCAGAATTTGAAAGAGAGTATTCCAGTTAACATTGTCAAAAGCTTTCTCTAAGTCTACAAATGCTAGAAACGTAGGTTTGCCTTTTCTTAATCTTTCTTCTAAGATAAGTCGTAAGGTCAGTATTGCCTCAGGTGTTCCAACATTTCTACGGAATCCAAACTGATCTTCCCCGAGGTCGGCTTCTACCAGTGTTTCCATTCGTCTGTAAAGAATTCGCGTTAGTATTTTGCAGCTGTGACTTATTAAACTGATAGTTCGGTAATTTTCACATCTGTCAACACCTGCTTTCTTTGGGATTTGAATTATTATATTCTTCTTGAAGTCTGAGGGTATTTCGCATGTCTCATACATCGTGCTTACCAGATGGTAGAGTTTTGTCATGACTGGCTCTCCCGAGGCCATCAGTAGTTCTAATGGAATGTTGTCTACTCCCGTGGCCTTGTTTCGACTCAGGTCTTTCAGTGCTCTGTCAAACTCTTCACGCAGTATCGTATCTCCCATTTCGTCTTCATCTACATCCTCTTCCATTTCCATAATATTGTCCTCAAGTACATCGCCCTTGTATAAACCCTCTATATACTCCTTCCACCTTTATGCCTTCCCTTCTTTGCTTAGAACTGGGTTGCCATCTGAGCACTTGATATTCATACAACTGGTTCTCTTCTCTCCAAAGGTCTCTTTAATTTTCCTGTAGGCAGTATCTATCTTACCCCTAGTGAGACAAGCCTCTACTTCCTTACATTTGTCCTATAGCCATCCCTGCTTAGCCATTTTGGACTTCCTGTCGATCTCATTTTTGAGACGTTTGTATTCCTTTTTGCCCTCTTCATTTACTGCATTTTTATATTTTCTCCTTTCATCAATTAAATTCAATATTTCTTCTGTTACCCAAGGATTTCTATTAGCCCTCGTCTTTTTACCTACTTGATCGTCTGCTGCCTTCACTACTTCATCCCTCAGAGCTACCTATTCTTCTTCTACTGTATTTCTTTCCCTCATTCCTGTCAATTGTTCCCTTATGCTATCCCTGAAACTCTCTACAACCTCTGGTTCTTTCAGTTTATCCAGGACCCATCTCCTTAAATTCCCACCTTTTTGCAGTTTCTTCAGTTTCAATCTGCAGTTCATAACCAATAGATTGTGGTCAGAATCCACATCTGCCCCAGGAAATGTCTTACAATTTAAAACCTGGTTCCTAAATCTCTGTCTTACCATTATATAATCTATCTGATACCTTTTAGTATCTCCAGGATTCTTCCAGGTATACAACCTTCTTTTATGATTCTTGAACCAAGTGTTAGCTATGATTAAGTTATGCTCTGTGCAAAATTCTACAAGGCGGCTTCCTCTTTCATTCCTTCCCCCCCAATCCATATTCACCTACTATGTTTCCTTCTCTCCCTTTTCCTACTGACGAATTCCAGTCACCCATGACTATTAAATTTTCGTCTCCCTTCACTACGTGAATAATTTCTTTTATCTCGTCATACATTTCATCAATTTCTTCATCATCTGCAGAGCTAGTTGGCATATAAACTTGTACTACTGTAGTAGGCATGGGCTTTGTGTCTATCTTGGCCACAATAATGCGTTCACTATGCTGTTTGTAGTAGCTAACCCGCACTCCTATTTTTTTTATTCGTTATTAAACCTACTGCTGCATTACCCCTATTTGATTTTGTATTTATAACCCTGTAATCACCTGACCAAAAGTCTTGTTCCTCCTGCCACCGAACTTCACTAATTCCCACTATATCTAACTTTAACCTATCCATTTCCCTTTTTAAATTTTCTAACCTACCTGCCCGATTAAGGGATCTGACATTCCACGCTCCGATCCGTAGAACGCGTTTTCTTTCTCCTGATAACGACGTCCTCCTGAGTAGTCCCCGCCCGGAGATCCGAATGGGGGACTATTTTACCTCCGGAATATTTTACCCAAGAGGACGCCATCATCATTTAATCATACAGTAAAGCTGCATAGGTATATAAGACGTTAATAAACTAAAGTGTGTACTGACTGGAACGAGATGCAGTACTTACAACTCACATTCTAAAAAAATGTAAGCCGGAAAGGAGACGTCGTGGAAAGTTGTAAATAAGATAAGATGGCGAGCCGCGAAGGGCTGCTCGTACCTGAGTGAACACGGGTTGCAACATCATGTCACTCATGCTAACATCTGTTCTGGTTTCGCATTTTGGAATACTTATTCGTCCTCTTTCGTGAAGGAATTACGGAAAATCGTCTTTAGTAACTCCGCTTTAGTGGCTCCATCATCGGTAACATTTGCATCGCTATCGCGCAGTTACGGTACTGACTATTTTTTGCCACTGGTGTACTGTACATGCGAGAAGAATCTCTTTGGGTTTACTGATGAGCATGAAGTAGAAATGACACAATCCTGCTACTTGTGAGCAAAATAACGAATGATAGAGAGGAAGCAAGGAGGACACAAAAACGAGACTATCATAGGCAAAGAAGGCATTCCTGTCCGAATGAAATCTGCTGGCATCATACATCGTCCTCTGTCTGAGAAAGAAATTTCTTAAATTGTAAGTTTGTTGCAGAAGAACGTTGAGGGCTTAGGTGGACAGATAAGGTAAGAAATGAGGAGCTTTGTGAAGGATCGACGAGGAAGGAAACGTGTGGAAAACACTGAGAGGAAGAAGGGGCAGCATGATAGGACATCTGTGAAGACATCAGGGAATAACATCCGCGGTTCTAGAGGGACCTGTAGGGGGTAAAAACTGTAGAGGAAGGCAGATATTGGAGTGCATCCAGCAAATAATTAAGAACAGTGGGTGCAAGGCCTGCTCTGGAAAGAAGAGGTTGGCGCAGTAGAGAAATGAGATTAATTGAGAAGAGATTGGACAGATCTAGAAAGTAGGGCCTTTATCAAAAGTCAGATACCATACACATTTAGAGATGGTATGGTCGTCTATGGTGTAAAAATATAAAATTTAATAGGTGGAGCATATGTTGTAACTATTGTAATTATAAACAATATAAAAACAAAAGTAACTACGAGCAACGAGAAGAGAAATATCAGAGTAAATAACCAGAACTCCAGTCATATCGATATATACAAAATTCTCGTGTCACAGTGTTAGTTGCCATACTCCTCCCAAATGGCTCAATCGATTCTGATGAAATTTTACATGTATATTCGGTACGTGTGAGAATCTGTCGTAATGTATTTTTTGTGCCCCTAAGTGATGAGGGTGGTCCAACCCAAAAAAATTCTTATTTTTTGGACAGAACTTTTTATTTTTATTTTTTTATGATGTGGCATTAAGAAATACACACAACGCTAAACGTTCACCCTTCTATCACCAACCCCTATTTTTCATAGCGATTTTAGTAATTAAATAATTTTCAACCCCGATCGATAACTGATCAATTTCCACTTGATCAGTTATCCCCGCCAGGTGTCTACCGGTGATAGTCTTTCACCATTCGATAGATAGGTAATTGAAGAAAACGTACCAAAAGCAACGACTCGAATATCCCTCTTTGAATCGGCGTAACTACACCGAGAAGTTTAACTAGGTAGCACGCGTCATTCGCCAAACCGACATTTAGGCCTAGCGCACACGCATCGATTTTTATCGTACGGAAGTACATCGTACGATCAAATTCTTTTAGTGCAACAAAGAAGTTCCTATGCTCTCCTTTGTTCCTCTAAAAGAATTTAATCGTACAGTATTTTTACGTACGATCAAAATCGATGCGTGTGCGCTTGGCCTTATTCATAATGCTGGCGAACACGTTTCGACACGGAATTGCCGCTATGTTTGTATGCTCAAGGACGAGCCGTGTATCAGCTGCAACTGTTAAAATCCGCGCGATCTACCTTAGAAGCGCTAGAACTAATAGTGGCCGATACTACCGGTCTTCCCCCTAAGCCTTCTCTCACTCCCTACACAGTTTTCGGTCTCTATTATTGTTTGTGTCACGAGCTCCCGCCAACAACGGCTATTGTGTTACACGTATACGTTGTATTACACGTATACATTATTCTTAAGACTAGAGATAATTTATATGGCAAAACAACGTTTGCCGGGTCAGCCATAACATATAAAGATTTTCAGAGGCGGAACGAAGATCGCCAGGTATAGCTAGTCCATTTTCAAGTATACGAATGAAAGTGTAAAAATGTCCATTTTGGAGAACTATCGATACGCAGTTCCAACATACTTCTTTCTCTTGTATATTTATAGTTACATGTGAAAAGGCGGAGTTTAGTCCAAAAATATTTATTACGAACCATAGTTAGCCTAAATGTATGGATAACGCAGCCCATACTATAACCTGTAACGTTACCACTTTTAAAACGGCAGTCGATGCTAGAGTCATACATCTGCGAGGAAGTTTTGAGGTATGGCCGGGCGATAACCAAGTGGAAACAGAAAAATCAAACTGGGATTCGTTTCCGAAACGCTCCAGCAGAGTATAAACAAGAGCAAACGGTGGGTCTGGAAGAGATGTTCTCCCAGCACGAAATTAAGTTGTAACATATTAAAACAGGTCGCCAGCCTAATTAGCCATTCTTGTATCAAGCAAAATGATAAAGCAGAAGGCAGAGCTAAGGATAGCTTAACCTTCCTTGATACACACAGTGAAATCTTTCCTTATATCTGTTCACAGTACAACGCAGTAACCTAACCTTGCAGATAAATGTGCTACTAAATAGTAAGTAAGATAAGCAAATGGCCGATGAGATAGTAAACAGCAACATATGCCTCTCAACAATACGTATCTTAAATAAAATAGGTGCAACAATTCACAAAACCAAATACCGACACACTTGAAACTAGTGTAAGTAGGCTGTTTAGGTTTTTATGTTAGTAACGCCACATAGCGCTCTGTATGAAAATCGCTGACTGTGATGTGTGCAGTCTGTGGCTGGTTTGCATTGTTGGAATATTCTCTGTTGTAGCGCTGGGCAGTTGGATGTGAACAGCGCGTAGCGTTGCGTGGTTGGAGGTGAGCCGCCAGCAGTGGTGGATGTGGGGAGAGAGATGGCCGAGTTTTGAGAGGTTATTATATAAGCGGACGATCTATACGTGTGTCCGCCAGAAAAAGGAAATTTGTAAAAATTGGTGTCATGAATTTATAGATATATGATGAGTTTTGAACATTATTAAGTTATATACATTGTTTGTTCTCTATCAAAATCTTTCATTTGCTAACTATGCCTATCAGTAGTTAGTGCCTTCAGTAGTTAGAGTCTTTTATTCAGCTGGCAGTATTGGAGTTCGCCGTATTGCAGTAGCCCGAATAACGAAGATTTTTGTGAGGTTGTAAGAGGTCCATGATTAAAGAATTTGTTGCTAGCGCACTCGAGCATGGATTGCTCACGCGCTGCCTGCGATATGTAAGCTATAAGAGAATCTTAGACCAGAGAGCAGTGTTGGCTGCAGTAAGAGCAGTGTCAGTAGCAGTAGGAGTAAGTCGTTGCTATCAGTCGTGTGTGTGGAGTTGGCTGGGCCGGTCGTGGGGAGCGATGGCGGAGCCTGAGCGTTGTAGTATAAGGTAAAAGCAGCCTCGCGCATAGGTAGTATTGTTGTATCAGGTCCCATGTCAATGTTTAAAAAAATCTCTTAAGAATATTCTTTTTTATAAAAATTAACTTTTGACAATCATTCATCTCAATTTCACGAATTTACTAATGTCTCCAATCCATGGTCATCCCGATTATTGAAAAGAAAAATCAGTGGTTTCCTTTTATACATGACAAATCTATCGGCCAGCATTGCACTGGGCTGAGCCAGAAAAATTTATTATAGGAGCAGATATATATATATATATATATATATATATATATATATATATATATATATATATATATATATATATATATATATGTTATCCGGCGACCTTATTGAGGTAAGAATTTCAATTTATTCAGAATGATCTTTCAGGGCAATGACGCAGCACAGCTGACGTCCAAAATTTACCAGTTTAGATTAACAGTCAGTTATTGAAAGGTTATAACTGAGTCACAATTTTATTGAGAGATTAGTCACATTGTATTATTGGTAGGTTATGGAATTTATCTGTTGGGAGGTTACGCTGAATGTGAATGATATAAATAATTATATTTTTACTGTTGGGAGGTTTTGGAATTTATCTGTTGGGAGGTTACAACGTAAGTGATTCATGAAAGGTATAGATTATTGTTAGCCAGGGCCATTCTTTTGTAGGGATTATTGAAAGTCAGATTGCGTTGCGCTAAAAATATTGTGTGTCAGTTTAGTGAGGATAAGAATAAGTAAAGAGAAAACTGTTTGAGTACGTTGAGTTTTGCTCAGCTGTTTGAAAATCAAATAACGTAGAAGTTTACCAGCACAGTCATTCACATTTTTTCAAAGGGGATGTTTCACTAGTAGCAATACTGAACAGGGAAGTGGTTGAAATGATTCTGAATTTAAATCAGAGGGTCTGCTAATGATCATAACCTATAGCTTCATTGCTTAGTACGGGGTCTTTGTGACTGTGCATTAACCTACGTGCATTAGAATAGAAAACACAGTAAATAGCTCTTTCTAAGCAACTAAACAGAATGCAGATCTAACTACACTGGTTCTGAAGAAGCCCTTGCATTGCTTCATTAACTAACTAGCCTAGCACATGAGGGCCCTTAAACTTTCATTGTTAGAAGAACCATGCTCATTAACAAGACTACAATAGTATGTATGAGAAATGGGAAGTATTCCTATAATTAGTTAATAATTAAGTAAATCACAACAAACTATAACTCTTTAAATGACAAATGTGCTTTCGTAAGCAGTCTTTTGACCTACGCAGAAATATAGCTGTGCAAATGACAACACAAAATTAAATTCAAGTTAATCCATTTTCTCATAATAAATCAGGACACTCGGAATTAAATTCACTTGGGAAGAAATCCTGTCCAGGTTTGTGATTTGGGATAATCACGGATGTAAATCTGAAAGCATTTGTATGGAGTGTAGCCCTGTATGGAAGTGAAACATGGAGGTGAAAGTATTTGTATGGAGTGTAGCCATGTATGGAAGTGAAACATGGACGATAAATAGTTTGGACAAGAAGAAAATAGAGGCTTTCGAAATGTGGAGCTACAGAAGAATGCTGAAGATTAGCTGGGTAGATCACATAACTAATGAGGAGGTACTGAATAGAATGGGGGAGAAGAGGAGTTTGTGGCACAACTTGACTAAAAGAAGGGATCGGGTGGTAGGACATGTTCTGAGGCATCGAGGGATCACCAATTTAGTATTGGAGGGCAGCGTGGAAGGTAAAAATCGTAGAGGAAGACCAAGAGATGAATACACTAAGCAGATTCAAAAGGATGTAGGTTGCAGTAGGTACTAGGAGAAGAAGAAGCTTGCACAGGATAGAGTAGCATGGAGAGCTGCATCAAACCAGTCTCAGGACTGAAGGCCACAACAGCAACAGCTACGGATGTAAAATATAGCTTTTAGCAACGTCACAATTATTATTATAAAATCAACCAAATATAAACAATTTAGTGGAAAGCTGATGGTACTGGTCGCGCTATTTGCAGTGGTTGTTAACCTGGGGCCGATGCAATCATAGCAATACTGTTGGCCTCGCCCTGTTACGCATCTCCTTATAATTATAGGGCCAAAAACAATGCCATGATAATGCAGCATCCGAGGCCGATAAATACTGCCCTTAAGCTCTTCTGGCCTCAAAACTCCAGGCATATGAGCAGCTGAACGCAATGGACAGCGTCTTGAAAGGAGGATATGAGATGAACATCAACAAAAGCAAAACGAGGATAATGGAATGTAGTCAAATTAAGTCGGGTGATGCTGAGGGAATTAGATTAGGAAATGAGACACTTAAAGTAGTAAAGGAGTTTTGCTATTTAGGGAGTAAAATAACTGATGATGGTCGAAGTAGAGAGGATATAAAATGTAGACTGGCAATGGCAAGGAAAGCGTTTCTCAAGAAGAGAAATTTGTTAACATCGAATATTGATTTAAGTGTTAGGAAGTCGTTTCTGAAAGTATTTATATGGAGTGTAGCCATGTATGGAAGTGAAACATGGACGATAAATAGTTTGGACAAGAAGAGAATAGAAGCTTTCGAAATGTGGTGCTACAGAAGAATACTGAAGATTAGATGGGTAGATCACATAACTAATGAGGAGGTATTGAATAGAATTGGGAAGAAGAGGAGTTTGTGGCACAACTTTACTAGAAGAAGGGATCGGTTGGTAGGACATGTTTTCAGATTAAGGAATATGCTACATTTTTTATTGTTACACTCCCGGAAATGGAAAAAAGAACACATTGACACCGGTGTGTCAGACCCACCATACTTGCTCCGGACACTGCGAGAGGGCTGTACAAGCAATGATCACACGCACGGCACAGCGGACACACCAGGAACCGCGGTGTTGGCCGTCGAATGGCGCTAGCTGCGCAGCATTTGTGCACCGCCGCCGTCAGTGTCAGCCAGTTTGCCGTGGCATACGGAGCTCCATCGCAGTCTTTAACACTGGTAGCATGCCGCGACAGCGTGGACGTGAACCGTATGTCCAGTTGACGGACTTTGAGCGAGGGCGTATAGTGGGCATGCGGGAGGCCGGGTGGACGTACCGCCGAATTGCTCAACACGTGGGGCGTGAGGTCTCCACAGTACATCGATGTTGTCGCCAGTGGTCGGCGGAAGGTGCACGTGCCCGTCGACCTGGGACCGGACCGCAGCGACGCACGGATGCACGCCAAGACCGTAGGATCCTACGCAATGCCGTAGGGGACCGCACCGCCACTTCCCAGCAAATTAGGGACACTGTTGCTCCTGGGGTATCGGCGAGGACCATTCGCAACCGTCTCCATGAAGCTGGGCTACGGTCCCGCACACCGTTAGGCCGTCTTCCGCTCACGCCCCAACATCGTGCAGCCCGCCTCCAGTGGTGTCGCGACAGGCGTGAATGGAGGGACGAATGGAGACGTGTCGTCTTCAGCGATGAGAGTCGCTTCTGCCTTGGTGCCAATGATGGTCGTATACGTGTTTGGCGCCGTGCAGGCGAGCGCCACAATCAGGACTGCATACGACCGAGGCACACAGGGCCAACACCCGGCATCATGGTGTGGGGAGCGATCTCCTACACTGGCCGTACACCACTGGTGATCGTCGAGGGGACACTGAATAGTGCACGGGACATCCAAACCGTCATCGAACCCATCGTTCTACCATTCCTAGACCGGCAAGGGAACTTGCTGTTCCAACAGGACAATGCACGTCCGCATGTATCCCGTGCCACCCAACGTACTCTAGAAGGTGTAAGTCAACTACCCTGGCCAGCAAGATCTGCGGATCTGTCCCCCATTGAGCATGTTTGGGACTGGATGAAGCGTCGTCTCACGCGGTCTGCACGTCCAGCACGAACGCTGGTCCAACTGAGGCGCCAGGTGGAAATGGCATGGCAAGCCGTTCCACAGGACTACATCCAGCATCTCTACGATCGTCTCCATGGGAGAATAGCAGCCTGCATTGCTGCGAAAGGTGGATATACACTGTACTAGTGCCGACATTGTGTATGCTCTGTTGCCTGTGTCTATGTGCCTGTGGTTCTGTCAGTGTGATCATGTGATGTATCTGACCCCAGGAATGTGTCAATAAAGTTTCCCCTTCCTGGGACAATGACTTCTCGGTGTTCTTATTTCAATTTCCAGGAGTGTAGTTAGGACAAGAAGAGAATAGAAGCTTTCGAAATGTGGTGCTACAGAAGAATGCTGAAGATAAGGTGGGTAGATCACGTAACTAATGAGGAGGTATTGAACAGGATTGGGGAGAAGAGAAGTTTGTGGCACAACTTGACTAGAAGAAGGGATCGGTTGGTAGGACATGTTTTGAGGCATCAAGGGATCACAAATTTAGCATTGGAGGGCACCGTGGAGGGTAAAAATCGTAGAGGGAGACCAAGAGATGTATACACTAAGCAGATTCAGAAGGATGTAGGTTGCAGTAGGTACTGGGATATGAAGAAGCTTGCACAGGATAGAGTAGCATGGAGAGCTGCATCAAACCAGTCTCAGGACTGAAGACCACAACAACAACAAGGCGGGTACCAGGTTGAGATTCATTGGGAGAGTCCTTAGAAAATAAAATGTAGTCCATCAACAAAGGAGGTGGCTTACAAAACACTCGTTCGACCTCTACCTGAGTATTGCTCATCAGTGAGGGTTTCGTACCAGGTCGGGTTGACAGAGGAGATACAGAAGATCCAAAGAAGAGCGGCTCGTTTCGTCATAGGGTTTTTTGGTAAGCGTGATAGCGTTACGGAGATGTCTAGCAAACTCAAGTGCCAGACTCTGCAAGAAAGGCGCTCTGTGCGGCTGGTCCCGGCGGAGGTTCGAGTCCTCCCTCGGGCATGGGTGTGTGTGTTTGTCCTTAGGATAATTCAGGTTAAGTAGTGTGTAAGCTTAGGGACTGATGACATTAGCAGTTAAGTGCCCTAATATTTTTTTTTAAAAAAAAAAGAAATATGCGCTCGCATCGTGGTGTAGCTTGCTGTCCAAGTATCGAGAGGGTGCGTTTCTGGATGAGGTATCGAATATATTGCTTCCCCCTATTTATACCTCCCGAGGAGATCACGAACGTAAAATTAGAGAGATTCGAGCGCGCACGGGGGCTTTCAGACAGTCGTTCTTCCCGCGAACCATACGCGACTGGAACAGAAAAGGGAGGCAATGACAGTGGCACGTAAAGTGCCCTCCGCAACACACCGTTGGGTGGCTTGCGGAGTATAAATGTAGATGTAGATGTACCCTGCACCATCACTAGTAATTTCCTTTCCTGTTCAACAGAGCGAGGGGAAAATGACCTTCTATATGCTAACATGAGCCTTAATTCCTCGAATCTTAACATCGCGCTCTAATGCGATTGTATGTTCTCGGCAGTACAATCGTTTGGCAGTGAACTTCAAATGCCCGTTCTCTAAAAGATCGTCGCTTTTCTCCAGAGATTCCCATTTGAGTTCCCGAAGCATCTCCAAACACTTGCATATTTCTGCAGTCATGGACTGTGCAGCTGGTCCCGGCGGAGGTTCGTGTCCTCCCTCGGGCATGGGTGTGTGTGTTTGTCCTTAGGATAATTTCGGTAAAGTAGTGTGTAAGCTTAGGGACTGATGACCTTAGCAAGTAGATCCCATAAGACTTCGCACACATTTGAACTTGCATATTGCTTTTTTATTTTCACATACATGTTTAACCAGACGATAATTTATATCAGACTATTTTAACGATCTGAAGATGGCGATAAGCCGAAACCGGTCATAAAGTGTAAAGAAATCTATGTGATCAAGACGGACTTGTGAAAATAAAACTGCTAAAAATAAAATGATCGCGCCGGCCGGTGTGGCAGTGCGGTTCTAGGCGCTTCAGTCTGGAACCGCGTGATCGCTACGTTCGCAGGTTCGAATCCTGCCTCGGGCATGGACGTGTGTGATGTCCTTAGGTTAGTTAGGGTTGAGTAGTTCTAAGTTCTAGGGGACTGATGACCACAGATGTTAAGTCCCATAGTGCTCAGAGCCATTTAAACCACTTTTTAAAATGGTCGCGGGCTCATATACAGACTTCATGTGTTCAATTGATAACTTGCATATTGTTCAAACTTACTTGTATCGGATCCTGCAGCCCGCTCCTGTATTGTTTCGGTGTCTGCCTTCACTCTGACCTGGTGAGGATCCCAAACACTCGAGCTGTACTCAGCGTCATATACGCTGTCTGCTTTACAGATGAACCCCTTTTCCTTAAACTTCTCCCAATGAACAGAAGTCCACCATTCGAACTCTTTGCAACATTACGACCAGATATTTAAACGACTTGACTGTATCAAGCAAGACACTAGTAACACTGTATCCGAACAAGACTGGTTTGTTTTTCCCATTCATCCGCATTAACTTAACATTTTTCCGCATTTACGCCTAGCTACCATTCATCACACCAACTGGAAATTTTGTCTAAATCGTATCTTCCGACTGTCACTTGACTTCGACACCGTACCGTACACCGCAGCATCAACAGCAGACAACCGCAGAGTCTCGGTATGGCACACAGTTTTAATCTGCCAGGAAGTTTCATATTAGCGCACATTTCGCTGCAGAGTGAAAATTTCATTCTGTAAAAATCCCCCAGGCTGTCGCTAAGCCATGTCTCCTTCATATCCGTTCTTCCAGAAGTGCTAGTTCTGTAAGGTTCGCAGCTTCTGTGACGTTTGGAGGGTAGAAGACGAGGTACTGGCGGATTTAAAGCTGTGAGGGGGGGGGGGGGGGGGGAGGGGGGGAGGGGGGGAGGTAACTCAGTCCGAATGGCACTCGCAGTATGTGTTCTTAGCATAAATTGCTTTAAGTAGTATGTAAGTCTAGGGACCGATGACCTCAGCAGTTTGGTCCCTTAGGAATTCATACATATTTGAATATTTTTGAACAATGTCTACTTTAACCTCGTTTGGATGCTGCATCCCATGAACTGTTGGTCGTTAATACCCCCTTTTGACTTTCTTGGCACGACAGACTTCCGTTGGGAATCCCAAGGGCACCTCCGTCTGCCACTGGTACCTACAACAATTTGGGGCGTTCCTGGAATGGTGAACTACCTTGACGACTTTGCAGTGGGCAGCAAAGAAGCCATACATCTCACGAAAAACCTGGATACTTTGGTCTCATCTTTGTGCATATCAGCTGAAAATGAAGCATGAATAAGTGTGAATTCTTTTGTGCATCAAGTGACACGCATCTTCACTGACGCCTGTGTTTGCCCGACTCTTATAGTATACTACGGCGGTTCATAAACTGTTGGTACCTACAAACAGATCTTAGTGGAAATCCATCCTTGGACACCTCAACTACTATTGTCAGTTTATATGACGTGCCGCAGCTCTGGCTCAACCATTGCACCAACGGCTTCACAAAAGCCACCTGTGGAAGCAGTCACCTAGCTGTGAAAAATCGTTTAGGTGCATGAAGGAGGTGTTATGCCTCACACGCTTGGCTGTCTATGATCCCGTGAAGCCTCTCATCCTGGCCATTGATGTTTCGGACTACAAGTTCGGCGCAGTGTTGCGCCATGTTGTCGGTTGTGTGCAAGGTCCCGTTGCCTTTGTGTCAAAGACTCTGAACGCAGGTCAGAGAAACTACAACAAAATCTGAATGGCAGTCCTTGCCATTACCTTCGGGGTTGACAAAACCCGCAATGTATGTGGCAGAACTTCCACCTTCCTATCAGACCATAAGCCTCTCCTGCCGTTATTCTTCTACCCCTGCGACATGTGTGTGTTGTTCATTTCTAGTATTTTAGTGGTACCAAAGACAGGTCCGAAATGCACCATTTCTGCCTCTAGGGCAGGATCCAGATTTCGATGCAAAGCAGAAGAAGTGGTCGCCACGCTCCACTTCGATGCTCATCTTGCCCAGCATCACACAGTGGCACTTCTGGTGCTGCAGGAGTTCTTGCGCTATACGAATCCGTCAGGGCTGGACATCCAATAAGGCCTTGACTCAACTGAACCCCAAAGCTTTCTGCCCCTGCCGGCAGGTGCTCCCCAATTTGCAGGGGTCGTCCTACCACAAGGAGACAACAGATGGCCAAGAATCATGACCCACAGGTGGAGTCGGGTCCTTGACCTGCTTCACGAGGGCAACTGAGACATAAGCAATTTTTTTTGCGAGATATCTGATGGTTACATTAATGTACGAGGTTGAGCCAAATGAAAACCTTAAATTTATAATAACAAATCGAAATTTCGCGCCGTTATCCTGGAAGTTGGTAGGCGTGCTACAAACAGCGTGCAGAATGGCCTGTAGGTGGCAGCATAGTCCAGAAAAACACATACCGTCAGTATCAGTATAAAGATGGCCCCACCTGCGACTTACACCAGGGAGGAACAGCGTTCTGTTATTCGGTTTTTGCGTAGTGAAGGTGTGCAACCTAGTGAAATTCATCGAAGAATGAAGGTTCAGTTCGGTGATGTACGTTTGTGACAGCAGAAAGTCAACGAATGGAGTAGGAAGTTGGCAAATGGTGTGATTTCAGTGGAAGATGCTCCTCGTCCAGGTCAGGCACAACGAGTTGTGATTCCACAGAACATTGCAGGAGTTGAAGCCATAGTGAAGGAAAACCACCGAGTGACACTGAATGACACTGCAACATGTTTACAGATTAGTCATGGGTCAGCACACCACATTGTGCATGATGTGCTCCAGTTTCACAAAGTGTCTGCAAGGTGGGTGCCACGGCAGCTGACTCCTGAAATGAGAGAACTAAGTGTTGATGCTTGTGAAGAACTTCGGCGCTTTGAAGGAGAAGGTGATGGCTTCCTTGCAAGAATCGTTACTGGGGATGAAACCTGGGTTCACTTCAACCAACCGGAAACGAAGAGAGCGAGCAAGGAATGGCGCCATTCCTCATCACCAAAACCAAAGAAGTTTCGAACAGAACCATCAGCAGGGAAGGTTATGCTGACTCTCTTTTGGGACGAAAAAGGCGTCATTTTGGAGCATTACATGCCTAGAGGGACCACTGTCACCAGTGCATCCTAAAAAAATCATCTGCGACCTGCAATCAAATCAAAGCGACGTGGATTGCTGTCAGCAGGTGTCCTTTTGCAACATGACAATGCGAGGCCCCACACTGCCCGTACAACAGTTGCAATAATCACAGACCTACATTTTGAGTGCCATCCTCATCCACCATACTCACCAGACCTTGCCCCAAGTGATTTCCATGTGTTTGGACCACTCAGAGACGCAATGGTAAGTAAGGAGTTCCGCTGTGATGAAGAGGTACGCCACGCGATGCATGAGTGGTTGCGCGGACTACCAAAAGCATATCTTTGTAAAGAAATTTATGCACTTTGTAAGCGCTGGAGGATTTGCTCTGAGCGTGGGGGAGATTATGTTGAAAAGTGAGCCGGCCGAAGTGGCCGTGCGGTTAAAGGCGCTGCAGTCTGAAACCGCAAGACCGCTACGGTCGCAGGTTCGAATCCTGCCTCGGGCATGGATGTGTGTGATGTCCTTAGGTTAGTTAGGTTTAATTAGTTCTAAGTTCTAGGGGACTAATGACCTCAGCAGTTGAGTCCCATAGTGCTCAGAGCCATTTGAACCATTTGAAAAGTGATACATCTCTGTACCGCTTCTGCACAATAAATAATATTTAAAAAAATATTTAATGTTTTCATTTGACTCACCCTCGTATTTATAAGTCATGTAATCGTATTATTACATAAACATTACGAAATATAGTCATTGGGATACGATGGACAACATCACATGTAAGGCAAGTCGAATCACAATGAACTGAAAAATCAGACACACATACAACACTACAGGAGACATCTACGCTGTTAAGTAACTTCTTATAAGGAATACCTGTTTTTTGTGTAAAGTAGACACCGATGATGATGGGCAGAGCCAGAAACTAGTCCGGTGGAAAAAAAATACTACTACAAAGCAGCTTTTGTCGTACACTTAATTAATAATGGAACATACTTACAATTTCTGCAAGGAGCAAAGCACCAAGTGTACAAAACATACCATAAGCTTTGATTATTCGCCGGCCGGAGTGGCCGAGCGATTCCTGGCGCTGTAGTCTGGAACCGCGCGACCGCTACGGTCGCAGGTTCGAATCCTGCCTCGGGCATGGATATGTGTGATGTCCTTAGTTAGGTTTAAGTAGTTCTACGTTCTAGGGGACTGATGACCTCAGATGTTAAGTCCCATACTGCTCAGAGCCATTTGAACCATTTTTTATTTATTTTTTTGATTATTCAGATATTTGATGCAGTAATTTTCCTTTGTGTAGACCATTTATTTCCTACTACTCAGGCACCAGTTGCTTTGAGCTAGTGCTCACGTAGTCATCAACTTAGTCTGCAGTTTCATAACAGTTGTAAGGTGGCTATAGTTTCGCACCTTACAAGCACTCATTTACATCGTATGTGAATATTTAAAGAAGACTGACATTGTCACGTACACCTTGCAAATAGCTGTTAACGCTTATTGCATGAAAGGGGACGGAGTGTCTCTATTATCAAAACAGCGTAATGAATGATTCTCTATACTAGTAAAGGTTGGAACGCCAGTGGAAATGGAACGGCAGGCATAACTCAGACCCTGGGTACAAAAGCCCGCACAGGTGTGTTGGTCATGCTTAACACAGGAAGTAGCCAAGATGGACGGTCGGGGCACCTGAGCGCGGAAGCGCAATAGAGCGGCGGCTGGCTGGTCTTGTGGCAGGACCCGAAGGATAACTGGATACTACTTCGGAAACTCTGAAGATCTTGGATGCAGCAGAGAGGAAGCGTTACCTAGGAAATCACGCAGGCTGGGTTATTTCCGAGGATTTTTACTCTGCGGAGCGTACCATTGTATGAATTCCTAATTACCGTGTGTAGGTACTCCCTCGCAAACTTTCCGCGCTGGAGGACAAAAGTCTAAAATATGGTCGAAGTTCGGAAGAATCTGTAGAGAGGGAGAATAATCCGTGGTTTCGAGAATATGATTCGCCCTTTGCAGTTATATAGGGGAGCCGAGCTTTGCTGGGAAGCCAGCGGTGGAGAGGAAGACGTCTTCCATTTTGAGCGCCAGTGTCTGACGGTCGCTCAGTATAAGCTATGTTGCTACAGAAGGACTTGCTGTCTTTGCTCTGAGGAGATTTTATAGAATGGTTAGGCACTTTACTGTTGCGAACTTATACGATTCTGGACTTCGCCTCCGGGTAAGGAGTTGTCGTTGAGTATGCAGCATTCAGTGATTGAGAGCACTTCTTCTGCCTATAATCACGTTGAGACGTTATCTGAACTCCGTCCTTGTGGCTGGGGGTTCGCGTTTCTCGTCTGTAGAACACAGAGGGGAAGACAGTATTAGATTATACTAGTCGGAGGACCGTCTTTTGCCGTCCTAGTGTTTGAATGAGTGTTCTTCCATCGTCGCAGACATGTACGAGAACCATCACTCTGATGGTGATATTGCTAATTGCTTCTTCTTATTAGGGCTATAAAGTTAAACAGCTGTGATGACGTAAATGTTATTTCCACTGACGTTGCACACCACTGTAGATCATCTTTGAAAGTAGTGTTTGGTACATAGATGATGTCAGTCATCTCGTGTTACTTATGTTAAATCACAAAGCCATAAAAACGGGCAGATTTGGGCAATTAATCCGGCCGGAGTGGCCGAGCGGTTCTAGGCGCTACAGTCTGGAACCGCGCGACCGCTACGGTTGCAGGTTTGAATCCTGCCTCGGGCATGTATGTGTGTGACGTCCTTAGGTTAGTTAGGTTTAAGTAGTTCGAAGTTCTAGGGGACTGATGACCTCAGCAGTTAAGTCGCATAGTGCTCAGAGCCATTTGAACCATTTGAATTTGGGCAATTATTCAATGATATTAGTTACGAAGTTCATTTGTGTCTCTTTATTTCCACCGGACATTGATATATAAACATTTGTAATATGTAAAGGGGATTGAATCTACAATGAATGTACAAGCAGAAACTACATTCATCATTTAGTAGTTACTAGTTCCCTTAATCATTCATTTATGTCTATCTTGTATATGTTAAAGAGCAAAAAGGAGGAAATAGTACCACCATTAAGAGATCCTATGCTTCAGGTAGTAGTTAGGCAGGGTAAAATCTTCATTTTCGCGTTCAGTATTTTCTGTTGCGTACATTCATTCTTACACCCGCCTGGAGTAGCAACTTGGACAGTCAGTGATTACGAGTTTCTGAAACTTTCATTACGACTACACGGCAAAATAAGTTAATAATAGTTTCGTTTCTCCGACACTGCCCATCGTTCCTCCAGCGATTCCTACCGGTCTTTCGTGTAAGAGAGTCATGGAACTGACCACTTTCAAGTTTCAGTGTTCAGTTTGTGCGCAGCTGTGTGAGCAGGTGTTGCTGACATGACAACCTAGGGTGATAAATCGCGTAAGGATTCGTTCTCACTCATTTCCAGGGCCGTTTTTAACTTGTCTAGTTTGTTTGTAGCTTTTTTGTTTATTTTGCTTTTCTATGAAAACTGTTTTCCCATTCTTTACTTCGCTTTGCGTCTGTGTTGACTATGAACATGAACAACGCAAGTTGTGTGATTACGTATACGCTATCTGATGAAAGAACCGCCAAATCGATCTGAAACTAACAGTGTTCTAATTAACGTTCACCAGAAATAATTAGAAAATACAGAAAGGTGTACTGAAGAATCAGTCCTGTGATATTCTGTATTTTGTAGACCAGTGAACAGTTCTACAACGCGTGACGTCACAGTACCAGTCTTGCAAAACACAAAACTAGCACAGCAGAAAGTAAATTCTGCACAAAATTACCAGCTGAACTTTGAAAGAATAAACCTGCAAAATGCTTCCGTTAAAATTCGCTGTCATTTTACGTACGTATACTGACTAAAAAAACTTCGAAACATTAAATGATGCACACTTGAACATGTAACACTGCTATGCAAGAAGAAGCGTGTCTGACAAAGAAATGAGATGAGAACTGTACGTTAGCTAAACTGCCACTGACGATAATTTTGTACTGTAATGCTCAGTTGCAAATGGCCTTATTATACACTCATCTTAAGAAAAAAACAGATCACCCTGAACTACTAGAGATAGGACGTTGATATTCATAGGACATGCGGGTTAGTATGTTCTGCAGAAATGATTAATATTTCAGTCTCCTCGGTTCAGCATGTGTGCGTTGCCTATAGTAGGTACAGGGTCTGCCATGGGCCCTAGCTCGTTCATGCGTGATGGCGTCGAAGCGTATAAGACACAAACGGCATCCTGTGGTATAGCCATCCATGCTGCTTTCACCTGGTTTCGAAGTTCATCTGTGGTGCATGGTATTGGGTCACAGCGCTGAAACCGTCGTTTCACCATATGCCACACATTTTCGATTGGTGACAATTCTGGTGATCTGGTGGGCCAGGGAAAAAGGCTGACATCCTGTGACACCAAGAAGGGACGTGTTCGTGGAGCAACATGTGGTCGTGCATTATCTTGCTCAAAAATGGCGTCTGGGTTGTCACGCAGAGAGGGTATGGCTACGGGTCACAGGATATCATTCATGTAGATCACACTGATCACAGTTCCCTGGAAAAGCGCCAACTGTGAGTTGTAGTTGGTCCCAATAGCTGCCCACACTATAAATCCTCGAGCTGGCGCTGTATGTCTCGTGAGAATGCAGTCACTGTGATACCGCTCCCCTTATCAGCGACGTACCAAAATGCAGCCACCATTTGCAAACAAACTGAACCTGGATTCGTTCGGAAACCTATCCTCAGTGACGTCGATTCATATACCACTGCCGTTTAGCATGTTTCTGCACATTCGTTAAGTATAGGAGGAGAAATGGACGATGCGCCCATAACCCATGTCATAATAAACGGCGATAGACTGCCACCCCTGATAGTATACTATGTGTTACACTGTTCCAGTGCTGCGCCAGAGCCGAGGAGAATGTAGATCTGTTCTGCAATGCCATTCGCATGAGGTATAGACTTTCTCTGGGGGTGGTATGGGTGGTGCGACCTGACCCATCTGTTCTACGGCCTTCCGTGAGCCATACTGGGACACACCCGCTGCACTGCCGAAACTGCGTCCCGCATGAGCACCAGTTTCTGTGATGGACGCCTCACATTCTCTCACGTCAATAATGCGCCCTCTTTCAGTCTCACTGATTTGGTGGCACGGTACGCGCATACGTCTGCGAGGCAAGTCATACTGATCCATTAACTTCAGTTTATAGAGACAACGAGAGCCAGAGGTACATTTCATCGGTAGGTGGGTGGCGCCGATATATCGATCTTGAACGCGCTGACCGACGTAGTTCAAATACTAATCATTTTTGCAGAATATGTCCTGTGAATATGAACGTCCTATCTTTAGTCGCTTTTTTTTGACATGAGTGTATATGTGGTGTCTGCTCTTTCGGACATGTAACGAGGATATGGGCATCGGGCATTACGTCAGTGTCCATCCTGCTAGCTAAGTGGCCAGCGCGACGGAATGTCATACCTAACGGCCCGGGTTCGATTCCCGGCTTGGTCAGGGATTTTCTCCGCTCAGGGACTGGGTGTAGTGTTGTCCTTGTCATCATCATTTCACCCCGATCGACTTGCACCAGGCGAACGGTCTACCCGACGGGAGGCCCTAGACACACAGCATTTCCATTACGTGAGTGGTGTGTGTGGTGTCACCGCCAGACACCACACTTGCTAGGTGGTAGCTTAAATCGGCCGCGGTCCATTTAGTACATGTCGGACCCGCGTGTCGCCACTGTGAGATTGCAGACCTAGCGCCACCACAAGGCAGGTCTCGAGATACGATAGAGCACTCGCCCCAGTTGTACGGACGACATTGCTAGCGACAATACGGACGAAGCCTTCCTCTCATTTGCCGAGAGTCAGTTAGAATAGCCTTCTGCTAAGTCCATGGCTACGACCTAGCAAGGCGCCAATTGTAACAGTGCATGTATCTTACGAGTCTCATTTGTATAGTCAAGAGAGATGTATCACAAGGAGTGAATAAAGTTAAGTATATTCCAGCTACGTACTTTTCTTGCTACCATTCAATAGTTATCCTGTTCCAGACTTCACGCCCGTCTGCGTTAGATAACGTGCCTATCGGCCCCCTCAAAATAACACTGTGTCGGCACTTCTGTCGACACATCAGTGTGATGATAAGTTGAGAATTTGAGAATTTTGGGTCTAGCGGGAGGTATGCTAGGGTAGTCCGTATTGTTGCCATGATCTCTACATCTAGATGGCGTCATGGTCAGCTTATCTGCCTAGTAACCAAGAGACCTGTGTTCGAACCCTAGTCTGGCACAAATTTAGAACTTCCCCCATTAATTTAAATCGGTACCCACTGGCAGCTAACGTGTTTAATTCCTTTGTGTTTTGATGTTATTGTGTCCTAACTGGAATGTTAAACTGGTCCTAACAAATTTTCATGGGTTACCTTGTGGCAACAGGAACTCAATACCGCTCGAAAGATGTGAATATTGAAACACAGCCCCGCAACAAACCGCTTAAAGAAAAACCTTGCCAGGTGCAATGCTGGGAAAAGCAACTATGCTATGAGTATCATGCTTTGTGTTTTGAGCAATTGCGTTCCGGTAAGAGCGAATCGGGAGACAGACAATTAAAAAACAAAATTTTAGTGAGCAGACGGTGGAAGAAACTAAGCTTACTGCATGACTGAAAAGAGACTAGCATTCAAAACTGTATTATGAACTCGTTTCTTGACAATTAGAACTGTCTTTACAGAAATAACTTCTTATAAAAATATGACACTACCGTGACATTATTTAATGAAATGGTACAGGAGTTGTGAAACTATAAAGTCAAAGCTATGTGAGCAGATTATTTAATTACTTGTCGACAGTCAGACCAGCTAACTCGATTCAATAATGAAAAATAGTGCCTTTCTGAATCCCATAATAAATTACGTGCGAGCAAGCAATGCAGCAACATCATTACCTTAAGATCTTCACACTTCTCAAATTAGTCTGAAAAAGAGAAGAAAAGAACAATACCAGAAACGGAGTCAATATGGACCTCGGATATATTAATATTGTGGAGGACAGGTACAGAAACAAGATTTAACTTTAACATGAGTTTTCCCGAAATTCACTTTTTTGATGTTGTGGTACACGTTGGTTAAAAACTATTAAAGACAGAGGGCTGAAATTATGCAGACATTCTGTTCTTAGATAGAAAAGTGTACTCTTCTTATGTTTTAAATCTGAAATGTAAACACTTTTTAAATAAAAACTATTACTTACTGAAATATTTGAAAACCATTACTAAAAAATTTTTGAACGATAATTTATAACAACAATATCTTTTTAAAAGTCTGCTTTAAAATAATAGTATACACAACCTCCAGAAATAAAAATCAACCTTCCACTTTGTTTTCATTTCGAGATATGTCCGCGGCTCGTGGTCTAGTGGCTGGTGTTGCTGCCTCTAAATCACGGGGTCCCGGGTTCGATTCCCTACCGGGCTGGGGATTTTCTCTGCCCGGGCACTGGGTGTTTGTGTTGTCCCCATCATCATCATCATTCGTGACAGTGGCTAGAATGGACTGTGAAAAAAAAAATTGGACTGTGTAAAAACTGGGACTTTGTACGGGCGCTTCATAACCGCGCAGTTCAGCGCCGCGTAAACCATACATCATCATCATCATCATCATTTCAAGATATGTCTACCTGTACTCAACATAAATAGTAAACATGATTTACTTCTTCGCCCGCATCTCGTGGCCGTGCGGTAGCGTTCTCGCTTCCCACGCCCGGGTTCCCGGGTTCGATTCCCGGCGGGGTCAGGGATTTTCTCTGCCTCGTGATGGCTTGGTGTTGTGTGCTGTCCTTAGGTTAGTTAGGTTTAACTAGTTCTAAGTTCTAGGGGACTTATGACCACAGCAGTTGAGTCCCATAGTGCTCAGAGCCATTTGAACCATTTTGATTTACTTCGTTTGCAACACAAAAAAGGCGTGAAACCCAAAGCTAAGGTTCATACATCAAATAATTCCCAAAAGATCTGTTAAAAGAAGACAAGCATTACGTTGGCTTCCAACTCGTATTCTTTGAGCTACGCTGTTTAAAAAAAAAACTGACAATTTTTTCGAGGCTTCCATTTGTGTTCACGAACCAGTCACCATAATTCCGACATACGTTCCATACACTGCTGACAAAAGGCGTGGAATACTTGGTAAAATAGTGTCGGACCTACATTTTCCCAACGCGGTGCAGCAACTCGACGTTCCATGGACAACAAATCGTTGGAACTCCCCTGCAGAAATATTGAGGCATGCTGCCTCTATAGCTCTCCATAACTGCGAAGATGTTGGCAGTGAACGGTTTTTGTGCACGAACTGACCTCTCGATTATGTCCGATAAATGTTCGATGGGGTTCATGTCGGGCGATCTTTATGGCCATATCATTCGCTCGAATTGTCCAGAATGTTCTTCTAACCAGTCGCGAGCAACTGTGGCCTGCTGACATGGCGCATTGTCGTCCATAAGAATTCCATCGTTGTTCGGGAACATGAAGTCCATGAAGGGCAGCAAATGGTCTCCCAGTATCCGATCATAACCGGTCAGTGATTGGTTCAGTTTGACCAGAGAACACAGTCCATTCCATGTAACCGCGCAGCCCACACCAATACGCAGCCACCACCAGCCTGGGTCCATGGCTTCGCGGGATCTGCCCCATCCGATCTTACCAACTGAAATCATCTGAGCAGGGCACGGTTTTCCAGTGGCCCAGGGTCCAGCCAACATGGTCTCCAGCCGAGGAGAGGCGCTGCAGGCGATGTCGTGCTGTTAGCAAAGGCACTCTCGTCGGCCGTCTGCTGTCATAGCCCATTAACGTCAAATTTTGCTGCACAGACCTAACAGATACGTTCGTCGTGACGCCCCACATTGATCTCTTCGGATAATTTACTGAGTGTTCCTTGACTGTTGGGACTGACAACTCTAAGCAAACGCCGCTGCTCTCGGTCGTTAAGTGAAAGCCGTCGGCAACTGCGTTTTCCGCTGGCCAGAGGTAATGCAAGAAATTTGACATTTTTGGTACGCTTCACACTGTGGACCGCGGAATGCTGAATTTCCTAACTAATTCCGAGATGGAATGTCCCACTCATCTAGCTTCACCTACAATTCCGCGCAAAAAGTCTGTTAATTCTCGTCTGCAGCTATAAGCCTTTTCAAATGAATCACCTGAATGCATCTGACATCTTCGCCAATGCACTGTCCTTCTACATCTTGTGCGAGGGTTACTGCTGCCGCTGTGTATTTGCATATACACTACTGGCCATTAAATTTGCTACACCAAGAAGAAACGCTCATGATAAACGGGTATTCATTGGACAAATATATTATACTGGAACTGACATGTGATTACATTTTCACGCAATTTGGGTGCATAGATCCTGAAAACTTAGTACCCAGAACAACCACCTCTGGCCGTATTAACGGTGTCGATACGCCTGGGCAATGAGTCAAACAGAGCTTGGAAGGCGTGTACAGGTACAGCTGCCCATGCAGCTTCAACACAATACCAGAGTTAATCAAGAGTAGTGACTGGCGTATTGAGACGAGCCAGTTGCTCGCCCACCATTGACCGGACGTTTTTAATTGGTGAGAGATCTGGAAAATGTGCTGGCCAGGGCAGCAGTCGAACATTTTCTGTATCCAGAAAGGCCCGCAGAGGACCTGCAACATGCGGTCGTGCATTATCCTGCTGAATCTAGGGTTTCGCAGGGATCGAATAAAGGGTAGAGCCACGGGTCGTAAATCTGAAATGTAACGTCCACTGTTCAAAGTGCGGTCAATGCGAACAAATGGTGACCGAGACGTGTAACCAATGGCACCCCATAACATGACACCGGGTGATACGCCAGTATGGCGATGACTAATTCACGCTTCCAATGTGCGTTCACCGCGATGTCGCCAAAGACGGATGCGACCATCATGATGCTGTAAACAGAGCCTGGATTCATCCGAAAAAATGTTTTGCCATTCGTGCACTCAGCTTCGTCGTTGAGTACAACATCGCAGGAGCTCCTGTCTGTTATTCAGCGTCAAGAGTAACCGCAGCCATGGTCTCCGAGCTGATAGTCCATGCTGCTGCAAACGTCGTCGAACTGTTCGTGCAGATGGTTGTTGTTTTGCAAACGTCCCCATCTGTTGACTCAGGGATCGAGACGTGGCTGCAAGATCCGTTACAGCCATGCAGATAAGATGCCTGTTATCTCGACTGCTAGTGATACGAGGCCGTTGCAATCCAGCACGGCGTTCCGTATTACCCTCCTGAACCCATCCGTTCCATATTCTGCTAACAGACATTGGATCTCGACCAACGCGAGCAGCAATGTCGCGTTACGATAAACCGCAGTCGCGATAGGCTACAATCCGACCTTTATCAAAGTCGGAAACGTGATGGTACGCATTTCTCCTCCTTACACGAGGCATCACAACAACGTTTCACCAGGCAACGCCGGTCAACTGCTGTTTGTGTATGAGAAATCGGTTGGAAACTTTCCTCATGTCAGCACGCTGTAGGTGTCTCCACCGGCGCTAACCTAGTGTGAATGCTCTGAAAAGCTAATCATTTGCATATCACGGCATGCTTTTCCTGTCGGTTAACTTTCGCGTCTGTAGCCCGTCATCTTCGTGGTGTAGCAATTTTAATGGGCAGTAATGTAGCTATCCTAAGACTTCTTTCACCTCAGCGCGTATCGCGAATAGTCTAATCACGCTACGGTTAGGTACACTGTCGTTTTGCTTCTGGCGGAATGTCGTGAGCAACGACGCCCTGAATTCTATTAAGAACTCCTCGGTCACCTTCTCAAATATTCCACGGACAGCTATCTTTCTATTGGGCGGCGGTGCCGAGTTGTATGGAATGCTTGCCCGAAACATCTGAGGAGACGAGAACGTAGACGCGACCACTTCAGAGGGCGCCGCCTCGGCCGGTGTTCCGACGCCCCGGCTCCCCCCCACCGCCACCCGTCTCTTCTCTCCCCCCCCCCCCGCCGGCGTCGGCACGTGACGTCATAACTCATTGACTCCGGCCCGCCGACCCTCCCGGTGACGTCACATTACCGGCGCTGGCGCCTCTCGCCGTTCTCTGTGCAGTGCAAGCTGGGACCCTACTCGCCGCTTCCAGCGTCTGTGTCACAGGCAGCTATTCGACACTGAAACGCCCGATAAACCCGCTGGGCAGAACAGGTGAGTAGGACTGTGGAAATAGCCAAATAAGGTGGGAGTCAGTTGCACCTTAAAATTGTAATTTAATAACACATTTACAACCAAAGCGGTACATAGTCGAACCTTTACAACTACGGGTTTCAAAATGCAATTCTTTCACGGCTGAAGGCCACCAAACAAGAAACTTTAAAAATCAACTAGATAAAAATGCAGTTAAAATAGCAAATAAATAATTAAACTATATATTATCACAGCTAGGGTCACAGCCTACATCTACATCTACATTCATACTCCGCAAGCCACCCACCGGTGTGTGGCGGAGGGCACTTTACGTGTCACTGTCATTACCTCTCTTTCCTGAACCAGTCGCGTATGGTTCCCGGGAAGAACGGCTGCCAGAAAGCCTCCGTGCGCGCTCGAATCTCTCTAATTTTACATTCGTGATCTCCTCGGGAGGTATAAGTAGGGGGATGCAATATATTCGATACCTCATCCAGGAACGCACCCTCTCGAAACCTGGACAGCAAGCTTCACCGCGATGCAGAGCGTCTGTCTTGCTGAGTCTGCCACTTGAGTTTGCTAAACATCTCCGTAACGTTATCACGCTTACCAAATAACCCTGTAACGAAACGCGCCGCTCTTCTTTTGATCTTCTCTATCTCCTCCGTCAACCCGATCTGGTACGGATCCCACACTGATGAGCAATACTCAAATATAGCTCGAACGAGTGTTTTGTAAGCCACTTCCTTTATTGATGGACTACATTTTCTAAGGACTCTCCCAATGAATCTCAACCTGGCACCCACCTTACCAACAATTAATTTCATATGATCATTCCACTTCAAATCGTTCCGTTCGCATACTCCCAGATATTTTACAGAAGTAACTACTACCAGTGTTTGTTCCGCTATCATATAATCATACAATAAAGGATCCTTCTTTCTATGTATTCGCAATACATTACATTTGTCTATGTTAAGGGTCAGTTGCCACTCCCTGCACCAAGTGCCTAATGCTGCAGATCTTCCTGCATTTCGCTGCAATTTTCTAATGCTGCAACTTCTCTGTATACTACAGCATCATACGCGAAAAGCCGCATGGAACTTCCGACACTATCTACTTGGTCATTTGTATATATTGTGAAAAGCAATGGTCCCGTAACACTCCCCTGTGGCACGCCAAAGGTTACTTTAACGTCTGTAGACGTCTCTCCATTGATAACAACATGCTGTGTTCTGTTTGCTAAAAACTCTTCAATCCAACCACACAGCTGGTCTGATATTCCGTAGGCTTACTTTGTTTATCAGGAGACAGTGCGGAACTGTATCGAACGCCTTCCGGAAGTCAAGGAAAATAGCATCTACCTGGGAGCCTGTATCTAATATTTTCTGGGTCTCATGAACAAATAGAGCGAGTTGGGTCTCACACGATCGCTGTTCCCGGAATCCATGTTGATTTCTACAGAGTGAATTCTGGGTTTCCAGAAACGGCATGATACGCGAGCAAAAAACAAGTTCTAAAATTCTACAACAGATCGATGTCAGAGATATAGGTCTATAGTTTTGCGCATCTGCTCGGCGACCCTTCTTGAAGACTGGAACTACCTGTGCTCTTTTCCAATCATTTGGAACCTTCCGTTCCTCTAGAGAGTTGCGGTACACGGCTGGGTGGATAGACAAACATAAACAAGATGCAATAAAAACTGCTGAAGGCCCACAGTAAAATTATCAAGATTTTAAAATAAATTACCTTAACCTTTCAAAAGCAGAAGGGCACAATGTTTAAGTTTGAAAGGCAATTTTAAGAATAAGGTTTCAAGCCTGTAGGCTCACAATTAATTTTCCAAAATTTTAAAAAATAATACCATAAGCCTTAAGTTTCAAGTAGGTAAAACCGGACTAAAAGAAAAGACAACACAACAGCAATAACCTTTCAGCAAATATCCTCTTGCCAGAATTAAAACTTAATTACATAAAACACAGCAAACCAAGAATTTTTATCATTGGCTATGATAGATTATAAACAGACAGTTAAACACCGGTGAGGAAGACAATAAAGACAACAGCATTCCCAAGCCTCCAGGGGGTCGGTCTGACCTCGTTCACTTAGATGAGACAGGTGGTGAGCCCAACTACAAATCATCGGTCGGAACCCAACCAAGGGACAGCCACTGCTTGCCACCAGTCGGTACATGATAATTAAAACACAAAAAGCTATGGGCGTGATTATCCACAATCAAGTATGTATATGTATTAAGCTGTCTAAACCTACACACTATCTTGGACAGCGACAGCAGGTGAGGAAAGGACACTGCCTGAAATTACGTGAGAGGCCAGGGCTGGTAACCCGAACACTAACGGCCACGAGGCAGAAAATTCCGCTGGTACACTTTAATTGTAGTCAACCAATATAGTTACTTCCACCGCCTCGCGGCTAAATTTCATCAATACAAACACTCGGTGTTGCTCAGAGGAAAACCTCCCCAACAGCGAACCACCGAGTCGAACCACCACAACATGAATGGATGTGGCTTGTGTAGTTGAAATCATTACTCAACTTTGACGTCCTGGGTCGGTGAGCCACGAAGCTCGTAGCGATCGGACAGCTCCACACGCGCTCTGACACTGCGCACGGACCGTCAGCGGACCCAGCCGACTGCACCGCGCACAGATAGCTTCCCTGGTCCGCAGCAACCGATCGACTGCCCCCAGACCCCGTAGCTGGAAACTATATGCACAAGACCAAAGATGGTACACAGTGCAAATGCCCGCATCTCGTGGTCGTGCGGTAGCGTTCTCGCTTCCCACGCCCGGGTTCCCGGGTTCGATTCCCGTAGGGGTCAGGGATTTTCTCTGCTTCGTGATGGCTGGGTGTTGTGTGATGTCCTTAGGTTAGTTGGGTTTAAGTAGTTCTAAGTTCTAGGGGACTGATGACCATAGATGTTAAGTCCCATAGTGCTCAGAGCCATTTGAACCACAGTGCAAATATCGATACACATCGCTGCTGCCACACGTAGAAGGAAGAAGAACTACGACATAACCGCAGCAAGGGCGGGAAACCAATCACAGATAGACAGAGAAGTTCACGAAAACGCATACTTGGGAGTGAGCACGGATCAGACACGTGCAGGACCTTTTTGATTTTCAATCTACGTCACCAAGGCTGGGCGGATGATAGTGGTGAAAAATTTTCAGTTTCATGCACCTTTGAAAAAAAAATGGTTCAAATGGCTCTGAGCCCTATGGGACTTAACATGTATGGTCATCAGTCCCCTAGAACTTAGAACTACTTAAACCTAACTAACCTAAGGACAGCACACAACACCCAGCCATCACGAGGCAGAGAAAATCCCTGACCCCGCCGGTAATCGAACCCGGGAACCCGGGCGTGGGAAGCGAGAACGCTACCGCACGACCACGAGATGCGGGCATGCACCTTTGAGTTTCCCATGGCTCTGTGGTATTCTTGACTGTGGCCGCCGGTATTTTACTTTGCTAGAAGTTCGCCTTGATGCAGCTTGATACACGTGAAGTAGCGTATGGTACAAAAGTGGAGTGAGGTGCAAACGACAGATGGTACAGTACGTGGCAGTCCTATGGGAGAGTCCGCCAGTTGTACTGAACTTCCTTCCAATTGGTCGGCACATTAGGGTGTTAGGCGCCAAAACGCCTTATTCACCTGATCTTCCGCCCTCAGTTTTTTGGTCTTTCCCGCTCTCTGTCGAACAACCTTCAAGGAACTTCCCTCCAGGTTGAAAATGCGCTCAGAACCTGGTTCGACTAGCCATTCGCCTTAAAACCACATAATTTCTACTGCCGCGGAGTTGAAAAGCTACCCCAGAGTTGGCAGACTGTTGCAAACAGTGGAAGGGAATATATTATTGACGACTAAAGTCTGTCTTAGGTATCTCTGTTGCGTTTATCAAACATGGAAAACCACTCCGAACTTATACATCAACCCAATATGCAACCCATCTTGCCTTGTAGCTTAGTCCTATTTTTCTCAGAACTTTGAACATGTTTCCCCGTTTTACATTGTCGAACCTTTTGTTTAGATCGATAAATCCTATGAACGCATCTTGATATTTCTTCAACGTTGCTTCGATCGTCAGCTACAAAGTGAAAACCGAATCTGAGGGGCCTCTAGCTATCCTAAAGGCGCACACTGTAGGGGCACTATCCTCTGCGCCCTCGGTGGTTCGGATGGATAGAGCATCTCCCACGTAAGCAGGAGATCACGGGTTAGAGTCCCGGTCCGGGTGCACATTTTCAACATGTCCCCAATGATGTATATCAACACCTGTTCACAGCTAGGGTGTCGATTTAATTATCATTTCATTCTACAGAACCTGCGTGGATATCAACGGTAACTGTTCTTTCGGGAACAGATACTACCGTCATATATAGTTAAAATATGGCTACCCGGCCATTGTCCTTCTTCTGCGAACACACACGCTATGCCCCAACTCGTACGGGACTTGGTAGATTAATCTGCCACGAGTAATGAGTGTGATGGGCAACCATCTTTTAGGTGCACTACGAATGTAGTGGTGTGGACATGTTGGGAATGTGGGTCTCACGGGGAGCGCGCAAGGGCTATATCCCTGCAGGCGCACTACTCCCGGCAGGGGACTGGGTGTTGTGTGTCCATGAACGGATGTCATGTGACGCTCGCAACGACCAAACACAACGATAAAAAAAAGTATAGAGGGTTTGCTTGTAAGCAGGAGATCCCGGGTTCGAGTCCCGGTCGGAGCACACATTTTCAACGTCCCCAATGATGTATATCAACGCCTGTTTGCAGCTAGGGTGTCGATTTAATTATCATTTATCCTAAAGCCAAACTGATTATCTTCTAACAGATCGTCAACTTTCTTTTCAGTTCTTCTGTATATTATACTTCTCAGCAACTAGGAATATTCGATACTTCTCGCAATTTTCGGCTGTATTCGCCGTTGTGTGGATGACGTCTATCCGAAACTCTGATGGTATACCGCCAGTCTCATACATTCTACACCCCAATTAGAATAGTTGTTTGGTTGACACTCGACACTCCCCAACCATTTTAGAAATTGAGATGAAATGTTATCCATCGTTTTCCTCACAGAAGTCTTTTAAAGTCTACTTCCCTGTCGACTCCCGTCTCTTCTTCCATCATGTCATCATACAGGTCCCCCATCCTCATAGACACCTACGGTGGAAATGAGCGTCATTGGCCGGGAGGCCCCTTGCGGGGCCATTAAAATTGCTACACCACGAAGATGACGTGCTACAGACGCGAAATTTAGCCGACAGGAATAAGATGCTGTGTTATGCAAATGATTAGCTTTTCAGAGCTTTCACACAAGGTTGGCGCCGGTGGCGACACCTACAACGTGCTGACATGAGGAAACTTTCCAACAGATTTCTCATACACAAACAGCAGTTGACCGGCATTGTGAAACTTTGTTGTGATGTTTCATGTAAGGAGGAGAAATGGGTACCATCACGTTTCTGACTATGATAAAGCTCAGATTGTAGCTTACCGAGATTGCGGTTTATCGTATCGCGACATTACTACTCCCGTTGGTCGAGAACCAATGACTGTTAGCAGAATATAGAATCGGTGGGTTCAGGAGGGCAATACGGAACGCCGTGCTGGATCCCAACGGCCTCGTATCACTAGCAGTCGAGGTGACAGGCATCTTATCCGCATGGCTGTAACGGATCGTGCAGCCACGTCTCGATCCCCGAGTGAACAGATGGGGGCGTTTGCAAGACAATAACCATCTGCACGAAAAGTTCGACGACGTTTGCAGCAGCATGGACTATCAGCTCGCAGACCACGGCTGCGGTTACCCTTGAGACTGCATCACAGACAGGAGCGCCTGCGATGGTGTACTCGACGACAAACGTGTGTGCACGAATGGCAAAACGTCATTTTTTCGGATGAATCCAGGTTCTGTTTACAGCATCATGATGGTCGCATCCGTGGTTGGCGACATCGCGGTGGACGCACACTGGGAGCTTGTATTCGTCATCACCATACTGGCGTGTCACCCGGCGTGATGGTATGGGGTGTCATCGGTTACACGTCTCGGTCACCTCTTGTTCGCATTGATGGCACTTTGAACAGTGGACGTTAAATTTCAGATGTGTTACGACCCGTGGCTCTACCGTTCATTAGATCCCTGCAAAACCCTACATTTCAGCCGGATAATGCACATAATGCACGACCGCATGTTGCAGGTCCTGTATAGGCCTTTCTGGATACAGAAAATGTTCGACTGCTGCCCTGGCCAGCACATTCTCCAGATCTCTCACTAATTGAAAACGTCTGGTCAATGGTGGCCAAGTAAATGGCTCGTCACGGTACGCCAGTCACTACTCCTGATGAACTGTGGTATCGTGTTGAAGCTGCATGAGCAGCTGTACATGTACACACCATCCAAGCTCTGTTTGACTCAGTGCCCAGGCGTATCAAGGCCGTTCTTACGATCATAGGTGGTTGTTCTGGGTACTGATTTCTCAGGATCTATGTACCCAAATTGCGTGAAAATGTAATCACATGTCAGTTCTAGTATAATATATTTTTCCAATAAATACCCGTTTATCATCTGCATTTGTCTCTTGGTGTAGCTATTTTAATGGCGAGTAGTGCACATTTGACGCTTCATTGGGCGACCTGCGGGTCAGATGGGGATGAAATGATGATGGAGACAACACAACGCCCAGTCCCTGAGCGGAGAAAATATACGACCCAGCCGGGAATCGAACCCGGGCCCGTAAGACGGCAATCCGCCACGCTGACCACTCAGCTATCTTTTTTTTTTTTTTTTTTTTTTTTTTTTTTTTAAAAATCTCAGTTTGTTCGATATTGTTCGTTGAATTTGTTCTTGGCGGACGTCCGATGACACTCGTTCTGGTTGTTCGTGGATCCTTTCACTCAGTTTTTTTTTATTACAGAGGGCAGCTAACCCTCTGACCGAACACGCTGAGCTACCGTGCCGGAATACGCTATCGGGGCGGACGCCTACAATGTACCCTTGTCACCTACCCGCACTTCCCTGTGTGTCTAACAGTGGAACTCTCGTTGCATTCTTAATGTTACCAGCATTGCTTTTAATTTTACCGAAGACTCTTTTGACTTTTTTATCCGCTGCCTACACGGTGATACAATCTCTAGTAACGCCAACTGTAAACAGGCCACTAGGAGGTGAAGTTTCCAGCTCGATCGGTGGCTCTTGCCGCCCGCAAGGGGTTGCACCGCTTGTCTGGCAGCCGCAACCTCCTAAGCAGAGCCAGCCAGTCTGCCGTGTAGCGTGTGGAGGATGACCCCGAGTCCGCTTTACAGCCGCGGCGTCAGCTGCTGTTAAGAGGCGAGCGCGCTGACGTAACGGCTCGCGGGCCAGTGGGCTAGTGGGTAGCGCGGAAGGGCAGGGTAGGGCGTAGGGCGCAGGGTGGGAAGCGCGTGATGGATCGGCCCTTCGCGCCACCCTCCTTCTCCTCATCTTTATTGCGACCCGGACGGAGGAGAGAGGAGAGCTACTTCGCATCATCGGGGTCGCACTGCGCCGCGGAGGCAGCGGCGTTGTTTGTGGCACGTGCTGAAAAAACTCAACTGTTCACTAACTTTGCACTCACTATGTTTAAAAATTGCAGCTGGGCTAAGAGATTTGACACCCTCACAAATATGTACCAAGCAAGGGTAGGAGACGGAACACTGTAAACGAAAACAAAAGCAAAATATACTGAAAAGCCAAAGAAACTAGCACACTAGAAAGAAGACCTCTGAAGAAGACACCAAGCAGGTTGCATTCTTACCATGTTGTGGTTCGATAACAGGGAAGATTAGTCGGCTCCTGAAGAGGTATAAAATAGACCCAATCTTCAGGCCTCCGGCAAAGATCCGGCAACTAATGAAATCGGTGAAAGACGATGTAGGCCTCAGAACGCCAGGAATTTACAATATACTGTTTGGATGTGGGCAATTCTACGTCGTTCAGACTGTTCGCCCTATTGAACAGCGCCACATAGAACATGAAAGGTGTTACCGTCTGCGCTATCCCCGAAAAGTCAACTGTAGCAGAACATGCTCTGGAAAACGGACACCGAATTGCATTCGATGAGACGTCTATTATTAAACGGACTAATGGCTTCTGGGATAGCGTGATAAACGAGGCCATAGAGATTAGAATTTCTGACAACACCTTCCATAGAGGCAGTGGACTGCAGCTGAGTACAGCGTGGGATCCGGTGTTGAACGAGGTGAAGTGGGTCCGGCGGTCGCGTGGCCAAAACATTACCATATATGTGACGTCATGAGCGTCGGCTCCGGCTATATAAGCACGGTAATAACAACCACGCGATAGTCAGACACTTGACAATGGCAGAGGAGATCTCTGCCGAAAGCTCGTGGGCATTAAACCACTTGACGCGGTTTGAAACCCGAGAATGTTTTATTAATTCTGCAGGGCTGTCAATAAACCCGCAAGAGTGTTAGAGGGTGGAGGTCTCTTCTGAATAGCACGTTGCAAGGCGTCCCAGATATGCTCAATAATATGCATGTCTGGGGAGTTTGGTGGCCAACGGAAGTGTTTAAACGCAGAAGAGTGTTCCTGGAGCCACTCAGTAGCAATTCTGGACGTGTGGAGTGTCGCATTGTCCTGCTGGAGTTGCTCACGTCCGTTGGAATGCAGAATGGACACGAACGGATGCTGGTGATCAGACTGTATGCTTACATACTTGTCAGAGTCCTATCTAGACATGTCAGGGATCCCAAATGACTGCAACTGTACACGCCCGCACCATTGCAAAGCCTCCAACAGCTTGAACCGTCCCCAGCTGACATGCAGCGTCCATGGATTCATAAGATTGTCTCCATACCCGTATACGTCCATCCACTCGATACAATTTGAAACGAGACTCGTCCGACCAGGCAACATGTTTCCAGTCATCAACAGTCCGAAGTCGGTGTTGACGAGCCCAGGCGAGGCGTAAAGCTTTTTGTCACGCAGTCATCTAGGGTACACGAGTGGCTCTTCGCTTCGAAAGCCAATATCGATGACGTTTCGATTTCTTCGCATGCTGACACTTTTTCGTGGCCCAGCTTTGAAATCTGCCGCAATTTTCGGAAGGCTTGCACTTCTGCCAAGTTGAACGATTCTCTTAAGTCGTACCGAGCGAGGTGGCGCAGTGGTTAGACACTGGACTCGCATTCGGGACGACGGTTCACTCCCGCGTCCGGCCATCCTGATTTAGGTTTTCCGTGATTTCCCTAAATCGTTCCAGGCAAATGCCGGGATGGTTCCTTTCAAAGGGCACGGCCGACTTTCTTCCTCGTCCTTCCCTAATACGATGAGACCGATGACCTCGCTGTCTGGTCTCCTTCCCCGAAACAATCAACCAACCATCTTAAGTCGTTGGTTCAGTTTCTGCAGGATCTTTGTCCGGCCGCAGCCATGTAGGAGGTTTGATGTTATACCGGATTCCTGATATTCGTGAAATGGTCAAACGGAAAAATCCCCACTTCATAGCTATCTCGGACACGCTGGGAGCCATAGATCGCCGACTATAACACCACGTTCAAACTCACTTTAATTTTCATAGCCCGCCAGTGTAGCAGCAGTAACCGATCTAACAACTGCGTCAGACACTTGTGGTCTTATATAGGCTGTTTACATATCTCCGTATTTGAATACGTGTGAGCCGGCCGCGGTGGTCTAGCGGTTCTGGCGCTGCAGTCCGGAACCGCAGGACTACTACGGCCGCAGGTTCGAATCCTGCCTCGGGCATGGGTGTGTGTGATGTCCTTAGGTTAGTTAGGTTTAAGTAGTTCTAAGTTCTAGGGGACTTATGACCTAAAATGTTGAGTCCCATAGTGCTCAGAGCCATTTGAACCATTTTTGAATACGTGTGTCTACACCAATTTTTTTGGCGCTTCAGTGTATTATGGTGGGCCGTATAATAATTCAATGAGGTGACAAAAGTTATGAGACAGTGATCCGCACCGAGCGAGGTGGCGCAGTGGTTAGACACTGGACTCGCATTCGGGAGGACGACGGTTCAATCCCGCGTCCGGCCATCCTGATTTAGGATTTCCGTGATTTCCCTAAATCGCTCCAGGCAAATGCGGGGATGGTTCCTCTCAAAGGGCACGGCCGACTTCCTTCCCCGTCCTTCCCTAATCCGATGAGACCGATGACCTCGCTGTCTGGTCTCCTTCCCCAAAACAAGCAACCAACCAACCAACAGTGATCCGCACACACACAGAATGCGGTAGTATAGCGTACGCAATGTATAAAAGGGCACTGCTTTGGCGGAGGAGTCATTCGTACTCATGTGGTTCGTATGAAACGATATCCGGCGTGATTATGACTGCACGATGGGAACTAATATCGAACGTGGAACGCTAGTTGTGGCTAAACGGCTGGGATACTCCATTTCGGAAATCGGTGAGGAATTCAATATTCCGAGATGCACAGTGTCAAGACTGTGCCGAGAATACCACTTTTCACTCATTAACTCTCACCATGGCCAAAGCAGTGGCCGACGGCCTTCACGTAACGACCGAGAGCAGCGACGTTTGTGTGAAGTTGTCAGCGCACCGTGTGAAATGACCGCAGAAATCAATGTGGGACGTACGACGAACGTATCCACAGCAACAGTGTGGTGAAATATGGTGTTAGTGGGCCATGACAGAAGAGAACCGACGGGAATGCCTTTCTTAACAGCACAAGATCGTCTGCAGCGTCTCTCCTGGGTTCGTGACCATATCAATTCGATCTGATCTGGTCAGGTAAGTCCCAATAGTTAGTCGTAAGAGCCGATGGTAGGGTTCGAATGTAGCGCGGACCCAACAAAGCCATGGACCGAAGTTGTCAGCAAGTCACTGTGCAAGCTGTTTGAAACGCCTGGTTAAACCCACAGGACAGAACAGGTAGTTGGAATTGTGGAAAGGAGCCAAAAATTAGCGGCTGTCAGTTACACTCGAACACATATAACTTTATTTAGTTGCCCAAACATCACAGCGCAAAATTGCGAGCTTGACTATCGACTGGATATGTCACACAACCTCTTTAATTTTTTAAAAAGGCTGAAGGCCCATGATTTAAAACACAACTCCAATAAATTTTCAAAAGGCAGAAAGCGCAAGGTTTTATTCCTAAATAATATTTCAAATGAGACTGAAGGCCCCAACAATCTAAGACTTACCAAGTAACGAATTTTAATTTTAAGACGGCTGAAAGCCGATGATTAAAAAACACAATTACAATGAATTTTCAAAAGGCAGAAGGCCTAAAGCTTCATCCAAAATATTTTAAATGAGGCTGAAGGCCCAAACAATGCAAGACTTGACAAGTAAGGAATTTAAATTTTAAAGCGGCTGAAGGCCCATTATTTAATACCCAACTAAAAGCATACAGATTCAAACCATCGGCTATGAGCAATTAAAATACACAATCAACACCAATAAGAAAAGGCAGTACAGCCAGCGGCGCTCAGAAGTTTCCGGGGGTCGGTCTGCACTTGAAATATTGGGGGAGATACGTCAGCCCAACTATATCCGATCCGCCGGCAACCTAACCAAGAGACAGTCAGCGGACCCACCGACAACGAACTCCAAAGCAAAAAGGTAAAAGGCGTAGCTGCCCACAACCAAGTATGCATAAGCTGTCAAAACTACACACGTGTTAGACAGCGACAGCACGGTGAGGAAAGGACACTGCCTGAATTCTACGTCAGCGGGCAGGACAGGTAAGCGGAACGCTAACGGCCACAAGGCAGAAAATCCGCTGCTGCACTTGGACTTCAAATAACCAAAGTACAGTTAAACTCCACCGGATGGTGGCCAAACTTTCGCCAACTCGAACACTCGCTGTTGCTCACGGGAATACCCCCCAACAGCCAACCACGAAAACCAACGGCACAACGTGAACAGACTGGCTACAGTAATTAAACCACCACTCAACTTTGATGTCCTGGGTCGGTGAGCCACGAACCCCGTAGCAATCGGAACAGCTGCCACACACTCCGACACTGCGTAGAGACCGCCAGCGGGCCCGGCCCACTGGACAGCGCGGAAATTTCCTGGCTAATCCACACCAACCGACCGAATCCTCAGATCCAGTACGCCGACAACATTTAAAATAACTTGCCAGTCAAAATCACATATACTACGCACAGTTTCACGAACACGTGCACGAAGAACTAGACATTGCTAACGGCAGTGACTGTACAATAGCAGGGACGGCACATATACAACCAACCCATAAGCGATAGCTGGCCAAATACACGTCGTCCGGCAAGTTCCAATTGCCTCATCGACACACGACGACCGGGAATTAACAGCAGTCCAGCAAAGATATTACGGCAGGACTTTTATCGATAAGTGCTGCTGCTGCCGCTCACGGGCAGGCAAAGCAGCAATTCAGTGATACAAGTAATTGAAACTAACATATCGAGGTGGCAGTACGGCAAAAACAGATTGTTAAATAAGAGATGTCACGAACACGAGCCACGCCCGGCTCACTGTTGTTGGCTACATAACTGTGTCGGCTTTGTTTACATGGAATGGACTACGTCCTCTAGTCCAACTGAACCGATCGGTGATTGGAAATAGCTGCGTTCGGCTATCTGGGGACAATTTGCTGCCCTTCATTTTCCCAAACAATGATGGAATTTTTATGGACGACAATACGCTACGTCACACTTGTTCCAGATTGGTTGAGTAATATTCTGGACGATTCGTGCGATGGAATTGCCCACCCTGATCGCCCGACATGAGTTCCGCCAAATATTTTCGGGAGGTAATCGAGACGTCAGTTCATGCCCAAAATCCTGCTCCTGCAACACCTTCGCACTTATGGTCGGCTGTAGAGCCAGCGCGGCTCAGTATTCCTGCAGTGGACTTACAACGACTTGTTGAGTCCTTGCCACATCGAGTTGCTGCAGTATTCCGCGGAAAAGCAGGTTCGACAGCAAATTAGGAGGTATCCCACGCCCTTTTCACCTCAGTTTATGAAAGAGAAATCCTTCAAAAATATCCCAGTGAGAAGAGAGTTAAAGAGTAAGGTTCGACCATAAAATACAACATCTTCTACAACGAAAACGTACAGTAAAATTTGTTTATCTCGAAGAATTCACTGTTTAGCACATAGAGTGGATAACAGACGAGAGCATGCCCAATCGGGTAGTGAAAGGCCAATCGTCTTCCACGAGAAGGTAGCGCCGACCAAGAGCAACATGTGTGGTCAGTGTACTGGCTGACATAGCCAAGATGGAGATCTGAGAGAGGAAGAGAAAACCACTGAACATGAGTGTATGTAGGCAGATTGTTGAGGAGGCTAAGAGCAATCTAAGGCTATAATGCCAAAATAGAAGATAAAATAAAAAGAAGAAATATAAGTAATACACTACAGGCCATTAAAATTGCTACACCAAGAAGAAATGCAGATGATAAACGGGTATTCATTGGACAAATGTATTATACTAGAACTGACATGTGATTACATTTGGACGCAATTTGGGTACATAGATCCTGAGAAATCAGGACCCAGAACAACCACCTCTGACCATAATAACGGCCTTGATACGCCTGGGCATTGAGTCAAAAAGAGCTTGGATGGCGTGTACAGGTACAGCTGCCCATGCAGCTTCAAAACGATACCACAGTTCATCAAGAGTAGTGACTGGGGTATTGTGACGAGCAAGTTGCTCGGCAACCATTGACCAGACGTTTTCAGTTGGTGAGAGATCTGGAGAATGTGCCGACCAGGGCAACAGTCGAACATTTTCTGTATCCAGAATGGCCCGTACAGCACCTGTAACTTACGGTTGTGCATTATCCTGCTGAAATGTAGGGTTTCGCAGGGATCGAATGGAGGGTAGAGCCACGGGTGGTAACACATCTGAAATGTAGCGTCCACTGTTCAAAGTGCCGTCAATGCGAACAAGAGGTGACCGAGACGTGTAACCAATGCCACCCCATACCATCACCCCGGCTGATACGCCAGTATGGCGATGACGAATACGTGCTTCCAATGTGCGTTCACAGCGATGTCGCCAAACACGGATGCGACCATCATGATGCTGTAAACAGAACCTGGATTCATACGAGAAAATGACGTATTTCGTTACGTGCACCCAGATTCGTCGTTGAGTACACCATCAGAGGCGCTTTTGTCCGTGATGCAGCGTCAAGGGTAACCGCAGCCGTGGTCCCCGAGCTGATAGTCCATGCTGCTGCAAACGTCGTCGCACTGTTCGTGCAGATGGTTCTTGTCTGGCAAACGTCCCCATCTGTTGACTCAGGGATCGAGACCTGGCTGCACGATCCGTTACAGCCATGCGGATAAGATGCCTGTCATCTCGACTGCTAGTGATACGAGGCCGTTGGGATCCAGCACGGCGTTCCGTATTACCCTCCTGAATCCACCGATTCCATATTCTGCTAACAGTCACTGGATCTCGACCAACGCGAGCAGTAATGTCGCGAAACGGTAAACCGCAATCGCGATAGGCTACAATCCGACCTTGTTCAAAGTCGGAAACGTGATGGTACGCATTTCTCCTCCTTACACGAGGCATGACGACAGCGTTTCACCAGGCAACGCCGGTCAACTGCTGTCTGTATATGAGAAATCGGTTGGAAACCTTCCTCATGTCAGCACGTTGTAGGTGTCGCCACCGGCGCCAACCTTGTGTGAATGCTCTGAAAAGCTAAACATTTGCATATCACAGCATCTTCTTCCTGTCGGTTAAATTTCGCGTCTGTAGCACATCATCTTCGTGGTGTAGCAATTTTAATGGCCAGTAGTGTAAAATACAGGCTCTGTAAACTTGTCTACAACTCGTACAGAAACCAGACTACTATTGTAAGAAACGAAGAATATGAAAGAGAAATAGTAGTAGAAGAGTGAGGCAGGTTTCTACCCTGTCTCCAATCCGTTCATTGGCGAAACTGTGAAGGAAACCAAGGAGAAATCTGGAGAAGGTTATGAAAGTTCAGGGCGAACAAATAAAAACTTTGAGATTTGCTGACGACATCCTAGAGAGTTTGCTCAAAAATAATGAAAGACAGTGAGATGTGCATTATTGAACATGAACGCAGGTGCCTGGCAAGCCTGGAGGTGGGGCTGTTGTCTCTGACTTCCGGTGAGCCGCCAGCACGTTGCAAGTGCGAAACGTGGTCAGAAATGTTTTGAAAAGTACGTATTACAGAGAGATCACAGAATGGAAGGACAATATAATCTGCAGAAAGAGTGGCTTTGCAAGATTGATAGCTCGCGATATGACCACAAGAAAGATAAATCACACAGTAATTAAAGATGTTAATTTCCAGTAGGTAATGATTTATATCAATGGGGCAAGTTGAAAATATGTAGAGGACCGGGATTCGATCCCGAGTCTGTTACTTACTAGGCAGATACGCTGTTCACTACGCCATCTGGGTACAGTGTTCACCACAACCTAGCATGCCTCCTGTCGCACCCAAATTCTCAGCTTACACCTCACGCTACTGATGTAGTGTCCCAGCTGAGACGTGGGACTTCGAAAAAGCAGGAAAGGTGTGACGGGGCCTAATCAGTTACCGTTCGTTGCACAGAAAACACATACACCTTATTTATTAAAACCAAACACTCAACAATCATTTTTAAAAGATTTTGCTACACTGTCAGCTGAAAGCCTTATTAGAAGAATTGCAAGTTACTGTCGGCTGAAGGCTACAAGCAATGTTACACACAGTCAACTGCTGAAGGCCTGATTAAGAAGGTTCAAAATTATTCGTCGGCTGAAGGCCAGAAGCAATTTCAGAATACACAAGGGCTGAAGGCTTCAATTACAAGTAAGGTGGACAATTACACTGAAACGCGTATGTATTCAGTACCAGCGATGGCGAGGCATGACAGAATCTCTGACCAGAGAGTTGTTTATCGTTGCTAGTCTGCGCTTGACTGCGCGAGAGTTCAGTTGCGAGTTGTACTCTGTCGGAAGTTGTGTGTGAGGAGTCGGCGGGCGTCGACATGGGTCTCTGGTCACGGTTCGGGACGAGGTATATTGTTAAATAAGGTAATGAAGCAGCATTGCGCACATCTGATAATGTAATGTATGTTAATTGTAATTAATTTGTTCAAGAAATGCCCCAATAATAATTTTGTTTTCAAAGCAATCGTTTTTAAGAAAAGAATCATTCCAATTGAAGCAATATTTCCTATGCTTTTCCTCCCAGAATCAATTTATCAGATTAATTATTGCACAGGGCGTAGGGTCAGCGCTGCTGCCCTATTATTGTGGGTTTAATGATTAATCTTCATTTCTTAATTTTTGTGTAGAGTTTACATTGGGCCATTATTTTTCAATATTTTTGTAGTGAAGGTACAGTTGCTTTTATTTCAATTTAACGATGTTTTTGTGGGAGCTCAACAACATTTAGGTCGTTATTATTCAGTAATCTTGTGGGGAACTAGCTTTTGGCACGTTTTCATTATCATTGAGTTTTGTTTTATTTTTGCTGGGAAGTCACACTTTGGGTCTATGCCCATTAACATTCAAATATAGTCTTTTTGCATTTTTTGTGGGGAGATTACACTTGGCTCTATTCACATTAACATTTACATTGTCTTGTAAAAATCTGCTGGGAGGTTACGTTTAGCACGATGCCCATTCACATTTAATTACTGTCTTTTCAAAATTGTGCGGGGAGGTTACAACACTTTAAAAAAATTATTCGTCGGCTGAAGGCCAGTAGCAGTTTCAGAATACACAAGGGCTGAAGGTCTGAATTACAAGTAAGGTGGACAATTACACTTTAAAAAATACTAACACCCTTTCTAATAATCTTAATAACGGCTGAAGGCCTCACTAAAACAGTATTGAAAATTATTGGTCGGCTGAAGGCAATAAGCAATGTTACAAACAATTAACAGCTGAAGACAGGAATTACAAGTGGGGAAGGCAATAACATGTTAAAACATTAGAGTTAATTTTAAACAATTATGACAACAAGAATTAATATTGTGATCAAAGACTGAAATAAAAACATTTGACAGTATTGGATGATTGTTTGTATACGCGACCATGTCGCAGTTGGTATGACAACTTGTCCAAATAAGTGATCCACATCGGTCTGAGGAAGGTGACTACAGATGTGTAAGCGGTGAGACAGGCAGCCAAGAGTTGTACTCACGTAACAGGAAGGCAACTCACACTAGGGGCAGCTTAAGCGCAGACCGGCCGACTAACCCATTGCCTGCAAGCCGCCAGTGGTCCCGGGCTGTCCTCGCACTGCGGACCTCCTCGCTGCTCCATCCGAAGCCTCGAACTCCCGACACCAGAACGCAGGCAGTATTTCAATAACTGGACATTAAAACCACACTAGGTACACACGGATCCGCGAAGACAATTCCACAATGTCTCAACGAATAGTAAAACTAGTCACTGTGAAGCAACACGGAAAACCAAAAGCACGTCGTCCGCTGCGACGACCGACCGAATGACCAACCAATGGTCGTCCCCATTCAAGTCACGCACGGAAAAGATCCCAGTATAAATCGTCAACTGATAACTTATTCTCATAAGGTCACTTCGACGAGGAATCGTTAGCGCCAGGATTTCACCCGGAACAAGTCCCGCCCACTCACCCCCGGTTCTCCCAGTCTTTGTTAGGCGCCTGGGCATCGTTTCAGTTGACCCACGTGGTTTACCGCGTTCGGCTGCACTTGGAGTGAATGTTAAATTAATATCTTGCTACGTCTTAAATTCTGCCAGATAGTTAAAAGACACGTTACAAAAAAACGTGCACAATTGGCCTCAGCTGTGCCAGGCACTTCCACAGCAAACACAAGAGAAAACAATTTAGCACTGAATTCTTTAAATACGAGAACCCAGTATTCAGATGAACAGTCTGTGGTGTCACCGCCAGACACCACACTTGCTAGGTGGTAGCCTTTAAATCGGCCGCGGTCCATTAGTATACGTCGGACCCGCGTGTCGCCACTGTCAGTGATTGCAGACCGAGCGCCACCACACGGCAGGTCTAGAGAGACTTTCTAGCACTCGCCCCAGTTGTACACTCGACTTTGCTAGCGATGCTACACTGACAAATACGCTCTCATTTGCCGAGACGATAGTTAGCATAGCCTTCAGCTACGTCATTTGCTACGACCTAACAAGGCGCCATAGCGTTTGATATTTATCTTATGAAGCATGTACAATCAAGAGCGATGTTCTACAATTATGGATTAAAGTTAAGTATTACAGCAACTGCGTCCGTTTTTCTAAGTTCTCATTTCCTTGTAATGTTCCAGACCTCACGCCAGTCTGCGTGAGCTTAAAAGCGTGCATTTCGGCCTCCTCTAGCTACACGGTGTTGGCTCTTCTGCCAACACTTCATAGCCTATGAAGAAACATACATCTATGTGAGAAAACCACCCAAAGCTACAACAGGAAAAACCTACCCTCAAAGAATACTTTGCTTGGAGAAAGAGAAACCACGGTATAGTTGACACTTGAGTTTCAGAACTCGGACAGCATACGCGAAACAAACACCAGTGTTCACTATAATTCCAGAGGGCATCAAAATTACTTTGTTCTTGCTAGATCGATCCGTGTTACTCACGGAATAGCTTTACTGAAAAGTTTTAGGGGTGGAAGAAGAGCTAGCACAGCATGAAGGACGTTTTACAGCCGTGAAACGCTGCAGCATTTATTTCCTCCGTAACTGCTCTATGACAAACATACACATCATCACTATTATTTTCAAAACATGGTTTGAATGACATTTATGAAATTAATAAATCTTTTGCTTAAAAATAGACAGGACAAAGAATAAGGACACATTATTTTTCTGGGACGTTTGTAACAGTTTATAGGACACTAATCACACAGAAACAGCCACAATTCTTTATAACCTCGTTTATAATGCGCAGATATGGCATTTGAAGAATTTACAAGTTAAAATTCACCCATTACCCATGCAAATACTAACGAAATATTTCATATAAGCAAATATCTTACTGATTTCATTAGGCATTTCTACTTTATGGCATTCTTATATTCTTTAATTTTCGTGAGCTACTATTAGGGCCTACATAAACAAAACGACTTTGACTTATTTCTATATAACGTTGATTTTATACAACAGAGTTATTCGACTGCGTCTGTGGCTTTACTATCGACATGACAGATTCAAGACCATTGTTTTCACATTGTATGTTTGCTCTGCTGTTTCCCTCAAATAAACGTATTATAATAAGTGAATTAGTTAATGAAAATTTGTCCTTATTGCCCTTAAATAACATCACGTTATTTTTTGTTTTCTATTGCTGGCGATGCTTTCAATTCTCTATAAATATTTTTATTTCTTTACTAATGCGCATTCATATTATATTACTATCCAGAAAAACTTAAATTTATCATTACTGAATTTCATCACAGTGTAACATGTATTGGGCTGTGACGATAACAATTTTGATGTATCTTTCAGTTTGCGGAACTGGCGGCTGTTTAGGGAAGGCCCTTACAGTATGGGTGAATGGGCGGGACTTGTTCCGGGTGAAATCCTAGCGCTAAGGGCACGTACTTCGACGGGTGGACACACACTGGTGAAAGTTGCACTACTCGAATACCATGGTCCATTCAAATAAAACTCGCTCAATTTGGTCCTTGACGTAATCGTGTACTCTCGCGAACACATTCCTCCGTCGGACAGTGCGTGTGTGTCGCCAGCAGTCGTGCGAGTAGTGGCTGTCCGTACCTCACTGCTGCACCGTCCCAACTCAACGCGCTCGACACACGAACACCCGGAAATGCACTCCTGGAAATTGAAATAAGAAGACCGTGAATTCATTGTCCCAGGAAGGGGAAACTTTATTGACACATTCCTGGGGTCAGATACATCACATGATCACACTGACAGAACCACAGGCACATAGACACAGGCAACAGAGCATGCACAATGTCGGCACTAGTACAGTGTATATCCACCTTTCGCAGCAATGCAGGCTGCTATTCTCCCATGGAGACGATCGTAGAGATGCTGGATCTAGTCCTGTAGAACGGCTTGCCATGCTATTTCCACCTGGCGCCTCAGTTGGACCAGCGTTCGTGCTGGACGTGCATACCGCGTGAGGCGACGCTTCATCCAGTCCCAAAAATGCTCAATGGGGGACAGATCCGGAGATCTTGCTGGCCAGGGTAGTTGACTTACACCTTCTAGAGCACGTTGGGTGGCACGGGATACATTCGGACGTGCATTGTCCTGTTGGAACAGCAAGTTCCCGTGCCGGTCTAGGAATGGTAGAACGATGGGTTCGATGACGGTTTGGATGTACCGTGCACTATTCACTGTCCCCTCGACGATCACCAGTGGTGTACGGCCAGTGTAGGAGATCGCTCCCCACACCATGATGCCGGGTGTTGGCCCTGTGTGCCTCGGTCGTATGCAGTCCTGATTGTGGCGCTCACCTGCGCGGCGCCAAACACGCATACGACCATCATTGGCACCAAGGCAGAAGCGACTCTCATCGCTGAAGACGACACGTCTCCATTCGTCCCTCCATTCACGCCTGTCGCGACACCACTGGAGACGGGCTGCACGATGTTGGGGCGTGAGCGGAAGACGGCCTGACGGTGTGCGGGACCGTAGCCCAGCTTCATGGAGACGGTTGCGAATGGTCCTCGCCGATACCAAAGGAGCAACAGTGTCCCTAATTTGCTGGGAAGTGGCGGTGCGGTCCCCTACGGCACTGCGTAGGATCCTACGGTCTTGGCGTGCATCCGTGCGTCGCTGCGGTCCGGTCCCAGGTCGACGGGCACGTGCACCCTCCGCCGACCACTGGCGACAACATCGATGTACTGTGGAGATCTCACGCCCCACGTGTTGAGCAATTCGGTGGTACGTCCACCCGGCCTCCCGCATGCCCACTACACGCCCTCGCTCAAAGTCCGTCAACTGCACATACGGTTCACGTCCACGCTGTCGCGGCATGCTACCAGTGTTAAAGACTGCGATGGAGCTCCGTATGCCACGGCAAACTGGCTGACACTGACGGCGGCGGTGCACAAATGCTGCGCAGCTAGCGCCATTCGACGGCCAACACCGCGGTTCCTGGTGTGTCCGCTGTGCCGTGCGTGTGATCATTGCTTGTACAGCCCTCTCGCAGTGTCCGGAGCAAGTATGGTGGGTCTGACACACCGGTCTCAATGTGTTCTTTTTTCCATTTCCAGGAGCGTAGTAGAGGCCGTTCCAAAGATGGTACCAAAGTACGTGCTATCGATAAGCGCTGCTGCTGCCACTGACGGACAGACAAGGCGAGCAAACGTAGTGGTGCTAGTGACACACTATGAAAACGAGACACCACTATCGCTATTACAAGATGCCAAGCTATGAACGACATCAACGCGAGCCGTACACGACTCAACCCTGCTCATAAGCCTCATTACTCGTAGCACCACGCCGGACATGTCCGAAAGAACAGGCACCACACATAAGGCGATGACAGTCAGTGATTTCCCCAGTGCAGGTGCACACCAAACTCGAACTCTTACGGGAATCGACGAGATCCCGCGAGTTATGAGGCTAATCGGCAGGGGCTCTACATTAGAAGTGTGTGATATAAGTCGATAATTTGGGTTCAAATGGCTCTGAGCACTATGGGACTTAACATCTATGGTCATCAGTCCCCTAGAACTTAGAACTACTTAAACCTAACTAACCTAAGGACATCACACAACACCCAGTCATCCCGGGAATCGAACCCGAGAACCCGGGCGTGGGAAGCGAGAACGCTACCGCACGACCACGAGCTGCGGACTGATAATTTGGGTCCGACGGAAGGCGTGCTAGGGTAGTCCTTGCGGTTGTGGTGACAACCGGTCCGGCTGGCGCAGCGGTCAGCGGCTCCGCCTAGTAACTAGGAGACCAGGGTTCGAGTACAGGTATGGCACAAATTTTCAACTAGCCCCATTTACCTAACTATATGCCCATTCATGGCTAATGTCTTTAATTCCTTTCTGTCTTGACGCATAGTGGCTGCAGGATCAAAATGGTGCAGACACGATATTTGGACAAGAACGACAGTCGGTGGAAGTCACAGCGACGAATTAGCGACACCGGTGTAGTCATGTCCACAAACATTTCGCTATCCCACTGCTTCCATACGGCTAGATACGGCCGACCATAGGATCGTTCTGCCCATTCTGCGATCATCGACTAAAACGACATCATCATCTTCTGGTAGGCCAGTAGATTAATTAACGTCTTAGACTGAACACGATGTGAAAGTTATACTTCAAGTGAAGAAACCTGTAATTTTCCTGCGTCAAGTGGCACGTCAACGTCGAGAGACAGCTGAAAATACTCGTGACATTTCTGTGGAAATGGATTGTACAAAGTTAAGAAGTTCTTCTTATCTATGTTGTAATAAACTGAACTTGTGTTACGGTATCCACTCAGTCTCCTCACGGAGCGAACGAAAAAATTAGCGAGTGTATTTTCATTTGGCTCAATAATATGAAGGGGGGAAGGACCGTTTAGACCGGACACAAACAGTTCCATTAAGAACGGGAAACGACATCTTGGCGAGAACACCCAAATTTTCAATTGACAGCAATCACGATCCGTAAAATGTATCGGCGCTGCCTATTTGATATTTTTCGTCCGCTTTCGCAACAATAAAAAATCGCAAATAAAATATACAGTAGTTAATATTTTTTACTATAAACAGAAATATCTTTGATAGCCTCAAAGGCTTCTTAAGCTACTTCAGATATGGTGATAATAGTCTCCCAATGCCTGGAATGCGTGACATCACAATCTCTCTTGGTTAATTTGAAATAAGCGATATATATATATATATATATATATATATATATATATATATATATATATATATATATATATATATATACTCGACAATGTCCCAAGCTGAAAGCTTACGAAAGTTCAGTGGGAATACTTTTGCTTCTCAGAGTCGACACAGGAGTCATTGAGCATTCGAATACTTCATTAATTAAGTCCTTAACTTGAAAGAAAATTCATTAATCAAGTAGGAGGAAGTGGAGATGCAGTGACTTCATTGTCAACTACCGCTGCAGATAGTTCGTGTTTGCCTTTCTCTGCGCTATTTAAACTGTTTTCGCAATCACGGTACTAGGTTTAACTTTTAGTAATACAGATCGGGTTCTCTGTTATACGGAATATTCCGTAGACGATGAAATTCGATTAAGAACGGCGCTACCTTGGATTAGGTATCGAATATTGTTCCTATAAACCACATATGGGGTGTCGAAATGAAGCCTCTTTCATTTACAAACGCATATCAAAAAGACCTATGAGGCACAGAACCTTGCAATTTCCTGCAGAGCGTAAAGTAACTCAAAAAGTTTTGTACAAAAAGTTAGTACGCTTCTACATGGGCTCTTTTCGTAATCAGTAAAATGTCTACGTGATACTCTGTCTCACCCTATAGTGAGGTAACAAAAGTCATAGAGTACCTCCTAAAATCGTGTCGGTCCTCCTCCTTCCGGCGTAGTGCTGAAAATCGACGTGGCAAGGACTCAACAAGTCGTTGGAAATCCCCTGCAGAATATAGGAACATGATGTCGAGTTGCTGACAATTGTCTGCAAGTTGTTTGTTGTTGTGGTCTTCAGTCCTGAGACTGGTTTGATGCAGCTCTCCATGCTACCCTATCCTGTGCAAGCTTCTTCATCTCCCAGTACCTACTGCAACCTACATCCTTCAGAATCTGTTTAGTGTATTCATCTCTTGGTCACCCTCTACTATTTTTACCCTCCAAGCTGCCCTCCAATGCTAAATTTGTGATCCCTTGATGCCTTAGAACATGTCCTACCAACTAGTCCCTTCTTCTTGTCAAGTTGTGCCACAAATTCCTCTTCTCCTCAATTCTATTCAATACTTCCTCATTAGCTACGTAATCTACCCATTTAATATTCAGCATTCTTCTGTAGCACCACGTTGCTAAAGCTTCTCTTCTTGTCCAAACTATTTATCGTCCACTTTTCACTTCCATACATGACTACATTCCATACAAATACTTTCAGAAACGACTTTCTCACTCTTAAATCTATACTCGATGTTAACAAATTTCTCTTCTTCAGAAACGCTTTCCTTGCCATTGCCAGTCTACATTTTATATCCTCTCTACTTCGACCATCATCAGTTATTTTGTTCCCCGAATAGCAAAACTCCTTTACTACTTTAAGTGTTTCATTTCCTAATCTAATCAGCATCACCCGACTAATTCGACTACACTCCATTATCCTCGTTTTGCTTTTGTTGATGTTCATCTTATATCCTCCTTTCAAGGCTCTGTCCATTCCGTTCAACTGCTCTTCCAAGTCCTTTGCTGTCTCTGACAGAATTTCACTGTCATCGGCGAACCTCAAAGTTTTTATTTCTTCTCCATGGATTTTAATACCTACTCCGAACTTTTCTTTTGTTTCCTTTACTGCTTGCTCAATATACAGATTGAATAACGTGGGGGAGAACCCTGTCTCACCCCCTCCCCAACCACTGCTTCCCTTTCATGTCCCTCTACTCTTATAACTGCCATCTGATTTCTGTACAAATTGTAAATAGCCTTTCGCTCCTTGTATTTTACCTCTGCCACCCTTAGAATTTGAAGGAGAGTATTCCAGTCAAAGAACGTAAACATTTCCAGTAAGTGTCCGGTTCAGTTGGACCAGAGGACACGGTCCATTCAATGTAAACAGCCCACATCGTTACAGGGCCACCGCCACGTTGCACAGTGCCTTCTTGACAACTTGGGTCCATGGCTTCGTGCGGTTACGCCAGACTCGAATTCTACCACCAGCTCTTGCCAGCTGCAACTGAGGCACATCTGACCAGATCACGGTTTGTCTGTAGTCTAGGGTCCAACAGATATGGTAACGAGCCCAGAAAAGGCGCTCGCTACTGTCACAGCTCATTAACACCAAATTTCGCCACTCTGTCCTAACGGAAAGTTCGCCGTACGTCCCACATTCATTTCTGCGGTTATTTCACGCAATGTTGCTTGTCTGTTACCACTGACAACTCTACGCAAACGACATTCGTTTAGTGAAGGCCGTCGGCCACTGCGATGTCCGTGGTGAGAGGTAACGCCAGAAATTTGGTATTCTCGGTACACCCTTGACACTGTGGACCTCGGAATATCGATTTCCCTAACGGATTTCCTAAATAGAATGACTCGTGCGTGTTTCTCCGACTACCATTCTGCACTGAAGGTCTGTTAATTTCCTTCGTACGGCAATAATCACGTTGTAAACCTTTACACACGAGTCATCTGAATACACATGACAGCCCCACCAATGCGCTGTCCTATGATGTTTTGTGTACGCTGTACGACCACCATATACATACTCACATCTCGCTATCCCATGACTTTCAACACCTCAATGTATGTGCGCACAATCATATCTGGCGTGATGGCAGCTACACTGCTGGCCATTAAAATTGCTACACCACGAAGATGGCGTGATGCAGACGCGAGATTTAGCCGACAGGAAGAAGATGCTGTGATACGCAAATGATTAGCTTTGCAGAGCATTCACACAAGGTTGGCGCCGGTGGCGACACCTACAACGTGTTGACATGTGGAAAGTTTCCAACCGATTTCTCATACACAAACAGCAGTTGACCGGCGTTGCCTGGTGAAACGCTGTTGTCATGCCTGGTGTAAGGAGGAGAAACGCGTACCATCACGTTCCCGACTTTGATCAAGGTCGGATTGTAGCCAATCGCGATTGCGGTTTACCGTTTCGCGACATTACTGCTCGCGTTGGTCGAGATCCAATGACTGTTAAGAATATGGAATCGGTGGATTCAGGAGGGTAATACGGCACGGCGTGCTGGATCCCAACGGCCTCGTATCACTAGCAGTCGAGATGACAGGCATCTTATGCGCATGGCTGTAACGGATCGTGCAGCCACGTCTGGTGGATTCCTGAGTCAACAGACGGGGACGTTTGCAAGACAACAACCATCTGCACGAACAGTTCGACGACGTTTGAAGCAGCATGAACTATCAGCTCGGAGACCATAGCTACGGTTACCCTTGACGCTGCATCACAGACAGGAGCGCCTGCGATGGTGTACTCAACGACGAACCTGGGTGCACGAATGGCAAAACGTCATTTTTTCGGATGAATCCAGATCCTGTTTACAGCATCATGATGGTCGCATCCGTTTTTGGCGACATCGCGGTGAACGCACATTGGAAGCGTGTATTCGTCATCGCCGTACTGCCGTATCACCCGGCGTGATGGTATGGGGTGCCATTGGTTACACGTGTCGGTCACCTCTTGTTCTCATTGACGGCACTTTGAACAGTGGACGCTACATTTCAGATGTGTTACGACCCGTGGCTCTACCCTTCATTCGATCCCTGCGAAACCCTACGTTTCAGCAGGATAATGCACGACCGGATGTTGTAGGTCCTGTACGGGCCTTTCTGGATGCGGAAAATGTTCGAGTGCTGCCCTGGCCAGAACATTTTCCAGATCTCTCACCAACTGAAAACGTCTGGTCAATGGTGGCAGAGCAACTTGCTCGTCACAATGCGCCAGTCACTACTCTTGATGAACTGTGGTATCGTGTTGAAGCTGCATGGGCAGCTGTACCTGTACACGCCATCCAAGCTCTGTTTGACTCAATGCCGAGGCGTATCAAGGCCGTTATTACGGCTAGAGGTGGTTGTTCTGGGTACTGATTTCTCAGGATCTGTGGACCCAAATTGCGTGAAAATGTAATCACATGTCAGTTCGAGTATAATATATTTGTTCAATGAATACCCGTTTACCACCTGCATTTCTTCTTGGTGTAGCAATTTTAATGGCCAGTAGCGTATTTATCAGAAAGCACACCGGTGCAAGGCAACTGGTCGTGACATTCAAAGTTAAGAAGGAAATTGTGTTGCTTTGATGTAAAAGAATTTAACGCTTATTATTTAATGGATATTATTGTTACTTTATTTAGAACGTGAAAGCGGTCAAGCTTTGATTATTTAAATGTGTTAAAATGTAAAGTAATGCAGAATAAGCAGTAGACAATCAGATGGGCGGCTTCAGGAAAGGGAACTGCGCGAGTCAGTTGAGCGAGGATGTTCGGCGCGCGGGAAACGCGGTCGGAGACGGGCAGAGGGCAGTTCTGGTCGGGACACCAAGGATTACAGTTCGGCTGGAGACACAAAAGGGTTCGGTTCGGACTGAGACGCGAAAGCGGACAGTCGGTCTTTACGCAGCTAGGAAGTGAAACGACTGAGAAAATTTCCCGTTGTGTGGTGTCGCTGGACTTAGTCTCTGAGCGGTGAGCAGCCGCGCGCCTGGTGTGAACTCTTAAGTTGTCGCGTAGATAACTTATATTTCGCGATGACGCTATGAATGATCGAACAGTGTCAAATGGATATGCAGTCCAGTGTAACTCTAAATACGACCACATTCGCTATTAGTTTGCTTTCTGAATAAACATTATTCTAACCAAATCACAACTGTGTGGCCTACATCATTTATGTGTTAATTTAGTTCCCGATATTACTATTACTGTTATTATACTTTATGTTAACTATGTACTTCGCAAACTTGCCATCAGCCAGACAATTTAACCAAAGGGTCACAAGTATCTAATTTAGGGCGTGTAATGTGACACGTGCGGTTCAGCTCCTAGACGAGTTTGAGCCAAGTCATTCCGACGTAGAGGAACCGCATGTGAGCCCGAACATCTTTGGGATGTTAGTGTGAGCCCGAACATCTGTGGGATGTTAGCTGGCACAGGTAACAAATCAGGTATTTTTTTACAGTACACTATGGTTTGAATTCTTAGGTTTTTTTCTTACAGGATGTCTTAAATTTGTTGTGGCTCCTCCAATTTTTAATCTTTTAAAGCAATTGGAGCGCTGTAATTCGCTGACACCTCACTTCGTAAAATACACTCCTGGAAATGGAAAAAAGAACACATTGACACCGGTGTGTCAGACCCACCATACTTGCTCCGGACACTGCGAGAGGGCTGTACAAGCAATGATCACACGCACGGCACAGCGGACACACCAGGAACCGCGGTGTTGGCCGTCGAATGGCGCTAGCTGCGCAGCATTTGTGCACCGCCGCCGTCAGTGTCAGCCAGTTTGCCGTGGCATACGGAGCTCCATCGCAGTCTTTAACACTGGTAGCATGCCGCATGGACGTGAACCGTATGTGCAGTTGACGGACTTTGAGCGAGGGCGTATAGTGGGCATGCGGGAGGCCGGGTGGACGTACCGCCGAATTGCTCAACACGTGGGGCGTGAGGTCTCCACAGTACATCGATGTTGTCGCCAGTGGTCGGCGGAAGGTGCACGTGCCCGTCGACCTGGGACCGGACCACAGCGACGCACGGATGCACGCCAAGACCGTAGGATCCTACGCAGTGCCGTAGGGGACCGCACCGCCACTTCCCAGCAAATTAGGGACACTGTTGCTCCTGGGGTATCGGCGAGGACCATTCGCAACCGTCTCCATGAAGCTGGGCTACGGTCCCGCACACCGTTAGGCCGTCTTCCGCTCACGCCCCAACATCGTGCAGCCCGTCTCCAGTGGTGTCGCGACAGGCGTGAATGGAGGGACGAATGGAGACGTGTCGTCTTCAGCGATGAGAGTCGCTTCTGCCTTGGTGCCAATGATGGTCGTATGCGTGTTTGGCGCCGTGCAGGTGAGCGCCACAATCAGGACTGCATACGACCGAGGCACACAGGGCCAACATCCGGCATCATGGTGTGGGGAGCGCCAGGTGGAAATGGCGTGACAAGCCGTTCCACAGGACTACATCCAGCATCTCTACGATCGTCTCCATGGGAGAATAGCAGCCTGCATTGCTGCGAAAGGTGGATATACACTGTACTAGTGCCGACATTGTGCACGCTCTGTTTCCTGTGTCTATGTGCCTGTGGTTCTGTCAGTGTGATCATGTGATGTATCTGACCCCAGGAATGTGTCAATAAAGTTTCCCCTTCCTGGGACAATGAATTCACGGTGTTCTTATTTCAGTTTCCAGGAGTGTACTTCGAGACTAGGGATGGTTGCATCGTGTATTGCAACATGTACGACAACAACAGGGTGAAAATACCATAGAGACGGGATGGGCCAAGTTTCGCATATTGGATGTACATGCATTCATGTGCCGTCAAATGGGCCACGCCACGTGATTCCAGGTACATCTCACCAAAAGCTGAACCATTTCTCATGCCACGTGTTTGTTGTTGGTCCGCCGGCATTGTTACAAAAATAGCAATGGTCGCTTTTCGCATTTTCTACATTAACTCAGTATTAAAAAGCAATGTAAATTTTACAAATAAAAATAACTCGTTTTTTAAACATTTTAAGGCGTCTATGAACAGGATCCATACACTTGGAGAAACTCATGATACAAACTGTGCCGTCTTACAATCTCGCAAGTCTTGTTATGTGACATTGTAGTATTGCTGAATTTTTTAACTGTATCATGTGACTATTATATTTCATAGCACAGTACACAGTTCCTGATTTGGTTAAACTACTGGTATCCTCGAACTTCTGATGTGGATTTGACGTTCGAGTTGTTTGATGCTCTAGTCTGATTCATTCATAGTAGTTGGGTTGTCTAATATAAATGTTTCAGCATCACATACTGATGTACAATTTCATATGATGTACGTCTTACTAAATGGTCAGTTTGTTTTTATCATGTGACGTTGTAGTAACATGTGACCTTGCAATAGCATCATATGACTGGTGTATTGCATATTACTGTATATATATATATATATATATATATATATTATTATGCGGTGGTTTTCACCAAATGGTATCGTGTGAAATTATATTATGCAACGTTGAAACAGTATCAACTGACAATTGTATTACATAATATTATACTGAAACGAACTGAAAAAGAAAAATAAACAAGTAGAATTTAAAAAAAAAGAAGTAAATATGAAGAACTGGAGGAAAGAAACAAGAAAAAATATACTGAAAGGAAAAAATATTTTTGTAAATTTGTATCTGCTTTTATTGTATTTCTTTTATTGTAAATTGTGAGCATGTGTTTCTCTCTGTGACTGTACTGTGGTGTATATAATTTTGGAACTTGCCCCTTGACCTTGATCTTCGACCTTGATCTTTGACCTTGTTCTTTGTCTTGTAACTCCTTTGATCAACACTTGTGTGTTAGCATATTGGGTGTTGTTGTGCCTGAGCAATGGTGCTGTGACCTTACTGCTGTTACATGTTTTCAGTGTTTTCCACTTGCTAAAGGGGGGGTAGGACGTCAAACAGGCCGACTTCGAGCAGGAGAGGCACCACAGGATATTTTAATTTCCACTGTATACTTTTACAAATATATTCATAAAACTTTGTCAGTATGACCAGGAAGGATTCAGAATTCGCACTCATAGCAGTGGAGGTTCGAAAACATAACGAAGTAATTTTTTTTAGATGTGAAATTTCATCATTTTTTCACTTACTAATGGCTGCATTTGTTGCTACAGGTACACTTTTCTTCATAAGTAAGAGAGATGGTTCGATGAATTTTCAAAATCGATGATTTTCCAAATCTATTAAAAACTGTGGTAAAAATTGAGGTAATTAACTACAAAATTTGTGTTTTTTATAAACATGAAGTTTAAAATACAACAGCACATTCGTTTTTTCATAAATTAAATAAATTCTAGAGTTTCATACACCTGTAAGTATGGTATGTATGCTGTGCAAAATTCATCGAAGAGTCTCTCTAACTTATGAAGAAAAGTGTACCTATAGCAACAAATGTAGCCATTAGTAAGTGAAAAAATGATGAAATTTCACACGTAAAAATATTTATTTTGTTATGTTTTCGAAATTCCACTGCAATGAGTGTGAATCCTGAATCCTTCCTAGTGATGCTGACAAAGTTTTATGACTTTATTTGTAAAAGTATAGACAGTGGAAATAAAAAGGTCCTGTGGTGCCTCTCCTGCTCCAAGTCGGCCCGTTTGACGTCCTACCCCCTTAAGGGGACCACAGCCTGCCTATATAACCCATGTTAATTTAGGCAAGTATTTGACCCATTTCTGAAAAAACTATTTGATGCAGCACCTTAATATTTTTACTGTATGTCACATGATGCTAATAGAGTCAACTGTACTAAAATCTACTTTATCCATTTCATAGTTTTTAAGAAATACTGTTTTAAATTTATTAACAAAGAATATTAATTATTTTCTGCAGACAACATTTTTTGTGAACTTCCTAATGGGGGGATATTAATGAATGTAGTACCAGAGGTGGCTTTTTATGTTATGCAGAGTCTCTGAAAATTTCATTCATTTATCTACGATAGTTTCTGTTATAATGGGGCATATGTACTGAAAATTTTAGTTTGTGGGAAATTGACTTTAAAGAAAAAACTTTTGAAATTTGTTACTTACAGTTAATTAAAACTGTCCTGCTGCATATGATGGCCCTTCTTTGACCTCTAGCAGGTCTTCCAGCTTCTTTTTCACCTTCCTGGATGTTTGTCTTTCTTCCTTGGCCATATTAGATGCAGACCTGTCTGCATCGGCTGTTCTCATTTTATTGCAATGTTGCAGCCCAGTGATGATATTTTCACCATGATTAATTCCCAGCTTTTTCAGTACCCAACACATTCCAATATTACCAGAACTGAATGTAATAACAGCATCATGAACTCCTAGTTTTTTTATGCGCCCTACAAATACAGTTTTAGGAAGGTGGTTACAAATTATGCTGTTGAAACATTCATTTGGGTTCTGTGTCCACCCACGCAGATATCTCCTTATAAGGTCAGGATGAGCCAAGTCTCTGAAAATAGGTTTAATTGCTGTAATAAGAGCAGCAGGAAGAGAATGTTGGTGAGAATAAGATTCTCCAGTTGCCTGAGCCCTATTGTACTTGCACAACGAATGTTCTCCTGATGGACACAATCCAAGATATGGCTTATCATGAGTAGAGGACTTATGGAAGAACGTGGCCCAATTATCTCTCTTCACTGTCACCAGATTTTCTTTATTTCTCCTAATTGCCTGCCCATAGTATACCTGCAAGTTTTCTATAACAACTACTCGCAATCACACTTGAACAAAACCGCGTGTTTGAAAGCTTGTTGTTTATTAAAAAAAAAAAAAAAAGAAAAACCTAACGTGCAATGTAGAGGATATAAAGATCTAAATTATACGCAGAAATGTGGGTGACAGAAAAGTGGGCATGGCACACAAACACAAGTGGTTAGAAAATGCTCGAAAAAATTTTTTTTCAGCAAAATCCATTTCAGAGTACTTAAATAAAACATTTACCTATCGAAATATGATGAAAACCGAAAATATTTTTTTTTTTACCTGAACCACGGTGTGGTCCTGTTGAGCCGGTGTTATGGCGTTAAGTATCGTTTTATGACTTTTCAAGTCAGCAGTGGCGTATACTTTTCAGGTTAAATACCACGTATGGCATGTGAGGTTGTCATAATAGATATTTTTCGTAAGTATGCTTCATCTTCCCGACTAATAATTCCCACGAAAATGTAATTTGCGTTGATAGTCACAGTCTCCACTTTGTTTCCATTTCGGTGCTCGCACTGTGAGTTTGGTCCATGATCGAAGCCGATTGTGAACAAATATGTTGTAAGACAGCACAGCGTGTATTATGCCGTTTTTCAATAAAAGGTTATTTAAAAACGAACAATTTTAGCGCTGCTGCTATGGAGAATTGATATTTCGGCATTTTCTATCTCTCTTCTCAGCGATCACAGGCCGTGTAGACCACGCGCTGCATCAACGATCTGCTTCCGCCGCCTTGTATATCTCGCAGCCTCTCTCCACCCTGCGGAAATTCCTAATGCTGCGAAGTCCTTCTCTATGTCATCTTTCCACCTTGTACGAGGTCGGCCCAATGGTCTTGTTGACTGGAGCGTTCCTTCAAATGCTTTCTTGGTGATCCTGCTCTTTTCCATTCTGGCCGTATGTCCAGCCCATTGCAATCTCCTACTTTTTAATTTCTGGATGATAGTGGTTTGCTTCATTAACTGATAAATTTCATTGTTCTTTCGAATTCTCCATGCGCCATTCTACAACCTCAGATTTTTCTCATTACTTTTCTTTCGGAAACACTCAGTTTTTCTCTTTCATTCTTTGTAAGCGTCCAACTTGCTGAACCGTATAGTACTATGGGGCAGATAATAGTGTATATCTTCATCTTTGTGGTGATTGACAAAGCGTTACTTTTGAGTGGGTTACTTAGTGAGTACAGGCATCTTGACCCTGAGGCTATTCTTTCATTTATATCCATTGTTATGATATTTTTACTGTTGAAACGTGATCTTTTCTGAATTTAGAATGTTGGTCAATTTCAAAGTAAGGATTTGGGTTTATGTCTCGACCTATTTCCATATATTCGGTTTTATCTTGGTTAATCAAAAGCCTGGTTTTGCTGGCACTGTGCCTGAGAGATCTGTACATTCTTTCAGTTCTTCTTGAGTTTCACTCGGCAACACTATATCATCTGCGTAAGCCAGGAGTCTTACTTCACTGTGTTCGAATCGGAGACCATTGTATAGATGTAAATTACTCTCCCGAACCACTTTCTCCAATGCAAGGTCGAAAAGGACACATGAAAGAGCGTCTAACCGTCGTAAGCCTGTTTTAATTGGAAAGGTGGGGGATATGGATCCTCTGAACTTCACTGCTGCCTGGGAGCCATCCATGCACAGTTGTATCATCCTAATGATTTTAATGGGTATACTAAATTCTCATAATGTGTTGTAGAGGCTACTTCTGTGGACGCTGTCATAGGCTCGCTGGAAGTCGATGAAGAGACAGTGGATGTTTTTGTTAAATTCCCAGTATTTGTCAAAGATTTGTCGTATAGTAAACAAATTATCAGTTGTGGAACGGTTCGAAATTCAGCCTGGTAATCTTGAATAACGTTTTCTGCGTAAGGTTTAAGTTTTTCCAGAATGGCCATTGACAGGCTTTTGTATGTTAAGTTTAGCAACCTGACTCCTATGTAATTTCCAAATTCCAGTCTGTTTCCTTTCTTGTGTATGGGACAAATTATCGCAGTTTTCCAATCTTCAGAAGGTGTTTCAGATTTCCAGATTGTGATAAGGTTATAAATTTCTTTGTGTCGTTTGTTTCCCCCCTCGTCTAACATCTCTGCTGATATCTGGTCCTCGCCTGCTGCCTTGTTGTTTTTGAGCTTTTGAATGGAGTGGATCACCTCCTGTTCTGTGATCTACATTGATCATTATTAATGCAGTCAATCTCAGACATTGCGTAATTGCAGGTTATGAGCGGATCAGTGCAATTTAACATTTCTGAGAAATACTCTTTCCATCTTTCTAGGATACCTAGAGTAAGTGAAGCAGGCAAAAAGGAATACAAACGCCTCAAAAATGAAATCGACAGGAAGTGCAAAATGGCTAAGCAGGGATGGCTACAGGACAAATGTAAGGATGTAGAGGCTTATCTCACGAGGGATAAGGTAGATACTGCCTACAGGAAAATTAAAGAGACCTTTGGAGAAAAGAGAATCACTTGCATGAATATCAAGAGCTCAGATGGGAACCCAGTTCTAAGGAAAGAAGGGAAAGCAGGAAGGTGGAAGGAGTATATAGAGGGTCTATACAGGGGCGATGTTCTTGAGGACAAGATTATGGAAATGGAAGAGGAGGTAGATGAAGATGAAATGGGAGGTATGATACTGCGTGAAGAGTTTGACAGAGCACTGAAAGACCTAAGTCGAAACAAGTCCCCGGGAGTAGTCAACATTCCATTAGAACTACTGACAGCCTTGGGAGAGCCAGTCCTGACAAAACTCTACCATCTGATGAGCAAGATGTATGAGACAGGTGAAATTCCCTCAGACTTCAAGAAGAATATAATAATTCCAATCCCAAAGAAAGCAGGTGTTGACAGATGTGGAAATTGCCGAACTGTCAGTTTAAAAAGTCACAGCTGAAAAATACTAACGCGAATTCTTTACAGACAAATGGAAAAACTGGTAGAAGCCGTCTTCGGGGAAGATCAGATTGGATTCCGTAGAAAAGGAACACGTGAGGCAATACTGACCCTACGACTTATCTTAGAAGAAAGATTAAGGAAAGGCAAACCTACGTTTCTAGCATTTGTAAACTTAGAGAAAGCTTTTGACAATGTTGACTGGAATACTCTCTTTCAAACTCTGAAGGTGGCAGGGGTAAAATAAAGGGAGCGAAAAGCTATTTACAATTTGTACAGAAACCAGATGGCAGTTATAAGAGTCGAGGGACACGAAAGGCAAGCAGTGGTTGGGAAGGGAGTGAGACAGGGTTGTAGCCTCTCCCCGACGCTACTCGGTCTGTATATTGAGGAAGCAGTCAAGGAAACATAAGAAAAGTTCGGAGTACGTATCACGCAACTTTAACATGGAACATGCTGTTGCCTCCTTGAGCCCCCGGTTCGTGATGTACCCTTGTCCGGTTCTCAGCTACGCTACAGATCACTTTATTTATGGAAATACAAAGTACAGTCTCCAACAAACTTTACATATTCACATACTCCTTTACCCTTAATCCAAATGAATACAGACTCATTTACAGATATTTTTCTCTTACTACGAGTATACAAAGACAATGCAGAAGTTGACATATACACAGACTTACCAAAGCCTTTATTTGCAAGTTCACCAATATGATAGGTACGGTAGGCAATATTGTCTCTGTCTACAAAACTTTCAAGGCCATGCACGTTAGGAACTCCAGTACCACCTCGTACAATGGCTACAGTAAGCCATCCATTACCATGTGTAAAAGAATCATTAATGTCTATGCTATGAGAACATCGAATTCACAACATCTGCTGCAGACAAGAAGAAGAATACAGTGAAGAACACTGCTGCTACTGCACTTGTCGACGGACCATGTGTCTTCTGTGGATGCAGACTTAATTTTAGCATAGACATTAATCATTCTTTTACACGTGGTAATGGAAGTTTTGTAGACAGAGACATTATTGCCTACCGTACCTATCATATTGGTGAACTTGCAAATAAAGACTTTGGTAAATCTGTGTATATGTCACCTTCCGCATTGTCTTTGTATACTCGTAGTAAAAGAAAAATATCTGTAAATGAGTCTGTATTCGTCGTCGTTCTAAGCAGACAATTTACAAAACAATTTAGAACATCGAATTCACAACATCTGCTGCAGACAAGAAGAAGAATACAGTGAAGAACACTGCTGCTACTGCACTTGTCGATGGACCATGTGTCTTCTGTGGATGCAGACTTAACTTTAGCATAGACATTAACTCGCTTTATTTGTTCATGAGACCCAGAAAAAATTAGATACAGGCTCCCAGGTAGATGCTATTTTTCTTGACTTCCGGAGGGCGTTCGATACATTTCCGCACTGTCGCCTGATAAATAATGTAAGAGCCTACGGAATATCAGACCAGCTGTGTGGCTGGATTGAAGAGTTTTTAGCAAACAGAACACAGCATGTTGTTCTCAATGGAGAGACGTCTACAGACGTTAAAGTAACCTCTGGCGTGCCACAGGGGAGTGTTATGGGACCATTGCTTTTCACAATATATATAAATGACCTAGTAGATAGAGTCGGAAGTTCCATGCGGTTTTTCGCGGATGATGCTGTAGTATACAGAGAAGTTGCAGCATTAGAAAATTGTAGCGAAATGCAGGAAGATCTGCAGCGGATAGGCACTTGGTGCAGGGAGTGGCAACTGACCCTTAACATAGACAAATGTAATGTATTGCGAATGCATAGAAAGAAAGATCCTTTATTGTATGATTATATGATAGCGGAACAAACACTGGTAGCAGTTACTTCTGTAAAATATCTGGGAGTATGCGTGCGGAACGATTTGAAGTGGAATGATCATATAAAATTAATTGTTGGTAAGGCGGGTACCAGGTTGAGATTCATTGGGAGAGTGCTTAGAAAATGTAGTCCACCAACAAAGGAGGTGGCTTACAAAACACTCGTTCGACCTGTACTTGAGTATTGCTCATCAGTGTGGGATCCGTACCAGATCGGTTTGACGGAGGAGATAGAGAAGATCCAAAGAAGAGCGGCACGTTTCGTCACAGGGTTATTTGGTAAGCGTGATAGCGTTACGGAGATGTTTAACAAACTCAAGTGGCAGACTCTGCAAGAGAGGCGCTCTGCATCGCGGTGTAGCTTGCTCGCCAGGTTTCGAGAGGGTGCGTTTCTGGATGAGGTATCGAATATATTGCTTCCCCCTACTTCTACCTCCCGAGGAGATCACGAATGTAAAATTAGAGAGATTAGAGCGCGCACGGAGGCTTTCAGACAGTCGTTCTTCCCGCGAACCATACGCGACTGGAACAGGAAAGGGAGGTAATGACAGTGGCACGTAAAGTGCCCTCCGCCACACACCGTTGGGAGGCTTGCGCAGTATAAATGTAGATGTAGATGTAGAAAGTCCATGAAGAGGAGGTAAAAGCTTTGAGGTTCGCCGATGACATTATAATTCTGTCAGGGATAGCAAAGGACTTGGAAGAGCAGTTGAACGGAATGGACAGTGTCTTGAAAGGAGAGTATAAGATGAACATCAACAAAAGCAAAACGAGGATAATGGAATGTAGTCGAATTAAGTCGGGTGATGCTCAGGGAATTAGATTAGGAAAGGAGACACTTAAAGTAGCAAAGGAGTTTTGCTATTTGGGGAGCAAAGTAACTGATGATGGTCGAAGTAGAGAAGATATAAAATGTAGACTAGCAATGGCAAGGAAAGCGTTTCTGAAGAAGAGAAATTTGTTAGCATCGAGTATAGATCTAAGTGTCAGGAAGTCATTTCTGAAAGTATTTGTTTGGAGTGTAGCCATGTATGGAAGTGAAACGTTGACGTTAAATAGCTTAGACAAAAAGAGAATAGAAGCTTTCGAAATGTGGTGCTACTGAAGAATGCTGAAGATTAGATGGGTAGATCACATTACTAATGAGGAGGTATTGAATAGAAACGAGGAGAAGAGGAGTTTGTGGCACAACTTGACCAGAAGAAGGTATCGGTTGGTAGGACATCTTCTGAGGCATTAAGAGATCTCCAATTTAGTACTGGAGGGTAGCGTGGAGGGTAAAAATCGTAGAGGGAGACCAAGAGATGAATACACTAAGCAGATTCAGAAGGATGTAGGCTGCAGTAGGTACTGGGAGATGAAGAAGCTTGCACAGGAGAGAGTAGCATGCAGAGCTGCATCAAACCAGTCTCAGGACAGAAGACCACAACAACAATAACAACAACATCAGGACAGCTTCCAGCTGCGTTAAAAAAATGGTTCAAATGGCTCTGAGCACTGTGGGACTGAACTTCTGACGTCATCAGTCCTCTAGAACTTAGAACTACGTAAACCTAACTAACCTAAGGACATCACACACATCAATGCCCGAGATAGGATTCGAACCTGCGACCGTAGCGGTCGCGCGGTTCCTGACTGTACCAGTTGCGTTAGTTTTACTTGTTTATTAGTCGAAAATACAAATAAAAACACTTGTTATAACCGAGACCAGACAAATACTTAAAAATACTGGTCATTCAGAACTAAAGTAGGTAATCGGTAGGCTTCTCCCATCCCTAGTAGGATTGTCGTCGCCTGCGCCGGCTCAGTCAGTGCGGGCTCCGGTGTGACCTTGACCTGACCTTGCCCTCGCAGCTGGGAGCTGGCCCCTCGCTGGGACCGCGACGGGGAGCGTTATTTATCACCGGCACAGTGGCTGGAGCGGTCCAGGGCGACGACCCTCCAGCGAGTGAGCGACCTATGTGCTGACTCACCTGGCGGAGCTGCGGCCTGCTACGTCACAGCTCAGCTGACGACGGACTCACAACACCGCAACACAGCGACGGCAAACGGCAAACACCCTTCTGTGAAGGCCGTGTTGACGGCTTTCAGCTACATCTACACCTACTACACTAACCAACAGCGGTGTGTGGCGGAGCGCACAACTCGCGCCAAAACCATATTTCCACCCCCCCTGTTCCACTCTCGGATCGCGCGAGGGAGAAACGACTGTCAGAACGTCTCAGTACGAGCTCTATTTTCCTTTACCTTTGAATGGTGATCATTGCGCGATTTGAAAGTTGGTGATAATAATTACTGGCCATTAAAATTGCTCTACCGCGAAGATGACCTGTTACAGGACAGGTCATCTTCGACAGGAAGAAGATGCTGTGATATGCAAATCATTAGCTTTTCAGAGCATTCACACACGGTTGGCGCCGGTGGCGACACCTACATCGTGCTGACATGAGGAAAGTTTCCACCCGATTTCTCATACACAAACAGCAGTTGACCGCCGTTGCCTGGTGAAACGTTCTAGTGATGCGTCGTGTCAGGAAGACAAATGCGTACCATCACGTTTCCGACTTTGATAAAGGTCGGATAGCAGCCTATCGCGATTGCGGTTTATCGTATCGCGACATTGCTCCTCGCGTCGGTCGAGATCCAATGACTGTTAGCAGAATATGGAATCGGTGGGTTCAGGAGGGTAATACGGAACGCCGTGCTGCATACCAACGGCCTCGTATCACCAGCAGTCAAGAGGAGACGGATCGTGCAGCCACGTCTCGATCCCTGCGTCAACAGATGCGGACGTTTGCAAGACAACAACCATCTGCACGAACAGTTCGACGACGTTTGCAGCAGCATGGAGTATCAGCTCGGACACCATGGCTGCGGTTACCCTTAACACTGCATCACAGACAGGAGAGTCTGCGATGGTGTACTCAACGACGAACCTGGGTGCACGAATAGCAAAACGTCATTTTTTCTGTTTATAGCATCGTGAAGTTCGCATCCGTGTTTGGCGACATCGCGGTGAACGCACATTGGGAGTTTGTATTCGTCATCGCCATACTGGCGTATCACCCGGCGTGATGTTATGGGGTGCCATTGGTTACACGTCTCGGTCACCTCTTGTTCGCATTGACGGCACTTTGAACACTGGAAGTTACATTTCAGATGTGTTACGAACCGTGGTCCTACCCTGCGAAACGCTACATTTGAGCAGGATAATGCACGACCGCATGTTGCAGGTCCTGTACGGGCCTTTCTGGTTACGGGAAATATTCTACTGCTGCCCTGGCCAGCACATTCTCCAGATCTCTCACCAATTGAAAACGTCTGGTCAATGGTGACCGAGCAACTGGCTCGTCACAATACGCCAGTCACTACTCTTGATGAACTGTGGTATCGTGTTGAAGTTGCATGGGCAACTTTACCTGTAGACGCCATCCAAGCTCTGTTCGACTCAATGCCCAGGCGTATCAAAGCCATTATTACAGCCAGTGGTGGTTGTTCTCGGTACTGATTTCTCAGGATCTATGCACCCAAACTGCGTGAAAATTAAATCACATGTCAGTTCTAGTATAATATATTAGTCCAATGAATACCCGTTTATCATCTTCATTCCTTCTTCCCGTAGCAATTTTAATGGCCAGTAGTGTATATGCTCTACATCATCGGTGAAGATGCATATCGGAATTTAGTGAGCAGCCCCTTCCGGTTGGCGCGTCGACTGTGTGCAAGTGTGTCCCACTTCAAACTTTCTATGAAATGTGTAACGCTCTCGCGATGGCTTAGTGTACCAGTTACGAATCTGGCCGCTCATCTTCGAACCTTCTAAATCTCTTGAATCAGACCCAACTGGTAAGGGCCCCATACAGACGAACAGTAAGGCTGGACGAACTAACGTATTGTAAGCTATTTCCTTTGCTGAAGAGCTGCATCGCTTCAGGGAATAAACCGCAATCAAGAGTTTGCTTTACCAGTTGCTTGTGTAATCTGGTCATTCCATTTGAGATCATTTCGAATAGTCACACCCAGATACTTGACGAATGTTACCTCTTCCAAACACTGGGCATTTATTTTGTACTAGTACATTAATGGGGATTTTCGCCTTGTTATAAGCAGTAGGTTACACTTGTATGTATTGTATCGTATGTTAACCGTGGACCTAGAAACGACGGAGAGGCTCCATCCCCGCCGTAGCAGCAGTGGTCCACAGCCCCACGACGACTACCGCAGTCCACTTCAACGCTCCGCCGCCCCACACCGAAGTCAGGGTTATTGTGCGGTTCGGCCACCGGTGGAACCCCCAGGGAACGTCTCACAACATATGAGTGTAACCCTTATGTTCCGGTGATAGTGTAATGGTGGTGTACGCGTACGTGGGGAACTTGTTTACGCAGCAATCGCCGACGTAGTTTAAGTGAGGCGTAATGAGGGGAACCAGCCCGCATTCGCCGAGGCAGATGGAAAACCGCCTAAAAACGATCCACAGACTGGCCGGTTCACCGGACCTCGACACAATTCCACCGAGCGGATCCGTGACGGGGACCAGGCGCTCCTTCCCGCCCGAAATAGATTACACTTACTAATATTGAGAGATAACTGCCAGTCATTCCACCATGCAATTATTTTCTGCAAATCCTCATTGAGTCGTTCACAACTTTCGTGTGATACTACTTTCCTGTAGACTACAGCATCATCGGCAAACAGTCTAATGCCGCTGTCAATACCATCAACCAGATCGTTTATGTAAATCGTAAAAAGCAGAGGAGCCCTGGGGCACATCTGAAGTTACTCTTGTTTCTGTTGAAGTCACCCTGTTCAGGACGACATACTGCTCCCTGTCTGTTGGAAAACTTTCTATCCAACCGCATATGTCATCGGACAGACCACAAGCGCGCACTTTTCAGAGCAAGCGACAGCGCGGAACTGAGTCGCACGCCTTTCGAAAATCGAGAAATATGGCATCAACCTGGGAGCCGGTATCTAGAGCCTCTTGTATATGATGCACAAAGAGGGCCAGCTGTGTCTCTCACGACCGCTGTTTCCTAAAACCGTGCTGGTTTCTGCAGATGAGCTTCTCAGAGTCTAGAAAGGTCATTATGTCTGAACACAAAATATGTTCCATGATTCTACAACAAATCGATGTTAGTGAAATTGGCCCGTAATCATGAAAATCGGATTTTCTACCCGTTTTAGAGATTGCTATGACCTGGACCTTCTTCCAGTCCCGTCGAGCATTCCGCTGTTCCAATTATCTCTGATAGATGGTGGATAAGAATGGTGCTATATTTGTAGCATGTTTGTTGTTGTGGTCTTCAGTCCAGAGACTGGTTTGATGCAACTCTCCATGCTACCCTATCCTGTGCAAGCTTCTTCATCTCCCAGTACCTACTGCAACCTACATCCTTCTGAACCCGCTTAGTGTATTCATCTCTTGGTCTTCCTCAATGATTTCTCCCTTCACGCTGCCATCCAATGCTAAATTTGTGATCCATTGATGCCTCAGAACGTGTTCTACCAACCGATCCCTTCTTCTAGTCAAGTTGTGCCACAAATTTCTCTTCCCCCCAATTCTGTTCAATACCTCCTCATTAGTTATGTGATCTACCCATCTAATCTTCAGCATTCTTCTGTAGCACCACATTTCGAAAGCTTCTATTCTCTTCTTGTCCAAACTATTTATCGTGCATGTTTCACTTCCATACATGCTACACTCCATACACATACTTTCAGAAACGACTTCCTGACACTTAAATCTATACTCGCTGTTAACAAATTTCTCTTCTTCAGAAACGCTTTCCTTGCCATTGCCAGTCTACATTTCATATCCTCTCTACTTCGACCATCATCAGTTACTTTGCTCCCCAAATAGCAAAGCTCCTTTACTACTTTAAATGTCTCATTTCCTAATTTAATTCCCTCAGCATCACCCAATTTAATTCGACTACATTCAATTATCCTCGTTTTACTTTCGTTGATGTTCATCTTATATACTCCTTTCAAGACACTGTCCATTCCGTTCAACTGCTCTTCCAAGTCCTTTGCTGTCTCTGACAATTACAATGTCATCGGCGAACTTCAAAGTTTTTATTTCTTCTGCATGGATTTTAATTCCTACTCCGAATTTTTCTTTTGTTTCCTTTACTGCTTGCTCAATATACAGATAGAATAACATGGGGGAGAGGATACAACCCTGTCTCACTCCCTTCCCAACCACTGATTCCCTTTCATGTCCCTCAACTCTTATAACTGCCACCTGGTATCTGTACAAATTGTAAATAGCCTTTCGCTCCCTGTATTTTACCCCTGCAACCTTAAGAATTTGAAATAGAGTATTCTAGTAATCCGGTATTTGTAGCATTAGTCAACATATAGTCTTACGGGAATACCGTCTGGGCAAGATGCCTTCCAGGCGTCTAAGGATCTTAACTGTTTTATAATCCCAGATACACTAAACACTACATCAGCCATCCTTGCGTTTGTTCGATAATTGAAAGGGGGAATGATGCTGCAGTCCTCTACCGTAAACGAGTTTTTGAAAGCTAGTTCTAGAATTTCGTCCTTCTGTTTATCATAATCAGTTACATTACCCGTACTGTCAGCAAGAGAAGGTATTGAATAATTTGTAGCATTCATACTTCACAATCACTGCGATGTCGGAGTACACGTATGTGTCTCAATCTTTAAAATTCATGGCGTCTCAGAAGCAATGGTCAATAAATCACATATGGAACCCACAGGCCAATAGTAGCTATACATCTCCAATAATCACGTTTCCACTGATCAACTGTTGTCGAGATAGAATACATTTTCTGTTGAGGTTCATCAGAAGCATAACTTCACGAAGTGAAGCCGGCCGCTGTGGCCAAGCGGTTCTAGGCGTTTCAGTCTGCAACAGCGCGTCCGCAAGGGTCGTAGGCTCGAATCCTGCCTCGGGCTTGGATGTGTGTGATGCGCTTATGTTAGTTAGGTTTAAATAGTTCTAAGTTCAAGGAGAATGAAACTTCCTGGTAGATTAAAACTGTGTGCCGGACCGAGACTCGAACTCAGGACCATTGCCTTTCGCGGGCAAGTGCTCTACCAACTGAGCTACCCAAGCACGACTCACGCCCCGTCCTCGCAGCCTTACTTCTGCCAGTACCTCGTCTCCTACCTTCCAAACTTTACAGAAGCTCCCCTGCCAACCTTGCAGGACTAGCACTCCTGAAAGAAAGGATATTGCGGAGACAAGGCTTGGCCACAGCCTGGGGGATGTTTCCAGAATGAGAATTCTCATTCTTCTAGGGGACTGATGACCTCAGATGTTAAGTGCCATAGTGCTCAGAGCCATTTGAACCATTTGCCTTCATGAAGTGAACGTTAACACTCTACTGCTGACATTCGATAATACGCCCATAGCAACCGGTGTACCTCCGGTGTACCTCCACCTACACACGAAACTCAGCTATATCTCTGTACTCATTAAAAACTGGACACATGTTATATGGCTTTTTTATTGCAGTTTTCTATACTACCACCACCTAAAATACTGAATTCTAGGTGACGCTTAATCGAAAACACGCAGCTCTGTTGATCACATTGCCCGTCGTACGGATGTGAACGGCCTCGAACCGCGAGAGTCTTCCCATGCAAGCGTATTGCCTGCACCTGGCCTGATAAATTTCGACGCCGCCGAGCGTTTATCATCAGTCGCGTCTTGCAGCAGTGACAGTGGGCAAAAACCACCATCAGAAGATGTGGAGCAGTTGCATCAATAAAATATTGTGGGATTTACAAAATACGAGAGAACTATATTTACAACAGATCCGCCGGGATAGCCTGAAAAGTCACGTCCCGCAAAACTTCTTCACTTTCAAAAATGATTCAAATGGCTGTGAGCACTATGGGACTTAACATCTGAAGTCATCAGTCCCATAGAACTTAGAACTACTTAAACCTGACCTAAGGACATGACACACATCCATGCCCGAGGCAGGATCGAACCTGCGACCGTAGCAGTCACGCGGTTCCGGACTGAAGCGCCTAGAGCCGCTCGGCCACAGCGGCCGGCTCTTAACTTTCTGTGACGATAACAATGTCATCGGCGAATCTTATAATTGATATCCGTTCATCTTGAATTTTAATCCTTCTATTCAAAGTTTCTCATATACCGATCGCTGTTTGTTCGATGTCTAAAGCGAACAGTAGGGGTGAAAGGCTACGTCTCCGTCTCACACCCTTTTTAATCCGAGCTCTTCCGTTCTTAGTTTTCTAGACTCGTTGTTCCCTCTTGGTTCTTACACATATTGTACACTAAAGAGCCAAAGAAACCAGTACAAGTGCCTAACATTTTGGCCCCGCGACCACGCAGAAGTTCCGCAACACGACGTGGTATGGACTCGACTGAAGGAGTGCTGGAGGGAATTGACACCATGATTCCTGCAGCACTGTCCGTAAATCCGTAAGAGTACGAGGGAGTGGAAACCTCTTCTGAACAGCACGTTGCGAGGCATCCCAGATATGCTCAATAATGTTCATGTCTGGCGAGTTTGGTGGCCGACGGAAGCGTTTAAACTGTGAAGAGTGTTTCTGGACCCACTCTGCAGCAATTCTGGACGTGTGGGATTTCAGATTGTCCTGCTGGAATTGCCCAAGTCTGTCAGAACGCACAACTGACATGAATGGATGCAGGTGATGAGACAGGATTTTTATGTACGTGTCACCTGTCAAAGTCGTATCTAAACGTGCCAGGTATCCTACACTCCTGGAAATGGAAAAAAGAACACATTGACACCGGTGTGTCAGACCCACCATACTTGCTCCGGACACTGCGAGAGGGCTGTACAAGCAATGATCACACGCACGGCACAGCGGACACACCAGGAACCGCGGTGTTGGCCGTCGAATGGCGCTAGCTGCGCAGCATTTGTGCACCGCCGCCGTCAGTGTCAGCCAGTTTGCCGTGGCATACGGAGCTCCATCGCAGTCTTTAACACTGGTAGCATGCCGCGACAGCGTGGACGTGAACCGTATGTGCAGTTGACGGACTTTGAGCGAGGGCGTATAGTGGGCATGCGGGAGGCCGGGTGGACGTACCGCCGAATTGCTCAACACGTGGGGCGTGAGGTCTCCACAGTACATCGATGTTGTCGCCAGTGGTCGGCGGAAGGTGCACGTGCCCGTCGACCTGGGACCGGACCGCAGCGACGCACGGATGCACGCCAAGACCGTAGGATCCTACGCAGTGCCGTAGGGGACCGCACCGCCACTTCCCAGAAAATTAGGGACACTGTTGCTCCTGGGGTATCGGCGAGGACCATTCGCAACCGTCTCCATGAAGCTGGGCTATGGTCCCGCACACCATTAGGCCGTCTTCCGCTCACGCCCCAACATCGTGCAGCCCGCCTCCAGTGGTGTCGCGACAGGCGTGAATGGAGGGACGAATGGAGACGTGTCGTCTTCAGCGATGAGAGTCGCTTCTGCCTTGGTGCCAATGATGGTCGTATGCGTGTTTGGCGCCGTGCAGGTGAGCGCCACAATCAGGACTGCATACGACCGAGGCACACAGGGCCAACACCCGGCATCATGGTGTGGGGAGCGATCTCCTACACTGGCCGTACACCACTGGTGATCGTCGAGGGGACACTGAATAGTGCACGGCACATCCAAACCGTCATCGAACCCATCGTTCTACCATTCCTAGACCGGCAAGGGAACTTGCTGTTCCAACAGGACAATGCACGTCCGCATGTATCCCGTGCCACCCAACGTGCTCTAAAAGGTGTAAGTCAACTACCCTGGCCAGCAAGATCTCCGGATCTGTCCCCCATTGAGCATGTTTGGGACTGGATGAAGCGTCGTCTCACGCGGTCTGCACGTCCAGCACGAACGCTGGTCCAACTGAGGCGCCAGGTGGAAATGGCATGGCAAGCCGTTCCACAGGACTACATCCAGCATCTCTACGATCGTCTCCATGGGAGAATAGCAGCCTGCATTGCTGCGAAAGGTGGATATACACTGTACTAGTGCCGACATTGTGCATGCTCTTTTGCCTGTGTCTATGTGCCTGTGGTTCCGTCAGTGTGATCATGCGATGTATCTGACCCCAGGAATGTGTCAATAAAGTTTCCCCTTCCTGGGACAATGAGTTCACGGTGTTCTTATTTCAATTTCCAGGAGTGTATATATCTACCAACTCATGACATGCGATCAGACAGGATGCTTATATAGATGTCACCTGTCAGAGTCGTATCTGGAAGTATCAGGGTCATATATCACTCCAACTGCACACGCCCCACACCATTACGCTGTCTCCACCAGCTTCAACAGTCCCCTGCTGACACGCAAGGTCCATGGATTCATGAGGTTGTCTCCACACCTGTACACCAGAATGAGATTTTCACTCTGCAGCGGAGTGTGCGCTGATGTGAAACTTCCTGGCAGATTAAAACTGTGTGCCGGACCGAGACTCGAAATCGGGACCTTTGCCTTTCGCTGGCGAGTGCTCTACCAACAGCACGACTCACGCCCCGTCCTCAAAGCTTTACTTCCGCCAGTACCTCGTATCCTACATTCAAAACTATACAGCAGCTCTCCTGCGAACCTCGCAGAACTAGCACTCCTGAAAGAAAGGCAAAGGTCCCGAGTTCGAGTCTCGGTCCGGCACACAGTTTTCATCGGCCAGGAAGTTTCATACCTGTACACGTCCATCCGCTCGATACAATTTGAAGCGAGACCAAGCAACATGTTTCGAGTCATCAACAGTCGAAAGTCGGTGTTGACGGGCCCAGGCGAGGCGTAAAGCTTTGTGTCTTGCAATCATCAAGCGTACACGAGTGGGCCTTCGGCTTGGAAAGCCCATATCGATGATGTTTCGTTGAATGGTTCGCGCGCTGACACTTGTTGATGGCCCAGCATTGAAATCTACACCAATTTGTGGAAGGGTTGCTCTTCTATCACGTTGAACGATTCTCTTCAGTCGCCATTGGTCCCGTTCTTGCAAGATCTTTTTCCGGCCGCAGGAATGTCCGAGATTTGATGTTTTGCCGGATTCCTAATATTCACGACACACTCGTGAAAAGGTCGTACGGGAAAAATCGCATTTCTTCGCTGTGTCCCATCGCTCGTGCGCCGACTATAACACCACGTTCAAACTCACAAATCTTGATAACCTGCCACTGTAGCAGCAATTACCGATTTCACAACTGCGCCAGACACTTGTTGTCTTACATAGGAGTTGCCGACCGCAGCGCCGTATTCTGCCTGTTTACATTTTTGATTACGCATGCATATACCAGTCTCTTTGGCGCTTCATTATATATAACCCGTGTTTTCCTACAGCTTCCTCCTATTTTTCTCAAAATTTTGAACATCTTGCATTGTTTGAAATGATCGACCGCTTTTTCCGGATTGACAAATCCGATAAACGTGTCTCGAATTTTCTTCGGTCCTGATTCCTTTATCAACTGCAACGACAGAATCGCCTTTTGGTGTTTTTACCTTTCCTAAACTCAAACAGATCGTCAACGTTCTTTCGTATTCTTCTGCATATTCTTCTTGTCAGCAACTTGGACAATGGACCTATTATGCTGATTGTGCTGTAATTCTCGCACCTGATAGCTCTTGCTGCCTTCAGAAATGCACGGATGACGTTCTTCTGAAAGACTGATGGTATATCGCCTGCATCATAACTTCTATACACCAACGTGCTAGTATCACCAAAATACAGTTCCCGGGTTCGATTCCCGGCGGGGTCAGGGATTTTCTCTGCCTCGTGATGGCTGGGTGTTGTGTGATGTCCTTAGGTTAGTTAGGTTTAAGTAGTTCTAAGTTCTAGGGGACTGATGACCATCGATGTTAAGTCCCATAGTGCTCAGAGCCATTTGAACTAAAATACAAAGGCCTACCTGTTCCCCAGGCGGGAACTTAATCGAAAATGTGTGGGATCGATGGAAACGAGCTGTTTTTGGACTTCGAGAACGACCAATGACATATAGACAATCTCCATTGAAGATTGGGACCGTTTGGACAAGGGCTGGCTTGATTATCTCATCGATCGTATGCCACGATGAACTGAAGCGTGCGTCTGGACTGACGCTGTTCAGGAGTGCTGTGGGAAATCGTCAACGCGTATCAGTCAATTCTGTCGTCGCACAAATGTTTTTTTAGTGATTTAGTGATCTGGACACAATGCAAATGAACATATAAGTAGTGACAGAAAGTTACGGTATAGCTATATGCACATATAGAGATGGCTATAGTATCGTTGAAACGTCCCCTTAGAAAACTTAATGAATTACTATGCAGATAAACCTCTTACAGTATTTGATTATCGAACAGCTCAGCAGAACTGAACGTATTCAGACATTTCGCTCTTTACCTATTCTGATCAACACTAAACTGACACACAATATTTTTAGTGCAACGCAATCTGACTTTCAATAATGCCTACAAAAGAATGGCCCTGACTAACAATAACCTATACCTTTCACAAATCACTTACCTCACAAAAATCTTCGTTACTCGAACTACTGCAATACAGCGAGCGCCACTACTGTCAGCTAAGTAAAAGATTCAAACTACTGAAGGCACTAACTACTGATAGGCATAGTTAGCAAATGAAAGATTTTAATAGAGAAAAAACAATGTATTTACCTTAAAAGTGTTCAAAAGTCATAATATATATAGCAGTTCATGACATCCAGTCTTACAAATTTACTGTCTCTGATGGACACACGTCCAGATCATCCACTCTCAAAACTCCGCCATTTCTCTCCCCGCATCCACCACTGCTGGCGGCTCACCTCCAACGGCGCAACCAGTGTTGCCAACTCTAAAAAACCCGAGTCGCTAGATTCAATATCAAAAGTCGCTAGAAAGTCACTAAAACTGATTTTACTAGGTGTGTACTGATAATTTCGTGCTGTGAATGGTGCAGCAAGCCAGTGAGGGGGGGGGGGGGGGGGGGGGGAATAAAATATTAATAAAAATTGTCTCATACGTAATTGATATATTGTCTCAATTAAATGACACACTGCTTGCAACAACATACATATAAAATACGCTAACGTTTAATTTCACATGTTATCATAATTGACGCAACACATAAATTGTTGTTTCAATCACAGTAGTAAAATATAATAGAAATATACAACTATATTTGTAACAAAAGAAAGCAAGAACTCAAATTAGGTTACAAAATATATACATACCGGTATGTGAGCTATTCATCGTCGTCACTCAGAAGATCGAATAACTCTTTTGTTTCATGCTCTGACAGAACTGTAGTTGATGTAGAGGGTTGAACGTCGCTCAAAAGATGATGTTGCAGTTCGACTTGTTTTATCACAGAAGAGTAACTTTTGTTCGTTCCAATAACCTTCAATACGTCTGACGGTATGTCAAAAGATGCAAAATCTTTATTTTGTTTCTTCAGCTGGTCTCTCAATATGATCAAAGCATTAATTGTCTTTAACGATAATCTGTTATGTTGTTTAGTTTTTATAATGTTCATAGAACTGAATATTCTTTCCACTTCTGCATTTGAATGCGGTAGGCATAGAACAGTCATTGCTAGCCGTGAAATCAAAGAAAAAGGATTCTCTCCTGCTGCATTTTTATACTGCAAAACCTCACTCCAAAATCGAACAGTATTAGTAGTGTTATTCCACCTAATGAAGATGATATTATGCCATTCTTGCAGCCGCTAAAATCAATTCTTTGGCTACATCCGCTACAGCATTATTTTTATTCATTTTAATTGTTTCTTCAACATTCAGCATTGACATTTTTTTCAGGATCGTAAAGTTACTTGGCAGTCTTTGTTGAATTTCTTTTATGAGTTTCAGACTAAACTGAATGCATCTCTTCTTCAAATAAACTTTATTTTCTTCAAACAAACTTGACTCAGACAATTTCTGTTCAAACATAAAGCCAAGGTTCGGATTTGCATACATACATTCGCTTGGAACTGGTGTTGTCAACAAATCAACAGTTGGAAAAACTATGATTTATCCGAGTGACTGCATGAGAAATACAAGTGTATCTTGTAATTTAGTGGGGTAATTGTCTTCTCCTTCAAAAGCTTTTATTGCTATTTGTACGTTTTTTAAAGCATGTTTAAGGTAAAACATGTAAAGATGATATGAGTCGTCACAATACATCTTATACACAAGATCGGCAGTGTAAATAAATAAATAAAAGTAACAATTGTCTTGAACCATGGCAAGTGAAAAATGTAGCTCTAGTTCCTCCCACTGCTCCAGAATTCTTCGTATTGCTGGTTCAATTGAAAGCCAAAGTGTTGCACAGACCTTCAAAATTTTTAGTGGCTGCTTTCCACAATTTATTGTCTCATAAACCTTTCTACATTCCTCTTGTCCTTTGGCTGAAATGGAGAACCAATTGTAGGTTTCTCGTACAAGAAATTCTATGTTTCTAGGTATGGTATTCACTGAGGCGTGCGAAACTGCAAGCTGAAGAGAGTGACAAATGCAACGGATCAATGCCAAATGCTTCAAACCATAGTCTCTCTTGAGTTGTTCGAAAAGCCCATTGTTTATTCCAACAATCGCAGAAGCATTATCTGTGCCAATACCTGCCATATTAGCGACTGGAAGTTTGAGATCTTTCAAAGAATTCACAAGAACAACAGCCAGATTTCTTGCATCTGCAGTTTCTACTACAGCGAGTTTGAGAAATGCTGATCTAATGGTTTGGTTGTTTACACTATAGTATCGTATAACGATACCTAGCATTTTAGATATTGATACATCTGTGGATTCATTTATTAGTGCACTGTATTTTTGGTTACCTATATCTTCAACCAATGATTGTGTAAAATATGGAGCCAAAACTTCAGTTATAATGTTAGTGCACTTTGTACGATGTAATTGCATGTTTTTAGCGCCCTCATCACCGGAAAACACCTTCTTGCGCAGAATTCTTAAATGATCTACAGCTAAAATAGAACAATGTTCAGCAATAAATAAAGAAAGGGTGCCTTCCGCTCTGCTTGCTATTCTAACTGTAGTTTTCGCAACAATTTTCACAGGTAAGGTGGTTTGTGTTTTTTTTTAAATCAATTTTTTGTTTATGCTTAATAGTTTTTGAATGCTTTCTAATATCACACAATTTAGCATAAAACTCTGTTGCACATACTTTACATCTTGCCTTGGATAAGTCTCCAACGACTGGTTTCAGCCACCCATTGAATTCAGGTTCTGCTTCCCACGCATCCCGATATTTTTGAGCGTACTGCTTCTTCTTCTGCGGTAAATCCATTATGTAAGCCACCACAACAATTTCACCAATTTATAATCACTGAAAATACATTAAAACTCAGGCAAACTAGAGGTCATGAAACGATCTATTCACTCGGTAGCTCGATATCAGTCCTATTGTTCATTGTTTAAAACGTAATAATGTCTGAGATGCCCCCACCGAATTGTTCTTGCGTTACCACTGTGCATGTGGTAATAATTTGACTGCGAGATAACATTGCGAAAAATTAGAGGCTGCTGGACAGAAATGTATTTTATTATACTTAATATTAAGTATGTTTCTTCTCAATTCGAAAAATAAAGGGAGTTCATAAATTGAAGAATTATAGATCGATACGCTATGGACGATAACAGGCTAGTGGGTAATGAATAAGGAATTGTTCTATAGTCAAGGTTTTCTTACTCTGTAGGCAATTCCCATATTCAGGTTTGCTAAATGCTGAACAATGCTACTTGATTTGCTAAGAACTTAATTTAACTTAGTAAATGTAGAACAAAGTCAGTATAGTATCCATTCTATAGTTAAAATCTTAGTTTTGTTAATGAAAATACTGGCCCAAAATAGTCTTGATTTGTACTTCAAAAGTCGTCAGTACTCCAAAAGTCGCCAGATAAGTCACTAAATAATTTTTCTCGCTAAAAAGTTTTTTTTGTCACTAAGACGAAGGCAAAAGTCGCCATTTCTAGCGACAAAGTCGCTAAATTGGCAACACTGGGCTGTTAACAGCCAACTGCTCAACACTACAATAGCGAATGTTACAACAATGCTAACCAGCCACAGACTGCAGTACGGCACACAGCCCAGCCAGTAATTTCCATACAGAACGCTACGTGGCGTTACCAATATAAAAACCTAAACAGCCTACTTCCAACGCGTACACACGATATAAAAGCGCACTCCGCAAACACAGTTGCTACTTCGGAAGATATATGGCACGCCAACATGTTATGAAGTGGAGGTGTGTGAGTCCACGAGCACTGCACTCTCATTTAAATATATGGGCGAAAGAGTCAGCTTACGGGAACTGTGTAACGAACCCTGTCCTCCAGGACCGCGTGCCACAAAGGGGGCAGATTCACCACGAGAGGGGGAAACTCACAGGCGTCTGTTGTGCTGAATGAGGCCTAAGCACCGTAGTGTGAGAGTGAGACAAGTGAGAACCTATATCATAGGGAATCCTTTTCGTCTACACACGGTGCGAATGGGCAGTGCATTGGCTGAACCTCATAATGGCTCCGGTGATTCATGTGAATGGGTGTCCGTCGTCATTATGGCCGCAGGACGGGAATTAACAGACCTTGAACGCGGAATAGTACTTGGAGCGAGGGCCATGGGACAATCCATTTCGGAAATCTCTAGAGAGTTCAGTATTGCGAGTTCCACAGTGTCAAGAGCGTGCCGAGAATACAATGTGGGAGGTATGTTGAATATACCCGTTAGGAGAGTGCTGCGAAATTGGGCGTTAATATACTACTGCAGCAGACCTTGAACGCGGAATAGTACTTGGAGCGAGGGGCGTGGGACACTCCATTTCGGAAATCTCTAGAGAGTTCAGTATTGCGAGTTCCACAGTGTCAAGAGCGTGCCGAGAATACAATGTGGGAGGTACGTCGAATATACCCGTTAGGACAGTGCTGCGAAATTGGGCGTTAATATACTACTGCAACAGAACTTGAACGCAGAATAGTACTTGGAGCGAGGGGCATGGGACACTCCATTTCGGAAATCTCTAGAGAGTTCTGTATTGCGAGTTCCACAGTGTCAAGAGCGTGCCGAGAGTACAATGTGGGAGGTACGTCGAATATACCCGCTAGGACAGTGCTGCGAAATTGGGCGTTAATATACTACTGCAGCAGACCTTGAACGCGGAATAGTACTTGGAGCGAGGGGCGTGGGACACTCCATTTCGGAAATCTCTAGAGAGTTCAGTATTGCGAGTTCCACAGTGTCAAGAGCGTGCCGAGAATACAATGTGGGAGGTACGTCGATTATACCCGTTAGGACAGTGCTGCGAAATTGGGCGTTAATATACTACTGCAGCAGACCTTGAACGTGGAATAGTACTTGGAGCGAGGGGCGTGGGGCACTCCATTTCGGAAATCTCTAGAGAGTTCAGTATTGCGAGTTCCACAGTGTCAAGAGCGTGGCGAGAATACAATGTGGGAGGTACGTCGAATATACCCGTTAGGACAGTGCTGCGAAATGGGGCGTTAATATACTACTGCAGCAGACCTTGAATGCGGAATAGTACTTGGAGCAAGGGGCGTGGGACACTCCATTTCGAAAATCTCTAGAGAGTTCAGTATTGCGAGTTCCACAGTGTCAAGAGCGTGCCGAGAATACAATGTGGGAGGTATGTCGAATATACCCGTTAGGACAGTGCTGCGAAATTGGGCATTAATATACTACTGCAGCAGACCTTGAACACGGAATAGTACTTGGAGCGAGGGGTGTGGGACACTCCATTTCGGAAATCTCTAGAGAGTTCAGTATTGCGAGTTCCACAGTGTCAAGAGCGTGGCGAGAATACAATGCGGGAGGTACGTCGCATATACCCGTTAGGACAGTGCTGCGAAATTGGGCGTTAATATACTACTGCAGCAGACCTTGAACGCGGAATAGTACTTGGAGCAAGGGGCGTGGGACACTCCATTTCGGAAATCTCTAGAGAGTTCAGTATTGCGAGTTCCAAAGTGTCAAGAGCGTGCCGAGAATACAATGTGGGAGGTATGTTGAATATACCCGTTAGGAGAGTGCTGCGAAATTGGGCGTTAATATACTACTGCAGCAGACCTTGAACGCGGAATAGTACTTGGAGCGAGGGGTGTGGGACACTCCATTTCGGAAATCTCTAGAGAGTTCAGTATTGCGAGTTCCACAGTGTCAAGAGCGTGCCGAGAATACAATGTGGGAGGTACGTCGAATATACCCGTTAGGACAGTGCTGCGAAATTGGGCGTTAATATACTACTGCAGCAGACCTTGAATGCGGAATAGTACTTGGAGCGAGGGGTATGGCACACTCCATTTCGGAAATCTCTAGAGAGTTCAGTATTGCGAGTTCCACAGTGTCAAGAGCGTGCCGAGAATACAATGTGGGAGGTACGTCGAATATACCAGTTAGGACAGTGCTGCGAAGTTGGGCGTTAATATACTACTGCAGCAGAACTTGAACGCGGAATAGTACTTGGAGCGAGGGGCATGGGACACTCCATTTCGGAAATCTCTAGAGAGTTCTGTATTGCGAGTTCCACAGTGTCAAGAGCGTGCCGAGAGTACAATGTGGGAGGTACGTCGAATATACCCGCTAGGACAGTGCTGCGAAATTGGGCGTTAATATACTACTGCAGCAGACCTTGAACGCGGAATAGTACTTGGAGCGAGGGGCGTGGGACACTCCATTTCGGAAATCTCTAGAGAGTTCAGTATTGCGAGTTCCACAGTGTCAAGAGCGTGCTGAGAATACAATGTGGGAGGTACGTCGAATATACCCGTTAGGACAGTGCTGCGAAATTGGGCGTTAATATACTACTGCAGCAGACCTTGAACGCGGAATAGTACTTGGAGCGAGGGGCGTGGGACACTCCATTTCGGAAATCTCTAGAGAGTTCAGTATTGCGAGTTCCACAGTGTCAAGAGCGTGCCGAGAATACAATGTGGGAGGTACGTCGAATATACCCGTTAGGACAGTGCTGCGAAATTGGGCATTAATATACTACTGCAGCAGACCTTGAACACGGAATAGTACTTGGAGCGAGGGGTGTGGGACACTCCATTTCGGAAATCTCTAGAGAGTTCAGTATTGCGAGTTCCACAGTGTCAAGAGCGTGCCAAGAATACAATGAGGGAGGTACATCGAATATACCCGTTAGGACAGTGCTGCGAAATTGGGCGTTAATATACTACTGCAGCAGACCTTGAATGCGGAATAGTACTTGGAGCGAGGGGCATGGGACACTCCATTTCGGAAATCTCTAGAGAGTTCAGTATTGCGAGTTCCACAGTGTCAAGAGCGTGCCGAGAATACAATGTGGGAGGTACGTCGAATATACCCGTTAGGACAGTGCTGCGAAATTGGGCATTAATATACTACTGCAGCAGACCTTGAACACGGAATAGTACTTGGAGCGAGGGGTGTGGGACACTCCATTTCGGAAATCTCTAGAGAGTTCAGTATTGCGAGTTCCACAGTGTCAAGAGCGTGCCGAGAATACAATGTGGGAGATACGTCGAATATACCCGTTAGGACAGTGCTGCGAAATTGGGCGTTAATATACTACTGCAGCCGACGACCGACGCAAATCGCCTAAAGAGCCTCTCCTGGGCTCGTGGCCACATCTTTTGGAACCTAGATGCCTGGAAAACAGTGGCCTGGTCAGATGAGTCCCAATTTCAGCTGGTATGAGCTGATGGTAGGGTTCGAGTGTGACCCAGACTCCACGTAAAACACAAGTTGTCACAAGCCACGGTGCAAGCTATTGGCGGTTCCATAATGGAGTGGGCTGTTATAATTAAATGTTTCCAGTCTCTTTTTATTATCTACGATAATAATCGAAGCAGACAAAATGAATTAAAATTTGTGCTGCGGCCGGGACTTTTTTTTTTTTTTTTTTTGTTCGATATAGTTGGCTCAAAATGGCTCTGAGCACTATGGGACTTAACTACTGAGGTCATCAGTCCCCTAGAACTTAGAACTACTTAAACCTAACTAACCTAAGGGCATCACACACATCCATGCCCGAGGCAGGATTCGAACCTGCGACCGTAGCGGTCACGCGGTTCCAAACTGACGCGCTTAGAACCGCACTGCCACACCGGCTGGCTTCGATATAGTTCGTTAAGTTTTGTCTGGGCGGACGTCACTAGACATCCTTTCAAATTGATCGTTGATTCCTTGACTAAGTTTTTTTTTTTATTACAGAGAGCACGCAGACCTCTGACCGAACACGCTGAGCTACCGTCCCGGCGTCGAGCGTGACCCAGACTCCAAACTTTTCACTTGAGGGCAGACTTGAACCAAGGACCTCTCGTTCCGCAGCTGCTCACGCTATCCACGGGACCACGGCGCTCCTGTCTCGAGCCCGGGTCTTTTTGCTTGCTACGCAGAAACGCTAACCATTACAATACCACAGCACGATGGTCAACGTTGCTGAACGAAGTACCTAAGCTAAGTGCTCTCCCCGACACAAATTCATTTTTCCCTTATATTTCATTTCGTCTGCTTCGATTATTATCGTAGATAATAGAAAGAGACTTAAATGTCTCATGGAAACATTTAATTATAAGATCTATAAGATCACCAATGGTACAAGGACGACCCATTACGTCCACTGCTGGGGTGCTTGCCAATTTCGGAGAGCCCTGGCAGTAGTGACAATATACACTCCTGGAAATGGAAAAAAGAACACATTGACACCGGTGTGTCAGACCCATCATACTTGCTCCGGACACTGCGAGAGGGCTGTACAAGCAATGATCACACGCACGGCACAGCGGACACACCAGGAACCGCGGTGTTGGCCGTCGAATGGCGCTAGCTGCGCAGCATTTGTGCACCGCCGCCGTCAGTGTCAGCCAGTTTGCCGTGGCATACGGAGCTCCATCGCAGTCTTTAACACTGGTAGCATGCCGCGACAGCGTGGACGTGAACCGTATGTGCAGTTGACGGACTTTGAGCGAGGGCGTATAGTGGGCATCGGGAGGCCGGGTGGACGTACCGCCGAATTGCTCAACACGTGGGGCGTGAGGTCTCCACAGTACATCTATGTTGTCGCCAGTGGTCGGCGGAAGGTGCACGTGCCCGTCGACCTGGGACCGGACCGCAGCGACGCACGGATGCACGCCAAGACCGTAGGATCCTACGCAGTGCCGTAGGGGACCGCACCGCCACTTCCCAGAAAATTAGGGACACTGTTGCTCCTGGGGTATCGGCGAGGACCATTTGCAACCGTCTCCATGAAGCTGGGCTACGGTCCCGCACACCGTTAGGCCGTCTTCCGCTCACGCCCCAACATCGTGCAGCCCGCCTCCAGTGGTGTCGCAACAGGCGTGAATGGAGTGACGAATGGAGACGTGTCGTCTTCAGCGATGAGAGTCGCTTCTGCCTTGGTGCAAATGATGGTCGTATGCGTGTTTGGCGCCGTGCAGGTGAGCGCCACAATCAGGACTGCATACGACCGAGGCACACAGGGCCAACACCCGGCATCATGGTGTGGGGAGCGATCTCCTACACTGGCCGTACACCACTGGTGATCGTCGAGGGGACACTGAATAGTGCACGGTACATCCAAACCGTCATCGAACCCATCGTTCTACCATTCCTAGACCGGCAAGGGAACTTGGTGTTCCAACAGGACAATGCACGTCCGCATGTATCCCGTGCCACCCAACGTGCTCTAGAAGGTGTAAGTCAACTACCCTGGCCAGCAAGATCTCCGGATCTGTCCCCCATTGAGCATGTTTGGGACTGGATGAAGCGTCGTCTCACGCGGTCTGCACGTCCAGCACGAACGCTGGTCCAACTGTGGCGCCAGGTGGAAATGGCATGGCAAGCCGTTCCACAGGACTACATCCAGCATCTCTACGATCGTCTCCATGGGAGAATAGCAGCCTGCATTGCTGCGAAAGGTGGATATACACTGTACTAGTGCCGACATTGTGCATGCTCTGTTGCCTGTGTCTATGTGCCTGTGGTTCTGTCAGTGTGATCATGTGATGTATCTGACCCCAGGAATGTGTCAATAAAGTTTCCCCTTCCTGGGACAATGAATTCACGGTGTTCTTATTTCAATTTCCAGGAGTGTATAAGGGAAAATGAATTGAAGTTTGTGTTGGGGAGGGCACTCAGCTTAGGTAGTTCGTGCAGCATTGTTGACCATTGTGCTGTGGTAGTGTAATGGCTAGCATTTCTCCGTAGCAAGCAAAAAGACCCAGGTTCGAGTCCCGGCCGCAGCGCAAACTTTAATTCATTTCGTCTGCTTCGATTATTATAGGAGTGGGCTGTGTTTACAAAGAACGGACTGGGTCCTTTGGTCCAACTGAATCGATAATTGACTGGAAATGGTTAATTTTGGCTACTTGGGGCCCATTTGCAGCCATTTATGTACTTCAAGTTCCCAAACAACGATGTAATACTTATGGATGACAATGCGCCATATCACCTGGTCACAGTTGTTCGTGATTGGTGTGAAGAACATTCTGCACAATTCTAGCAAATGATATGTCCACCCCCGATATGAATCCCTTCGAATATTTATAGGACATAATTGAGAGATCAGTTGGTGCACAAAATCCTGCACCGGCCACAGTTTCGCAGTTATGAACTGCGGTTTGGGGCAGCGTGGTTCAATATTTCTGCAGGGGACTTCCAACGAGCTGTTGAGTCCATGCCACATCGGAGTCGCAGCACTTCGACAGACAAAAGGAGGTGCCATTCGATATTAGCAAGTATCCTAGCTCAGCGTATACTCATGCCTCACGACCAGTTGATGTTTTCTGTATCATGAATTTGGAAATATGGAGATTATGAAGAACGTTTGTTGATGTCTGACCTGAGATGCCATCGGGCAACCTATGCGGCCAACAAATAACCGGTCCATCATTAACGGGAATTTTGTGATGTGTACGTTGGCACGTGGTGCGATGTACCTCATGGTAGATATCGAAATAGATGATAGAGGGATAGAAAAACAATTAAAATAGCTCAAAAGAGAAAAGGTCGCTGGACCTGATAGGATACCAGTTCGATTTTACACAGAGTATGGGAAGGAACTTGCCCCCCTTCTTGCAGCGGTGTACCGTAGGTGTCTAGATGAGCGTAGCGTTCCAAAGGATTGGAAAAGGGCACAGGTCATCCCCGTTTTCAAGAAGGGACGTCGAACAGATGTGCAGAACCATAGACCTGTATCTCTAACGTCGATCAGTTGTATAATTTTGGAACACGTATTACGTTCGAGTGTAATGACTTTTCTACAGACTAGAAATTGTAGGAATCAGCGTGGGTTTGGAAAAAGACGATCGTGTGAAACCCAGCTCGCACTATTCGTCCACGAGACTCAGATGGCCATATACACGGGTTCCCAGGTAGATGCCGTGTTTCTTGACTTCCGCAAGGCGTCTGATACACTTCCCCACAGTCGTTTAATGAACAAAGTAAGAGCATATGGACTATCAGACCAATTGTGTGATTGGATTGAAGAGTTCCTAGATAATATAACACAAGATGTCATTCTCAATGGAGAGAAGTCTTCCGAAGTAAGAGTGATTTCAGGTGTGCCGCAGCGGAGTGTCATAGGACCGTTGCTATTCACAATATATATGAATGACCTTGTGGATAACATCGGAAGTTCAGTGAGGCTTTTAGCGGATGATGCTGTAGTATATCGAGAGGTTGTAACAAAGGAAAATTGTTCTGAAATGCAGGAGGATCTGCAACGAATTGACGCATGGTGCAGGAAATGGCAATTGAATCTCATTGTAGACCAGTGTAATGTGCTGAGAATGCATAGAAACAAAGATCCTTTATCATTTAGCTACAATATAGCAGGTCAGCAACTAGAAGCAGTTAATTCCATAAATTATCTGGGAGTAGGCATTAGAAATGATTTAAAATGGAATGACCATATATAGTTGATCGCCGGTAAAGCAGATGGTAGACTGAGATTCATTGGAAGAATCCTAAGGAAATGCAGTGCCCATTGCTTTTTTTTTGTTTTTTTTTTTTAATATCATTTTGTTCGCATTTGTTCGTTGAGTCTGCTCGCGGCGGACGTCGTAAGACATCCGTTTAAGTTCGTTGATGATCGATTAACTCAGTTTTTTTTTATTGCAGAGGGCACGTAACCCTCTGACCGAATACGCTGAGCTACAGTGCCGGCATTGCTTGAATACTGCTCACCGGTGTGGGGTCCGTACCAGATAGGGTTGATAGAAAGAGAAGATCCAACGAAGAGCATGGCGCTTCGTTACAGGATCATTTAGTAATCGCGAAAGCGTTACGGAGATGGTACATAAACTCTAGTGGAAGACTCTGCAAGAGAGACGCTCACTAGCTCGGTAAGGGCTTTTGTTGAAGTTTCGAGAACATACCTTCACCGAGGTGTCAAGCAGTATGTTGCTCCGTCCTACGTATATCTCGCGAAGAGACCACGAGAATAAAATCAGAGAGATTAGAGCCCACACAGAGGCATACCGACAATCTTTCTTTCCACGAGCAATACGAGACTGGAACAGAAGGGAGAACCGATAGAGGTACTCAAAGTACCCTCCGCCACACGCCGTCAGGATGTAGATGTAGATCCTCAAATTGCTTCTGCAGATGCAGTGCGCTGGGCCAGAGCCATACACCGAAAATGCTGGTCTTCACTCCCGTTCGTACAACCTGGACCCCATTCTTCTTCTGATCGTACATTCCACCGCTGCCAGCAGTCACCTACAGTGGACACATTCCTGCTAAGCAAAATTAGCAAGAACTCGTCGAATCCATGGCAGGGAGGATCTCTGCATCCCAAAGATGGAGCTGTCCAGTAGTAAGCACATGATAATGATGGCTTGGCTCATCATGTATTGTGTTAAGGGCTACTTATCAATTTAGAAATGGCTGTTTGTGTGCGGTGGGGCGGGGGGGGGGGGGGGAGGAGGTCGTGGTGGTAGAGATGCAGACATGTTCTGTTAGTAACTGCTCGGAAACACAGCTGCAGCCACACTGGTGTCCCCCAAACCCTCGGAAAACAACTCAGGATGGTCGCGTAGGTATCCTTCCGTGACGGCGCCGTGGGCTGGCAGACAGACTCCTCTTCCGGGGGCTGTCGCGTCAGCAGGGGCGGGGGCGGAGGGGTGGGGGCGGCTGTGGGTGATCCGTCATCCGCCCCCGCGCGCCGCTGGGCGGGACTCAAACCCCCGGCCGTGCCGCGTCAGCAGGCACCAGGAAGCGGCGCGGCGTGCTGGCCTAGGGCAAAGCACCCGCGCCGGCTGCCGTCTTTCTGCCAGAGCCGCGTGCTGCTGCTCCTGCTGCTGTTGTTGTTGTTGTTGTTGTGGTCTTCAGTTCAAAGACTGGTCTGAGGCAGCTCTCCATCCTATTCTACACTACTGGTCATTAAAATTGCTACAACAAGAAGAAATACAGATGATAAACGGGTATTCATTGGACAAATATATTATTCTGCAACTGACATGTGATTACATTTTCACGCAATTTGGGTGCATAGACCCTGAGAAATCAGTACCGAGAACAACCACCTCTGGCCGTAATAACGGCCTTGATACGCCTGGGCATTGAGTCAAACAGAGCTTGGATGGCGTGTACAGGTACAGCTGCCCATGCAGCTTCAGCACGATACCACAGTTCATCAAGACTAGTGACTGGCGTATTGTGACGAGCCAGTTGCTCGGCCACCATTGACCAGACGTTTTCAATTGGTGAGAGATCTGGAGAATATGCTGGGCAGAGCAGCAGTCGAACATTTTCTGCATCCAGTAAGGCCCGTTCAGGACTTGCGACATGCGGTCGTGCATTATCCTGCTGAAATGTAGGGATTCGTAGGTATCGAATAAAGGGTAGAGTCGCGGGTCGCAACACACCTGAAATGTAACGTCCACTGTTCAAAGTGCCGTCAATGCGAACAAGAGGTGACAGAGACGTGTAACCAATGGTACCCCATACCATCACGCCGGGTGATACGCCAGTATGGCGATGACGAATACTCGCTTCCAATGTGCCTTCACCGCGATGTCGTCAAACACTGACGCAACCATCATAATTCTGCAAACAGAATCTAGATTCATCCGAAAAAGTGACGTTTTGCCATTCGTGCACCCAGGTTCGTCGTTGAGTACACCATCGCAGGCGCTCCTGTCTGTGATGCAGCGTCAAGGGTAACCGCAGCCGTTGTCTCCGAGCTGATAGTCCATGCTGCTGCAAACGTCGTCGAACTGTTCGTGCAGATGGTTGTTGTCTTGCAAATGTCCGCATCTGTTGACTCAGGGATCGAGTCGTGGCTGCACGATCCGTTTCAGCCATGTGGATAACAGGTCTGTCATCTCGACTGCTAGTGATACGAAGCCATTGGGATCCAGCACGGCGATCTGTATTACCCTCGTGAACCCACCGATTCCATATTCTTCTAACAGTCATTGGATCTCGACCAACGCGAGCAGCAATGTCGTGATACGATTAATCGCAATCGCGATAGGCTACAATCCGACCTTTATCAAAGTCGGAAACGTGATGGTACGCATTCTCCTCCTTACACGAGGTATCACAACAACGTTTCACCAGGCAACGCCGGTCAACTGCTGTTTGTGTATAAGAAATCGGTTTGAAACTTTCCTCATGTCAGCACGTTGTAGGTGTCGCCATCAGTGCCAACCTTGTGTCAATGCTCTGAAAAGCTAATGATTTACATATCATAGCATCTTCTTCCTGTCGGTTAAATTTCGCGTCTGTAGCATGTCATCTTCGTGGTGTAGTTATTTTAATGGCCAATAGTGTATCATGTGCATGCCTCTGCATACTTACTGCAACTTAGATCCATTTCAATTTGTTTCCTGTAATGAAGTCATTGTCTCACTCTCCAATTCTTAAACTATATTCTTCCCTCAACTGACAGAGTGACGATTCCTTGACGCCGCAGAATTAGGCATACGACGGATTCTTCTGTAGCATCACATTTTCGAAGCTTATACGAGATGTCTGAGAACAGTAACGAGACTGAAAACACTGCGGGCCATCTGGCAACGCTGCGCCGTTCAACTTGTTGTAGACCGGTGTGTTCGTCCCTCAATCCGAATTTCAGCTCCGTGCAACCATCACGTGATTTTTGAGAGCGTCATTAGTGAAGCTGTATGTTACGAAAATGGAACAGTGGAATTTAGAGCAGCCATTAAGTTTGTGGTAAGGTTGGGTATTCTGCGAGTGTGATCTCTGAATATTTGAAACAGGCCTCTGGGCAACATTCCTTACCAAGAGCACAATTTTTTTGCTAAAAATCAGTCTGGATGGTCGAGAACACGGAAGGCGAAGCCCACTCAGGGAGACCTTCAGCTTCAAAAACCGACGGAAACGTGGAATGTGAACGTGCTCTTGTGAGATCAGTCTGATATTTAACAATAAGGACAGGTGAAAGACTCAGGAAAAGTGTGAATGGAGTGGGAGCAGACAACATTGCAGACAAGCGGACGCTGCATCATAACAACGCCCCATGGCTCAGATGGCTCTGAACACTATGGGACTGCTGAGGTCATCAGTCCCCTAGAACGTAGAACTACTTAAACCTAACTAACCTAAGGGCATCACACACATCCATGCCCGAGGCAGGATTCGAACCTGCGACCGTAGCGGTCGCGCGGTTCCAGACTGTAGCGCCTAGAACCGCTCGGCCAAACCGGCCGGCAACGCCCCATGTAACACGGCCATTTCCATTACGGTATTTTTTGACTCAAAGTGCATTCCTTTCTTTCCACAGCACTCCTCCCCCACTATGCACTTGTGCTGAGTCCTGGTAACTTTTTTCTTTTTCCAAAACTGAAAACTGATTTAAAGAGACGTCGTTTTCGGACTCTGGGGAACATTTAAAATAACGTGACCGACATGCTGAAGGCCTTTGAGCCCTGCTACGAAGACTGAGAACTACTTTGAAGAGGACAATACTATTGTTTGAAAAAAACAAAAACTTTAGTAGATAAAAGAAAGTCTCATTGCGATTCTCACACACCTCGTATGGTCTTCTCGTCTCAACATCACGGAGGACTCTTTTTAAAAATGCGCGATAACTGCCCAGGTGGCTGAGTCGTGATAATTAAGGAAGGCAGAATTAGGTTACGATTGTGGACGGGGCCGGAATCAATTACTATTGGTTTGGTTTGCAATTTTACTCATTTGTTTTAATAAATAATTTTTGAAAACAAGCCAGTGAGATCGCAATCAGAATTTTAAAGCAAGTAACCGCGATCACGGCTGAAGCTCTATAACGCCTAAATGGCAATTATAAAAAAAATTTTACAAATATACTGCCCAACGGCGAATGGCATAGCAAAAGTTAATTTGAAAAAACAAACAACAGATTACCAATCAGGTGAGACAAATGATGGTAACTTAATAATGCAATAATAAAATAAAACACAATGGCTGGTGACAGACGGTGCTCCAGGAATCGGCCTCTGAGTAGGTCACACTGAAAACAGTTTCGTGAGCGAACAGAAAGGCACCCAAGAGTTGCATTCAGATCACAAGATGGTAACTCAGACTAGTGGCAGTCTAACGAGCGACTAATAATAATCTTGCTGAGGCTACCTGACATCCAACAAAAAAATTGCAAGATGTAAAATTACGCCAAAGCCGGAACCGGTGGTCTGGGCTCCGACCGCAGAATACTGTCCTTAGAGCGCCCGGAACAAGAAGGAATGACTACCACTAAAGTAGAAGAACGCCACCCAACCTACAATCGAGAAGCTGTCAAACTTACACGTCTCACCGGACAGCGGCGGCAAGGCGAGGAAATCTGCACTAACCCTCAGGGCAGGTAACTGGGGCGTTAGCGGCCACAAGACAGAAAAATACCGCTGGTTGAACTTAACAGTGGGAGAACCTGAAAACAATAAATAGTAATTAGAAGCTCAGGACGGCTTCCCCAGGTACTCCACCCGCTGCTTACCGCCTCAGCGACACTACGAGCAGCAACACGAACCCAAATCACTGGAGAACTGCGAGATTTCACAATGGTTGAGGTTTCTCTACGAGAATTGCAATGCACTCAAGGATGCAGGATCCGGTTTCGACGAGGTCGTACACCCCCGTGGCCACTGCCCTTCGATCCGGCAGTCCATACTCGCCGCCAGCGGTCCCGGTGTGTTGTCGCTCTGCGCGGACTTCGCTGCTCCTGCGTCCCCAACCACACCACACTGAAGAAGCAAGAGGTTGCCCCAAAGATGGGGCAGCCGAACTACATATCGATAAGCGCCGCTGCTGCCACTAGCGGACAGGCAATGCTTCTTAAGTAATAGAACCCAGTACGTTGTCCTCGATGGTGAGTGTTCATCGGAGGTGAGGGTATCATCTGGAGTGCCCCAGGGAAGTGTGGTAGCTCCGCTGTTATTTTCTATCTACATAAATGATCTATTGGATAGGGTGGATAGCAATGTGCGGCTGTTTGCTGATGATGCTGTGGTGTACGGGAAGGTGTCGTCGTTGAGTGACTGTGGGAGGATACAAGATGACTTGGACAGAATGACAGCTAACTCTAAATATAGATAAATGTAAATTAATGCAAATGAATAGGAAAAAGAATCCTGTAATGTTTGACTACTCCATTAGTAGTGTAGCGCTTGACACAGTCACGTCGATTAAATATTTGGGCGTTACATTGCAGAACGATATGAAGTGGGACAAGCATGTAATGACAGTTGTGGGGAAGGCGGATAGTTGTCTTCGGTTCATTGGTAGAATTTTGGGAATATGTGGTTCATTTGTAAAGGAGACCGCTTATAAAACACTAATACGACCTATTCTTGAGTACTGCTCGAGTGTTTGGGATCCGTATCAGGTCGGATTGAGGGAGGACATAGAATTCAGAGGCGGGCTGCTAGATTTGTTACTGGTAGGTTTGATCATCACGCGAGTGTTACGGAAATGCTTCAGAAACTCGGATGGGAGTCTCTAGAGGAAAGGAGGTGTTCTTTTCGTGAATCGCTACTGAGGAAATTTAGAGAACCAGCATTTGAGGCTGACTGCAGTACTATTTTACTGCCGCAACTTACATTTCGCGGAAAGACCACAAAGATAAGAGAGATTAGGGCTCGTACAGAGGCATATAGGCAGTCATTTTTCTCTCGTACTGTTTGGGAGTGGAACAGGGAGAGAAGATGCTAGTTGTGGTACGAGATACCCTCCGCCACGCACCGTATGGTGGATTGCGGAGTATGTATGTAGATGTAGATGTACGAAACCGCGTGGCGCCAGTGAACACGAGATGAAGACAAACAACGCAACCATGGCAACTAAACGATACGGTGTGGCAGAAACCTACACACGGCACCAACGCGAACTGCAGCGCGACTCAGTGGGTTCCACGGAATTAACATCAGGAGAAATTGGTCGCTGATGCATCTACGTGAGTTCACTATAATGCTCCTGAATCCACTGTAGCACTGTTCTGACTCCGAGAAAGGGACAATTATACTGCAGAAAGATGACATCGCCGTCCAGGATGACATCGAGCATGAAGGGATGGAGGTGGTTCGCATCTGTCAGCGTGTCTTCTACTACTATCTCATGAGCCGGCCGGGGTGGCCGAGCGGTTCAAGGCGCTACACTCTGGAACCGCGCGACCGCTACGGTCGCAGGTTCGAATCCTGCCTCGGGCATGCATGTGTGTGATGTCCTTAGGTTAGTTAGGTTTAAGTAGTTGTAAGTTCTATGGGACTGATGACCTCAGAAGTTAAATCCCATAGTGGCTCAGAGCCATTTGAACCATTTTTTACTATCTCATGTCCCATCCAAGCGCAGGAGAATGTCTGCCATGGCATAATACTGCTCCCACCAGCCCGCGTCCGTGGAGCACTGCACATTTCGAGCCACCGCACACCTCGAAGACGGCTTTTGTTGAGACGACCATTGATCCACTGGAGCAAAAATGTGATTCTCCTGAAGAGGCGACACGTTTCCATTGATCGACGTCTGATCCCAATGGCCCCGTGCCCACTGCAATCGTAATTGACGATGTCGTTAGGTCAACACGTGAATACGTAGGGATGGTCTGCTGCGGGGCTCGACGATCAACAATGTACGATGAACGGTGCCCTCCGATACACTAGTGCGTGCACCAGCATTGTGCTCTTTCGGCAGAGATGCCACAGATCACCATCTATCCTGTCCGCCCCGATAGTTGAGTGGTCAGCGTGATGGATGGCCGTCCTACGGGCCCGGGTTCGATTCCCGGCTGGGTCGGGGATTGCGCGCTCAGGGACTAGGTGTTGTGCTGTATTCATCATCATTTCATCTCTATCCGGCTCGCAGGTCGCCCAATGTGGCGTCGAATGTAATAAGACCTGCACCAAGGCGGCCAGACCTGCCCCGCAAGGGGCCTCCCGGCCAATGACGCCAAACGCTGATTCCCGTACCGTCTATCCTATTTCACATAGCGAAGAATCCTCCTAACCCCATGTTCTGTGAAGGATCGTGGAAGTCCAACCGCCTAGGGCCTAGGGTAGCTTCACTGTCCTCCTATCTCTTTCCATAGATGCCGAACTACTGTAGCACGTGGACATTCGACCAGCTTCGCCGTTTTCGAGATACTCATTCAGATGATCTGCGTAATAACCATTTTCCCTTTGCCAAAGTCGCTTATCTTAGCGGATTTCCCCATTTGCAGCGAATATCTTCCGTGTCTGCTCCGCTTCCATACTTTTGTTACCGAAGTCACACGCCCGAAACGCCACCAGGTGGCATCCGACGTCGGGGTGGGCAGAGGTCATCATGTTGTAGCTGATCGTTGTATGTATGTATGCATCTAAGTATGTTCCTCATCTGCTCCTAAACTACTGTATCGATTTCAACCAAACATCACGCAGTCAGTGGCCAGTAGTCGTACAGTCAACACCGTAGGTGCCAAATGAGGCATTCGGAAGCCGATTTATGTTGAAATTGCCTCGGACGTGGTTTCGGCTGTAATATGGTGCTCTTGTATTATGGAATGGCTCTGAAATGATTAATACTTCTCCAAGAAAAAATCTGAAAAGAGCCTTGAACTGCAAGAAGTGAGACCAGATAGCCGCCACGTGCTTGCCACTACTATTTCGCCACTACTCCGCCAACTTGAAGAAATCTTAGTATGGACCAGTATGCTTGTGTGTGTGCTTTTTCAATAATAATTCAAGTCATAAAAACATGTGTATGAACTTTGAAATTGTCCCGATTATAAAACCGTTTTAAGGTCCTATCCTAAACGTGCAAAAGACCGAGTATCCTGTTTCTGAATACTCATTGAATTGTTTCTAATTTGAATATGCCAAAGTTTCAGCGTTAAAGTGTATAAATGTTGCTACTTAAACCACCTGCTTCACAGGTAACGAAAAAGGCAGATAATTCGACTTACAGAAAATCTGATTTTGCCTTGACTATTACCATAAACTGATTTATGAAGTTTTATTTAAGAATAACATTTGAGGAAATTGCTATATAGTATTGAAATTCAAGTGGAGTTACAAAGTCACAATAGTGTAATGCAATTTGCCTCTGAAATAGTTACAGAATTTGTCTGTAGAGTAAATCACAGTTTATGGGCCCCACTATATTCTTCTCTATAATGAGAAAGTTAAACTAAATATTGCTTTTGATAAAAGAGAGAGTATAAAAAAATGGTTCAAATGGCTCTGAGCACTATGAGACTTAACTTCTGAGGTCATCAGTCGCCTAGAACTTAGAACTAATTAAACCTAACTAACCTAAAGACATCACATACATCCATGCCCGAGGCAGGATTCGAACCTGCGACCGTAGCGGTCGCTCGGTTCCAGACAGTAGCGCCTAGAACCGCACGGCCACTCCAGCCGGCTGGATCTAATTACTATTGGACTTTACATCCGAGGTCATCAAGAACTACTTAAACCTAACTGACCTACGGACATCACACACATCCAGGCCCGAGGCAGGATTCGAACCTGTGAACGTAGCAGCAGCCCGGGTTCCGAACTGAAGCGCCTAGAACCGCTCGGCCACAGCGCCGGCCTCGAAATTCCTCACAGAGGGTAACGCTTGTTGTATGTTAAGGTCATATTTCGCACAATATACGTTTAGGTGTTATAGGAGCCCTAGTATTTCCCAACTGAACCCCTCGACCGTTTCCATGACCCATTTTGTTGTGTGCGATGGGGCGTTATCTTGGAGCAATATGACTTTGTGTTGCCTTTTTCCATAGTCAGGTCGTTTTTCATGTAATTCTCGATTAATGGTTTCAACAGGTTTTAGTAGCTCCCACTGAACACAGAGCTTTGATTTCTTTCCGAAGCTATTTGGTCTTGCAGTGGATGCCGATGGTTTGCTGGATTCACGTATGATTTACGGCGCTTAGGACTCTCCAAATTTATATCAATTTTTCATCACCTGTCACTATTCGACGGGGAAACAACTTTCTTTTGTATCTAGCGAGCAGAATTTCACTAGTGGTCTTTCGATTTGCTTGTTGTCTCTCAATCAGTTCATGTGGAACCCATTTTCCCACATTTTGCACCCTTCCCACAGCTTTCAACCGAAGAGAAACGGCTTTCTGCGTCACATTCAATTGTTCCGCTTGAGTATCATCTTCATCCAATAAAGCCTGCAATGCGTTGTCTTCAAACTTTGTCAGTGGTTTCGCGCGCTCGTCGTTTCTCACGTCAAAATCACCATTTCTGAATTTTTTTGAACCACTCGCAACACTGTCTTCGCAAGAGCATGTTCGCCGGAAGCTTCGACAGGCATTCGATGCAATTCTGCAGCAGTTTTCTTCAAACGATAACAGAAAACGAGTGCTGTCCGCAAATCGTAGTTCGTTGGAACAAAACTCGATATGTGCGCGGGTTTGTAACAGATTCCGATGTACGGAACTTGTGTTGCTGTATGTTGACATCCGTCGTCTGCCGTCACAGGAAGCAGATGGCACTGCAGGCGCGGTCTCACTAGAGAGGCTGTATAGGGAGAGAGTGGCCACCGGACGATACGGCAGCCATTCAAAAAATGGTTCAAATGGCTCTGAGCACTATGGGACTTAACACCTGTGGTCATCAGTCCCCTAGACTTAGAACTACTTAAACCTAACTAACTTAAGGACAACACACACACATCCATGGCCGAGGGAGGATTCGAACCTGGGACCGCAGCGGTCACGCGGTTCCAGACTGAAGCGCCTAGAACCGCACGGCCATACCGGCCGGCCTACGGCGGCCATTTTTCTGCCAATGGCCAGTAGTGGAGTAGTGGAGTAGACACTCACCGAATCAAAAGCTCAAGACAATATGGCGAAATCATTCGTTAAATGCCTATAATATAGTAGCCTACTACGAACAGCGCAGGAAAATTTGATACAGTGGCTATAAAAATTATTCGTTACTTGCATTTATCTCCTTTAAAGTTCGTTTACTAGACATATTACAATGAAAGTAAAGTAAATAAAAAAAATATAGTGTAGAGCATTTGTTTTGTATCGGAAGTGCATAACGCTAAGGATTTAACATACCTGTATTACGTCAGATGAATGAAAGTCGTAAGTAGTTGTTTACTTGTGACATGCAAAAAGTGTGACATGTATTAGTACTTCTCGTCACGTCTTCAAACTTTCTGCATGTCACAAGTAAACAATGTATATATATATATATATATATATATATATATATATATATATATATATATATATATATATATATATACTGAATACCTCTCGTAGATAACAAACCAAAAAATTACAAAAAGCAGGTAATGTTAAATGTAGCCTACTGTAATAACGACGACATATAACAAGAAAACTACCGTATTCCTTCTACCCCAAAAAAAAAATGGCTCTGAGCACTATGGGACTCAACTGCTGAGGTCATTAGTCCCCTAGAACTTAGAACTAGTTAAACCTAACTAACCTAAGGACATCACAAACATCCATGCCCGAGGCAGGATTCGAACCTGCGACCGTAGCGGTCTTGCGGTTCCAGGCTGCAGCGCCTTTAACCGCACGGCCACTTCGGCCGGCTCTACCCCACAGTAAGTAGGCTTATTAACAACTGTCTTCAAGAGTACCTACAATTCTTTACTACGAATAATGTTTCAGCAACCACGACAACAGCGGAAAACGTGCTTACAACTCGCCTGCGTCAACAGTCAGGCAATAATACTGAAACCAAAATAATGCCTAGTGTTCTGATTCGGAACGAAATAAAGTTTGACGCTACGAAGTCAAATGAGCATGGCACAACAATTACAGCAACTTTCCGTTTCCAGCAAGGACTGTCAGATATTGGCTTCAGAAAAGCTTGTGATGCTACCAGTATGCACGCACACGCTAATTACGTACTAAAAGCGATGTACAACTAAATCAAATATGCATGCACAACGCATGACAAGTCTCTCAATAATTCAAATACCTTTTAATCGTTTCCAAAAGTCCTCTGAACTTCAATTTAACTCAAAAGCACGGCGAACATAGGAAGCGCGAGACACGTTTGGCAGAAAAATGGCGCCAAAGCTAATCAACCAATCACGGGCAACTTCACCTTTGGCCACTCTCTCTGTATACAGGCTCTCTAGGTCTCACATTCCCTGCACTGACGGATAGCACCGTCTATAGGTAAATTCCAGTTTCATACTTCTACACCTGGTACATCCCCAGGCAACGCCGGGCGCTCGGCTAAGAAATAAATATACACAACGGTTGATTCTTATTAGCTAGAGCTAAGATGCTAATTTCAGCGTCAGTTTCTTATTTATTGCCAGTTAATTCCAGGAGCTCATTTCATTTCCATAACTTTTTATATGTAATCGACACTTCGATCAGCGATCGACATACTGTTCACAAGTAATTCTGCCGGATCCGGGCTGTTCTGCCATTGCAGTCCAGCAGAAAGGCAGTTCGGCAGCGATCCACCAGGGGTGGGGATGGTGGCTTGATTGACAGTTGCGACGTCACCCCCCCCCCCCACCCCTTTTGCATCCCCCAAAACGAGTCACCCCACTTGCAGCGCTCCAACCGACGATCGATGGGAAAAGAACCGCCATCACGCTGTCTGCGCACATTTTCACAAATACGCCTCTACACATAACACTACGTCTTAGTACTGCCAACGCAACACTTGTTTCGTCTCACGACTTGTCTATGTTGATACAATATTACAGTGCCTTTGATATTCTGATGACTATGCACTGTGGCGAGCACACGTGTTACGAAACACATCAGATGAATTCGCAATTACGAATCGGTCGATACCGGGCATGCGATTTTCAAGCACGACGTCTGATCTGTTCTGGAATTCACATAATAGATGTGCGAGTACAGACAGTAGACGTATGGTTGACGGCATATGGAAGTTTGTGTCTGGCAGTGAAACGCGCACGGATAACCAAATGGTGGCCAAGGCATCGTGGATATGTGGTCCTGGTGTTGGACTGCGAAAATCTACCTCGTGTCCCATTTTGCCGGCACGGTAGCTCAGCGTGTTCGGTCAGAGGGTTAGCTTACCTATGTAATAAAATAAACTGACTTAATGGATGAACAATGAATTTGAACGGGCATCATGGGACGTCCGTCCCAAACAAATAGAGCGAAAAATAACGAACAAAATGAGATAAAAAAAGATAAGACGACGGCTTGCGATAAGAGGGAAATCTGGGTTCGAGTCCCAGTGCAGCACAAATTTCATTGTCTTCATTCCATTTTACAGCTGGTGGTAGTCATTATTCGCAACAGCGAATTCATCTGATGTGTCTATGTTGAATCCAGCAGGTTCAGGGGCCACTCCTGTTCCTTATTTATATAAATGATGTGCCCTCTAGTACACTACTGGCCATTAAAATTGCTACACCAAGAAAAAATGCGGATGATAAACGGATATTCATTGGACAAATATATTATACTAGAAATGACATGTGATACCATTTTCATGCAATTTGGGTGCATAGATCCTGAGAAATCAGTACCCAGAACAACCACCTCTGGTCGCAATAACGGCCTTGATACGCCTGGGTACAGAGTCAAACAGAGCTTGGATGGCGCGAACAGGTACAGCTGCCCATGCAGCTTCAACACGATACCACAGTTCATCAAGAGAGGTGACTGGCGTATTGTGACGAGCCAGCTGCTTGGCCACCATTAACCAGACGTTTTCAATTGGTGAGAGATCTGGAGAATCTGCTGGCCAGGGCAGCAGTCGAACATTTTATGTATCCAGAAAGGCCCGTACAGGACCTGCAAAATGCGTTCGTGCATTATCCTGCTGAAATGTAGGGTTTCGCAGGGATCGAATGAAGGGTAGAGCCACGGGTCGTAACACATCTGAAATGTAACGTCCACTGTTCAAAGTGCCGTCAATGCGAACAAGAGGTGACCGAGACGTGTAACGAATGCCACCCCATACCATCACGCCGGGTGATATGCCAGTATGGCGTTCACCGCGATGTCGCCAAACATGGATGCGACCATCATGATGCTGTAAACAGAACCTGGATTCATCCGAAAAAATGACGTTTTGTCACTCGTGCACCCAGTTTCGTCGTTGAGTATACCATCGCAGGCGCTCCTGTCTGTGATGCAGCGTCAAGCGTAAACGCAGCCATGGTGTCCTAGGTGATAGTCCATACTGCTGCAAACATCGTCGAACTGTTCGTGCAGATGGCTGTCGTCTTGCAAACGTCCCCATCTGTTGACTCAGGGAACGAAACGTGGCTGCACGATCCGTTACAGCCATGGGGATAAGACGCCTGTTATCTCGACTGCTAGTGATACCAGGCCGTTCCGTATTACCCTCCTGAACCCACCGATTCCATATCCTGCTATCAGTCATTGTATCTCGAGCAAGGCGAGCAGCAATGTCGCGATGCGATAAACCGCAATCGCGATAGGCTATAATTCGACCTTTATCAAAGTCGGAAACGTGACGGTACGCATTTCTCCTCCTTACAAGAGGTATCACAACAACGTTTTACCAGGCAACGCCGGTCAACTGCTGTTTGTGTATGAGAAATCGGTTGGAAACTTTCCTTATGTCAGCACGTTGTAGGTGTCGCCACCGGCGCCAACCTTGTGCGAATGCTCTGAAAAGGTAATCATTTGGATATCACAGCATCTTCTTCCTGTCGGTTAAATTTCGCGTCTGTAGGAAGTTATCTTCGTGGTGCAGCAATTTTAATGGCGAGTAATATATTACAGGTAATCCAAAATACTAGGGTTGAAAGAGAGCAATGTCTGCTCCTTCATTAACTGGGTTTGGATGTGCATATTTTAATAAATCAAACGCAGAAAGAATCCTTATAACTCGACCTTTAATTACCAACATTCACTTTTCCACATAATCACCAGCCAATTGGATACATTTCTGCCAACGATGAACAAGTTTTCTGAAGCCGTCACGGAAGAAGTCGACACTCTGTTTCCGCAACCACAGTCTCACAGTTCTCTCAACGTCTTCATCAGAAGCATAATGACGTCCCCGCAGATCGCCTTTTTCTATTGGGACAGATGGAAGTCAGACGGTGCTAAATCTGGACTGTATGGAGGATGCCGTATAACGTGGTGAGATTCAGTCTCTGATGTTCTGCTGTGTTGGCTCGTGAAGCGTATGGTCTGGCATTGTCATGCTGCAGGAAAACATTTCCCTTTCCCTTTCGGACCCTTGTTAGCCGTCGTTTCAGAGTTCGCAGCGTTGTGATGTAATCAATCAACCTGTCAACATTTTGCTTGTGAAACTCGGTGGTTGCTGTCACAGGACGTCCAACTCTTTGTCACGTAGGTCACATGTTCCCGCCTCAACATCTTTAAACTTACTCGCCCAACGACGCACAGTACTCACATCAACACAATCACCATAAAATGCTTTAATTCCCTGATGAATCTCCTTTGGGGTGACACCTTCTGCTGTCAAGAATTCAATGACTGCGCGTTGCTTAAATCGCACTGACCGACCGTCTGCGCAGGGTTCCATACTTTACACTGTAACAACACAACCGTTCAATGCTAAGGCTTCCCGCCAAATGGAGCTGTAGAGAAGAGGCTACGGAACAAGCCAGTTCCTGCCGCATACCAATGCTGCCAACTGTTGAAGAGTTACGGAAGTGGAGGCATTGCTTTTCAGTCAACCCTCGTATTTCAGTTTGCTGATGACACAGACTTGGTAGCAACGAATGTTGTGTCCAGCATTGGCCCTGCTTCAAATAGTGCAGTTGATTACATAATTTCATGACTTTCAGAAAATAAACTAACGATGAATCACAGTAAGATTCAGTTATTACAGTTTCTAACACACAAGAGATGACAAGTGCGAGAATTATGGCACAATCAGCTTAACATCTCATGCATCCAAGTTGCTGCCAAGAATGATCTACAGAAGAATGGAAACGAAAATTGAGGATGTACTAGATGATGATCAGTTTGGCTTTAAAAAAGGTAACGGCACGAGAGAGGCAATTCTGACGTTGCGGTTGATAATGGAAGCCAAATTAAAGAAAAATCAAGACACGTTCATAGGATTTGTCTACCTGGAAAAGACTTTCGACAGTGTAAAACGGTGCAAGATGTTCGGAATTCTTAGAAAAACAGGGGTAAGCTATAGGGAGAGACGGGTAATATACAATATGTACAACAGCCAAGAGGGAATAATAAGAGTGGACGCAATTGGTGCAATTGGCTCTGAGCACTATGGGACTTAACATCTATGGTCATCAGTCCCCTAGAACTTAGAACTACTTAAACCTAACTAACCTAAGGACATCACACAACACCCAGCCATCACGAGGCAGAGAAAATCCCTGACCCCGCCGGGAATCGAACCCGGGAACCCGGGCGTGGGAAGCGAGAACGCTACCGCACGACCACGAGATGCGGGCAAATAATAAGAGTGGACGACCAAGAACGAAGTGCCCGGATTAAAAAGGATGTAAGGCAGCAATTTAATCTTTCCTCCATGCTGTTCAATCCGTACATCGAAGAAGCAATGATGGAAATAAAAGAAAGTTTCAGGAGAGGAATTAAAATTCAAGGTGAAAGCATATGAATGATAAGATTCGCTGATGACATTGCTATCCTGAGTGAAAGTGAAGAAGAATTACATGATCTGCTGAAAGGAATGATCAATCTAATGAGTACAGAATATGGATTAAGAGTAAATCGAAGAAAGAGGAAAGTAATGAGAAGTAACATAAATGAGAACAGCAAGAAACTTAATATGAGGATTGATGGTCACGAAGTAGATGAAGTTAAGGAATTCTGATTCCTAGGCAGTAAAATAACCAATGACGGACGGAGCAGGGAGGACATCAAAAGCAAACTAGCAATGGCAAAAAAGGGTCTACTAGTATCAAACAAAGGCCTCAGTTTGAAGAAGAAAGTTTTGAGAACGTATTTCTGGAGTACACCATTGAGTGGTAGTGAAACACAGACTGTGGGAAAACCGGACAGAAGAGAATCGAAGCATTTGAGATGTGATGCTACAGACGAATTTTGAAAATTAGGTGGACTGATAAGGTAAGGAATGAGAAGATTCTACGCAGAATCGGGGAGGAAAGAAATTTGTGAAAACACTGGTAATGAGAAGGGACAGGATGATGGGACATCTTTTATCACATGAGGGAATGACTCCCATGGTGCTAGAGGCAACTGTAAAGGGCAAAAACTGTAGAGGAAGACAGAGATTAGAACAAATTCAGCAAATAATTGAGGACGTGGGTTGCGAGTGCTACTCTGAGATGAAAAGGTTGGCACAGGAGAGGAAATCGTGGCGGGTCGCATCAAACCAGTCAGAAGACTTAAGCCCCCCCCCCCCCCCCCCCCGCCAAAAAAATAAATAAAAACACACACACACACACACACAATTCAACAAACCCTAACGTTTTAATGTCATAGAATGATTAGTGAAACTGAACAGTTGAAATTTCTAGGTGTTCAGATAGATAGTAAAGTGTCGTGGAAAGCCCACGTTCAGGATCTCGGTCAAAGACTTAATGCTGCCATTTTTAGTATGCGAACGGCATCGTAACTAAGTGATGGTTCGACACGATAATTAGTCTGCTTTGCTTATTTTCATTCGCTTATTTCATATGGTATTATATTTTGGTGTAACTCTTACCATTCTCAAAGGACATTTTTGCCTCAGAAACGGGCAGTTCGGGCAATAAGTGGTGTAGCTTTGCGGACCTCTGGTCGACCCCTGTTCACGAGTCTGGGTATTCCGACACTGGCCTCTCAATATATATGGCGTTTGTTGTTAACAATATTAGCTTATTCCCAAAAATTAGCAGCTTTCACTCAGTTAGTACTAGGCAGAAACCCAATCTGCATTTGTATCGGACTTCCTTAACTCTTGTGCAGAAAGGTGTGAAGTATACTGCTGCATCCATTTTCAGTAAGCTACCACAAGAATTCGACAATCTTAACTGTAATCCACGCGCTTTCAAATCGATACTGAAGAGTTTCCTCATGGGTCACTCCTTCTATTCTGTCGATAATTTCCTTGAAAAATTAATCTGTTTCCTGTGTTAAATTGTTGATTGTGTTTACTTAAATTTATGGCTTCACTTTTTTTGTGTTCGTAAACATTTTATTTTATCTGTTATTTCTTTCATGTTGTAATTTCATGTACTGACGCGTTCCACGACTTTGGAGCTTTGATCCTCAAATTGGTGCTACGGAACTAGAAGTGTAAATAAATAAATAACGGTTGAAGCCGAAGCCTAGGGCACACAGCAGCGGCATTCATAGCTGCCGAATTTGTTAGCGATAACTGAAGCGAAGCTGGCGTTCGCAGAGGCGAGAAAGCAGACGTCACATACGCCGTGAATGTAGTGGGCTTTATCTTGTCACTCTATTTTCTGAGTAATTAGGAAGCATTTGTATTTTTGTTCGGCTCTGTGTTCATATGAGGAACACCACAGAGTGCAAAAGAGCTTAAACAGCGGATAGAGCAAAATGCAAAACCTTATGGAATAAATCGCTGTGACAGAAGCTAATCAAATTAACCAAGAAGGTGCCCGAAATTTGAAACAAGGAAGGGAACACGTATTTCAACATAAAAAGTTGCTAAAAGAATAAACACGCAGTAATCAATTAAGGACAGGAGAGTGTTCGTCCAACGATCTCTTTTCCCTAGAAGATACATAAATGGTAATAAGTGTCTTTCATGATCAAAAAGATCTGGCGACCCCTAAGTAATGAGGAAATACATAATAAATTAACAAACAAAGGAGCTGATCCCTCTTGGTACACAAAACGGGTCAGATCACTGTTGCAGAAACAACGAGAAAAGCAAGTCAAATTTAAAGGAACGCAAAATCCCCAAGACCGGAGACCTTTTACGTAACCTCGAAATTTAGCGTGGACTTAAATACTAGATGCTTATAATAGTTTCCGCAACAAAACTTGTCTCGAAACCTGGCAGAAAATCCAAAGAGGTTCTGGTCGTATGTGAAGTATGCTAGCGGCAAGGCAGAATCAATGTTTTCTCTGTGCTGTAGGAACGGAAATACTATGTATGAAAGAGCTGCCGGCCGTTGTGGCCGAGAGGTTCTAGGCGCTTCAGTCCGGAACCGCTCGACCACTACGGCCGCAGGTTCGAATCCTGCCTCGGGCATGGATGTGTGTGATGTCCTTAGGTTAGTTAGGTTTAAGTAATTCTAAGTTCTAGGGGACTGATGACCTCAGATGTTAAGTCCCATAGTGCTCAGACCCATTTGAACCATTCGACAGTCCTGTAAAGCAAAGTTACTAATCGCAGCCTTCCGAAATTAATTAACCAGAGAGGATGAAGTAAATGTTCCAGAATTCGAATCAATAACAGTCGCGAACATGAGTAACTTAGAAACAGAAATTGTCGGAGTAGTGGAGAAACTTAACTCACTTAATAAATGCAAGGACTCCCGTCCAGACTGGGTACCAATTAGTTTCCCTTCAAAGTATGCTAATCCAGTAACTTCATCCTTAACAATCATATACAACCACTCGGTCGACTAATGATCCATAACCAAAGACTGAGAAGTTGCTCAGGTCACACCAGCATCCAAGAAACGTAATAGGAGCAAGCCACTAAATTTCAGGACCATATCATTAACGTCGGTATGCAGCAGGATGTTGGAACATATATGGTGTTCGAACATAATGAATCACGTCTATTGACTCTTAGCTAACACGGATTAACAAAACATCGTTCTTCTGACATATAACAACGTCTTTACTCACACGAAGTGTTGAGTGATATCGACAAGGGATTTCAAATTGATTTCGTATTTCTAGATTTCCAGAAGGCTTTTGACACTATACCTCACAAGCGGCTTCTAATGAAATTGAATGATTTTGGAATGTCGTCTCAGTTATGCGACTGGGTTCGTGATTTCTTGTCACAGAGCTTGTTCCCCAAAGGCAATGTTATAGTCCCTCTGCTGTTCGTTATCTATATAAACGATATAGGAGACAATCTGAGCACCCGTCTTAGATTGTATGCAGATGACGCTGTCGTTTATCATCTAGTAATGTCAACAGAAGATCAAAACAAATTGCACGACTTAGAAAAGATATCTGTATGATGCGAAAAATGGCAATTGGCCGTAAACAATGGAAAGTGTTTGGTCATCCACATGAGTGCTAAAAGGAATCCGTCAATCTTCGATTACACGATAAATCAATCAACTCTATAGCCCTTAAATATCAAGGAATTACAGCCGCGAACAACTTAAATTGGAAAGATGCATAGAAAATGTGGGGGAGGCGACACAAAGATTGCGATTTATTGGCGGAACACTTAGGAGATGCAACAGATCTACGAAAGAGACTGCATACACTATGCTTGCCCATCCTCGTTTGGAGTCTTGGTGCGCGGTATGGGTTCCTTACCAGATAGGATTAACCGAGAACAACAACAAAATCCAAAGAAGAGCAGTACGTTTCGTATTATCACGAAACAGGGGAGAGAATGCCACGGACATAATACAGGCTTTGTGGACATCATTAAAACAAAGGTGTTTATTGTTGGGGCGGGAAATTCTCATGAAATTTCAATCACGAACTTTCTCCTCTGAATGCGAAAATATTTTGTTGACTCCGACCTACGTAGGGAGGAACAATAATCATAACAAAACAAATTCGAGCTCTCACAGAAAGATATAGGTGTTGGTTTTTCCGAGTGCTGTTCTATGATGATGATGATGATGATGGGTTTGTGGGGCGCTCAACTGGTCGGTCATCAGATCCCGTAAAAAGTCCCATCTGAACATGAATGATGAAATGATGAGGGCAACACAAACACCCAGTCCCCGGGCAGAGAAAATCCCCAACTCGACCGCGAATCGAACCCGGGACCCTCTGATCTACAGGTAGCAACGGTAGTCACTAGACCAAGAGCTGTGGACGCGCTGTTCAATGTTGGAATGATGAAGAATTATTGCGAAGGTTGTTAGATGAAACCTCTGCGACGCACTTAAATGTGTTTTGCAGTGTATCGATGTAGACATAGAGGCAGATGGAGATGAATAGACCACCAGGTGTGGTGAGAGCAGGACTCGCTACGTTAAAAGGAGCGGAGAGTATTGTGTTGTAAGCAGGGAAGCGGTAACAGCAGAATGGGTCAGTCAGGAGATATCTGTGATTTGGAACGTGGGCTAGTCACTGGATATCGCCTGATAAAGAAATCCATCACTGACATTTCAACACTTCAGAAAACTGGCCAAGTCGACCGATGCTATTGTTAAGTGAAAATCCGAAGTAACAAGTACAACTAAATCAAGAGCAGATGGACCTCATGTACTGGCACCAGCGACCGCCAAGTTTGTAAAAAATCGCTTGAGATCAGCAGAAGGAACCACTGGTGAGTTCCAAGGAGCCACCAACAGCCCAAATATCCAATGAATATGCTTAGAGAGTTAAGAGGAATGACGTGGCATTGCCGAGCAGGCGTAACTCGAGACGCCACTGCTCAGTGGATGACTGGGAATGAGCGATTTGGACTGATGAATCACGCTGTACCTCGTGGAATTCTGATGGAGAAGTCTGGGTTTGGAATATGCCTGGAGAACCTTGTATGTATGTATGTATTAAACAGGGGGCCTAGAAATAATAAAGAGGCTTCATCCCGCCATAGCCCTCAGTGGTTCACAACCCCACAACAGGCCACAGCAGTCCACCCACCCCACCGCCGCCCCACACCGGACCCATGTGTGCTTCGGCCCCTAGTGGTGGAGCCCCCACCACCCTCCCCGGTACCAGACGAGACGAACCCAAAATGTTTACGTGGTAGAATAATGATGGTGTACGTGTACATGGAAGTGGTGTTTGCGCCGCAATCGCCGACACAGTGTAACTGAAATGGAATAAGGGGAACCAGCCCGCATTCGTCGAGGTAGACGGGAAACCGCCTTAAAAACCATTCACAGACTGGCCAGCACACAGGACCTAGACACTAATCCGCCGGGCGGATCGACGCCGGGACCGGCACGCCTTCTTGTTCGGGAAGCAGCACGTTAGACCGCGCGGCTAGCCGGGCGGGCTTGGAGAACCTTAGTTGCCTCATACGAAGTGCCGACATTGAGTTACCGATGTGAGAATGTTGCGGTATGGGGATGCTTTAGAGTGTGATCCCCGTATTGTGACTAAGAAAATGCTAAATGCTGAAGGATATGAGCAAGTTTAACGGCATTGTGTACTGAGAGCAGTAGAGACACAGTTGAGATGGTGATTGTGTCAGCATGATGATGTACCTTATCATAAAGCAGGATCTGTGAGACAATTCTGAATGGGGAGGATTGCCCATCCTGATCCCAAAGGAACACCTCTTCATGAGTCCGATTATCGACTGGCACCCAACATCCAACTAGTCTGGTTTCGGCTCTTGAAGAAGAACGGCCTCCATTCCTCTACAAGACTTCCAACACCTCACTGAAGGTGTCCGCAGCATAGTTAAAGACGTCATAAAAGCGAATTAATATCCACTAACAGGTGTCCGGATTGTTTTGATCAGATAGTTGAAATTAATATGCAATATTCGGCTAATTAGTACAGAAGAACAGGACGACATTTATTCAACGATCTTGTTCACTACAAGAATCATAGTAAGATATAAGTGAAGACGGCCACCCAGACATTGTAGCGGAACAAGCATTGTATTGTTTGTGAGATACACAGGTGTGGGAGTGTGCCGGGACTTACCCCAGTTCACTGCTAGTAGCACCACGTCATCACAAAGCGTCTGCGCATAGCGCACGAATATTGGACCATAATTACGAATAAAATTAAAAGTTAAAATTGCTTTTTCAAACTTTGTCAGCATGAACTTTAATGTAATAATCTTTTAAATGCCAAGTCTTAGAGTGATTAGATCATTGATTTTGTTAAATACATCGTTTTAAGAAAAAATAAGTGGTGCTAAATAATAAAGCGAGAAAGACAGAAATTCTTCATCAGGTTATCTTCCATTCCTTCCTGTTTCACGCAGTGACTGTTGTATTGACTTGCAAATAACAGATTTCAGCTATCGCTCGTCCTTTTTAAATGTTGTTGGCAGATATAGGTTTCAGCTAGAAACAAGCCATTCTCAATGCACTAACATTGCATGTAATGTTGAATGTGGATGAAGTGCGACCAACAGGAATTAGATACATTGATCAAAACTGATAATGCATTGAGAATGGCTAGTTTCTAGCTGAAATCTATATCTACCAGTAACATTTAAAAAGGCTGACTGATAGCTGAAATCTAATATTTACAAAGCAAAAATTGGTGATAATGAGACAATGTACGTCAAAATTAACTGGTCCAAGTCTCAACATGGTGAAATAAAAATTGTGTTCAGAATCCACGTTTTAAAGAAAAATTTAAAGCTCTAAATATTACCCTTAGAAATCTAAAAATTTCTATGATGCTTCAGCTCAACCTTAAAACAATAACTAAGTGATCACATTAAGCTACATCTAATAGTTTTCGAGTAATTTAATGAAAACTAAATTTCTAACTAAAACATCCCCATTTTTAGTAGGATAAATACCTGCAATTTTAATGCTAGAAAATTTTGCTTACACCACAGGATAAAACCTATTAGTATACCTGCAAGTTTTCTATTTCAGTTTTAGTTAGCCGACCCTGTCCGGTCAATAATTTTCCATATTCGAATTTTTTTTCCTCTCATATCAACAGTCAGTTTTCTCAGCCTTCCTCCCAAACGTTTTTGAACATGGCCTACACATTCTATTTTGCTAATAATGGCTTCTCCATATCTGTACTCGACGTTAACAAATTTCTCTTCTTCAGATCTTCAGAAACGCTTTCCTTGCCATTGCCAGTCTACATTTTATATCCTCCCTACTTCGACCATCATCAGTTATTTTGCTCCCCAAATAGCAAAACTCATTTACTACTTTAAGCGTCTCATTTCCTAATCTAATGCCCTCAGCATCACCCGATTTAATTCGACTACATTCCATTATCCTCGTTTGGCTTTTGTTGATGTTAATCTTATATCCTCCTTTCAAGACACTGTCCATTCCGTTCAACTGCACTTCCAAGTCCTTTGCTGTCTCTGACAGAATTACAATGTCATCGGCGAACCTCAAAGTTATTATTTCTTCTCCGTGGACTTTAACATTTACTCTGAATTTTTCTTTTGTTTCCTTTACTGCTTGCTCAATATACAGATTGAGTAGCATCGGGGAGAGGCTACAGCCCTGTCTCACTCCCTTCCCAACCACTGCTTCCCTTTCATGCCCCTCGACTCTTATAACTGCCATCATGTTTCTGTACAAATTGTAAATAGCATTTCGCTCCCTGTATTTTACCCCTGACACCTTTAGAATTTGAAAGAGGGTATTCCAGTCGACGTTATCAAAAGCTTTCTGTAAGTCTACAAATGCTAGAAACGTAGGTTTCCTTAATCTTTCTTCTAAAATAAGTCGTAAGGTCAGTATTGCCTCACGTTTTCCAACATTTCTACGGAATCCAAACTGATCTTTCCTGAGGTCGGGTTCTACCAGTTTTTCCATTCGTCTGTAAATAATTCGCATTAGTATTTTGCAGCTGCCGGCCGCGGTAGTCTAGCGGTTCTGGCGCTGCAGTCCGGAACCGCGGGACTGCTACGGTCGCAGGTTCGAATCCTGCCTCGGGCATGGGTGTGTGTGATGTCCTTAGGTTAGTTAGGTTTAAGTAGTTCTAAGTTCTAGGGGACTTATGACCTAAGATGTTGAGTCCCATAGTGCTCAGAGCCATTTGAACCATTTATTTTGCAGCTGTGACTTATTAAACTGATAGTTCGGTAATTTTCACATCTGTCAACACCTGCTTTCTTTGGGATTGGAATTATTATATTAAATAATAAAGATATAACAAGTTTTAAGACAGTTCTGTTAGTAACAACCAATTCAAGGTCTCTTAAAGTTATAATTCAGAATTAATGATCTACTGCCAGTTCCATTCTAAAAATTCTAGAAGGCAAAGTTTTTAAGCAAGCAAGGTGAAACTTTTTCTGTGATTTCAACCAACTTACCTACATCTTGAATGGAATACTCTCTTTCAAATTCTGATGGTGGCAGGGGTAAAATACAGGGAGCGAAAGGCTATTTACAATTTGTACAGAAATCTGATGGCAGTTATAAGAGTTGAGGGGCGTGAAAGGGAAGGAGTGGTTGGGAAGGGAGTGAGACAGGGTTGTAGCCTATCCCCGATGTTATTCAATCTGTATATTGAGCAAGCAGTAAAGGAAGCAAAAGATAAATCCGGAGTAGGAATTAAAATCCATGGAGAAGAAATAAAAACTTTGAGGTTCGCCGATGACATTGTAATTCTGTCAGAGACAGCAAAGGATCTGGAAGAGCTACTGAACGGAATAAACAGTGTCTTGAAAGGAGGATATAAGATGAACATCAACAAAAGCAAAACGAGGATAATGGAATGTAGTCGAATTAAATCGGGTGATGCTGAGGGCATTAGATTAGGAAATGAGACGCTTAAAGTAGTAAAGGAGTTTTGCTATTTGGGGAGCAAAATAACTAATGATGGTCGAAGTAGGGAGGATGTAAAATGTAGACTGGCAATGGCAAGGAAAGTGTTTCTGAAGAAGAGAAATTTGTTAACATCGAGTATAGATTTAAGTGTCAGGAAGCCGTTTCTGAAAGTATTTGTATGGAGTGTAGCCATGTATGGAAGTGAAACATGGACGATATATAGTTTGGACAAGAAGAGAACAGAAGCTTTCGAAATGTGGTGGTACAGAAGAGTGCTGAAGATTAGATGGATAGACCACATATCTCATGCGGAGGTATTGAATAGAATTGGAGAGAAGAGAAATTTGTGGCACAACTTGAGTAGAAGAAGGGATCGGTTCGTAGGGCATATTCTAAGGCATCAGGGGATCTTCAATTTAGTATCGGAGGGCAGCGTGGAGGGTAAAAATCGTAGAGGAAGACCAAGAGATGAATACACCAAGCAGATTCAGAAGGATGTAGGTTGCGGTAGGTACTGGGAGATGAAGAAGCTTGCACAGGATAGAGTAGCATGGAGAGCTGCATCAAACCAGTCTCAGGGCTGAAGACCGCAACAACAACAACAGCAACAACGACGAGACACAGTTCGTGAACCCGTGTATGTGAGATACTTTACTTGACTGAAAACGTAATGGTGGTACACGTTGAGCGGAGACAGAAGTTCTCGATTTGACACACGGTAGTCGTCGGCCTGGGGTCAGGGGAGAACGAGCCGTGTAGATAGTGGTCAGGCCGTCAGATATTGGCGCCGAGCGGCTGCAGTGGGATGGCTTATCAGGGCTGAAGGGCGGCCCGGGCGCCCTCTGGAGGTGATCCCGTCCATCAGAAGCGCCAGCGCCGAGCTGCAAGTCATGCCGCTGAGTCAGCCGGTCGGCGCTACCTCGCGGATCGATGCTGGGGCCAACACAACGCGGCTGGCTGCCGCCCGCTGAAACTGTTCCACGCTACATACCCATCTACTAGGTACTCACTCCACCCCTGTACAGTGAATACCGAAGGATACTTCATTCCAACATTACTGGCTCTTCCCTATCCCACTCACCTTTGTAGGGTGCGGAAATTATTATGAATCGTTCGGTACACAAAGCAAGCACTAATCAAAAGCAAGCATTAAATTACATCAAGAAGAAACTCAGGAACGGATTTAAATATCAGAGGGAAGAACTAAAAACTGTAAGGTTTGCCAATGAGATACTTTCGTCAGAGATAGCAAAGCACTTGGAAGATGAACTGAACAGAATGATTTGTGCATTTAAGAGAGATTGAAGGATAGAGAGGCGAATGAAATCGATTGCTTTTGTTCATTGGGGCCCGCAGTGCAAAACACTTCTTCTAATGGCACGATTATTACGAATATTACCCAGCTACACTGCTCTTTAAATAGTTTTTATTTTATAAATCATTCACGATGAACCCATTTCGGCATACTGTCACCATCAGCTGCTCTGTAAATACGTAAGTAAGCGATGGTCTTAATATAATGGTCTGTAACTACGATCAGAAAATTAATTCTTTAATGTCGTTTGTTGTTAACAATATTAGCTTAATCCCAAGAGTTAGCAGCTTTCACTCAGTTAATACTAGGCAGAAATCAAATCTTGATTCCTGTGCAGAAAGGAGTGCAGTATTCTGCTGCATCCATTTTCAATAAGCTACCACAAGAACTCAAAAATCTTAGCTGTAGCCCAAACGCTTTTAAGTCTAAACTGAAGAGTTTCCTAATGGTTCACTCCTTCTATTCTGTCGAGCAGCTCCTGGAAGACCTGAAAAATTAAGCAAATTCCAGTGTTACATTGTTGATTTTCTTTATTTAATCTTACGAATTGTTGCCTGAATATGTTACTTATATTTCATTTTATCTGTTTCTACTATCGTGTTATAAGTTCATGTATTGACTCGTTCCATGACCATGGAGACTTCTCCTTAATTTGGTCCCACGGAACAGTAAATAAATAAATAAATAAACATTGTTAGGTATTTTTACCTTACGTGTGATATCGTTGCTGCCACGTCCTGCTCTTTTTTTTTTAAATATTAGTTTCTCCTTAGATGTAAGCTGGAGATGTATATCTCTGACTTCAGTTGGTTTTTATGTGTTCCGTTTTCCTCTTGACAGCTTGTCTGACAGTGGGTCAGCCATATCACATGTTTACGATATTAGTTTCTCCTTAGATGTAAGCTGGAGATGTATATCTCTGACTTCAGTTGGTTTTTATGTATCCTGTTTTCCTTCTGACAGCTTGTCTGACAGTTGGTCAGCCATATCACATGTTTACGGTATTAGTTTCTCCTTAGATGTAAGCTGGAGATGTATATCTCTGACTTCAGTTGGTTTTTATGTATTCCGTTTTCCTCTTGACAGCTTGTCTGACAGTGGGTCAGCCATATCACATGTTTACGTACTTATCATTATAAGTAAGTGATGTGGATAAACTCAGTTTTTTTACTATTATTTGTGCAGATGTGGTTCTAATTATGTTTCTGTCTGTATTGTAAGGTTTTTGTGTTACGTTTTTATTTGTGACATCATGCAAGCTTTGGCAGACGAGTGACGAGACTTAGAGATTATTTGCAAGTGCGACGGTAGGATCGAGTAATTGTTGCGAACCCAGTAATTTCAAGGAAAGTTTGAGTTCTCATGCACGATCCATCTTCTGACGTAGTATGCATGTTTTAGCCATGCTTTCGATGTAATCACGCCGTCGCTGAACAGACACCACGAGTAAACACAGACGATTTATTAGATGACGATCTCAGACGTTGTCATTACCTTCGGTCTTTGCCAAGACATTTGAATCTCTCACATCAAGTGATTATTCATTTTGTGTTCTTGGCGTTTCTGAATTTATGTCTTATGATCAGCTATACTGTCATATTTATACTGCCGAACTATTGTAATAAAAAACTCATTCTGTGTTCCTGGCGTTTCTGAATTTCAGTTATCTCTTATGATCATATAAACTCGTACATTTAAGCAGCAGAACTATTGTAATGAATTGAATCTGAATACTACTTTATTTCGTAGGCTGGTGATATCCATTTTATTAATCATGCATTGTTATGTAGTTGATCCATGACTCATGCTTTCTGACTGCCAAACCCTTTCTAATTAATTTAGTCTGTTGTGTACAGTTTCTAATTAAAGTACATGGGCCTACGGAAGCACACAGTTACAAACGCCCATTAGCAGGTTTGTGGCTATAACTTACATGTGACAACTGAAATTTCATTCTTCATTAATAAAAAGTTTTTGGCTTAACATTGTGCCTCATCAGTTTGACCCAGTAGTCATTGTCCTATCCTAATATAAATCACCAAACTAGAGGATTCAGGAAAACATTTGTAGTCACCGATGGAGATGTATGTGTAAAAGGAGACATAGCGACATTTGTTCCAGGACGCTGAATTCATGGCTGTGTTGAAATGCGAGTGGAAATTTAACGCAGCAATATGGTGAATGCAATAGCTATTTGCTTCACGTAGACCTGAATGCAACGTTGCTTAGGTGGGAATAGGATAACATATGTGATGTGTCTTAACATTTTTTTTTTAATTCCTGAAGGAAATTTAGTAGATGTGAACAGAAATGAACGATGACTTCAATGAAGACTATTACAATGGCCGATGTTTAAGTTCGCTATTCCCAAAAACTGTGATGCAAAAGATAGTGTCATCTGCAATTCAGATCCAACAATGCAGCAGCAGTTAGTCAGAAAATCGTAAAGAGCGTCACTACCAATGAATTAATGTTCCAAATATTAAAATCTCTCGTAGAGAAGTGAGTCAATAAATTAAAGACAGTCGTCAATTAAAGCAAGTGATCTGCAGGACGGTTACAAAGAAGGGTGAGATGCAACTGGTAGTCTGCGAACGGAATTCAGTAATACGTTAATAGAAAGCGTGATGAGCTTCGAAATGAATTTCAGTACAAACTCAAGATGTCAAGGCACAGGTTGTCGAGCTAAACAGACGAAAAACAGAATGTTAGAACGTGTGTTAAGACAAGAGAAATTGGGAGGTAGGATATGTCATAAGACAACAGTAAATAATTTCCGTGGTGCTAGAGGGAACTGCAGAGAGGAAAACCTGTAGGAGAAGACAGAGACGGCGTTTTTGTTGCGTCATCAATTTTCTTCCTCTCTTAAAATCATTTGTTACGTGTATTTCAATTTCGCTCTTCACCTAAGTTCTTTGTCCTCTTTCGTAGGTATCATTGAAATTATTCTTCGACGCATTAGCACATGTTTTATCATACTGTCACGTCTTCTTCTCAGTCTTTCCTATATGTTCCTTTCTTCGCCTATTCTACAGATAACCTCCTCATTCCCTATCAGTCCATCAAATTTAGAACATCGTTGTTGTTGTTGTGGTCTTCAGTCCTGAGACTGGTTTGATGCAGCTCTCCATGCTACTCTATCCTGTGCAAGCTTCTTCATCTCCCACTACCTACTGCAACCTACATCCTTCTGAATCTGCTTAGTGTATTCATCTTTTGGTCTCCCTCTACGATTTTTACCCTCCACGCTGCCCTCCAATACTAAATTGGTGATCCCTTGATGCCTCAGAATATGTCCTACCAACCGATCCCTTCTTCTAGTCAAGTTGTGCCACAAATTTCTCTTCTCCCCAATTCTATTCAATAGCTCCTCATTAGTTATGTGATCTACTCATCTAATCTTCAGCATTCTTCTGTAGCACCACATTTCGAAAGCTACTATTCTCTTTTTGTCTCAGCTATTTAACGTCAACGTTTCACTTCCATACATGGCTACACTCCATACAAATACTTTCAGAAACGACTTCCTGACACTTAAATCTATACTCGATGTTAACAAATTTCTCTTCTTCAGAAACGCTTTCCTTGCCATTGCCAGTCTACATTTTATATCCTCTCTACTTCGACCATCATCAGTTACTTTGCTCCCCAAATAGCAAAACTCCTTTACTACTTTAAATGTCTCATTTTCTAATCTAATTTCTTCAGAATCACCCGACTTAATTCGACTACATTCCCTTATCCACGTTATGCTTTTGTTGATGTTCATCTTATATCCTCCTTTCAAGACACTGTCCATTCCGTTCAACTGATCTTCCAAGTCCTTTGCTGTCTCTGACAGAATTACAATGTCATCGACGAATTTCAAAGTTTTTATTTATTCTCCATGGATTTTAATACCTAATCCGAATTTTTCTTTTGTTTCCTTTATAACCTTTATAACCTCAAGTCTCAAACTTTCCGAGTTTTCCCCAGTCCATGATTCACTGCCATATGTATATTTTAAGAAATTTGTACCTCTTTCGCAGTAGTACACTACCTTCGCCAGAAATGCGTCTTTGGCTGTAAAACTCTGATTTTTATGTCTACTAGTTTCGTCCATCTTATGTTATTTTGCTTCCAACACAGCAGAATTTCTTCGTCTGCTTTGTGGTCTGCAATTCTGATGTTAGCTTTATTTCTGTTATTTTCGTCTCTCTCTGGTTTACTCTCAATCCACAGTCTGTGCTCATTGCACTGTTCATTCCATTCAACAGATCCTATAATATTTTCTCCCGTTTACTGACAAGAGCAACATCATTAGCGAATCTTATCACTGGCATTCTTTTACCCTAAATTTTACTCCCCTTTCTTCAACACATCCAGCAAATAAGGATGTAGAGTGAAAGTGCTACCCTGGGAGGTAAAGGTTGGCACAGGAGAAGAAGTTGTGGTGACCCGCCGCATCAAATTAGTTACGTGACTGGTGAAATAAAAAAAAATAGTCAAACTGGTCCTAAGTGATCAGTGAGCGTTGTGCTGTTAAGTTATCTCAGGTGCAACCATCACAACCTGACACCGTGTTGCAGCTTTTGACTTTCATCAAATGGACCACTTGCGTCACATTCAGCAATATGAGAGGGAAAGACGGAGGGAGAGGTAGGAGAAAGTAACGGGATGTGGTGGGAGTGTGGGTGAGGAAGGATCAGATCAGATAGACGGTGCCCCCAGTGGAGAGCGATCTGGCAAGTCACGCCCTGAGTCAACGCGGGCCGCCGCCGGCTGACCGCTGCTGCTCCGGGGGGATCCCCGCTCTTCCTGAGGGATGACCGGGGATTCCCCGCGGCCAGATTGTGGGGAGGGCTCGGAACAATGCCGGCGGTCGGCAAACCTGCACCGTCATTGGCACGCGTACACATCTCGTTAAACTGGCCGTGTGTCGGCATTCACTGTTCATTACAGCAGTACAGCACTAGCGAAGTAAAATGTGTACGTGTGCAGAAGTGTTGTCACCGAGCAGGTGATACTGGAAGCTGAAAGCTAACACCACCTACTGAATTTAGGAGAATATTCAGCTTTATATTCCTAGTATTTCGGTAAAAGGCCCCGATGGTCTCCAGTGGCTCGTTGAGGATTAATTGCATTTGGTTTGACCTGTGAACCCCACTTATCTACACCTTAGGCCATACGTCTATGGCATATACATCGTTCGTCCCAATTTCAGCTATACTGAAGCTTGATGCCAACATCTGTCACCTGACGGAGGGCGAAAGCGGAATCTTTTTTTATTATTGACAAGATGCGAAGTGGAACGGTCGGTTACAGTTCTCTCATTTAGAGCTGAAATCGAGAACTTATTCTAAAAATTGAGCGACCTGCACTGCTACACAGACAATCTTATTTCTCCTAAATTCTCAATATTGTTACGATAGTAGCCAGATGAAAGTGTAACAAACAGTCTGAAACACTGTACTGACAGTTCTTTGATTTTAGAAAACGGCAGAGTAGTGATTTTTTTTTTTTTTTTTTTTTTTTTTTTTTTTTTTTTTTTTTTGTTTCCACTGGATATCACTGACTTCGCCTCCTACACAGACGCAGAAGACGTAACACCACCTTTTGGGAGAAAGTATTTAGTAGTTTCACGATTCTTCAACAATAAGTGTGAAATGTTTTATTATACTTCTATAAGAAATGAGGTCCATTTCTATCCATTATGTCCGGTTTTTACACAAAATAAGCGTTAATTTTTGATGCCTTTTGTTTAATCCAGTACAGATTCCGAAACAATGCCAAGATACAGGGCGTAATACCCTTTAGAAAACACTGGTTAAAGAGAAAACCTTTGTAGTTAATGAAATATTCGTCAGTCATACAGATTTGGATCTCGGCACCGATATACATCCTAAAAATACCTCTGCAATTTCTTTTGTATTTAGCCGGCCGAAGTGGCCGCGTGGTTAAAGGCGCTGCATTCTGGAACCGCAAGACCGCTACGGTCGCAGGTTCGAATCCTGCCTCGGGCGTGGATGTTTGTGATGTCCTTAGGTTAGTTAGGTTTAACTAGTTCTAAGTTCTAGGGGACTAATGACCTCAGCAGTTGAGTCCCATAGTGCTCAGAACCATTTGAACCATTTTTTTTGAATCTTTTGTATTTATGAAACGGCTTTATCTGTGGAACATAGCTGTCTATCGCTACAACCAAAAGCTTTACGAGAATTCACAATTTTAATAAAGAAACTCTTATAGAAGACACCTGAATTAATATAAAGACTGAACAGTATTCCAGAAATGGAATGAAATCAGCGTATGACACTATGTGCGGCGAGCATCTGCCAATGGATGACACGCTTAGTCAGCTGATCGGGTTGTTGCTTTCAATATAATGACGTCATATGTGGTTGATGTATCAGATATATAAAGTTAAGCATGTGAAACGAGTCTTAAGAAAAGTTACTTTTTCACGCATTTCAAAGCTTATGACGGTCTTCCTGCTATGTGTCGTACACAGACACACACACACAGACGTGTGTGTGTGTGTGTGTGTGTGAGTGTGTGTGTGTTTTTTTCAGAGTTTAGTTCCACTCTCGACTCTCTTTCAGCTCCTTCAATCTGTGCGCAACCCTTTCAATCAGCCTGTAAATATACAGGTGAGCAAAATAAAACAAACTGTCGCACATAATACTTTATGCAACCCACCTTATGTCATTTATGTCCGCGCCAAAAGTAAATTGTGTTGTCCATCTCAAGGTGCATGAAATATATTTCAGGCCACTATTACAATGTGGAAAGGAATTGTAGGTTCACTTTTCTGAAATCCCATCTGAGCCGTGGCGCTCGTGACTGGCGCGCCAGTCTCTTGGGTGTCCATTATCGATCCTTCGATGTTTCTTATCTTTGCTTGCCTTGTTGTTTTCGGCATTCGCGGGGCGAGTGGCAGTTGACGTTTGCTCGGGCTACCTGCTGAGACGCCGCGAGGTACGAGGTGGGAAACGACCACGTATATGTAGAGTTGGTTGTACGCGGTCTGCCGGTTCAGCATTGAGGATATGTGTTGGCTGCCTGCCTGTCTGCTCTCCTGATTTTACTCGCCGTGCCTTGCGACCGCCTAGCTTGGGTTGCTGCCTGGTGTATCCTACACGAGCCATACAGGACGTCCAGCAGAAGTTAAGCAGCCTTGTGTATCTTTAAAGAAAAGGAGCAAATGTATAAGACCTTTTGTATCCAGTTCTGGTGGCCTCTTAAGTGTGGCCTTAGCGTTTACACTGCCTTTGGGGAGAGTAAATTCTTTTAAATTTAAATAGTTGGGGTTCCCTGTCCTTTATAATCTTTTGCGGGGTTTTATTTGAATTTTCTTTTTGGGGTTCCTTCCTTGTGCTTGGTTAAATGTTTACTTTTATAGCGGGAAGTGACTCCTGGTTAAAACTCGGACTGCCGCTTCCAGCATTTGTCTTTTCAAATTAAGTATTGTCATCCCTTCGAGCGACCTGGTTAATTAATGCTGGTTATGTGTACTTAATTTTGAATTGGCTATTTGAATTAATATTTTGGAGCGCAGTATAGCACTAAGGCAACCTCATTATATACCACCTCTTGCCCCGGTCTAGTACCTTAATTTCAGTGGCACGAGTTAGCTCCACTACCGGTTTTACTGATGTGCTCCCTTCAAAATCTTGTCTTTTATAAGTTTGCCCTATTTGTGTCTGGGAACACAGAGATGAGCTTTAGTGTGACTTCAGTGCTAGTCAGTTAATGGAATCTTCATTTTGCCTCGGCTTCCACTGAAGAGTTTGAGTGGAGCGTAGCGTGTTTGATTTATTATTCATTTAATTGCTGTAAGTTTGATTATTTAATGGGGAGCAAGACATTTAAAGACTGTTAGTATTAACTCCACTAGTTGGGGGATGTTGCTAATACGTTCCAAATGGCCTACTACTTATTCAGTGGCAAGGCTGTTGATTAGTTGGTTACTGTGAGTACAAATTCACGCTATTTATTTGTTACCGAAATTGTTGAAGTTTCTGTGTCGTGATTCAATCACTAGCTACGTGTTTGAGCTAAGGCCACCAGAAACCCTTAAGACAACTAAGTTTTGTCACTGCTTATGTTAACCTTTACTGGGAGCAATATTTCATGTAGTTAAATTTTGTCTTAAAATGTGCATTTCTCTGATGTAATAAACGAGTGATAAAATAGTAAAGGGGCCTGGTCCTTCCTATTGTGTCCGGTTTGTAACACGTATCACCATCTTTTCCTACATTGCGACGCGGTAGCGTGAAATTTGGCTCAAAGATGTCTGAAACGTTCCTCTGTAATGGTGCAAAAGTGTGACACTCTGCGACGGCACCGTCGACGACACTTCGAGCAACAACGTCCCGACAATTGCAAAAAAAAGTCCAAAACTCACATCTCATCCCTTCTCTTGAGTGACATTGTTGACCCACCTTACTGTTCATGTGGACTTGTGAGCCCTTCCCTATCTGTAGATGTAGACTGACTGGTGGAAGACTCCGTCCGAACAGGCTTCGAAAGACTCAACGGGCCGACCGACCGCCATGTCATCCTTAGCGACAGGCGTCACTGTATGCGGGTAAGGTTGGACACGTGTTCAGCACACCGCTCTCACGGCCGTGTGTCAGTTTTTGTGACCGGAGCCGCTACTTCTCAGTCAAGTAGCTCCTAATTGGCTTCACAAGAGCTGTGTGTACCCCACTTGTCAACAGCGCTTAGCAAAGCCAGACGGTCTCCCATCCAAGTGTTAGCCTAGCTCGATAGCGCTTAACTTTGTTAATCTAACGGAAACCGGTGTTACACTGCGGCAAGGCCGTTGGCTGGTATAAGATAAATAGGGAAAGTGGCTGGGTCAGTAAATGAACTACACAGGAAATGGAAAAACCAACTTGCCTCCATTTAACAAGTGAATAGATTTCCGTCAGCGACGATACTTTCTATACAGAGCCTCCGTGTTGCATTATCATTCACAAGCGCACACCACAACCCGCAGCAGAGCCACGCGCGAGACGAGATCTCGTGAGACGTCAGTCCCTCCCCCTGGTTGGATGATGTCCAAACACGCCTCGTCATTCGCGGACAATTAATAATCTCCCCCGCGCTCTCCGGCCGCAGAAATTCGCGCGCAACTTCTATCAAAGACTGTTTTCCGGCGGATGAAGAGGATCGTCTGTGAGAGCAGCGCCAGCCAAACTTCCGCGCAGACTGTCTGAGAAATGCTTCACGCTTCGCGGGAGCCACATTCGTGCGGAAACGAAGTCTTTCCGTTTTTGTCCTCAGTTACATTTATCTGGGCCGCCTCTCGTCTTGTTGTTTGTGGTGGAGGACTTGTCAACACGAAGAAACACAGCCACATCTTAATTACTGACAGTTACCCATCTCTGTAGCAGAGGTCGTAGAGACGCACACCTTACTTTTAGGTACCCGGGAGAAAATATGTGGCTATAAGTTTGTCGATGGCATTATCACATTGTAACGATTCAGTTATATCCCCTGGAAACACACTTCAAGAAAAAAGGATTTTCAGTAAATTATTACCAAAAATATTTTTGCCCACCTACCGCTTTTCTCCCACCATTCAACAAACATTTGAAATCCTCTATCTCATCTTCATATTTGGAATTAATACATTCTAAGGCAGCAGAGGATCAAGTATGTAAAAAGACGAGGGCCAGTAGAAATCCATGGGTAACAGAAGAAATATTGAATTTAATTGATGAAAGGAGAAAATATAAAAACGCAGTAAATGAAGCAGGCAAAAAGGAATACAAACGTCTCAGAATGAGATCGACAGCAAGTGCAAAATGGCTAAGCAGGCATGGCTAGAGGACAAATGTAAGGATGTAGAGGCTTATCTCACTAGGGGTAAGATAGATACAGCCTACAGGAAAATTAAAGAGACCTTTGGAGAAAAGAGAGCCACTTGTACGAATATCAAGAGCTCAGATGGAAACCCAGTTCTAAGCAAAGAGGGGAAAGCAGAAAGGTGGAAGGAGTATATAGAGGGTCTATACAAGGGCGATGTACTTGAGGACAATATTATGGAAATGGAAGAGGATGTAGATGAAGATGAAATGGGAGATAAGATACTACGTGAAGAGTTTGACAGAGCACTGGAAGACCTGAGTCGAAACAACGCCCCGGCAGTAGACAACATTCCATTAGAACTACTGACGGCCTTGGGAGAGCCAGTCCTGACAAAACTCTACCATCTGGTGAGCAAGATGTATGAAACATGCGAAATACCCTCAGACTTCAAGAATAATATGATAATTCCAATCCCAAAGAGAGCAGGTGTTGAAAGATGTGAAAATTACCGAACTATCAGTTTAATAAGTCACAGCTGCAAAATACTAACGCTAATTATTTACAGACGAATGGAAAAACTGGTAGAACCCGACCTCGGGGAAGATCAGTTTGCTTTCCGTAGAAATGTTGGAAATGTGAGGCAATACTGACCTTACGACTTATTTTAGAAGAAAGATTAAGGAAAGGCAAACCTACGTTTCTAGCATTTGTAGACTTACAGAAAGCTTTTGATAATGTCGACTGGAATACTCTCTTTCAAATTCTAAAGGTGTCAGGGGTAAAATACAGGGAGCGAAATGCTATTTACAATTTGTACAGAAACCAGATGGCAGTTACAAGAGTCGAGGGGCATGAAAGGGAAGCAGTGGTTGGGAAAGGAGTGAGACAGGGTTGTAGCTTCCCCCCAATGCTACTCAATCTGTATATTGACCAAGCAGTAAAGGAAACAAAGGAAAAATTCGGAGTAAACATTAAAATCCACGGAGAAGAAATAAAAACTTTGAGGTTCGCCGATGACATTGTAATTCTGTCAGAGACAGCAAAGGACTTGGAAGAGCAGTTGAACGGAATGGACATTGTCTTGAAAGGAGGATATAAGATGAACATCAACAAACGCAAAATGAGGATAATGGAATGGAGTCGAATTAAATCGGGAGATGCTGAGGGCATTAGATTAGGAAATGAGACGCTTAAAGTAGTAAAGGAGTTTTGCTACTTGGGGAGCAAAATAACTGATGATGGTCGAAGTAGGGAGGATATAAAATGTAGACTGGCAATGGCAAGGAAAGCGTTTCTGAAGAAGAGAAATTTGTTAACATCGAGTATAGATTTAAGTGTCAGGAAGTCGTTACTGAAAGTATTTGTATGGAGTGTAGCCATGTATGGAAGTGAAACATGGACGATAACTAGTTTGGACAAGAAGAGAATATAGAATCGAGTATAGATATGGAGATGCCATTATTAGCAAAATAGAATGTGTAGGCCATGTTCAAAACCGTTTGGGAGGAAGGCTGAGAAGACTGACTGTTGATATGAGAGGAAAAAAAATTAGAAGATGGAAAATTATTGACGGGACAGGGTCGGCTAACTAAAACTGAAATAGAAAACTTGCAGGTATACTATGGGCAGGCAATGAGGAGAAATAAAGAAAATCTGGAAGCAATGAAGGGAGATGTTTGGGCCATATTCTTCCGTAAGTCCTCTACTGATGTTAAGCGATGTCATGGATTGTGTCCATCAGGAGAAAATTCGTGGTGCAAATACAATAGGGCTCAGGCAACTGGAGAATCTTATTCTCACCAGCATTCTCTTCCTGCTGCTGTTATTACAGCAATTAAACCTATTTTCAGAGAGTTGGCGCATCCTGACCTTCCAAGAAAATGTCTGCATGGGCAGACACAGAACCCAAATGAATGTTTCAACAGCTTAATTTGGAACCGCCTTCGTAAAACTGTATTTGTAGGCATGCATACAATGAAACTAGAAGTTCATGATGCTGTTATTACATTCAGTTGTGGTAATATTGGAATGTGTTGGGTACTGAAGAAGCTGGGGATTAATTCTGGTGAAAATATGATCAATGGGCTGCAAAATCGCGATAAAATGAGAATAGCCGATGCAGACAGGTCTGCATCTAATATGGCCAAGAAAGCGAGACAAACATCCAGGAAGGTGAAAAAGAAGCTGGAAGACCTGCTAGAGGCCAAAGAAGGGCCTTCAGTTTTAATTAACTGTAAATATCAAATTTCAAAAGTTTTTTCTTTACAGTCAATTTCCTGCAAACTAAAATTTTCACTACATATGCCCCATTAGATAAATGAATGAAATTCTCAGAGACTCTGCATAACATAAAAAGCCACCTCTGGTACTACATTAATTAATATTTCCCCATTGGGAAGTTCACAAAAATAAATATTTTTCTTCAGAAAAACTTACACTATTGGCCATTAAAATTGCCACACCACGAAGATGACGTGCTACAGACGCGAAATTTAACCGACAGGAAGAAGATGCTGTGATATGCAAATCATTAGCTTTTCAGAGCATTCACACAAGGTTGTCGCCGGTGGCGACACCTACAACGTGCTAACATGAGGAAAGTTTCCAACCGATTTCTCGTACACAAACAGCAGTTGACCAGCGATGCCTGCACAACGTCTGTGATGCCTCATGTAAGGAGGAGAAATGCGTGCCAACACGTTTCCGACTTTGATAAAGGTCGGATTGTAGCCTACCGCGATTGCGGTTTATCGTATCGCGACATTGGTGCTGGCTTTGGTCGAGATCCAATGACTGTTAGTAGAATATGGAATCGGTGGGTTCCGGAGGGTAATATGGAACGCCGTGCTGGATCCCAACGGCCTCGTATAACTATCAGTCGAGATAACAGGCATCTTATATGCATGGCTGTAACGGATCGTGCAGCCACGTCTCGATCTCTGAGTCAACATATGGGGACGTTTTCAAGACCATACCATCTGCACGAACAGTTCGACGACGTTTGCAGCAGCATGGACTATCAGCTCGGAGACCATGGCTGCGGTTACACTTGACGTTGCATCACAGACGGGAGCGACTGTGATGGTGTACTCAACGACGAACCTGGGTGCACGAACGGCAAAACGTCATTTTTTCGGATGAGTCCAGGTTCTGTTTACAGCATCATGATGGTCGCATCCGTGTTTGGCGACATCGCGGTGACCGCACATTGGAAGTGTGTATTCGTCATCGCCATACTGGCGTGTCACCCGGCGTGATGGTATGGGATGCCATTGGTTACACGTCTCAGTCACCTCTTGTTCGCATTGACGGCAGTTTGAACAGTGGACGTTACATTTCAGATGTGTTACAACCCGTGGCTGTACCCTTCATTCGATCCGAGCGAAACCCTACATTTCAGTAGGATAATGCACGACTGCATGTTGCAGGTCCTGTACGGGCCTTTCTGAATACAGAAAATATTCGACTGCTGCCCTGGGCACCACATTCTCCAGATCTCTCACCAATTGAAAACGTCTGGTCAATGGTGGCCGAGCAACTGGCGTGTAGAATACGCCAGTCACTACCCTTGATGAACTGTGGTATCGTGTTGAAGCTGCATGGGCAGCTGTACCTGTACACGCCATCCAAGCTCAGTTTGACTCAATGCCCAGGCGTATCAAGGCCGTTATTACGGCCAGAGGTGGTTGTTTTTGGGTACAGATTTCTCAGGATCTATGCATCCAAATTGCGTGAAAATGTAATCACATGTCAGTTCTAGTATAATATATTTGTCCAATGAATATCCGTTTATCATCTGCATTTCTTTTTGGTGTAGCGATTTTAATGGCCCATAGTGCAATATTTTTTGTTAATAAATTTAAAAACTATTTCTTAAAAACTGTAAAGTGTATGAAGTAGATTTTAGTACAGTTGACTCTGTTATCATCATGTAACATAGAGTAAAATTATTAAGGTTCTGCATCAAACAGTTTTTTTCGGAAATCGGTCAAATACTTGCCTAAATTAACATGGGTTAGATAGGCAGGGCGTGTTGCCCTTAAGTGCCCCGTTTTGTTACACATCATGACAAGCTATCGTGGGCTTACATTCCAGCAAGGTAATGCCCGCCAGCACACGGCAAGATCATCTGCTGCTCGTCTTTGTGCTTGCCAAACCTTAACTTGGCCACTCCACTAGGTATAATCTATGCCATACTGTCAATTGGGTTGATAGGATTTACTGTATGAGCACACCATATATTTACAGTAGGAATGGATGATACCACACGAGCATACTTTACATCAGTAACAATGTCCACCTTTAGCCGCGGAGCAGCTCGGACTTGTTTACGTCCCGGCTGCGAACGTTCGCGGAAGAAGCGGTGTTTACACCGTCGTCACTCGCGTGTCTTACTGTTTCAATCGAACGCAATGGCACACAATTTCCGAAAAACCACGATACAGTTCACGTTCTGTAACGAGTATGCACGACCGAAGGCATTCTAAATCGAACGTTTCTTGAGGGACGAAGTGCAACTTAATTACACTGAGGTTATTGGAATTCATTTATCGATCGTGAGCAGCACTCTTTACGTAAAGATGATTGACGACGCAGCATGCGATAAGATCATTGAAGCTGCCAAACGAGGATTCCAGTTCCGACACTCCGATGGTCATATTGGCGAAGTGTTAGTCGCTCATTCGGGCCTGGGCGTGCGTACGATTCGAGTCTTTGAGCTGCCTTTCGAGTTACCAGAATCCTTGGTCACTGAATCGCTCCAGCCATATGGCAGAGTTATCAGTCATACGGCCGAACGTTGGACAAGTTTTAGCACGTATCCAGTGCTCAATGGTGTCCGACAGGTGCGAATTGCACTTACGAAACATGTGCCATCGTACATCAACATCGGCGGCTGTCGAGCTATTGTCATCTATGATGGACAGCCCCGGACATGCTCCGGGTGTGGTGGTGAAGGACATCTTCGATCTGCGTGTATGCAGAGGAGACTCGTGCAACTCCCCAGCGGAGACCTCCAGAATCCGACTACACCAACGTCACTGCCGATGACTTACGGGGAGGTGACGCCGAGGTCGGAGCGCACTATCGAACCGACGCCGCAGTTGATTGAGGCGCCTTCGGACCCCACTGAAGAAGGAACAGCTCCCACCAACCCTCAGTGCCAGACATTACAGGTGGTGCAGAAAGAGGATGAGAGCATCACAACAGGCATGGAAGCTGAAGTGGAACGGCCCCAGGGCGTTGTAGCGGCGGCGAGAGCGCAGGTGATGCAAGATTCGCCAACACCAGAGGCCGAGGTTAGGGCCCGCAAACAACGCTCGCCAAAGCGCCGCAAGAAGCGCCGACTAAACTCTGCGGAGACGCTCCCTTCTCTTCTTGGAAGCCCAGATGAGTCTAACACTATGGAACTGTCAGACTTGGAACCACAAGCTTCGGATGTCGCAGACCATATGAATTCGGACAGTGAAAAGATGTCATGTCGCTCGGAAGACGCATCCGCTCAGGGGCCTGCTACCCCTTCTGCGGTGGAGTCTAATGCTGCGAAAGAACAACAGATGTCACACATCAATGCCGCACAGGAAAATTTGGAGCACCCCAATAGTATCAGCTGGTATGAACAGGACGACGAAATCACCGATGCGGACCATTCTACTGGTGGGGACTCGCATCCGTCCGCATCTCAAGAAACCTAATGCCGCAGGGACACGTCCGTCGGGCGACCCTCTGCGGATGTGCAAAGGGACTATCGATACAGATGACAGCTACTCGACCCCAGGCATACAGAATAGGGACAGTGAATGTAAATACCATTAGATCGCCCGTGAAACAGCAGTTGTTTAGGGACATGATATACGCGTCGGATGTGGATATACTTATGGTGCAGGAAATTTACATTCCTGAGTTCCAGGAAGTCCACGGATACATCTCCTACACCTCGCCGCACTCGAACAACGACAGTGGAACGGCGATATTGGTCCGGGACGGGATTCCGGTCCGAGACCTGGCTTATCTACCTTCGGCACGAGGACTGGCGATAACTGTTAATGGAATTCGCATTCTCAATGTTTATGCCCCTTCCGGCACAGACAATAGACGGGCGCGTGCTAGATATTATTCGGAAGAGATTGTGCCCTTATTTACCGGCAGATTCGATCATTTCATTATAGGTGGTGACTTCAATTGTGTTTTAGCGCAAAAAGACCAGACACCACATTACAATACCTGTCGTGAATTGCATGTGCTATGCCGGGATCTGGAATTAAGCGACACCTGGGACATGATTCATAGGAACCGTGAGGGATATACTTTTTATACCAGTCACTCGGTGAGCAGACTCGATCGAATATATGTTTCGGTTGGCCTACAGGATAAGGTGGTCGACGCGGAACGATGGCCTGCGGCATTTACTGATCATCTGGCTTACATTTGTACCATATCACTCCCTAGGCAAAGTGTGTGGAGAAGCCGCGGGACATGGAAGCTCAATTCGTCACTTTTGGCGGACCCCGAATGTCGTCGGAGAGTCGAGGAGGTATGGGCCACATGTCAACGCCGTCTACCAACGTATACCTCCGTACTTCAATGGTGGCTCGAGTGTACTAAGCCGGCATTAAGAAGAGCTCTCATACAGTATGGTCGGGATAAGACGAGATGGCAACGAGACACTCTTGATTATTATTACACCATGCTTCGTGAGCTGTCCTTCCAGGTGCCGTCTGCAGAACATCATGCGGAAGTTCATCGTGTCAAGGCACAAATCCTATCGATCACGCGACGACGACTGGGTGGCATCCCAATACGGGCAAGATGTCTCGATACCATCACTGGGGAACGTACCTCGATGCACCATGTGTCGCGGGAACATAAACGTTACCGCCGGGCATTGGTAACAGTGCTCCACGGTTTAGATGGCCGTCAACTGACAACACAACAGGACATTGCAAATGAATTTTTAGAGCATTTCCGCCACCTCTATGCCGGTACACCGACGGACCGTCTGGTGGAGGAAGAGATACTGCAACATCGGCAAACGACACTGACAGAGACGGATAAGGCAGCGCTTATGGAGCCACTCACAGAAGACGATATAAAGGTGGCACTCACAAAAAGAGCGGCCCATAAATCACCGGGGCCAGATGGGATTACGCTAGAGTTTTATCGAGAATTCGTGGACATGATGATGCCACAGTTGGTGTCGATGTACAATGAGGCGATGCGTCCGGACATGCGCCTACCGTCGGATTTTATGACGGGGCTTTCTTCTTCCTATCCCGAAGATGGCGGGGAGTCGTAGTGTTAATCAATATCGGCCTCTCACTATGCTAAACACCGACTATAAAATCTTTGCACGACTACTAGCGTCTCGTCTCAAGCTGGCGATTTCCAGGACAATATCCCCTGATCAGGCTTGCCTAGGGGTGCGAAGCAACATCTCCTCGGCGTTAAGTGAATACCGTGACGTTATCGCCCTTGCGGAAACGTGTAAAATGCGAGCAGCGGTGATATCTGTGGACTTCGATCGTGCGTTCGACAGGATAAACCATGACTTCTTGGTGTCAGTCATGAGTCGAATGGCGATTCCTCCGGTTTTCATCTCCATCGTTATGAGGCTAATACGAGGGGCTACATCGAAGGTGATTGTAAACGGTCGGGAAGCGGGCTCGATTCCTATTAACAGCTCAGTCCGACAAGGGTGCCCACTCTCCATGATGCTGTTTGCGATAGCACTTGAGCCGCTGATGTGTGTTATGAGGCGCTCACTTACTGGGATAGCGCTTAATGAGAACTCTTTCATTTGTCGCGCATATGCGGACGACCTGATCCTTCTTGTCAGATCAGGACATGAAGTTCGTCAGGCTGTTGAACATCTAGACTCTTACGGGACGGCGGCAGGCAGTGTCGTTAACATGACGAAATCCAAAATTATGCACATTGGACGGGGTCTGGTAGACGTACCGGGACCGTTCCAGACGGTGGAATCGCTGAGATGTCTGGGGATTACATTTACCCGTTCACTACGGCGGTCAGCGGCGGCGAGTTCTCGGCGGCTTCTGCAGAATGTTCGTCTGACGATACGCAACAACTCACTGAGAGCCTTTGACATGATCCAACGTGTGGCATACACCAACGTTCACATAGCGTCACGACTGCCCCATTTAGCGCAGATCCTACCAATACCGAAGGGTATCGCCGACCGCCTCATGGCTGCCTTTGGTTACTATGTTAGTACTGGGATGTTATTTAAGATCAAATATGATACGTTAACGCTACAGTTCCGGAACGGTGGCCTCAACCTCACAAACGTGCGAAACAAAGCTCTGGCGCTTTACATGCGAGCAATGATACGAAATTGGCAACAAAGAAAGCATACCATAACGTCAGCTCTGATAGAAGCACTTGTTCCGCCTTCGTACGAACCCCCTATTGCGGTGGGCAATATTTCGCCTTCTCTTGCACACATTGCCTCATTTTTTGTTGATTACAGTTATGTTCGTCTGAAAGTACCTTCAACGAGAATACCCACGACTCGGGAGATCTATAGATGCTTGATGGATCACCATGGCCGCAACATAATGGAATTCAAATACCCGTCGAGAACGTGGAACCACATTTGGTGTGCAGTGCATACTCCATTACTGTCAACAGCAGCGAGATCGATGTGGTATATCCTTATAAACCGTAAACTTGTGACCAGGAGTCGATTACATACAATTCATATGGTCGATTCTCCACTTTGCACCAACTGTGGACTGTTAGCCACGGAAGAACATGGTTTAGTGTGTGGCGCAGCGAGGGACGTCTGGATGCTGACGCGTCGAATATTGGCCTTCCTTCGGCGCACTAACTACACAGAAATCACATCGGATGTACTTTTTCTACCGGACAAGACCTTTTTTCCGAATCAAAAGACGTATGCGGTCAATTGGATCGCTGGACATGCGGCGAAATATTTGTATTCGTACGATATTAAGTCCGTGATGGATTATTGGTTGTATTTACAAGAACAACACGAGCTGATACGGAGTCATACGAAATACAGGACTTACTTTTCCAATTTTTTAGGAAGTGTTTTTCACAATCCGCCCGACAGCTGGGGTGTCCCAGAACTGGGAAGACTCCTGCAGCAGAACGACTAGAGACACTGGCAGAAATGGTCAAGATTATATGGCTGTCTGCCAGGTTTATGATGCGACACCGCGTGCTGCAGGGATTGTGATGCAGATGATAACTTCATTTTCACTCCCGCCCGTGACTAGGATTGTCATTTACTTTATTCCTGTTATATATATAAAAAAAAAAAAAAAAAAAAAAAAGAGGGCGGCCTTTGCGTTGATTTTATGGTTTTCAAATTGTTTTTGCTGTCTCGATACTTTACTTATCCCTAGGACAGCACAATTATACGAATAAAGATTGTTTGTTTACCCTGACTTCCTGTTCCCCCCCACCCCCCAAAAAAAAAAAAAAAAAAAAAAAAAAAAAGAGAGAGAGAGAGAGATTATGAGTTCAAACCTTGTGCGGTGTGTAAAATTTTCTTTATTTAAAAACAATATTGGAGTGCCTTAAAAAAAAAAAAAAAAAAAAAAAAAAGTGGTCAGCGCGACAGGCTGTCAATCCTAAGGGCCCGGGTTCGATTCCCGGCTGGGTCGGAGATTTTCTCTGCTCAGGGACTGGGTGTTGTGTTGTCCTAATCATCATCATTTCATCCCCATCGACGCACAAATCGCCGAAGTGGCGTCAAATCGAAAGACTTGCACCAGGCGAACGGTCTACCCGACGGGAGGCCTTTGTCACACGACATTTCCATCAGCAACAATAATTAATGCCGTAACCACAGGGTCGCCGATTCTGCCCACAACTGAGAACGTTTGGAGTGTTAAGGGTAGGGGCCCCCAACCAACTGGACGTAATTTGGCATGACATCCCGCAGGACACCCAACGACTCGGTCAATCAATGCCAAGCAGAATATCTCCTTGTATGAGTGGCAGAGTTGGACGAACCCGTTATTGTCGTGCTCGCTTTCTGAAGGTCATTCTCTTGAATAAATCATCTAGTTTTTCTGACATTGTAATCATGTGTTTGTCTCTGCATGTACCTCACAGATACCGATTTCCATCCCATTCGGATGATTCCTTCGAGGTGCGTATTCTTTTTTGTCTAGAGTGTATTTATTCCAAATATAATGATGGGATAATGGATTTCAAATGTTTGTTGAATGGTGGGAGAGCCGGCCGGTGTGGCCGAGCGGTTCTAGGCGCTTCAGTCTGGAACCGCGCTACCGCTCCGGTCGCAAGTTCAAATCCTGCCTCGGGCGTGTGTGTGTGTGATGTCCTTAGGTTAGTTAGGTTTAACTAGTTCTAAGTTCTAGGGGACTAATGACCTCAGCAGTTGAGTCCCATAGTGCTCAGAGCCATTTGAACCATTTTCATATCCTGCCTCGGGCGTGTATGTCCTTAGGTTGGTTAGATTTAAGTTCTGGGGGACTGATGACCTCAGATGTTATGTCCCATAGTGCTTAGAGCCATTTGATTTGAATGGTGGGAGAAAGGCGACGGGTGGGAAAAATATTTTTATTAAGCATTTTCTGAAAATCTGTTGCGTGAAGCATGACATCCCGGGGTATGTTGTATCCGAAACGCCTATGCAAGTGTGGCGGAGAACATGAGACGCGGCGAGAACAACCAGTCGTTTTTTCGGAAGAATGAAGGTAGATATTGAGTGTATAGAGGCAGTCTGTTTTGGTATCCATTCTCTGATCTGTTGTCATTGTGCCAGGCTCTTGGAAGTACGTTAACAATTTAAAATCAGATGTGGTTTTATTAATACGAGGTACATCCGTGTACTACTTTTATCAGAATATATTTTAGTTGTTTTTCGCATCTTTCTATTTCTTTTGTATATTGGATACACGTGAAAATCTGTTTGTTTTATAAGTTAATAGTTATTAATCGCATTGTGCGAAACAAAGATAAATATTTACTCTTTGTCTTATGGTAGAGTGCTCTTTGATATTAACAGATAGTTGAACATTTTTACGCAGACAGATTCATATTCTGAGGTTTCTTAGTGCTTGTTAGGTAAAAATTTCAGAGTATTTTCATTTTACTCCCTGAACAGTGGTGACTCATCCTAGTCAAACTTTATTGTCCAAGCCTTTGGTTCAAATGGCTCTAAGCACTATGGGACTTAACATCTGAGGTCATCAGTCCCCTAGAACTTAGAACTACTTAAACCTAAATAACCTAAGGACATCACACATATCCATGCCCGAGGCAGGATTAGAACCTGCGACCGTACTATGTCCAAGCAGAAGGCATTAAAGACACGTATCACGTACCCACAGGACATTAGCTTGCAGCTGAAAAGTGTCATAATGATCTCTCCATTGGCAAAGTATTCCGAAATAGTCCCCAATTTGAACCTCCGGGAGGGGATTGAGAAGGGTGAGGTGATCATCAGAAGAAGACTGACTAATCAACGAAATAATAACGTTTCTACAAATTGGGGCATGAAATGTCGGAAGCTTGAACGTGGTAGGGAAACTAGAAATTCTGAAAAAGGAAATTTAAAGATATAGGAGGGGTGAGTGAAGTGAAATGGAAAAAGGATAAAAGTTTCTGGTCAGATGAGTCCTGTATAGGGTAATATCAACAGCAGCAGAAAATGGTATAATGGGGGTAGGATTCGTTATGAATAGGGAGTTCAGTGATAGGGTTGTTCTTATCGGAGTCGACAGCAAACCAACACCGACAACGATAGTTCAGGTATATATACCGACACCATAAGCTGAAGATGAAGAGATAGAGAAAGTATAGCAAGATACTGAAAGGGTAATAAAATACATAAAGGGAACCGAAAATCTAATAGCCGTGGGAGACTGGAATGCAGTTGTAGGCAAAGAAGCAAAGGTTACAGGAGAATGTGAGCTCGGGACAGGGAATGAGAGAGGAGAAAGATTACCTGAGTTCTGCAATAAACTTCAGCTAGTAATAGGAGTCGCAAGAGTAGGAGGTATATTTGGAAAAGGCTGGGTGCTACGGGAAGATTTCAGTTACATTACATAATGGTCAGACAGAGATTCCGAAATCAGATACTGGATTGCAAGTCTTACCCAGGAGCAGGTAAAGATTCAGATCACAATATAGTACTGATGAAGAGTAGGGTGAAGTTGAAGATATTAGTCAGGAAGAAACGATACGCAAAGAAGTGGGATACAGAAGTACTAAGAAATCGCGAGATACGCTTAAAGATCTCCAAGGCTATAGATATAGCATTAAGGAATAGCTCGGTACGTAGTACAGTCGAAGAGGAATGGACATCTCTAAGAAGGGCCATCACAGAAGTTGGAAAGAAAAACGTGTGTACACACAAGGTAACTGCGAAGAAACCATGGGTAACAAAAGAAATATTTCATCTGATCGATGAAACGGTGGAGTACAAAAACTTTCCAGGGAACTCAGGATTTCAGAAATAAATGTAGGTGACGAATGATTGTCGGAAGGACAGAGTCAAAACAACCTTCGGTGACATTAAAAGCAAAGGTGGTAACGTCAAGAGAACAACGGGAATTTAACTACTAAATGCAGAGGAGAGAGCGGAGAGGTGGAAAGAATACATTTATATCCTGTATGGCGGGGAAGATTTGTATCATATGATAAAAGAGGAAACGCGAGTCGATTGAGAAGAGAAAAAGGATCCAGTATTAGAATTTAAATGAGCTTTGGAGGACTGAAGAGCAAATAAGGCAGAAGGGATAGCTGTGCACCATTTTTCATTCGGCTTTCATGTTGCAAGTCTGTGATTTGTTTCGAATATTCCTTGAATGTCGACGATGTCCATTTTGTAAGTGTAATACATACGTCGCATAGAACGTTGACCTCTGCTCCTTCCGGACACTCATTTTCTATCGGCCTCCTGATGCACGTGGTGAGTCACTAGCAGATAGTATTTTTCGTTGTAAACACAACACTTTCAAATGAGCAATACTAACATTTTCAGCCGGCCGGTGCGACCGAGCGGTCCTAGGCGCTTCAGTCTGGAACCGCGCAACCGCTACGGTCGCAGGTTCGAATCCTGCCTCGGGAATGGACGTGTGTGATGTCCTTAGGTTAGTTAGGTTTATGTAGTTTTAAGTTCTAGGGGACTGGTGAACTCAGATGTTAAGTCCCATAGTGCTCAGAGCCATTTGAACCATTTCATTTAACACTTTCAAATGAGCATTACTAAAAATTTAATTTGCGACCTCACGCTCAAAGATTTTCTTATGAGAGAAAAGTGGGAAGGGGTGAATGAAGAGAGGGAGGACGAGGAAGTGAAGAGATAGAGGGAGGAGAATGTGTACAAAGAGAGGGGGAAGAGGAGGTGATGGATGAAGAGGAGGGGGGGGGGGGGAGGGGAGAAGCGAGATCAGGACGTGAATCCACACATATTTAGCAACTGCAAAGCAATGCCCTGTTTGCTAGTATTTTATAGAAGAAGAGAAATAGCTTTTGCCTATATTTATATATATGAGGCTAATCCCAAAAGTAAGGTCTCCTATTTTTAAGTACATAGACCTGTTTATTTCTACAATGGTTTACATCAGTTTACAGCTATTTTTCGACATAATCAGCATTTCTGTCGATGCATTTTTGTAGACGCTGTGGCAGTTTTTCTATGCCCACGTCATACCAGCTCGCCACCATGCTGTTCAGAAAGTTACGAATCTCTTCTTTCACCTCGTCGTCGGAGCTGAATCGCTTTCCGGCCAAATGTTCTTTTAACTTAAGGAACAGGTGATAGTCACTGGGAGCCAAGTCTGGACTGTAGGATGGGTGGGTGATTATGTTCCACTGAAACTGTTGCAGGAGAGCAACGGTTTGCCGAGCGATGTGTGGGCGAGCGTTGTCATGGAGAATGTGTGCGCCCTAGCTCAACATTCCTCTTCTCCGGTTCTGAATTGCCCGTTTGAGTTTTTTCAGAGTCTCACAGTACCTGTCAGTGTTAACTGTGGTCCCAGCGATTCAGCGCCGACGACGAGGTGAAAGAAGAGGTTCGTAACTTTCTGAACAGAATGGCGGCGAGCTGGTATGACATGGGCATAGAAAAACTGCCACAGCGTCTACAAATATGTATCGACAGAAATGGTGATTATGTCAAAAAGTAGCTAAATGTCCAAGCTGTAAACTGATGTAAAACATTGTAGAAGTAAACAGGTCTATGTATTTATAAGAAAATAGGAGACCTTATTTCTGGGATTACCTTCGTAAAATGTAGCTACTGAAGCCAGCCAAAGAAGGCTAAAAAGGGTAGCAAATATAAAAATCTTATTAATAAAAGAATAGGTAGTGTCGCTGTCTTCAGTTCGGAGGTACCATAATTCGGTTCCCTGCGCCTCTTCAGATTTTTCTGAAGTGTGGAAGTCTTAGCCTCGTGGAGCCAAATGAAGAGCTGCCTGAATAAGGAAGCAATGTCACAGGATGTAGCTACTGGCTACAATGTCTTTCGGGGTTATATCGCTCCTTGTACTGTCCTGCAGCACGTCAGAACATGCCTAACGCCTAATCCCTGAGTAGTGTTTACCTTTTTTCTTAACTACATTTAACTGCATGAGCCGTGAAACTGCTTCTATTAATATTGTCTGCAAGATCATTGGTGTACTGGGTGATTGTAATTAAAGAGCAGCTAGCCACAAAGGTACTGTGTCGGCTATAATTATCGTATTGCAACGAAACTTGGTATATATGCTGCTGCATTAACGCGGAACCCATTTATGGTGGACAAAAATTAGTTCTAGCTTTTGCCACCAGGAGCAAATGTGGCAATCAGAATGCAAGAAAGACGTACAGAAATGTTTCCCTACGCAATGGCTTAGAAACAGGGCGTGGGCACAAAAGGTCAAAGAAGTGACAAAGGTATAGCACTTATTTTATTATTAACCGCCGCTTACACAATTTGTTCAAAATGAGCAACGGGGACGTCAACGAGATGCTGCATCCGTAAAACGACGGGATCAAAAGTTGTTCGCAGCACCTCCGGTGGAATCTGAGGTGGTCCACTGATAGTGACCAAATATCTCACGAAATAAGCATCAAACGAAAAAACTACAAAGATCGGAACTTGTCTAGCTTGAAGCGGGAAACCAGATGGCGCTATGGTCGGCCCGCTAGAAGGCGTTGCCATAGGTCAAACGGATATCAACTGCGTTTTTTAAATAGGAACCCCCATTTTTTGTTACATATTCGTGTACTACGTAAAGAAATATGAATATAGTTGGACCACATTTTTCGCTTTGTGATTGGTGGCGCTGTAATAGTCACAAACACATGGCTCACAATTTTAGACGAACAGTTGGTAACAGGTAGGTTTTTTAAATTAAAATACAGAACTTAGGAACGTTTGACCATTTTATTTCGGTTGTTCCAATTTGATACACGTACCTTTGTGAACTTATAATTTCTGAGAACGCATGCTGTTACAGCGTGACTACCTGTAAATACCACATTAATGTAATAAAGGCTCAGAATGATTTCCGTCAACCTCAATGCATTTGGCAATACGTGTAACGACATTCCTCTCAACAGCGAGTAGTTCGCCTTTCGTAATGTTCGCACATGCATTGACAATGCGCTGACGCATGTTGTCAGGCGTTGTCAGTGGTTCACGACAGCAAATATCCTTCAACTTACGCCACAGAAAGAAGTCCGTGGACATCAGATCCGGTGAACGTGCGGGCCATGCTTCGACGACCAATCCACCTGTCATTAAATATGCTATGCAATACCGCTTCAACCGCACGCGAGCTATGTGCCGGACATCCATCATGTTGGAAGTACATCGCCATTCTGTCATGCAGTGAAACATCTTGTAGGAACATCGGTAGAACATTACATAGGAAATCAGCATATATTGCACCATTTAGATTGCCATCGATAAAATGGAGGCCAATTATACTTCCTCCCATAATGCCGCACCATACATTAACCCGCCAAGGTCGCTGATGTTCCACTTGTCGCAGCCCTCGTGGATTTTCCGTTGCCCTATAGTGCATATTATGCCGGTTTACGTTATCGCTGTTGGTGAATGACGCTTCGTCGCCAGATAGAACGGGTGCAAAAATTCTGTCATAGTCCCGTAATTTCTCTTGTGCCCAGTGGAAGAACTGTACACGACGTTCAAAGTCCTCGCCATGCAATTCCTGGTGCATAGAAATATGGTACGGGTGCAATCGATGTTGATGTAGCATTCTGAACACCGAAGTTTTTGAGATTCCCGATTCTCGCGCAGTTTGTCTGCTACCGATGTGCGGATTAGCCGCGACAGCAGCTAAAACATCTACTTGGGCATCATCATTTGTTGCAGGTGGTGGTTGACGTTTCATATGTGGCTGAACACTTCCTGTTTCCTTAAATTACGTAACTATCCGGCGAACGGTCCGGCCACTTGGATGATGTCGTCCAGGATACACAGCACACGCCCTTTGGGCATTTTGATCACAATAGCCGTACATCAACACGATATCGACCTTTTCCGCAGTTGGTAAACGGGTAATGTATCACGAAGCAAATACCGTCCCCAATGGCGGAATGTTACGTGATACCACGTACTTATACGTTTGTGACTATTACAGCGCCATCTATCACAAATCGAAAAAAGTGGTCCAACTAAAATATTCGTATTTCTTTACGTGCGAAATGACTATGTAATAAAGAATGGGAGTTCCTATTTAAAAAAACGCAGTTGATATCCGTTTGATCTATGGCAGCGCCATCTAGCGGGCCAATCATAGTGCCGTCTGGTTTCCCCCTTCAAGCTAGTTGTAGTGTTTTCGTTTGATGCTTATTTCGTGAGATATTTTGGCCTGTCACTATTAATGCACCACCCTATATACTGGCCTTCAGGTCAGGTAGAGGCTGAACGCGGTCATAGTAAACGCGTCGTTTTAGATATCCGCAGAGCCAAAAGCCACATGGGTTCAGATCAGGGGATATTGCCAACCACGTATCTTGAAAACGTCCGGAGATAACATGTTCGCGGAAGGTCACGTTAAGCAGATCTTTCACTGGGCGAGCGATATGAAGTGTTGGCCCGTTTTGCATGATAACGCTTGCTCTCTTCCAAAGGAGATATCACATGTTGCATAAGGAGGTCTCGATAACGTGCAGACGTCGCCGTACATCTAGCGTGACCCCTGGGTGTATTTTCTCCCCTGATGAAGGGACTGAGAATACAGCTGCTTGTGAATTCACCCTACACAGTCACATAGGGCGAGTGCAATAGCTATTCGTTCACAACACGCCGTTCAAAGTACCCCAAATTCGGCAGTTCTGTGTATGCACTGCACCCTGTCGTGTAAAATGTGCCTCATCACTCCATAAAATATTGCCTGGTCACATGTCATCGACTTCGGTCACCGCCAGAAAGCGAAGAGCAAATTCAGAATGTACCTGTGCATCACGAGGTTTCAGCTGTTGCGCCATCTGCATCTTGTATGGGTAACAGAGTAAGGCAGGCCGCAAAACCTTCCGCACTGTTGACCATGGGATGGACAATTCTCTTGTAATTGCACGACCACCACCACTACCTGGGGCACATGCTGCATGGTCAGTTACAACAACAGCAACCACGTCAATAACTTCCACCAGAACAGTACGCCTTCCACTTCCAGGTGCCACACCAAGCTCAGCCGTGTTTTCGAGTTTCATCATCACCTTTTTTAAACCGTTCAATGACATCAGCCTCTCCTCACGCCTTTCAATCGGCAATACTCTCTTAATCCAGCGCTGTAATTGCTGCTATTCACATAAAAGGTTTAACTAACAGTGGACTGCCTCTCTCGAGGATACCCATAGTGTTCACGCACTTATGGCTTGTCAGATGACAGTGTCGATGTCGTACATCACACAAGCAGTGTACAGCGCCAGATTTTCACCTGGTGGCCACAGATGAAACTTCTTTTTTTTTCCAAGTGTAAGTCGGTTCCGCTTTAACACATTTGCGTATCTACCATGCTTCACTGTCGTATGACATGGACCCCAATGAGTAGCTGCACTTTAATTATAACCAACTCAGACAGCACGAACAGTAATGGTCCAGAAACACGTCCCTGGGATATACATGAAGTTATGTAAGAGTTTTCTGTCCAAAATAAACTACTGGCCATTAAAATTGCTACACCAAGAAGAAATGCGGATGATAAACGGGAATTCATTGGACATATACTAGAACTGACATGTGATTACATTTTCACGTAATTTGGGGGCATAGATCCTGAGAAATCTGTACCCAGAATAACTACCTCTGGCCGTAATAACGACCTTGATACACCTGGGCAAACTTGGATGATGTGTACAGGTACAGCTGCCCATGCAGCTTCAACACGATACCACAGTTCATCAAGAGTAGTGACTGGCTTCTTGTGGCGAGCCAGTTGTTCGGCCACCATTGACCAGACGTTTTAAATTGGTGAGAGATCTGGAGAATGTGCTGGCCAGGGCAGCAGTCGAACATTTTCTGTATCCAGAAAGGCCCGTACAGGACCTGCAACATGCGGTCGTGCATTATCCTGCTGAAAAATAGGGTTTCGCAGGGATCGAATGAAGGGTAGGGCCACGGGTCGTAAAACATTTGAAATGTAACGTCCACTGTTCAAAGTGCCCTCAATGCGAACAGGAGGTGACAAAGACGTGTAGCCAATGGCACCCCATACCATCACTCCGGGTGATACGCCAGTATGGCGATGACGAATACACGATTCCAATGTGCGTTCACCGCGATGTCGCCAAACACGGATGCGGCCATCATGATGCTGAAAACAGATCCTGGATTCATCCGAAAAAATGACGTTTTAACATTCGTGCACCCAGGTTCGTCGTTGAGTAAACCATCGCAGGCGCTCCTGTCTGTGATGCAGCGTCAAGGGTAACCGGAGCCAGGGTCTCCGAGCTGATAGTCCATGCTGCTGCAAACGTCGTCGAACTGTTCATGCAGACGGTTGTTGTCTTGGAAACGTCCCCATCTGTTGACTCAGGGATCGAGACGTGGCTGCACGATCCGTTACAGCCATGCGTATAAGATGCCTGTTATCTCGACTGATAGTTATACGAGGCCGCTGGGATCCAGCACGGCGTTCCATATTACCCTCCTGAACCCACCGATTCCATATTCTACTAACAGTCATTGGATCGCGACCAAATCCAGCAGCAATGTCGCGATACGATAAACCGCAATCTCGATAGGCTACAATCCGACCTTTATCAAAATCGGAAACGTGATGGTACGCATTTCTCCTTCTTACACGAGGCATCACAACGTCGTTTCACCAGGCAACGCTGGTCAACTGCTGTTTGTATATGAGAAATCGGTTGGAAACTTTCCTCGTGTCAACACGTTGTATGTGTCGCCACCGGCGCCAATCTTGTGTAAATGCTCTGGAAAGTTAATCATTTGCTTATCATGGCATCTTCTTCCTGTCGGTTAAATTTCGCGTCTGTAGCACGTCGACTTCGTGGTGTAGCAATTTCAATGGCCAGTAGTGTATGTTACGAGTTCTAGCTCCAGACAACGAATACCGGTGTCCTACGATCGCTCGGCACAGCGACGTGCGTCTTAGTCCTACCGCAGCGCCTAGAGCAGCTGGGGCCCGCACAGAAGTCTTCGCAAACTCGAGACAGCGGGCGAGCTGCCAGCGGCCTGTGCTCCGCTTTCGCATGGCTCGCGCCCATTACGGACCCGTGACGTCACGGCCTGCTATTAAGGCACACGACATCCACCCATTTCCCGGCTGTTTCCCTCCCCCTCTCGGTCTACTATTTCTCTCTGTCTTACCGCCTCACTCTCGTTCCGTTTGTCTCACGCGAGACCCGGGTGCACCAGCCCAACTGCTTCCCCTCCTTCCGCCCCCCCTTCTCCCCCCCCCATACCATCCAACTACCATCGCCGGACCTGCTAGGAAGAAAGTAAAAAATGAAGGAAAATTGGAGGTTTGGGTGGAAGTGGTGGAGGGCAGGGGATGGGGGAGAGGGGGGAGGGAAGGGAGAGAAAAGAAACAAAAAAACTCCGCCCACCTCGCATCAAGATGAATAAGTCAAATTACAGAGCTGTGGTCGGTGGTCGGCGCTGCACGGCATGTTGCTGTCGTAGCTGCAGGGAAGGAAAGGTTGCTGGTGAAGGGGAGGGCGGGGGGGGGGGGGGGGAGAGGAGGGCGAAGGCGGAGTTTTTTTCTTACTTTTTTGGGAGACAGCAGCAAGCTGACTGCGAACGTGCACCAAACTCGCTTCTATAAATAGACAGCACCGGTTTTACACCTATACTGAGTGAGGCAATACTGACCCCACGACTTATCTTAGAAGAAAGATTAAGGAAAAGCAAACCTACGTTTCTAGCATTTGTAGACTTAGAGAAAGCTTTTGACAATGTTGACCGGAATACTCTCTTTCAAATTCTGAAGGTGGCGGGGGTAAAATACAGGGAGCGAAAGGCTATTTACAATTTGTACAGGAACCAGATGGCAGTTATAAGAGTCGAGGGACATGAAAGGGAAGCAGTGGTTGGGAAGGGAGTGAGACAGGGCTGTAGCCTCTCCCCAATGTTATTCAATCTGTGTATTGAGCAAGCAATAAAGGAAACAAAAGAAAAATTCAGAGTAGGTATTAAAATCCATGGAGAAGAAATAAAAACTTTGAGGTTCGCCGATGACATTGTAATTCTCTCAGAGACAGCAAAGGACTTGGAAGAGCAGTTGAACGGAATGGACAGTGTCTTGAAAGGAGGATATAAAATGAACATCAACAAAAGCAAAACGAGGATAATGGAATGTAGTCGAATTAAGTCGAGTGATGCTGACGGAATTAAATTAGGAAATAAAACACTTAAAGAAATAAAGGAGTTCTGCTATTTGGGGAGTAAAATAACTGATGATGGTCAAAGTAGAGAGGATATAAAATGTAGACTGGCAATGGCAAGGAAAGCATTTCTGAAGAAGAGAAATTTGTTAACATCGAATATAGATTTAAGAGTCAGGAAGTCGTTTCTGAAAGTATATGTATGGAGTGTAGCCATGTATGGAAATGAAACATGGACGATAACTAGTTTGGACAAAAAGAGAATAGAAGCTTTCGAAATGTGGTACTACAGAAGAATGCTGAAGATTACATGAGTAGATCACATAACTAATGAGGAGGTAATGAATAGAATTGGGGAGAAGAGGAGTTTGTGGCACAACTTGACTAGGAGAAGGGATCGGTTGTTAGGACATGTTATGAGGCATCAAGGGATCACGAATTTAGTATTGGAGGGCAGCGTGGAGGGTAAAAATCGTAGAGAGAGACCAAGAGATGAATACACTATTCAGATTCAGAAGGATGTAGGCTGCAGTAGGTACTGGGAGATGAAGAAGCTTGCACAGGATAGAGTAGCATGGAGAGCTGCATCAAACCAGTCTCAGGACTGAAGACCACAGCAACAACAACAACAACTCAGTGAGCGATTGATTATAAAATCTATGTATAAGAAAGGCAATGTCCTGACTGACTGAATGACTCGTCATTGCTGAACTGAGACCGCTGAGGACAGAAACGTGTAGCTTGGAGAGGGTGTGGATCTTATAAAAAAATGGCTCTGAGCACTATGGGACTCAACTGCTGTGGTCATCAGTCCCCTAGAACTTAAAACTACTTAAACCTAACTAACCTAAAGACATCACACACACCCATGCCCGAGGCAGGATTCGAACCTGCGACCGTAGCAGCAGCGCGGCTCCGGACTGGAGCGCCTAGAACCGCACGGCCACCACGGCCGGCTGTGGATCTTATACTGTAGGCGCCGTTTAAGAAGAGATTGCCCGAAATTCCACTCCTAAGAGAGTTAAAATATGGGGTGAATTTCCTTTTCGAAAAATATCGCTATTTAGGCAGTTTCGAAGCTAGACCTACAAACATTGGTATTTGGTTTCTCGGTCAGAAATAAAGATATACGTATTTACAAAAACAGTCTTGATCACAATTTATTTATTACGGTGACCGCTTTCGGCCACTACTGTGGTTATCTTCAGACCAATGAGTAAGAACCTCCTTCGATTCACCACCAGAAGGAGTTTCTTAGTCATTGGTCTGAAGATGACCACAGTAGTGGTCGAAACCGGTCACCGGAATAGCGGGTGATCAAAAAGTGAGTATAAATTTGAAAACTTAATAAACCACGGAATAATGTAGATAGAGAGGTAAAACTTGACACACATGCTTGGAATGACATGAGGTTTTAGTAGAACCCCCCAAAAAAGTACTGCTAGACGCGTGAAAGATCTCTCGCGCGCGTCGTTTGGTGATGATCGTGTGCTCAGCCGCCACTTTCGTCAATGTTGGCCTCCCAGGTCCCCAGTCCTCAGTCCGTGCGATTATTGGCTTTGGGGTTACCTGAAGTCGCAAGTGTATTGTGATCGACTGACATCTCTAGGGATGCTGAAAGACAACATCCGACGCCAATGCCTCACCATAACTCCGGACATGCTTCACAACGTTATTTCTCGACTACAGCTATTGTTGAGGAATGATGGTGGACATATTGAGCATTTCCTGTAGAGAACATCATCTTTGCTTTGTCTTACTTTGTAATGCTAATTATTGCTATTCTGATCAGATGAAGCGCCATCTGTCGGACATTTTTTGAACATTTGTACTTTTTTTTATTTTAATAAAACCCCATGTCATTCCAAGCATGTGTGTCAATTTGTACCTCTCTATCTACATTATTCCGTGATTTATTCAGTTTTCAAATTTATACTGGCTTTTTGATCACCCGGTAAATACATTGCGATCAACACTGTTTTTGATAGTAAATATTTGTGACACATTGATCACTGTTCACTCCCACAATGTATTAAAAAGTAAAGAAATACGTGTTTCATCATTCTTCAAAATTTAACCTTACTGGGATGAAATAATGGAGAAAAGCTTTTTTTGAAAATACGCCATTAAAGAATTACTAAAGAATTTTTAAAGCTACATCTACGAAAATTGATATTTGACTTCTCGGTTACAAGAAACTGTATATGTTTCAGTGTTTTTGGAAATTGACCTCCCAAGGGGGTGAAATAGGGTTTGAGATTCTTATTAGGAAAACATTTTTGAAGCTAAATCTATGAAAATTTGAATTTGGCTTCTCACTTAGAAATAAAAAAATACGTGCTCACTGTTTTTGGAAATTAAGCTCCTATGGGGGTGAAACGGGGGATGAAAGTGTTTATGTAAATATTTCATTCTGCAAGCATTCTTAAAGCTGAAACTACGAAAATTTGTGTTTGGCTTCTCTGTTACAAATAGAACATACGCATGTCACCGTTTTTGTAAATTAGAGTCCTAAGGGGCTGAAATAGGGCAAGACTGATTCACTCACTCATCACCGCCCAGCCGAAACCGCTATGGATAAAAAATTGAAGTTTGGAGAGGATGTGGATCTTATACTGTAGATATCGTTTAAGCAGGGTGTGTCCGAAATTCACTCCTAAACGGGTGAAATAGTGGGTGAAAGGATGTTTGAAAGTACGTCGCTACTAAGGAAATTTTAGAGCTAGAACTAAGGAAAGTGATATTTTATTTCTCAATCAGAAAATAAAAAACGCCTGTTTCAGCATTTTTGGAAATTCAGCCACTAAGAGGGTAAAATAGTGGGTGAAAGTTCATTTGGAGATAAATAATTATAAAGAACTCCAACAGGATTTTTAAGGCTACATCTACGAGAACAGGTATTTTAGAAATAAAACAAAGCGTATTTCAGTATTTCTGTAAATTCAACCCCTAAGGGAATGCAATAGGCGATGAAAATCTTTATGAAAATAATTCATTAAAAAAATTTTAAAGCTTAGTTTATGGAAATTCGCATTTCATTTGTCGGTCAGATATAAAAAAATAGTTGTGAGAGGATGAAAGTTTCCGTGGAATCATCTCCACAAAAAAGCAAAAGGCGTGATTAATAAAAACTCAAAGACTCTCTTTTTAGTCATAAGTGTATTCAGAAAAGACGATGCTTATGTCCTTAATTAGCGTGAAAAGCTTAGAAGATGTTGTAATTTGTGAACGACATAAGAATTCGAATAAATAAAAGCAAAACAGAAAAGAGTCTCCAGGTCATATAGTCTACGCGAGCAAAAGCAGCGGGCGCTAAACTAAAAACTTTCTTAGACTTCTTATGGCGACAGTTAGAGGTAAAACCTCGAGCTTTCGACGATTACGTGCATCGACTTCGTCAGGAGCAATTGACTGTCGAAACTGTTGCCGTGGTCGCGTTATACAGCCCAATGACGCTTCCGATTGGTGGGTCGTCATGCTGTCGCAGATGGCGTCAACGTCTGTGTTGGTGGCGTCACAATTCCCGCCGTAGCGTAAACATTGCGACGAATATCTGTCACTCTTCTCTGCATCGCTTCTACGCTCCGCTAAGATTATATCGGCTGTCACGATTGAAGAGGTTCTCACACATACTGACCTAAGGACATCACACACATCCATTCCCGAGGCAGGATTCGAACCTGCGACCATAGCGGTCGCGCGATTCCAGACTGTAGCGCCTAGAACATTCAGAGAAAGAGTTTGACGGTACTGACTGGAATATATAGCAAGAAATTTTGAAGATAGCAGGGATAAAATACGGGGAGCAAAACTTCATATATAATTTGTCCAAAAACCAGACTGCTGTTGCAAGAGCTGATGGACATGAAATGGAAGCAATAGCAGAGATTCGAGTGAGACAGAGTTGTAGCCCACGCTTGATGCTATTCAGTCTGCGGGTTAAGTAAGCGGAAAAGGAAATCAAGAGGAAATTTGGAAAGGAAGAAGAAATAAAATCTTTGAGGTTTCTGATGACACTGTAATTCTGTAAGAAACGGCAAGTGACTTGGAAGATCATTCCAGCGGTTGGAGAATGTCTTAAGAAGTTATAAGATGAAAATCAGTGATAGAAAAACCAGGATAATGTTAAGCGAATTGGAGTAGGAACTGAATCTGTAAAGTGGCAGATGAGTTTTTGCTACATGGGCAGCAATATAACTGATGATGGTGAAAATGGAGGGGATATAAAATGCAGAGTGGCAATACCTAGAAAGGCATTTATGAAAAACAGATTTCTCTTTAGTCTTCCGAATGGTCTGATTCGGCTCACCTGTAGCAACCTTTTTTTTTTTTTTTTACGAGAAGCAGTAGGCACATATGTTCTCAATTATTTGCTCGAGGTATTCCAATCTCTGTATTCCTCTAAAGTTTTTACCCTCTACAGCTCCCTCCACTACCACGGAAGTTATTCCCTATGTCTTAACAGATGTCCTACCACCCTGTCTCTTCTTCTTGTCAGTGTTCCCATATATTCCTTTTCTCGTCGATTCTGCGCACAAACTCCTCATTCATTTCCTTGTAATTCCAATTAATTTTCAACAAGCACCGGTGTATCTCAAATGCTTCGATTCTCTTCTGATCCGTTTTTTCTGCAGTCCTTGTTTTACTACCATAGAAAGGTGTGTGCCGCACGTACTTACTCAGAAATTTCTTCCTCAAATTAAGACCTAAGCTTGACGCTAGCTGCCTTCTCTTGACCAGGAATGCTCTCTTTGCCAGTGGTAGTCTGCCTTTTATATCCTCCTTGCTCCGTCTGTCATGGGCTATTTTCTGCCTAGGTAGCAGAACTCATTAACTTCATCTACTTCGCGGTACCAATCCTCATGTTAAGTTTCTCACTCTTCTCATTTGTGCTGTTTCTCATTAAATTCATCTTCCATCGATTTACTCTCAGTCCGAATTCTGTACTCAATATGTTCATTCCATTCAACGGATCCTGTAATCTTCACTTTCGCGCACTGTAGCAATGCAATCAGCGAACCATACCACTGATATTTCACCTTTCTACATCACCATCTACATCTATACTCCCCAAGCTACCTGCGGTGTGTGGTGTAGGGTGCCTTGGGTACCTTGAGTACCTCTTTCGGTTGCCGCTTTAAATCTGATCCCTCTTCTGAAACTTTCTTTTACTTTCGTGATTGGTTATTCGTTGCATAGATTGAAGAGTAGGGCCGAAAGACTACGAGTGCATCCCTGTCTTACACCCTTTTTAATCTGAGTTCGTGATCTTCCACGTATTGTTTATTACCCTTCTACCCCTATACCTTACCCCTATTTTTCTCAAAATTTCGAACATCTTGCAACATGTTTCGTTGTCGAATTCTCTTCCCAAGACGGCAAATCCTGTGATTGTATCTTGATTTTTCTTCAGTCTTGCTTACTTCAACAACCGCAATGACAGAAACCGCCTCTCTGGCGGCTTTACCTTTCCTAAAGCCAAACTGATCGTCATCTAACACAACCTCAAATTTTATTAGCACTGAAAATAAATTTAAATGTTACGAGCCTGTTCTGAAGGTATTCATCTGGAGCGCAGCATTCTACGAAAGTGAAAAGTAGACGATACACATTGCAGAAACAGACGAGAATAAAAGCTTTAGCCAATCTATAATCTGTTCCAGAAATTTTCTTGATTCCCTCGAGCGATGTATCGCTCGTCGTTAGGTGGCGGGCGTTGAGTCCCGAAAATGTGAACGGTGGAGACACAGACTGTGTGGAGGGTGTGCAGTTTTGGGCGGACAAGCAAGTGCCACGGTTGGGAGACCGAGCCGCTAGTTGTGTTGCGCTCTGTTATTGGTTTATTGACAAACACTAGACAATATAGAGCGGAACTTTGCCATAATGACTCTTGCAGACAGCAGTCGAGGTAGAGCAATGAGTATAGATGCGTATATAGGGTGTTACAAAAAGGCACGGCCAAACTTTGAGGAAACATTCCTCACACACAAACAAAGAAAAGATGTTATGTGGACATGTGTCCGGAAACGCTTAATTTCCATGTTAGAGCTCATTTTACTGTACTTCCTCGAGTCACCGCCAGTTGGCCCAATTGAAGGAAGGTAATGTTGACTTCGGTGCTTGTGTTGACATGCGACTCATTGCTCTACAGTACTAGCATCAAGCACATCAGTACGTACCATCAACAGGTTAGTGTTCATCACGAACGTGGTTTTGCAGTCATTGCAATGTTTACAAATGCGGAGTTGGCAGATGCCCATTTGATGTATGGATTAGCGCGGGGTAATAGCCGCGACGCGGTACGTTTGTATCGAGACAGATTTCCAGAACGAAGGTGTCCCGACAGGAAGACGTTCGAAGCAATTGATCGGCGTCTTAGGGAGCACGGAACATTCCAGCCTATGACTCGTGACTGAGGAAGACCTAGAACGACGAGGACACCTGCAATGGACGAGGCAATTCTTCGTGCAGTTGACGATAACCCTAATGTCAGCGTCAGAGAAGTTGCTGCTGTACAAGGTAACGTTGACCAGGTCACTGTGTGGAGAGTGCTACGGGAGAACCAGTTGTTTCCGTACCATGTACAGCGTGTGCAGGAACCATCAGCAGCTGATTGGCCTCCACGGGTACACTTCTGCGAATGGTTCATCCAACAATGTGTCAATCCTCATTTCAGTGCAAATGTTCTCTTTACGGATGAGGCTTCATTCCAACGTGATCAAATAGTAAATTTTCACAATCAACATGTGTGGGCTGACGACAATCCGCACGCAATTGTGCAATCACGTCATCAACACAGATTTTCTGTGAACGTTTGGGCAGGCATTGTTGGTGATGTCTTGATTGGGCCCCATGTTCTAGCACCTACCCTCAATGGAGCACGTTATCATGATTTCATACGGGATACTCCACCTGTGCTGCTAGAACATGTGCCTTTACAAGTACGACACAACATGTGGTTCATGCACGATGGAGCTCCTGCACATTTCAGTCGAAGTGTTCGTACGCTTCTCAACAACTGATTCGGTGACCGATGGATTGGTAGAGGCGAACCAATTCCATGGCCTCCAAGCTCTCCTGACCTCAATCCTCTTGACTTTCATTTATGGGGGCATTTGTAAGCTCTTGTGTACGCAACCCCGGTACCAAATGTAGAGACTCTTCGTGCTCGTATTGTGGACGGCTGTGATACAATACACCATTCTCCAGGGTTGCATCAGCGCATCAGGGATTCCATGCGACGGAGGATGGATGGATGTATCCTCGCTAACGGAGGACATTTTGAACATTTCCTGTAACAAAGTGTTTGAAGTCACGCTGGTACGTTCTGTTGCTGTGTGTTTCCATTCCATGATTATTGTGATTTGAAGAGAAGTAATAAAATGAGCTCTAACATGGAAAGTAAGCGTTTCCGGACACATGTCCACATAACATATTTTCTTTCTTTGTGTGTGAGGAGTGTTTCCTGAAAGTTTGGCCGTACCTTTTTGTAACAGCCTGTATAACAACAGCTGTGTTGGCGGGGTGATGTCTGGAATGTGTATCAGCGGAAGTGTGTTATTCACCCGTCTTGCAAGGGCTTGTAATGAGACATGGCGTTCCGTATGGAAGTAAGCTCCGCGTCGCATCGAGCTGAATCGGCCGCTGTCACAGTGCTGAGCGTTCACATAGTGTGGCTTTCAAATTATGGTGTACTGCCGGTATTATGCGCCTTCAGTCGACTTCGCACAGGTGTTTTGCCTGGTGGAAAGTTTTTTTTGTCCACTAGCTGCTTATATTTTATGACCCACCGTCTAATTTCTTATGGAAGGTCGTATGTTGCCACTTAGCCGCTGTGACTGGGTCCGGGGCCCGCAGTGACTGAAAGTAACACCACACCGGCTCCCGTCCCCACTCACACCGTTGCCCGTGTCCCGCCACGTGGAGGCGGGCTCTGTTTAGATCCATTTGATATCTTTTTTTTTGTGCAGCATTATAAAATGTCCATTATAATTATCCGGGGTGTTATGCCGTGGTCGGTTGATGAATTCTGTGGTGATTCCCAACGTTTCGTCTCCGACTGCGGGAGACATCTTCAAGGGGGTCCGTAGCTTGATGGAAGGTCCAACACACACACTGGCTCGCTACTGACTGCCGCTAAATTCCGTGTCCGCGCGCCCCCGCGCCACGGCGTGACGTCACGTGTTTTGAAAACGTCAGTGCAATTGGCCGCTGTCCGTCGCCGTCGATCGCCGTTGCCATCACCCAGTAGTGGACGAGTGGTACACATCTTCTTTAACACCGGCATCCATATACCGTTTAATTTGACGCCCTCCTCCTTTCGGTTGAAATTATTTGGATGTTTAGCGATTTCGATTGCCTCCCTGTAGAGCCTTTCGTAGTATCCGCTCGTGGCCGCTAGTACTTGCGTCTCCTCGAAACGAATATTGTGGTTCCCTGGCTGGAAAGCATGCTCCGCAACAGCTGATCGTTCCGTTTCTCCTCTTCTACAATTTCCCTTGTGCTCTTCCAAACGTTTAGAAACAGTTCTTTTGGTGGTACCCACATAAACATCACCACAGCTGCATGGGATCTTATACACTCCAGATTTTTCCAATGGTTTGCGAGCGTCCTTGGCAGGCCTAAGGTATTCCTGTATCTTCCTGGTGGGCTTGTAAATTACGGTAATATTTCGCTTCGTCAAGATCCTCCCTATTCTTTCCGTTACATTTTTAACAAACGGCGACGGACAGCGGCCAATTGCACTGACGTTTTCAAAACTCGTGACGTCACGCCGCGGCGCGGGGGCGCGCGGACACGGAATTTAGCGGCAGTCAGTAGCGAGCCAGTGTGTGTGTTGGACCTTCCATCAAGCTACGGACCTCATTGAAGATGTCTCCCGCAGTCGGAGACGAAACGTTGGGAATCACCTCAGAATTCATCAACCGACCACGGTATAACAGCCCGGATAATTATAATGGACATGATATTTCCGGCCGTGAAAGTTTACATTTTAGTAGCATTAGAAAAACTTATAACTAATACAAAATCAAGTAAGATATTAATAAACAAAACGAAATCAAATATTTAGAAAGAAGGAAGGAAGAGAACTGAATAGAGAAGTTATAGGTATAATATTGCCCGTCACCTGGTTGTGGGCGGCGGCCCGGGTCTTGGAATGACCCTCAAGACGCTGGCCGTTGCTCACCATGCCTTTAACATCTACCATCCTAAAAACTACCTTAACTAGAACAGATTAGGGTACGTTAAAGCTAGAAACTAAGACTAAGACCTCCATGTCCAGCCTGCTAAACTATTTGCGATATACAATACAGAGGTAACTGATTTTGTGCTTGGCTCAAAGTTGCTAATGAAAGGGTACTCGTGGTAAAAGTAATAAGGTAATGACGCTAACGGTTTGTGTTGAGCCTACAAGGCTCCTAGTAGAGTACATCAGGCGCAAGCACCTCCCGGCCCCGCCGACAACACGACCTGAACGGTGGTTTTCCCCGATCTACCATAGGTATCCGTCGGGTTGGGCTCAAAAGAGAGGAACCACAATTAAGATCCTTCCATCCAGGACGTGCGCCGCCTCTTACCAGGGGGGCGTAGGTCCCTTGAAGAGGTGCCCAACTTTAAGCTTCAGATGAGAACTTAGTATAGTGGAGGTTGAGGTATAGGCTGTGTAGGTTGGTTGTACAAACAGTTCACTCTGAGCCAATGAGACTTATAATGATACGTGGTGTGGCAGTTAGCACCTTCCGGCCCCGCCAGCAACACAGCCTGAGCGGTGGTTTTCCCCGATTATTGTACGAGCTTGGGTAAAGGCGAACTTCACTACACCGTTATAAGGGTAAGCATCTGCGAGTCAATGGAGTAAAATCTGTTCGTTGGCCGGCCGCTGCGGCCGAGCGGTTCTAGGCGCTTCAGTCCGGAACTGCGCTGGTGCTACGGTCGCAGGTTCGAATCCTGCCTCGGGCATGGATGTGTGTGATGTCCTTAGGTTTGTTAGGTTTAAGTAGTTCTAAGTCTAGGGGACTGATGACCTCAGATGTTAAGTCCCATAGTGCTTAGAGCCATTTGAACCATCTGTTCGTTGCCCGTGGTTTGATTCTTTGGGTGTGTTCTCGTTCTGTGTCCAATTACAGTGACCTCTGTTTGTGTGTGTGTGTGTGTTAACATCACGATATTTGTGTTACGAAGGCTGTTGCTAATCTAAAGAACAAAATAAAAACATGAGAAAATGTAACCTAGTAACATATTTTAATTGAATTAACTGTGGATTCTTAGTGAAACTGATGTGTCGACAGAAGTGCCGACACAGTGTGGTTTGAGGAGACCGAAATACACGCTATAAGCTCACGCAGGATGGCGTGAGGTCTGAAACAGGATACGTAATTAATGCTATAAAGAAAAGTACGTAGCTTCTGGAATACTTAACTTTAATCCATCATTTGTATACATCGTTCTTGATGAGACATGCTTCATACGATAACTATCGATTGCTATGGCGCCTTGCTAGGTCGTAGCAATTGACTTAGCTGAAGGCTATTCTAACTATCTTCTCTGCAAATAAACGAGGCTTCGTCAGTGTTGCATCGCTAGCTAAGTCGTCCGTACAACTGGGGCGAGTGCTAGTCAGTCTCTCGAGACCTGCCTTGTGGTGGCGCTGGGTCTGCGATCACTGACAGTGGCGACACGCGGGTCCGACATGTACTAATGGACCGCGGCCGATTTAAAGCTACCACCTAGCAAGTGTGGTGTCTGGCGGTGACACCACAGAAACATAGTAAATTAACTAAGCATACACTGTTGTTTGCCTTGTTTCTCATATTTTCTTATAGTGGGTATGAAATGAAATGATCGTATGGCACATTGTTGGCCGGGAGATCCCATTCGGGTTCGTCCGCCAAGTGCAGGCTTTATTTCAGTCGGCGCCACATTGGGCGACCTGCGGTCGATGATGAGAACAACATAAGAAGAAAATCTCCGACCCGGCCGGGAATCGAACGCGGGCTCAGTGCATGGCAGGTAAGCACGTTACCACCCAGGTAAGCACGCGGACGGTTTCGGGTTATAAGCATACTGTAACTAATACATAGTATATGAAACGTCCCCTTTGAACAATTATACATGACTGTGCGTAAACTGACACACAATATTCTTTAGGGCAATGCAGTCTGACTTTAAATAATCCCTACAAAAGAATGGCCCTGACTAACATTAACCTATACCTTTCACAAATGACTTACCTCACAAAAATCTTCGTTACTCAAACTACTGCAATACAGCGAGCGCCACTACTGCCAGCTAAATAAAAGATTCTAACTACTGAAGGCACTAACTACTGATAGGCATAGTTAGCAAATGAAAGATTTTGATAGAGAACAAACAATGTATTTACCTTAATAGTCATAATATATACAGCAGTTCATGACATCCAGTCTTACAAATTTCAAAACTTCGCCATCTCTCTCCCCACAACCACCACTGCTGGCGGCTCACCTCCAACTGCGCAACGCTACGCGCTGTTAACAGCCAACTGCCCAACACTACAATGGCAAGCAACAATCCAAACTAGCCACAGACTGCACACAGCACAGTCAGTGATTTTCATACAGAGTGCTACGTGGCGTTACCAATAAGAAAACCTAAACAGCCTACTTACATATCATATCTATAAAAAGAAACGTATATTACATGCCACTGAAGCAGCTCCACAAATAGAAGAAGCGAAAGGATTATGAAAAAAACACTGCCTTTCATTGAGTTGCATAGACGGAACGTATCTTCTTGATCTTTTCTTGTATGTTGCGTTTATTAGTCGATCTGATGACTGCGTTTAAAAGACAGGGTTTTGCTGTTACATGTCCCTTTTGAAGTTTGTTTCAAGTGTTTTTTACTCATTTACATTTTAGTGTGTTTCAAGCGGTGCCGAAGTTTATTAAAAGAGACTGTCAATTAATTACCGCAGCTTCGAATCACCACCTGATTAATTCGCGACAGGGATCGTTGTTAAATTGTTTTCGTTCTGGACGGTTAACACTAGCGTTAACTTCTCAAAACCAAATTAAGAGCTAAGTATTTATTGCAGCGACATTTAGTACATGCTTTGAGTTTTAATTTATTTTCTTTTTTTTAAAGGAACATAAACTTTTTAATAAGATTAAAAACAGCCGACCAGTTGCAATGGATAAAGTAATCTTTACCTAGGTTTCGACAGATTTAAATCTATCTTCTTCAGAATATGGAATGATATGTCATTGTCGTTTTTACAAATATCTGTCGAAGCCTAGGTAGAGATTACTTTATCCATTGCAACTGGTCGGCTGTTTTTGATCTTATTACGTGGAACCGTTGCTGTTGCGCAGCTATGTTTAAAATACTGATAAACTTTTTTGTTGTGTTCGACATATTCTCTGTTAACCACTTCTGGAATTAGGTCCGACATTTGTACACTCATGGGAGGGTTTTAGTACTTCACAGTGTGGGCTTTAATATAATTGTGTTTTCGTTGTTATACATATGGTAATCTTTTTTTCGAATTCACCTGTACCACCCTGTGAGCAGACACTTCTTTACTGCAGGCGGCAGCTGTCGGCGTAATATGATGCGTGGGGGCAAACTGAGTCCGTCTCTTGACACAGATGTTTGAACAATCTTGTAATTAATGATTTAATACAAAGCCTTTGTGATATAATAAGTGTCTGGCGCAGTAGTTAGATCGGTTACTGCTGCTACAATGGCAGGTTATCAAGATTTAAGTGAGTTTGAACGGGGTTTTATAGTCGGCGCACGAGCGATGGGACACAGCATGTCCGAGGTAGCGATGAAATGGGCATTTTCTCGTACACCATTCCAAGAATGTACCGAGAATATCAGGAAGCCGGTAAAACATCAAATCTCCGACATCGCTGCCGCCGGGAAAGATCCTGCAAGAACGGGATCAACGACGACTGAAGAGAATGGTTCGACGTGACAGAAGTGCAACCATTCCGAAAATTGCTGCAGATTTCAGCGCTGGGCCATCAACAAGTGTCAGCGTGCGAATCATTCAACGAAACATGATCGATATGGGCTTTCGGAGCCGAAGGACCACTAGTGTGCCTTTATAGCAGCACGACACAAAAATTTATGCATCGACTGGACCCGTCAACAGCGATAATCGACTGTTGATGACTGGAAACATGTTGCCTGGTCGGACGAGTCTCGTTCCAAATTGTATCGAGGGGATGGACGTGTGCGGGTATGGAGACAACCACATGAGTCCATGGTCCTTGCATGTTAGCAAGTAACTGTTCAAGCTGTTGGAGGCTTTGTAATGGTGTGGAGCATGTGCAGTTGGTGTGATATGGGACCCTAAATACGTCTAGACACGACTCTGCAGATGACATATAAGTAAGCATCCTGTCTGATCACCTGCATCCATTCTCGTCCATTGTGCATTCCGACGGACTTGGGCAATTCCAGTGGGACAATCCGATACCCCGCACGTCCAGAATTGATACAGAGGGGCTCCAGGAACACTATTCTGAATTTAAACACTTCCGCTGGCCACTTAACTCTCCAGACATGAACATCATTCATCACATGTGGGATGCCTTGCAACATGCTGTTCAGAAGAGGTCTCCAGACCAATCGTACTCCTACGGATTTATGGATAGCCCTGCAGGATTCATGGTGTCAGTTCCCTGCAGCAGTAGTTCAGACATTAGTCGAGTCCATGCTACGTCGTGTTGTGGCACTATTGTGTGCTCGCGGAGGCTCTGCACGACATTAGACGGGTATACCAGTTTCTTTGCTTCTTAAGAATGTACACACACACACACACACACACACACACACACACACACACATATATATATATATATATATATATATATATATATATATATATATATATATATATATATATAGAGGCCAAACTTTCAGGAAACATTCCTCACACAGTATGTACTGTACTTCCTCGATTCACCGCCAGTTGGCCCAATTGAAGGAAGGTAATGTTGACTTCGGTGCTTGTGTTGACATTCGACTCATAACTCTACAGTACTAGCATCAAGCACATCAGTACGTAGCATCAACAGGTTAGTGTTCATCACGAACGTGGTTTTGCAGTCATTGCAATGTTTACAAATGCGGAGTTGGCAGATACCCACTTGAAGTATGGATTAGCACGGGGCAATAGCCGTGGCGCGGTACGTTTGTATCGAGATAGATTTCCAGAACGAAGGTGTCCCGACAGGAAGACATTCGAAGCAATTGATCGGCGTCTTAGGGAGCACGGAACATTCCAGCCTATGACTCATGACTGGGGAAGACCTAGAACGACGAGGACACATGCAATGGACGAGGCAATTCTTCGTGCAGTTGACGATAACCCTAATGTCAGCGTCAGAGAAGTTGCTGCTGTACAAGGTAACGTTGACCAGGTCACTGTATGGAGAGTGCTACGGGAGAACCAGTTGTTTCCGTACCATGTACAGCGAGTGCAGGCAGTATCAACAGCTGATTGGCCTCCACAGGTACACTTCTGCGAATGGTTCATCCAACAATGTGTCAATCCTCATTTCAGTGCAAATCTTCTCTTTATGGATGAGGCTTCATTCCAACGTGATCAAATTGTAAATTTTTACAATCAACACGTGTGGGCTGACGAGAATCCGCACGCGATTGTGGAATCACGTCATCAACACAGATTTTCTGTGAACGTTTGGGCAGGCATTGTTGGTGATGTCTTGATTGGGCCCCATGTTCTTCCACCTACGCTCAATGGAGCACGTTATCATGATTTCATACGGGATACTCTACCGTGCTGCTAGAACATGTGCCTTTACAAATACGACACAACATGTGGTTCATGCACGATGGAGCTCCTGCACATTTCAGTCGAAGTGTTCGTATGCTTCTCAACAACAGATTCGGTGACCGATGGATTGGTAGAGGCTGACCAATTCCGTGGCCTCCAAGCTCTCCTGACCTCAACCCTCTTGACTTTCATTTGTGGGGGCATTTGAAAGCTCTTGTCTACGCAACCCCGGTACCAAATGTAGAGAATCTTCGTGCTCGTATTGTGGACGGCTGTGATACAATACGCCATTCTCCAGGGCTGCATCAGCGCATCAGGAATTCCATGTGACGGAGGGTGGATGCATGTATCCTCGCTAACGGAGGACATTTTGAACATTTCCTGTAACAAAGTGTTTGAAGTCACGCTGGTACGTTCTGTTGCTGTGTGTTCCCATTCCATGATTAATGTGATTTGAAGAGAAGTAATAAAATGAGCTCTAACATGGAAAGTAAGCGTTTCCGGACACATGTCCACATAACATATTTTCTTTCTTTGTGTGTGGGGAATGTTTCCTGAAAGTTTGGCCGTATCTTTTTGTAACACCCTGTATATGTGTGCGTGTGTGTGTGTGATGATTTTTTTTCAGTGTAGATGCACAACATGCACGATATCTCTTGAGGGAATGCGAAATCGCAAGCGAGGGGTTCATGGGTAGGTGACGCTAAGCAAAAAGTGTGTATCAGAGTTCGAATGGGAAGCGCGTTCGGATGGTGGAGGTGACAAAGACGATCGCTCACGTTAAGCAGAAGATCCGCGTTCGAATCCTGGTCCGACCCTAATTTTCACTTGTTACCATCGACTCATTTCGATCTCAAAATGTGGCTAACATTATTGACAACCTCTGAAAAGTGTTGACAATTTAAAAGTTTGTAGTCTCTGTGCTATTTTCCTCGCACTGCCGATTTTGAACTTTACCTGTCCTTCGTCTTGTGTTTATGGTCGCCCTTACTCTGTGTTGATAGAGACACACGGCTTAGTCTCAAGAAAATCTCAAAACCCTATTATTCAGCAGAGATGGTTTGGGGGTGGGGGAGGTAATTCACGCTTTTGAAATGTGGTGTTACAGAAGAATGCTGAAGATTAGATGGGTAGACAGTATAACTAATGAGGAAATACTGAATCGAATGTGGGACAACTCGATTAAAAGAAGGGGCTAGTTAACAGAACACAAACTGAGGAAGCAAGAAATCGTCACTTTGGTAATGGAGAGAAGTGTGGTGAGCAAAAGCTGTAAAAGGCCTAGGCGTTTTACAGCACGCAAGTTTCTTTTTTTTTTTTTTGTGGATGTAGGCTACGCTAGATACGCAGAGATGAAGAGGTTTGAACAGGGTAAAGTAGCATGGAGAGCTACATCAAACCTGTGTTCCATCTGAAGACCACAACAAAAAGAAGCTGGCAGATTGTAAGTGTGTAGCATTCAACAGATGATACCAGATATGAAATCCTTCTGCTCTGTACTTGTTTCTTTTTTAGTCTCCTTACTCATTTGATGCACTGCACCACGACTCTCTCTCTAGCGTGAACCTTTATGTGCCGGCATAAGCTGTTGGCAGCACACCACTCGGTAAAAAGATCGATGGTAGGTGCCAGATTAAGCGCGCCTATCACGAGAGAGGCCAGAGACACACCCACAAGTACCACGCCACCAACGCCCTCTCGAGAGCACGTATTTAGGACGCCACCACTGCCTGGAGTTCCTCTCTCACCGACCCGCTCATCCAGTTAGGCGTCTGTCAGTTACTCGCCGAGTGGGCTAAGTTCAAGTCACATGCTACGACAGTACATAGCCGCCTGAGTAGTGATTATAGTGTAACTTGTGCTTTACATCAGTGTGCAATAGGACTATTACTGATGAGCCTGTACCACAACACATGGACTCTATTCCAATTATGTAAAATTGCCAGTTAATATAAATAAAGAAGCATATTAATTCACGTGTGCATTAGTATTGTAGAAAGCTTCGGTGCAATACAACACTTTACAAATCACAGCCTTACCTTCACCCAACGTCCTCAGGTATAACAGTTCTGAACATGGCTGTTACTTAGCAACAGTATAGTAGTTTCAACATAGTATTACACAGACAACCATTTCTACATAAATGGTAAGTACACTGACCTAGATTTCGACACCCACTACTGGTGTCTTCATCAGAATGAAATTTTGCTAAATCGTAAAATTACATTGCTAGAAAGCAATGGTCAGAATTGGGAGCAGCTATGCTCAAGTCAAAAGCGTAATGAAGCGTTCTAGCCTTTGCCTAGTCTGTCGAGCTGGGAACAGCATCGGACTCAGGTATTTTTTGGGTATTATTCCATCTTACGTTTTCCCCAATAATTTTTGCCCTATATGGACCCTTCCGGTATTGTAGAATATATTCACTGATGTCTGGCGATTCGAGGTATGCTGCTTCGTAATGGTAAGTCCGCGAGTGTATAACATTGAGGAGAATGTGATAAATATTTACCTTCTTCGTCTCAGTTGCATTTACCGCTGCAGTTGTTACCGGTTTCGGGCTGACTAGCTCATTCTCAAACCACACACCTAAAATCACAAGATACATACTATACATTTGCGTACAGTATGCTTGTCCATATTACAATTGTTTATATAGTTATAGACATACTTTGTTACTAACTGTAAGTAGTTACACAATAGGCTACCAAGGGCATGAAATTCTTCATACAAGAAGAGCAACAGATACACTGATTGGTACGACATGCTACTTGTCTACTGTTTCACCTGAACGACACAATGAAACTGGGAAATATTCTATATGGTTGTCAACAGAAGAACTTAGTATGTGTCACCTTCACACATACGCGCATGCACATACGGCTGCCTATTGATTTGCTATGGTGTTGCTGCGTCCATTGCCATTTATTGATAACATTTTTATAACATAGAAAATGCCAGTTTTACATTACAAGAGAGGTTAACATCTGTTTTATACAAATAACATAGCATCTAAATGAAATATATAAAGCCAGGAGGGGACGTCTAGCACACCCACCCGTTTACAACGCTGTATTCTCATTACAGGGCAAAACATTGACCTCTCTCTTGCGATAATAATACAGCCCCAAATATTGTTATATTGCGCACAGGCCATCAATGCTAAAATCTAACACTTTGTTTTGTATTATATGTTATACACATACTGTCTGGAAAGGAAAAGGTGGTTAAAGACATAAAAATAAATCTTTTCATTTACATTATTTATGTAACCTTTAGTAACAATCCTCCAGTTATTCAATGAATAAACAATAAACAGCACCACACTAAACATCAATCTACACAATTATGATCCGTGGTGCGAAGTCCGCAGTCAAAGTCTTATCTGTACATTGATCTTACACGCATAAAACATAGGTAAAATTATTAGATAAATTTGAAATTAATGCATCGTTTCATAGGGCTTGTGTTACAAAAGAACCTCTTGCAAGTTACGTATGTTACGACGATGCTTGTAGATTAAATGGTCATATATATTTGAATTACTACAGGCAGTAACCGCATGGACGCAACGGACGAGAGATAATAATAGAATACGATTTGCCTTTCACTTTGAAAGGGAATTACCTTAACTACCAGTAATGCAGACAACACAGCTTATTTTATGACCAACACATATCGTTTCATGCAGTGTCTAACTTATGGATTCGAAATAATTACCGCTTTGCTTATCATACGATAAATGTTTATTACCAAAAGCAACAAAAATCTCTTATTGTTTACAAAAATTCGAACGTATTATGCAAGATATGGTGCACATACATGCAATATGCCAATAAATATCTCTACACATGAAACCTTCCTAAATATTCCTGCTCAAAAAAGTTGTTGTATCAGGTTATCTGGATAATGCAAGTGATACAGCGGCATGTATTAAATCACCTTGAAATGCATTAGCCTCGTCACTCACAGTATAATACTGTCTAACATATAGGAGTCCTGTGCCACAACACACCCATCTCGGGTTGTGGACTCAAGCCCCTAACCACATTGTATTTAGCGTGCTACGAGTAGTTACTGTGCACTAGAAATATTACAAATAACCAGACACAGAAACTGTGGCACTTATGTGCAAGATCATGATGAATGCTAAAGAAGAAGTTGTTGATCCCAGAAGCAATACAGAAAAACGACATTAAATGAATCTACCATCACCAGACCTTAAGTTTGATCAGAGATGTAATGACGCTCTGTCACGTGTCGTCATACGTGCGCAGGCAGGAAAAGAAAATAATACTACGATGTTTATTTCTGCAAAGGACATTCTGACAGAATGATTTGTAGGAATGCTCGAGGTCTACGTTTGGTTGAATAGTGACCATTTTCACGTGAGTTGGCAAGTCAACAGATGTAACTATGAAATCTTATGCCGGTATTTTGATCTGTACTATAGCCCAAGGTCCAAGTTGCGCGATAACACGAAACGAGCTGCCCTTCTTTGCACTTTTTCGATGTTCTCCGTCAATCCTACCTGGTAAGGATCCCACACCGCGCAGCAATATTCCAGCAGAGGACGGACAAGTGTCATGTTGGCTGTCTCTTTAGTGGGTTTGTCGCATCTTCTAAGTCTTCTACCAACAAAGCGCAGTGTTTGTTTCGCCTTCCCCACAATATTATCTATGTGGTCTTTCCTATTTAAGATGCTCGTAATTGTAATTCCTAGGTATTTAGTCGAATTGACAGCCCTCAGATTTGTGCGATTTACCACATACCCTAAATTTATCGGATTTCTTTTAGTACCCATGTGGATGACCTCGCACTCTTCTTTGTTTAGTGCTAATTGCCATTTTTCGCACGATACAGGAATTCTCGCTAGATCATTTTGTAATTGGAATTGATCGTCTGATGGTATTACTAGACGGTAAATTACAGCGTCATGTGCAAACAATCTAAGGGGACTGCTCAGATTATCACCTACATCATTTATATAAATCAGAAACAGCAGAGGGCCTATTACACTACCTTGCGGAACGCCAGATATCACTTCTACTCGATGATTTACCGTCTATCACTACGAACTGTGACCTCTCTGAGAGGGAATCACGAATCCAGCCACACAACTGAGACGATATGCATGCAATTTGATTAATAGTCACTTGTGAGGAACGGTACCAAAAGCCTTCTGGAAATCTAGGAATATGGAATCGATCTGACATCCCTTGTCGACAGCACTAAAGAGCTCTAGCTGTGTTGCACAAGAACATATTCTGAATCCGTGTTGGTTATATATCAATAAGTCATTTTCTTGAAGCTGATTCATAATGTTCGAGTACAGTATATTCTCCAAAACCCTACTGCAAATTGAGGTCAGTGATACGGATCTGTAATTCAATGGGTTACTCCTATTTCCTTTCATGAATATTGGTGTGACCTGTGCTACTTTTGTAGTCTTTAGGAACAGACCGTTCGTCAAGTGAGCGATGTCGAAAGCTTCAGAGTACCTGACGTACGTAGATAATTACTTTTGGAGCTGGGTGCGATGAGTACATTTCCACTCAAGAGCCAGAATGTACACTACTGGCCATTAAAATTGCTACACCAAGAAGAAATGCAGATGATAAACGGGTATTCATTAAACAAATATATTATACTAGAACTGACATGTGATTACATTTTCACGCACTTTGGGTGCATAGATCCTGAAGAATCAGTACCCAGAACAACCACCTCTGGCCGCAATAACGCCCATGATACGCCTGGGTATTGAGTCGAACAGAGCTTGGATGGCGTGTACAGGTACAGCTGACCCATGCAGCTTCAACACGATACCACAGTTCATCAAGAGTAGTGACTGGCGTATTGTGACGAGCCAGTTGCTCGGCCACCATTGACCAGACGTTTTCAATTGGTGAGAGATCTGGAGAATGTGCTGGCCGGAGCAGCAGTCGAACATTTTCTGTATCCAGAAAGGCCCGTACAGGACCTGCAACATGCGGTCGTGCATTATGCTCCTTAAATATAGCGTTTCGCAGGGATCGAATGAAGGGTAGAGCCACGGGTCGTAACACATCTGAAATGTAACGTCCACTGTTCAAAGTGCCGTCAGTGCGAACAAGAGGTGACCGAGACGTGTAACCTATAGCATCCCATACCATCTCGCCGGGCGATACGCCAGTATGGCGATGACGAATACATGCTTCCAATGTGCGTTCACCGCGATGTCGCCAAACACGGATGCGACCATCATGATGCTGTAAACAGAACCTGGATTCATCCGAAAAAATGACGTTTTGCCATTCGTGCACCCAGGTTCGTCGTTGAGTACACCATCGCAGTCGCTCCTGTCTGTGATGCAGCATCAAGGGTAACCGCAGCCACGGTCCCTGAGCTGATAGTCCATGCTACTGCAAACGTCGTCGAACTGTTCGTGTAGATGGTTGTTGTCTTGCAGACGTCCCCATATGTTGACTCAGGGATCGAGACGTGGCTGCACGATCCGTTACAGCCATGGGGATAAGATGCCTGTCATCTCGAGTGCTAGTGATACGAGGCTGTTGGAATCCAGCACGGCGTTCCGTATTACCCTCCTGAACGCACCGATTCCATATTCTGCTAACATTCATCGGATCTCGACCGACGCGAGCAGCAATGTCGCGATTCGATAAACCGCAATCGCGATAGGCCACAATCCGACCTTTATCAAAGTCGGAAACGTGATGGTACGCATTTGTCCTCCTTACACGAGGCATCACAACAACGTTTCACCAGGCAATGCCGGTCAACTGCTGTTTGTGTATGAGAAATCGGTTGGAAACTTTCCTCATCTCAGCACGTTGCATGTGTCGCCACCGGCGCCAGCCTTGTGTGAATGCTCTGAAAAGCTAATCATTTGCATATCACAGCATCTTCTTCCTATCGGTTAAGTTTCGCTTCTGTAGCACGTCATCTTCGTGGTGTAGCAATTTTAATGGGCAGTAGTGTAGATCAGTCTGCGTTGTATGGGAAGGGTCTATAGATTATGTATTATACGGAAAGTAGGCGGTTATCAAAACAGGTGACGTAAGCTTAGGCGACCCGCCCGTATACCTGGAACCTGCCCACAACTCACTCCACGAATGACGGTGGCAGCAGCCGGTATCAGTGACGTAGAGTGTAGGCTAAGGTCCAAGTTAATTAGAACCTGATAGGTTGAGAGCTGATGAAGCGGTATCGAAAGCTTCAGTATACATGACACACGTACACAATTACTTTTGGAGCTGGGTGCGACGAGTGAATTTCCACACAAGAGCCAGAATGTAGATCAGTTTGCCTTTGATGGGAAAGCTCGATAGTTTATGCATGTAGGCAGTGATCAAAACAGGTAACGAAGCTCAGGCGATCCGCCCATAAATCTGGAATCCGTCAGCGGGCGGCAGCGGTGGCGGCTGGTCTGGGTTACGTGACGTCACGGCAGGAGCGCGGCGCGACTTTGGGGGCAGGGTGCGGCGGACACTTGACGGCGAGTGTATTTGCGCAAGTAATGCCCGCGCACACAGCACGGCAACCCTTGCGGCCCTGATGACCGCGCCGTAAAAACCCGCCGGCGCGGCTCGGGTTTCGGCGAGCGCCATAAAAAAGACGACACCGCTGCGCGCCCGCCTCGACCCGGCCCGGGCTGCTCGCAGAGACAGATAGTGATTTATCGCCGGTTGGGTTTCCGCCGCAGTGAATTCGCGGTGGCGCGCATTCTTCTGCGGTGCACGGGATCTGCGAGACGGCGTCAAAGCGCGCCGTGGTTTCCGGGGGATTCTGGCACCAGCAGACGAGGTCGCATGAGTCGTTAACAGCGACACAATATATACGTGGTGTAGAGAAACAAACTGATTACTACACTCGTGCTCATAAATTAAGGATAATTGCAGAATGTGGTGCCACACAACGTGGCACTACACAAAACTGGCGCTAATAGCATAGGCACGTAGGGAATACACACGACACAGATGTGTAAGTCCACGGTATTGGTGATAAGTCGAGAAAACCGTCCCCAAAGACATGTGCTACAAAACGCCTCTATTTCCTGCACATGTACCCAGACATCAATATGAGATATGATCACTGGGTGGCTGGTCCGGGCGGAGGTTCGAGTCCTACCTCGCGATGAGTGTGTGTGTGTTTGTGCTTAGGATAATTTAGGTTAAGTAGTGTGTGAGCTTAGGGACTGACGACCTTAGCAGTTAAGTCCAATAAGATTTTACACACATTTGAACATTTTTTTGGGATATGATCACCATGCACACGTACACAGGCCAAACAACAGGTTGGCATACTCTGGATCAGGTGGTCGAGCAGCTGCTGGGGTATAGCCTCCCATTCTTGCACCGGTGTCAGTCGGAGCTCGTGAAGTGTCGTAGTGGTTTGAAGACACGCAGCGATACGTCGACCGAGACCATCCCAGAAGTGCTCGGTGGTGTTTAGAACAGGTAGGCCACTCGATTCGCCTGGTATCTTCTGTTTCAAGGTACTCCTCCACGATGGCAGCTTGGTGGGGCCATGCGTTATCATCCATCAGGAGGAAGGTGGGACTCACTGAACCCCTGAAAAGGCGGACATACTGGTGCAAAATGACTTCCAGATACGCCTGACCTGTTACAGTTCCTCTGTCAAAGACATGAAGGGGTGTACGTGCAGCAATCGTAATCCCACCCCACACCATCAAACCATGACCTCCATACAGGTCCCTTTCTAGGGCATTAATGGGTTGGTATCTGGTTTCTGGTTCACGCCAGATGAAAACCCGAAGATAATCACTGTTCAGACTACACCTGGGATCACTGTTCCAATGACCATGTACTGTGTTCTTGACAACAGGCTTTACGGCCTCTCCTGTGACCAGGGGTCAGCTGAAAGCACCTTGCAGGTCTCTGGGCGAATAAACCATACCTGTTCAGTCGTCTGTAGACTGTGTGTCTGGAGACAATTGTTCCAGGTCCCGAGCAAGGCTACCTGCAGTACTCCATGGCCGTCTGCGGGCACTGATGGTGAGATGTCGGTCTTCTTGTGGTGTTGTACACTGGGTGTCTCGTACTGTAGCGCCTGGACACGTTTTCTGTCTGCTGGAATTGTTGCCACAGCCTTGAGATCACACTTTGTGGCACGCGGAGGGCCTGTGCTACGACCTGCTGTGTTTGACCAGCCTCCAGTCGCCCTAGTATTCTACCCCTCATAACGTCATCAATATGTGTTCTTTGAGCCATTTTCAACACACAGCCACCATTAGCACGTCTGAAAACATCTGCACACTTATTCGCTGCACCGTACTCAGACATGCACCAACACAACTCTGCGTATGTGGACTGCGGCCAGCGCCACCGTGCGGCGACCGCAGGTCAATTGTACCGCATGCTCATACTCCGAGGTGATTTAAACCCGCAAACGACCCAGCAGAGCGTTGTTTCACCATGTATCAGCATTGTGCATGAGTGTAGTTCAGAGCACAGTATAAGCAAAATTTTTTTTCCAAATAATCGTAGGTCTGAAACGCAACGTAATGGAGCTAAGGCCAAACAACTACTAGTGCGACGAAGTGTGTGCATTTCAGGTAATCTCTTGCTAACACCTGGTTGCTTAGTAACTGCACTGTCGGAAAAAAGTTAGTAGATCTGGAAGGACGACGACGATTTTGATTCGATGACGGCATATGTCACCTGCGAGATAGTAGATGTACAGTTAATAATTTCAACGTCGTCCGCCAGCAGATAGCGTAGTGGCATAGCTACCAGTTCACAACTACTTTTTAACAGGAAATGCTCACAGCCAGAAGGCTCAGTGTGGTGGAAACGTACGAAGGCCACACCCGCGTGTGAATGTGGTGCATCAGAGGGTACTCCAGATCATGTGGACTACGAGTGCCCCCTTTTCAATGATGTAGCATCCACATTACCTGACCTTGACACATACCACTTACTTAGACAAGAAGACAATTTTCAAACTCTTAACCAATTGGCGGATGAGGTATCACGAAAAGTGTTAAAAGGATACCTAAGGGACATAAATTAAATTATCAATTTGAGACACACCAAACACTGAATCTAGGGCCCTATTCCCATACCACCTGTGCGTGGAAAGGCCGACTTTCCTCTAGTCTGGAACCCGTCGCGTACAGGACTAGAGGGAGTGGGGTACGACACCACCGATACAGGACAAAGCACCGGATTAGATTAGAACTAGTTCGCAGGACTTAGATTAGGAAATTAGTTATTTAGGAACCTGCAGCGAATAACATCCTTGGGCTGCCCCGTGTCAGGGGCACGCTCATCGGGATTATCTCGATGATCAAGGCTCTGAAAAGTAGGTTTATAAACTACTGACACAGCTGTGACGCTGCAGGCAGTATAGTTAAGCGTAGGTCATATAAAGTTAACATTAATAATAACAAATAAAATAGTTGCCCATTGTTATCTAGTCATAGCTGTAGAATAATTAATTAAATTTTTATCTCAAAATTTTGTACATAGCTGCACGTTCAGAGACCGTGAATAGTTACAATTGAAAGAACACAGCTCTCGGTCACTATTTTTAACGAATTAACCGGGTTTCAACACTGCTGGGAGTGTCTTCCTCAGAATTTAAATTAAAGTATGGTCTATAACATGGGGACAGAATTATGACTGAAAACGTATGATACAGAGTATAAGTACAGAATCATCGTGAAAGATTGGCAGAATTTATATATCATTTATAAAATAATAAATATGCCAAAAGTGGATTACTCACAAAGATATTTAAGATAAAAAATTGCGATGGCGATCCACTAAGGGATGCTCGTTACTTACACGGTTACAGGTTGCAACTGGACCCCATAGACCCATCGGGAGTACCCTACAAGTTAGTTAGAGGAAAGGTCCGCTCTCCAATGGTGACATCAACAGTCAGGCACGGGGACAGGATGACAGAAACCTGGCAAGACATTGCTGGGGTCCTCTTCAAGTCCCTACTGCCTGATGACAGTGCGGATGGGGAAACCGAAAGCCAGCGCCAATTAAGAAATGATGATCTTGACAGATATATTAATGATAGGGCAGTTTACTCCTTTCCTGAAGAGGAGGTGGGTGCCCACATTAAATCGCTAAAGAAAGGAAAAGCCCATGGACCAGACGGCATTCTGGCAGAGGTGGTACAGCTTTTAGCCCCTCAGCTAGCAACACCACTCACCCAATTATTCAATGAATGCCTTAGACAGCAAAAATCCCCGAAGATCTGGAAAGTTGAAACGCTGTAATCGTTAAGAAAGGACCCGATGAAGACCCGGTTGAAACTAAATCGTACAGACCGATCTGTATGTTGGACTTGTTTGAAAAATTACTAGAGAAACTGTTGGCTGACAGACTGGCAGCACATCGTGTGTTGCACGGGATGAGTGGCAGGCAGTTCGGCTTTAGGCCTGGGCCGTCAGCATCCGATGCGATCACCCTGGTGGCCGGGGTCTGTAACTCAGCCCCGTACAAGCACGTGGTAGGCATCATGGTGGACATCAGTGGCGCCTTTGACAAACTGTGGTGGCCTTCGCTCTTCTCCTGTCTATGGGAGAAAGAGTGTCTAGGGCCGCTATACGGTTCCCTGAGGAGCTATTGTTAGGGTCTGGAGGTCTGGCTATCATTCCCTGGAGGGAAAATTGGAAAAAACAATAACAAATGGATGCCCCCAGGGTTCCGTGTTAGGCCCCCTGTTCTAGGACATCCATAAGGAACCACTACTGGATAAACTTCAGCAGAGCAAAGAGTTGCTAGAGGTTATAGCCTACGCGGATGACCTCCTCCTGTTGGGTGGAGGCCGTGGATGCGAAGATACAGAGCTAAAAATAAAGAGGGCAATGGAAAATTACAACTTTGGTGCAGGAATACAAAAATGAAAATTTCACCGAATAAGTCCAGATATCTTCTGTTAAAAGGACAACTAATAAGGAACCCCACAGTAAGAACTGAGGGCTCACCAGTTCTTTGGCGACGCGAGGCACGCTACTTGGGAGTCATCATTGATGAAAGGTGGGACTTTGGAAAGCATATCGAAACCATAACCCAAATAGCCCTACAAGTACTTAATAACCTTACCTCCACTGGTCATAAAAGATCTCATCTTCCCCCTCGTTTGACAAAACTATATTGCAACAGCATATTAACATCAATGGTTACGGCTCGGGAGTCTGGGTGCACAGGCTCCCGAGGGTGGTGCCCACCATATCAGTGAGAAGAGTGCACATGAATGTGATATTAAGGTCAGTGTGGGCCTACAGGACATCTCCAGGTGGGGCCGTGTTAGCCATAATGGGGCTCTGCCCTCTGGACATCAAGATTAGAGAGCAGGCAGAATGGTTTTGGGCCAGGAAAGGGAACATTCAGAAAACAGAGGACATTGTGGGTGTTCGGGTTGGAGACAAGGGTGCGATTAGAAGAAGAGGTGAGGAGCTGTGGCAGGAATCATGGGAGACTGACGATACTGGTCGCAGAACATTTCAACTTCTGCCGGACGTGAAAGAAAGGAATGAAGTACTTTGAGCCAAGTAGGGGACTTTTCCACTTTCTCACTGGTCATGAGGCCTATCCGACGTATGTCGGTTTGGGAGGAGGGCTATGCCTGCGTGTCACTGTGGCGCACTGAAAGGTACTCCCGACCATGTGGTTTACGAGTGCCCCCTTTTCAATAATGTAGCAGCCGCGTTACGACTTCAACTACCAAACGACACGAACTTCCTACTGAGACGTGAGGAGAAATTTGGAACTCTGAACAACCTAACCAACGAGGTACCACGGAAGGCTCTAACAGAATATCTGAGGGAACATGGGGATAGCAGCAAATAAAATGTGTCCTAGTACCCTGTTCCAGTACCGCCTGTGCGTGGATAGGTCGACTCACAACACAGTTGGAATCCGCCACGTGTAGGACTAGGAGGATAGGCTACAACAAACCGAACTGAGACATGCACCGGACTTGACGTAGGATAGGATCTTAGTTAGTGGGACTTAGAAATAGAAAATACATATAGGAACCTGCAACGATTCAAGTCATCCTTGGTCTTCCTAGTGCCAAGGGCACGCTCAGCGGGGTTAGCTCGGTGGGCAAGGCCGTGCAGTAGGTTTATACATATCAGTGACACACCTGTGACGCTGCAGGCAGTAGAGGTTAGTCATTGTAAAACATTACTGTAATTAGCTGCTAACAATAATGATATTGTAACATTTTAGGGCCCACTAATCATGTAAGGTGGTGGGTTGCATATGCATATTCTAAAGATGAAGAATAAAGAAAAGAAAAAAAAAACGTATGAAGCAAGCAGGCAATCTTGCCATGGAGATGCACTCGTGCTTTCTGCAGCAAACTGAGCGAGTCTGAAAGGAGTCAAGATGTGACCTTTCGAGTGGCGGGACGGTGCTTGCGGAGAGTTGGCACACATGTTGGACGTGCTGCGTCAGTTGTGCAACGATGCTGATATCAATGGCCACGTGATCATTCTTACACCCATAGACTAGGTTCTGGACGCCCACACAGCACAGACGTGCACCAGGATTGTCGAATTGTAAGGGCAGCAGTGGCAGATCGTACAGCTACCACAGCACAGATAAGAAGGCTTGTGAGCCCAGACGTGTCAACACGAGCAGTTGCGAAACGGTTATTAGCAATGGGACTACTGGCACGCACATCTCTAGCCCGTCTTCCACTCCAGAGCATTGACGTGCATGCCTCGACCGATGCCGTCACAGGACCATTGACTGGAGTCAGCGCCTGCACTGCAGCACAGGGATACTAACCATGTAGTGATACGGGTGCTTCAGCATGGGTCGATACCTGGTAACCCAGAACCAATTGCGCTATTAATCTGTAAATGTAATCAAGCACACCATATGCAACAATAAATCTTGAATGAACTGAAATTCTCGAAAAGAGTGCACTATTTTTTCCTGGAAGCGTAAAGTAGCTGAAGATAAAAGGTGTCCGACACAGAACGGAAAAGGTGAAAATCTGAGGGCGCAAGATCAGGTAAATAAGGTGGGTGCGGAATGGCTTCCCAACTCAACTCCTTTATAGTGTTTTTCGTCGGTTTAGCTAATGTCTCTTGCAGCTGTCTCTCCAGGATATTTTCAGGAAATTTTATAAATTATATAACTCAGTACATATCTCGAAATATCTCTTCTTATCTTACCGATTATCAATGCAAAGTAGTTTCAAGCCCAATTATTCCTTGGAGCGTCCATTTACTCCATGGAATAGCTTCTCTGCTATCCATGTTTTCTCTTATGAAAAGAATAGGGGACTTCTTGCCGATTAGTCGTGAAAGAAGGATGTATATGTACGTATTGTTGAGCTAGTCGCCATCTTGATGAGATTCTGTATGAGAAGGAATTTAATACATGAACTAAACTAAAGTAAGTGTGTTCGCGTATTATTTAACGGATTATTATTATTAACAGTGTCTGTTTACTACGCTGTGTTGCACGGGATCAGTGGGGAACGTCTGATTTACACTGGACGAACCTGCCGTTTTCTATGCTCAAGATATCCAGTTACTTCAAATAAATAGGCTAACACGGTCTTACCAGCAGATCTCCGGTCTTCCCCATGTGATCACCGAAAGCTAATAATTATTACAAATGTTTCCAGGAGATCGACTGACAATTTTCGTCGCACCGAGACTTCGAAATTGCTTCACTGCCTTATGGAATTTAAGTTAAGCTTAATTTAATCAGGATAGAACAGTATTGAACTGTGTGAATGTGATAAGCCTGCCTTGTCAATGAAAATTCCCTTAACATACGCATGTTTTTACTATCCTGATCAGTGAAGCTAAATCAGGCCGGTGTGAGAGAGGTTTTATCATGGATCATCATTACGTCGCGTTGTTTCCTCGGTGGTTGTTCGTGGAATCCGTCTGCAAGACGTTTCACTTGTTGACAATAAAAGTCAGAATTGATGGTTACACATCGGGGAAGCAATTCGTTGTAGTAGACTACACCATCTCTTTCCCACCAGATGACTAACATTACCTTTTCTGGAAGCGCGCAGGAGTTCTACAGTGAGTTGGTGCTTTGTTTGGGCTCAATCATTCTTTCCTTTTCCTTATGTTAGCGGTTCTAGGCGCTACAGTCTGGAACCGCGCGACCGCTACGGTCGCAGCTTCGAATTCTGCCTCGGGCATGGATGTGTGTGCTGTCGTTAGGTTAGTTAGGTTTAAGTAGTTCTAAGTTCTAGGGGACTGATGACCTCAGAAGTTAAGTTCAATACTGCTCAGAGCCACTGGAACCTTATGTTAGCATAAAATCATCATTTCGCTTCATTGGTACAGGATAGTGACGTTCAGCGTTGTTCGCGAGCCATTTGATAGCGAGCAAGCAGAGATGTACGTGTGCTTACCCGCCGTTTTTTGTGATTTTGGCTTAGAGCAAGCAGTACCCATACACCCGACTTTTGAATTTTTCCCACTGCATGCAAATGTCGCATGATGGTGGAATGATCACAGTTCATTCCATCTGCCAGTTCTCGAGTACACTGACGTTGATTTGTTTAAACGATCTCGATCAAACTCCGATTATGATGATGCTGATGTTTGGATTGTGGGGCGTTCAACTACGCAGTTATCAGCGCCCGTACAAATTCCCAACCTTTTCTCACTCCAATCTTGCCACTTGCATGAATGATGATGAAATGATGAGGACAACATAAACACCCAGTCATCTCGAGGCAGGTGAAAATCCCTGACCCTGCCGGGAATCGAACCCGGGAACCGTGCTCGGGAAGCGAGAACACCACCACGAGACCACGCGCTGCGGCCAGCAAACTCCGAAGGTCTTCCCAAGTGTGGAGAATGACTAATGTCAAAACGATCCCCGTTAAAGCAAGAAAACCATTTTGGCTCACTCTGAGCACTATGGGAGTTAACGTGTGAGGTCATCAGTCCCCTAGAACTACTTAAACTAACCTAAGGACATCACACACATCCATGCCCGAGGCAGGATTAGAACCTGCGACCGTAGCGGTCGCGCAGGTTCCAGACTGAAGCGCCTACAACCGCTCGGCCACTCCGTCCGGCAAAACCATTTTCTTGCCATGCTCTGTCTAGTGGCATTATCCGCAAACACGGCGAAAATGTTGCTGTCATTCCTCTACTGAATTCAAATAGAAGAATATCTTGGAAATATTTCGATTTCTGCACTTGGCACTCGATTCAGTATTTCCAAATGACAAAATGACAATATGTCAATTCAGACAGCAACAGTGAACTACAAATCGGAGAGACAATCAGTAAATGAAACCATAGACACCGGAATACCAACTTCCAAAAAAAAAAAAAAAAAAAAATCGCTACGGTCATATGTACCAACCTAACGTTTCGTGGCCCCAAATGCACGAGACATTGTTCGGGTAAGTTACGTGGTATTAGTAGCCTTCCACCGATTGGTAGTGGTGTTTCCCGGCGGGGATCGGCCGCTAATGTCCGCGACGTAGACGGCAGCCCGGCGGCGGCGGCGCCGCTGCAGCGAAGCCAGGCGGGCCGGGACTTCCCCTCGACCGCAGCGCGGCGGTCGGCGGCCGGCGGCAACAACACGTAACTCGCGGTAATTGCAGCCGCAGACACAATCATTTGGCGCTCAGCGCGGCTTATTTATTTCTTTAATTAACCTGCGAGCGCTAACGTTTCGCCGGAGCCAAGTTTCGTGTCGCGCAGAAGTGCCGCGGATAAGTTTCCGCTGTCGTCGTAGGGCGTACGTAATGGAGGCGTGGAGCCTCTCGCGGTTCGAGCTCCCGCGGGGGCGTTTGAAATACGCGAAGTCGCGGTTCGCCGCAGCTACAAGGAGGAGCAAAGTGCGAAACAAGCGATCCGCCGCCCGCTCTGCGTGTTGCGGTCTTATCCCCTGCAGCCGACATTTCCTCCGGCCGCGCGCTAACAAGAAAAAGTCGGAGGACGGCTACCGTGTATCGCATAGGGTCGTCCACGGTCGGGCGAAGCGCCGCAGCTGGAAAGGCGACGTACGGAACCATAACAACTGAAACCCTACCATTTACGTCATAGTCTCTTCAAACAACTCCAAGGAGATTTATGGCCCTTCTTCGTGTAAAACCCAGTGATAACACTATCTTGCTACCTTAGCAATAGATCTTGCAGACAATCGGCAAAAATAGTAACATGTAAGGTTTCACGGCCGGCATCTTCATTAATTAAAACTTCCGTGCTAAATTGCCACGGTCCATATATAAAACTTCTTCTCCTTCCTGACGTTTCGTTGCCTACTGCGGGCAATATCTTCTGAGTCGGCGACTGGCTGTTGTTGGAAGTCCCGCTTATATAGAGCGCTTAGATGGCGCCACCTCTCGTCTCTGGCTAGTGCCATCTCTCTCGATTACAGGTAATCGATTGTCACTTCGTTGGTACAAAGTCGACCGCCATATCTTGTCTAGTTTTAATCCTTCTTCTTTTCTATTAAGATTATTCCCGCGCTCGTAGATCTCTATAGCTTCTCTATACATGCGAGTACAATAATGTGAGGTAGCTATCACGTTTGTCTCACCAAATTTTATTTCGTGATCACCGTCTTTGAAAACTTGTTCCGCTACAGCTGATTTGTCAATCTGTCCCAAATTTTATTTCGTGATCACCGTCTTTGAAAACGTGTTCCAGTACAGCTGATTTGTCAATCTGTCCCAATCTGCAGTTCCTTTTGTGTTCCGTTAGGCGGGTATTAACACTCATTTTAGTTGTTCCTATATAAACCATGCTACAGCTACACGGAATTTTATACACACGTGGGGTAGCTAAGGGGTGTCGTGCGTCTTTCACCGATCTTAAACTTTCACTAATTTTCTTGGTAGGTCGATAGATTTCTCCACTTGAAACTTGGCCATAACTTTACCAATACGGTCCGTGATGTTCTGAATAAATGGAAGAAAAACTTTTCCAGCCGGCGGTTGTTTTTTTTTCAGACACTTTTCTTCTAGGGTGGAGTGCTCGGCATATCTCGTTACCAGTGTACCCATTTCTCTTGAAAGTCGTTCGCAAATGGCTTAATTCATCTTGAAAATAAATTGGCTCACAGATGTTACTAACCCTGTCCACTAAAGTTTTTATCACTCCTCTCTTCTGCCTAGGATGATGATTCGAATTCTTATGTAGGTAACGATCGGTGAGTGTTTCTTTCCTATACACCTTGTGCCCTGAAGTCCCATCTGCCCGTTTAATAACCAATACAACCAAAAAATTTAGTTGTCCATTACTTTCTCCATGGTGAATTGTATCTTTGGATTGAAAATGTTTATGTGCACCAAAAAATCACTCAGTTCCTCTTCAGCATGATTCCATATCACAAAGGTGTCATCCACGTATTGATACCATTTCAAAGGACTTTTCTTGGCCGACTGCAGCACCTGTTCGAAGAATTCCATAAATAGATCAGCAATAGCACACACACCGATCGTTACTCACATAAGAATTCGAATCGTCATCCTAGGCAGAAGAGAGGAGTCGTAAAAACTTTAGTGGACAGAGATAATAACATCTGTGAGCCAATTTACTTGAAAGATGAATTAAGCCATTTGCGAACAGCTTTCCAGAGAAATGGGTACACTGACAAGGAAATAGATCGAGCACTCCACCCTAGAAGAAAAGTCTCCGAAAATACACGACATTTATTCATAACATCACGGACCGTATTGGTAAAGTTATGGCCAAGTTTCAAGTGGAGACAATCTATCGACCTACCAAGAAAATTAGTGAAAGTTTAAGATCGGTGAAAGACGCACGACACCCCTTAGCTACCCCACGTGTGTATAAAATTCCGTGTAGCTGTAGCATGGTTTATATAGGAACAACTAAAATGAGTGTTAATACCCGCCTAACGGAACACAAAAGGAACTGCAGATTGGGACAGATTGACAAATCAGCTGTAGCGGAACACGTTTTCAAAGACGGTGATCACGAAATAAAATTTGGGACAGATTGACAAATCAGCTGTAGCGGAACACGTTTTCAAAGACGGTGATCACGAAATAAAATTTGGTGAGACAAACGGGATAGCTACCTCACATTATTGTACTCGCATGTATAGAGAAGCTATAGAGATCTACAAGCGCGGAAATAATTTTAATAGAAAAGAAGAAGGATTATAACTAGACAAGATATGGCGGTCGACATTGTGCTGACGAAGTGACAATCGATTACCTGCAATCGAGAGAGATGGCACTAGCCAGAGATAGTTTCAAAGTCGAAAGCACGTGACGAGTGGTGGCGCCATCTAAGCGCTCTGTATAAGCGGGACCACCAGCGCCTAGCAGCCAGTCGCCGACGAACCTCAGAAGATGTTGCCCGCAGTAGGCAACGAAACGTCAGGAAGGAGAAGAAGTTTTATATATGGACCACGGCAATTTAGCCCGGACGTTTTAATTAATGAATCGGGAAAAATTTTGGTCGTGACTACAATCGCCAAGTAGGTCTTAGGCAGTGGTTCCCAATCTTTCTTAGATCAATACCCCTGAGTGCAATCAGACAGTGGCTCCTACCCCGCCCTTCCTCCCCTCTCCCCAGCCGTGGGTTACCCCACCCCCTCCCACCCCTACATTATCACCGACTTTAGCACCTAACGAAACTGCAGAATGAAACACTTTTCTTGGAATATTTTCATTTTTAAAACGACGAAATTTGAATAATACACTCCTGGAAATGGAAAAAAGAACACATTGACACCGGTGTGTCAGACCCACCATACTTGCTCCGGACACTGCGAGAGGGCTGTACAAGCAATGATCACACGCATGGCACAGCGGACACACCAGGATCCGCGGTGTTGGCCGTCGAATGGCGCTAGCTGCGCAGCGTTTGCGCACCGCCGCCGTCAGTGTCAGCCAGTTTGCCGTGGCATACGGAGCTCCATCGCAGTCTTTAACACTAGTAGCATGCCGCGACAGCGTGGACGTGAACCGTATGTGCAGTTGACGGACTTTGAGCGAGGGCGTATAGTGGGCATGCGGGAGGCCGGGTGGACGTACCGCCGAATTGCTCAACACGTGGGGCGTGAGGTCTCCACAGTACATCGATGTTGTCGCCAGTGGTCGGCGGAAGGTGCACGTGCCCGTCGACCTGGGACCGGACCGCAACGACGCGCGGATGCACGCCAAGACCGTAGGATCCTACGCAGTGCCGTAGGGGACCGCACCGCCACTTCCCAGCAAATTAGGGACACTGTTGCTCCTGGGGTATCGGCGAGGACCATTCGCAACCGTCTCCATGAAGCTGGGCTACGGTCCCGCACACCGTTAGGCCGTCTTCCGCTCACGCCCCAACATCGTGCAGCCCGCCTCCAGTGGTGTCGCGACAGGCGTGAATGGAGGGACGAATGGAGACGTGTCGTCTTCAGCGATGAGAGTCGCTTCTGCCTTGGTGCCAATGATGGTCGTATGCGTGATTGGCGCCGTGCAGGTGAGCGCCACAATCAGGACTGCATACGACCGAGGCACACAGGGCCAACACCCGGCATCATGGTGTGGGGAGCGATCTCCTACACTGGCCGTACACCACTGGTGATCGTCGAGGGGACACTGAATAGTGCACGGTACATCCAAACCGTCATCGAACCCATCGTTCTACCATTCCTAGACCGGCAAGGGAACTTGCTGTTCCAACAGGACAATGCACGTCCGCATGTATCCCGTGCCACCCAACGTGCTCTAGAAGGTGTAAGTCAACTACCCTGGCCAGCAAGATCTCCGGATCTGTCCCCCATTGAGCATGTTTGGGACTGGATGAAGCGTCGTCTCACGCGGTCTGCACGTCCAGCACGAACGCTAGTCCAACTGAGGCGCCAGGTGGAAATGGCATGGCAAGCCGTTCCACAGGACTACATCCAGCATCTCTACGGTCGTCTCCATGGGAGAATAGCAGCCTGCATTGCTGCGAAAGGTGGATATACACTGTACTAGTGCTGACATTGTGCATGCTCTGTTGCCTGTGTCTATGTGCCTGTGGTTCTGTCAGTGTGATCATGTGATGTATCTGACCCCAGGAATGTGTCAATAAAGTTTCCCCTTCCTGGGACAATGAATTCACGGTGTTCTTATTTCAATTTCCAGGAGTGTATTTAGTTTTTGTGTGTGTGTGTGTGTGTGTGTGTGTGTGTGTGTGTGTGTCGTGCATCGCAAGTGCTACCCACAACTCCTTCTCAAAAAATACAGCTAACAATCCACAGTGAGGGTAGACGTTTGCTACAAAACACACTTTTTTGCCCTAATATTCAGTCGGCCTACGGTTGCTATGCAATTTGACTTCTCTGGAACATACTGAAAGAAATCACGGTGATTTTGCCATTACGTTACCGAAGATTGCCACGTGCGATGTAGGAGTATTGCAGGCCAGCAGATATGATATCTCGTGAACTGCAATGCTGGTCTGAATTTTTTTGTTCCAAAACTTTTAGGTAGCAAGTGGGATGTGGAGGCGCAATTTAGAATAATTTAAAAATTAGTTCCTTTAACAAAGGTATTTTTTATTATAAATCATCAGTCTCCTGACTGGTTTGATGCGAGCGTTTGTTGGATGTACTCGTGTTTCTGGCTTCCTCTACAGTTTTTACGCTCTACAGCTCCCTTTACTAATAATCAGACGTATCGTGGCGGTTACGGATACAGCAAACATGGACCTGATCGCAATTCAGTGATCACTCTAATACAGAGTGACTCATAGACTGTGTGACTAAAACACAAGTTACTTTCGTTGACTTATCATGTCGCGAGATCAACAGTCAGCCGTGTCGCAAAATGATTGCTCGTATACTCGTCAAAAATCACTGCTGCCATCTTTTGGACGAACAAACGTTAAGATGTGTTAACTATTAAACAAAAAACAGTGATTTTTGTGTGACTGGTGCTAGTAACCGAACAGAGAGGCTAAATAGCACTACAACAGATTTCGTTACTCTCCACACAGACCAAGTAGCTGAAATGCCACTTACTAATTACTACTACTATTACGTGATGGAATCAGCAGTGAAGATGCATCCTACATTATTGTGCCGTACCAGTGGAATATATTTAGATTTTTAGCAGAAATTTGTGGTTGGCGTTGTGTGAATGGTCCCCCGACCTCAAACTGATCATCGACATTAGAGCACTAACCCTTAAATAGTGAGCGGCAGCTTCAAGAGAATAAGCGCTGAAGGCAAACAGGGTCTTGCAATTTAGGCACATGTTCATGAAATATCCGATCCACGTGCCTGTGTGTTTGTCAGTGTGCACAGTAATCGTACGTGAGACTACACGTGTTTTTAAGCCCCCAGGCCATCTACAAACAGATGCTGTTCGTGGGACGATTTTGTCAGTGAAGAGGCCGGCAAAACCGATATGCCACCAGCACCGTGTAGTGCGGGCAGCCTACCTGCAGGGGTACTGGATCCCGCACAGCTACAGAGACAGTTATTACATCGCATGTTAAATAATCTGCAATTATCATATATTCAGTATGACGTCTAATATTTTTTTGGTGGTGCTTGTTTAGGTTGAACTGCAGCCAGAAATTCAGGTAGAGAAGAAAGTCACGTGGGCGACGGCAGAGGTAAACTGGAGCAGGAGTTAATCAGCATTCCTAGGAGGAAATGAGGACGTTCTGTGGTGAAAGGGGTAAGGGTGTGAAGGGGGGGAAGAGGGATGGGGTTTATCTGAGCTTCTCATCCGGGGCAATTAACACAGTGCGGTATGTTCCTTCTGGAATGCAATGCACTCTCCCAGATCCGGACAAACTGCTGTTCGCTCCGCAGATCTGGCACTTAACACGCCTCAGAGGGCGACAAACGAGCTCTGAGGATGCTTGCCGAGGAGGGTGTGTGTGTGTGTGTGTGTGTGTGTGTGTGTGTGTGTGTGTGTATGGGTGTGTGTGTTGTCAGCGATAACATAGCGTGTATTATCCAGCAGTGAGGTGGAATGCATGCGGAAGGCTGCAACGGTGGAGACAGCGTGAAGCGTGAGGATTTGCGCAGTGGTCTCGATCTAAACTGAATGTTGTTAGTTGCAATGGCATCCTCAGTGAAAATTAAAAAAAAAAAAAACCAAACGACAAAAATTTGCTTCAATGGATGTCGTTAATAAGAGAAAAATTTCCTTCTACACTGTGCAACAGAATTAGAGGATCACTTTTTCGAACCCTCTTAATTCTTTCCCATTCCGACGCGCCAATTTCAGTTCCCTATTTGTTGTTCTCTTCTTTCGTTCGAGTATTCTCTCACTTATTCACCGTATTTTTCTTCCTGACTTTTGATCACTTGAAACCAGTTTTTTTTTATCACTCCTACCCTGGAACCTTCCATACTGAGTACTTTTTCTCGAAACACTTCTCTCTCAGTTATTTCTTCAGCGTTTATTAATTTATTGTTTATTTCCCTAAATCACTTTTTACTTCCTGGATTCAACGTGTTGTTGACTTCTTGTTCCACAGACATCTGAAGATCTTTCTGATTAATCTACTGCAATACATTCGATATAAATGTCCAAAAAAATACCAGTCTTCTTTCTCTCATCACTGCTTTATTTCCAGTCTCCCATAATTTTTTGTGGTCCTTACGTTTTCCTAATGATTCACCTTTCTAGTATTTCTTATTTATCTAAACTATAGTTTAATGCCAGGCACTTGCTTGCTTATAAACATTCTCTGCTGCACTGTAATGTCTAATTTTTCTATTTTTGGACAGGCATTTTTGTAGTAAAACTCTTTACTTATATCGTGTGCCCTCCCAGTTTTGTGTATCCTTTTCTGTGTAGCTGCTTTTTCCGAATCAGTTTCTGGTATTACTCAGCGAGATGTCAAATTTTTTAACGTTTTTTAATTCTGTCAATATCAATTTTCAAGAATTTCCGTGCCTTTTTAATATTTTTAAAAAATTCCTTTTCCTACAGAAATTCTTCCGGTAGTACTAATGGCTATTTTTTCTGAGAGATTAATTTAAGTTATATGTGGAGATCTTCCTTTTTGGGAAAGTTTAGAAAATTTGAGGCCCTTTATTTCCCACTTTCATTTGCCCTTCCCAACCTTGTTGGTACTGTGGTGTCACCGCCAGACACCACACTTGCTAGGTGGTAGCTTTTAAATCGGCCGCGGTCCATTAGTATACGACGGACCCGCGTGTCGCCACTGTCAGTGACAGCAGACCCAGCGCCACCACACGGCAGGTCTAGAGAGACTTACTGGCACTCGCCCCAGTTGTACAGCCGACTTTGCAAGGAACGGTTCACTGACAACTACGCTCTCATTTGCCGAGACGATAGTTAGCATAGCCTTCAGCTACAATTGCTACGACCTAGCAAGGCGCCATAATCCTTTGCTATATATATATATATATATATATATATATATATATATATATATATTGTGGTTATAACATGTATCATCAAGAGCGATGTTCTACAAATGTGGATTAAAGTTAAGTATTCCAGAAGCTGCGTACTTTTCTTTATAGCATTCATTACGTATCCTGTTTCAGACCTCACGCCAGCCTGCGTGAGTTTAAGCGCGTGCCTTTGTGCCTTTCGGCTTCCTCTCATTGTGTCTAGGCTGTCTTGTCTAGACACAACAGGTACAAACTTATATTCTTTCAGTTTTTTAGTCCGAATTCTCACTGTTATTTCTACAACACAACTAATAATAAATTCGAGATAGGCCGTCAGTCTTGCAATACTCCTGTGTTTATTTCGAAGGACTCAGGCACTTCTCCCACAAATTTCACTTTTATTACTCTGCCTGCCAGTTTTTCACCACTGTACAGTAAATTCTCGGATAATTTTAACCACTGTTTTTCTGTCAACGGAATCAAAGGGCTTCTTCAGATCAACCATCACTTATATACACTCCTGGAAATTGAAATAAGAACACCGTGAATTCATTGTCCCAGGAAGGGGAAACTTTATTGACACATTCTTGGGGTCAGATACATCACATGATCACACTGACAGAACCACAGGCACATAGACACAGGCAACAGAGCATGCACAATGTCGGCACTAGTACAGTGTATATCCACCTTTCGCAGCAATGCAGGCTGCTATTCTCCCATGGAGACGACCGTAGAGATGCTGGATGTAGTCCTGTGGAACGGCTTGCCATGCCATTTCCACCTGGCGCCTCAGTTGGACCAGCGTTCGTGCTGGACGTGCAGACCGCGTGAGACGACGCTTCATCCAGTCCCAAACATGCTCAATGGGGGACGGATCCGGAGATCTTGCTGGCCAGGGTAGTTGACTTACACCTTCTAGAGCACGTTGGGTGGCACGGGATACATGCGGACGTGCATTGTCCTGTTGGAACAGCAAGTTCCCTTGCCGGTCTAGGAATGGTAGAACGATGGGTTCGATGACGGTTTGGATGTACCGTGCACTATTCAGTGTCCCCTCGACGATCACTAGTGGTGTACGGCCAGTGTAGGAGATCGCTCCCCACACCATGATGACGGGTGTTGGCCCTGTGTGCCTCGGTCGTATGCAGTCCTGATTGTGGCGCTCACCTGCACGGCGCCAAACACGCATACGACCATCATTGGCACCAAGGCAGAAGCGACTCTCATCGCTGAAGACGACACGTCTCCATTCGTCCCTCCATTCACGCCTGTCGCGACACCACTGGAGGCGGGCTGCACGATGTTGGGGCGTGAGCGGAAGACGGCCTAACGGTGTGCGGGACCGTAGCCCAGCTTCATGGAGACGGTTGCGAATGGTCCTCGCCGATACCCCAGGAGCAACAGTGTCCCTAATTTGCTGGGAAGTGGCGGTGCGGTCCCCTACGGCACTGCGTAGGATCCTACGGTCTTGGCGTGCATCCGCGCGTCGCTGCGGTCCGGTCCCAGGTCGACGGGCACGTGCACCTTCCGCCGACCACTGGCGACAACATCGATGTACTGTGGAGACCTCACGCCCCACGTGTTGAGCAATTCGGCGGTACGTCCACCCGGCCTCCCGCATGCCCACTATACGCCCTCGCTCAAAGTCCGTCAACTGCACATACGGTTCACGTCCACGCTGTCGCGGCATGCTACTAGTGTTAAAGACTGCGATGGAGCTCCGTATGCCACGGCAAACTGGCTGACACTGACGGCGGCGGTGCACAAATGCTGCGCAGCTAGCGCCATTCGACGGCCAACACCGCGGTTCCTGGTGTGTCCGCTGTGCCGTGCGTGTGATCATTGCTTGTACAGCCCTCTCGCAGTGTCCGGAGCAAGTATGGTGGGTCTGACACACCGGTGTCAATGTGTTCTTTTTTCCATTTCCAGGAGTGTATATGACTGAGTTCAGATTAAATATTTGTTCAATATTTGTTAAGATCACCTACAAATTTAGAGTTTAATCACCATATTTATCCTCAGTTTTTTCCACAAATGCATATAAAGGTTTGTGGTGAAAGTCATGGCCACGCTTTCCCTGCCACTGACGCACAGTATTCTTTGAGGTCTCCGCATCTTCAGAGTGACGCCCCCGATGAGCCTCTTTGAATAGATCTGAGCTACCCAAGCACGACTCACGCCCCGTCCTCACAGCTTTACTTGGGTAGCTCAGTTGGTAGAGCAATTGCCCGCGAAAGGCAAAGGTACCGAGTTCGAGTCCCAGTACGGCCCACAGTTTTAATCTTCCAAGAAATTTCACATCAGCGCACACTCCGCTGCAGAGTGAAAATCTCATTCTGGAAACATCCCCCAGGCTGTGGCTAAGCCATGTCTCCGCAGTATCCTTTCTTTCAGGAGTGCTAGTTCTGCTTGGTTCGCAGGAGAGCTTCTGTGAAGTTTGGAAGGTAGGAGACGAGGTACTGGCAGAAGTAAAGCTGTGAGGACGGGGCGTGAGTCGTGCTTGGGTAGCTCAGTTGGTAGAGCACTTGCCCGCGAAAGGCAAAGGTCCCGAGTTCGAGTCTCAGTCCGGCGCATAGTTCTAATTTGCCAGGAAGTTTTTATAGCAGCTCTAACTGCAGCGTATGGTGACCACACGACATACTGAATAGTAGCGCTCAGAGGACACGTACAGATTTGAAAAGGTAATCATTTGTTACTTGCCATGCACCTAACCTGTGCTATTAAACAAATTGAATTCATGCATTTCCTTCCTGGTGTTGCAATTTCCACAAGCGGTAGTATAGCATGAAATCATTATCCTGCCTACCAACCAGTCTTCCTCCCATATAAACGCAACGCAGACGGACCAATCCCATCACGGAGCTGTACAGGTGGCTCGGAGCAGTATGGAACTTAACTTCTGAGGTCATCAGTCCCCTGGAACTACTTAAACCTAACTAACCTAAGGACATCACACACATCCATGCCCGAGGCAGGATTCGAACCTGCGACAGTAGCGGTCCCCCAGACTGTAGCGCCTAGAACCGCTCAGCCACCCCGGCCGGCACACGGAGCTGTCATTTCAACTTTAGTTTCAAGTACGTATGAACTGTCGGCACAAACCCGGATTTCTCGTGCAACCCGATATCTTGCCCAGCAATATACAAGTGTTCACGTCACATTAGTGGTTCACAGAATTATCCGGAACTGCGGCCGACGTATCAAACGGCGACTGCGTCGCACGCAAAGGCCGACACGGGGTATCACGCCGTTATCAGCTGCCGAATGGCGTCACACGGTATATCAGAACACAGCAGGGGGCGTGGAGCTAGCTTTTACTCGGTCTTCGCATGTCGGAACGCATTTCTGTCCGACAATCAGTCATCTCGCGTTTGCGTTGCCTCTAGAAAGACTGGCATTTCGGCGCTCGCCCGCGCACAGGGAATCAAACACTTTTTTTTTTATAAGGCGAGATAGCGTGGTACTTTACATATCCTAAAATACGATCACCGTGCACGCTGTTTCGTTAATAGAAAAGCAGGTACAAAGAGGAAATGCAAACAAGAGGGAATAATAAGAGTGGACGATCAAGAACGAAGTGCTCGTGTTAAGAAGGATGTAAGACAAGGCTGTAGCCTTTCGCCCCTACTCTACAATCTGTACATCGAGGATGGAAATGAAAGGAAGGTTCAGGAGTGAAATTAAAATACAAGGTGAAAGGATATCAATGATACGATTCGCTGATGACATTGCTATCCTGAGTGAAAGTGAAGAAGAATTAAATGATCTGCTGAACGGAATGAACAGTCTAATGAGTACACAGTATGGTATGAGAGTAAATCGGAGAAAGACGAAGGTAATGAGAAGTAGTAGAAATGAGAACAGCGAGAAACTTAACATCAGGATTGATGGTCACGAAGTCAATGAACTTAAGGAATTCTGCTACCTAGGCAGTAAAATAATCAATGACGGACGGAGCAAGGAGGACATCAAAAGCAGACTCGCTGAGGCAAAAAGGCATTTCTGGCCAAGAGAAGTCTACTAATATCAAATACCGGCCTTAATTTGAGGATGAAATTTCTGAGGATGTACGTCTGGAGTACAGCATTGTATGGTAGTGAAACATGGACTGTGGGAAAACCGGAACAGAAGAGAATCGAAACATTTGAGATGTGGTGCTATAGACGAATGTTGAAAATTAGGTGGACTGATAAGGTAAGGAATGAGGAGGTTCCACGCAGAATCGGAAAGGAAAGGAATATGTGGAAAACACTGATAAGGAGAAGGGACAGGATGATACGACATCTGCTAAGACATGAGGGAATGACTTCCATCGTACTAAAGGGAGCTGTAGAGGGCAAAAACTGTAGAGGAAGACAGAGATTGGAATACGTCAAGCAAATAATTGAGGGCGTAGGTGGCAAGTGCTACTCTGAGATGAAGAGGTTAGCACAGGAAAGGAATTCGTGGCGGGCCGCATCAAACAAGTCAGTAGACTCATGACAAAACAGAAAAAAAAAAAAAAAAAAAAAAAAAAAAAAAAAAAAAAAAAAAAAAAAAAGTAGGGAAAGAAAAGAAGAAGCGAAGGAAGCCTTGTACAACGGTGAAATATAGTTTGAACACATGGATATTTACAGGAAAATTAACTGGATATACACTATGTGATCGAAAGTATCCGGATGCCTGGCTGAAAATGACTTTCAAGTTCGTACCGCCCTCCATCCGTAATGCTGGAATTCAGTACGGTGTTGGCCCACCCTTAGCCTTGATGACAGCTTCCACTCTCGCAGGCAAACGTTCAACCAGGTGCTGGAAGGTTTCTTGGGGAATGGCAGCCCATTCTTCACGGAGTGCTGCACCGAGGAGAGGTATCGATGTCGGTCGGTGAGGCCTGGCACGAAGTCGGCATTCCAAAACATCCCAAAGGTGTTCCATGCGATTCAGGCCAGGACTCTGTGCAGACCAGTCCATTACAGGTATGTTACTGTCGTCTAACCACTGCGCCAATGGCCGTGCATTATGAACAGGTGACCATGTTCAAAGATGCAATCGCCATCCCCGAATTGCTCTTCAACAGTGGAAAGCAAGAATGTGCTTAAAACATCAATGGAGACCTGTGCTGTGATAGTACCAAGCAAAACAACAAGGGGTGCAAGCCGCCTCTATGAATAGCACGACCACACCATAGCACCACCACCTCCGAATTTTACTGTTGGCACTACACACGCCGGCAGATGACGTTCACCGGGCATTCGCTATACCCACAATCTGCCGTGGGATAGCCACATTGTGTGCCGTGATTCGTCACTCCACACAACGTTTTTCCACTGTTCAGTCGTCCAATGTTTACACTGCTTACATCAAGCGAGGCGTCGTTTGGCGTTTACCGGCGTGATGTGTGGCTTATGAGCAACTGCTCGACCATGAAATCCAAGTTTTCTCACCTCCCGCCTAACTGTCATAGTACTTGCAGTGGATCCTGATGCAGTTTGGAACTCCTGTGTGATGGTATGATTATTACACATTACGACCCTCTTCAACTGTCGGTCGTCTCTGTCAGCCAGCAGACGAAGTCGGCCTGTACGCTTTTGTGCTGTATGTGTCACTTCACGTTTCCACTTCACTGTCACATCGGAAACAGTGCACCTAGGGATGTTAAGGAACGTGGAAATCTCGCGTACAGACGTATGACGCAAGTGACGCCCAATCACCTGGCCACGTTCGAAGTCCGTGAGTTCCGCGGAGCGCCCCATTCTGCTCTCTCTAATGACTACTGAGGTCGCTGATATGGAGTACCTGGCAGTAGGTGGCAGCACAATGCACCTAATATGTAAGACGTGTGTTTTTGGGGGTGTCCGGACATTTCTGATCACATAGTGTAGGTTCCTCCTTTTAGGTAAAACACTGTTTTCTCTCGTTACCCAAACAGGTTTCGGAACCTCTCTGCCGTCATCAGTGGGTTTTGTTCATTGAAAAGCTGTAAAAAGTTAACATATTTTGGGTTGTAGCTGATCTACCAAAATGAGGCCTAAATACCAGCTAAAGATCAGCTACCCCGTGAAAAATGTTGGGAAATAGTTGCAAGGCGTATTTATTGCAATGGAAGGAAGGCTGAGGCCGTGTGTGGGGTGAAAACAGCGATACCAGAAAAGTGGGTGACAATATCACTGCAAGAACTACCGATCCCAACGAAATTAACGGCGAAGAGAATTTCTGAGGTAATTAGGAATAATGGAGATTGGACAAAGTACTAACAGTGCAATAACATAACAAGACAGTGAGCGCCTTTATACCAATTTCCATCCACGGAATGCAAACGATTTGCTTTGCTACTCGTGTTATGAAAGAAACTTTGCGATTCTATCGTGACTGTTTATGTCTTATCCAGTACTGTCATAATAGACTCAATATATGCTGCTTCACACATTGTGCTAATACTTTCGCAGGAACTCTGCCTTTACACCAATTTTACTACACACATCAAAAAAAGTTTTGAAGCAACTCGGTTCCGAAAGTTCTGGAACCTGTGCGGAAAATTGGAATAGCGATCAATATAAACACCAATTCTGCCCTCATGAAAACCACACATTGTATATTGCTCCACCATAAAGAGAGACCTTCAGAGGTGGTGGTCCAGATTGCTGTAGTGTACACACCGGTAACTCTAATACCCAGTAGCACGTCCTTCTGTATTGATTCATGCCTGTATTCGTCGTGACGTACTATCCACAAGGTCTTCAAGGCACTGTTGATCCAGACTGTCCCAATCCTCAACGGCGATTAGGCGTAGATCACTCAGAGTGGCTGGTGGGTCACGTCGTCCATAAACACGCTTTTCAATCTATCCCAGGTATGTTCGATCGGGTTCATGTCTGAAGAACATGCTGGCCACTTTAGTAGAGCGATGTAGTTATCCTGAAGGAAGTCATTCACAAGATGTGCACGAAGGGGGCGCGAATTTTCGTCCACGAAGACGAATGCCTCGCCAGTATGCTGTCGATGTGGTTGCGCTATCGGTCGGACAATATCATTCACTTATCATACAGCCGTTATGGCACCTTGCATGACCACCAGCGGCGTACGTCGGCCCACATATAACCCCAAAACATCAGGGAACCTCCACCTTGCTGCACTCCGTCGACAGTTTGTCTAAGGCGTTGAGACTTACCGGGTTGCCTCCAAACACGTCACCGACTTTTGTCTCGTCGAAGCCATAAGCGACACTCATCGGTGAAGAGAACGTGATGCCAATCCTGAGCGGTCCATTCGGCATGTTGTTGGGACCCTCTGTACCGCTATGCGTGATGTCGTGGTTGCAATTATGGACCTCGCCATGGACGTCGGGAGTGAAGTTGCGCATCATACAGCCTATTGCTCACAGTTTGAGTCGTAAAACGAAGTCGTGTGTCTGCACGAAAAGCATTATTCAACATGGTGGCGTTGCTATCAGGGTTGCTCCGAGCCATAATCCGTAGGCAGCGGTCATCCACTCTAGTAGTAGTCCTTGGGCGGCCTGAGCGAGGCATGTCATCGACAGTTCCTGTCTCTCTGTATGTCCTCCATGTTCGAGCAACATTGCTTTGGTTCACTCGGAGACGCCTGGACATTTACCTTGTTGAAAGCCCTTCCTGGCACAAAGTAACAATGTGGACGCGATCGAACCGCGGTATTGACCGTCTAGGCATGGATGAACTACAGACAACACGAGCCGTGTACCTCCTTCCTGGTGGAATGACCGGAACTGATCGGCTGTCGGAACCCCTCCGTCTAAGAGGCGCTGCTCACGCATAATTTTTTACGTCTTTGGGCGGGTTTAGTGACATCTCTGAACAGTCAAAGGTGCTGTATCTGTGATACAATATCCACAGTCAACGCCGATCTTCAGGAGTTCTGGGAACCGGTGTGATGCAAAACTTTTTTTGATGTGTGTACTACAGGCGAGGAAGCGAGGTGTTTGTTAGTTCCAAAGAAAGAAATGATCGTCCTAATTGGCGCCGACGTCTGTGTGGGCCATTTCCTGCGTGATAGTCATCTTGTCTTATTAGAGAGACAGACTTAATAGTCAGAGGTACCCACGGAACAGTGAGAGACGCTTGGTGAGAATTTCTCGACGTGTCTACTTCACCTGTACGCCATACTTTCTTCCGTAACGTCGAATCATTCTCCACTCCCTGCACTCTTTATCTCGTCTCTCTCTTGCTATTTAAATATACGCTCTAAAACAAAACAAAAAAATAACCGACGCACGAGTAAGGAATTATCCGTATGGGACGGAAATCGGTAGATGTGATGTAATGTACAGGGCTATTACAAATGATTGAAGCGATTTCATAAACTCACTGTAGCTCCATTCATTGACATATGGTCACGACACACTACAGATACGTAGAAAAACTCATTAAGTTTTGTTCGGCTGAAACCGCACTTCAGGTTTCTGCCGCCAGAGCGCTCGAGAGCGCAATGAGACAAAATGGCAACAGGAGCCCAGAAAGCGTATGTCGTGCTTGAAATGCACTCGCATCAGTCAGTCATAACAGTGCAACGACACTTCAGGACGAAGTTCAACAAAGATCCACCAACTGCTGACTCCATTCGGCGATGGTATGCGCAATTTAAAGCTTCTGGATGCCTCTGTAAGGGGAAATCAACGGGTCGGCCTGCAGTGAGCGAAGAAACGGTTGAACGCGCGCGGGCAAGTTTCACGCGTAGCCGCGGAAGTCGACGAATAAAGCAAGCAGGGAGCTAAACGTACCACAGCCGACGGTTTGGAAAATCTTACGGAAAAGGCTAAAGCAGAAGCCTTACCGTTTACAATTGCTACAAGCCCTGACACCCGATGACAAAGTCAAACGCTTTGAATTTCCGGCGCGGTTGCAACAGCTCATGGAAGAGGATGCGTTCAGTGCGAAACTTGTTTTCAGTGATGAAGCAACATTTTTTCTTAATGGTGAAGTGAACAGACACAATGTCCGAATCTGGGCGGTAGAGAATTCTCACGCATTCGTGCAGCAAATACGCAATTCACCAAAAGTTAACGTGTTTTGTGCAATCTCACGGTTTAAAGTTTACGGCCCCTTTTTCTTCTGCGAAAAAAACGTTACAGGACACGTGTATCTGGACATGCTGGAAAATTGGCTTATGCCACAACTGGAGACCGACAGCGCCGATTTCATCTTTCAACAGGATGGTGCTCCACCGCACTTCCATCGTGATGTTCGGCATTTCTTAAACAGGAGATTGGAAAACCGATGCATCGGTCGTGGTGGAGATCACGATCAGCAATTCATGTCATGGCCTCCACGCTCTCCCGACTTAACCCCATGCGATTTCTTTCTGTGGGGTTATGTGAAAGATTCAGTGTTTAAACCTCCTCTACCAAGAAACGTGCCAGAACTGTGAGCTCGCATCAACGATGCTTTCGAACTCATTGATGGGGACATGCTGCGCCGAGTGTGGGAGGAACTTGATTATCGGCTTGATGTCTGCCGAATCACTAAAGGGGCACATATCGAACATTTGTGAATGCCTAAAAAAACTTTTTGAGTTTTTGTATGTGTGTGCAAAGCATTGTGAAAATATCTCAAATAATAAAGAGCTGTGAAATCGCTTCAATCATTTGTAATAACCCTGTACAAACAAATGATTACAGTTTCAGAGTAATTCGATGATTTATTCAACAGATTCACAGATTGAGCAAGTAAATAACGCGTTGATCCACCTCTGGCCCTCATCATCATCGTTGTATCCAGTTTTGATTTAGGTTTCCTTGCCTGTTCAAATTTCAAGCAGAATGCAGCTGACCTTTCCATCCCTCCTTATGTATTCGTTCTTCTGGGATCCTTTCGGAGTGATCGTGTCATTTCTCTCTGTAGGCCACTCCTCTATTATCTGACGTATGCTTTTGACTCCTCTTTAACTATTTTTTATCTGATATGTGAGACTGTAATCAGCTACCAGCCTTAAGAGTCTCATCTCCGCTGTCGCAACCCCCCTCCTTTGACCTGCGGTTAGGGTCCATGACAGGTGCATTAGAACTGGTACTGCCTCTACATTATAAAACTGTAGTACTGTATCTTTTCTAACTTTTTTGAGGAGAGTGCGATTTATAGCGCCTGCCAGCTGTTGCAATTTCTGCAGTTTGAATTCTTGACCACTGGTTGTGATATTTAAAACCTCACATAACAGATATTTAAAAGCATTATTAGTTCTAGTGGCTTATCATCAATAATTATTTTTGCTCTTGAATTTTTCGTACAATGGAATACCGCAATCTTAGTTTTGCCGTTAGATATTATCATACTACAATCAAAAATGGTTCAAATGGCTCTGAGCACTATGGGACTTAACTGTTGAGGTCATCAGTCCCCTAGACTTAGAACTACTTAAACCTAACAAACCTAAGGACATCACACACATCCATGTCCGAGGCAGGATTCGAACCTGCGACCGTAGCGGTCTCGCGGTTCTACACTGTAGCGCCTAGAACTGCTCGGCCACTCAGGCCGGCATACTACAACCATTTGCTACCTTGTGCAAGGACTAAACTTCTTTTGGTAATTTATCTTCTCGGTCTGCTAGGATTATTAGATCACATGAAAACAGCAGTGTATTTATAACTGTATTATTAAGCTTATAATGTTGCATTACTTACCCTGGAATGTCTTTAAAACGTTATCTATGTACAAATTAAATAACTACTTGAGATATATTTCTCGCAAATGAACTTTCTTTTTGTACTTCCATTATGTTGTATGTATACATACTTTGATTTAGACTTATTAGGTGCAGGGGTATACCATCTTTTCTCAAATTTTCCATAACTTGCGAGGTGACGGGGCTAGCGGTGTATTTAACACTAAATTCTTCTAGAATCTACATATGTAAATGATGCTCTAAGCCCCCCCTATTCTAACTCCGACTTTTGCAATTGCACATGGATTAAAAAGATACGCGAACTGACTGTAATCGACCCTGCAAGTGGAGTAGAAGAGAGTTTGGCACCTGCAATAATTTGATTTGATAAACAATTTAAATAAAGGAAGGTTTCATTAACATAGTGAGTAATGATAGGGTTGTTCTACCGATTAACAGAATGAACGTTCTGTTCAAAATAACAATATGATTTATTAAAACTAAACACAAAATAATAAACAAAAACACATGAAACATTTACAATACATTAAATTGGCTCAAATTGGATACTCAAATAAACGCTGTGAAGGTGAAGTTGTCACTAAACTAGATTGTGACGTTTATGACGAAGTGGTGTGTGGCGCCAATTCCTTGCAACTCAAATCTTAAGAGAGACACACAGATAACCCAACATTAATTGCTGCTAGATTAGTGAGAACTCAGACAATGAACACCCAAGATAGAACAAAGTTAGAAAAGACGAACAGGCGCGCTCTGCTGAGCTCTGATTATCGCCTAGCAAAAATGCCTGCTTTGCCGGTGCTGCGGACGTATATTACCAAGCTGTCTTCTTAGCTGCAAGGACACGATCTGGCGTACCGGAGGCGATGGCTGGTTGCTTCGACATCCCATCGTGGTGATGATAATGTCGAGAGTATAGCCCGAAACAAATTGTCCTGTTCTGGTTGTTCCAGACTAAAGACTTCCTATCAATACAAATGCACCTCTGAGGGAGACGAAGAAGGCTCGCCACACAATCACTGACGGTACAGTGATTGATTTTCACAAGCAAAGTCACAAGGTAACTCCGATACAGTCAGCTTTAGCCAAAACTGCCTAAGACAGACAACTTAGGCCGCTTGTATGCAGAACGCTCAATTGCTAACTGTACTCGGAAAGTTACGTTGAAGTCGAAACTTCAGCAACTTCGTTAAACAGTTACAATCAAATAAACGTATATTAGACAGCCAACAGAAGGCAGGCTGTCCAGAGCAGCGAGAGCTCAGTGTTGTAACATACTCCGACTGAAAGGTGAGAGCCGACTACTCCAGAAGAGCACCCGTACAAAACCGAACACAGAACATTCCCGCCCCCACGACAGTGGCCAAGGTTAAGCGTTCCAATCAGCAACTCGAAAACCAGTGGAAAATTCCACTCTATTGCCGGAGCACTACCATTCCACCAACGGAGATTCTTGGCGCCAATTTTTGCGCCGATTTTCCTACGTCATGGAGCTATGCCCTGACCAAGCCAATCACCGTTACGATTTTGCAGAAAGCGCGGGAATTTGCCCGCCAAAACTGCCTGGGTACACAAGTCATTTCCACGCCTCGCTGGTAGCCCGCCAGAAAGTGTTTTCGCTAAGTTTCTGCGAAGTAACGGAACCTCTAGCCCAGCCGCTACTTCAGGCCCCTGCGAGCGTGTCTGCCGCTATTGTACAATGTCGGCGTCTGGAAATAATTCAGACGACTTCCTCACACCCGTCGGCTACCCCTTTCAAGATCAGCAGTGCCCACCTGTCACCGGACCACCCGGGTGACGAGAGACGCTGCGTGGGAAGTCCGGGTGTGAAGGAATAGCAACTTTTCACCGCATGCAATTAGAGAGGAAAATCGTAAGATAGAAATATAAAAGGGGGCTCATGCCACCTCTCAAACTTACCTCTGTTAACTTAACCAAAAGCATTATCATAGTCAATTAAGGCTATATAAGTCGGGCATGCTTGTCTTCTCTGTGTTTTTCAGTGATTTGACAGACTAGAAAAACACTAAGCAAGATCTTTCCATCCGTAAACTATTCTCTTCTTCGGTAACAAACGTTTCTGAAAGGACATTTAATCTATTTGTTGTTAGTTTCGCATGTATCTCGTATTCAGAGTTTAAAACACTAATACCTCGATAATTGTCACATTTTCTGCCATCCTCTTTTTTAAATAATTGGATAACAAGTACTGTTTGCCAATCCTCTGTTATAGTGTTCCAAGACGTATTTATAGAATTCCATAGGCTTATGATAAATGATTCGAAACGTATTTAACTGAAAATACCGTGTGGCTAGATCCTCCCGCCGGATAGACCGTACAACTGGTGCAAGTCTTTCGAGTTGACGCCACTTCGGCGACTTGCGTGTCGATGGGGATGCAATGGTGATGATTAGGACAACACAACACCCAGCCCCTGAGCGGAGAAAATCTCCTACCCTGCCGGGAATCGAACCCGGGCCGTTAGGTATGATATTCCGTTGAGCTGACCACTCAGCTACCAGGGGCGGACACATATTTAACTAATTCCACATTAATAGTATCTTCCCCTGGGGATTTTCAGGTTTTAGATGTTTTTAACACAGCCTTTAGTTCTCCCATTGATATAAGGTCAACATGTTCGTGGCTAACTGCAGTTTTCACATTTTCGTCCTCAGCCGTCCATAGATTTTGTAAATAATCCAACCGCTCATTTTCTGGAATGAAGTTAATTTGCACCATATCTCTTTGACCTTTATTCAGTTGTTTCTCATGTAACTCATGCTCCATTTCACTCAGAAATATTTCCAGCTTTGTTATTGTATTTTGTTTCTCTTTCGACTGCTGCTGTGGTCGCTTATACTCGATATAGTCTTGTTTCTTTGACAGTGCATTGGCTATTTCAGGTAGGCCTGTTTCTTACATCTCATGATATCTTCTAGCTACTGGTTCCAGTTTGGGAGACACTTTTTGTTTTCATATTCTTTTCCCCAAAGCTTCATCAGCAGCTATGTGTTTTTCTTTCTCTCTTTTTTTTCACTATTTCTTTCCGCTGTTCATTAATGGTGTGCTTCTTTTGCACATGTTTTTGTACTTCATCTAAACGTTTTCTATATAACAATCTAATGTAGGAGTCCTGTACCAAGTGAATACTATTGACTTTTTCTCGTGTTTGTGTTCTGATTGTTCTTTAATTGCTGTACAGCAATAGTCTTAGTTTTGATATTACCAGAAAATCGTCAGTACTAACGTCGTATCCTATGTAAACTCTGATGTCTTCTGTTAATGGAATGGCTTTCATATCTGAAATAACACAGTCTACTATAGATGTGTTACCCCTAGCACTCTATGTAAATTTACGAATGTCTTTGTTGGGGGAAAAATTATTTGTTGTCCCTAAGGGGTTGAAGGCAGCAAAATCTCTTAACTGGTGTCCATTATAGTTTTTACGTATGTTCTGCACGTGGCCCCATATTCCTTTAGGAGTAGATTAACTATCCTCGCACAGAAATCTTCTGCAATTATTAAATATTCTGCTTTAGGTATTCCATTAATCGTCGTATGCATGCATTCGTCGGTTGCATGTGTCTCTTCTCTCTTTCCCTCTTACGGCGCATATACCCTAATAATATTCACCAGCTTCTCCACTATCTCTAACCTTAAATGTATAAATCTTTTACTCATGAAAGTATTGCAATAATTTTCTGTGGCTACTTTTGATCATTATGCAACTCCAGTTCTTTCCCATTCAGTGAGACATGCTCCGCTACCTATCGTAATATAACCATTAATTTATTTAAACCCTTGTAGTTTATTATTTGTTTCTGACATTACAGTTATATCAATTTTTGCAGTGTTTAATTCCCTTCTTAGTTCTTCTATTTTATTGCTCATTCCTCTAACATTGCATGTGGCTGTTTTCAACATTTACCCTTGTCGCTTTGGTCATCATCAAAAGATGTCCGTTTTATAGTTCATTTTTGTGAGTAATGTTATGATCCCCACGTTACAAGATACCAAACTGTTGGCAAGGTAGCTAGGTGGATGGGCCGCCACATTCAGGTGCCTCAGCACACCTCTTTTGCTTCAGCGGTTGTCTCTCTTCAGATGGTTGCCTTAACTCCGACTATTGTTCCATCTCTCCCGTTCTGTAAGGTATCCTTTCCCGTTTTGGATATTTGGCTTGGAAATGACTGTCAGAGTTGTTGAATGTCCTCCGGAGGGGATATCGACTCAAATTTTGTGCAACTGGCACGTTAGATGGTCAAAATCCCGAACTCGATGGATGACCCTGCCCATAATGCTCCAAACGTTCTCAACTGATGAGAGATCCGATGACTTTGCTGGACAAGGTAGGGCTTGGTAACCAGGAAGCCTAGTAATAGAAATTTTCGCCTTGTGCGGTCGAGTATTATCTTGCTGAAATATAATCCCAGGATGGCTTGCCATGAAGGGCCACATAAAGAGACTAGAATATCGTTGCATACCGATGTGCTGTAAGCCAAGTTGGCTCAAAAAAGGTTCAAATGGCTCTGAGCACTATGGGACTTAACATCTGTGGTCATCAGTCCCCTAGAACTTAGAACTAGTTAAACCAAACTAACCTAAGGACATCACACACATCCATGCCCGAGGCAGGATTCGAACCTGCGACCGTAGCAGCCGCGCGGTTCCGGACTGCGCGCCTAGAACCGCTAGACCACCGCGGCCGGCTAAGCCAAGTTGAATCCCACCGCTGTCTGGGGCGTCTGCAGACCCGTCTTCGGTTGTGTGTGTGTGAAATCTTATGGGACTTAACTGCTAAGTTCATCAGTCCCTAACCTAAATTATCCTAAGGACAAACACACACACCCATGCCCGAGGGAGGACTCGAACCTCCACCGGGACCAACCGCACAGTCCATGACTGCAGCGCCTTAGACCGCTCGGCTAATCCCGCGAGGCTCTTCGGTTCTCATCGGCCCTCAGGTCGAAGCGGGACTCACCACTGAAGACAATTTTACTCCAGTCAGCGGGATTCCAGGCATTAGAAGAGCGATGAGAATTGCAGTGTTCACTGCGTGATTGGGTAAGCGGTACCAAATGACTATTCCAAGTTGGAGAGACACCACGTCTGGAAAACTATCATGCACACTGCTCCAACGATAGCAAGAGTAGAGAATGGGAGGACTATCGCACAATCACCTTAACGTGTTATGTAATTCGTTGACAACAATACTACACAGGAAAAGGGAAAATAACATCGAAGATAGGTTAAATGATGATTAGTATAATTTTATGTAAGGTAAAGGAGCGAGAGAGGCAGTTAACGATTTGCGCTTGATAATGGAAGCAAGGTGTAAGAAAAGTGAAGACACATTCGTCGGACTTGTCGAACTAGAAAAAGCGTTCGAGAACGTAAAATGCTGTAAGATGCTCGAAATTCTCAGGACGAGAAATATAGAGCATATACAAGGATCAAGAAGGGGAAATAAGAATGGAAGAGTACGTACTGTTTAGTTTATGCACTGAATAAGCACTGACGGAAATAGAAGTAAGATGAAAGATCGGGATTAAAATTCAATGTGGAGGGATATCCATACATATTATAAAAACTGGTGTAGGTATTTGTGTATATACACTCCTGGAAATGGAAAAAAGAACACATTGACACCGGTGTGTCAGACCCACCATACTTGCTCCGGACACTGCGAGAGGGCTGTACAAGCAATGATCACACGCACGGCACAGCGGACACACCAGGAACCGCGGTGTTGGCCGTCGAATGGCGCTAGCTGCGCAGCATTTGTGCACCGCCGCCGTCAGTGTCAGCCAGTTTGCCGTGGCATACGGAGCTCCATCGCAGTCTTTAACACTGGTAGCATGCCGCGACAGCGTGGACGTGAACCGTATGTGCAGTTGACGGACTTTGAGCGAGGGCGTATAGTGGGCATGCGGCAGGCCGGGTGGACGTACCGCCGAATTGCTCAACACGTGGGGCGTGAGGTCTCCACAGTACATCGATGTTGTCGCCAGTGGTCGGCGGAAGGTGCACGTGCCCGTCGACCTGGGACCGGACCGCAGCGACGCACGGATGCACGCCAAGACCGTAGGATCCTACGCAGTGCCGTAGGGGACCGCACCGCCACTTCCCAGCAAATTAGGGACACTGTTGCTCCTGGGGTATCGGCGAGGACCATTCGCAACCGTCTCCATGAAGCTGGGCTACGGTCCCGCACACCGTTAGGCCGTCTTCCGCTCACGCCCCAACATCGTGCAGCCCGCCTCCAGTGGTGTCGCGACAGGCGTGAATGGAGGGACGAATGGAGACGTGTCGTCTTCAGCGATGAGAGTCGCTTCTGCCTTGGTGCCAATGATGGTCGTATGCGTGTTTGGCGAAGTGCAGGTGAGCGCCACAATCAGGACTGCACACGACCGAGGCACACAGGGCCAACACCCGGCATCATGGTGTGGGGAGCGATCTCCTACACTGGCCGTACACCACTGGTGATCGTCGAGGGGACGCTGAATAGTGCACGGTACATCCAAACCGTCATCGAACCCATCGTTCTACCATTCCTAGACCGGCAAGGGAACTTGCTGTTCCAACAGGACAATGCACGTCCGCATGTATCCCGTGCCACCCAACGTGCTCTAGAAGGTGTAAGTCAACTACCCTGGCCAGCAAGACCTCCGGATCTGTCCCCCATTGAGCATGTTTGGGACTGGATGAAGCGTCGTCTCACGCGGTCTGCACGTCCAGCACGAACGCTGGTCCAACTGAGGCGCCAGGTGGAAATGGCATGGGAAGCCGTTCCACAGGACTACATCCAGCATCTCTACGATCGTCTCCATGGGAGAATAGCAGCCTGCATTGCTGCGAAAGGTGGATATACACTGTACTAGTGCCGACATTGTGCATGCTCTGTTGCCTGTGTCTATGTGCCTGTGGTTCTGTCAGTGTGATCATGTGATGTATCTGACCCCAGGAATGTGTCAATAAAGTTTCCCCTTCCTGGGACAATGAATTCACGGTGTTCTTATTTCAATTTCCAGGAGTGTATGTGTGTATGTTCCAGAACTTCTCGTAAACCACTAGACGAATTTCTACCAGTTCTAGTACACATATCTCTTTCTGCCAGACAACAATCGCTCTGGTAGTAAGAACAACCTATCATAGTTCAGGAGGTGTGACGTCATAAGCACTGAGATGCGTGAAAAACTGCCGCATAAAGCATGACGTTTAAATTTATTAGTTCTTTGCTGCTGACTCTATCCGCAAAATATTTCGCAGTGTCCGCACATGCCGCTGAATGTACCGACACAAATATATCATTGTACGACACATAGTTCTAGAGCTATGACGTCATAAACGCATATTTCGATAGTGATGACGCCATAAACACTGAAATGTGTGAAACAAAGGCCGCATCATGAATGAAATTTTGACACACTTACTTTTTACTACTAAGCCAGTTCTACAGTCGAGTCACAGGAATCCACGAGAGCGGGCAGCGCTTTTGAAAGCTCTCAGCTCCGAACCGCAAACGGCTGTAGGCGAAAACAATAGCTGTCCACAGAGCTATGAAGAGGCGTTGCCTTAGGGACTTTAACAAAATCGCTACACTTGAAACAGCTGCGCCCAGCATACAGGAACTGTTCGGTATCTTTGTACCACCGTTTCATGATTTCACAGGTATTTTGACAAATACATGGATAACAATACATATGACCTATTAAAACATGAAGAGACTTTTGAAACCCTAAACAGTTTGGCAAACGAGGTATCACGGAAAGTACTGACAGCACACTTGAGGGACTTTTCATGACTAGAGACAAACACTGAACGCGTCCTATTACCCTGATCCTGTACCGCCTGTGCGTGGACAGGTCGACTTTTAGTTGCAATCCGCCACGCGCAGGATTAGGGGGACCAGGGTACACTAATCTAGACCAAAAGCACCGGAATTGACGTAGGTTAGTACAGTAGTTGTAGCTTTAGATATAGATATTAAGTTAGGAACCTGCAGCGACAAACAATTTTGGCCTCCCCAGTGTCAGGGGCACGCCCACCGGGATTAGCTCGATGAGGAAGGCTCTAAAAAGTACGTTTATATCTACACTGACACACCTGAAGCGCTGCAGGCAGTTAGGAATTAACAAGTAGGTAGGAAAACTAACAATTAGCTAATAGCGTATAGATTAATAACTGTAGTCTGCCTATTAACTTGTACTGTTACGCTGTCTGTAGCACATAATAATTAACATTGTATCATTGTGTAACCTCCCCACAGAATTATTTAAATGAAAATGAACCAAATGTAAACTCCCCACAAAATTATTAATTAAATGAATTTTTTAAATATTGTAACCTCTGAACAAAATTGGCTCCCATTTGTAATCTGTGTGCAGAAATGCATTCACATTTAATGTTCCCACAAAATTCTTTTCTCATTTAATGTTAAGTTCGAAACAGAAAAAATTTCCTAAACACCAAAATAATAAAAAAAAAATCAGTAACCTGGTAAATTTTATGACGACAGCAGCGCTACGCCTCGGCCCTGTATTCTGAATAAAAAGGAAGCAAAATTCTTACCTCAATAAAAACTGCGAATATATCTGCTCTTACATAAAAATTTTCGGCACAGCTCCGTGCAATGCTGGCCCATGCTTTGTGATTCGTGAAAGGAATTAATTATTCATTGGATAAAATCTTTAAATTGAAATGAATGCTTTTTTTAAAAAAATTACTTTATATTATAAAAATTATTATTGGGGCATTTTTTGAAACAAATTAAATGACAATTATCATACATTATTAGATATGCGCAAAGCTGCTTCTTTACCTTCTACAACAATACTCATCCTCCAGAGTCCTGACCAGAGTCGCGAGCAGAGCAGACAGCCGACACGCGCCGACTACCGCCGACTCACGCAGACAACTCAAGACTACTGCCGACACGCGCAGACTAGCGCAGACTCGCGACAAGCAACAACTAACGACATACTGCTCTCTGGTCAGAGACTCTCCTGTCTTGCCTATTGCAGGCAGCGCATATAGTGCATGCCTCACCTCTTACAATTGTAATAACAATAATAATAGCTGCTGAAATATATAACACTGTAGTAATATTACGACCCACTAATCACTAAGGTGGTGGGTTGATTTTGTATAAGTATTATAGATGTTATTAACAAAGATTTTTTTAAAAAAATAAAAAATAAATACATGGATATGAATTTTTTTTCGATGTTACGCTACGAAGAACAGTCCAGTTTTCGTTTTTGTCTGTTACAGAAAATTGGCAAAATTAATGCCTGGGCAATGCCGGGTTTGTCAGCTAGTCGGTTATAAGATTGGCTGATGAAATCGCTATACTCAATGAAAGCAAAAGAGTATTACCAAACTTGTCCAACAGAATGGCCTGAGAATAAACCGGTAAAAGAGGAAATCAATGAGGAGTTTCTGAAATGAAATTAGCGATGAACATCGTGTAAAACCTGGGGACTATGAAGTAGGCGAAGTGAAGGAATTCCACTACACTTAAAACAAAACCTATATAAGTAAGATTGTCTATATCTTTGTTTGTTTGTTTGTATTTCATAGAGTCTAAAGTTTATTTCATTCCTGATGAAATTTTGCACACTTTTCCTTCAAGACAAGAGGAAGATCACAGTTAACATAAAATTTCGTAATCTGACTTGAAACATATATGCAAGTTATATGAATGTGTTATATGAATGCTTGGTGTCTGTTCTTTCGGACACGTGCGAAAGAACAGACACCACGTGTTCGTATAATTGGTTCGCTTTGATGGGCATCGAATCCTTCTGCAGTGCGGATGCACGATTACATATGACCTGCGAGAATCTCAAAGTAGCGATCATGCTGGAATTGGACATGGACTGCAGATGATGGCGATAGGTTAGAGTGTGGGTCGGCTCAGAGGCGTTCCGAGATCGTCCGTGCATTTACCCTTTTACCCTGAAGGCTGCGCCCGGGTGGCGTAGTGGTTAACGCAGCTGCCCAGTAAACAGAAGATCCTGGGTTCGAATCCCAGTCTGGCATACATTTTAACTTGTCGCCGCTAAGTCCGCATCGAGTCCCGATGGAGCTGTCATCAGTAGCCGCTTCCCTTCCCTGTCCTATATCCCCCGCCCCTCCATCTTTAATTCACATATAATATATGTGTGTACTACATAAAGGAAAATCGTTGTTACCAAAAACCTCTGAAAGTTGTTGGCGGATTTGCTTGGACATGAGCTATAGAGTTTTTTAAATGTATTGTGTTAGCAAACATTTCGAAAAGTACTTGAACGACTTCATTCAAAGCTCTTGGCCGTTTTGCTTCAAATTTGTACGTTAAGATGAAACAACGAAGAAAATTAATGAAATATCGTGGTAAACAACAAAAAGACGACATTCGATCTTTCTACACAGAAATAAATGTCAACCCTTCGAATGAAATTGAGAGGAAGATGATACCGCTTTTCAATGAATAAGGCTTGCCATGTTACGTCTTGGAACACGAGCACTTGTACGATCGGGACTATATAGCTTTCCTAAGGTACACAGGGCTGACATTTTTTGAAGGCCAATAGTTAACAATAATGGTTGCAACTACATACGGCATTTTGAGCCTAAAAATACGACAAGTGGCTATGAGTATCACCGAAGCACCGGGGCGATCACTTTATGTGACAGGTATTAAATATCCTGGGCAACGATAGTAGCTGTAGCTAGTAACAGATAATGCGCAAAGAAAGGAGGATATAAAAATGAGACTAGTATTGTGGTGTCACCGCCAGACACCACACTTGCTAGGTGGTAGCCTTTAAATCGGCCGCGGTCCGTTAGTATACGTCGGACCCGCGTGTCGCCACTATCAGTGATTGCAGACCGAGCGCCCCCAAACGGCAGGTCTAGAGAGACTGCCTAGCACTCGCCCCAGTTGTACAGCCGACTTTGCTAGCGATGGTTCACTGACAAATTACGCTCTCATTTGCCGAGACGATAGCATAGCCTTCAGTTACGTCATTTGCTACGACCTAGCAAGGCGCCATTACCAGTTACTACTGATGCTGTAAAACATGTACCGTCACGAGCGATGTTCACCAATTGTGGATTAAAGTTAAGTATTCCAGCAGCTACGTACGTTATTGGCTATATTAATTACCTTGTCCTGTTCCAGACCTCACGCCAGCCGGCGTGAGCTTAAACACGTGCCTTTCGGCTTCCTCATAGTGGCTTGACTGTCTTGCCAAGCCACAACAAGTATAGTTCCTGACCAAAAGAAGTATGCTGTATCAAACGTAGACCTTAATTTGAGAAATAAATATATGGGAATGTATGAGTGGAGTACAGTATTGTATGCTAGTGAATTATGGACTTTGGGAAAACAGGAATAGAATGGAATCGAAATATTTGAAATGTGGTGCTACACAAGAATGTAGGAAATTATGTTGACTGATAAGGTAAGGAACGACGAGGTTGTCCTCAGAAGCGGAGGGGGAAAAGAGTATATTGAAAACACTGATAAGGAGAACGAATAGGATAATAGGACATGTTAAGACTTAAGTGAATAACTTACATGGTACTAGAGGAAACTCTAGAGGGTAAAAACTGTACAGGAAGACGGAGATTAGAATAGTTCCAGCAAACACATGAGGACATAGGTTGCAATTGTGCAATTGCTACTGTGAGATGAAAATTTTGGCCACAGGAGAGGCATTTGTAGCGAGCCACATCAGACGACTCAGAATACTGATGACTCAAAAAAAAAAGTAAAATAAAAAAAAATAAGTACAGACTTTTGACTGACGATGTAGATTTAATGTGTATAAGCAGCAAGCTTCTATTAATAATTAATGAAGAATTGTAGGTGAGAATTAATTGTAGGTGAGAATTCAATTTCCGTTAAAGAGACCACTGTAGCCACGCCTTCGAGGATGAACATTCTGAAGACAAGAAGACGGAATAGAAGGATAGGAGATACGACATCAGTGACCAACATCCGTTAGCCCGAGGTGTAGAGGTATAAACTGCAGGGTAAGATTGAGACTGGAATACTTCCAGCCGTTAAGCGAAAAAAATATGGGCTTATCGAGTATGTGACCAGATTTGCAACTGGGTTAAAGACTCTATGCAGACAGAACTCAACACGTCGCCCTTAAGCGAAATAAAGTCGAGAGATGTAAAGGTAATTACTGGAGTACACAAAGGAAGTGTGATAGGACCGTTACTGTTCACAATGTGTATAAATGATCTACTAAGTGTCGGATTCTCTTTAAGATTGTTCGCACATGATGCGGTTGTCTGTACGAAACTAGTGGCGCCAGAAGACAGTATCGATTTGCGAAATGACCTAAAGACGGCTGATGAATGGTGGACGCTCTGGCACTGAACCCTGAACGTCAGTAAGTGTAACATATTGCGCACGCATAGGTAAAGAAAGCCCTTACTGTATAACAACACTATTGATGTCAAACTGCTGGAAACAGTAACCAACATAAAATACCTAGGAGCGAGCATCCATCCGGAGCGATGTTAAGCGGAAGGACCCCGTCAACAAACAATAAGAAAAGGAGACGTCAAGCTGAGATTTACAGGTAGTGGCTTGCTCGACCGATTCTTGGGTACTGTTCATCAATATGGGATGGGCACTGGGTAGAACTGATAGAAGGCATAGAGGAAGGAAGTAAGAATGGGTTTAACGTCCCGTTGATGTCGAGGTAATTAGAGATGGAGCACAGACTCGGATTATGTCAAAGATGGGGAAGGGAATCAGCCGTGCCCTTTTCAAAGGAACCGTCCCGGCCTGGAGCGATTTAGGGAAATCACGGAAAACCTAAATGGTTCAAATGGCTCTGAGCACTATGGGAATTAACTTCTGAGGTCATCAGTCCCCTAGAACTACTTAAACCTAACTAACCTAAGGACATCACATACATCCATGCCTGAGGCAGGATTTGAACCTGCGACTGTAGCGGTCGCGCCGTTCAAGACTGTAGCGCCTAGAACCACTCGGCCACACCGGCCGGCGGAAAACCTAAATCTGGATGGCCGGACGCGCGTTTGAACCATCGTTCTCCCGAATGCGAGTCCAGGGTGCTAACCAATGGGCCATTTCGCTCGGTGCGAGACAGAGAAGATACAAAGAAGAGCAGCATGTTTCGTCACGGGATCCTTTAGTCGGCGCGAGAGCGTTACAGAGACGCTCAACAAACTCATTGGCAGACGTTACAAGAGAGGCCATGTGCAGCACGACGAGGTTTACTGCTGAAATTTGATACGTCCCCTTAGAAACACGTCCCCTTAGAAAAATTATACATGACTGTGCTTAAACTGACACACAATATTTTTAGCGCAACGCAATCTGACTTTCAATAATCCCTACAAAAGAATGGCCCTGACTAACATTAAACTATACCTTTCACAAATCACTTACCTCACAAAAATCTTCGTTACTCGAACTACTGCAATACAGCGAGCGCCACTACTGCCAGCTAAATAAAAGACTCAAACTACTGAAGGCACTAACTACTGATAGGCATAGTTAGCAAATGAAAGATTTTGATAGAGAAAAAACAATGTATTTACCTTAATATTGTTCAAAAGTCATATTATATAGATCACTTCATGACATCTAGTCTTAAAAATTTACTATCTCTGTCCGGATCATCCGCTCTCAAAACTCCGCCGTCTCACTCCCCACATCCACCACTGCTGGCGGCTCACCTCCAACTGCGCAAAGCTACGCACTTTTAACAGCCAACAGCCCAACACTACAATGGCAGACAACAATGCAAACTAGCCACAGACTGCACACAGCACAGCCAGTGATTTTCATGCAGAGCGCTACATGGCGTTACCAGTAAGAAAACCTAAACAGCCTACTTACAAATTCTGAGAGAGCAGTTTGTGGGAAGAATTGGGGAGCATATTACTTCTTCCCACATACATCTCATGGAAAGACCGCAACGAGAAAATTCGAGAAAATACAGAAGCTTACGGACAATCATTCTTATCATGCGCCGTTGCCAGGGGGATAAGATAGGGGAGAGTTGTGATTACGAAGGTTTTCCCGGCGTAATAATTGATAATATTCTTCTCGGCTGTGCAGCCGGATCATAACGTCATCTTGACACAATATTTCCGCGTCCAACTGGCCGCCATCTTCAGGTGAGAGTGCTGGTGCAAGATCTCGCCGGAACTGACTTCTCAGCGCAAGCGGCGGCCCCTATGTAGGCCGCAGAAGGCCTACAAGGAGTGCGCGAGAAGGTGCCGTAACTGCCCTCCTCTAGCGCAAGCAAACGTACCGCGCCGGCAGTGGTGGAAACAGGCGAAATCGAGAAATCGCTATCAAAACTTAAAAATTATTCCGACGATCGAAACACAGACCGTTGTTTTTTAATGTCTGATAACACTGGGTTCCAAGTCTTGCTTTAAAGATAAACCTTGTCTCTATTAACAAGATTATCAGGTAGACGAATCTCTATGGATTCTTTTAAAACACAGTCCCAATAGCGAGGTGCAGGGGCAACCATTTGTGTCTCGTCATACACCATTCTATGTCCCCCGGTGATACAGTGCTCCACCACTGCAGATTTCTCAGGTTGAAGCAACCGTGTGTGCCGCTGGTGCTCAACACATCGGTCCTGAATGGTCCGGATTATCTGACCAAACCCAAGTCATCCTTAACAGAGCCAAGAAGCGCTCTAATTTTGGCTGGCGGACGAAATATATTTTTGATACGATATCTTTTTAGAATTCTTCGCATCTTCGAGGAAATGCTCCCAGCAACAGGCAGAAAAGCGACCGATTTACAGGTGTCTTCTGGTGGTTCAGGCGAAGGTCCAAACTGGAAAGCACGACGGATCTGTTTATCCCTATAGCCATTCTGCTTGAACACAACCTTAAGATGGTCCAATTCTTGTGTCAAGCTTTCTCCATCTGAAATGGCAGAAGCTCTTCTCGCCAACGTCCGCAGGACCCCCGTACGCTGGAACGAGGGATGACAGCCAGAAGCATGCAGGTAAGGGTCCGTGTGCGTAGGCTTTCGATAAACACTGTGTCCCAGTGTCCCATCGTTCTTTCTGTACACCAGAGCATCCAGAAACGGAACATGGTGCTGAAGACGGCGTCTTTAAAACCAACCTGTTTCTGAAGGTACGTCAACGATATGCTTATGGTGTGGCCTCATGGAAGAGAAGCTCTTGGCCGCCTCCTAGATCATTTTAATTCCCTGCATCCTAGCATCAAGTTTACCATGGAGGTGGAAAGTGATGGAAAGCTTCCGTTTCTGGATGTTCTGGTGTACAGAAAGGACCATCTTAAGATTGTGTTCAAGCAGAATGGCTATACAGATAAACAGATACGTCGTGCTTTCCAGTTTGGACCTTCGCCTGAACCACCAGAAGACACCTGCAAATCGTTGGATTTTCTGCCTGTTGCTGGGAGCATTTCCTCAAAGAAAAGACGAATTGTAAAAAGATATCATATCAAAAGTATTTTTCGTCCGCCAGCCAGAATTAGAGCGCTTCTTGGCTCTGTTAAGGATGACTCGGGTTTGAGGAATCCCGGTAGGTACAAGATCCCTCAGGCTTATTTTGGTCAGACAATCCGGACCATTCAGGACCGGTGTGTTGAGCACCAGTGGCACACACGGCTGCTTCAGCATGAGAAATCTGCAGTGGTGGAGCACTGTCTCTCGGAGGGACATAGAATGCTGTATGACGAGACACAAATGGTTGCCCCTGCATCTCGCTATTGGGACTGTGTTTTAAAAGAATGCATAGACATTCGTTTATCTGATAATCTTATTAATAGAGACAAGGTTTATCTTTTAAGCAAGACAACGGTCTTTGTTTCGATCGTCGGAATAAATTTTTAATTTTTGATAGTGATATCTCGATTTCGCCTGTTTCCACCACTGGCGGCGCGGTATGTTTACTTGCGCTAGAGGGCAGTTACGGCACCTTCTCGTGCACGCGTTGTGGGCCTTCTGCGGCCTATATGGGGGCCGCCGCTTGCGCTGAGACGTCACTTCCGGCGAGATCGTGTACCAGCACTCTCCGGCTGCACACCCGAGAGAATATTAGGGGAGAGTTGCTTGCGGAGTATGAAGTAGATCTAGAAATAATGGAGGCCAACCAGGCCTGCCACACTGACGACTATATAAAAAAAATGGACGTTGGCTGTGAGCGAAATGGGATATTGAGAACTCCAGTACACGTAAATGGCGCTGTACGTGTCGACATTTCTGCTCAGTGGGGAGGGTCCCGCCACCAGCCAACATGCTGTACCCTTCAGAAAGACCGATTGAGACAGCGCAGCGTGACATGTGAATGACAGCCACCTCTCGAGGTCTCTCGGATCGTGATCCCCAATAAGAGAGCCGACTTGGCGAGCGCGATCCATTACTTGCTGCCAGAGTAGGGCAACGCTTCCGCTACTTCTTTGGGAACAGAGATGTCTGCGAGAGAGTAGAGGGCAGAAGAGCGGTGACTGGTGGCGGAAAAAAATGTCGAGTCTGTTGGTCGGCGGCGAGCGCAGTCGGCGAGCCGCGTGCATTGTCCCGCGGGGGTCGGTGAGCGGCCCGCACAGTAGTGTAGCGTGGTGTGTTGTGTTGTGCCTCGCCGCTGGGGCGCGGAACAAATTGGCGACGTCCGGGGGACAGCGGCTGACGGATCGCTGTCTGGGCGTTATGGATGGCCGCAGGCCCTGCCCACCTCTGGCTGGGGCAGCGAGTCCGTTACACGGCTAGACAGCTGTACTCCTGCTGGGGGGTGTCACGGTGCCATCGAAACCCAGTTGCACAGGAGAACGGGAAAATACTTTTTGTCAGATATACAGGGTGATTCAAAAAGAATACCACAACTTTAGGAATTTAAAACTCTGCAACGACAAAAGGCAGAGCTAAGCACTATCTGTCGGCGAATTAAGGGAGCTATAAAGTTTCATTTAGTTGTACATTTGTTCGCTTGAGGCGCTGTTGACTAGGCGTCAGCGTCAGTTGATGCTAAGATGGCGACCGCTCAACAGAAAGCTTTTTGTGTTATTGAGTACGGCAGAAGTGAATCGACGACAGTTGTTCAGCGTGCATTTCGAACGAAGTATGGTGTTAAACCTCCTGATAGGTGGTGTATTAAACGTTGGTATAAACAGTTTACAGAGAATGGGTGTTTGTGCAAAGGGAAAAGTTCTGGACGGCCGAGAACGAGTGATGAAAATGTAGCACGCATCCAGCAAGCATTTGTTCGCAGCCCAGGAAAATCGACTCGTAGAGCTAGCAGAGAGCTGCAAATTCCACAATCAACTATATGGAGAGTCCTACGAAAAAGGTTAGTTATGAAACCTTATCGCCTGAAATTGGTTCAAGCACTGTCTGCAGCTGATAAGATTAAAAGAATCGATTTCTGTGATTTTATCCTTGCTCAAATGGAAACAGATGAATCTTTCGTTTCAAAGATTGTGTTTAGTGATGAAGCAACTTTCCACACTAACGGGAAAGTCAACCATCACAATGTCTGTATATGGGGCACTGAGAATCCGCGGGAAACAACTCAGTATGAACGTGACTCGCCTAAGGTGAAAGTTTTCTGTGCCATTTCAGCCAATAAAGTTTTTGGTCCCTTTTTCTTCGAAGGTGCTACTGTAACTGGACTACAGTATCTGAAGATGTTAGAGAATTGGCTGTTCCATCAGCTCGAACAAGAAGCACAACAATTCATATTTCAGCAGGATGGAGCGCCACCACATTGGCACTTATCTGTCCGTAACTACCTGAACGTCAACTACCCGAGGCGATGGATCAGCTGCCAGGCAGTCCGTGACAGAGCACTTCATCACTGGCCTCCAAGAAGCCCTGATCTTACCCCCTGCGATTTTTTCTTATGGGGGTATGTTAAGGATATGGTGTTTCGGCCACCTCTCCCAGCCACCACTGATGATTTGAAACGAGAAATAACAGCAGCTATCCAAACTGTTACGCCTGATATGCTACAGAGAGTGTGGAACGAGGTGGAGTATCGGGTTGATATTGCTCGTGTGTCTGGAGGGGGCCATATTGAACATCTATGAACTTGTTTTTGAGTGAAAAAAAAACCTTTTTAAATACTCTTTGTAATGATGTATAACAGAAGGTTATATTATGTTTCTTTCATTAAATACACATTTTTAAAGTTGTGGTATTCTTTTTGAATCACCCTGTACTATTCTGGCCATTGAAACCGGGATACTAAAGAGGACATAAAAAGAAATTTTACTTGTTGTGCGTATACACGATGCTCGGAAATTCCCATTACAAACTTCTACGGTTTGTAGAGGGGAGTGAGTACATAATCTACATCTACATCTACAACCATACTCCGCAATTTCTCAATACCTGAATTTCCCTGAACAGTTTTGTACTTTGCCAGTGATAGCAAATCTAATTAGCTCTGTCTCTTTTCTTTCTACCATGGTCAATAATTCTTCTAAGTCCTACAGCCGAGAATTTAACTAGCTGGCGAAAGGCCAGAGCCATTATAGGGACTTCAAAAGTCATAAAAAATTTTCTGCTGAAAGGCAGGTCTTGATCAGGTATAAGATGAGAAGTGCGCTATGTTGGCTGGATGCTTTGGGGGCTACAGATTAAGCAAGTCAAACCCTTTCTCAAGTTATAAAGTTAGGTGATGGAGAAATGTAGGAACACAAGGGAAAATACGGACCCTACGAGTTGTCCTAAAAGACCCAAATAAAAAAGAGACAAACCCAAATTTAAAGCATTTGTAGATTTAGAGAAAGCTTTTCACTACTGGCTGAAATACAGCCCTTGAAATTTTTAAGGCAGCAGGCATAAAATGCAGGGAATAGAAAGTTATGTACAACTTGTACAAAAAGCAGATTGCAGTTATAAACGCCGAAAGATATGAAAAGAATGCAATGGCTGAGGAGGCAGTCATACAGGAGTTTAGCGTATCCCAAATGTTTCCAATCTGTACACTGAGTAATCAGTAAACGAAACCATCTACATCTACATCTACATCCATACTCCGGAAGCTATATGACTGTGTGTGGCGGAGGGTACTTTGAGTACCTCTATCGGTTCTCCCTTCTATTCCAGTCTCGTATTGTTCGTGGAAAGAAAGACTGTCGGTATGCCTCTGTGTGGGCTCTAATCTATCTGATTTTATCCTCATGGTCTCATCGCGAGATAAACGGAAGAGGGAGCAATATACTGATTGACTCCTCGGTGAAGGTATGACCCGAAACTTCAACAAAAGCCCGTACCGAGCTACTGAGCGTCTCTCCTGCAGAGTCTTCCACTGGAGTTTATCTATCATCTCCGTAACGCTTTCGTGATCCTGTAACGAAGCGCGCTGCTCTCCGTTGGATCTTCTCTATCTCATCTCTCAACCCTATCTGGTACGGATCCAACACTGCTGAGCAGTATTCATGCAGTGGGCGAAGAAGTGTACTGAAACCTACTTCATTTGTTTTCGGACTGCATTTCCCTAGGATTCTGGCAATGAGTCTCAGTCTGGCATCTGCTTTACCGACGATTAATTTTATATCGTCATTCCATTTTAAATCACTCCTAATGCCTACTCCCAGATACTTTATGGAATTAACTGCTTCCAGTTGCTGACCTGCTATATTGTATCTAAATGGTAAAGGATCTTTCTTTCTATGTATTCGCAGCACATTACATTTGTCTACATTCAGATTCAGTTGCCATTCCCTGTACCATGCGTCAATTCGTTGCAGATCCTCCTGCATTTCAGTACAATTTTCCATTGTTACGACCTCTCGATATACTACAGCATCATCCCCAAAAAGCCTCAGTGAACTTCTGATGTTATTCACAATGTGAATAGCAACGGTCCTACGACACTCCCCTGCGGCAAACAAGAAATCACTCTTACTTCGGGAGACTTCTCTCCATTGAGAATGACAATCTGTGTTCTGTTATCTAGGAACTCTTCAATCCAGTCGCACAATTGATCTGATAGTACATATGCTCTTACTTTGTGCATTAAACGACTGTGGGGAACTGTATCAAAAGCCTTGCTGAAGTCAAGAAACACGGCTTCTACCTGGGGACCGGTGTTTATGATACAATGAAGCGCCACAGAAACTGGTACAGGCATTTGTATTCAAATGCAGAGGTATTCAAATACAGGCAGAACGGCGCTGCGGCCTATATGAGACAACATGTGTCTGGCGTATTCGTTAGATTAGTTACTACTACTACAATGGCACGTTTAAGTGAATTTTAATGTGGCGCTATAGCCGGCGCACGAGTGATGGAGCCCAGCATCTCCGAAGTAGCAAAGAAGTGGCGATTTTCCCGTACGGCCATTTCACGAGTGTGCTGTGAATATAAGGAATCCGGTAAAACATCAACTCTCCGACATCGCTGCTGCCAGAAAAAAGAATTGGACCAACGACGACTGAAGAGAATCGTTCAACGTGACGGAAGTACAATCCTATAGCAAATGTCTGCGGATTCCACTACTGGGTCGTCAACAAGTATCAGCGTGAGAACCATTCAACGAAACTTCGTCGGTATGGGCTTTCGGAGCCGAAGGCCCACTCGTGCACCCTTGATGACTGCACGACACAAAGCTTTACACCTCGCCTGGTCTGTTGATGACTGGAAACATGTTGCCTGGTCGTTTCAAATTGTATCGGGCGGATGGACGAGTACGGGTATGGAGACATCCTCATGAATCCATGGACCCTGCAAGTCAGCAGGGGACTGTTCAAGCTGGTGAAGGCTCTGTAATGGTGTGGGGCGTGATCAGTTGGAGTGATATGGGACCCCTGATACGTCTAGATACGACTCTGACAGGCGCTACGTACGTAAGCACCCTGTCAGATCACCGGCATCCAATCACGTCCATTGTGCGTTGCGACGGATTTGGGCAATTCCAACAGGACAATGCGACACCCCACACGTAGAATTGCTACACAGTGGCTCCAGGAACACTCTTCTGACATTAAACACTCTCGCTGGCCACCAGACTCACTAGACATGAGCATATATCAGATGCCTTGCAACATGCTGTACGTCCATCCCCCTCTCTTCTGTGTATATAAACACAATCGTCGTGAAGAATTTGCGCTAGGACGTTCAGTATTGACGGTTGGCCGCGGGGATTCATGGAATTAGTATGAGCAGTATGGTTTGGTTCAGCGTCGAGGCTCACCTTCATTTGGATGGGCTCGTCAATAAGCAAAACTGGCGCACCTGGGAGGCTGAGAATCCTCATTTCGGATCGAGAAATCTCTTTACCCTCAACGGGTAACTGTGTGGTGTGCAATGTCCAGCCAGCGAATAATTGGGGCTGTATTCACTGATGGCACGGTGACTACCGAACGGTACGCGAAGGTTTTGTAAGATGATTTCGTCGCTATTATCCTAAGTGACTCGGATTTCGACAAGATGTGGTTCATGCAAAACGGAGCTCGACGCCATCGAAGCAGGAGAGTGTCTGATGTCCTGGAAGAGCACTTTGGGGATCGCAGTCTGTCTGTGGGGAATCCAGAGTCCACTGACACGGGCCTCGATAGGCCGCTATATTCCCCGCTTCTGAACACGTAGGACTTCTTTTTGTGGGGCTATGTTAAAGACAAGGCGTACAGTAATAACCCCAAAACCATTGCTGAGCTCAAAACAGCCATTCAGGAGTCATCGACAGCGTCGGCGTTTCGACACATCAGCGGATCACGCGGAATTCCGCTACTCGTCTGCTCCACATCATCTCGCCATATCGAACATATCATAATCTAAATCCCAACATCTGTAGTGACGTGCACATGTTGAATAAAATGTGTGCACGCTGTAGCGTCTAACTAATTTAGGTTTTTTTTTCATATCGTTCAATAATTGTTGCCCTGTAATATTTCAAAATAGGAACCCATGTCGTACCGTTTACGATCTACGATGGCTTCTGCTCAGATGTTTAACTGATCTGCTTCCGCTTGAGGAATGTAATTAGCCGTGACGCAGTACAGTTATCAGATAACAGTTCGAAAGGAAACATAACGAAACGTCCACTTGTCACTTAAGCACATTTATTTGTATTAACACTTAAACTTTAGGTGTCTACATTATTACAAAACGCAAAAGAGCCTAGCATACCGCACGTACACAACAGCATTAGCGGCTGGATGTGGCGATATAACACCCAAATTACAGAAACTCTAATAAATAACATTTTGTTGTAAAAGAAGCGGGAAAATTGGTCACCCTGACAGTGACGGCAGCTACTGACGACAAATTTTACACTTGTGATAATTTGATCAACAGGAATGTCATGTGAATGATAATATTTACCATGAAATAGAGACCGAATGAAAGAAGATGATAGGATATGCCACAAAAACATCAAAGAAAGAACTGTAAAATAATTAATAACGAAGCTTAAAGCCCGGATGGTAAATTGGCTAAAGATAACATTTACCATAGAAGAGAGTTGTAGCCGCATCGAAAAGGAAGTTAGATGTGACTATAATCTAACTCTGAAATGGAAATGTTAGCTTCAGTTGCTATCTAATCGCTCTTAGTACTATTGCGTTAGTAGTATGCATGTAAGCGCTACTAGGTTGTCTTAAGATAATCGGAAGTTTGAAAGATTTGCAATATAGACTGACGTATTATTAAGTCATACTAAAGCAAAGTCATCTTTACCGTTAGCAAGATAACGGGATACGGAGATTCGAAACGAATTTAAATCGTGTGACATTTGTGATGGGACTTAGCCTTCGTGATGCTGAATAAGCACGAACATTCAAGGACATTGAAAAAGAAAGCTCGCCGACAGAAAAACAATTATTAGTCTCGAGTAGGTAACAGACAAACGCAAACACGAAGAACGTACAATTGCGCCTAGTTGTCACAAGTTGTCAACGACAGGATTACTGATGCAAACGGAAGCATTTCCTGAGTGAGAAATCGGAGTGCGTGCTCAGCGTAGGGACAGTTAAGCACAAGAAACAATAAAATTGGATTCAAACTTCAATTCTTCGTGTCGCCTACATAACTGAATAGACATTATCATGTGTATTAGTGACAATTAATTGGCTATTAGAATATTATGAAGGAAAAGTGAATTCATGGTTATTAAACAGTGAACAGTCATCGATTTGTCCGAAGACGCTTTCTGAACATTGCTTAAGTATGTGTTATCTCTGGAATTACGTTGTGTAATTATTGAACACGAGACGTAGCAATGTCTTCATGACGGAATAACAATTTATCAATTTAACATCCTCGCAATTCCATAATGTGGCCACGACTTGGGGGATGACTTGAAGATTCAAGATTTTATATGATTAATATTCAAGATCCATTATCTAACTGGACATAATAAAAAGAACTACAGTTAGCCAGTTCGCGCAAGCTGAAAATCTGTCGCGGACTCACAACAAAAGAAAATTGGTGGTCATCATTTCAGGTCAAGGGAGTCATCGCGTCATCGATTGACATTAATCACGAAAGACGATATCTGAAATATGACCAAACCACGCGAGGAGTTTGTGTTTTCTTACCAGTTACAGAGTGGCGTTGTCGTGAGCGACGGACGCCGTTCCACGTCATACTGACTGGGACAACCATCACCACCGAGTCGCGTCAACTCTAAGTAGATGACGACGCTACAGCGATCACCATCGCTGTTACAGACATTGTACCTACAGAGCATGTTCTGCTACACACTCTCTATTCCACTTGGTGTATCTTCAGTTTCTTGTGCAGCGACCAGAACTCGTACCGGCAGATCTTCCTCCGTCTCTACAGGAGCCTTGTAAATTAAACTTCACAAGATGTAGTCCACCGAAATCCAGCTATCGCGGCGGCCACGTGGCTAGACCACCTCGACCTACACATCTTTCACCATACCGTCTGTTCAAATCTCTCCGAACCGTACGTGAGCAGTAAGGTGGTGCACCACAACGATGAAACGAAATTTCCTGACGGATATCCAGTGGCACAGCTTCCTAGAATGGGTACAAAACGTTTTGTAGGACAAGTTAGCTTGAGGAGGAGGAGGTATAGCCCAATCACATGACCGTCCAGAATACCCATCCACACGTTAATACCGTACCGGTGCTGAAATCCCTGAACATGCATGGCACGATGGTTTTCGCCTGCCCAGACATGCCGACCGCCTTTTTTCCCACCGTCCCCGTGCTACGTTGCCGTTTGGGATCCGTGTGCAACGTGTACTAGAGTCCCTCGGTGTGGAGTCTGTACAGCCCCAAATCCTGGGTTTTAACCGCCTGCCACCCTTGTTACTGGAGAGGCCCAGAGTGATTTTAGATTTGGTGCAGTACAAGAGAGATTGCACTCCTGCCACCGTTTTTAATGCAGCATTTTCTGCCATTTTATCTGAGCACCACGACTATGTAGCTGTTTTTACGGATGGGTCGAAACAAGGGGATTCCGTTGGTTGCTCTGTTGTTTTTCCAGAACGTGTCCGCAAGGTTCGACTGCCTCAGACTTTTACTGTCTTTGATGCAGAATTGTCTGCGATCTTGCGGGCGCTGGAGCACATGAGACATTCTTCCTGTCCTAAATTTCTTGTCTGTTCCGAGTCACTAAGTGCCCTTCACTCATTGCAACGTTTGTATCCAGCAGACAAAATAGTCCAGACCATCCAGGATGCCCTCCTCCAACTACAGCGATTGGGGAAGGTTGTAGCTTTCTGCTGGGTTCCGGGGCATGTCGGCATTGCTGGGAATGAAAGGGCAGATCTCGCAGCCAAGGAGGCGTGTCTCGCCCCACAAGTATCTCAGTGTGCTATCCCCTTGCACGCACTCACCTCGCTGTTGAGCTCCCGAGTCATGCGTCGGTGGGAGGATGAGTGGCTGGAAGTGACTGACAATAAGCTCCGTTTAGTCAAGCCCACAACGCGTGTGTGGTGTACTTCCTTTCAGCCCCATCGACGGGACGAGGTTCTCCTCACTCGGCTTCGGATAGGCCACAGCCCTATGACGCACGGCTTCCTGCTCCGGCGAGAGGACCCTCCATTGTGTGGTGCTTGTGGCGTCCAGGTCACTGTGCGCCACGTTTTATCGGACTGCGTTTTATTTTCTGACCAGCGGGAAGCGGCTGACTTGCCAGCGGACCTGCCATCTCTTTTAGGCAACACTCGGACGAATGCGGTTAAAGTTTTAAAGTTCTGTGCCACGCCAAATGTTTTTGCAAAGATTTTAGGGAGCCGATCTTAATTTGCTCACTGTGTGACAAGCTCGCCTATATTTTATGTAAGTGGCCAGCCAATGACAATTTCCTGTGGCATTCTTGTTGCCACGTTTTCCCTTTCCTTGCGTTTTACTTTCTTATGTAGCATTTTCCTTCTTTTCCTGCTTTCTTTGCCTGTGTGCTTCAGTTTTATTAGGTCTGTCCACGTTCGTTCCTTTTAATGTGTGTCAGGGCGCTGATGACCTCGACGTTGAGCGCCCATAAGCCCCAACACACACACACACACACACACACACACACACCAGACATACCTCTTTCGCGAATTCAGAACAGAATCTCTAGCGAACTCACATTTACTGTAATTTGAACCTGACATGGAAACAGAGGTGTGTTCACGCAGCGGTGTAGGAACCACGTGCAGTAGACGGCGCGTTGTGGAAAATCGGCAGGATCCATAGAGTGTACCCTTCGTATGTGTCAGGTATGTAACTGCTGCTCACGTGGAACGTCCCAGACGATACCGGGCCTAACACCTATTGCGCGTGCAATTGTTTGAGCACTCGTTGAAGATTTCTCTCCAACGCGTGCAGTACATCTTATTCGAATACAGGCGTGCGGCGCTGCGTTGGAGCACCACAGCCCTGCCCCTCACGGCGGAGGTACCTGTTTCTCCGAGTCGCTGCGTAACTTGGGCAAAAAGTTTGTGCGAGGGCGTGTTACGTTGCGGAAAATATCGGTGATGCAGCCGCCTAGCAGCTCTTCTGTTACCTTGAGCTTCGCAATACACAAGGAGCATGTCTGCATATTCCGTAAACGTGTACCCAACCACGTTTCCTGTGTCGGAGACGCACAGACGTTCGATAGGTCTCGCAGCGAGGAAGACATTAAGTGACATCAGGTGAAAGTCTTGCAGAATTCTTGAAAATGGATGCAGCAGTATACTGCACACCTTTCTGCACAAGAGTTAAAGGAGTGCGATCAAAATGCAGATTGGATTTCTGCCTGGTATTAACTGAGTGAAGGCTGCTAATTCTTCGGAATAAGCTGAAATTGATAACAAGAAACGACAGTAAAGAATACACATATTGAGAGGCTAGTGTTAGAATACCCAGACTAGTGAACAGGGGTCGACAAGAGGTTCGCGAACTTACACCACTTATTGCCCTAGCTGCCCTTTCCTGAGCCAAAAATATCCTTTTAGAAGGGGAAGAGCTACCCCAAAATATAATATCATATAACATATGCAAATGAAAATAAGCAAAGTAAATTAATTTTCGTGTTGAACGATCAATTCGAATGGTAAAAATGGCCACATTCAGTCTCTGAACAAGAGCCTGAACGTGGGCTTTCCACGGCAGTGTACTATCTAGCTAAACACTTAGAAATTTGAACTGTTCAGTTTCACCAATCCTATGCCCATTCTGTGAAATTAAAACGTCAGGTTTCGTTGAATTCTGTGTTAGAAACAGTAAAAGCTGAGTCTCACTGTGATTTAGCGGTCTTTTTTTTTTTTTTTTTTTTTTTTACAAATTTTATAATTACCTGTAATACTAGAGGGCATATCATTTATGTAAATAACAAACAGGAGCGGCCCCAACACTGATTCCTGGGGCACCCCCCACTTGACAGTACCCCGCTCAGACCCCACATCACAGCCATTCTCAGTACTGTGAATAATGACATTTTGCTGTCTGTTGCTAAAGTAAGAGGTGAACCAATTGTGAGCTACTCCCCGTACTCCATAATGGTCCAACTTCTGGAGCAATATTTTGTGATCAACACAATCAAACGCCTTAGTTAAATCAAAAAAATATGCCTAGCGTTCGAAACCTTTTGTTTAATCCATCAGTTGTTAAACCACTTCTAAAGCCGAACTGTACATTTGATATCAAATTATTTGAAATAAAATTATCAATTGTCCTCACATACACAGCCTTTTCAGCAACTTAAGTAAACAGTAATTGCGTAGAAACTGGGCTTAAATTGTCTACATAATCCCTTTCTCGCTTTTTATGAAACGACTTTACTACTGAGCACTTTAATCGTTCAGAAAACTAACCATTCTTAAAGGAAAGCTGGCCGTTGTGTCCGAGCCGTTCTAGGCGCTTCATTCCGGAACCGCGCAGATGCTACGGTCGCAGGTTCGATTCCTGCCTCTGGCATGGATGTGTGTGATGTCCTTAGGTTACTTAGGTTTAAGTAGTTCTAAGTCTAGGAGACTGATGACCTCAGGTGTTAAGTCCCGTAGTGCTCAGAGCCATTTAAACCATTTGAATCTTAAAGGAAAAATACAAATACGGCTAAGTACAGGGTTAACATGTGCAGCACAGTACGCAATCTCCCCCTTGTCAGTATCACAGAGGAGACTTCAGACATCAATCTCGGAAATGCATTTTTCAAGAGAGCTATGTGATTCCCTGCAGGAGCTAAATTTGTATATAATTTGTCATCAATGCTCAGTAAATGATTGTTAAATAGCGTACACGTACCTTACTAAACAATAACAGACATATTTTTACCGGCCGGCCGGAGTGGCCGAGCGGTCGCCGGCACGGTAGCTCAGCGTGTTCGGTCAGAGGGTTATGTGCCCTCTGTAATAAAAAAACTGAGTCAATCGAACAACAACGAACGTAAATGGATGTCTTACGACGACCGCCCCGAGCAGATGCAACGAACAAAAGCGAACAAAATGAGATAAAAAAAAAAAAAAAAAAAAAAAAAAAAAGAAGCGGTTAAAGGCGCTACAGTCTGGAACCGCACGACCGCTACGGTCGCAGGTTCGAATCCCGCCTCGGGCATGGATGTTTGTGATGTCCTTAGGTTAAAGTTCTAGGGGACTTATGACCACAGCAGTTGAGTCCCATAGTGCTCAGAACCATTTGAACCATTTTTATTTTTTATTTTTACCGCGAGCTGACTTTATATCGTCGACGTTGTGCTGCTGACCAGACACTTCCTTCACAACTGTCCATATGGTTTTAATTTTATCCTGTGAATCAGCTATTCTTTCTGCGTACCACATGCTCTTTACCCTCCTAATAATATTTTTAAGCACTTTATAGTACTGTTTGTAATGGGCTACTGCAGCTTGATTGTAACTACTAACATTTTGATATAATTCCTACTTTGCTCTACATGATATCCTTATCCCACTAGTCAGTATTCCAGGCTGCCTTTTGTTGCTGGTACCCCGTTTAGAACGTTGTAATGAAAAGCAGCTCTCAAAGTGCATGAGGAATGTGTTAAGGAAAGCATTATATTTATCTTCTACGTTATCAGCACTATAAATATCCTGCCACTCTTGTTCCTTAACAACGTTTAAAAAACTCTCTGTTACCGCAGGATTAACTTTCCTACATAGTTCGTAATTGCGTAAAAAAACCTTTTAGTGTTAAAATTTGTGCATCATGGTCTGAAAGTCCATTCACCCTTTTACTAACAGACTGCCCACTGTCCATCTAGTAATGACGGATGAATAAAAATATTGTCTATTGCTGTGCTACTGTTTCAACGCACCTTAGTTGGAAAAAACAGTCTGCATCAGATCATATGAGTTTAGGAGACATTCCAACATCCTTTTCCTTGCACAGTCACATACAAAATTAATATTGAAGCCACCACGTACAACTAATGTTTGCCGGCCGGAGTGGCCGAGCGGTTCTAGGCGCTACAGTCTGGAACCGCGAGACCGCTACGGTCGCAGGTTCGAATCTTGCCTCGGGCATGGATGTGTGTGATGTCCTTAGGTTAGTTAGGTGTAAGTAGTTCTAAGTTCTAGGGGACTGATGACCTCAGATGTTTAGTCCCATAGTGCTCAGAGCCATTTGAACCACTTGCTCAGAGCCATTTGAACCATTTTGAACTAATGTTTGGTACTTCCTATAAAGTGAACCAAGAGCCCTCTCTAGCTTGAGCAGATATGCTCTGGAGTCAGAGGACCAATAAACAGCAACAATTAGAAGTTTACAGAATGAGATTTTCACTCTGCAGCTGAGTGTGCGCTGATATGAAACTTCCTGGCAGATTAAAACTGTGCGCCCGACAGAGACTCGAACTCGGGACCTTTGCCTTTCGCGGGCAAGTGCTCTACCAACTGAGCTACCGAAGCACGACTCACGCCCGGTACTCACAGCTTTACTTCCGCCAGTACCTCGTCTCCTACCTTCCAAACTTTACAGAAGCTCTCCTGCGAACCTTGCAGAACTAGCACTCCTGAAAGAAAGGATATTGCGGAGACATGGCTTAGCCACAGCCTGGCGGATGTTTCCAGAATGAGATTTTCACTCTGCAGCGGAGTGTGCGCTGATGTGAAACTTCCTGGCAGATTAAAACTGTGTGCCCGACCGAGACTCGAATTCGGGACCTTTGCCTTTCGCGGGCAAGTGCTCTACCAACTGAGCTACCGAAGCACGACTCACGCCCGGTACTCACAGCTTTACTTCTGCCAGTACCTCGTCTCCTACCTGGCAGGAAGCCTCTGAACTGTGAAATTATTTAAGTGGTGCTCCGGTATAACAATAACGTCACAGTCACATCTATAAGCAGTGCACTAACTTTAGCTCCAACACCTCTTATTGTAATCAAATACGCTAATTCCTTCTCTACTTCACTGTAATGCCAACTCTTGCAAAAATACGTAATAATAAATCGAAAATTTTGTTGTGCTCACTCCAAGAACGTTTAGCAACAAGAATATCGTCAACATATGAAGTAATATTGTCACGAAGATAAACAGGTAAAATTTCGTTTAAGCTACTAATGAATGCTGCTGAAGATACAGTAAGTCCAAACGGTAATTTCCGAAATCACATTTAGGTAAATAGTCATATCCGGTTATTGTTTATCTAGTGTCTAGATAGATTGATAGTCGAAGAGTTGTTTTGACAGATGCAATGAATAGTAAAAGAGTAGGCAGCGGTGCAGAAAACTAGAAGGGAAATAGCACCACTACAGCTCGGGGCCCTATGCACGCTACGGCACATATTCACTTAGTGTAGTGAATCCCCTGAGGACTTTAATAGCCGCACATAATTTCCAGTTTGTGACTTAGTGGCAAATTTGGCGGAAGTGCGTACATAAATTGATCTAGCCATGCACATGGATGTATGTCATTCTTAGAATTGCGGAAGATCTCAAATTTCCGAACAGTCAAAAAGTGTTTATAGTCAAAGTTTTCGCCTCGTGGCGACAAAGACCTACCGCGTCTGTCCCAGTCCGAATGTCGATTATTGTCAAGTTCGCGCGCCTGGCGCTCTCTTGTTGCTTCTCGTAAATGAAACAAATTATTTTCTTCAAACCCCTCTGGTATCTGTGATTCTAAATTTCTTTTGCCGTCTTTTCCTACGATTTCGCCTTCAATTTGTTTGACTTGCTTTTTTAATGCCTCAAATTCCGTTTTCATTCGTTCATTAAATTTTCCCTGATTTTCAACATGCTTATTTATGTTCTGGTACTCTTCGGTTTCTGCAAATGGCAATGGTGCTGTATCATCTGAATCTCTGTCCCCATTTAAACTAAGATTTGTCAATTTGTCTGAAATCTCCTCAACTCTTTCCGATAAATCACCTATTTGTTATTTCTGTTTATTTACGTCTTCCGTAAATGTCGCGACTCGGGTTTCAGTATTGACACATTTAGTAGTTAACTGTTCATACTGTTGTGTTAGGTTATTTAATCTGTCATTTGGTACGGATTCCTCGATTCTCTCAAGTATTTCTTCCTTATCTTTTGCACGTCGTAAATTTAACTCTGAAAATTTCTGTACTATCACGCGATCTCTTTCTTCCTGTTCTCTATCCTGTTCCCTTTGTCTAATCTCTACTGCAATTAATCTATTATTGTGAGAATTCAAAATCGGTTGTACTTCTTCTCTGATTTCTTTCTTTAATTCATCTTTCATATTTTTGAAACATGTCGCTATTCGTGAGTCTAACCGTGTTTCCAAAGTTCCCATCTCTGTTTTAATTGATCCAATCTCTGTTTTAAATTCAGATCCTAACCGTGTTTCCATTGTTCCCATATCAGTTTTAATTGTTCCCATCTCAGTTTTAATTGTTCCTATCTCTGTTTTAAATTCAGATCGTAACTGTGATCCCACATTTAATATAGCACTCATCAACTGCTCCATAGTAACTGTTTCAAAATTCTTTTCGCCCCAAACATTTCCCGCAAAACCAGTTTCCTTCGTCATAGCTGTAAAGCTATCTGTGTTCGATACTACTCCAGCATCTTCTGTCATTAATCTCGTATTCTGAAAATTTTTTGATTGAGAGAAATTTTGAAATGGTTCCGGACTATTTTCCCGACTTATTAAATTGTTTTCCACTTCATCATTCATGATACTGTTTTCCTCTGTTGGCGAGTTCGCCATGTCAACAATTTCGTCATTCTGACTATCCATCATTTTTGCCTTTTCCATCGATCGCGTAATCATTTACAAAACATACAAAACTCGTCACTATATGAAAATTACACACAATGACACTTTATCTCCAACAATACCATTCACACGAAATGTTTCCCTCATACACGATTAACGAACAATTGAAATAATTGCACTAAATTGTCAAACCCGTAGACAAGGCAACAAAATTAAATTCTGAAAAAAAAATACCATTAGAAGAATGACAATTACCAAATCTACACATGCAAAATAGACTACAATTACTAAACTACAAATTACTACAACAATACTACTGTCTACTATTTTTACAATCAGAAGATTCCAAGGGACGATCCGAAGCAGCGGTCGCCACGTGCATGGGGGCTTCATTATTATTTTTGAAAATCATTTTTATTTTTCGTAGCTGTATGTCCGATTACGCTGTTTCGTAAACGGTTGGCCCTGACTCTTATTGTACGCAATCTGACTGCATAGAACAACAACAAAGAATGAAATGAAAATTTCCTGTTAACACAATTAATTAATTAAGTCCCCAGCAACTATAGAACCTACGAAACCAAAGCACAAGTGTAATTGTTCTGTGTGTGGGAGTGTGACTCAACGTACACATCTGGCACGGTTCTTCTTCAACAAGACAAGAAATTTTAAATACCATTTATACTGAAGTAATTAAAAAAAATAGAAATACTATAATTGCGCAAGAAAACCAGAATTACACTCTAATACAAGAACACAAGCCAGATGCTTTGTTGACTGAACCTGTAATGACGCATTATTTAAGACATTGAGATAATAAAAAGAAAAGGAAAAATTTTTTTCTTTTACCTTCATATATTGACGAAAAGCACTCTAATCATTACAATATATCTCCACACCGACTCGCCACTACCACATCTCAACAAGAACTTTTCAGTATCACATCTCAGCAAGCACTGCCTACTACGAATTCTCGACCAGCACTTTTCACTAGCACATCTCAACAAGCACTGACTACTACGAGTTCTCCCCAAGCACTGCCAGTGGAGGCGGCTGAATAATACTCTTTGGCGCAATCTCTGGCGCTGTGGCTCAGTGTAGCCACCTTTCAATACGTTGGAGGGAGCAATATACTGCTTGACTCCTCGGTTAAGGTATGTTCTCGAAACTTCAACAAAAGCCCGTACCGAGCTACTGAGCGTCTCTACTGCAGAGTCTTCCACTGGAGTTGGTCTATCATCTCCGTAACGCTTTCGCGATTACTAAATGATCCTGTAACGAACCGCGCTGCTCTCCGTTGGATGTTCTCTATCTCTTCTATCAACCCTATCTGGTACGGTTTTCACACCGGTGACCAGTATTCAAGCAGTGGACGAACAAGTGTAACCTACTTCCTTTATTTTCGGATTGCATTTCCTTAGGATTCTTCCAATGTATCTCAGTCTGGCATCTGCTTTACTGACGATCAACTTTATATGATCATTCCATTTTAAATCACTCCTAATGCGCACTTCCAGATAATTTATGGAATTAACTGCTTCCAGTTGATGACCTGCTATTTTGTAGCTAAATGATAAGGGATCTTTCTTTCTTTCTATGTATTCGCAGCGCATTACACTTGTCTACATTGAGATTCAATTGCAATTCCCTGCACCATGCGTCAATTCGCTGCAGATCCTCCTGCATTTCAGTACAATTTTCCATTGTTACAACCTCTCGATACATCACAACATCATCTGCAAAAAGCCTCAGTGCACTTACGATGTCATCCACAAAGTCATTTATGTATATTGTGAATAGCAACGGTCCTATGACACTCCCCTGCGGCACACCTGAAATCACTCTTACTTCGGAAGACTTCTCTCCATTGAGAATGACATGCTGCATTCTGTTATCTTGGAACTCTTCAATCCAATCACACAATTGGTCTGATAGTCCATATGCTCTTACTTTGTTCATTAAACTACTGTGGGGAACTGTATCAAACGCCTTGCGGAAGTCAAGAAACATGGCATCTACCAGGGAACCCGTGTCTATGACCCTCTGAGTCTCGTGGACGAATAGCGCGAGCTGGGCTTCACACGATCGTCTTTTTCGAAACCCATGCTGATTCCTACTCCCTGAAAACAGGGAGAACACGGCGCTGCGGTCGGGAACGCCTATATAAGACAGCAAGAGTCTGGCGTAATTGTTAGATCGGTTACTGTTACTATAATGGCAAGTGATCAATATTTAAGAGATTTTGAACGTGGTGTTGTAGTCGGCGCACGAGCGATGGTACACAGCATCTCCGAGGTAGCAATAAAGTGAGAATTTTCCCGTATGACCATATCGAGAGTGTACCGTGAATATCAGGAATCCGGTAAAACATCAAATTCCGATATCGCTGCAGCCGGAAAAAAGATCCTGCAAGAACGGGACCGACGGCGACTGAAGAGAATCGTTCAGCATGACGGAAGTGCGCCCCTTCCGCATATTGCTGCAGATTTCAGTGTTGGCCCATTAACAAGTGTCAGCGTGCGAACCATTCAACGAAACATCAGCGATGTGGGGTTTCGGAGCCAAAGGACCACTCCTGTACCCTTGATGACTGCATGACATAAAACTTTGCGCCTCGGCTGGGCACGTCTGTACCGACATTGGACTGTTGATGACTGGAAACATGTTGCCTGGTCGGACGAGTCTCGTTTCAAATTGTATCTAGCGGATGAAGGTGTAAGGGTATAGAGAGAATAATGAATGCATGGACCCTGCATGTCAGCATGGGACTGTTCAAGCTAGTGGAGGCCCTGTAATGGTACGGGGTATGTGCAGTTGGAGTGATATGGGACCCCTGATATGTCTAGATAATACGACTCTGACAGGTGACACGTACGTAAGCATGCTGTCTGATCACGTGCATCCATTCATGTCCATTGTGCATTCCGGCGGATTTGGGCAATTCCAACAGGACAATGCAACACCCCACACGTTCAGAATTGGAACGGAGTGGCTCCAGGAACACTCTTCCGAGCTTAAACACCTCCTCTGGCCACCAAACTCCCCTGACATGAAAATGATATAACGTGCTGTTCGGAAGAGATCTCCGCCCCCTCGCACTCTTGCGGATCTACGGACTGCCCTGCAGGATTCATGGTGTCAACTCGCTCCAGCACTACTTCAGACATTAGTCGAGTCCATGCTACGTGGTTTTGCGACACTTCTGTGTGCTCGCGGGGGCCCTACACGATATTAGGGAGGCGTACCAGGTTCTTTGTCTCTTCATTCTAGCAATACGTACAGCGTTTCTTCTATCGTAGTACTTCAATCACATCGCTATTACGAGCAACGTGAGGTTCACGCTTTCATCTCAGGATGTGCAATAGCAGCTCGTATAATATATTTCAAGAGATTACGACCGTCACATTCACTTTACAATTTCTCAATAGGTAACTGACTTACTGCGATGCAACCAATGCCTGTGTTTTTGTGATTTTTCTCGTTATTCATTGCGTAAGAAATAATACAAGGTGTCCATTAAAAAAGAAAAGAAAGAAACAAAAGTTTTATTGAGAATATTTTTTATTTCGTTTTAGAATGTTTCATAATATTTCTTATTTTCATGAGGCCCTGCCTTACATTCATACCTGTTTTTCAGTATCCATAGTTGTTGGAGAGATATTTGTGCTGAAACATTATGTGTCCACTCTAAGCTGTACTAAATTACTAATATGCATTGCGAGTGTGGCAGCGCTGTTTATCACGGTAACATGATCTCCTTCTGCCCGTGACATTACAATTGGCGTTGCCTCGGACTGCAGGCGGTATGTGTGTGTGTGTGTGTGTGTGTGTGTGTGTGTAAGTGAGCTGGTAAGACGGCGATCCATCAGGTGACTTGTCCGCCCCTGGCGTCGGCGTCGGAAGGCGTCTACGAGGTGAGCGATGCCGTGTCTTCCGTGTTTGCTGTCCGTCACTGCCGGCGCCTCAACGGTAGGCAACCCGCCAGTCGCAGTCGGGGCGCGTCGGCTCCCAAGCAGGGAAGAGACCCGTTGCTTCGACTAGGGCTTTCTGACTAACGACAACTATCCGTACACCAGTATGTTATGCGGACTTGAGCAATAGATGTCGCGAGAGTAAGGCCCACCAGAATAAAAGGCGGAGTATTGTCATCGCATTCGGGAGGACTCCGGTTCAAACCAGCGTCCGGCCATCCCGATTTAGGTTCTCCGTTTTCCCTAAACCGCTTCAGGCAAAATGCCGGAATAGTTCCTTTGAAAGGCCACGGCCGACTTCCTTCCCCATCTTTTCCTCATCCGATGAGACCGATGACCTCGCTGATTAGTCCCCACCCCGAATCACACAGCCAATCATTGTCAGTAGAGACGGAGTAACAGCAGAATAGATCAGTCAGGGAATTCAATGTCTTGGAATAGTAATTGGATGTCATCTGAGTAACGGAGCCATCAGGATCATTTCATTGGGTCTAAACCTGCTCAGTCGACTATTGATGATGGGACTACGAAATGAAAACGCGAAGTAACAGCCACAGAAAAAAACCATGACGAGGGAAACATCCTGTACAGGCAGATAGATACTGCCGATTATTGCGAACGTTGGTTGTAAAAAATCGCAGCGAAGGAGTTACCTGTCAGTCCGCAGTGTTACCAAAAGTCCGTCTAGTAAAATTGTAAGTAGCGTGAGTAAAGGGTCTCTATGTGCAAGGAGCGTGAAGCGCACTTTGAATATATCCTGATGTCTAAAAGAGCCAAGCACACTTTGATTAAGAGAATGCTATCTGACATTGCAATCAACGTAAAAGATTGGGTGGCAACCAATTGTAGCCACATGACAAATAAGAGGTTGCACTGAGTCGAAAAATTACTTAATTTTTACATAAGAAAAACTCACAAAAGAACATTCATTGTAAAGTCACTGATAAAGAATGGGATGTAATTATTAATATGATCCAGGCATTGCTCACGAGAATCAAATACTGAATAAAGTGAAGAGTGAGTGAACGCTGTACATAAGTGCAGCTTGCAGCAACATTCCTGAAAACAAGATCTATTCCAAAGCAGTTTTAAATAAAAATGGGACACTAATTATTGGACCTGTGCGCATGGAAACGCTATGGATGGGCTAACAAGGGAAACTACAAGAGAAATGGCGTACGTATCGGAGACGTAACATCGGTACAATGGATAAGATTGGAGGCAAAATTATTTACTCCTTAAAACAATGATATAATGCATCTGTAGAACTTCTGTTGCCTGGTAACCACACCACTGGACATTACAATTGCTACACCAAGAAATGCAGATGATAAACGGGTATTCATTGGACAAATATATTATACTAGAACTGACATGTGATTACATTTTCACGCAGTTTGGGTGCATAGATCCTCAGAAATCAGTAACCGGAACAATCACCTCTAGCCGCAATAACGGCCTTGATACGCCTGGGCATTGAGTCAGAGCTTGGATGGCGTGTACAGGTACAGCTGCCCATGCAGCTTCAACACGATACCACAGTTCATCAAGAGTAGTGACTAGCGTATTGTGGCGAGCTAGTTGCTCGGCCACCATTGACCAGACGTTTTCAATTGGTGAGAGATCTGGAGAATGTGCTGGCCAGGGCAGCAGTCGAACATTTTCTGTATCCAGAAAGGCCCGTACCGGAACTGCAACAGGCGGTCATGCATTATCCTGCTGAAATGTAGGGTTTCGCAGGGATCGAATGAAGGGTAAAGCCACGGGTCGTAATACATCTGAAATGTAACGTCCACTGTTCAAAGTGCCGCCAATGCGAACAAGATGTGACCGAGACGTGTAACCAATGGCACCCCCTACCATCACGCTGGGTGATACGTCAGTTTGGCGATGACGGATACACGCTTCAAATCTGCGTTCACCGCGATGTCGCCAAACACGGATGCGACCATCACGATGCTGTAAACAGAACCTCGATTCATCCGAAAAAATGACGTTTTGCCATTCGTGCACCCAGGTTCGTCGTCGAGTACAATATCGCAGGCGCTCCTGTCTGTGATGCAGCTTGACATTGTCAAGGGTATCCGCAGCCACTCTCTCCGAGCTGATTGTCCATGCTGCTGCAAACGTCGTAGGACTATTCGTGCAGATGGTTGTTGTCTTGCAAACGTCCCCGTCTGTTGACTCTAGATCAATACGTGGCTGCACGATCCGTTACAGCCGTCTCGACTGCTAGTGATACGAGGCCGTTGGGATCCAGCACGGCGTTCCGTATTACCCTCCTGAACCCACCGATTCCATATTCTGCTAACAGTCATTGGATCTCGACCAACGCAAGCAGCAATGTCGCGATACGATAAACCGCAATCGCGATAGGCTACAATCCCACCTTAATCAAAGTCGGAAACGTGATGGTACGCATTTGTCCTCCTTACACGAGGCATCAACAACGTTTCACCAGGCAACGCCGATCAACTGCTGACTGTGTATGAGAAATCGGTTGGAAACTTCCCTCATGTCAGCACGTTGTAGGTGTCGCCACCGGCACCAACCTTGTGTGAATGCTCTGAGAAGCTAATCATTAGCATATCACAGCATGTTCTTCCTGTCGGTTAAATTTCGCGTCTGTAGCATCTTGGTGGTGTAGCAATTTTAATGGCCAGTAGTGTAAGATGAAACGCGAGACCATAAGCTAAAAGCTCCGCTCTTGCTATGAGACAAAGCGCCACAAGAGACTTCGGCTGCAGACCCTCGGCAAGCTAGAAGCAGACTGATCGTCTCACACACTCCAACATCTCCCACGCCACCCCGTGACCAGGAAAAAAACCCAGAGATGATGCTTCCGCCACCAACCTAACACCGGTAATTTTCACATAAGAGAAGGAAACCTCTTTGCCTACCTGAATACTACAAGGGTTGGCCATTCTGTACGACTATCGCTGATTCTCTGCAGCAGGATAAAGCACCGTATAGCAAAACGAAACACAGCCACATTCATTCACTCACACATGCCAGATAGTTCTCTATCAATGGAAATCAAATAAAATGATGATGAAAGGGGACTACAGGACCCTTCCACAATTACAGTGGATTTTTTTTGTGTCATTAGTCTTCTGACTGATTTGATGCGGCCCACCATGAAATTCTCTCCTGTGCCTAACTCTTCATGTCAGAGTAGTACTGTAAGTAGGCTGTTTGGGTTTTTATGTTGGCAACGCCACGTAGCGCTCTGTATGAAAATCACTGACTGTGCTGTGTGCAGTCTGTGGCTGGTTTGCATTGTTGGAATATTTGCTATTGTAGTGTTGGGCAGTTGGATGTGAACAGCGCGTAGCGTTGCGCAGTTGGAGGTGAGCCGCCAGCAGTGGTGGATGTGGGAAGAGAGAGGGCAGAGTTTTGAGCGCGGACGATCTGAACGTGTGTCCGTCAGAAAAAGGAAATTTGTAAGACCGGATGTCATGAACTGATATATATATATATATATATATATATATATATATATATATATATATATATATAATCCACGACGGCTGCGACAAGTCGATCGTCAGCGACCTTGGCGCGTTAATGTATGGTGCGGCATTATGGGAGTAAGGATAATTGGCCCCCATTTTATCGATGCCAATCTAAATGGTGCAATGTATGCTGATTTCCTACGTAATGTTCTACCGATGTTACTACAAGACGTAACTTTTGAACACTATTAAAGTAAGTACATTGTGTTCTCTATCAAAATCTTTCATTTGCGAACTATGCCTATCAGTAGTTAGTGCCTTCAGTTGTTAGAATCTTTTATTTAGCTGGCAGTATTGGCGCTCGCTGTATTGCAGTAGTTCGAGTAACAAAGATTTTTGTGAGGTAAGTGATTTGTGAAACGTATAGGTTAATTTAGTCAGGGCCATTCTCTTGTAGGGATTATTGAAAGTCTGATTGCGTTGCTCTAAAAAATATTGTGTGTCAGTTTAATGTTGATCAGAATAAGTAAAGAGAGAAATGTCTGAGAACGTTCAGTTTTGCTCAGCTGTTTGAAAATCAGATAACGTAAGAGGTTTATCAGCACAGTAATTCATAAATTTTTCTAAGGGGACATTTCAGTACTTGCAACCTAAGTCCCCAATTACTTGCGGGATATATTCCAATCTCTGTCTTCCTCTACACAGTTTTTGCCCTCTACAGCTCCCTCTAGTGCCATGGAAGTCATTCCCAGATGTCGTAACAGATGTCCTATCATCCTGTCCCTTCTTTTTGTCAGTGTTTTCCACATATTTACTGACTCTCCAGTTCTGCGTAGAACCTTCTTATCAGGCAGGCTAATTTTCAACATTCGTCTGCAGCACCACATTTCAAATGGTTCCATTCTCTTCTGTTCCAGTTTTCCCACAGTGCATGTATCACCACCAAAGAATGTTGTTCTCCAGACGTACATTCTCAGAAATTTCTTCCTCACACTAACGCCTATGTTTGATACTAGTAGACTCCTCTTGGGCAGCAATCAGTGCTAACCTGCTTCTGATGTCTTGCACCGTCGTTGGTTAGTTTGCTGCCTAGGCAGCAGTATTCCAGAACTACATCTACTTCGTGACCATCAATCCTGATATTAAGTTTCTCGCTGTTCTCATTTCTGCTACTTCTCATTAGTTTCCTCCTTCCTCGATTTACTCCCAATCGATATCCTTCACTCACTAGACTATTCATTCCATTCAGCATATCATGTAATTGTTCTTCACTTTCACTCAGGATGAAGATGTCTTCAGCGAATCGTATTACTGACATCCTTTCATCTTGAATTTTAATTCCGCTCCTGAACCTTTTTTTTTTTTGTTCAATCAGTGCTTCTTAGATGTACAGATTGAACAGTAGTGGCGAAAGACTACGTCCCTGTCTAACACACTTTTTCATCCGAGAGCTTAGATCTTGCTAGTCTACTCTTATTATTGCCTCGTAGCTCTTGTACGAATTGTAAATTTCAAGTCCCTCCCTATAGCTTCCCTCCATTTATTCAGAATTTCGAAGAGCTTGCACGATTTTGCACTCTCGAACATCATTTCCATGTCGACAAACCCTATGAACGTATCTTGCTTCCATTATCAACCGCAAAGTCAGGAATGCCTCTCTGGTACCTTTACCTTTCCTAAAGCCAAAAATGGTCAATTTTCTTTTCCATTCTTCTGTACATTACCTTTGTCAGAAAGTTGGAATCATGAACTGTTATGCTGATTGTGCGATAATTCTCGCACTTGTGAACTCTTGCAGTCTTTGGAATTGTGTGCGTGGCATATCGCCAGACTCATACATTCTACACACCAACGTGAACAGCCGTTTGCTGCCACTTCCCAATAATGTTAGAAATTCTGATGTAATGTTATCTGTCCCTTCCGCCTTATATGATCTTAAGTCCTCCAAAGATCTTTTAAATGGTGATTCTAATACTGGACTCCCATCTCTTCTGAATCGACTCCTATTTCTTCATTTATCACGTCAGACAAATCTTCCCAATCACAGAGGCCTTCAATGTACTCTTTTCACCTATCTGCTCTCTCATCTCCATTTAGCACTGAAATTCCCGTTGCGTTCTTAGTGTTACCACAATTGTCAGTCCTTCCGATTATATTTATTTGCGATTTCTTCACATTTTTCATGTAGCAATATCGTCTTAGCTTCCCTGCACTTCCTATCGGACATCTTCATATGTATACCATCTTCATAACATACAGGGTGGTCCATTGACAGTGACCGGGCCAAATATCTCACGAAATAAGCATCAAACGAAAAAACTACAAAGAACGAAACTCGTCTAGCTTGAAGGGGGAAAACAGATGGCGCTATGGTTGGCCCACTAGATTGCGCTGCCATAGGTCAAACGGATATCATCTGCGTTTTTTTTAAATAGTAACCCCCATTTTTTATTACATAACCGTGTAGTACGTAAAGAAATATGAATGTTTTAGTTGGACCACCTTTCTCGCTTTGACAGATGGCGCTGTAATAGTCACAGACGTATAACTACGTGGTAACACGCAACATTCCGACAGTGCGTACGGTATTTGCTTCGTGGCACATTACTCGTGTTAAAATGGACCGTTTAGCAATTGCAGATATCGTGTTGATGAATGGCTATTCTGATCAAAATGTCGAACGGGCGTATCCTACGCATGCGGCTCGGTATCCTGGACTACATCATCCAAGTGTCGGAACTGTTCGCCGGATTGTTACGTTATTTAAGGAAACAGGAAGTGTTCAGCCACATGTGAAACGTCAGCCACGACCTGCACCAAATGATGATGCCCAAGTAGGTGTTTTAGTTGCCGTCACGGCTAATCCGCACATCAGTAGCAGAGAAACTGCGCGAGATTCGGCAATTCCAAAAACATTGGTGTTGAAAATGCTACATCAACATCGACTGTCAACCGTACCATATTTCTATGGACCAGGAATTGGATGACGACGACTTTGAACGTCGTGTCCAGTTCTGCCACTGCGCAGAAGAGAAATTACGGGACGAAGACAGATTTTTTGCACGGGTTCTATCTAGCGACGAAGCGTCATTCACCAACAGCAGTAACATAAACCGGCATAATATGCACCATTAGGCAACGGAATCCACGATGGCTGCGACAAGTCGATCGTCAGCGACCTTGGCGGGTTAATGTATGGTGCGGCATTATGGAAGGAAGGATAATTGGCCCCCATTTTATCGATGGCAATCTAAATGGTGCAATGAATGCTGATTTCCTACGTACTGTTCTACCGATGTTACTACAAGACGTTTCACTGCATGGCAGAATGGCGATGTACTTCCAACATGATGGATGTCCGGCACATAGCTCGCGTGCGGTTGAAGCTGTATTGAATAGCATATTTCATGACATGTGGACTGGTCGTCGAAGCATCATACAATGGCCCGCACGTTCACCGGATCTGACGTCCCCTGATTTCTTTCTGTTGGGAAAGTTGAAGGATGTTTGCTATCGTGATCCACCGACAACGCCTGACAACTTGCGTCAGCGCATTGTCAATGCGTGTGCGAACATTACGGAAGGCGAACTACTCGCTGTTGAGAGGAATGTCGTTACACGTATTACCAAATGCTTTGAGGCTGACGGACATCATTTTGAGCATTTATTGCATTAATGCGGTATTCACAGGTAATCACGCTGTAACAGCATGCGTTCTCATAAATAAGTGCACAAAGGTACATTTATCACATTGGAACAACGGAAATAAAATGTTCAAACGTACCTACATTCTGTATTTTAATTTAAAAAACCTACCTGTTACCAACTGTTCGTCTAAAATTGTGAGCCATATGATTGTGACTATTCCAGCGCCGGCTAACACAAAGCGAAAAAAGTGGTCCAACTAAAACATTCATATTTCTTTACCTACTACACGAATATGTAACAAAAAAAAGGGGGTGCCTATTTAAAAAACCGCAGTTGATATGCGTTTGACCTATGGTAGCGCCATCTGGTTTCCCCCTTAAATCTAGACAAGTTTCGTTCTTTGTAGTTTTTTCGTTTGACGACTTTTTCGTGAGATACTTGGCCCGGTCACGATCAAAGGAGCGAGGGAAAACGTCTGTCTGTATGCCCTTGTATGAGTCCCAGTTTCTCGTATCTTATCTTCGTGGTACTTACGCGCAGTGTATGCTGGTGGCAATAGAATCGTTCGGCAGTCATCTTCAAATGCCGCTCCTCTACATTTTCTCAATAGTCTTCCTCGAAAAGAACGTCGCCTTCCCTCCAGCGATTCCCATTTGAGTTCCCGAAGCATCTCCGTAACACGTGTTGTTCGAACACATTACATTGCACTTACTTTCATGTGCAGGACGACAAATTCAAATGGCTCTAAGCACTATGGGACTTAACTTCTAAGGTCATCAGTCCCCTAGAACTTAGAACTACTTAAACCCAACTAACCTAAGGACATCACACACATGCATGCCCGAGGCAGTATTGGGACCTGCGACCATTCCAGCAGGGCGGTTCCGGAATGAAGCGCCTAGAACCGCTCGCCCACAAAGGCCGGCACAGGACTACAATCATCGAACAATATAACAAAACGAAAATTAGTTACAAACTATGGCGTGCACACCACTTTATTCAACGTGTAAACGTCACTACAGACATTCGAGTTTAGGTAAAGACGTGTTCGATATGCCTGCCATCATCGGCGATGATGCGGCGCAGGCGAATAACGAGATTCTGCGTGACGCGCTGAGGTGTCTGAACATCGATGTTGTCGATGACCTCCTGAATGGCTGTTTTCAGCTCAGCAATGCTTTAGGGTTTATTGCTGTGTTTCTTGTCTTTAATGTAACCCAAAAAAAAAATAAGTCTAGTGTGTTCAGATGAGGAGAATATGGCGGCCTATCGAGGCCCACGCCAGTGGCCTCTGGGTCCCCCAGAGCCTGAATGTTGTCCCCAATATCCTCCTCCAGGACATCAATCTCCTGCTTCGACGAGGGTCGTGCTCCACCTTGCATGAACCACTTTGGATAATTTATCATAGGGACATAATCATCTTCTAAAACCTTCACGTACCATTCGGTAGTCACCATGGCATCAAGGAATATCGCACCGATTATGCCGTGACTGGACACTGCACACCACAGGGTCACCCCTTTAAGGGTGAAGAGACTTCTCGATCGCGAAATGCGGTTTCTCAGTCCTCCAAATGCGCCAATTTTGCTTATTGACAAATCCATACAAATGCAAATGGCCGCCAACAACAAGGCGCCTGAGCATGCACGTACTAATTTCCATCATGCCCCACAGCCAATCGCGCAGTGTGAACCTCCTAACGCAAACCGTTCAGAAGTTATGACGATTTTATTTCATACTAGCTATACCCCGCGAACTTCATTCCGCCTCTGAAAATCTTTATATGTTACAGCTGACCCGGCAAACGTTGTTTTTCCATACAGATTCTCTCTAGTCTATAAGAATAATGTATACGTGTAACACAATAGCCGTTGTTGGCGGGAGCTCGTGACACAAACAATAAAAATGGCCGAAAACTGTGTAGGGAGTGAGAGAAGGCTTTAGGGGGAAGTCCGGCAGTATCGGCCAATATTAGTTCTTGCGTTTCTACTGTAGATCGCGGGGGTTTAACAATTGCAGCCGATACACGGCTCGTCCATGAGCATACAAACATAGCGGCAATTTCGTGTCGAAACGTGTTCGCCAGCATTATGAATAAGGCCAAGCGCACGCGTATCGATTTTTATCGTACGTAAAAGTATAGTGCGATTAAATTCTTTTAGACGAACAAAGGAGAGCATAGGAACTTCGTTGTTCCACTAAAAGAGTTTGGTCGTACGATATATTTCCGTACGATAAAAATCGATGCGTGTGCGCTAGGCCTAAATGTCGGTCTAGTTACGTCGATTCAAAGAGGGATATTCGAGTCGTAGCTTTTGGTACGTTTTCTTCAATTACCTATCTATCGAATAGTGAAAGACTATCACCGGTAGACACCTGGCGGGGATAACTGACCAAGTGGTAATTCATCAGTTATCGGCCGGGGTTGAAAATTATTAAATTAATAAAATCGCTATTAAAAATAGGGGTTGGTGGTGGAAGGTTGAAAATTTAGGGTTGCGTGTATTTTGTAATGCCACATCATAAAAAATAAAAATAAGAAGTTCTGTCCAAAAAATAAGAAAAATTTTTTGGGTGGACCACCCTTATCACTTACAGGTATGAAAAATAGGTTGCAACCGATTCTCAGACGTACCGAATATACATGTAAAATTTCATCAGAAGCGATTGAGCTGTTTCGGAGGAGTATGGCAACTAACACCGTGACACGAGAATTTTATAAATAAGGATAATTCAACAATTGTCACCCAGTAAATGTCTCATTAATTATGACCATTAACGAAGTGATGGTCACATCATGATGAACCTGTATGTAACGCAAAAATGATTTTTTTTACCAAATAGATTCTGTAAAATCGTTCGAGAAAGATTGCAGGGCGTGCGCCTCGATTCTGTCACCGCCAACCAGCTGAAAGGTGGGAAACACGGTCGACCTCCCCTTCTGAATGAATGACTGAACTCGCCCAGCACTTTGGGCGAAAACTGATCAGTGCGCATGGGCCACCGTATCCTGCGTGGGCTCTACCATTTCGATATTGTCGACAGCTGCCCAAAGCGACAAGTGTACGTCTTTCGAGGGGGTCAGTAGTATTTTGTTCCATGAGCTTGAGAGAGGGCAAGTTACTCTCTCACCTATTTTTCGTATACAGAAAATTATTAAAGATTTTATTACAACCTGCTGCACCTTAAGCGAGACTCTAGAAAGTTAACGGCCTGAGCAGATGTTGGAGCCTGGTAGCACGCTAAAAGCATGAAGTATTTTTATGGTTCTTAGCTCATAGAAAAGGCATGTTTGGAGCTGAAAGCAATTGGCGGCGAGCCCATTCCTCAGTAAATCTTGCCGGACAGGTCCATAGCTTTACAGGACCGACAGGGCATCCCGTTGCCTAGACAGGTCTCCAGCAGAACAATGCCGGTATACCTGCTTTGGCGCCAGCCGAAGGCTTGGCTGTGGGTGATGGACTGAAGGGATGCATCTACAAAGTGGAGTTGTAAACTGGGCACTGTGACAGAGCCACACGTAATAAAGATTCACAAGTTTCCATGTTCGCTGATACTGCAAACAGGCCTGTGACCCGCTCCCATCGGCCGCCTCTGTCGTATATGAGACTCCGGCGTCTGAGAAATCTTCAGAGGTAGAACCTTCATTACATCTCATAGCTACGACTAAAAAGCTCCAAGGCACAGGCGATTTAGATAAAGATCTATAAGGTTGTATCTGTTCACTTGTTGCTGTGGGAAGTGACGTGACTTTGAAAAAAAAAAACATCTTCCCCCTCCACAAAAACTTAAAAAAGGAAGTAATTAGCGGTTTCCTTTTTTTTCCAGAGACGCAGGTTTTGTAACTCTTGCCTTGGTTCAACATAAGTTTGTGCTGTTATTTGGGAGGGGAGAGCCCTAGGATTGGCTCAAGACATCACGAAGGATGTGTCGTTTGTGCAGTTTGCCGGAGGAGATGTGAAGCACTCGGGGGCGGGACTTCGGTCTGGAAGCAGCTTCTGGTCGAAGCTCTGGCGTATGTGGTTGGTTCTTGGGACCTGTCCTAAGACTGACTTCACTTTTACTGCACCGACAGTGTGACTTGAAACGTCTCAGACTACTCGTTTGCTGAGGGCACACTTATTCGTTTTTAGTTTACCAGTCTTGTCGTTTGATATCCTTGTGCGCTCTGTCGTATAAGTGAGCCACATTGGTCATTGGTACGACCAGCGAACGGGTGCGTCATACACGTAAATCTACTGTGATTTCAGGCCTCTGGTAGAGAGTAAATTGCGATCCGTGTGCCTGATCGCTAGACCGGGAGATTTTTGCATTTCTTTCGTGGCCACGATCGATTCACAGGTGCCGTCTCCACGTCTCACCTACACCGCACACATCTCGCCAGCTGCAAGTTACATCGCCGCACGAAGTAAACAGGGTAATGTACTGCCTTGTCAGGGCGTACAGATCTCAATTGCCACTTGCTCTCAGCTGCACTTATATAGAGAAACCTCTGTAGTTTGAACAATCAAAGTCTGCTCAGTGTCAGATCAATTCAGATTTTTAGTGCCAGAGTACCTGACTCAATTCTGCCACCCAGGATCCTTGTCCATTGTGGTCTTAAACCACCTGTTGGTTGAAACGTCCTGGCAGATTAAAACTGTGTGCCGAACCGAGACTCGAACTCGAGACCTCTGCCTTTCGCGGGCAAGGTTCGCAGGAGAGCTTCTGTAAAGTTTGGAAGGTAGGAGACGAGGTACTGGCAGAAGTAAAGCTGTGAGGACGGGGCGTGAGTCGTGCTTGGGTAGCTCAGTTGGCGCCGGCATCGTAGCTCACCGTGTTCGGTCAGAGGGTTTAACTGCGCACACTCCGCTGCAGAGTGAAAATCTCATTCTGGACACCTGTTAGTTGTTTACGGAATTCAGTCATAACTTGTGTAGCATAATTTATGTCTTTCTTTGTTTTGGGAAAATAATGTTTGTCACTAAACTAAATTTTGCATACATTCTCAATCATTTTATTTAGTCAGCCCCACAGGGTCAATTTTCAAGTTTAATTACAGCTCACTTATTTATTGACAAGTCAAAAGCTTCCTCAATTTCTTATAAGCAAAATAAATCAGCAGACATTTTTGTCTACTCAATTTGACTCGAACAGCTCATAAACACGGGCTACAGTATTTTCCTCGGCCAAGGGGAACCCCCTTGGTGGTATACAGCGGCGAGAGACGCGTATTTTCCGCTGTTTGCGCCGCGTCGTCTCTGGAGAATTACACGGCTGCCCGGACACGGGCTGTTGCGTTTTTGATTTAGCGGGTCTGCAGTGGAGGAGACACCGAGCGGCGGACTTCTGCACTGCGGCTTGGCTGCCGCTCCTGAAGATGCTCTGCGGAATGATGCGGAAACTGCTGCTGCCACAAGTTTCTAACGTACAGGGTGTTTCAAAATGAATATACGGGTTCGAGGCTTCGCAGCACATATTACATTCAACCTAAAACTACAAATCAAACATCAAATGAAAGAGCGACTCAAATAGTCTTTCTTACAAGTTTATGCTTATCCATTGCGCCAGCCGGTGTGGCCGAGCGGTGCTAGGCGCTTCAGTCCGGAACCGCGTAACTGCTACGGTCGCAGGTTCGAATCCTGCCTCGGGCATGGACGTGTGTGATGTCCTTAGGTTAGCTAGGTTTAAGTAGTTCTAAGTTCTAGGGGACTGATGATCTCAGAAGTTCCATTTCAACCATATTTTATCCATTACGAATATCTTAGAACCGTGACTGTATACTGAATGTAAATAAATTATACAAAACTGCAACCAGTCACTTTATTGAATAATTATGCTCCCCCATGAATCGGTTTTCGAACCTTTTCAGGTTCATTTTCAGATGGTTTCAGGAAGTTACATCATTATTGCTAGCATAGTCCTGGGTGCTGGCTCTATGACAAAAAGATGGAACACACTTTAATGTATCGCCATGTCTATAGCTTATCTGTCGATATGGATGTAAATTTAGGTTTTTACTTATTGCGACAGTACAGGCGCCTTTTTTCGGTTAGAGTCCAGCTGTCTGCCTCTATTTTGATGTCCAGTTGTTATATCACTTCACAAACTTCTACACAAACTATATTAATTTACACTCTGACAGCGAGACTTTTCCAGCATCGAGCATGCGCTTTAAAACAGTTGCTTCTAACAAAGATCTTGACAGAAAAATATGGCATGGGGCTACTTTGCACAGAGATGTAATTTGTTCTTCTTTACATGTATTAAAGTCGATATAAGGGCAAATTTTTAATCAGACTGGCGATAATATGACAGCACAAAATAAAATAAATAAATTACTACAAGAACAAATTTAAGGTTATCTGATATCTAATTTCTATTTATATATTACGTATAATACTGCCTGTGTTATACGTAACCCCTCATTCGGTTTTTGATTTAGATAGTATAATGATGGAAAATAATGGAATGCAGGGACAGTACAGGAGCAAGACAAAGTTTTTCATTAAATGCGCTACTGTGTGCTTCGATAAAACTTGAGTTTCACAAAGCCACACGCTTAAAAAACACACATCAAAAAAAATTGCATCATCCCGGTTCCCAGAACTCCTAAAGATATACGTTGACTGTGGATATTGTATGACAGACACAATCCCTTTGACTGTTCAGAGATGTCACCAAACCCGCCCAAAGGTGTAAATAACCATGCATGAGCAGCGCCTATTGGACAGAGGGGGTCCGACAGCCGATCAGTTCCAGTCATTCCACCAGGAAGGAGCTAAACGGCTTGTGTTGTCCGTAGTTCAACCATGGCTAGACGGGTAATACGGCGGTTTGATAGCGTTCGCAACGTTACCTTGTGCCAGGAAAGGCTCTCAGCAAGGGAGGTGTCCAAGTGTCTCGGAGTGAACCAAAGCGATGTTGTTCGGACATGGAGGAGATACAGAGGGACAGGAACTGTCGATGCCATGCCTCGCTCAGGCCGCGCAAGGGCTAATACTGTAGAGGATGACCGCTACCTACGGATTATGGCTCGGAGGAACGCTGACAGCAAAGGCACCATGTTGAATAATGCTTTTCGTGCAGCCACAGCACGTCGTGATACGACTCAAACTGTGTGCAATAGGCTGCATGATGAGCAACTTCACTCCCGACGTCCATGGCAGCATCTTTGCATCCACGACACCATGCAGCGCGGTACAGATGGACCCAACAACATGTCGAGTGGACCGCTGAGAATTGGCATCACTTTCTCTTCACCAAAGAGTGTCGCATATGCCTTCAACCAGACAGTCGTCGGAGACGTATTTGGAGGCAACCCGGTCAAGCTGAACGCATTAGACACACTGTCCAGCGAGTGCAGCAAGGTGGAGGTTCCCTGCTGTTTTGGGGTGGCATTATGTGCGGCCGATGTTCGCCGCTGGTGGTCATGGAAGGCGCCGTAACGGCTGTTTGATACGTGAATGATATCCTCCAGTCGACAGTGCAACCATGTTTTTGGCGCATTCGTCTTCATGGACGACAATTCGCGCCCCCATCGTGTACACCTTGTGAATGACTTCCTTCAAGGTAACAACATCGCTCGACTAGAGCGGCCAGCATGTTCTTCAGACATGAACCCTATCGAACATGCCTGGGATAGATTGAAAAGGGCTGTTTATGGACGAAGTGATCCACCAACCACTCTGAGGGATCTACGTCGAATCGCCGTTGAGGAGTGGGACAGTCTGGACCAACAGTGCCTTGATGATCTTGTGGATAGTATGCCACGACGAATACAGGCATGTATCAATGCGAAAGGACGTGCTACTAGGTATTGGAGGTACCGGTGTATACAGCAATCTGGACCACCACCTCTGAAGGTCTCTCTGTATGGTGGTACAACAGGCAATGTGTAGTTTGCATGAGCAATAAAAAGGGCGGCAATGATGTTTGTGTTGGTCTCCATTCCAATTTTCTGTACAGGTTCGGGACCTCTCGATACCAAGGTGACGGAAAACTCTTTTTTGATGTGTCTATATTTTGATCGATTGCAACGGACATATTGGCTTGAAAGTAACTACAGATACTTTTGTATAGAGTATATCGGCGATTTGCGTGACGGGTGCAGTAACGAAGGATCAGTAAAAGCTGCAAACAAAATTTTTTCTGGGAGCGGGGAATATTCTCGGTCCTATTAGGGTGTGCTGTCGCAATTAAAATCCTGACGGCGGCATACAAGTTGTTGCGCGCTCCCGCGCACGTAGCTTATCGCAGTTTCGCAATTAGAATACATTTATACTATAATAACGTATGTTAACAAAACTAGTTTCACATTTATCGCAACAAATTTCTCGCTCGAAGTTTCTACAGGGTCCAATAGAACACAGATTCATCAGCGACGACACTTTTCTTTACACAAGCGCAACAGTTTCACACCCCCAGAATGAGATTTTCACTCTGCAGCGGAGTGTGCGCTGATATGAAACTTCCTGGCAGATTAAAACTGTGTGCCCGACCGAGACTCGAACTCGGGACCTTTGCCTTTCGCGGGCAAGTGCTCTACCACTTGCCCGCGAAAGGCAAAGGTCCCGAGTTCGAGTCTCGGTCGGGCACACAGTTTTAATCTGCCCGGAAGTTTCAGTTTCACACCCCTTATGGTATTTTGTTTTTATCCCGGAATACCTCTATTTTTTCACGATAAAATATGTATTAGAATGTTCGTATGTTATTTTCAGTCCAAATATGTCAATGATTCTCCTTCTTTTCCACTGTTTGAAGTAAAGAGATGTTTTTCTTAAATATTTCTTGTAACGTTAGTTTTTATCTTTATAATAGCATCTGGGAAAAATTTTGTTTTGTAAAGCACTCCATCATATTGTAGACTACAAACAGAGATGTCTAGCATCTTTTCCGGAATTTTTAGTAACATTTGAAATTGTCGCTAACCAGTGGTGCAGTACGACGGTGTATGAAATTGAGGTGCCTATTTTCATCGGTCACTACAGTTGTTTGAGCATGGACACGACGTGCTACTACTGATACATTTCAGATACACCTGATGATAGGACTAAGACCCCGAAACAGTGGTAGTGTGTAGCGACTTCTGTAGTGTTGTAAGACTACGGTCAACAAAAACATTTTATAACTGTGGCGGATTTGTTTACTATGCACATGTCCCAGCCAACAGTTTAAGTCTTACGACATTCCAGTGCCTGTGTTATTCTGAATTACGATGCACAGTTCCTTTGGACATGCATGCGTCGCAATTCGGAATATCGCAGGCACTGGAATATCGTATTTATCCGCCGAGGCCGGGCAAGCGATTTTCAAGTAAAATGTCCCATCCGTGCGGGAATGTGCATGATGGATGTAAGAGTACTGGCTGTAGACGCATGGTTGACGACATATGGAAGGTTGGGTCTAGCCGTGGTAAGGTAGCTACGCTTGGATTATCGGCCAGCTCGCATGTTTTGCAATTACGACTAAACATGCGAGTATAGACAAGTATACACAGCAAAAAATGGAAGAGCACCATAATCTTAAAATATGTCCGAAATACAAAGCTTTGTTTCAAAATTTCTTACTTCACACTTTGCTATAATGAAGACATAATTTTTGGTGGGCGCACAACACTAAAGCTAGTCTCGACAAAGTTTGCGACATTTTAATTAAGTTGGGACAAAAATTTTTTTGTTAGTAAGCTAATTCAAGGTGCCCCAGGAAAACTAATTTTGGCAGAAGCCATAACATGGAACAAATAATAAATAAGTAAATATGTATAAAAAAATTCTGAAATGTTTCAAATGGTTCAAATGGCTCTGAGCACTATGGGACTTAACTTCTGAGGTCATCAGTCCCCTAGAACTTAGAACGACTTAAACCTAACTAACCTAAGGATAGCACACACATCCATTCCCGAGGCAGGATTCGAACCCGCGACCGTAGCGGTCGCGCGGTTCCAGATTGTAGCACCTAGAACCGTCTGGCCACTCCGGCCGGTGAAATGTTTCACTGATTATGTTTATTCTGTTTTGCGGGTATAGGACAGTTTGTTAGGAAAAGAAGATTTATTTAGTTTCTTTTTAAAAAAAATAAAAACAAAAAAGAGAAAAAAAGATTTCATAGTGGTTACTGCACCTGCCCGGTAAACAAGAGATCCCGACTCTAATAAAAACAAAAGAAAAAACAAGGAAAAAGGTTCGTCTGGGTGAAAGTGGCGGTGGTACTAGATTTCTTTTTGTTTTTGGGTTAGAGAGGTTTTTGGGGGTAGTGTGGGTGATAGGGGCCAACGTCTGAATTGGGAGAGGTCTAGGGGGGAAAAAAAAGGGAAGGTGACCGCTCACGATAAGTGGCAAATCCTGGTTCGAGTCTTGGTCGAACACAAATTTTGATTGTCGTCATTGCATTCTACAGCTGATGGTTGTCCTTTTTCGCAAGTGCGAATACATTTAACGTTTAAGTCTTAATCCCACAAACACTCATGTAAGGAATTTTTTAAATACGCATAAAGACCTTTAGCACCACACGTAGACATTGTGACCATACACCTAAAGTAATACGCTTCTACCGAGCGAGTTGGCGCAATGTGGTCAGCACACTGGAATCGCATTCGGGAAGACGACGGTGAAACGCGCATGGCCATTCTGATTTAGATTTTCCGTGATTTGCCTAAATCGGTTCAGGCAAACGCCGGAATATTTCCTTCGAAAGGGCAAGGCCGACTTTCTTCCCCATCCCTTCCTAAGCCGGTGGGACCGATAACCCCGCTGGTTGGTGCCCTCTCCCCAAATGAACAAAGCAATGCAGTTCGTAAAATTTCTTGGGGTTAGAGGTGGGTAGCAAGTTAAACTGTATGAACACACTGCTAAACTAAACAATAAACTCAGCAAAGCATCTTATAACACGAAGCATCTGTCACTGTGTAAACCTAAAGACCAGAGTGTCCGTGTTGCCTTGTGGAATTATCTTCTGAAGGAGTGCTCATAAAGCAAATAATCTTTTTTCAGCAAAAGTGAGCAGTAAGAATATTGTGATTGGTAGATATTCGTCTATAACCCAAAAAGAGATCGGAATTCTTGTATCTACTTCCCAATATACTTAATGGCTTTCGTTGCTGATATTAAAAATCAATTGAAAGTTAACTATGACATAAACTCCACACTAACAACAGGCCTCGGAAGGACAATGGAACCGACCGACCGCCGTGTCATCCTCAGCGACAGGCGTCGCTGAATGCGGATATGGAGAGGTAGGTGGCCAGCACACCGCTCTCCCTGCCCTTGTCAGTTTTCGTGAATGGTGCTGCTACTTCTCAGTCAAGTAGCTCCTCAGTTTGCCTCACAAGGGCTGAGGGCACTCCGCTTGCCAACAGCGCTCGGCAGACTGGATGGTCACACATCTAAGTGCTAGGCAAGCCCGACGGTGCGTCACTTAGATAATGGAACGTGAATCAATGTTAGCACCGCGACAAAGCCGTTGGCGAACTGTGATGTGTAGAATAACAAAACAAGGCATAAAAATTATTTTCATCCCGTACAACATAAAACAATAAATTACGACTCACTTCCACCTCGAAAGAAAATTAAAATTTTAAGTGATAACCGATCTTACCACAATTATCTAACCACATTCGTTTATTTAAAAGCTCGATTAACTACATAGCAAATAGCAATGTTTGTTATAAAATTGTGTGGCACGTAACAATCTAGGACTCGGTATTAATGGATGTAAAAAAATACGCTCTTGGAAAGTTACCTCTGTACTCGAGTCATAGCAAGCTGTTAACACCAGCTGCACCCGTGGTCTCGGGACGGGCCCAGTAGCTCAGGGTGTTCCATGAGAGAGCTTGCTGCCTCCTGTAATAAAAAAGAAAAGAGTCAAGTATCCAACGATGAACCTGAAGGGGTGTCCTGTGACATCCAGTCACAGCGAGAAAAAAGATGAACAAAATGAAGAAAAGGGGGATAGCATCTTCGAATAGTAATCAAAACTTCCTTGGTCCGGGTTCGGAACCTCCTCGCCCTCACCCCATCCTTCATAAATTTTGAGTAAAAATCATCAACAACGGCTGCCGAAGACTGCCAGCATAAAATGTCGCCCTCATTCTACCAACGGCCTCGCCCTGGAGAGCGAGGGAGCAGGCAGACTTCCAGAGGATTCTCTTGCGCTTAGGGTGGGAAACTGCCCCTAAAAGGCGGAAGAATCAGCTATGATCAATCGCAGAAGGCAGTGGAAACTACTGGATTGACGGAAATAAAAGGAAGTTTCAAGGGTGGCAACAAAATCAAAGGTGTAAGAATATCAGTGTTAAGATTCGCTGATGACATTGCTATCCTCAGTGAAAATGAAGAATTACAGGGTGTCTTGAATGGAATGAACGGTCTAATAAGTACAGAATATGGACTGATAGTAAATAGAAGAAAGACGAAAGTAATGACAAGTAGCAGAAAGGAGAACAGCGAGAAACTTAACATTAAATGAAACAACAAGTTTACTGTTACCGGTCACCGTTTTTATTATTTCCACGACGCGTTTCAAAGGTTTAAACCTCCATCATCGGGTGGATTAACATTGGTTAGTATGGCATTTGTGTGTGTGTGTGTGTGTGTGTGTGTGTGTGTGTGTGTGTGTTGTGTTACGCTTTTTTGGAGGAACTTGTGGCACTGCTTAGTGGACAAACAATACACTATTTCAGAACATGGTTTTGGATAACTTCTGACAAAAATTAAGCTGATGTCTAATGGTAAACATAAAATAAGTAAACTAGAGTACCTCCAGCGGTCACAGGTTCCTTTCGCTGTCGTAGCACATCACATGTATACTGTCACATTTGTAAACAAATATGGCATCTGGAATCTGCTGGGTGCAAGGTTCGTGTAGCAGAAGAGAAGACATAATAGCAAAGTGCGAAGAATATACATCTTAACAACATTGTTACAGAATAATTGTTTAAAGTATTTGGAGGTGTTTGTTTTGAGGTCAAAATTGGATTTATATGCTATCTGAAGTACACACACATATATTCGACACCTCAAAACAAACACCTCCAAAACTTTAAACAATTATTCTGTAATAATGTTGTTACGATGTATATTCTTTGCACTTTGCTATTATGTCTTCTCTTCTGCTATACGAACCTTGCATCCAGCAGATTCCAGACGCCATATTTGTTTACAAATGTGACAGTATACATGTGATGTGTTACGACAGCGAAAGGAACCTGTGACCGCTGGAGGTACTCTAGTTTACTTATTTTACGTTTACCATTAGACATCAGCTTAGTTTTTGTCAGAAGTTATCCAAAACCATGTTCTGAAATCGTGTCTTGTTTCTCCAGTAGGCAGTGCCGCAAGTTCCTCCGAAAAAGCGTAACACAACACACACACACACAAATGCCATACAAACCAATGTTAATCCACCCGATGATGGAGGTTTAAACCTTTGAAACGCGTCGTGGAAATAATAAAAGCGGTGACTGGTAACAGTAAACTTGTAGTTTCATTTAATGTCAATAACAGTCACGGTAAAGCCTAACCTAAAATGTTCTCATTTAAAGAGAAACTTAACATCAAAACTGGGAACCATGAAGCACAAGACGTTAATGAACTCTCCTACCTAGTCAGAAAAATAGCCCGCAATGGACGAGTAAAGAGGACAAAAAAATCTGACTAGTGCTGGCAAAAAGGGCATTCCTGGCCAAGAAAAGTCTGCTGGTATCAATCATAGGTCTAAATTTGGGGAAGAAATTTCTGAGAATGTATGTCTGCAGGACAGTGTTGTATGGCAGTGATACCTGAACTGTGAGAAAACTGGAACAGAAAAGAATCGCACCATTTGAGATGTGGTGTTGCAGAACACTATTGAGAATTGGCGGACTGATAAGATATGGAATAAGGAGGTTCTCTACAGAATCGTCGAAGAAAGGAACGTATGGAAAGCACTGACAAGATGAAGGGACAGGGTTGATAGTGGATGTGTTAAAACATAGTAAGGCATAAGGGAATAAGTTCCATGGTACTGGACGGACCAGTAGTGGGTAAAAACTGTAGAGGAAGACAGATATGAGGGGCAGTGAAAGCAGTAAGACTGAGGAGGCAGCATATTTCCTTGACTGAATAAGACTGAATAGCTATATATTGATAGCTTATTGTTAATACAGTATACATGTGATGTTCCTATAATTTCCATGTCATCCCCGCACGGTCTTCTTCTTAATGGCATCTATGGAACACGACGAATGAATGAAGGAATCTACATCTGCATCTAAATGGACAATCTGCAAATGACATTCGAGTGCCTAGCAGAGGGTTCATCGAACGACCTTCACAATTCCCTATTATTCCAATCTCGTATAGCGCGCGGAAAGAATGAACACCTGTATCTTTCCGTACGAGCTCTGATTTTCCATATTTCATCGTGGTGATCGTTCCTTCCTATGTAAGTCGGTGTCAACAAAATATTTTCGCATTCGGAGGAGAAAGTTGGTGATTGGAATTTCGTGAGAAGATTCCGTCGCTACGCAAAACGCCTTTCTTTTAATGATTTCCAGCCCAAATACTGTATCATTTCTGTCACACTCTCTCCCATATTCGGCGATAATACAAAATGAGTGGATGAATGTAGGAACGAAGGGGAAGAACGTCTGTTCTCTGCTTTAATTTATTATTTGAATATGTTTAATCATTTCTGTAAGAAAGCGAAATAGAACATCAAAAATTCTTTAGTTTAATTCAGTCAATTTAGCAATTGGTAAATTTTTGAATTTATGTTTACTGAATTCTGTCAGTACTGAATTTAGTCAGTGCAAATGAGTGTCATTCCAGTGTTTTTTATCTCGGGCATTCACAATTATTAACAAATTTGCTGTACCAAATGTATGTATTACGACAGAATAAATGTGTGTGTTGGTGTTAAAGAATAGGACACGTACTTCTGAAGCTAGAGCTATTTACTTCGATGGCCGTTATTATTTTATACTACTGGCCATTAAAATTGCTACATCACGAAGATGAACTGCTATAGACGTGAAATTTATCCGACAGGAAGAAGATGCTGTGATATGCAAGTAATTAGCTTCTCAGAGCATTCACACAAGGTTGGCGAAGGTGGCGACACCTACAACGTGCTGACATCAGGATAGTTTCCAAACGATTTCTCATACACAAACAGCAGTTGATCGGCGTTGCCTGGTGAAACGTTGTGATGCCTCGTGTAAGGAGGAAAAATGCGTACCATCACGTTTCCGACTTTGATAAAGGTCTGATTCTACCCTATCGAGATTGCGGTTTATCGTCTCGCGACATTGCTGCTCCAAATCCAATGACTGTTAGCAGAATATGGAATCGGTGGGTTCATGAGGGTAATACGGAACGCCTTGCTGGATCCCAACGGCCTCGTATCACTAGCAGTCGAGATGACAAGCATCTATCCGCTTGGCTGTAACGGATCGTGCAGCCACGTCGCGATCCCTGAGTCAACGGATGGGGACGTTTGCAAGACAACAACCATCTGCACGAACAGTTCGACGACATTTGTAGCAGCATGGACTATCAGCTCGGAGGCCACGGCTGCGGTTACCCTTCACGCTGCATCACAGACAGGAGCGCCTGCGATGGTGTACTCAACGACGAACCTGGGTCGACGAATGGCAAAACGTCATTTTTTAGGATGAATCCAGGTTCTGTTTACAGCATCATGATGGTAGCATCCGTGTTTGGCGACATCGCGGTGAATGCACATTAGAAGTGTGTATTCGTCATCGCCATACTGGCGTATCACCAGGCGTGATGGTATGGGATGCCATTGGTTAAACGTCTCGGTCACCTCTTGTTCGCATTGACGGGACTTTGAACAGTGGAAGTTACATTTCAGATGTGTTACGACCCGTGGCTCTACGCTTCAATCGATCCCTGCGAAACCCTACATTTCAGCAGGATAATGCACGACCGCATTTTGCAGGTCCTGTACAGGCCTTTCTGGATACAGAAAATGTTCGACTGCTGCCCTGGCCAGCACATTCTCCAGACCTCTCACCAATTGAAAACGTCTGGTCAATGGTGGCCGAGCAACTGGCTCGTCACAATACTCCATTCACTACTCTTGACGAACTGTGGTATCACGTTGAAGCTGCATGGGCAACTGTACCTGTACCCGCCATCCAAGCTGTGTTTGTGTCAATGCCCAGACGTATCAAGGCCGTTATTACGGCCAGAGGTGGTTGTTCTGGGTACTGATTTCTCAGGATCTATGCACCCAAATTGCGTGAAAATGTAATCACATGTCATTTCTAGTATAACATTTTTCTCCAACGGATACCCGTTTATCATCTGCATTTCTTCTTGGTGGAGCAATTTTAATGGCCAGTAGTGTATGCCTAAATGCTAGATTTAAGTAATTTTCATTGAAAATTTTTTACTCAGTGACTATTGAAGGAACAGACTGTACGTTGTCAGTGAGTGGGAGTAGAGATGGATTGTATGTGGGACGTTCAGCGACAGCTGTTTACCACCGTGAGAAATGGCTCTGAGCACTATGGGACTTAACTTCTGAGGTCATCAGTCGCCTAGAACTTAGAACTAATTATACCTAACTAACCTAAGGACATCACACACATCCATGGCCGAGGCAGGATTCGAACTTGCGACCGTAGCTGTCACGCAGTTCCAGACTGATGCGCCTAGAACCGCACGGCCACACTGGCCGGCCCACCGTGACAACTACCGGCTCTGCCGCACAGTGTGGAAACAAACGCCGCACGCTCTCACTCCGCCCCCGCTGTCGACATAACAGCAGCTCCGGTCTTCCCTGCGGGAGGCGGCACGTCCCGGTGAGCCTGCAACAGACACCGCCTCGCCCCCGACTCAACTGCGAGAAACGCAACAGCAGTCTCGAAGTAAAACACTCATTTCTGACACTCGTAACACTGGAAGTCGCATGTACACTGAAGCGCCAGAGAAACCGGTATAGGTATGCGTATTCAAATACAGAGATATGTAAACAGGCAGGATACGGCTCTGCGGTCGGCAAAACCTATGTAAGACAACAAGTGTCTGGCGCAGTTGTTAAACAGGTTACTGCAGCAAAAATGGCAGCTAATCAAGATTTAAGTGAGTTTAAATGTGGTGTTATAGACGGCGCATGAGCGATGGGACACAGTCTCTCCGATGTAGCGATGAAGTGCGGATTTTCCCGTACGACCATTTCACGAGTGTACCGCGAATATCAAGGAAATCAGTAAAACGTCAAATCTCCGACATCGCTGCGGCCGGAAAAAGGTCCTGCAAGAATGGGGCCAACGACGACTGAAGAGAATCGCTCAACGTGACAGAAGTGCAACCCTTCCGCAAATTGCTTCAGATTTCAATGCTGGCCCATCAACAACTGTCAGCGTGCGAACCATTCAACGAAACATCACCTATTTCGTAGCCGAAGGCCCACTCGTGTACCCTTGATGACTGCAGGACAGAAAGCTATACGCTTCGCCTGGGCCCGTCAGCACAGAAATACGACTGCTGATATCTGGAAACATGTTACCTGGACGGAAGAGTCTCGTTTCCGATTGTGTCGAGCGGATGGACGTGTACGGGTAAACGTCATGAATCCATGGACCCTGCCTTTCAGCTTGTAGAGGCTCTGTAATGGTGTGGGGCGTGTGCAGTTGGAGTGATATGGGACCCCTGATGCGCTAGACAGGAATCTGCTAGATGGCACGAACGTAAGCGTCTTGTCTGATCACCTGCATCGATTCAAACAGATCGTGCTTTCCGAAGGACATGGGCAATTCCAGCAGGGCAATGCGACACCCCACAAGTCCAGAATCGTAGCAGAGTGGCTCCAATATCACACTTCTGAGTTTAACCAGTTTCGCTGGCCACCAAACTACTCAAACATGAACATTATGGAGCATTTGTGGAATGCCTTGCAACGTACTGTTCAGAAGAGATCTCCACCCCCTCGTACTTTTACCGATTTAAGGACAGCGCTGCAGGATCCAAGGTGTCAGTTTCCTCCAGTACTACTTCAGACATTAGTCGAGTCCGTAGCATGTTGTGTTGCGACACTTCTGCCTGCTCGTGGGGCCCTGCACGATGTTAGGAAAGTGTACCAGTTTCTTGGAATGTAGTCGAATTAAGTCGGGTGATGCTGAGGGAATTAGATTAGGAAATGAGGCACTTAAAGTAGTAAAGGAGTTTTGCTATTTGGGGAGCAAAATAACTGATGATGGTCGAAGTAGAGAGGATATAAAATGTAGACTGGCAATAGCAAGGAAAACGTTTCTGAAGATGAAAAATTTGTTAAAATCGAGTATAGATTTAAATGTCAGGAAGTCGTTTCTGAAAGTATTTGTATGGAGTGTAGCCATGTATGGAAGTGAAACGTGGACGATAAATAGTTTGGACAAGAAGAAAATAGAAACTTTCGAAATGTGGTGCTACAGAAGAATGCTGAAGATTAGATGGGTACATCACATAACTAATGACGAGGTATTGAATAGGATTGGGGAGAAGAGGAGGTTGTGGCATAACTTGACTGGGAGAAGGGATCGGTTTGTAGGACATGTTCTGAGACATCGAGGGATCACCAATTTAGTATTGGAGGGCAGCGTGGAGGGTAAAAATCGTAGAGGGAGACCAAGAGATGAATACACTAAACAGATTCAGAAGGATGTAGGCTGTAGTAGGTACTGGTAGGTGAAGAAGCTTGTACAGGATAGAGTAACATGGAGAGCTGCATCAAACCAGTCTCAGGACTGAAAAAAATGGTTCAGATGGCTCTGAGCACTATGGGACAACGTCTATGGTCATCAGTCCCCTAGAACTTAGAACTACTTAAACCTAACTAACCTAAGGACATCACACAACACCCAGTCATCACTAGGCCTCAGGACTGAAGACCACAACAACAACAACCAGTTTCTTTAGCTCTTCAGTGTATTTCGTAAATGCATTCAGTATACCTTGAAAAGGCATTTACAGTGATGTAGCGTTTGTTAGTATTGGCGTTGAAACCTTTAGGAAGAGAATACGAGAAACGTACTGATATTGGAAACCATTGCGGCCCAAGTCGACTATTCTGATGTAAAAACCATCGAGCAGAGCTATTAGGCCACACTCTGTCGTTATGGGCAGCAAGATATAGGATCAACTTTGAGTTTTGTTTAGGAAACTACGTCATATGTCAGCTTCTTGGGAAAACTGTTTCAAATGTATGCACGTTTCGAAGTTTTTACGGAAACAATTACAGTTTTGTCAAGCAGTTTTCCATTTAAACCTCCTAGCTGCTGCTGCTTACTTGCGAAACCCGCAACAGAAACGGCGGTCGTTCATACTCTCTTTTATTATGTAAAGAAATTTTTTTTAATTGGGCTTTCGGCCAAAGAATTAACTTGAATTTTCCTTAATATAGCCTTCAGCCAGGATTTGTAAATGCTTGGCTTTAAAGAATTTCCTTAGCTGGTCTGAAATATTATTTCGGCCTTTAGCCGAGAAGATATTGTAATTTTACCTAAGTAAGGCCTTCAACGGTTACTATAAATCCTGGTGTTTTAAAAGGAATCATTTAAACTTATTCTGGAGAATTTACTTGGGCCCTGAGCCGTGAATTGATCTTTGTTATTTTAAAGAGAAAGCTGTGTATTGGCTTGAGGAATAAAGTTATGTGTGTTGTTGTATAACTGGCAGTAAATGACCTTGGCCACTTTCCACAACCTGATCCGCTCTTTCCTGCGAAACCAGATTTCAACACTCACCTGGAGTTATGGTGTAGGATGCGATTTCTACATCTACGTCTACATCTACATCCATACTCCGCAAACCACCTGACGGTGTGTGGCTGTGGGTACTTTGAATACATCGGTACTCCCTTCTATTTCAGTCTCGTATTGTTCGTGGAACGAATGATTGTCGGTATGCCTCTGTGTGGGCTCTAATCTCTCTGATTTTATCCTCATGGTCTCTTCGCGAGATATACGTAGGAGGGGGAAATATACTGCTTGACTCCTCGGTGAAGGTATGTTCTCGAAATTTCAACAAAGCCCGTACCGAGCTACTGAGCGTCTCCCCTGCAAAGTCTTCCACTGGAGTTTATCTATCATCTCAGTAACGCTTTCGCGATTGCTAAATGATCCTGTAACGAAGCGCGCTGCTCTCCGCTGGATCTTCTCTATCTCTTCTATCAACCCTATCTGGTACGGATCCCACACTGGTGAGCAATATTCAAGCAGTGGGCGTAATTTTTGTGTGTCTGCAAGGCTTTAGCTATGTTTATGTTTGCTGTGAATTTCCCTTTGCTTCCGCAGCAGTTTTCTAACTCGGTTGTTGTACCACGGTGGCTCTTTTCCTTCTCTTATGATCTTGCTTGGCACATACTCATCTAGTGCATATTGTACGATGGTTTTGAACTTTGTCCACTGTTCCTCAACACTATCAGTACTTGAGACAAAACTTTTGTGTTGAGCCGTCAAGTACTCCGAAATCTGCTTTCTGTCACTTTTTCTAAACAGAAAAATCTTCCTACCTTTTTTAATATTTCTATTTACGGCTGAAATCTTCTATGCAGTAACCGCTTTATGATCGCTGATTTTCTGTTCTACGTTAACTGTTTCAAATAGTTCGGGTCTGTTTGTCACCAGAAGGCCTAATATGTTATTGCCACGTGTCGGTTCTCTGTTTAACTGCTCAAGGTCGTTTTCAGATAATGCACTTAAAAAAATTTCACTGCATTCTTTGTCCCTGCCACCCGTTATGAACGTTTGAGTCTCCCAGTCTATATGTGGTAAATTAAAATCTCCACCCAGAACTATAACATGGTCGGGAAATCTACTCGAAATATTTTCCAAATTTTGCTTCAGGTGCTCTGCCACAACAGCTGCTGAGCCAGGGGGCCTACAGAGACATCCAATTACCATGTTTGAGCCTGCTTTAACCGTGCCCTTCACCCAAATTATTACACATTTCGGATCTCCGTCAATTTCCTTCGATACCATTGTACTTTTTACCGCTATAAACACGCCTCCTCCTTCACTGTCCAGCCTGTCTCTGAGGTATACATTCCAATCTGAGTTTAGAATTTCATTACTGTTTACATCTGGTTTCAGCCAACTTTCTGTCCCTAGTACTATGTGGGCATTGTGACCGTTTATTTATGAGAGCAGTTCTGGGACCTTTCTATAGACTCTCCTGCAGTTTACTATTACCACATTAATATTGTTATTCCCTGTTGCGTCTTGCCTGCTACTACCTTCGTGTGTAGGAACACTCTCGTGGTTATCCCACGCACATTGACTGCAAATTTCTATGCCAGTTTGGTGATTTCACCTGTTGTGCTGCGATTCCTGAACGGCATTTCAGGGGATGCTTTCCATATCGATAACACTCACCCACATATCGCTGTATGAGCTCTACAGACCGTCGACATGTTGCCGTGGCCGGCTCGATTACCAGATTCGTCTCCAAATCGAGCACATATAGGACATCATCTAATGGCGACTCCAGCGTTATCCAGAACGAGCATTGACCGTCCCTGTACTGACCGAACAAGTGCAACAGGTGTAGAACTCCATCCCACGAACTGACGTCGCATAATGCGTACACGTCTGCATGCATGCATTTAACACTCTGGCAGTTACACCGAATATTAATATAGCAGCATTTCTCGTTTACTTTACGTTAATTTCACTATTGGCCATTAAAATTACTACACCAAGAAGAAATGCAGACGATAAACACGTATTCATTGGACAAATATATTATGCTAGAACTGACATGTGATTACATTTTCATGCAGTTTGGGTGCATAGATCCTGAGAAATCAGTACCCAGGACAACCACCTCGGGCCGTAATAACGGCCTTGATACGCCTGGGCATTGAGTCAAAAAGAGCTTGGATGGCGTATACAGGTACAGCTGCCCATGCAGTTTCTACACGATACCACAGTCCATCAAGAGTAGTGACGGGCGCATTGTGACGAGCCAGTTGCTCGGCCACCATTGACCAGATGTTTTCAATTGGTAGGAGATCTGGAGAATGTTCTTGGCAGGGCAGCAGTCGAAAATTTTCTGTATCCAGAAAGGCCCGTACAGGACCTGCAACATGCGGTCGTGCATTATCCTGCTGAAATGTAGCGTTTCGCACGGATCGAATGAAGGGTAGAGCCGAGGGTCGTAACACATCTGAAATGTAACGTCCACTGTTCAAAGTGTCGTCAATGCGAACAAAAGATGACCGCAACGGGTAACCAATGGCACCCCATACCGTCACGCCGGGTGATACGCTATTATGGCGATGAAGATTACACGCTTCCAATGCGCGTTCACAGCGATGTCACCAAACACGGCTGCGACCATCATGCTGCTGTAAGCAGAACCTGGATTTATCCGAAAAAATGCCGTTTTGCCATTCGTGCACCCAGGTTCGTCGTTGACTACATCATCACAGGCACTCCTGTCTGTGATGCAGCGTCAAGGGTAACCGCAGCCATGGTCTCAGAGCTGATAGTCCGTGCTGCTGCAAACGTCGTCGAACTGTTCGTGCAGATGGTTGTTGTCTTGCAAACGTCCCCATCTGTTGACTCAGGGATCGAGACGCGGCTGCGCGATCCGTTACAGCCATGCGGTAAAGATGCCTGTCATCTCGAATGCTAGTGATACGAGGCGGTTGGGATCCAGTATGGTGTTCCGTATTACCCTCCTGAACCCACCGATTCCATATTCTGCTTACAGTCATTGGATCTCGACCAACGCGAGCAGCAATGTCGCGATACGATAAACCCCAATCGCGATAGGCTACAGTCCGACCTTTATCGAAGTCGGAAACGTCATGGTACGCATTTCTCCTCCTTACACGAGGCATCAGAACGTTTCACCAGACAACGCCGGTCAACTGCTGTTTGTGTATGAGAAATCGGTTGGAAACTTTCCTCCTGTCAGCACGTTGTAGGTGTCACCACCGGGCCAGCTCTGAAAAGCTAATCATTTGCATATCACAGCATCTTCTTCCTGACGGTTAAATTTCGCGTCTGTAGCACGTCATCCTGGTGGTATAGCAATTTTAATCGCCAGTAGTGTACTTTTTTTGGAGCTGCGTATTTTTTTCATCAGTGTGAAAGAAAATGTGGACCTGATACCCGGTGACTTTATTTAAATATTTGCGAGCTGTGGGGCGCCATCTGCACAAAATATGCTCGAAAGAGCCACCTGCATTACAGAAATACGAAACACCTAGTCATCCATTGTACACCGGGCTTCGGAGTATGTATTTTGCTATTGTCTGTATACTCGCTCTGCACTTCGCTAAGAGTGTCTAACAAGAGAGTTTAGACAGCTTCCGTTACTCGGGTGGCCAGCCTCCTGTGTTTCCCAGCAGGAACAAACAGTACACCGAACCGTTCTTGGGCGGATGCGAGCGCACCGTGAGGGCAGAGGTGGGGGCATGTTGCTCTGTGCCTCCCCCCCTCCCCCTCCCCCCCTTTTCTGTTGCTACAGACACGTCGGGCCGGCGGCTCCCGTCCCGTCCCATCCCCCGTGGCACTTCTGCACCATGATTTATCGCGCGCCCTTCCTTCGCCGTGGCCATTCATCACTCAGCGCGTTTTGACTACCTTTTTCTTACCCCATTGGGCCTCCCGGAAGAAAAGATGCTTCTTTTGTGGTGCTTAGTATTTGTGTATCTTGCCGACATAAAGGGACGCTCCGGACGGGAAGGTTGCTAAGGGGGTGGTAAGGTGGTGGGCGAGAGAGGGGGGGGGGCGAATGTGGTAGTGGAGGCGCTCGCCCCTCCGCGAGTTCACAACCCCAACATCTTCCGCAGTTCTTCCTCAGATTCCCAACAACGACACAGTATTTTCTTGTCTCTCACAGTTAAACGACATGTCGTTCCTCTGTTATTGTCCCTACTGTTAAATCTACAGACTGAGGTAACGAAGGTCATGGGACAACGGTATACCAATATACAGATGGTGGTAATTTCTTTGAAAGGACAGTGCACTGGCGGGTCTGTCATTTGTACTTAGGTGATCCATGTGAGAAAGTGTCCAACGTGATTATGGCCGCACCTCGGCAATTGACTTTTGAACGCGGAATGGTAGTTGGAGCTAGGCGCACAGGACATTCCATTTCGGAAATCGTTAGGGAAGTCAATATTCCGAGATCCACAGTGTCAACAATGTGCCGGGAATACTGAATTTCAGGAATTGTCTCTCACCACAGATAAAGCATCAGAGTGGGATCCGTACCAGATCGGGTTGACAAGGGATATAGAGAAGGTCCAAAGAAGAGCGGCGCGTTTCGTCACAGGATTATTTGGGAGTCGTGATAGCGTTACGGAGACGTTTAGCAAACTCAAGTGGCAGACTCTGCAAGAGAGGCGCTCTGCATTGCGGTGTAACTTGCTGTCCAGGTTTCGAGAGGGTGCGTTTCTGGATGAGATATCGAACATATTGCTTCGCCCTACTTATACCTCCCGAGGAGATCACGAATGTAAAATTAAAGAGATTCGAGCGCGCACGGAGGCTTTCCGGCAGTCGTGCTTCCCGCGAACCACACGAGACTGGAACAGGGAATGGAGGAGTGTCCTCCGCCACACACCGTTGGGTGGCTTGCGGAGTATAAATGTAGATGTAGATGTAAAGTAGTGGCCGACGGCCGTCGCTTCACGACCGGGAGCAGCGGCGTTTACATAGAGTTGTCAGTGCTAGCAGACAAGCAACACTGCGTGAAATAACCGCAGAAATCAATGTGGGACGAAACTTGTCGTTAATGCGTTATGGGAGCAGACGACCGGCGCGAGTGCCTTTGTTAACAGTACGTCATCACCTGCAGTGCCTCTCCTGGACTCGTGACCATATCTGCTGGACTCGACTGGAAAACCGTGGCGTGTCAGATGTGTCCCGATCTCAACTGGTACGAGCTGAGGGTGGGGTTGGAGTGTGGCGCAAATCCCACTAAGCTCTGGCCCCAATAAGGCCCTGTGCGAGCTGGTGATGGCTCCATAGAAGCGTGGGCTGTGTTTACATGGAATGGACTGGGTCCTCTGGTCAAACGGAACCAATCATTGACCGGAGATTATGTTCGACTACTAAATGGTTCAAATGGCTCTGAGCACTGTGGGACTTAACATCTGAGTTCATCATTCCCCTAGAACTTACAACTACTTAAACCTAACTAACCTAAGGACATCACACACATCCATGCCCGAGGCAGAATTCGAACCTGCGACAGTAGCGGTCGTGCGATTCCAGACTGAAGCGCCTAGAACCGCTCGGCCACCCCGGCCGGCACCACCTCACTGATAGGTGGTTTGTTATGATAGGCCAGACACTAATCAGTGACGCTCTAATTGCACACCGCACTCCTGCCTTCACTTAAGGCACAGTCTCTTTTAACAATAGTCGATTCTGGACTCCAACATCGATTCCTCTGCTAAAGGAAGTCAAATCGGCACCTCTTCATGGATCTAGGCATTTTAACTGCGCCGTCGCCATGCACTTACTTGCTAATGAAGATCGTCATAAATAACCCATCACAATATGAGAAGAACAGTAACGTCCACGCGTACGGTACTAGAGGGAAAAATGATCCTTATTACACACTGCTGAAGCTGTCAGTGGCTCATAAGGGAGTTCAGAATGAGCAACAAAAATTTTTGATAATTTGCCGAAAAACACAAAATGCCCGACAGCTAGCGAAAGAAGTTTAAATTTGATTTAAAATAATACTTGTGCACAACTCATTCTACTCCGCTGACGTATTCTATACAAACACCGGTATGTGTGTGTGAAATCATACGGGACTTAACTGCTAAGGTCATCAGTCCCTAAGCTTACACACTACGTAACCTAAATTATCCTAAGGACAAACACACACAACCATGCCGGAGGGAGGACTCGAACCTCCGCCGGGACCAGCCACACGGTCCATGACTGCAGCGCCCTAGACCGCTCGGCTAATCCCGCGCGGCACAAACACCGGTAGACAGTAAAAAGAAAAGAGCGTAGTTGCATTAGTAGGACTAAAAGTAATAATATATACTCTTCTGATAACGTCAGCCTGAGCACCATCTGTAGTATTATGAACATATAATAAATTTTCAACTGTCAAGATAGCAAAAATAATTTATTCAAAGGGATGACCAGTTTCGGCAGTTCTTTGTTGCCATCTTCTGATCTGTTAAACATGGGAACGAAAATGCTAGGATACAGCAATTAACATAATAGCATATGTAATTATATTCAAAATTGTCAGTACATGGTATGGCAGTATACCTATGTTTACGTCATTATACAACCTCCCCCTTATGCACAGCAAGTGGTGCTATAGAATGCCTAAGGGGCGTTCAAACAGAAACGAGCCGGAGTCATAATTACAGAAACCAATACCTGTATGTTAGAAATATTGACCCTGGCTGTTGAGACACTGCCGCGCGGGATTATCCGAGCGGTCTAGGGCGCTACAGTCATGGACTGTGCGGCTGGTCCCGGCGGAGGTTCGAGTCCTTCCTCGGGCATGGGTGTGTGTGTGTGTTGTTCTTAAAATAATTTACGTTAAGTAGAGTGTAACCTTAGGGACTGATGACCTTAGCAGTTAATTCCCATAACATTTCACACACATTTCAACATTTTTTGTTGAGACACTGAAAGGTGGCTACACTGAGCCACAGCGCCAGAGATTGCGCCAAAGAGTTTTATTCCGCCGCCTCCACTGGCAGTTCTTATCGAGAAGTCGTGGTGGAGAGTGCTTGTCGAGATGTGGCAGTAGGCAGTGCTTATCGAGATGTGGTAGTAGTGAGTCGGTGTTGAGATGTTGTAGTAGGGAGTGCTTGTTCCATGTTTTATGCAGTTGTTTGATGGGCTAGACATCAGATGTTGTTCGAATGGAGATATTGTAATGATCAGAGTGCTTTTCGTCAATATATATGAAGGTAAAAAAAAATTCCCTTTTCTTTTTATTATTTCAATGTCTTAAATAATGCGTCATTACAGGTTCAGCCAACAAAGCATCTGGCTTGTGTTCTTGTATTAGAGTGTAATTCTGGTTTCCTTACGCAATTGTAGTATTTATATTTTTTGTAATTACTTCAGTATAAATGGTATTTAAAATTTCTTGTCTTATTGAAGAACCGTGCACAGATGTGTACGTTGAATTACACTTCCACACACAGAACAATGACACTTGTGTTTTGGTAAGTAGGTTTTATAGTTGCTGGGGACTCAATTAATTAATTGTGTTATCGGAAATTTTCATTTCATTCGTTGTTGTTGTTCTATGCAGTCAGATTGCGTACAAAAACTAGTCAGGGCCAACCGTTTACGAGACTGCATAACCGGACAGTTAGCTACTAAAAATTAAAAGTATTTGCATTTCATATTTATATAATATATTATAAGTCCCCAGCAACTATAAAACCTACGAAACCAAAGCACAAGTCTAACTGTTCTGTGTGTGGAAGTGTGAATCAACGTACACATCTGGCACGGTTCTTCGCCAATAAGACAAGAAATTTTAAATACCATTTATACTGAAGTAATTAAAAAAATAGAAATACTAGAATTGCGCAAGAAAACCAGAATTACACTCTAATACAAGAACACTAGCCAGATGCTTTGTTGACTGAACCTGTAATGACGCATTATTTAAGACATTGAAATAATAAAAAGAAAAGGGATTTTTTTTTACCTTCATATATATTGACGAAAAGCACTCTGATCATTACAATATCTCCATTCGAACATCATCTGATGTCTAGCCCATCAAACAACTGCATAAAACATGGAACAAGCACTCCCTGCTACAACATCTCAACACCGACTCACTACTACCACATCTCGATAAGCACTGCCTACTGCCACATCTCGACAAGCACTCTCCACCACGACTTCTCGATAAGAACTGCCAGTGGAGGCGGCGGAATAAAACTCTTTGGCGCAATCTCTGGCGCTGTGGCTCAGTGTAGCCACCTTTCAACACTTGCCCCACTGTGACACAAGGTTGTGAACGGCTGTTTCATAAAATTGCCGGGGCTGCGATGTTAATCAGTTCCGCCCGTACATCTGGAGGTGGTCGTCCGAGGTGAATCAGAAAGGTTATGCTGACATTCTTTTTTGACCAAGATGGCCCCTTCTGATTCACTTGATGCAACGCGGGACAACAGTGAATGCCCAGCGTTACTCACAAACCTTGACCACCCTTCGCCAAGCGTTCAAATCAAAACGACCAGGCAATCTCAACGTGTGGGTTCATTCTGCTCCACGACAGTGCAAAGCGTCATACGGCCAACACAGTCGCGGCACTCCTGCAGAAATTCAAATGGGAGGTTCTCGGCCACCCTTCCTACAGTCCGGACATCTCCCCCTGTGGTTAGGCCATTTTTGGTCCACTTAAAAAGGCTCTGAGGGGCCAAGATTCACCTCTGACGACGACGTCCAGCTGTACGTGCGGAACTGGTTAACACCGCAGCCCCGGGAATTTTATGAGACAGCCATTCACCACCTTGTGTCAGAGTGGGACAAGTGTCTCAACAGCCAGGGTCAATACTTCAAACATACAGGTACTGGTTTCTGTAATTATGTCTCCCGATCGTTTCTTTTTGAACGCCCCTTGTATGTCCTTGTTGATTTCTCGTGAGCTACACTGGAGAAACTGACATGCCGACTTCTAGCATACTTCACTCTTACAGCACAGTGGTACGCTGGCGATATTCTACGCCCCCTGCAGCGCGGGGTAGCCACGCGGTCTGGGGCGTCTTGTCACGGTCCGTGCCCTTTAAAAATTCGCTCAGGGAGCAGGCCAGACCTCAAAATGTTTTCAAGAGGACATGTTTTAGATAAACAGGTGGAAATCAATTTTGCCTAGTTCCTTACAATAAATTTACAAGGCAAAATTTTCGTACAAATAAATATACTAATTCTATCATTATTACAAATATTAACAAATTAAATCAATAATCTTAATAAAAAACCTAAAATAATTATGAAACCAAAATATAAAATAATGAACTAAAACGTAATCTTAAAAATAGGTAGTTTAAAGCTTACTATTATATTTTAAAAAGCAAATTATAGGTTAATAACTATAAAGCTTATCCCTTAACGAATAAATAAGTTAATATTTATACTTAAAAAATTAAATAAAAACAACTAACTTAAAAAAATTAATTTTTTTCTTAAGAAACTTGATATCGTAGGAAACGATTAACATCTCATTTCTATAAATAATTTAGTAATAATTATGATACATCAGCTATAAATTATTTATAAATCAACCCAAATCGAGACAAGTACTACAAATACTAAAATTCTGATAAACCCTGATACAAAAGGTACAATAAATAAAATCTACTTTAAAAAATTTAAAATAATATTTCATAAAACACTTACATTACCAATATACTATAATTAAAAAAATCAATTCTATAAAAATACTTAGACAAAAACCAACATAATTATTTATATTAAATAATTAAATAAATAAAAAATCAATATAATAAAATAAATAATCAAGATATCCTGATTTGCACAGAAAAATTTTCGGTATAAGTGAAATACTTTACTAATAAGTCATATCTTGAATCTTTTCCTAGATACAACTTTCCAGTGTTCGTGGGGTTCATCCCCCCCTCCCCCGTCGGAGATTCGAGTCCTCCCTCGGGCATGGGTGTGCGTGTGTTGTCCATAGTGTAAGTTACTTTAAGTTAGATTAAGTAGTGTGTAGGCTTAAGAACTGATGACCTCAGCAATTTGGTCCCGTAAGACCTTATCACAAATTTCCAAATATTCTACGCCCCGCTTTGTTGCCATTCATGGCAAGCCTTCCTGGACTCACATTTCAACAAGATAATGCCCTCTCGCACACGGCGAGAGTTTCTACTGCTTGTCTTTGTACTTGCCAGAATCTACCTCGGCCAGCAAAGTCGCCAGATCTCTCCACAAGTTAGAAAGTTTGGAGTATTCCAGTAAGGTTGCTATTTTGAGGATCTAATGTTCCAATTGGACAAAATTTTGCACGATATCTCTCAGGAGAAGATCCAACAACTCTCTCAATCAACCCGAAGCCAAGTAACTGTTCTTATAAGAGCCAGTGGGGGACCAACGCGATATTGACTTGCACAATTTTCGAAGCTCTTTCTTTTGAATAAATCATCCAGTTTCTATGAAAGTGTAATCATTTTTTTGCTACAGAGGCACGTCACATCTACCCGATTCCCGTTCGACTCTGGTAATTCTTTCGTAATTTTTTTTTTCTTAGAGTGAACATACATGATGCGACGTGCTCAAGCCCTTAATAACTGATTTTGTATTCATATATTTGACAGTTTTTACTCTTTGCTGAATGCTTAAATTTATCGATATTCAAAGAGACACATCCCTTAGGATAATTTAAACTGTTTTCTCTACGTTTTCAGTTGACACTAAACGACAGTAAGATCTACGAATTTCCAGCAAGCTGAAATATCTATTGTTCAGTAACTTCCGTAATCAGTACAACGGAAAACCAGCCGAAGTTTCAAGTTATTTTATTCACTCGATGACTAGTTTCTAGATGGGATCCTTTTCAAATCATCGTACCGTCGTCAAAATGGTATTTCAGAAAATGCAAAAGCCATGTCAAAAATGTGCGAATCCCTGCCCGAAACTAGTCATCGAGTGAATAAGAAAAAACGTGAAAATTGCACCTTTGGCTGGTTTTCCGTTGTAGAGCCAGTAAGATGTGCCCCAGTAGAGAAACGAACCGCTGCTGCTCTATCGGGGATCTGCTGGAGAAGGTATAAAGGGTGATTTTTTTCCATCGTGTATAAACGCTATGGATTGATCGATGAGAGGACACGGGACGAAAAAGGTCTAATGAACTTATGTCCGGAAACGCGTCGTTTCCATGCTGGAGACTATTTATTCAGTCATACATTGTTACAGAGACTTCGGTCTAATACGCGCTGTACCATGCAGCCACAGTTAAAGTATGTGGTGAAGATGGTTTCCAAGTGCTTTAACGCATGCGTGTAAGCACTGTAGCATGTTCTGTCTCACACGTTCACATCGACCAGGCTGAATACGAACAGTGTCAAGGGCAGCATGAATACGCTGCTCCAGTGAATCTATATCTGGAATGAGTTCTGCATACACGATACTTTTGAGAAGGCCCCATCAGGAATGGGCTCTGCATAGGTGATACTTTTGAGATGGCCCCATAACCAGAAATCGCACTGGTTGAGATCCAGTGAACGAGCAGGCCATGCAACTGGACCACCTCGTCCGATCCATCAACCAGAGAAGACAATGATTGAGATGCGTTCGGACATTAGCAGTGAAGTGGGCTGGAGCAACATCATGTAGCAGCCGCGTAACCTTTCGAATCATCAGTGGCAGTTCTTCCAGCAGGAGAGACAACGTCACCCACAAGAATGGCCAATGGCGGCGTGGAAGGAAGACTGACACCAAAATACGGTCGCCAGTTATCACGGTCCACACATTCTCGCGGCACCGATGCTGATAATTCGCTGTCGCCACACCATGTGGGCTCTGCATAGTGTCCCACAGATGACTGTTATGAAAGCTGGAGATACTACTCCTCGTAAAGGTGGCCTCATGTGTGAATAGGACGGATGACACAAATGTCGGGAATCGCAGTTTCCTGGTGAAGAAACCAGTGACAAAATTGCTCCCGATGTGGAAAGCCTGTCGCCTGTAAGCTCTGCACACGCTGTAAGTGATAAGGGTAGTAACAATTGTGGTGGGGAATATTCCACACGGTCGTTTGGCTTACCCTGCGCTTTCTTTCGCTACTGCCTTTATACCGCATTGTGCGCAGGGTCGGTAGGGTTAAGTACGGATGTGGCATGGTTAATCTTAAGGGGCGGCCGGATGCCCTTCCTGCCGCCAACTCATATCCCCCGGGACGGAATTAGTGTAACCTAGCTGCTTGCGTATAGAGTTAATCGTGCAATAGTGTGAATGTGTTGCAAATGTCTGCGACTCGTGTAGCTGAGGCGGGATGTGGGGACCAGCCCGGTATTCACCTAGGAGGATGTGGAAAACCGCCTAAAAACCACAGCCAGGCTGCCCTGCACACCGGTCGTCGTCGTTAATCTGCCGGGCGTATTCGGTCCGGGGCCGGCGCGTAGCCAGTCCAGGAAGCAGCGCGTTAGCGCTCTCTGCTGCCCTGGAGGGTTTTGGCTTACCCTGCACTGCCTGGTGCTAATAAGGCGGTCGCCTTCCACAATGTTAATCACAGTTGGTGTCCAGGCATTCCGGGGACGTCCTTCATGATTTCCTGCTTCCTGAAGCGACCCTGTCTCTGACAAACGCGAAACACTGTTGCAAACACTGAATGCTCGAATACGTAACCACTGTGTACAACGCTGTACCACATCCACTACAAGGTGAGTCAGCAAGAGAAGTGGATCGGATACAACATTACCAATGACTATGGCAGGAGAGGGAGCTAGGGTATGACGTATGAGGGAAAGTACCACCCCCTAGAAGGAAACCACGCATACTGCAACTGTGGCTGCACGGTACTGCCCGTATTAGACCACAGTTTCTCTGAAAAAGTATGACTGAATAACGGAGAAAGCATGAAAACCATGGCTCTGAGCACTATGGGACTTTACATCTCAGGCCATCAGTCCCCTAAAACTAACCTAAGGACATCACAAACATCCATGCCCGAGGCAGGATTCGAACCTGCGACCGTAGCAGTCGTGCGGTTCCAGACTGAAGCGCCCAGAACCGCTCGGCTACCGTGGCCGGCCATGGAAACCACGCATTTGCGGAAATAAGTTCATTAGACTCTTTTTTGTTTCGTATCCTCTCGTCGATCGATCCGTAGAGTTTGTACACGGCGGAAAAAAACACCCTGTATACTTGAGCACAGATGGACACTGCGTGCTTTTCTTGCTTGTGAGCTTGCGTGCGTGTAAGCTGGTGTGTGTGTGTGTGTGTGTGTGTGTGCGTGTGTCTGTGTGTGGATCGTAAAGCGATCACGGAGGGCAGTTAGCCTGCCCCGGCCCTCGCGGTGTCGACGATGACCTGCAAAGTGGGCAGTAAAGCCGCCCCCGCGGTGATGGGGGCGGCGAGCACGCCTCAGGGAGCCATGCGTCTCTGCGTCTGCAGTGGGGGGGGGGGGGGGGGGGGCCGCCAGTAAAACGGCCTGCTTACTCCTACTCTCTGCCGGCCACAACACACTCCAAGGTCACAATATCTCACGCATTTACTCAAATGGTTCAAATGGCTCTGAGCACTATGGGACTTAACTTCTGAGGTCATCAGTCCCCTAGAACTTAGAACTACTTAAACCTAACTAACCTAAGAACACCACACACACCCATGCCCGAGGCAGGATTCGAAACTGCGACCGTAGCAGTCGCGCGGTTCCGGACTGGAGCGCCTGGAACCGCTCGGCCACCGCGGCCGGCGTCGCATTTACTCGCCTGCTGTGTATTTGTACACTGAAGAGCCAAAGAAACTGGTACAACTGCCCAATAACGTGTAGGGCCCCAGAAGTGCCGCAGCACGACGTGGTATGGACTCGACTAATATCTCAAGTAGTGCTGGAAGGAACTGACACCGTGAATCTTGCAGGGCTGTCCATAAACCCGTAAGAGCATGAGGAATAGGACGTTGCAAGGCATTCCAGATATACTCACTAGCATTCATATCTGGGGAATTTGGTGCCCAGCGGAAGTGTTTAAACTCAGAAGAGTGTTGCTAGAGCCACTCTGTAGCATTATGGGCCGCTGTTGCAAGCAGCTCGGGATTCTGACGATCTATCGCGCCCATTGCACAGAATTACGCACGATATCCCTGAGAAACACATCCAAAAACTCCATCAATCAACACCAAGCCGGCCGGCCGAAGTGGCCATGCGGTTAAAGGCGCTGCAGCCTGGAACCGCAAGACCGCTACGGTCGCAGGTTCGAATCCTGCCTCGGGCATGGATGTTTGTGATGACCTTAGGTTAGTTAGGTTTAAGTAGTTCTAAGTTCTAGGGGACTAATGACCTCAGCAGTTGAGTCCCATAGTGCTCAGAGCCATTTGAACCATTTTTTGAACACCAAGCCGAATAACTGCTTGCATAAGAGCTGAGATGGACCAACGCGTTACTGACTTGCTCATTTTGTGAAGCTATTTCTCTCAAATAAATCATCCATTTTTTCTGAAATTCTTCTCGCTGCTTTTTCTGTACATGTACATCACATCTGTCGATTTCCGTCTCATTTGGATAATTATTTCGTGGTGTGTCTAGTATTGTTTTTCCTTAGAATGTATTACACTACTGGCCCTTAAAATTGCCACACCACGAAGATGACGTGCTACAGACGCGAAATTTAACCGACAGGAAAAAGATGCTGTGATATGCAAATGATTAGCACTTCAGCGCATTCACACAAGGTTGGCGCCGGTGGCGGAACCTACAACGTGCTGACATGAGGAAAGTTTCCAAACGATTTCTCATACACAAAAAGCAGTTGACCGGCGTTGCCTGGTGAAACGTTATTGTGATGCCTCGTGTAAGGAGGAAAATGGCTCTGAGCACTATGGGACTCAACTGCTAGAACTTAGAACTACTTAAACCTAACTAACCTAAGGACACCACAAACATCCATGTAGCACCTAGAACCGCTTGGCCACTCCGGCCGGTTGTAAGTAGGAGAAATGCGTACCATCACGTTTCCGACTTTGATAAAGGACGGATTGTAGCCTATCGCGATTGCGGTTTATCGTATCGCGACATTGCTACTCGCGTTGGTCGAGATCCAATGACTGTTAGCAGAATATGGAATAGGTGGATTCAGGAGGGTAATACGGAACGCCGTGCTGGATCCCAACGGCCTCGTATCACTAGCAGTCGATATCACAGGCATCTTATCCGCATGGCTGTAACGGATCGTGCAGCCACGTCTCGATCCCTAAGTCAACAGATGGGGACGTTTGTAAGACAACAACCATCTGCACGAACAGTTCGACGACGTTTGCAGCAACATGGACTATCAGCTCGGAGACCACGGCTGCGGTTACCCTTAACGCTGAATCACAGACAGGAGCGCCTGCGATGGTGTACTCAACGACGAACCTGGGTGCACGAATGGCAAAATGTCATTTTTTTCGGACGAATCCAGGTTCTGTTTACAGCATCATGATGGTCGCATCCGTGTTTGGCGACATCGCGGTGAACGCACATTGGAAGCGTGTATTCGTCATCGCCTTACTGGCGTATCACCCGGGGTGATGGTATGGGGTGCCATTGGCTACACGTACCGGTCACCTCTTGTTCGCATTGACGGCACTTTGAACAGTGGACGTTACATTTCAGATGTGTTACGACCCGTGGCTCTACCCTTCATTCGATCCCTGCGAAATCCTACATTTCAGCAGGATAATGCACGACCGCATATTGCAGGTCCTGTACGGGCCTTTCTGGATACAGAAAACGTTCGATTGCTGCCATGGCCAGAACATTTTCCAGATCTCTCACCAACTGAAAACGTCTGGTCAATGGCGGCCGAGAAACTGGCTCGTCACAATACGCCAGTCACTACTCTTGATGACCTGTGATATCGTGTTGAAGCCGCATAGGCAGCTGTACCTGTACACGCCATCCAAGCTCTGACTTAATGCCCAGGCGTATCAAGGCCGTTATTACGGCCAGAGGTGGTTGTTCTGGGTACTGATTTCTCAGGATCTATGCACCCAAATTGCGTGAAAATGTAATCACATGTCAGTTCCAATATAATATATTTGTCCAATGAATACCCGTTTATCATCTGCATTTATTCTTGGTGTAGCAATTTTAATGGCCAGTAGTGTATGATCAGTGTGATGGATTGCGGGCTATCAGTCAGAAGCTAGCCGTAAGGACACGAAAGTTTCAATGTTCAGAAACGTATTCCAGCCCTGTGAGAGAGTGACTTCACCTTCATGACCCAAACGCGCTGCTTGAGTTTTCCCTCAGCCAGAACTGCTCACGCCGAGACGCCCCCTGCCACCGTGTTGCCTCGGACGCACGCTGTCCGCTGCCGGCTTTTCCGGGAAGACGGCGTCGTTATTTTAATAAGGCTGCCTTACGGGTGATTAGCGACGGCTATCAAGGACGCCCAGCGTCAACAACACGCCGTAGCCCGGCCTAATAAATTGGCTGCGCCGGCTCCTCAACCCCCTCAACCACTGGCGGTATTTCGTCAACACGGCCGGCGCTCTGTTTCCGAAGCTTTCATTAATAACTGCCTCTGCCTCTCTTATCATGGTCGCTTACGAGCCTCCTGTTTTCTTTATTATGCTTCTGCAAGCTACTCCGCCCGTCTCGGGCTTACAAGCCGAAGTGGCTACGTTCTCCTAACTTCTACTACATGCGTATACCAAGGGAGCTAGTTCTTTTTCTTTTCGTACAGCGTCACCTTCTTCTTCTCCTTTTTCCCGGCAGACAAATTTACCAGTCTACGTCCTACATAGACACTCGACAACCCATCATTCGGTGCATGCTGAGAGGGGGGGGGGGGGGGGTAGGGGATTCAAATGGCTCAAATGGCTCTGAGCACTATGGGACTGAACTGCTGTGGTCATCAGTCCCATAGAACTTAGAACTACTTAAACCTATTTAACCTAAGGACATCACACACATCCATGCCCTAGGCAGGATTCGAGCCTGCGACCGTAACGGTCGCGCGGTTCCAGACTGTAGCGCCTAGAACCGCTCGGCCACTACGTCCGGCTGGGTAGGGGAGGAGTACCTTATACTACAGCTGCATATTCTGATCAAGTGTTATAACGAATGCGTGGTGTCTTTTCTTTCGGACAGCTGTGATAAATGTTATGTAAATTGAAGGTGCAGGGGGGAGAAAAGAAAGGAAAGGGGGCATGAACTATTGATGTCATCAGGTTACATTCCATTCCGAAAGTGGGTGCACTCAGCGACTGCTTTGTGGCTTATAAATTATAGAGTGCAGCAGTCAGTCGTCCGTTTTTAAATTTTATTACGCAAATCCAAATTTCGGTTAGTGGCTAGCCAATCTCAATCATTTTCTATTCTCGATGCATGTAAGTCCCTGTTGTTCGAGCGTCAGTCGCGTTTCTTTGGATACTATTGATATCAGTTAGCTACATTGAGACTTTATGCGGAGTTAGTGGCGACGACTGAAAATGTCGGAGTACTATTCGAAGTCTATACTTCAGAAGTGTAACAGCGTCGCCAGTACATCTTTGCTTGATGATTACCATTGCCCGTCAAATGCGTCTTCGTCACGTTCCTGCATTCTACAGATATATTTGTGTATGGCCGTCCAGAATGGTGTTTTCTTGGTATCGTAGTAATATGTTTTCCATTACTCCCCATTCGATGAGTTGAATGGACGGAACGAGTTCCATGCCGATGGGATCGCATGTGGAGTGGCTACGCATTGTGGTGCGCATTTCTGTTGTTTTTTTTTCCCCCGTTCCCGGGTCCCCTCGGTTTGTTTCTGTCCTGGACTCCTTTCCTTCATGTGCTTATGCAGGATTTCATAGTCGGTCCGTACTACGTGCGTAATGAGTGTGTAGATGATGAGGGCCTTTTATAGCACGTTAGTACTTCTTTAGCGCTTACAATACCTAAAACCGTAGTGCCCAGACAGGTAAACCCCACCAAATAGGTTTTGATCACTCGTCACATTGTATCTAAGTCGTGTTATGAACAGCCTACTATGTGTAAATTCCTGACTTACATACAGGGTGTTTCAAAAATGACCGGTATATTTGAAACGGCAATAAAAACTAAACGAGCAGCGATAGAAATACACCGTTTGTTGCAATATGCTTGGGACAACAGTACATTTTCAGGCAGACAAACTTTCGAAATTACAGTAGTTACAATTTTCAACAACAGATGGCGCTGCGGTCTGGGAAACTCTATAGTACGATATTTTCCACATATCCACCATGCGTAGCAATAATATGGCGTAGTCTCTGAATGAAATTACCCGAAACCTTTGACAACGTGTCTGGCGGAATGGCTTCACATGCAGATGAGATGTACTGCTTCAGCTGTTCAATTGTTTCTGGATTCTGGCGGTACACCTGGTCTTTCAAGTGTCCCCACAGAAAGAAGTCACAGGGGTTCATGTCTGGCGAATAGGGAGGCCAATCCACGCCGCCTCCTGTATGCTTCGGATAGCCCAAAGCAATCGCACGATCATCGAAATATTCATTCAGGAAATTAAAGACGTCGGCCGTGCGATGTGGCCGGGCACCATCTTGCATAAACCACGAGGTGTTCGCAGTGTCGTCTAAGGCAGTTTGAACCACCACAAATTCACGAAGAATGTCCAGATAGCGTGATGCAGTAATCGTTTCGGATCTGAAAAATGGACCAATGATTCCTTTGGAAGAAATGGCGGCCCAGACCAGTACTTTTTGAGGATGCAGGGACAATGGGACTGCAACATGGGGCTTTTCGGTTCCCCATATGCGCCAGTTCTGTTTATTGACGAAGCCGTCCAGGTAAAAATAAGCTTCGTCAGTAAACCAAATGCTGCCCACATGCATATCGCCGTCATAATCCTGTGCACTATATCGTTAGCGAATGACTCTCGTGCAGCAATGGTAACGGCGCTGAGGGGTTGCCGCATTTGAATTTTGTATGGATAGAGGTGTAAACTCTGGCGCATGAGACGATACGTGGACGTTGGCGTCATTTGGACCGCAGCTGCAACACGGCGAACGGAAACCCGAGGCCGCTGTCGGATCACCTGCTGCACTAGCTGCGCGTTGCCCTCTGTGGTTGCCGTACGCGGTCGCCCTACCTTTCCAGCACGTTCATCCGTCACGTTCCCAGTCCGTTGAAATTTTTCAAACAGATCCTTTATTGTATCGCTTTTCGGTCCTTTGGTTACATTAAACCTCCGTTGAAAACTTCGTCTTGTTGCAACAACACTGTGTTCTAGGCGGTGGAATTCCATCACCAGAAAAATCCTCTGTTCTAAGGAATAAACCATGTTGTCTACAGCACACTTGCACGTTGTGAACAGCACACGCTTACAGCAGAAAGACGACGTACAGAATGGCGCACCCACAGACTGCGTTGTCTTCTATATCTTTCACATCACTTGCAGTGCCATCTGTTGTTGCAAATTGTAACTACTGTAATTTCGAAAGTTTGTCCGCCTGAAAATGTACTGTTGTCCCAAGCATATTGCAACAAACGGTGTATTTCTATCGCTGCTCGTTTAGTTTTTATTGCCGTTTCAAATATACCGGTCATTTTTGAAACACCCTGTATATGAATAAGGGTAAATTATAATATGTAGTTTTGTATGGCGCTAATAAAGATAATGCCTTTGCTTCAGATTTTTTCTGTAATTGACGTACTTTATAGTATGTATAGTATGCATAGCATGTATAATACGTACAGTAAGTGTATGCGAAAGTGTTCTTTGCATTGGTATTTGATTAGCATTAATAGTAAAGTTGTATTGTAGTAGCAATGAGTGGTCATACCGTGGGACTGTGCGTGCACTGTTCGGACAGCGCTATCTAGTGGTCAGTTGTGAACCACTAGAATCGCAGCAGGCAAACCGGCGCGGAATAGGGCAGTGTGACGCCGGCCGTTGTTACTCGAGCAGCGGTCATGTACCAAATAGTTGTATCTTGTTACTGCGGTCTTACGTATCTTATGGAAAAGAACGACCATGAGAGCAGTTGTTTTTTATTACCTTGTGACAATGATTTTATATCAGCTGGTCTGCCTCATGTATCGTTATATCCAAATGGTTTGTAAATGTTATGCTACATTCAGGTACTAATAGAAATGTACATAGTGTAACTCATTTAAGCCCTCCCTCAAACCTGTCATATCTTCACAGATCCGATGATGGCACCTATAATGTGTTGGAACCAGTTATCCAGTAAACAGTATTTAAACGATCTTTGGTTTTGGATTATTTCTGTAGTAAAAAATGGTGTCCGGACTACAGAAGGCTTTTTGTGTTCTAATTTTTGCGCAGTGCCGGTCAGCAATAACTATTCAGCGTGAGTTTCGTACTAGGTATGGTTTGGAACATCCTACAGCATAGAGCATTAGACGATGGCATAAGCCATTTCGAGAAACGGGCAAATCGCCGGACCGTCCCCGAGTGCTTGACACAGACGTCGAACACATCCTCCACAATTTCACAAGGACTCTGCAGAAATCCGTTCGCCGTGCAGCTCGACAGCTCAACATGCCCCCGATGTCCGTCTGGCGTGTGTAGCGCCTATTTTACACATGAAACTACTACACATGAAGCTACTACAAGCTCTTCGTGAAGGTCACAAACAACAACGTGTGGAATTCTGTAATTTCGTTCATGGCAAGATCGAGGACGACAGTTTTCTTCCACGCAACATTCGATTAAAATGCAAAGGTGAACCGTCATAATAAAGAACATAGGCTACGGAACAACCACATCGAGCTGTACAATATGAGAGGAACTCTCCAAAATTTAATGTGTTTTGTAGAGCTTCACGGGAAATGGTGTGTATGGTCCATTTTTCTTTGCCGAGAACACTGTTACAGGAAGCACATATCTCGATATGCTTGAGAACTTTCTTTTCCCACAGTTGGACACTGAGTCGAACGACTTAATTTATGAACACTATGGGACGCCGCCACACTGGTATCTGGAAGTGCGGGAATTTTTAAATCAAAGCATTACTGAACGATGGATCGGTCGCACTGGGCCAGATGATTCAGTCATACATTAGTGGCCTCCAATGTCACCAGACCTGACTGCATGTGATTATTTCTTGTGGGGGTTTATAAAAAACTCTGTTTATGTGCCTCCGTTAGCAACAACGATGAATGAACTGAGACATCGCCTAACAATACCTGTGTAAGCTGTAACTCAAGACGTGCTCCTTGCAGTGTGGGAACAATATGAATACAATATTAATATTTTATACCATGCATCTCAAGGGGGCCATACTGAACACCTATGAAAAGGTAGGAAAAAAAAAAACTTTGAGTTCTCTGTACAACGAACCACAAAAATCGCGGTATATGTTTATTAATTTCAGAAAATATAGATGTGCCAAATCAGTTGATTCTTTCTGTGATACAACATGTATGTATGTATGTGTATGCGTGTGTGTGTATGGGGAGGGGGGGGGGGGGGGAGCAAAGCTACTTGAAAAAAGCTCCTTCAAACCTGTGGATCTTGGTACACCTATTACTCACAATCTGGAGAGAAAAAGCGTTGAAGATACGTAGCTGTGTACCACCAATCTACTATTGGGGTGGAAGTGATAACGTGGTGAGAGAAGGGGTTGGGGGAGAAAGAGATTCGCACAGAGAGATGACGAAGTAGGAGATGGACAGTGATAGGAGAAGACGGACAGAGAGAGGGGAGGAGAAATGGAAAGAAAGGTGAGAAGAGATGGACAGGATAGGAGGGAAAGGACAGTGAAAGTAGAGAAGCGGAGACTGACACAGAGAGCAGGTGGACAGAGAGAGGGGAGGAGGAAGATGGACAGAGAGAGGGGGTGGAGAAGGATTTAAAAAGGGAGGAGGTGATGAGCACAGGAGGAAGGAGAAGATAGACAGAGGATGGAGAAGCATATGGACAGTGAAACGAAAAAGGGGGAGAATGTCAGAGACATGGCGTAGGAAGAGATGCACAGAGAGCGGGAAGGAACAGACGGAAGGAGAGAGGGTGCAGAGGAAACGGACGGGGAATGGGAAGAGGCAGTGATCGACAAACAGGGGTGGAGAAGATGCGCAGAGATAGAAAGGGGGAGGTGGATTGAGACAGCGGAGAGGATGAGATAGAAAAGAAGGAGGAGCAGGTAGAGGAGGAGGGACAGGGAAGGGGGAGAGGAGGAAAGAAAGGAGAATGAGATGGAAGGAGAAAAGGGGGAGGAGTAGATGGACAGAGAAAGAAAGAGGAGATGCGCTAATGGAAGTATGGAATACACACCAGGGCAAGTTGCAGATAGTTTGTTATGTGGTGGGAAGTTTCGTCTACCACGCACCTCAAAGTTTAATACTTTGGTTCTCGTCTGTGCCTAGGAGCCTACGTGCCATTAAGCGAAAACTGACGCACTACCGCGGCCGGAATCCAAGCACACAAGTGGCTCTGAGCACTATGGGACTTAATTTCTGAGGTCATCAGTCCCCTAGAACTTAGAACTACTTAAACATAACTAACCTAAGGACATCACACACATCCATGCCCGAGACAGAATTCGAACACACTATCCTTTCTGCTTCTCTTATGTAATATGACAAAATTTTCTCTCTTCTTCAGTTAGGTATATTCTGTAGTATATGTAAAAAAAAAAAAAAAGTTTCTTCCACTTCTGCTCCACCTATCATGGTGACGTTCCTTCATACTGTCCCACTAAACAGTGTAACTAGAGGAAGAGATCAAACCAGGATACACAATGTGCCTGTGTCATCACAAGTGCATCACATACAGAAACATAAACTCAGATCAATGCAACGATGCCAAATATAAACTGTTATGCCTGTCCTGCAATGTCTACCCCCCTCAAAAAAAAAAGACGACAAATGGATATGTAAAAGGGTTTAAGGAACAAACAATAAGAGAAAAACGAAAAAGGAAAATATAAAAACGAAAACATATAAAATGACAATAATATTAACCATCACTAGGATAATAGATTAATAGAAAAATGTCTTTTTTTTAATGTATCGTTGTTAAAATATTTAAATAAATATATATGGTTACAAAAAAAAAAAAAAAAAGTAAAGCGCTGTCGGGCTTGGTTAGCACTTGGATGGGTCACCGTGCGGGTCTGCCGAGTGCTTCTTGCAGGCTGCACTCAGCCCTTATGATGCCAATTGAGAAGCTACTTGACTGGGAAGTAACTACATCTAGAGCCGCCAATGGCCGAGAGAGTGGTGTGCTGTGCTAACCAAATTCAGTTCCTTACCCGCATTCTGCTATGCCTGGGTCTGAGGATGACACGGCGGCCGGTCGGTGCCGTTGGGCCTTTAAGGCTTATTCGGACGGTGTTTGTTTTTGTTTCGTCTCGCTGAAGGCCCCCATCCGCAGAATGTCATTGGCTATAAACCTGTTGTGACGCAACACATTTCGGCGCCAGCGTCAAAACGTAAAGAGCTGGGCACAATTTGTACGGACCACAGTGTGCCTCAGAACGGCTGCTGGAAATTACTGGTCGACCAGCCCCTTAATGACGAAATGATTGGCCTCCTACGGCGCTATCAGCCGGTCAACCGTCCACAGACCCTGATAGGGCCCGTCAGCAGGTAGCAGGCGGCTAAACACCTCCCTACCCTCTTTTGTTTCTTATTTGAGATTGCCTTAAATTGTGGCCGCTAACTTTATCGGCAGCATTAAGTATAGCAGCTGAACGCTATCATAGGGTGTCGTTAGACCATTCATCTCGGCGAAAGAATCTCGTATCGCGACCCTCGCTCCCCTTCCCGTGATCAATACCCCGCTGTAGATGTACGTCTGCGAGAATGCAGATTTTCGCCATAATTTGAGGGAAAATCGCAGTTTTAATTATCATCAAGAAAAAATAAAATTTTCTGTTTAATTGTTTTTTTGCAACTGAGAGGGCTCACCAGGCCCTTAAGTAAATTTGAAGATGGCTAAGGTAGAAGAATTTGGCCACAAATTCTGCTTTATTGCAACACCTACTAACGTTTTCAGTTTCTCAAGATTATCTATATAATTTATGCAGACAGCTTTACGATTTCACCACACAAAACGTACAACAAGCCCACTTAATACAAAACTGCGAAACTCAAAATTTTGTACATGGCTGCACGTTCAGAGACCGTGAATAGTTACAATTGAAAGAAAAACAGCCCTCGGTCACTATTTTTAACGACTTAACCGGGTTTCGACACTACTAGGAGTGTCTTCCTCAGAATTTAAAGAATGGTCTATATTCTATAACATGGTCACAGAATTATGACTAAAAACGTATGATAGAGTATAAGTACTTTGATTTAAATTCTGAGGAAGACACTCCTAGCAGTGTCGAAACCCGGTTAATTCATTAAAAATAGTGACCGAGGGCTGTTTTCCTTTCAATTGTAACTGAAAAACTGGCACTCAGTTTAAATTTTCACCAAAAGGAAAAGGTTCTTCACGTAATTCAAATTTTGTTGAATTCAGTTTTACAAAGTCCAAAAATGACTAATTAGCCTGGACAACAATTAAAAAGTGAGAATCTCTGGAGTGGGCATCCTGATTCAATTTTCAGCACGAAGTTCCTTACATAATTTCAGACTTGTTAAGATCAAGAAATGGTTCAAATGGCTCTGAGCACTATGGGACTTACCTGCTGAGGTCATCAGTCCACTAGAACTTAGAGCTACTTAAACCTACCTAACCTAAGGACATCACACACATCCATGCCCGAGGCAGGATTCGAAGCTGCGACCGTAACAGAAGCGCGGTTCCGCACTGAACCGCCTAGAACCGCTCGGTCACAACGGCCGGCTCGAGAAGTCTCTTCATCCACAATGGCTGACTGTGGAGTGCACTGTCCCGTCACAGAATCATCGGTGCGATATTCCCTGATGGCGTTGTGACTACCGTTTTTGGAAGATGATTTCATCCCCATTATCCAAAGTGTCCCTGATTTCGCCAAGATGTGGTTCATGCACGACAGAGCTCGACCCCATCGAAGCAGGAGAGTGTTCTGGAGGAGCACTTCGGGTACCGCACACTGGCTATGGGGTACCCAGAGGCCATTGGCATGGGCCTCGATTGGCCGCCATATTCTCCGGATCTGAACATATGTGACTGCTTTTTGTGGGATTATATTAAAGACAAGATGTACAGCAGTAACTCCAAAACCATTGATAGCAGCCATTCAGGAGGTCATCGACAGCATCCATGTTGCGCCACTTCAGCGGGTCATGCAGTATTTCACTATTCGTCTGCTCCATATCATCGCCAATGATGGCAAGCATATAGAAGATGTCATAACCTAAATCCCAATGTCTGTAGTGATGTTTACATGTTGAATAAAGTGTGTGCACCTTGTAGTTTGTAACTAATTTACGTTTCTTTTCGTGAGGCTCAATAATAGTCACACTGTACATTAGAACCTGCTGTATCAGTACCGTGTACAGCGTGTGCTGGCACGATCAGTAGCTGATTTCCCTGCACAGGTACACTTCTGCAAATGGTTCATTCAACAATGTGTCAAACCCCACTTTGCACCAGATGAATTGTTCACGGATGAGGCTTCGTTTCATCGCGATCTGATGGTGAATTTTCAAATTATCACTTACGGGCTGTCGACAACTCTCACGAAACTGTGCAGTCTTATCATTAAAAAAGGCTTTCTGTCAACGTTCGGGCCGGCATTATTGGGGACTGTTCTATAAAATTTCGGACGAGCTGCTGGATGTGTGCAACTTGCTACCACGATATTTCGACGCAGGGTCTTCTGACCAGCTTCGGGTGATTACTGACCAAATTATTGCAGACCGTTTGTTAGGGCCACATATTTTTCCACCTAGTTCCAACGGTGGTTGTTAATTCAGTTGCGGTCATGTGTCAAGTAGCTTTGTCTTCTGACTTCCGTTTTATATACAGGGTGTCCCAGCTATCTTGTCCACCCAAAATATCTCTGGAACAATAAGAGCTATTGGAAAACTACTTTCACCGGTATCAATGTAGGGCTGGGGCCCATGAATGTACATATTTGGAAACATTCTAAAGCGAAAGCATATGTGTTTTTTAACACAAACTTATGTTTTTTAAATGGACCTCCTATATTTTTTCTTCAGCAATCCATAGCATGACAAAGCACATACACAATGGCGTTGATTGCATCGCAATATTCCCATTACATCCCGAGATATTGAGACGCGAAGTTGACGCTTGGAACACCCGACATGCGCTGCTAGCGCACGTCCTGAGGCTCAGGCGTGAACCCCATGCTGCCCGTAATCGCGCAGCAGACCGAATTATTCGTTTCGGACCCTTGAGAAGTATGGAAGTGTGATTATGCATGTCAATCGCGATTACGGGCAGCATGGGGTTCACGCCTGAGCCTCAGGACGTGCGCTAGCAGCGAATGTCGGGTGTTCCAAGCGTCAACTTCGCGTCTTAATATCTGGGGATGTAATGGGAATATTGCGATGCAATCAACACCATTGTGTATGTGCTTTGCCATGCTATGGATTGCTGAAGAAAAAATATAGGAGATCCATTTAAAAAAACAAAAGTTTGTGTTAAAAAACACATATGCTTTCGTTTTAGAATGTTTCCAAATATGTACATTCATGGGCCCCAGCCCTAAATTGATACCGGTGAAGGTCGTTTTCCAATAGCTCTTATTGTTCCAGAGATATTTTGGGTGGACAAGATAGCTGATGGAATAGAATGACGATGAGAGCAGTTGTTTTTTAAGTTTTATTTCTGCGACAATGATTTTATATCAGCTGGTCTGCCTCTTGTATCGTTATATTCAAACGACTTACACATGTTAAGCTACATTCAGGTATGCGGTACTGTACTGATAGTAATGTATATAGTAGTCTATAACTCATGTAAGCCCTCCCTCAAACCTGTCATGTTATATCATCAAAGATCAGAAGATGGCGCCTTTAGTGTGTTGAAACCGGTCATCTAGTAAACAGTGTTTAAGCGATCTTGGCTTTTGAATTAGTTCTTCAACGGAGAAACTTCCCGTGCTTACTTAGAGAATACTCTACTTCTGCTAGAACATGTGTCGATGTTTGCAGGCTTTCAAATAACAGATTTCGTGACAGACGGATAGGCAGATGTGGACGAATCCTTGGCCTCCACGCTCTCAGGACCTAAGCCCAACAGTCTTTTATTTGTCAGGGCATTTGAAAGCTGCTACGTTCAGGGCCCTGGTGCAAGATATAAAGAGTCTTCGTGCCCGTATTGTGCAAGGCTGTGAGACAATACACAATTCTCTAGGGATAAATGATCGCACGGGGGAGTCAATGCTAACAGGTTTATGCATTTATGCTTGCTAACAGAGGGCATTCTGGATATGTTCAGGGAGGTATACGTTTCTTTTTCCTGCGTGTTTCCTACGATTAACGTGTTGAATTATAAGAATTGACCTTAAAGGTGGAAATAAAGCGATTCTGGGCCTAATTCCACCTAAAATATTTTCTCCACATAAGTGGACTTTCTACCCGCCAGGGTAGCCGAGGGCGCCAACGCGCTGCTTCCTGGACTCGGGTGTGCGCGCCGGCCCCGGGTCGAATCCGCCTGGCGGATTAACGACGAGGGCCGGTGTGCCGGCCGGGCCTGGATGTGGTTTTTGGGCGGTTTTCCACATCCCGCTAGGTGAATACTGGACTGGTCCCCACGTTACACGTGTCGCAGACATTTGAATCACGTCCGCACTATTTCACGATTTACACTAGACACCGACAGTTGGGGTGCGCTGATTCCGTCCTGAGGGGTACGGGGTGGCGGCAGGAAGGGCATCCGGCCACTCCTAAACCTAACCTTGCCAAATCCGTACTAACCCCGCCGACGCTGCGATCGCTGCGGTACTCTGGCGAAAGCGAAAGAAGAAGAAGAAAGATAAGTGGACTTTCTCTACACATAAGTGGACTTTTCTGAAAGTCTGGCCATAGGTTTTTGTTACTCCCTGTATATGCAAATCTCAATGAAACGCCTATTACATTGGGAGAGTAGCACTTGACCACGATTTAGTACTGCTGTAAACTCACGTTTACATGATAAACAAAATACACTCCTGGAAATGGAAAAAAGAACACATTGACACCGGTGTGTCAGACCCACCATACTTGCTCCGGACACTGCGAGAGGGCTGTACAAGCAATGATCACACGCACGGCACAGCGGACACACCAGGAACCGCGGTGTTGGCCGTCGAATGGCGCTAGCTGCGCAGCATTTGTGCACCGCCGCCGTCAGTGTCAGCCAGTTTGCCGTGGCATACGGAGCTCCATCGCAGCCTTTAACACTGGTAGCATGCCGCGACAGCGTGGACGTGAACCGTATGTGCAGTTGACGGACTTTGAGCGAGGGCGTATAGTGGGCATGCGGGAGGCCGGGTGGACGTACCGCCGAATTGCTCAACACGTGGGGCGTGAGGTCTCCACAGTACATCGATGTTGTCGCCAATGGTCGGCGGAAGGTGCACGTGCCCGTCGACCTGGGACCGGACCGCAGCGACGCACGGATGCACGCCAAGACCGTAGGATCCTACACAGTGCCGTAGGGGACCGCACCGCCACTTCCCAGCAAATTAGGGACACTGTTGCTCCTGGGGTATCGGCGAGGACCATTCGCAACCGTCTCCATGAAGCTGGGCTACGGTCCAGCACACCGTTAGGCCGTCTTCCGCTCACGCCCCAACATCGTGCAGCCCGCCTCCAGTGGTGTCGCGACAGGCGTGAATGGAGGGACGAATGGAGACGTGTCGTCTTCAGCGATGAGAGTCGCTTCTGCCTTGGTGCCAATGATGGTCGTATGCGTGTTTGGCGCCGTGCAGGTGAGCGCCACAATCAGGACTGCATACGACCGAGGCACACAGGGCCAACACCCGGCATCATGGTGTGGGGAGCGATCTCCTACACTGGCCGTACACCACTGGTGATCGTCGAGGGGACACTGCATAGTGCACGGTACATCCAAACCGTCATCGAACCCATCGTTCTACCATTCCTAGACTGGCAAGGGAACTTGCTGTTCCAACAGGACAATGCACGTCCGCATGTATCCCGTGCCACCCAACGTGCTCTAGAAGGTGTAAGTCAACTATCTTGGCCAGCAAGATCTCCGGATCTGTGCCCCATTGAGCATGTTTGGGACTGGATGAAGCGTCGTCTCACGCGGTCTGCACGTCCAGCACGAACGCTGGTCCAACTGAGGCGCCAGGTGGAAATGGCATGGCAAGCCGTTCCACAGGACTACATCCAGCATCTCTACGATCGTCTCCATGGGAGAATAGCAGCCTGCATTGCTGCGAAAGGTGGATATACACTGTACTAGTGCCGACATTGTGCATGCTCTGTTGCCTGTGTCTATGTGCCTGTGGTTCTGTCAGTGTGATCATGTGATGTATCTGACCCCAGGAATGTGTCAATAAACTTTCCCCTTCCTGGGACAATGAATTCACGGTGTTCTTATTTCAATTTCCAGGAGTGTTTGTTTCTACATTTGGAGCTAGCTGCCATTCATCACACCAACTAGAAATTTTGTCTACGTCATCTTGAGATTTTTTTGCGGAAAATCAGAGCATCGCAGATATTCATAGGTGCTCGTGAAGTGTCTACGGAGATCTGGCAGTGAACAAAAGCACGGTGAGTCGTTGGGCGAGGTCGCGCAAACCTGTGCGATCACCCGCGTGTAGACCGGCCGCACACAGCTGTGCCACCTTCAGGATATTGAGGAAACGACTTCAGCGTATTTGTCGCCACAAAAATATAAACGAACTTATCTTTCTCTATGGGAATGCGAGAGAAGCTCACAAACCTTCACTGGACTGTTCTTGTTCACCCAACCTACAACTCGCATTTCGCAACTTCTGACTTCTGTTTGGCCCGGTGAAGGCTGCACTCCGCGGGAAAGTTACCAATGTAGCAACAAGTTGGTTCCGGCGTTGACCATTAGAGTGCTACCATGCAAGCATAAACACCCTCCCAGTAAGGTGGCGTAAGGCCGTCGCATTGAACGGAGATGTGCTGAAAAGTGGGGTTTTGAACCAAAAGAGTGTGGAATAGCAAGGTGTATTGGAATCTTGAATAAAACCAACCTGCTTCCAGAAAAAAAAATTTGTGTTACTTACTGAGCGCCTCTCGTATGTTCCAAAGTCCTACCTAATATGGCAGTAACTCGGAAAAACGTACAGCAAGTGACAGTGTTGTAGCTTCAGAAAACTACACTACTGGCCATTAAAATTGCTAATCCAAGAAGAAATTCATATGATAAACGGGTATTCATTGGCCAAATATATTACACTAGAACTGACGTGTGATTACATTTTCACGCAATTTGGGTGCATAGATCCTGAGAAATCAGAATCGAGAACAACCACCTCTGGCCGTAATAACGGCCTTGATACGCCTGGGCATTGAGTCCAACAGAGCTTGGATGGCGTGTACAGATACAGCTGCCCATGCAGCTTCAACACGATACCACAGTTCATCAAGAGTACTGACTGGCGTATTGTCACCAGCCAGTTGCTCGGCCAGACGTTTACAATTAGTGAGAGATCTGGGGAATGTGCTGGCCAGGGCAGCAGTCGAACATTTTCTGTATCCAGAAAGGCCCGTACAGGACCTGCAACATGCGGTCGTGCATTATCCTGCTGAATTGTAGGGATTCACAGGGATCGAATGAATGGTAGAGCCACGGGTCGTAACACTTCTGAAATGTAACTCCAGTGTTCAAAGTGGCGTCACACCGGGTGATACACCAGTATGGCGATGACGACTACACGCTTCCAATGTGCGTTCACCGCGATGTCGCCAAACACGGATGCGACCATCATGATGCTGTAAACAGCAAATGACTTTTTGCCTTTCGTGCACCCAGGTTCGTCGTTGAATACACCATCACAGGCGCTCCTGTCTGTGATGCAACGTCAACGGTAATCGCAGCCATGGTCTCCGAGCTGATAGTCCGTGCTGCTGCAAACGTCGTCGAACTGTTCGTGCAGGTGGTTGTTGTCTTGCAAACGTCCCCATCTGTTGACTCAGCGATCGAGACGTGGCTGCAAGATCCGTTATAGCCATGCGGATAAGATTCCTGTCATCTCGACTGCTAGTGATACGAGGCCGTTGGGATCCAGCTCGGCGTTCCGTATTACCGTCCTGAACCCACCGATTCCATATTCTGCTAACAGTCATTGGACCTCGACCAACGCGAGCTGCAATGTCGCGATACGATAAACCGCAATCGCGATAGGCTACAATCCGACCTTTATCGAAGTCGGAAACGTGATGGTACGCATTTCTCCACCTTACACGAGGCATCAGAACGTTTCACCAGGCGATGCCGGTAAACTGCTGTTTGAGAATCGTTTGGAAACTTTCCTCGTGTCAGCACGTTGCAGGTGTTGCCACCGGCGCCAACCTTGTGTGAATGCTCTGAAACGCTAATGATTTGCATATAGCAGCATCTTCTTCCTGACTGTTAAATTTCGCGTCTGTAGCACGTCATCTTAGTGGTGTAGCAATTTTAATGGCCAGTAGTGTAATATGGCAGTAGCTCGCAAAGCAGCAAGTGACAGTGTTGTAGCTTCAGAAAACTATAAACGTGAGACTAAAAGTTATGCAGAAGTAGGGAAGACGAATTCAAAGGGTTGTTGTAAGAATGCTGAAGTTACGCGGCGTAGGAAAAAAAAATTGTAGAGGTTAAGGAAATCGACGGCGCGCTTTAGAAAGGAAGCATCTCGGCTATTTGCTAGGAGCGATTTAGGGAGATAATGGAGAATATACAGGGTAAATAGTATGTAAACCGACAAACTCTGGGAGGTTGTAGGGGACATCAAAACAAATATTTTTCCGTAATGTCATTTTTTCCTATGAGGAGTATTTAAACCGGTAGAGGAAGATTTCTCTGGCGGCAAATAAGGTTGCGCATCTCTTCCCACACAAAAAATTCCAGAGGGGACATATCTGGGGATGGAGTAGGCCATGGTACAGAACAACCTCTGCCAATCCACGTTTCTGGGAACCGTCGGTCCAGGAATCGACGTACACGACGACTGAAATATGCCGGCGCCCCGTCATGTTGCAACCACACGCGTTGCTTGTAGGGAGCGGGACGTCTTCCAGCAATTCTGGCGATGCTCTGGCGAGAAAACTGTAAAGTGCCTGCCATTTAATGGCCTAGGTAGCAGATATGGGCCAATTAAACAGTCCCCAACAACACCGACCCACACAGTAAGGAGGAATCGCACTTGATGAGCGCTAGTAACTGTTGCATGTGGGTCATCCTCACTCCAAACATGCGAATTGTGCATGCTGAAGACTCCATCACGCCCGAACGTTGCTTCATCGGTAAACAACAAAGAGGATGGAAATGTAGGATGCATTTCACACTGTTCCAGGTACCACTGCGAAAACTGTGCTCTGGGTGGATAATCAACTGGTTCCAGACTGTCGACACGCTGTAAGTGAAATTGACGTAACAATTGCTCTCGAACGACTGTTCTTACATTCGTCTAATTCGTACCCATGTTACGTGCAATTGCACGAGTGCTGATTGAAGGATCCCGCTCCACATGCTGCAAGACAGCTTCCTCAAATTGTAACGTTCTTACCGTGCGACGGCGTCCCTGTCCAGGTAATATGCTAAATTTCCCGGTATCACGAAGACGTTGGCACAGCAGCAAAGGTCGTATGATGCGGGATACGCCGATTAGGATATTGTTGTTGATAAACCCGCTGTGCAGCTCGTCCGTTGTGGTGCGCTACGTAGTACGCACCAACCATATCAGTGTACTCACTCCAGGTGTATCGCTTCATTAGTAAATGCGCTACTACACTGGTGGACAGCAGTTGCCTACAACTGAAGAGCGTAATACGCCCTCTAACAACTGAAGAGCGTAATACGGCCTAAAAAAAAATGGTTCAAATGGCTCTGAGCACTATGGGACTTAACATCTATGGTCATCAGTCCCCTAGAACTTAGAACTACTTAAACCTAACTAACCTAAGGACAGCACACAACACCCAGTCATCACGAGACAGAGAAAATCCCTGACCCCGCCGGGAATCGAACCCGGGAACCCGGGCGTAATACGGGCTCCACCGCTTTAAATAATCCCCATAGGAAAAAATGACATTAGGGAAAAATATTTGTTTTGATGTCCCCTACAACCTCCCAGAGTTTGTCGGTTTAAATACTTCTCACCCTGTAGATCAGGATCACCGGGGTATGTGTGTGAAGGGACCAATCTGCTGTCATCGGTCCCTAGACTTACACACTACTTAAACTAACTGAAAATAAGTTAACCTAATAACAACACAAACACCCATGCCCGAGGGATGACTCGAGCCTCCGGTGGGAGAGGCCGCGCAATCCGTGGCGTTGCACCTAAAACCACGCGGCCACTCCGCGCGGCAGGATCACCGGAAGCGGATTTCAAACGTCATCGTCCCGAAAGCGATCCACTGTTGTAACCACTGTGGCACGTCGCTGTGGTTACTGCCTTCTACGACAGGCGCCTCTGAGTTGCCGCTACAGTTCCCGAGGCGTGCCCCGTTAATCATTTCGTTTTAATTTCAGTCTCCCTCGAGTGAAGCAACACAACAGGTAACCTAGTCGAAACGGTCCGTTGAGCCCTCTGAGAAACCTCCAGTGGTTGCGAACTGTTGTACAAGGGTGGCAGACAACACCCAGGGAAACACCGGTACGAACAAAGTGGGGCGTCACCGTAGAACAAACCCGCCGACCACCAAAAGATTTACCGGCCGACCACCAAAAGATTTACCGGCGCGTAAATCCAGCACTCGGCGCTGCCTGAGGGCGTGTCTGCGCAGACTCCCTGAGGAGGGGAGGAGTCGGGGGGGGGGGGGGGGAGGGGGGGAGAGGGGACTGCCACTAAATTATCTCTCCAGATTTATGCCTCCCCCCGCTCCCCTCCCCTCTAGAGGCCGACTTGAGGTAACCCGGTAGCCCAGTATTAGCGGTCGCGACGACAAGAATTGGCTAATACGGCCGCCCAGCCGGCACTTTGTCGTGCGCGGAGATTTACGTCCGAGCAGGAATTTATGTGTTGCGGCTGCGCCATCTCCCCGGTAAGGGGCCGTTGAGTTATAAGGGCGCCGTCGCTGATTTACCAACTGTTTGTTCTCCGCAACCTGCTGCGGCAGCCGGGCAGTTCTTTAGCGCCGCTTCTGACTGCCTCTTGTTCTCGCCGACAAACAGAAATATCGCACGTATTTTGTTCTGTTTGCCTTTCGTAACGGGGGATTAAAGTATTTTCAACATCGTTTATGCAGGTGCTGTACCACCGCACGTAAATACACTAAAAAAAGGCGTGGCAAGATGATGTTATGGAATTGGGACGTAAATCGGTTGATATCATGCGCATGTACAGACAATTAAAAAAATGGGTGTTTTATTCACAATTAGAGCAAGTCAATAACGGTTTCACCCACCTCTGGCCTTTATGTCACCAGTTATCCGGCTTGGCATTGATTGACAGATTTGTTGTGTCAGTCTCTGTTGGTCCATCATGGCTAGGGAACATAGGCTGGTAAGTAATCTTCAGTGTCAATAAAATTCGCCGACAGGCGTATACTTTAAGATAATTTATTTTAGATTAAAACTGTGTGCCGGACCGAGTCTCGAACTCGGTACCTTTGCCTCTCGCGGGCAAGTGCTCTACCATCTGAGCTACCCAAGCACCTCTGACGCCCTGTCCTCACAGCTTTACTTCTGCCAGTACCTCGTCTCCTACCTTCCAAGCTTACAGAAGCTCTCCTGCGACCCTTGCAGAGTCGTGCTTAGGTAGCTCAGGTGGTAGATCACTTGCCGCTAAGACAAAGGTCCCGAGTTCGACTCTCGGTCCAGCGCACAGTTTTAATCTGCCAGGCAGTTTCATATCAGCGCACTCTCCGCTGCAGAGTGAAAATCTAGTTCTGGGAACATCCCCCTGGCTGTGGCTAAGCCAAGTCTCCGCAGTATCCTTTCTTCCAGGAGTGCTTGTTCTGCAAGGTTGGCAGGAGAGCTTCTGTGAAGTTTGGAAGGTAGGTGACGAGATACTGGCAGAAGTAAAGCTGTGAGGACGGGGCGTGAGTGGTGCTTGGGTATCTCAGATGGTAGAGCACTTGCCCGCGAAAGGCAAAGGTCCCGAGTTCGAGTCTCGGTCCGACACACAGTTTTAATCTCCCAGGAAGTTTCATATGAGTGCACACTCCGCTGCAGAGTGAAAATCTAATTCTGGAATTTATTTTATTCTGATAGCAACCAGTTTCTTCATTTCATTTTGCCATCTTCAGGACCGAAACGCTTCTATCCAAATGACCGAACCTGTCGCATAGCGCCATAAATCACTGGATATCGTTAAACCCAATCGTTATACAGTTGCTTCATACGAAGACGTGAAAGCATCTGAGCTGTCCAGGTGGGCATTATTTCCCTGAAATGTAAGCGCAGGATGACAACCCGAGGGATCCTCCTATAAATGAAATAGTACCCCAGACCACCAGTTCTGTTGCCGTGTGGCGAGCGACACTCAGTTTCGTATCCCACTGCCCTCTGGAGCGTCTCCGGACACGTTTTCGCCCAGGAATCTCACTGACTGGAATACAATTGCCTTGAGTAGCCGGCCGCGGTGTCCGAGCGGTTCTGGGTGCTTCAGTCCGGAACCGCGTGACTGTTACGGCCGCAGGTTCGAATCCTTCCACGGGCATGGATGTGTGTAATGTCCTTAGGTTACGTTAGTTCTAAGTTCTAGGGACTGATAACCTCAGATGTTAAGTCCCATAGTGCTCACAGCCATTTGAACCATTTTTGAGCCTCCAGTGATGAGGCCCGCTCCGATCCCAGCCCCAATGACTAGGGAAGATGTGCCTGGAGACGCTCAAGATAATCAGAGAGGTACCAAACTGTCTGTTGCCCGCAATCTGGCTTGACAACCATTCATTTTCATAGCAGGTTGTCATTTGCAGCTCCCATACAGCACAGCGGTTCATCGATGATACTCTACACCCCATTTTGTTGCCCTTCTGGGCCAACAATCCGGGGTTTATGTTTCAGCAAGATAATGTCTGCCAACACACGTCTAGAGTGTTCGTACTGGGCATGCAAGGTCGTTGGATCGCTCCACAGGTGAAAAGGGCCTTCTGACCATCTCGGGACTTTGACGATCTAACCTAACCTATTTGGCATAATTTTCCTCAGGAGGATACCCAAAACCTCGATCAAGCTATGCCCACTCGAATAACTGATTGCTCAAGGGGTTGTGGTGGAAAAAGGCGTGATTGACTTGCTCCACTTGTGAAGCACTTTTTCTCAAATAAATCATCCAATTATTCTGAAATTGTAGGCACCTGTTTTTTTTCTGTACAAGTACATGTACCGATTTCCGTCCCATGCAGGTCAGTCCTTCATGGTGCGCCGTTTGTAGTCCTAGGGTGTATTTAAGCCATGTAATAGCATATCTGATAAAAATGACGTTTTGCCATTCGTACACCCAGGTTCGTCGTTGAGGACACCATCGCAGGCGCTCCTGTCTGTGATGCAGCGTCAAGGGTAACCGCAGCCACAGTCTCCGAGTTTATAGTCCATGCTGCTGCAAACGTCGTCGAACTGTTCGTGCAGATGGTTGTTGTCTTGCAAACGTCCCCATCTGCTGACTCAGGGATCGAGACGTGGCTGCACGATCCGTTACAGCCGTGCGGATAAGATGCCTGTCATCTCGACTGCTAGTGATACGACGCCGTTGGGATCCAGCACGGCGTTCCGTATTACCCTCCTCAACCCACCGATTCCATATTCTGCTAACAGTCATTGGATCTCGACCACCGCGAGCAGAAATGTCGCGATACGACAAACCGCATTCGCGATAGGCTACAATCCGACCTTTATCAAAGTCGGAAACGTGATGGTACGCATTTCTCCTCCTTACACGAGGCATCACAACAACGTTTCACCAGGCAACGCCAGTCAACTGCTGTTTGTGTGCGAGAAATCGGTTGGAAACTTTCCTCATGTCAGCACGTTGTAGGTGTCGCCAACGGCGCCAACCTTGTGTGAATGCTCTGAGAAGTTAATCATTTGCATATCACAGCATCTTGTTCCTGTCGGTTAAATTTCGCGTCTGTAGCACGTCATCTTTATGGTGTAGCAATTTTAGTGACCAGTAGTGAATATCGAGCGTAAGGACGTGTACGGGTATGGAGACAACGTCATGAACCCGTGGAACCTGCACGTCAGCTGGGGAGTGTTCAAGCTGGTGGAGGCTCCGTAATGGTGTGGGTCGTGTGCAGTTGAAGCCATATGGGATACGTCTCTGACAGGTACACATACATAAGCGTCCTGTCTGATCACTTGCATCCATTCATGTACATTGTGCATTCTGACGCACGTGGGCAATTCCAGCAGGACAATGCGACACACCACACGTCCAGAACCGCTACAGAGTGGCTCCAGAAACACTTTTCTGGGTTTAAACACTTCCACTGGCCACCAGACTCCCCAGACATGATCATTATTGAGCATATCGTGATGCCTTGCAACGTGCTGTTCTGAAGAGATCACCCCCTCTTCCTCTAACGAATTTATGGACAGCCCTGCAGGATTTATGGTGTCAGTTCCCTCCAGCACTAATTCAGACATTAGTTGAGTCCATGCCACGTCGTGTTGTGGCACTTCTGTGCACTTGCTTGGGCTCTACACGATATTAGGAAGGTGTACCAGTTTCCCTGGCTCTTCAGTGTAAAAGCTGGCAAGGAGCGTTGTGCTGTCAGCAGAGAAGCAGTAAAAGCATATCGGTCCGGTCGGGGGAACTCAGCGACTTCGACCAATGACTGGTCATTGATTGTCACCTGAGAAACAAATCCATCAGGGGTATCTGAATCCTTCTAAAGCTGACCAAAGTGACTTTCGTGGCGTCATTTCTTTTTCGTCTTCAGGCCACAAATGGCCCATCTGGACCATCCGACCGCCGTGTCATCCTCAGCTGAGGATGCGGATAGGAGGCACGTATGGTCAGCACACTGCTCTCCCGATCGTTACGGTGGTTTTCTGTTACCGGAGCCGCTACTATTCGCTCGAGTAGCTCCTCAATTGGCATCACGAGGCTGAGTGCACCCCGAATTGTGATGTCATTGCTGACTGCAAACGCGAAGAATTAACCACAGCTGAGGCACAAGCGTCGTAGAGTTTTGCGGAGGCTGGTTGGAAAAATCGCGCGAAATGTGCAGGAGGAATCATTCGTGAACAGTGCAGCTGGCGCAGTGAGTGTGCCTATAGAGTTGAAAGGGATGTGGTGCAATGCCCGTATGGTACACATTTTTGTCGTCCGTGCTAAGTAATACTTGAGGTGCTGCAGAAGGCGGCGCCATAGACAGTGGACGACTGGGAACGGGTCGGCTGGCGAGTCACGCTTTAACCTGCGGCAGTATGTTTGAAGGGTGTGACTTTGACCAATACCTGCAAAACTTTACGTGCCATCATGGTTCAAATGGTTCAAATGCCTTTGAGCACTATGGGACTCAACTTCTGAGGTCATCAGTCCCCTAGAACTCAGAACCACTTAAACCTAGCTAACCTAAGGACAACACACACATCCATGCCCGAGGCAGGATTCGAACCTGCGACCGTAGCGGTCTCGCGGTTCCAGACAGTATCGCCTAGAACCGCACGGCCACTCCGGCCGGCGCCATCATGTGTAGCGCTAATATTGAAGTACGAAGAAGATGAAACTTCCTGGCAGATTAAAACTGTGTGCCGGACCGAGACTCGAACTCGGGACCTTGCCTTTCGCGGTCCGGCACACGGTTTTAATCTGCCAGGAAGTTTGATATCAGCGCATACTACGCTGTAGAGTGAAAATTTCATTCTAGATACGAAGAAGATGATGTTACTTGATTTTTTGGGGTGAGGGGGCGTTTCGTGGTTAGGGTGTGGAGTTCTAGTACTCAATTCTGCATTACATAGTTATGTGCGGACACTTTAATCAGATATTCTATTTGTAAATATGGTCGGTGGGCGAGATGAAGTATTTCGTTGTGAAAACTCCACAATATTTCGCCGCATCTGACGGCATCTTCAGGTGCGACGAATACAGTACTCTGGCTGTGATCGAAGCCTCCAGTTTATGACAATCAGCACGAATATAATAAACGTTCTTGAGACTGAGAAGGTTATGTCCACGAATCAGCATGGTTTTTGGAACGCCTTTCGGGAGGGCTAATAGTCGACTTCGATTTATTGGGACAATTTTAAGAAAGAGTGCTTCACCTGCAAAGGAGACCACATATAGGACACTGGTGCGACCTTTTCTTGAATACTGCTCCGTACCAGGTCGGATTCAAGAAAGACATCGAAGCAATTTAGAGGCGGGCTGCTAGATTTGTTAGCGGTAGAGTCGAACAACACGTAAGTGGTTCAAATGGTTCAAATGACTCTGAGCACTATGGGACTCAACTGCTGAGGTCATTAGTCCCCTAGAACTTAGAACTAGTTAAACCTAACTAACCTAAGGACATCACAAACATCCATACCCGAGGCAGGATTCGAACCTGCGACCGTGGCGGTCTTTCGGTTCCAGACTGCAGCGCCTTTAACCGCACGGCCACTTCGGCCGGCTCACGTAAGTGTTACGTAGGTGCTTCGGGAACTCAAATGGGAATCCCTGGATGGAAGGCGACGTTCTTTTTGAGAAACACTATTGAGAAAATTTAGAGTACTGGCATTTGCAGCTGACTGCCAAACGATTCTACTGCCACCAACATACATTGCGCGTAAGGACCACGAAGGCAAGACACGAGAAGTTAGAGCTACCACGGAGGCATATACTGTGTGGTTCTAATTAAACTTTTCGTATTCCCGTTATAACACGGAAACTGAACGGAGTCTACTGAGATACCCTTGTATGTGGCACCGAATATGATAACAATATTAATGTAAATTAAAATGAAACTTATATTATAAACTATCTATGTCTCTGATAGGCTTTATAATGCGGATCGCTGACTGCACGACCGCAGAGCCAAAGATACTGCTTCTGGTCTGGGACTGTAGTGTTGGAGTAAGGAAGCACTGGGCGCACTGTTGTAGGTAGCTGTCTGTGAGCGAAAAACGATGGAGTAGGCAGTTTTTGTGGTGTGCTGTGTGAAGCCACCAAGCGTTAGGTATGTCAATATTGTTGAACATGGAATCAGAAGTCTTCATGCAAGCAAGGTAAAGATGTTAAATAATAATGATGATTTTTGCTTTGCCTGGGCGTTAGTACAGATGACTTGGGTGATAATTTGTAATTGTTGAGTAACCCCAGAATATACGAAAACTGATTTGATAAAAAGGCTAGTTAGATATTTCAATTTTGTAATGTTTCTAAGATGTGTTAATAGAGATATAAGTAATTTGATGATTGCCCGCCCGGTTAGCCGTGCGGTCTAAAGCACGGTTTTCTGAACTGGAAAGGAGCGCCTGGTCCCCTGCAAGAATCCTCCCGGTGGACTTGTGTCGAGGTCCGGTGAGCCGGCCACTTTGTGGATGGTTTTTAGGCGGTATTCCCTCTGCCTCGGCGAATGCGGGCTGGTTCCCTTTATTACGCCTCAGCTGCACTATGTCGGCGATTGCTGCGTAAACGTACGCGCGCACCACCATTAATCTACCACGCAAACATAGGGGTTACACTCGTCTGGTGTGAGACGTTACGTGGGGGTTCACCTGGGGCCGAGCCGCACAATAGCCCTGAAAGAGTGGTTCGGTGTGGGGCGGCGGAGGTGTGAAGTGGACTGCGGTAGTCGTCGTGGGGTTCTGTGGACCACTGCCGCTGCGGCGGGGACGGAGCCTCTCCGTCGTTTCTAGGCCCCCGGTTAACATACAATACAATACAATTTTATGATTTGCATTTACACTGGTTTAGTGAGGTTAGATAATACTTGCATTTTAAATATCATTCTTTGTGAATCAATTGTGGGTAATGTAACTTCATTTGTCAGATGTTTATGAAAAGACAAACTTAACTCGCAATATAACTTTTCGAAAAAACGAAGTTGGATTTTTCATAAATGTTTTCACTTATCAGGCAAAGAAGTATTACAGCCAGCATTTCACACCGCTGAGACTGTATCTAGCATGTATATATATGTTTTTATGAAAGACCAGAATTATTCCCGTTCCACAGTTGCTGCTTCAGCAATTTTATCTGTTATATGCACAGGGACCAAAGTTATCAGTATTGATCAGGACCAGAGAATTCAGTGCCTAAGGAGCTGAAAGTATTTTGCAGTGACTGTATTTCTTTATTGGTATTGATGATGGCATTGCCCAATCAGTTCGTATAAGGTTTTGCTAATAATAACACAGAGTAAGCACGCCACTTGCACTTACAACACGCTACACGATGATTCGAGTTTACTATACATTTCTCAGTATAGACATTCATTCTACGTATTCAACAGAAACATTTTTAAAAGAGCGTCACAAAACTAATTACCGTAGAACGACCAAACTTGGTAGTATTAATGTCAAGGGCATGGGGAAGAGAAATAATGCAGAATCAACTCAATTGAAACACTAAATGTGCTGCTGCGGAACATCATACGATTCCTGCTGTAAAAGGGGCCGCTGTGGCCGAGCGGTTCTAGGCGCTTCAGACCGGAACCGCGCTGCTGCTACGGTCGCAGGTTCGAATCCTGCCTCGGGCATGGATATGTGTGATGTCCTTACGTTAGTTAGTTTTAAGTAGTTCTAAGACTAGGGGACTGATGACCTCAGATGTTAAGTCCCATAGTGCTCAGAGCCATTTGAACCACTTGAATTCTGGACGTTTGGGATACAGCATTGTCCTGCTGCAATTTGCCATGTCCGCCGGAATGCACAATGGACATGAATGGATGCAGTTGGTAAGACACAATGCTTACGTACGTGTCACCTCTCAGAGTCATATCTACACGTATCAGGGGTCCCATATCACTCCAACTGCGCGGCCCCATTACAGAGCCAGCATCAGCTTGAATAGTCTGACACGAAGCGTCCATGGATTCAAGAGGTTGTCTCCATATCCATACACGTCCATCCGCTCTATACAATTTGAAGCGACACTCAACCGACCAAGCAACATGTTTCCAGTCATCATCAGTCCAACGTGGATGTTGACGGGCTCAGGCGAGGCGTAAAGCGTTGTGCCGTGCACGAGTGAGCCATATCGATGATTTTCGCTGAATGGTTAGCACTCTGACACTTGTTGATGGCCCAGCATTGAAATCTGCAGCAATTTGCGGAAGGGTTGAACTTCTTTCACGCTGAACGATTCTCATCAGTCGTCGTCGGTCCGATTCTTGCAGGATCTTTTACTAGCAGCAGCTTTGTCGGAGATTTGATGTTTTACCGGATTCCTGATACTCTCGGTACTCTCATGAAATGGTCGTACGGGAAAATACCCACTTCATCGCTACCTCGGAGATGCTGTGTCACATCGCACGCGCGCGGACTACAACACCACGTTCAAACTCAATTGTTGTTGTTATTGTGGTCTTCAGTCCTGAGACTGATTTGATGCAGCTCTCCGTGCTACTCTATCCTGTGCAAGCTCCTTCATCTCCCAGTAGCTACTGCATCCTACATCCTTCTGAATCTGATTTGTGTATTCATCTCTTGGTCTCCCTCTACGATTTTTACCCTCCACGCAGCCCTCCAATACAAACTCACTTAAATCTTGATAACCTGCTACTGTAGCAGTAGTAACCGATCCAACATTTGCGCTAGACACTTGTTGTCTTATATACTCGTTGCCGATCGCAGCGCCGTATTGTGCCTGTTTGCATATCCCTGTATTTGAATACGCATGCCTATACCAGTTTCATTCGTCCTTCGGTGTGCGATAAAATACTACGCAGGAAAATGAAACCTGTGAAAGGTATGTTGGTTGATATTCTAACTCTGAAGAGGAAATTTGTTCTGAGAAAAATCGCGGGGCATTATTTACTGGACGACTCTCGAAGGTTGGCATAAGTTGCGTACCAGTCTCGCCACATGGGCGGCAGGAAGAGCTCCTGTAACTGAGGCGCTGAATCCGGTGCCTGCCGCCCATCTGGGTGTGACGTCACTGCACAGTGCTCCGCCGTCCCTGCCCCGGCAACAAATGATCCTTCAGCGGCGACCGGCCGGTCCCGACTCGCGCATAATATCAAGCCGGGAATATTAAAACGCCGAGCGGCGCGACGGATGGCGGCGCAGATTGGCCGCGAAGGAGATTGACGACGGCTCCAGCTCCAGGCGGCCGTCCGGGCCTGCCTCCACTCCAGCGCTCCAGTCGCCGACAGGCGCCGCCCGATTAGGGCCACACGGCCCTGCGCCCTTAGAGCGGAACGCGTGCCCAGCGTCGCGGCCTGGAGGTTCCGCATCCCGGCCTCTCGTACAGCGCACGCGGTCAGTTCATAGAACAGCACACTGAGGTGGCGAAAGTCATGCGATACCTCCTGGTATCGTGTCGGGGCTCATTTTGCTCAGCCTACTACAGAAACCCGACATGATATAAACTTAACAAGTCGTTGGATGACCATGCTGCCTCTTAAGCCGCCCACAATCGCAAAAGTGCGTTGTTATGGAGATATTTCCCCAGCAGCTTTCATCCCCTAACAAATATTTCTTTATATCTAACCGAGAGGTTAGAAAAGTCGACAGACATGAAAGGGAAGCAGTGATTGGGAAGGGAGTGAGGCAGGGTTGTAGCCTCTCCCCGATGTTATTCAATCTGTATACAGAGCAAGCAGAAAGGAAACAAACGAAAAATTTGGAGTAGGAACTACAACACATGGAGAAGAAATTAAAACTTTGAGGTTCGCCAATGACATTGTAATTCAATCAGAGACAGCAAAAGACCTGGAAGAGCAAATGAACGGAATGGACAGTGTCTTGAAAGGAGGATATAAGATGAACATCAACAAACGCAAAACGAGAATAATGGAATGTAGACGAATTAAATCGGGTGATGCTGCGGGAATTAGATTAGGAAATCAGGCGCTTAAAGTAGTAAATGAGTATTCCTATTTGGGGAGCAAAATTACTGATGATGGTCGAAGTAGAGAGCATACAAAATGTAGACTGGCGATGGCAAGGAAAGCATTTCTGAAGAAGAGAAATTTGTTAACATCGAACATAGATTTAAGTGTCAGGAAGTCATTTCTGAAAGTATATGGAGTGTAGCCATGTATGGAAATTTAGACAAGAAGAGAATAGAAGCTTTCGCAATGTTGTGCTACAGAAGAATGCTGAAGATTAGATGGGTAGATAACATAACTAATGAGGAGTTATTGAATAGAATTGGAGAGAAGAGAAATTTGTGGCACAAGTTGACTAGAAGAAGGGATCGGTTGGTAGGGCATATTCTGAGGCATCAAGGGATCACCAATTTAGTATTGGAGGGCAACGTGGAGGGTAAAAATCGCAGAGGGAGACCAAGAGATGAATAGACTAAACAGATTCAGAAGGATGTAGGTTGCAGTAGGTACTGGGAGATGAAGAAGCTTGCACAGGATACAGTAGAATGGAGTGCTGCATCAAACCAGTCTCTGTACTGAAGACCACAACAAAAACAACAACAACCGAGAAGTGAGATACCATTGTTCATAAACTTAGCTTTAAAATTTTCTTAATGTAACGAAATAGTTTCTTATAAATCTGCATCATCTATTGCACTCCCTTAGGGAGTGAATTTCCAGAAACACTGAAAAAACTATTTTTTTTAATTTCTAACCGAGAAATCGAATACCAGTTTTCATGGATATAGCCTTGTAAATCCTCTATTAGTTCTTCAGCAATTATTTTAAAAAAAAACTTTCACGCACTGCTTTACTCTCTTAGTTGTTGTATTTCCAAAAATGTTGAAACACGTATTTTTTTTTATGACGGAGAAATTAAGTACCAATACCGACATTTTTATCCCTTATTTCATTCCATTAGGATTCGAATTTCGAACATTCCCTTTTCAAACGGCGCCTACAGTATAAGATCCACACCTTCTCCAAAATTTCAAGTTTATATCCTTAGCGGTTTGGGCTGAGATATGATGAGTCAGGACATTGTCTTTTGTACGTAGAGAAGAAGACAGAGCGCCAGAAATTTTAAAATAAAAAATACCTGACGCTGACACTGCCATGCAGAGAAACTTGTCAGTTTTGCTGCTGTGTACAAATATCTCCGATATTTCGTGTATCCTTCCATCGGCGTCTGCAGAAAATTTTCCAGGGGTAGGCATTACTCTAATAGTGCCGTTTTCGAAGTAAAAGACTTGATCAGTTTTGAGTCATGTCATGCCAAAACAACTATGTTTTGTAGGTGAGACTAACAGCTAATTACATCCCATAGAACTAATGGTAACCCACAGACTTCCAGGAGCGCATGGGAATTCTGTCACGGCTGACAACTCTAATCCAGATTCCAGAATGGGAAGGGGTCAAGTGCTTCCTCTTGCTCGCCTTCGAACCACCCCTTGCAAACGCCTACGTATACTGTATATCAGCATATTCTGTCATGTGTCCTTTGCAAAGGAATACAAGATGCTGTACCCTTTCAAATACCTCTGCCCCTCACCCTTTCAGCGCATTCACACAAGAAAACGTACACCTGAATTTCATCGAAGCTGCACCAGTCCCACTTCACACTTCTTATGCAATCAGTCCCGTGTCCCCTTCTTTCGTTATTAATAAAGAATCGAGAAACTGAACTCGCTTCCCCCCTGCCCCCCTCCACACACACACACACACACACGCACACACACACACACACACACACACACACACACACACACACACACACACACAAATATCATCCGCACAAAACCAAAACAGTTTATATTTAGAAGTGTCCTAAAAAAAGCCTCTATAAACATAACGCACCTCTCTTCCAATTGTTTTTTCTTTCCCTCCAATGAATTAGCGGAAGTAATTGTTTCTCTCTTGATATAGCATTCAAACTACACAAAATTTACACGTACAGAAGTTCTCAGATCCAACACACAAAATTTCCACATTTCAGGCAAATCAAATAATGCAAAATAAAAAATCTATAACTTTGTATTGAATCCTGTGTTAAAACGTAGCTTGTATTTTCTACACTACCTTTCCGTTTTCGAGACCCTTGGTTTTGATGCTATTTTATTGTCGAAATTTATATGTCAGATTTAGAAACTGATATACGTAAAAATATAAAATGTTGCCACTAGATTGTATTTGGGGGATCAAAAAAATGGTTCAAATGGCTCTGAGCACTATGCGACTTAACTTCTGAGGTCATTAGTCCCCTAGAGCTTAGAACTACTTAAACCTAACTAACCTAAGGACATCACACACATGCAAGCCCGAGGCAGGATTCGAACCTGCGACCGTAGCGGTCACGCGGCTTCAGACTGCAACGCCTAGAACCGCACGGCCACTCCGGCCGGCCTTTCTAGTTGTTCGAGATCCCTTTGTTGCTGTTCGAGATCGGGATCGTAGGAACATATTGTAAGAACTACAGCCATTTGCAGTGCATAGTCGTCGTGGAATCCGCGACTCGGTTTTGGTACCTAATGACCATGCTTTAAGCGTTTTCTCAGAAACTCTCAATGAACTAAATGGTCCTTCTTTAAGCTCCTGAAGGTGCACCATAGACCATGTCTAACGCAAAAAGAACCAACCGATTTACTCCATTTGCCTAAGCTGGAGAAAGTATGTAATGTTCAAATTTTGATCATGTGGCGTAGAATGGTTACACTAAGAGGATCCTTCTGTTGGCTTTAAAAATAGTCCCTAGTCCAAGGACTACCCAAAACCGTTGACCCTACCTTTTTCTAAGCAATAGAATCCGACGTATGAACCTTGGAAAATTCACATTTTGATACGAGAGGTATGAAAGCTTGGAATAACATAGAGTTTACTGCAATGACTATTCAAGATGCTACGTACTCACTCACCTCAAAACTATTTGCTGTTTGTAACGGGAGTTTTCAGACATGAAGAGGCTTGCACAGGATAGAACAGCCTGGACAGCTGCATCAAACCATTCTTCGGACTGAAGACCACACAACAACTAAAACAACAACTGCAGATCACCTGAAGATGCATCTCTATTGATGCGAAACGGCTAATGGCTTTTAATGAAAGTATTTTAACAGACAGTGCATAAGATTTTATTCACCTTGTAGTGAATCGCCCATACCTTCTGACGTTTTCCGCGCCACATTGTAATTTGAGCTAAGATACTGGTGAGATATTCTATCAACTGACACGTGACATAGCTCTCGCACAATCATATCCTGAAAACCCGCGGTACTGTACCGATACCTGGTGATAACATCAAATAAACTGAACATTTCTGTTGGCTAAAATATTTTTGACTATGCGCAAAGACTTTTGATAGAGACGTGCATAAAGAAAAAAAGGGACTAAAATTAATTCAAGAATAATGTCGATAAGGTAGGCGTAGAAACTGCATAGACCTAATAATAAAGAAACTCTTTATTCTGCGTAACTAGAAAGAAAAGATTTTATTTGTTGTCGTTGTACAAGGACAAATAGTTCACTATTAGGTTACTTTTCTTCTAGAATGCACGTAACGGTCAGCCACTGAACGTTGTCTGTAATAATTTAGTAATTGTTGAAATATGCTACAGAAAGAGTTACTACGATTTCATTTAAGCAGACAGTCCTTTCCCATTTAGGAAGTAGTAACTTTTCAAATTTTCAGTGACAGCAGCAGGCCGGAAAGACCGCGCCAATAAAAGTCACTGTTGGCCGCCATTACCGGCCGTAATGTTTCTTACAGTATTTTTACAGCTTCTCTCAGGCATAAATGACTGAGTGTATAAATAGTTTCTCCTTGACAGGCCTTATATGAATATATCAGTAACTTGAAGGCATAGTATTTATCGTAATTTATGGACTATCACTTGAATTAGTGAGAATGTAAAGATTTGGAGACGACATGGTTGTGATGGCAGAGAGTGCAAGAGAGATGGAACAAATGTTAGATGATCTAAACTCAAAATTAGAGGAAAATGGAATGAAGATTAACAAGAAGAAAACGAAAAGCATGGTAATTGGAGGAAAGGGGAGGAAATGCCGTATGAAAATAGGAGGCGAGGAAATAGAGCAAGTGAATAACTTCAATTATTTGGGAAGTTTAATAATGGATGATACGTATTGCTCAACAGAAATTAGGAAAAGAATTGCAATGGCAAAAGAAGGATTCGAGAGGATACAGTACTTTGTGGACCACTGAACAAAGATCTGAGTAAAAGACTTGCCAAACGCTATATGTGGAGCATTGCACTATATGGTGCGGAGACCTGGACATTGAGGAAGGAAGATGAAAGAAGACTGGAGGCACTAGAGATGTGGGTATGGAAGAGAATGGAAAAAGTGAAAAGGGAAGACCGAGTAAGGAATGAAGAAGTATTAAGAACAGTTGGAGAAGAAAGAAACATGCTGAAAGTCATCAGAAAGAGAAAACGAAACTGGATTGGACATTGTTTGAGGAGGGACTGTTTACTGAAGGTAGGAATAGAAGGAATGCTGGAAGGAAAAAGGAGAAGAGGAAAAAGAAGATATCAAATGCTTGACAATATCAAAGGAGGCAAATATTCAGAAATGAAAAGACTGGCTATGGACAGACAAAAGTGGAAGAGGCTTAACCCACAATAAGACCTGCCGTAAGGCAGAGTATCATACATACATACATACATACTTGAATGATTCAAATAGGCCTCTTCGCGGCAAGCCGGCCGAAGTGGCCGTGCGGTTCTAGGCGCTGCAGTCGGGAACCACGAGACCGCTACGGTCGCAGGTTCGAATCCTGCCTCGGGCATGGATGTGTGTGATGTCCTTAGGTTAGTTAGGTTTAAATAGTACTAAGTTCTAGGGGACTGATGACCTCAGAAGTTGAGTCCCATAGTGCTCAGAGCCATTTTTTTCTTCGCTGCGTTCGATTGCCATTTTAAAGACAACATTTTGAGATAGAATATAATAAATAAATATTCATTTCCTTACGAAGAGAGAACAATATTTCGCCACACGACACCCACAAATAATAATATAGTCTCATGCTTAAGTTTATCAGTGGTACCCTGAGATAAATAACTTTTCGACTGATCACGTAAACGTTTTACTAGTAACATTTTAAGGCGGCTCACGCCACGCATTCATAGTAAGGCTGTGCGCCGTAACTTACAACAAATGTTATTTTAATAAAGAATCAGAGCATATTTCAGTAGCTATATTGTCCCCCATCTGTAGCTGGAATTCTAACATTTCTGTAGTATATACTTCTATACAGAATTTTTCTGTATAATTTTGCTCCCTTTAGGATAGATGCCATAAAGACCAGACATGTAGAAACCAGTACAGAACCCAGCCCGTTTGGGCTCCGGTAAGGAGGGAAACCCTTTCCTTGCTCTTTTTTGGCAGTCTGGGGAGGAGCGGCAAGATTGGGTGAGGAGGCGAGTGCTGGGAAGAAAGTCTTGGGGAGCCTCTTTGTAGGCCAGCGAGGCCTTTTGTAAGAGCGTTACCGCGTAATTGCCCGCTAACGGCGGGCTTCCCCGCAAAGAGACCAATCAGCCACGCAGACTCGGGGGCGCTGGCGGCGACTTAATGTTTCTTACCGCCGGGACGCGCCCATCTGCAGAGCCATTCATCCTCACCAGCGAGCGGAGCTGTAAGGGCCGCAGCTCCCGTCTTCCCTGGCCGCAGAATGGCTTGTCGCCCCCGGAACAAACTGTTGCGTTGTCTAATCTATGTCGCATTCCACTGCAAGGATGTACACTACTGGCCATTAACATTGCTACACCAAGAAGAAATGCAGATGATAAACGGGTATTCATTGGGCAATTTATTATTGTAGAACTGACATGTGATTACATTTTCTCGCAATTTGGGTACACAGATCCTGAGAAATGAGTACCCACAACAACCACCGCTCGCCGTGATAACGCCCTTGATACGCCTGGGCATTGAGTCAAACACAGCTTGGATGGCGTGTACAGGTACAACTGCCCATGCAGCTTCAACACGATACCACAGTTCATCAAGAGTAGTGACTGGCGTATTGTGACGAGCCAGTTGCTCGACCACCATTGACCAGACGTTTTCAATTGGTGAGAGATCTGGAGAATGTGCTGACCAGGGCAGCAGTCAAACATTTTCTGTATCCAGAAAGGCACGTACAGTACCTGCAACATGCGGTCGTGCATTATCCTGCTGAAATGTAGGGTTTCGCAGGGATCGAATGAAGGGTAGAGCCGCGTTTCGCAACGCATCTGAAATGTAACGTCCACTGTTCGAAGTGCCGTCAACGCCAACAAGAGGTGACGGAGACGTGTAACCATCACGCCGAATGATACGCGAGTATGGCGATGACGAATACACGCTTCCAATGTGCTTTCACTGCGATGTCGCCAAACATTGGTGCACCCTGGTTCGTCTTTGAGTACACCATCGCAGCGCTCCTGTCTGTGATGCAGCGTCAAGGGTAACCGCAGCAACGGTCTCCGAGATGATAGTCCATGCTGCTGCAAACGTTGTGCAGATGGTTGTTGTCTTGCAAACGTTCCCATCTGTTGACTCAAGGATCGAGGTGTGGCTGCACGATCCGTTACATCCATGCGGATATGATGCCTCTCATCTCGACTGCTAGTGATACGAGGCCATTGGGATCCAGCACGGCGTTCCGTATTACCCTCCTGAACCCACCGATTCCATATTCTGCTAACAGTCATTGGATCTTGACCAACGCGAACAGCAATGTCGCGATACGGTAAATCGTAATCGCGGTAGACTACAATCCGACCTTTTTCAAAGTCGGAAACGTGATGGTACGCATTTCTCCTCCTTACACGAGGCATCACAACAACGTTTCACTAGGCAAAGCCGTTCAACTGCTGTTTGTGAATGAGAAATCGGTTAGAAACTTTCCTCGTGTCAGCACGTTGTAGGTGTCGCCACCAGCGCCAGCCTTGTGTGAATGCTCTGAAAAGCTCATCATTTGCATAGCACAGCATCTTCTTCCTGTCGGTTAAATTTCGCGTCTGTAGCACGTCATTTTCGTGGTGTAGCAATTTTAATGGCCAGTAGTGTAGACCCTAACATGTCGTTATCGAACTGTCAGTCGAGGTAGGAAATGAAATTGTAACTGTCTGATTAACAACGGGATGAGATCTGGACAATGTCAATACATCAGTACATCAGATACACTAACATTGATGGTGTGCGGTCTTCAATCCGAAGACTGGTGTAATGCGGCTCTCCACGCTGCTCGATCTTGTGCAAACCTCTTCAACTCCGAATAACTATTGCAACCCCACATCCATTTCAACCTACTTACGATAGGCCAGCCTTGGTCACCCTCTGCATCCCTTCCCCTTTTCCACCTCACCCCCTCTGATGCCTCACTCGATTACCAAACTGACGGTTTCTTAATCCTTCAGTATGAAGTGAAAAAAGCTAGGTGGGATGAGGAAGTAGAAAGAGGGGTGAGAAGGAGATTCACAGAGAGGGGGGAGAGGAGGTGGATGACAGAGAGAGGGAGGAGGATATAAGTAGAGAAAGGGGGATTTTGAGATCACAGAGAGATGGAGGAAGTGATGGGTAGAGGAAGGAAATGGACAGACAGTGGGGTGGGGGATATGGAGAGAGGGAGGGGGAATAGGGGATGTGTAGGGGGAGAGGGGAGCAATAGACGAACGAAGCGAAAGAGGAGGTGTGTAGAGCGGGAGGAGGAGATGGGCAGAGACAGTGCGAATGACGTGATGGACAAGTAGAGAGGGCAGAAGGTGATGAAAGGGGAAAGGTGAAAAGAGGAGTTGGACAGAGAGAGGCGTGTGGAGGAGTTTGATAGAGAGAGAAGGGAGGAACAGATCGACAGAGAGAGGGGGAGCAGAAGTGGTACCATAAATTTCTTCTTCCCCATCTATGCCTCCATATTAAGATTTCTAAAACAGCCACAAGTTGCAGTTCGTATTTTTTGTTATGACGGGTTTCGCTCTTCAAATGAACGTGAGCGTTATCAGAATATCCAGTGTAAAAGATACAAATTGAGAGAATATGGAAAACTTACATTGACATTACGAAGGTACATATTCTTCTTCCAGTGTGGCGACTTACATTTAAAGTAGGCTGACCGCATTAAAGATCGCCTTTAAGTTGCTCACTGCTGTAACGATTAATTTTCAAAAAATGGTTCAACTGGCTCTGAGCACTATGGGACTTAACTTCTAAGGTCATCAGTCCCCTAGAACGTAGAACTTCTTAAACCTATCTAACCTAAGGACATCACACATATCCATATTCGAGGCAGGATTCGAACCTGCGACCGTAGCGGTCGCGCGGTTCCAGACTGTAGCGCCTAGAACCGCTCGGCCACCCCGACCGGAATATTTACCTTACGTAATGTCAATGTAAGTTTCCTGTTTTGGTTGGCAGGAGAGCCAACACCGGGTTACTAGAGGAGGCCGAAAGGCACGCGTTTTAGCTCACGCAGGCTGGCGTGAGGTCTGGAACAGGACAAGGAAATTAGAATTTAGAAAAACGGACGTAGCTGGTGGAATACTTAACTTTAATCCGTTAATGAAGAACGTCGGTCTTGACGGTACATGAATCAACATCAATAGTAACTGATAATGACGCCTTGCTAGGTCGTAGCAAATGACGTAGCTGAAGGCTATGTTAAACTATCGTCTCGGCAAATGAGAGCGTATTTTGTGAGTGAACCATCGCTAGCAAAGTCAGTTGTACAACTGGGGCGAGTGCTAGGAAGTCTCTCTAGACCTGCCGTGTGGCGGCGCTCGGTCTGCAATCACTGATAGTGGCGACACGCGGGTCCGACGTATACTAACGGCCGCGGCCGATTTAAAGGCTACCACCTAGCAAGTGTGGTGTCTGGCGGTGACACCACATTTTCCATATTGTCTCAATTTGTATCTTTGACACTACATATTCTGATGATGTTATTGTCCATTTGAATAGCAAAACCGTTCGTAATAAAAAATACTAAGTGCGGCTTGTGGCTGTTTCCGAAAACTTAGTCGCTCCCCTTGAAGGCAATGCTTACTCCTGGCATATCTCCATATTAGTTATCCGATCTACTCCTCCAGTCTTCATCGAGAGAGGTGGCGTACTCGTTGGCAGGCTGCACTCGTACTCGGGAGGACGACGGTTCAAACCGGCATCTGTCCATCCAGATTTAGCTTTCCCGTAATTTCCCCAAATCGTTCTACGCAAATGCCGGGACGGTTCCCTTGAAAGGGCACGGCTGATTTCCTTCCCCATCCATGACACAAACAGAGCTTGTGCTCCATCTTTATTAACCTCGATGTCGTCGGGACGTCAAATACACTCCTGGAAATTGAAATAAGAACACCGTGAATTCATTGTCCCAGGAAGGGGAAACTTTATTGACACATTCCTGGGGTCAGATACATCACATGATCACACTGACAGAACCACAGGCACATAGACACAGGCAACAGAGCATGCACAATGTCGGAACTAGTACAGTGTATATCCACCTTTCGCAGCAATGCAGGCTGCTATTCTCCCATGGAGACGATCGTAGAGATGCTGGATGTAGTCCGGTGGAACGGTTTGCCATGCCATTTCCACCTGGCGCCTCAGTTGGACCAGCGTTCGTGCTGGACGTGCAGACCGCGTGAGACGACGCTTCATCCAGTCCCAAACATGCTCAATGGGGGACAGATCCGGAGATCTTGCTGGCCAGGGTAGTTGACTTACACCTTCTAGAGCACGTTGGGTGGCACGGGATACATGCGGACGTGCATTGTCCTGTTGGAACAGCAAGTTCCCTTGCCGGTCTAGGAATGGTAGAACGATGGGTTCGATGACGGTTTGGATGTACCGTGCACTATTCAGTGTCCCCTCGACGATCACCAGTGGTGTACGGCCAGTGTAGGAGATCGCTCCCCACACCATGATGCCGGGTGTTGGCCCTGTGTGCCTCGGTCGTATGCAGTCCTGATTGTGGCGCTCACCTGCACGGCGCCAAACACGCATACGACCATCATTGGCACCAAGGCAGAAGCGACTCTCATCGCTGAAGACGACACGTCTCCATTCGTCCCTTCATTCACGCCTGTCGCGACACCACTGGAGGCGGGCTGCACGATGTTGGGGCCTGAGCGGAAGACGGCCTAACGGTGTGCGGGACCGTAGCCCAGCTTCATGGAGACGGTTGCGAATGGTCCTCGCCGATACCCCAGGAGCAACAGTGTCCCTAATTTGCTGGGAAGTGGCGGTGCGGTCCCCTACGGCACTGCGTAGGACCCTTCGGTCTTGGCGTGCATCCGTGCGTCGCTGCGGTCCGGTACCAGGTCGACGGGCACGTGTACCTTCCGCCGACCACTGGCGACAACATCGATGTACTGTGGAGACCTTACGCCCCACGTGTTGAGCAATTCGGCGGTACGTCCACCCGGCCTCCCGCATGCCCACTATACGCCCTCGCTCAAAGTCCGTCAACTGCACATACGGTTCACGTCCACGCTGTCGCGGCATGCTACCAGTGTTAAAGACTGCGATGGAGCTCCGTATGCCACGGCAAACTGGCTGACACTGACGGCGGCGGTGCACAAATGCTGCGCAGCTAGCGCCATTCGACGGCCAACACCGCGGTTCCTGGTGTGTCCGCTGTGCCGTGCGTGTGATCATTGCTTGTACAGCCCTCTCGCAGTGTCCGGAGCAAGTATGGTGGGGCTGACACACCGGTGTCAATGTGTTCTTTTTCCCATTTCCAGGAGTGTACAAGCATCCTTCCTTTTTTTCTAAACATTCTTCTGTAGCACCACAATACGAAAGCTTCTACACTCTTCTTATCTTAACTTTTTCTCTTCCATGTTTTTCTTTCGTGCAAGGGTACATTCCAGACCCTTACAAAAGATTTATCAAAAAAATTTCTGTTTTATGTTCACTAACTACACTGCAGGCATAATTAAAGGGTAAATTTTTCGAAAAACTGTAGTTTTCTCCCATTGCTACCCATAAGTTTGAAATTTGGTTCAAAGGTGCATAAAACCTTCCTCTGTAATGGCGCAAAAGTGTGGTCCCCTGCGACGTCACCCTCGGGTTCGGACTCGATGCTTCTAACAGCAACGGATCGAGATATGCGAAAAAATGCCAAAGCGCAGATGTTCAGGTGATGTATAAAGTGAGTTAATTCTGCACAACGCCACCTTGACGTAAAGGTCGTCACAGCCTCTCTTGTCCGCATTTCACACATTCTTTTGATATACATGCAATGCCAGTGTGAACAGTGAATGCAAATCACGTGGTTTCTTATGTGGCTAAGGGAAACATTTCAGACATACAATTGCTCAGAATCGGAGCGAAAAGACCTCAGAGGGTGATATAAAGGGCGTCAATTGAACAATGCCTTTCCTGGGTCGTTGATTCTCACACAATTCTCCGTCGAAAACGGTAATTGGTAATTTCCAGTACGATGAACAAGATGGTGATGTTCTTCCCAATCTTTGACACCAGTTGACATCTCCTGGGCGATTCAGCCCTTCTCGATGGACACGAAGGGCCTGCAACCTACAGGTGGCGCGGCGGTGAGCACACTGGACTCACATTTGGGAGCGCCACAGTTCAAATCCGCGTCCGGCCTTGTTGATTTGGGTTTTCCGTGATTTCCTTAAATCGTTTCAGGCAATTGCCGGAATGGTTCATTTGAAATGGCACGCCGGCCGCTGTGGTCAAGCGGTTCTAGACACTTCAGTCCAGGACCACGCGGCTGCTACGGTCGCAGGTTCGAATCCTGCCTCGAGCATGGATGTGTGTTATATCCTTACGTTAGTAGGTTCAAGTAGTTCGACTGATGACCTCAGATGTTAATTCCCGTAGTGCTCAGAGCCATTTGAACCATTTGAAATGGCACAGCCGATTTCCTTCCTCATCTTCCCCTAATCCGAACTTGCGCTCCGTCTCCAATGACCTCGTTGTCGACGGGATGCTAAACACTAATCTCGTCCTCCTGCAAACCACTGGAAGTGATCTGACCCAATGGGCGACCGCAACTTTCACCCTTGTGCACAGGCTGAAACCACTAAGGACCGTTCAAAACCGTTCAACGAAATTTGAATGTAATAAACAGCAAAGGGTGCTTACACTTTTTCAGTGCTCCTGTTTCACTTCTTGCTGTGGCGTGAACGTGTAGTGGTGGAACACTGAGGGTGCATGAATACAGCAGCAAAGGATTCCTCTAAGACCTGCCAGTTTGGCAATACCCTCAGAGGCACCTGCCCACATTTATTGAGAATTCTAAAAATGTGTCTCTACACGGAAAATCTGTTCATTAGCCATTGGCGCCTGCAGGCAGGCATCTGGCATAGGAGGGGTGTCAAGTTGTAGCTTACCTGCAGGCGCCTAAGGCTACTTTGCAGATTTTCTCTGCATAGGCACATTTTTTTTCAAATTCTCAATAAATGTGGCAAGTATCGCCGAAATGAGAGGACTTAAAGGTATCCTTTTCCATTGTCTTCATGTATTGTCAATGTCACATCGCTTACATCGTTCCAGAGGAAGGTTGTGAAACACAACTAGCTCTTTATTCACATGAAGTGCTGAGTGCTATTGACAAGGAATTTCTGATCGATTTCGTATTCCTGGATTTCTGGGAGGCTTTTCACAGTGTACCACACAAGCGGCTCATAGTGAAATTGCGAGCTTATGGAAAATCGTCTCAGTTATGTGACTGGATTTGTGATTTCCTGTCAGAGAGGTCACAGTTCGTAGAAACTGACGGAAAGTCATCGATAAAACAGATGTGATTTGAGGCGTTCCCCAAGATAGTGTTATAGGCCCTTTGCTGTTCCTTATCTATATAAACGATTTGGGAGACAATCTCAGCAGCTGTCTTCGGTTATTTTCAGATGGCGCTGTCGTTTATCGACTAATAAAGTCATCAGAAGATCAAAACAAATTGAAAAACGATTTAGAAAAAAAATCTGAATGGTGCGAAAAGTGACAGTTGACCCCAAATAACGAAAAGTGTGAGGTCATCCTCATGAGTGCCAAAAGGAACTCGTTAAACTTCGGTTACATGATAAATCAGTCTAATCTAAAAGCCGTAAATTCAACTAAATATCTAGATATTACAATTACGAACAACTTAAATTGGAAAAAAAACACACATAGCCGGCCAGAGTGGCCGTGCGGTTCTAGGCGCTACAGTCTGGAGCCGAGCGACCGCTCCGGTCGCAGGTTCGAATCCTGCCTCGGGCATGGATGTGTGTGATGTCCTTAGGTTAGTTAGGTTTAATTAGTTCTAAGTTCTAGGCGACTGATGACCTCAGAAGTTAAGTCGCATAGTGCTGAGAGCCATTTGAACCATTTGAGCCAAAGAACACATAGAAAATGTTGTGGGGAAGGCTAACCAAAGGCTGCGTTTTATTGGCAGGACACTTAGAAAATGTAACAGACCTACTAAGGAGACTGCCTACACTACGCTTCTCCGTCCTCTTTTAGAATACTGCTGCGCGGTGTGGGATACTTACCAGGTAGGACTGACGGAGGACATCGAAAAAGTTCAAAGAAAGGCAGCACGTTTTGTATTACCGCGAAATATGGGAGAGAGTATCACAGAAATGATACAGAATTTGGGCTGGAAATCATTAAAGAAAGGCGTTTTTCGTTGCGACGGAATCTTCTCACGAAATTCCAATCACCAGCTTTCTCCCCCGCATGCGAAAATATTTTGTTGACACCGACCCACATAGGGTGGAACGATCACCACGATAAAATAAGGGAAATCAGAGCTGGTCCAGAAAGATATAGGTGTTCGTTCTTTCCGCGCGCTATATGAGATTGAAATAACAGAGAATTATGAAGGTGGTTCGAAGAACCCTCTGCCAGGCACTTAAATGTGATTTGCACAGTATCCATGTAGATGTAGATGTAAACAATTTTGAGCCAAATTTTAAACTTATGTGTCGCAACAGAAGACAATTACGATGTTATGAGAAAGTTATACTTCAATTCTCTGGTCCAGTGTACTTCGCTTTTCTTCCTATTTCTGGTCTGGGAGCCTCAAGTTATTTTGCTTCCCAAATAGGAAAACCTATCACTCTTTCTGTTCCATTTCCTTATCTAATTCCGTCAGGATAGTCTGATTTAATCTGACTACGTTCCATTATCTTTTCTTCTTATCCATCCTCTAACTTCTTTCGAAGACACTGTTCACTATCTTCTACTCATCTTGCAGGTCCACCTCCATCTCTGACAGAATTATTGGTAATCGGCAACATCGATGTCTTGATTTGAACACTCTGAACTTTAATTCACTTTCGAAATTTATCCTAGATTTTCTACCCAGGTTACTCAGTGTACAGGCGAAGTGGTTTGCATACGACGGTCGGCTTTACAAAATCAGCATAGTAAAATGTGCCGATCTGGGGAAGAGACGTTATGATGGAGATACTGTGTTTGACTGTGCTCATCTAAGGATGATTCACCAATTAACTACACCACCTGCAATTTGTCTTAATGTCCTGTATGATTACGTGGTCGTCTGTAAGAAGCATTGTAGAAATTTATCTGTTCCAATTCTGATTTCTTGATGTGTTATGTCCTTTATTCATTCCCTGTCCAGGTCGCCATGCAGATGTAGAAGGGTATCGGTGAGGCAGTACATCCTCGCCTCCGGCCAAGTTTTATCTCTGCTAGTATATCTTGTGGTCGAAATTCGACCTGTTGCGTTTATAAAGTAAGGGATTGAAATTTTAGCCACAGAAATGTCCCTGGCAAATGCTACATGGTACCTGCGAATTTTAAATGAGTCCTTGATACAGTCCGTTGAGAAGCAAATTTTGTGTTATCGGCGGAAAATTAACTTTCCCCTCGTGACAACACACTGTGAACGTCAATGTATCATGTAAAGTAACCTCAGATGCGAAGGGTTTTGCATTCTGCACTGATAAATCTAATCTCGATTATAACTCTCAAAATTATTTGCAGTGCACATTTAGATGTATCTTTCAAAACAACAATAGAGTTATCATTATTAACGTCCACATTATTTCTTTTACTTTCTCTACGCAAAATCTTTGTCCCTCTAGCTCTTTGTCTTTCAGTCTGGCCCTTCAGTGTTCTTCGAGATGCAGCCTACAACAAATATAATTTTCGTGTAATAAGGGAAGTCGTAACGTTTAAAATGAAGAAACTGGAAATTAGTTTATTTCAAATTTTGTGGCAACGACGGCAGATGAGCACAAAGTTAGTTCCGTTAACTCTTAGACAAAAGCAAGCGAAAAATGACGCCAAATGGTTTAAATGGCTCTGAGCACTATGGGGTTTAACATCTGGGGTCATGAATCCCCTAGAACTTAGAACTACTTAAACTTAACTAACGGAAGGACAGCACACAAATCCATGCCCGAGGCAGGATTCGAACCTGCGACCGTAGCGGTCGCGTGGTTCCAGACTGAATCGCCTAGAACCACTCGGGCACACAGGCCGGCAAAATGACGAAATTAAACATTGCTATGTGCAGCCTGTGTTGTTCCCGAAGGTTTCATTACTACGATTTTTAGGTTTCCACTGCTGGGAACATCAACGACCTAACAGTTGCGGCACTGCAGCCGCCCGTATGAGTGTACAAGATTTTTTCATGCACACCTATGGCAAAATACCGAGTGGTATAATTAAAGTGCAGCTACTGAAGGACGTCCAGTGTGGGCTGTAATAATCATATAGCAGCTAAACATGGCAGACATTCTAATGCGTTAATGCCGAATCGATTTAAGATGCAAAACGTTAGTACCAATTTTGACCACCAGGTTCAAATCTGGCGCTCTTAATGCAACAAAGACGGACAGTAACGCATACTCAGATATTTAAACCACTTGACGTTCCGAATATTACACGTTGGTTTTTCCTACTCATCTGCATTAACTTACATTTTTCCACGTTTAGAGCTTGCTGACCATCATCACACCAACTGGAAATTTTATCTAAGTCGTCTTATATCTACCTACAGTCACTCAACCTTGACATCTTATCGTACACCAAGGCATCATCAGCAAACAACCGCAGATTGCTGCCCACCTCGTCTGCCGGAACATTTATGTATACAGAGAACAGCAGCGCTCGTATGACACTTCCCTGGGGCACTCCTGACGCTACCCTCGTCTCTGATGAACACTCGCTGTCGAGGAGAACATTTTTTTTTTTGGTCATCAGTTTACTGACTGGTTTGATGCGGCCCACCACGAATTCCTTTCCTGTGCTAACCTCTTCATCTCAGAGTAGCACTTGTAACGTACGTTCTCAATTATTTGCTTGACTTATTCCAATCTCTGTCTTCCTCTACAGTTTTTGCCCTCTTCAGCTCCCTCTAGTACCATGGAAGTCACTCCCTCATGTCTTAGCAGATGTCCTATCATCCTGCCCCTTCTCCTTATCAGTGTTTTCCACATATTCCTTTCCTCTCCGATTCTCCGTAGAACCTCCTCATTCCTTACCTTACCAGTCCACCAAATTTTCAACATTCGTCTATAGCACCACATCTCAAATGCTTCGATTCTCTTCTGTTCCAGTTTTCCGACAGTCCATGTTACACTACCATACAATGCTGTACTCCAGACGTACATCCTCAGAAATTTCTTCCTCAAATTAAGGCCGGTATTTGATATTAGTAGACTTCTCTTGGCCAGAAATGCCTTTTTTGCCATAGCGAGTCTGCTTTTGATGTCCTCCTTGCTCCGTCCGTCATTGGTTATTTTATTGCCTAGGTAACAGAATTCCTTAACTTCATTGTCTTCGTGACCATCAATCCTGATAAGTTTCTCGCTGTTCTCATTTCTACTACTTCTCATTACCTTCATCTTTCTCCGATTTACTCTCAAACCATACTGTGTACTCATTAGACTGTTCATTCCGTTCAGCAGATCATTTAATTCTTCTTCACTTTCACTCAGGATAGCAATGTCATCAGCGAATCGTATCACTGATATCCTTTCACCTTGTATTTTAATTCCACTCCTGAACCTTTCTTTTATTTCCATCATTGCTTCCTCGATGTACAGATTGAAGAGTAGGGGCGAAAGGCTACAGCGTTGTCTTACACCCTTCTTAATACGAGCACTTCGTTCTTGATCGCCCACTCTTATTATTCCCTGTTGGTTGTTGTACATATTGTATATGACCCCTCTCTCCCTATAGCTTACCCCTACTTTTTTCAGAATCTCGAACAGCTTGCACCATTTTATATTGTCGAACGCTTTTTCCAGGTCGACAAATCCTATGAAAGTGTCTTGATTTTTCTTTAGCCTTGCTTCCATTATTAGCCGTAACGTCAGAACTGCCTCTCTCGTCCCTTTACTTCTCCTCAAGCCAAACTGATCGTCACCTAGCGCATTCTCAATTTTCTTTTCCATTCTTCTGTATATTATTCTTGTAAGCAGCTTCAATGCATGAGCTGTTAAGCTGATTGTGCGATAATTCTCGCACTTGTCAGCTCTTGCCGTCATCGGAATTGTGCGGATGATGCTTTTCAGAAAGCCAGATGGTATATCGCCAGACTCATATATTCTACACACCAACGTGAATAGTCGTTTTGTTGCCACTTCTCCCAATGATTTTAGAAATTCTGATGGAATGTTATCTATCCCTTCTGCCTTATTTGACCGTAAGTCCTCCAAAGCTCTTTTAAATTCCGATTCTAATATTGGATCCCCTATCTCTTCTAAGTCGACTCCTGTTTCTTCTTCTATCACATCAGACAAATCTTCACCCTCATAGAGGCTTTCAATGTATTCTTTCCACCTATCTGCTCTCTCCTCTGCATTTAACAGTGGAATTCCCGTTGCACTATTAATGTTATCACCGTTGCTTTTAATGTCACCAAAGGTTGTTTTGACTTTCCTGTATGCTGAGTCTGTCCTTCCGACAACCATATCTTTTTCGATGTCTTCACATTTTTCCTGCAGCCATTTCGTCTTAGCTTCCCTGCACTTCCTATTTATTTCATTCCTCAGCGACTTGTATTTCTGTATTCCTGATTTTCCCCGGAACATGTTTGTACTTCCTCCTTTCATCAGTCAACTGAAGTATTTCTTCTGTCACCCATGGTTTCTTCGCAGCTACCTTCTTTGTACCTATGTTTTCCTTCCCAACTTCTGTGATGGCCCTGTTTAGAGATGTCCATTCCTCTTCAACTGTACTGCCTACTGCGCTATTCGTTATTGCTGTATCTACATCGTTAGAGACCTTCAAACGTATCTCGTCGTTCCTTAGTACTTCCGTATCCCACTTCTTTGCGTATTGATTCTTTCTGACTAATGTCTTGAACTTCAGCCTACTCTTCATCACTACTATATTGTGATCTGAGTCTATATCTGCTCCTGGGTACGCCTTACAGTCCAGTATCTGATTTCGGAATCTCTGTCTGACCATGATGTAATCTAATTGAAATCTTCCCGTATCTCCCGGCCTTTTCCAAGTATACCTCCTCCTCTTGTGATTCTTGAACAGGGTATTCGCTATTACTAGCTGAAACTTGTTACAGACCTCAATTAATCTTTCTCCTCTTTCATTCCTTGTCACAAGCCCATATTCTCCTGTAACGTTTTCTTCTACTCCTTCCCCTACAACCACATTCCAGTCGCCCATGACTATTAGATTTTCGTCCCCTTTACATACTGCATTAGCCTTTCAATACCCTCATACACTTTCTCTATCTGTTCATCTTCAGCAGAACTGGTCTCTATTATGTAAGATTTGTGGTTCAGGTAGAAAAAAATCGATTTTCGGTTTTCATCATATTTCCATAGATTACGGTTTTTATTTAAGTACTCTGAAAAGGATTTTGCTGAGAAAAATTTTTTTCGAGCATTTAAAGATCATTTTCCTACCTCGTGTGTTTATGTGTGCCACGCTCACTTTTCTGTCACACACGTTTGTGCATATATTTTAGATCTTTATATCCTCTACATTGCACGTTAGGGATTTTTTTGTACTCCAGAGTGTGTTGGCCATGCTTGGAATGCAACGATCGGCATTCTTTTGTTTCTGCTGTTTGTAAAAAATGGTTCAAATGGCTCTGAGCACTATGGAACTTAACATCCGAGGTCATCAGTCCCCTAGAACTTAGAACTACTTAAACCTAACTAACCTAAGGACATCACACACATCCATACCCTAGGCAGGATACGAACCTACGACCGTAGCGGTCACTCGGTTCCAGACTGTAGCGCCTAGAAGCGTACGGCCACTCCAGCCGGCAAAGTTTCAACAGCATAATCTGGAACCGCCTTCCCAAATCTGTAATTGTAGGCATGATGCTGTTATTACATTCAATTGTGGATTGGAAAGTGTCGGGTACTGAAAAAGCTGGGAATTAATCCTGGTGAAAATATGATCACTGGGCTGCCACATTGTGATAAAATGAGGATAGCCGATGCAGACAGGTCTGCATCTAATATGGCCAAGAAAGCAAGACAAATATTCAGGAAGGTGAAAAAGAAGCTGGAAGACCTGCTAGAGGCCACAGAAGGGCCATGATATGCAGCAGAACAGATTTAATCACCTGTAAGTAACAAATTTCGAAAGTTTTTTCTTTGAAGTCAATTTCCCGCAAACAAAAGTTTTCAGTACATGTGCCCCATTATATCAGAAACTATCATATATAAACGAATGAAATTTTCAGAGACTCTGCATAACATATAAAGCCACCTCTGGTACAACATTCATTAATATTGCATCATTAGGAAGTTAACAAAAAATATCTTCTGCAGAAAAAACTTAATATTTTTTGTTAATAAATTTAAAAACGTATTTTTAAAAACTATAAAATGGATAAAGTAGAATTTAGTACAGTTGACACTATTAGCATCATGTAACATACAATAAAAATATTAAGGTCCTGCATCAAATAGTTTTTTCAGAAATGGCTCAAATACTTGCCTAAATTTACATCGGTTAGATAGGCAGGGTGTGGTCCCCTTAAGAAGTCTTAGAGTCACTCACGTGTATGTGATCTTATTACATATGCTCCCACAATATCTACACTGAGCCTCAGCTTTTCCCTTTTCAGAATTTTTGTAGCTTCCCTACCATGTTCAAACTTCTGGCACCCCGCGCCCCGACTCGTAGATCATCATCCTTTGTTGGTTATTCAGTTTTCTATAATTTGTCGCTCAGTGAGATACCACTCCGTGTTCATCAAAGTGGCCGCACCATCTCGGTCGGAGAGTGCACTTTGATTGCGCCTTCGCACCCCCGCGCTGCAATTACAGCGTCACGAACGCAGCTGAGGCGTTGAAAATGCCAGCCGGGAGACGGTGGGTCGATTCGCCGCGTGTGTGCGCCCTTGGGACGGACACACATTTACATGCGTGGTGTGCCGGCTCTCCATTACCTGAGATCGGCGTCTACCTCGGGGCGGTCTTCGTCTGACCGGCGATACCTGTATACCTGTGGCTGCCCATGACAAATACGGCGTCGCCGCCGCTCTGTTATTACCGCCTGCGCCCGCTATTAATTCGGGTAGCTGAACCTCCACCTCATTTGTGCCGTAAGAGATTTCCACCCCGCCGAAGAATTCCGAACGCTGGCGGTGCACTCCATTTCCTTCTCCCGTCTCCACCCATCGCGGACCGAGGAAAATATCGCCGCGAGCTGTCGGCTCATCAGCGTTTTCCCGTGCTGCGCCTACCGAAAAACGAAACACCCCGGAATCTGATGTGGTCATATTCTGCCTTGCAGTAACGATTGAATGCCACGTACTACCTGTTGAAATTTTACCTCAGTGATTAACTAATATGATTCCGGTATTAATGCCTTGAAAATAATCCCCTTCTCATTCATGGGTCACCTCCTGCTTAAATGTCAGACACTCTATCCGTCTGAGCCACCGTCCCCGTTGACTTATAGCAACACCCGTATGCAGATAGGGGTATTCATTTCATTGTAATTTCATTCTGACTAGCTGCATGGTTACCGATGTCCGAAAGAACAGATACCGTGTTCATATTTATATACAGGGTGAGTCACCTAACATTACCGCTGGATATATTTCGTAAACCACATCAAATACTGACGAATCGATTCCACAGACCGAACGTGAGGTGAGGGGCTAGTGTAATTGGTTAATACAAACCATACAAAAATGCACGGAAGTATGTTTATTAACACAAACCTACGTTTTTTTTTTAAATGGAACCCCGTTAGTTTTCTTAGCACATCTGAACATATAAACAAATACGTATTCAGTGCCGTTTGTTGCACTGTAAAATGTTAATTACATTCGGAGATATTGTAACCTAAAGTTGACGCTTGAGTACCACTCCTCCGCTGTTCGATCGTGTGTATCGGAGAGCACCGAATTACGTAGGAATCCAAAGGGAACGGTGATGGACCTTAGGTACAGAAGAGACTGGAACAGCACATTACGTCCACATGCTAACTTTTGTAGTGTTGACTCAAGAGCCAACACCGTGTCGCTACAGGAGGCCGAAATGCACGCGTCTAAACACACGCAGACTGGCGTGAGGTCTGGAACAGGACAATGTCTTGAGAATTGCAATAAAGTACGAAATTCTTGTAATACTTAACTTTAATCCACAATTGTAGAACATCTCTCGTTACGGTACATGCTTCATAATATTAATTATCAATTGAATACGGCGCCTTGCTAGGTCGTAGCAAATGTAGCTGAAGGCTATGCTAACTATCGTCTCGGCAAATGAGAGCGTATTTGTCAGTGAACCTTTCCTTGCAAAGTCGGCTGTACAACTGGGCGAGTGCTAGTACGTCTCTCTAGACCTGCCGTGTGGTGGCGCTCGGTCTGCTATCACTGACAGTGGCGACACGCGGGTCCGACGTATACTAATGGACCGGGGCCGATTTAAAGGCTACCACCTAGCAAGTGTGGTGTCTGGCGGTGACACCACACTAACACCTTTTTATTAGTCTTTTTCACTGACGCACATGTACATTACCATGAGGCGTGAGGTACACGTACACACGTGGTTTCCGTTTTCAATTACGGAGTGGAATAGAGTGTGTCCCGACATGTCAGGCCAATAGATGTTCAATGTGGTGGCCATCATTTGCTGCACACAATTGCAATCTCTGGCGTAATGAATGTCGTACACGCCGCAGTACATCTGGTGTAATGTCGCCGGAGGCTGCCACAATACGTTGTTTCATATCCTCTGGGGTTGTGGGCACATCACGGTACACATTCTCCTTTAACGTACCCCACAGAAAGAAACATGGCCCTGCAGATGCTGCTCGCCGACCGTGGCCCGTGTTTATTACAACACGCAACTGAACGTCGGAGGTTTCAAGCGTCAACTTTAGGTTACAATATCTCCGGATGTAATTAACATTTTACAATGCAACAAACGGCACTGATTACGTACTTGTTTATATGTTCAGATGTGCTAACAAAACTAACGTGTTTCCCTTTAAAAAAAACGTAGGTTTGTGTTAAAAAACATACTTCCGTGCATTTTTGTATGGTTTGTATTAAACAATTACACTAGCCCCTCTCCTCACGTTCTGTCTGTGGATCGGTCCGTCAGTATTTGATGTGGTTTACGAAACATATCCAGCGGTAACGTTAGGTGACTCACCCTGTATAGTTAAGGCTCACCGCCCATTTGAGCATCTTCATCTGTGAGCATGCATAACAGTGCCCGAGCTCTTACGGGAATCGGCAAAAAAGCCACGACTAATGAGTATAATGGGCAGGGGCACTATGAATATAATGCGGGACAATAAGTTGGGAATGTGGGTCTCACGGGAGGCGCGCCAGAGATAAGTCCCTGCAGTCGCACTATCCTCTGTGTCCTCAGTGGCTCAGATGGATAGAGCGTCTGCCATGTAAGCGCGAGATCCCAGGTTCGAGTCCCGGTCGGGGCACACATTTTCAACTGTACCCGTTGATGTGTATCAACGCCTTTATGGAGCTAGGGTTATTCATTTCATTGTAACTGCATCCCAAATACACTGATGAGTCAAAACATTATGGCCACCTGCGTAGTAGCTTGTTTGTCCGTCTTTGGAACGAAATATGTCGCTGATTCTGTGTATCAGGGATCCGAGAGTTTGTCGACAGGTCATTGACGGTGTGTGTCACTAGATGGCTACACACACGTTATGTAACTCGCGTAAATAAAGGGGCGCTGATATGCGTCAGCGGTGATGGCGCCCGATAGCAACCCAGATGAGTTAGAACCTCTTCGTGGTAACCATCCTGTTCTTACATTTCAGCACGATAACGTCTGCCTGGACACTGCGAGTGCTACTATTGCTTTTCTTCGTGCCAAACACTAATATGGCCAGCAAGTCCCCGGATCTCTCCCCAGTTGGGAAGTTGGATTTAGATAATCTACCGCGCCAGCTTTAGAGAATCTGGCACTATAGCCCTCAGGAGCACGTCCGACAACGCTGTGAATCAGTGCGAAGCAGAACAACTGTTTTCATAAGAGGCAGACGAGGATTAGAGCGTTATTGACTTGCTCAATCTGTAAAGCTCTTCCTCTTGAATGAATCAACCAGTTCATATGAAATTGTACTAACTTGTTTGTGGATGATTATTCCACCCTGTACAAACTCTAGGGACTGATCGTTGAGATGACACGGAACAAAAAAGGTCTAATGAACTTATTCCCGGAATGCATGGTTTCCATGCCTGAGACTACCTCTTGAATCATACGAGGGCTATCCACAAAGTACATTACGTTTTCTTTTGTGTCCGTTAAGGGCGGGGCTAGCGCGGCCGTCTTGGTGTCATGGCATTCCGCCGCTCAGTCGGCATCCTGCCGTGCTAGTGAGAGGTTCGTGCTGTACTCCGTTGAGTTACTGTGACAGTTTGAAACGTCAGCGTTGATTGAAAATGCCGCGAAGTGTGAAGTGCGTGCTGTAATAAGGCTTCTGGCTGCAAAAAACTGTACACCGATAGAAATCTATCTGCAGCTTTGTGAAGTGTATGGGGACAACATAATCACTGAAGGTGGAGTGCGTCAATGGGTCATAAAATTAAAAAATGGCCGACCTAACGTTCACGACGAAGAGCGAAGTGGAAGACCCAGCATAGTGGCTGCCAAACTTGCCGAAAAAGTCGATGCCGCCGTCCGTGAAAACCGTAATTTCACAATAACGGAACTCTCTATGAGTTTTCCACAAATTTCACGAAGTTTGTTGCACGAAATCATTACCGAAAAGCTCGGTTACCACAAGTTTTGTGCAAGATGGATACCAAAAATTTTGACAGAGATTCACAAAAATCAGCGAATGGCTGCAGCGTTAACGCTTTTGGACGCTTACGAGAAAGATGGCGACTCATTACTCGATCGCATCGTTACTGGTGACGAAACATGGGTTAAGCATGTGAACTGCGAGACAAAACTACAGTCAATGCAGTGAGGCCACACAAATTCCCCCCAAAAACCCAAGAAATGCATGCAGACAATGTCGGCAAGGAAGGTGATGGCGACTGTCTTTTGGGACAGAAAAGGTGTGATTTTTGTGGATTTCCTGGAAAGAGGCACTACAATATACTCTCAAAGGTATTGCCAAACTCTGCACAACTTCAGAGCAATACAAAACAAGCGCAGGGGAAAGTTGGGCTCAAAGATCTTGCTGATTCGCGACAACGCTCGGGCCCACACGGCAAATGCCACTCGTGAAGTCCTCGAATCTTTTAAGCGGGAGTTGTTTCCTCATCCGCCGTACAGTCCCGACCTGGCACCGAGCGACTTCCACTTATTCCCAGCAATGAAGAAGTGGTTGGCTATGCAGCGTTTTGATGACGACGCACAGCTTCAAGAAGAGGTAACCACGTGGTTGACGGCGCAGGCGGCCGAATTTTACGAGGAAGGAATTTCCAAGCTCGTCCATCGCTACGATAAGTGCCTTAATTTAAATGGCAACTATGTAGAAAAGTAGTATTTAAGTGTGGCTTTCATCTGTATATAATAAAAAAAATTTGCTATACTTTATTTATTTTTAATTCCAAAACGTAATGTACTTTGTGGATAGCCCTCGTACATTGTTACAGAGACTGCGGTCTAACACGCGCTGTACCATGCAGCCAAAGTTACAGTAGGTGTTGAAAATGGTTTCCATGTCCCTCAACGCATCAGTGTGCGTATATATAGTGTATTTCGTTCATCTGCTTGCTACATAATTGGACTACTCAGTTCTTTAGAAAACCACAAATTACAGTCTCACCACAGTTAGTTAAAGGAAATAGGAAGCCCGGGATCTCTGGTGACGGGCAAGCTTGTGATTGTTTTACAATTTTAATTTGACTCAAGAAATTCTTTATTATAAATTTCAATTTGGCCATTTGCCCTCTTACTGATGCAATATACGAATCTTCACTTTAATTGAATTACATAAACACGAATAACAATCATATTTTGCGTCCGCAACCAAAATCATAGATAGTAGGCACTTTGAATAATCAATCATAAACAATCGTTCTTGTTTAATCATATCTCAAAAGACTAGTAACACTATACACTTCCAACCCAAAGCTACATAGCCACATAATACCACTACTTCATTAAACAACAAAGGTCTTAAAGCTTAATAAAGCTAAACTGCCCACATAAATGTCCACAGTGAAACAAGCTTATATTAAAAATGCAAACTTGGCCAACCAAGGTCGCAAAACTGGCACATAGGAAAAATAACAAGTCGCACATTCATTAAACATACACAAATGATTAACATAAGTGTTAAACAAGAAAGGCTAGTACTAACTCAACCAGTAAAATGACTTACAGAAACGCAAATATTAACAAAGTGGCCTCACTTAATTAACGGACATAATGACTCAGAATGATTCCCAAATTTCACTTAACGTTAGAGAACAGCGTTAAGGCCCACAGCAGTATTTGGAAGCAGTGACGCTACGGCCGGCAGGCAATACGAGCGTTCACTCCCCACGGCTTCTGCACAGGCTCACTAGCTGGAGGTATATACACTCCTGGAAATTGAAATAAGAACACCGTGAATTCATTGTCCCAGGAAGGGGAAACTTTATTGACACATTCCTGGGGTCAGATACATCACATGATCACACTGACAGAACCACAGGCACATAGCCACAGGCAACAGAGCATGCACAATGTCGGCACTAGTACAGTGTATATCCACCATTCGCAGCAATGCAGGCTGCTATTCTCCCATGGAGACGATCGTAGAGATGCTGGATGTAGTCCTGTGGAACGGCTTGCCATGCCATTTCCACCTGGCGCCTCAGTTGGACCAGCGTTCGTGCTGGACGTGCAGACCGCGTGAGACGACGCTTCATCCAGTCCCAAACATGCTCAATGGGGGACAGATCCGGAGATCTTGCTGGCCAGGGTAGTTGACTTACACCTTCTAGAGCACGTTGGGTGGCACGGGATACATGCGGACGTGCATTGTCCTGTTGGAACAGCAAGTTCCCTTGCCGGTCTAGGAATGGTAGAACGATGGGTTCGATGACGGTTTGGATGTACCGTGCACTATTCAGTGTCCCCTCGACGATCACCAGTGGTGTACAGCCAGTGTAGGAGATCGCTCCCCTCACCATGATGCCGGGTGTTGGCCCTGTGTGCCTCGGTCGTATGCAGTCCTGAATGTGGCGCTCACCTGCACGGCGCCAAACACGCATACGACCATCATTGGCACCAAGGCAGAAGCGACTCTCATCGCTGAAGACGACACGTCTCCATTCGTCCCTCCATTCACGCCTGTCGCGACACCACTGGAGGCGGGCTGCACGATGTTGGGGCGTGAGCGGAAGACGGCCTAACGGTGTGCGGGACCGTAGCCCAGCTTCATGGAGACGGTTGCGAATGGTCCTCGCCGATACCCCAGGAGCAACAGTGTCCCTAATTTGCTGGGAAGTGGCGGTGCGGTCCCCTACGGCACTGCGTAGGATCCTACGGTCTTGGCGTGCATCCGTGCGTCGCTGCGGTCCGGTCCCAGGTCGACGGGCACGTGCACCTTCCGCCGACCACTGGCGACAACATCGATGTACTGTGGAGACCTCACGCCCCACGTGTTGAGCAATTCGGCGGTACGTCCACCCGGCCTCCCGCATGCCCACTATACGCCCTCGCTCAAAGTCCGTCAACTGCACATACGGTTCACGTCCACGCTGTCGCGGCATGCTACCAGTGTTAAAGACTGCGATGGAGCTCCGTATGCCACGGCAAACTGGCTGACACTGACGGCGGCGGTGCACAAATGCTGCGCAGCTAGCGCCATTCGACGGCCAACACCGCGGTTCCTGGTGTGTCCGCTGTGCCGTGCGTGTGATCATTGCTTGTACAGCCCTCTCGCAGTGTCCGGAGCAAGTATGGTGGGTCTGACACACCGGTGTCAATGTGTTCTTTTTTCCATTTCCAGGAGTGTGTTTATATACAAGGTGTTACAAAAAGGTACGGCCAAACTTTCAGGAAACATTCCTCACACACAAATAAAGAAAAGATATTATGTGGACATGTGTCCGGAAACGCTTAATTTCCATGTTAGAGCTCATTTTAATTTCGTCATTCCAACGTTCAAATGGCTCTGAGCACTATGGGACTTAACTACTGAGGTCATCAGTCCACTAGAACTTAGAACTACTTACACCTACCTAACCTAAAGACATCATACACATCGATACCCGAGGCAGGATTCGAACCTGCGACCGAACCCGTCACGCGGTTCCAAACTGACGCGCTTAGAACCGCACGGCCACACCGGCCGGCCATTCCATTCCAACGTGATCAAATGTAAATTTTCACAATCAACATGTGTGGGCTGACGACAATCCGCACGCAATTGTGCAAGCACGTCATCAACACAGATTTTCTGTGAACGTTTGGGCAGGCATTGTTGGTGATGTTTTGATTGGGCCCCATGCTCATCCACCTACGCTCAATGGAGCACGTTATCATGGTTTCATACGGGATACTCTACCTGTGCTGCTAGAACATGTGCCTTTACAAGTACGACACAACATGTGGTTCATGCACGATGGAGCCCCTGCACATTTCAGTCCAAGTGTTCGTACACTTCTCAACAACAGATTCGGTGACCGATGGATTGGTAGAGGCGGACCAATTCCATGGCCTCCACGCTCTCCTGACCTCAACCCTCTTGACTTTCATTTATGGGGGCATTTGAAAGCTCTTGTCTACGCAACCCCGGTACCAAATGTAGAGTCTTCGTGCTCGCATTGTGGACGACTGTGATACAATACGCCATTCTCCAGGACTGCATCAGCGCATCAGGGATTCCATGCGACGGAGGGTGGATGCATGTATCCTCGCTAACGGAGGACATTTTGAACATTTCCTGTGACAAAGTGTTTGAAGTCACGCTGGTACGTTCTGTTGCTGTGTGTTTCCATTCCATGATTAATGTGATTTGAAGAGAAGTAATAAAATGAGCTCTAACATCGAAAGTAAGCGTTTCCGGACACATGTCCACATAACATATTTTCTTTCTTTGTGTGTGAGGAATGTTTCCTGAATGTTTGGCCGCACTTTTTTGTAACACCCTGTATAATCTGACCAGCCTCACAATGTGCGGTCCTGACAAGAATCCATAACCTCACCGACGCCAGGAAATAAGCAGACTTAACAAATGGCCCGTATCCCAGCAAATCAGCAGGAAACTTAGAGCTCACTTCCAGTTGCCTTAAGGCACTTTCAACAGTAAATAAACATACCAAATCCTGCCGTGACAAATGATTAAACCATTAACACTACGGCTGACGGGCGCGTACACAACCGCTACCAGTCCCAGAGCGGCAAATATGTCCCAAAACAAGTTAAAATTTGCATGAAAACCACTTAAAAACACACACTCCACAGACGATGAGAAACGATGAACATCAGCCTCCTTAAAACAGCCACTGTGGAACCAAATTCAGAACCATCTCCGGCAGCCACCCATGCCACAATAAGTTACAACAATCTTCTTAGTTAAACACAGAATAAAAGTCATACGTTTCTTGGGAGCTTGAAAATTCGAGCTGGGAAGCTGTTCAGCGTGAGACTACGAACCCACCACAGTTTTGCACGTCAAGGCGCCCAATGATCGACACCGTACATCCGGCACGACAAAAGATAAGGGCGGAGAGCACGGCGAGGCCCGTGCACCACGGTTAGGGACACCGGCTTGTTTTCAACACAAGTTGGCTCGTTGAACATCGACGGGAGACTCTCTCGTCACACGTTCACTCGGAAAACCGCCGAGGGAGCAGTCAAAGATAGCAGGACAGCCGAATATCGATATCAGCGATGCAAGTAGAACACCCTAGCGCCAGCCGCCACGGATCAATAATATTTCATCAATAGATCTCATTGCTATTTTTTCATGGGTCAATGGAGACCTCGGGTTCGAGTCCCGGTCGGGGCACACATTTTCAACTGTCCCTGGTGACTTATATCAACACTTGTATGCAGCTAGGGCTATTCATTTCATTGTAATTCCATTCTAACACGCTGCATGTTCACCGATGGTATCTGCTTTCGGACATGTCCGAAAGAACAGATACCATCTTCATATATATATATATATATATATATATATATATATATATATATATATATATATACCGAGTGATCAAAAAGTCAGTACAAATTTGAAAACAGAATAAATCACGGAAAAATGTAGATAGAAAGGTACAGATTGACACACATGCTTGGAATGACAAAAGTTCAAAAAATATCCGACAGATGGCGCTTCATCTGATCAGAATAGCAATAATTAGCATAACAAAGTAAGACAAAACAAAGATGATGTTCTTTACAGGAAATGCTCAATATGTCCACCATCATTCCTCAACAATTGCTGTAGTCGAGAAATAATGTTGTGAACAGCACTGTAAAGCATGTCCGGAGTTATGGTGAGGCATTGGCGTCGGATGTTGTCTTTCAGCATCCGTAGAGATGTCGGTCGATCACGATACACTTGCGACTTCACGTAACCCCAAAGCCAATAATCGCACGGACTGAGGTCTGGGGACCTGGGAGGCCAAGCATGACGAAAGTGGCGGCTGAGCACACGATCATCACCAAACGACGCGCGCAAGAGATCTTACACGCGTCTAGCAATATCGGGTGTTTCTAATAAAATCCCATGTCATTCCAAGCATGCGTGTTAATTTTTACCTCTCTATCTACATTATCCCGTGGTTTATTAAGTTTTGAAATTTATACTGACTTTTTGATCACCCGGTATATATATATATATATATATATATATATATATATATATATATATATATATATATATGTGTGTGTGTGTGGGATGCGTTTGGGAGACGTAATGCAGCGTTTCCACATAGGCCAATAACGATCCAGCAGTTGTCATCGGCAATGCTGTAAGAATGGAAAGTCTTAGCGCAAGAACTCCATATCAGCTCTGTAGCTAGCTAGCTAGTATTGTAGCTAGCTAGCTAGCATGCTAGCATGCATTGCCGTACATGGTGATTACAAACCCTACTGAGAACAATATACTGCTTTTTGTGACCTCCAAGGTTCCATCATAAATAGCGGCGACTTCGTGTATTATCGTTGAATAAAAGTGTCATTTTTTGGTGGCTCAAATGGCTCTGAGCACTATGGGACTTAACACAGTTTTGTTGGTCTCATTACTATTCCTTTCAGTTACCTTCTGCACTATATGTACTGTATCGGTTCTTCCTGTCTATGATCCAAGTTTCATCGAGCTACGTTATTGGCAGTGACACTTGATGAGAAAATTACTTTCGTTCTTACATTTTGAGCAACGTTATAGTAATGCATGTGTTGTTGTTGTGATCTTCATTCCGAAGACTGGTTTGATGCAGCTGTCCATGCTGCTCTATCCCGTGCAAGGATCTTCATCTCCAAGTAACTACTGTAACGTATATCCTTCTAAATCTGTTTATTCATCTCTTGGTCTCCCTCTACGACCTCTTACCCCCCCCCCCCCCCTCCCACACACACAGACGCTTCCCTCCAATACTAAGTTGGGGACCCTTTGATGTCTCAGAACGTGTCCTAGCAACCGACCCGATCTTCTACTCAAATTGTGCCAGAAATTCCTATTCTCCCCAATTCTCTTCAGTATCTCCTTATTAGTTATGTGATCTACCCATCTAATCTTAGACATTCTTCTGTAGCATCACATTTTAAATCCTTCTGTTCTTGTCTAGACTGTTTATTGTCCATGTTACACTTCCATGCATAGCTACCCTCCACAAATACTTTCAGAAAGGACTTCCTGACACTTAAATCTATACTCGATGTTTACAAATTTCTCTTCTTCAGAAACGCTTTCCTTGCCGTACCCAGTCTTCATTTAAATCCTCTCTCCCCAAATAGCAAAACTCACCTACTACTTTGTCTCATTTCCTAATCTAATTCCCTCATCATCGCCTGATTTAGTTCGACTACATTTCATTATTTTTGTTTTGCCTTTGCTGATGTTCATCTTATATTTTCTTTCAAGACGCTGTCCATTCGGTTCAACTGCCCTTCCAGGTCCTTAGAATTACAATGTCATCGGCAAACCTCAAAGTTTTTATTTCATCTCCCTGGACTTTAATTCCTACTCCATATTTTTCTTTTGTTTCCTTTACTGCTTGGTCAGTATACAGATTGAATAACATAGGGGAAAGGCTGCAACCCTCTCTCAATCCCTTCTCACAACTGCTCCCCTTTCATGCCCCTCGACTCTTGTAACTGCCACCTGGTTTCTGTACAAATTGTAAATAATCTTTTGCTCCCTGTATTTTACCCCTACCACCTTCGGAATTTGAAAGAGACGATTCTAGTCAACACTGTCAAAAGCTGCGTAAAGCATATATAGTGTTTTATAAATTTCAGTTTCATTCACAGTATGTTAAATGATGATTTAGTATAATGTGAGCAATTACGCTTAACCGAAATGTACAGCAGCAGCGGTACAGAAGGAATCAAATGTGGAAAGGAACTGGAAAAGAAGAAATATTTTGTCTCCAGCAAAATATTTTCTCCGTGACGCTATCTATCACCCATAGACGTTTGTCGCAAAGACTTTGAAATGTCCTGTATGTGGTCATGTGAAGACACATGGTCTCTTGACGGACACTTGTATGCGGAACACGAGATTTTCCGTTAATTTTCTATACAAACAGTACAGACATTATTAACGTAATTTGATCATCTTACTAACTAGTTTTCACGTCTCTGACATTTATTCACGTCTTCAAATGGTTCCACTTAAAAACGACGTCCTCGATCGTGCCGCGTTTTGCTATCACTGTATTTAAGTCATAGATAGAATAACCTGCCTTCAGCAGTGAAGGCAGTTTCTTATTTTTACCAGATTCATAGTCTCTTACGAACTCATAAGTTAATCCTCATAGTACTGGGTGGGGGGGGGGGGGGGGGGGGGGGGGGGGGGTGGGGTGGGGGGGGGGGGGGGGGGGGGGGGGGGGGGGCGGGAAGTACTTTATTCCCACCTTTGAAAATACTGTAGCCTAGTCATGTGCTTTATATATTAAAATTTAAGAAAATATTTTTTAGCTTTTAATGATTTCTTATAGTACATTCCACAAATGTTTTGATTTTTTTAATAAAACGTAACACAAAAATTTAAGCCTTAATCTGACTTTTAGCGACAAACGTTATTTTCTAGACCCTTCTAACACATTTACGTATGTTCAAAAAGTGCGTTGTAACTAAAACTCAACTATAATTAACGAAAACTGTATCTTATTTCAATTTTCTTGTGTGGTGGCCATAAAGTATAGCCCCCCGCCGTTGTATACAGTAAGCAAAATGCGTTGGTATGGCTAAAGTTGTGGTAGAAAGTATGTTCAGTCCTGGACCTTTGTTATACATCAGTATCTATTTGGAAAGGTTGTTGTTAATAAAAGATAACAATTAACGAATTCCTTAGTGGGTGTAGAGTGGCCCCCTTCCCCCCCCCCCCCCCCCCCTTTCCCCCGTCCTGGTACTATGCGATATGGAAAATAGCGTTAAGTAGAGACACGCTTTCACAGTATCCATTCCGTTTAACTGCGCTTCCAAATTCTTTACCTATACATGTCACCAAATTTATGAAAAAAGCAGCAAAGAGAACTTCTTTTCTGTCGCCAGAGCACTCACTGAATATTGCAGATAGCTTCTGTCATAAATTCTTCAACTCAGTTTAGTTCCCTCAATTATCTTGCTCTTCGAAAATCTACTTCATAAATTCCGGTACGTCCTTATATACGTATAATTACGGTGGACCCTAGCCATTCAGGTCTTACTGTATTCCGTTTCCCTTCTCTTCCGCCTTCTCCACCTGCTCGATCCTACGTTTTCTTTTTTTTTCTTTATTCCCTTTGTCAGACTCGAGTATTGGAAGTCCGTGTCGTCTTCAAATATTAACCTCGTCCTTGAGCCGGTCTAGACAGTTTTAAGTATCTGTATCGATATATCGTTTGGTCCACTGCCTGGGGAGGGGTGGAGGGGAGAGAGTGGGGAAGGGATGGATAGTCAGAGACTCGCCTGATTGGTTGCAATTTGTCCGCGTCACCGGCTTGTCCGACCAATAGCCGTTATTAGCGGTCGCAGAGCGGGAGGTACACACGCGCGCGCGGGCATCGATTGCGGGATCGAAAAAAGGGCGAAACAAAAACGAGAAGAAAGGAACGATTACCGGTACGCGCCGCGGTCTGTCATTACGGCGCGACCGGTGCCTGGGGAGATTACAGGCGCGCCGGCCGAGTCGAATACCAAATTATTGGCCGCGCGGCGAGCGACTGTGTTCCTTCGCCCGGCTCGGCTTTTTTGGTCATCGGGGAGCGCCGATGATTGGCGCTGGTTAATATTCCGGGCCTTCGGTGGGCGGCCGGCTCGATTTCCCGAAATTATACCTGCGAGCTGGAGGTTCCCCTACCACGGGGCCTAACGAGTAAATGATTGGACGCGGCGCGGACGAGCGTCTTGTATCGGAACGCCCGGATAATTCCTGTGGGAGGCGGCATGGGCAGCCGCTGTCGGGCGTTCGCTCCATCTGTAACCACCGCCTCCATCTGCATCTGTGTAGCTCGCGAGCTGCAATATTTGACAGGGCGTACTTAGTGACGTTAATGCAGAGGCGAGGGCGCACAGGTGCGAAGGGTACACTGAAGGCTTCATGAGAGGGAACATTTGTCTAATGTGACAGAAGAAAAAAGAGGAGTCGATTTAGAAGAGATAGGGAATCCAGTATTAGAATCAGAGGACTTAAGATCAAACTATGGCAGAACAGGCAGATCAAATTCCATCAGAATTTTGGCGCAGTGGTCAGGACACTGGACTCTCGTTCGGGAGGACGACGGCTCAATCCCGCGTCCCGCCATCCTGATTTAGGTTTCCCGTGATTTCCCTAAATCTCTTCAGGCAAATGCCGGGATGGTTCTTTTGAAAAGGCACGACCGTCTTCCTTACCCATCCTTCCCTCATTCGATGAGACCGATGACCTCGCAGTTTGGTCTCCTTGCCCCAAAACAACACAACCCACCAGGATATCTAAAATCATTGAGGGAGTGGCTACAAGACGACTATTCACGTTGGTGTGTAGAGTGTATGGGTCTGGCGACATACCATCTGACTTTCGGAAAAATATCATCCACACAGTTTCGAAAACTGCAAAAGTTGACAAGTGCGAGAATTGTCGCACAATCAGCTTAACAGCTCATACATCCATAAGGTTGACAACAATAGTATACAGAAGAATATGCTAGACGAGGTTCAGTATGGCTTTAGGAAAGATAAGAGCACCAGGGACACAATTCTGGCGTTTCGATTGATAATTAAAGGAAGACTAAACAAAATTAAGGACACGTTCATAGGATTTGTCGACTTGTAAAACTGCGTGAAGAGTTTGAAAGAACGCTGAAAGACCAGAGTCGAAGTAAGGCCCCGCGAGTGGACAACATTCCATTAGAACTACTGACAGCCTTGGGAGAGCCAGGCATGACAAAACTCTACCATCTGATGAGCAAGATGTATGAGACAGGCGAAATACCCTCAGACTTCAAGAAGAATATAATAATTCGAATCCCAAAGAAAGCAGGTGTTGAAAGATGAGAAAATTACCGAACTATCGGTTTAATAAGTTACGGATGCAAAATACTAACTCGAATTCTTTACAGACGAATGGAAAAACTGGTAGAAGCCGACCTCGGGGAAAATCAGTTTGGATTCCGTAGAAATACTGGAACACGCGAGGCAATACTGACCCTACGACTTATCTTAGAAGGTAGATTAAGGAAAGACAAACCTACGTTTCTAGGATTTGTAGACTTAGAGGAAGCTTTTGACAATGTTGACTGGAGTACTCTCTTTCAAATTCTAAAGGTGGCAGGGGTAAAGTACAGGGAGCGATAGGCTATTTACAATTTGTACAGAAACCAGATGGCAGTTATAAGAGTCGAGGGCATGGAAGGGAAGCAGTGGTTGGGAAGGGAGTGAGACAGGGTTGTAGCCTCTCCCCGATGTTATTCAATCTGTATATTGACCAAGCAGTAAAGGAAACAAAAGAAAAATTCGGAGTAGGTATTAAAATCCATGAAGAAGAAATAAAAACTTTGAGATTCGCCGATGACTTCGTAATTCTGTCAGAGACAGCAAAGGACTTGGAAGAGCAGTTGAGCGGAATGGACAAAGTGTTGAAAGGAGGATATAAGATGAACATCAACAAAGGCAAAACAAGGATAATGGAATGTAGTCGAATTAAGTCTGGTGATGCGGAGGGAATTAGATTAGGAAATGAGACACTTAGTGTAGTTATGGAGTTTTGCTATTTGGGGAGCAAAATAACTAATGATGATCGAAGTAGAGAGGATAAAAAATGTAGACTGGCAATGGCAAGGAAAGCGTTTCTAAAGAGGAAAAATTTGTTAACATCTAGTACAGATTTAACTGTCAGGAAGTCGCTTCTGAAAGTATTTGTATGGATTGTAGTCATGTGTGGAAGTGAAACATGGACGATAAATAGTTTAGACAAGAAGAGAATAGAAGCTTTCGAAATGTGGTGCTACAGAAGAATGCTGAAGATTAGATAGGTAGATCACATAACTAATGAGGGGGTATTGAATAGAATTGGGGAGAAGAGGAGTTTGTGGCACAACTTGACTAGAAGAAGGGATCGGTTGGTAGGACATGTTCTGAGGCATCACGGGATCACCAATTTAGTATTGGAGGGCAGCGTGGAGGGTAAAAATCGTAGAGTTTTTCTAAGGGGACGTTTCACAAGGGATATTTGTCAGGGAGAGGCAGAATCTTGTTCGCCAATATCATGTTTGCATAAAAGTTGATGGGCGTCAGTTTCAGCACATTCTGTGAGATACAATACAAATGGTAATTTCATTGTGTCAATGATGGTATTTGCAGTTAACTGTAACTAATGTAAATAAAAAAGGACACATCAATGTGATTTTATTCCTATTGTCTCCTTAAGTTGGCTTCTCCGACCCCAGGTTCCCTACGTCAAATTACTCAGTGGAGCATTCTCTATGTCCTGTCACATTTTTGCACGCTCTTACGGATCACCCTGTATAGCGATAATCTTTCATTGACATATCGATTTTCCGTGTGCCCTGCAGGTAGCTGAACGTTCGCGAAGTACGGCAGACATACCGACAAGTGCGACGTCGTACGTTCGTTGCGGGGCCCGTATTTCTCGAGGGCCCCAGAGTTCGTGTACACATCGATAGTTCCAAAAATGGCTCTAAGCACTATGGGACTTAACATCTGAGGTCATCAGTCCCCTAAACTGAGAATTACTTAAACCTAACTAACCCAAGGACATCACACGCATCCATGCCCGAGGCAGGAATCGAACCTGCGACCGTACAGCAGCGCGGTTCCGGACTGCAGGGCCTAGAACCGCTCGGCCACTCCGGCCGGCTACATATCAATCGTACACAGCACTTACGAAGAAATCACGGCAAATGTCACAACCAGATTTCCTAGAAACTATGCTCGGTGGAAGAGGGGTCAAAATAAGGAAAAACGTATCTCGGCTAAGCCGTAGATATTCGACCACTCCTTAGGAAAACGACGGTCAAAGTTTTCTAGTGCAAAGAGGTGGCACAGTGGCTAGAATCGTGGCCTGTGTTCGAAATCCGATTATTATTTTCGTTCTGGTTTTTCATTTATCTGGTCACGGTCGTAGCAGAACACTACACGAATGTTTTCCACTGTACGCTGAAAGAACGTTGTCCTAATCCTATGTCTAGGAATGAATTTAAAAAAAAAAATGAATGAGGGAATTATTTGAAATTGTTTTCGGTGAATATCTTCGTTCATAATGAATTACAGGCACTAGTCTTGGTAAAAATGATCCGTTATTCTTGACTTGTTGCGAAATCATTGGCAACGCGTGATATCTTCTGCAGTGTTAACGAAGTTCCTCTCCCGAGTGAAACTCGTTCGAAGAAATTCCTCTATGGGAAACCTGCTTTCGTCCGATGCTCATTGGGTTCGGTAGTTCTACTTTTAGAATGTTTCTGCGACAGGTATCAAACGAGAATTTAAAAAGATTGCAACCCTTGAAAATACTATACACATATGTATTACACAATAAATGTATGAAATTATTCTGAAGTCCAGAATAACTTTAGAATTAATACAGCGCCATTGTGTCCCCTAAGCTTAAAAGAAAAATTCGCAAAATTATGTTCTACAGACATCAGTAGATAAATGAAAAAAATTAAAAATCAAATAAAGTAAATAAAAACAGTAACTGGGTTTCGAACACGGGGAGCAAAAGTCAGAGCCGCAGCGGTACCCACGGTCCCACCATTTCGGGTGAACTTACCGCGCGCTATGAGGCACATAGGCCTACATTACGTCGCAAACTTTGACGGTCGTTTCCTCAGAAACGTTAATCTAAGGAAGGAATAACGTTCTGCGAGTCTGGGCGTGGACTGACAGAAGCTTGAACGTGCTAGGGAAGCTAGAAAAGCTGAGAAGAGAATTGCTAAGGCTCAGTCTAGATATAGTGGGGGTCAGTGAAGTGAAACAAAAGTAAGACTATGATTTCTGGTCAGAATAGCAATAGAAAATGGTATAATGGGAGTAGGATTCGTTATGAATAGGAAGATAGGGCAGAGAGTGTGTTACTCTGAACAGTTCAGCGATAAGGTTACTCTTATCAGAACAGACAGCAAACCAATCCTGACAACAGTAATTTAGGTATACACGCCGACGCCGCAATCCGAAGATGAAGAGCTGGAGAAACTATGTGACGATTTCAACGGCTAATATAGTACGTAAAGGGAGATAAAAATTTAGTCATGGGGAGCTGGAATGCGGTTTTACGGGATAAGAGTCATGGGAGAATATGGGCTAGCTACCAGGAATGAGAGAGGAGAAAGACTAATTGAGATTTGTAATAAATTTCAGCTAATAATAGCGAATACTCTGTTCAATAATCACAAGAGGAGAAGTTATGCTTGGAGTCCGGGACATAAGGGAAGATTATAGTTAGATTACATCGTGCTCAGACAGAGATTCCGAAATCAGGTACAGAATTGTAAGTCGGACCCATGATCAGATATAGATTCACATCACAGTTCAATAGTGATGAAGAATACGCTGATGTTTAAGAGATTACTCAGGAGAAACCAAAACGCAAAGAAGTGTGATACGGAAGTTCTAAGGAATGACGAGATACGCTTGACGTTCTCTAAGGCTGTAGATAATGCAATATGGAATAGCTCAGTATGCAGTACAGTTGAAGAGCAATGGACATCTCTAAAAAGGGCAGTCAGAGATTTTAGTAACAACACGTAGATACAAAGAAGGTAAGTGCAAAGAAACCGTGGGTAACAGAAGAAATACTTCAGTTGATCGATGAAACAAGAAAGTACAAAAAGGTTCGAAGAAACTAAGGAATACAGAAATAAAAGATACTTACGAATGAAAAACGAAAAGGAAATTGAGAATGTGTTAGATGACGATCAGTTGGCTTTAAGAATGGTAGAAACACCAGAGAGACGATTCTTGATAATGAAAGGAAAGCTAGGAACTGGAAGACTAGAAGAATATCAAGACAGTTTCGGAGGATATGTCGACCTCGAAAAAGCGTTCGACAATGTAAAATGACTCAAGATGATCGAAATTCTGAGAAAAATAGAGGTAAGGTATAGGGAGAGACAGGTAATACACAAAATGCACAAAAGCCAAGAGGAAATAATAAGAGTGGACGGATTACAAGGGGTGTATGACAGACAGGTAGTCTTTCTCCCCTACTGTACAATCTGTACATTGAAGCAGCAAAGACGTAAATAAAAGATAGGAGTGGAAATGAAATTCAAGGTGGACGGATATCAATGATACGATTGGCTCAAAAAATGGTTCAAATGGCTCTGAGCACTATGGGACTTAACATCTGATGTCATCAGTCCCCTAAAGCCTAGAACTACTTAAACCAAACTAACCTAAGGACGTCACACACATCCACGCCCAAGGCAGGATTCGAACCTGCGACCGTAGCGGTCGCGCGGTTCCGGACTGAAGCGCGTAGAACTGCTCGGCCACACCGGCCGGCTACGATTGGCTGATGCCATTGTTATCCTGAGTGAAAGCGAAGAAGATTTACAGGAGCTGGTGAATGTAATGAATATCGATTGAGAGTAAATCGAAGAAAGATAAAATTAATGAGAAATAGCAGAAATGAGGACAGCGAGAAACTTATCAGGACTGATGGTCGTGAATTAGATGAAGTTATGGAATTCTACTACCTAGGCAGCAAAATAACCAATGAAGGACGGAGCAGAGAGAACATCATAAGCTGACTACTACAGGCAAAAAGGGCATTCCTCGCCAACAGAAGTCTAGCAGTATCAAACATAGGCCTTAATTTGAGGAAGAAATTTCTGGAGGAGGAGCTTATACGAAGAAATTTCTGTATAGGTACGTTTGGAACAAAGCATTGTGTTTCAGCAGAAACACGGACTGTGTAAAAGCGGAAGACAAGAGAATCGAAACATCTGAGCTGTGATGCTAAAGACGAATGTAGAAAATTAGTTAGGACTTGATAAGGTAAGGAATGAGGAAGTTCCGCGCAGAATCGGAGAGGTACTAGAGAGAGATGTAGAGGGTAAAAACTGTAAAGGAAGACAGAGATTAGAATTGTTGTTGTTGTCTTCAGTCCAGAGACTGGATTGATGCAGCTCTCCATGCTACTCTATCCTGTGCAAGCTACTTCATCTCCCAGTACCTACTGCAACCTACATCCTTCTGAATCTGCTTAGTGTATTCATCTCTGGGTCTCCCTCTACGACTTTTACCCTCCACGCTGCCCTCCAATACTAAATTTGTGATCCCTTGATGCCTCAGAACATGTCCTACCAACCGATCCCTTCTTCTAGTCACGTTATGCCACAAATTTCTGTTCTCACCAATTCTATTCAATGTCTCCTCATTAGTTATGTGGTCTACCCACCTAATCTTCACCATTCTTCTGTAGCACCACATTTCGAAAGCTTCGGTTTTCTTCTTGTCTGAACTAATTATCGTCCATGTTTCACTTCCATACATGGCTACACTCCACACAAATACTTTCAGACATAGAAATCTATACCCGATGTTAAAAAATTTCTCTGCTTCAGAAACGCTTTCCTCGCCATTGCCAGTCTACATTTTATATCCTCTCTGTTTGGAACATCATCAGTTATTTTCCTCCCTAAACAGCAAAACTCTTTTACTACTGCAAGTGTCTCATTTCCTAATCTAATTCTCTCAGCGTCACCCGATTTAATTCGACTACATTAAATCATCCTCGTTTTGCTTTTGTTGATGTTCATCTTATTTCCTCCTTTCAAGACACTGTCCATTCCGTTCAATTGCTCTTCCAGGTCCTTTGCTGTCTCTGACAGAATTACAATGTCATCGACGAACCTCGAAGTTTTTATTTCTTCTCCATGGATTTTAATTCCTACTCCGAATTTTTCTTTTGTTTCCTTTACTGCTTGCTCAATATACAGATTGAATAACATCGGGGATAGGCTACAACCCTGTCTCGCTCCCTTTCCAATCACTGCTTCCCTTTCATGCCCCTCGACTCTTATAACTGCCATCTCGTTTCTGTACAAATTGTCAATAGCCTTTCGCTCCCTGTATTTTACCCCTGCGACCTTCAGATTTTGAAACAGAGTATTCCAGTCGACATTGTCAAGAGCTTCCTCTAACTCTACAAATGCTAGAAACGTAGGTTTGTCTTTCCTTAATCTATATTCTAAGGTAAGTCGTAGGGTCAGTGTTGCCTCACGTGTTCCTATATTTCTTCGGAACGCAAACTGACCTTCCCCGAGGTCGGCGTCTACCAGTTTCTCCATTCGTCTGTAAAAAATTAGTGTTAGGTTAGAATACATCCAGCAAATAATTTGGTGACGTAGGATGTAAGTCGTGCTCTGAGATACAGAATTTGGCACAGGAGAAGAATTTGTGGCTGCCCACAGCAAACCAGTCAGGATGCTGGTGATTGAAAAAAAAGAAGCTACGGACAGCAGATAAAGGAAAAATACTGCTCTCGGAGCACAAAAAAGTGACTATGGTCTTGTTTATTTAAACGACTTTGACTGAATAGTGGGATACCAGGTATATCGTTTTACCTACCTCAGCACCTTTAAAAAATTTCACTAGAATTATGGCATGCTAACATATTCGCGCTTTTTTCAACGTGCAAGTGACGTCTCACTCCCAGGAACTCCCCTAACTGTAGGTCACACACAGCCACAAGTGCATCGCTGTAAGTCGCGCACAAATTCCCTCCTAGTTGCCCATTCTCACTTACTGATTCCGCCCAACTCATTGTCATCACCTCTTCGTTTCTCTCAGTCAGCCACACTCCGCTTCGTTCTGTCCTACTGCTACTGTTTCCTTTCACTTCTAACATCTCACCCCTTCTTCCTGCTGCTGCTTTCTCTTCTCACTCGCTGTCACTGTCATACACTCTGTTCTCATTATCACTGGAGCTCACTCATTTCTACTTCCTCTTTCTCTCTATTCCTCCCCCCTTCCCCCCCCCCCCCCCACCCCCGCACTATCTCTTTCGTTCTTTTCCCAGCACGTTTCTGACACTGTTAACAATGTTCCACTGACACTGTGTCTCTCTCTTTCTTTCACATTGCCCTTGGCTCCGTCGATCTTTCTGTAACAAAACTACTGTTCTTCCAGTATTTACGACATTTCCGCCTCTTTGCCACTGCTACTGTGTTCTTCTTTCCCAGCATAAGGAAGTGTGAATATGTGCGCATGTCAAAATTTTTGGGTAAATGTTTAAAGGTGTTGAGGAAGGTAGAATGGGACAGATGGCACCCCTATTTTCGCTCAGAGTCTTTTAAATAAACACGTAAATATTCGTATTTCTTGTTCTCTGATAGGAGCAATTTTTCGCTGGTACAGTTCTTTTCCCTGCTGCAGCAGGGCATGTAATTCATGTGAAAAGAAATGGTCAGTAAAAAAATCAGGTAGTTTGCTTATGTGAAACTGAAATAACATAGAACAAATTTTACACCTCAGACTGGATTTTACACACACAAAAAAAAATGTATGTGCCTCCGTAGGACAATAAGGCGTTTCGAGATGATAACGGAGACCCTTTACAGCATATTCCTCCGTGCTATGTCACTTTATAAAAAATGTTTGCGCCTTATACTGGAGTTTAGGTGCGTATTTTGTGTATAAAAGTAGCATAATTGTGGACCTCTGTATCTCTGAAAAGGATAGAGATATGAAGAAAATTTTCAAGGTAGTTCGATATCGGGATTTTAGAAAAATGTCGTAAAAATTACAGCCGTTTTCTGCACACAGCCGTCTGGGAATCCGATTTGCTCCATTCGCCTAAGCATAAGGCAATGTGTAACATTCATAGTTTGACCCTGAACTGTAGGATATTGACACGAAGACGATCCTTCTGGAGTCTTCATCGTCATACAGTGATTACAGCGGGTCTTCTGCAAAACATTTGCACTTTCGCACTACGAACGTAGAAATGGAAGTACAATCGTCTTCATTGGTCAGCTTTTACAGAAGCCTTTTCTGCATTGTGAACGCGAATTGTTCCGCAACACTGCATCCACTGGATTCCATAACAGTTTTTTTCCTCCCTCAATGGTCCCATAGACTAGTACCATCTATTATTCTCGCCACGTTCAGGTCCATTACATTTCGTTAGGGCTTTACGACACCAGTAAGGCTAGCAGTGTGCTAAACAATTATTTCCAAACTCGGTTACCATTTGTATGTATTATCATCCTTGAGCCACTAATTATGCCTTTCAACATTGAGTCTCATCAGCGCATGCTGTTTAATAAGCATCTCCATACGTTACTATTATTATTATTATCTCCTTCACTTTCTCAGACGTTAAGTCCGGTTAAAAATGGAGTGACGCGGACCTTGATCAAGCGTCACTTCCTTTTAACTGTACGGTATGTGTTATATTGCATTTAGGAACTTTCGGGTAATTGAACATGTATCAATAATTACGGATTTCTGTAGTTGTATATATATGTTTGGATGTAGCTGTATTGCATTGATGTACTGGTGGATATTGTGTGGTATGACTCCTGTAGTTGACAGTATAATTGATATGATGTCAACTTTATCCTGATGCCACATGTCTTTGACTTCCTCAGCCAGTTGGATGTATTTTTCAATTTTTTCTCCTGTTTTCTTTTGTATATTTGTTGTATTGGGTATGGATATTTCGATTAGTTGTGTTAATTCCTTCTTTTTATTGGTGAGTATGATGTCAGGTTTGTTATGTGGCGTTGTTTTATCTGTTATAATGGTTCTGTTCCAGTATAATTTGTATTCATCATTCTCCAGTACATTTTGTGGTGTATACTTGTATGTAGGAACGTGTTGTTTTAAAAGTTTATGTTGTAAGGCAAGCTGTTTTATTGTTTTTGCGACATTGTCATGTCTTCTGGGGTATTCTGTATTTGCTAGTATTGTACATCCGCTTGTGATGTGATCTACTGTTTCTATTTGTTGTTTACAAAGTCTGCATTTATCCGTTGTGGTATTGGGATCTTTAATAATATGCTTACTGTAATATCTGGTGTTTATTGTTTGATCCTGTATTGCAATCATGAATCCTTCTGTCTCACTGTATATATTGCCTTTTCTTAGCCATGTGTTGGATGCGTCTTGATCGATGTGTGGCTGTGTTAGATGATACGGGTGCTTGCCATGAAGTGTTTTCTTTTTCCAATTTACTTTCTTCGTATCTGTTGATGTTATGTGATCTAAAGGGTTGTAGAAGTGGTTATGAAATTGCAGTGGTGTAGCCGATGTATTTATATGAGTGATTGCCTTGTGTATTTTGCTAGTTTCTGCTCGTTCTAGAAAGAATTTTCTTAAATTGTCTACCTGTCCATAATGTAGGTTCTTTAAGTCGATAAATCCCCTTCCTCCTTCCTTTCTGCTTAATGTGAATCTCTCTGTTGCTGAATGTATGTGATGTATTCTATATTTGTGGCATTGTGATCGTGTAAGCGTATTGAGTGCTTCTAGGTCTGTGTTACTCCATTTCACTACTCCAAATGAGTAGGTCAATATTGGTATGGCATAAGTATTTATAGCTTTTGTCTTGTTTCTTGCTGTCAATTCTATTTTCAGTATTTTTGTTAGTCTTTGTCTATATTTTTCTTTTAGTTCTTCTTTAATATTTGTAATTATTATTATTATTATTATTATTATTATTATCATTATTATTATTACTGTCGATGGAAATGTGGAAACATCACATCAGTTACCTTTAGGGAAACAGTGTAAATGTCGGGTACGTATGGCTTGTGAAACGGTGTAAGTTACTGTATTATATGGCAGAATGAACCTGCAAAAAAAAAAAAAAAAAAAAAAAAAAAACAGACGCTTCGACTCAAAATCGAGCGCTTGACCTCCAGCATGCTAGCCCAAAACGCTATACACTGAACCAACTGCACCGAATTACCGCCATATATTGACGGAGGTAATTACCGTACATGTGGTTACAGTGTTGCCAGACTGCCAATTTACAACGTCCAGTTGTTTGCAATTCACAGACTTCTACAGTTTTATTCCAGTCTTGATGACATTTTGCACACTTTACCTTCCAATATTTCGTAATCTGACTTGAAACATATATGCACGTAATGTATAAACGAAAATGGTTGTTACTAACAATCTCTGAAAGTTCTTCGCCGATTTGTTTCAAATTTCTGCACAATCTTCTAATTAACATTTGGGCGGTAATATTCTTCTCGGGTACGCAGCCGGGTCATAACGTCTTCATGACACAATATTTCCGCGGTCCATCTGGCCGCCATCTTTAGGTGAGAGTGCTGGTGCACGAACTCGCCGGAACTGACTTCCTAGCGCAAGCTGCGGCCCCTATATAGGCCAGCAGAAGACCCACAACGCGTGTGCGAGAAGGTGCCGTAACTGCCCTCTAACGCAGTAAGCATACCGCGCCGCCAGTGGTGGAAATAGGCGAAATCGAGATATCGCTGTCAAAAAATTAAAAAAAAAAAATTTATTCCGACGATCGAAACACAGACCGTTGTTTTTTGATGTCAGATAACAGCGGGTCCCAAGTCTTACTTAAAAGATAGCCCTTGTCTCTATTAAGAAGATTGTCAGATATACGAATCTCTATGGATTCTTTTAAAACACAGTCCCAATAGCGAGATGCAGGGGCAACCATTTGTGTCTTGTCATAGAGCATTCTGTGCCCCTCGGTGAGACAATGCTCCGCGACTGCAGATTTCTCAGGTTGAAGCAACCGTGTGTGCGGCTGGTGCTCAATACATCGGTCCTGAATGGTCCGGATTGTCTGACCAATATAAGCCTTCCCACAGTGGCAAGGGATCTTGTACCAACCGGGCTTCCTCAAACCCAAGTCGTCCTTTACAGAGCCAAGGAGCGCTCTAATCTTGGCTGGCGGACGAAAAATACTTTTGATATGGTATCTTTTCAGAATTCTTCCTATCTTCTAGGAAATGCTCCCAGCAAAAGGCAGAAAGGCCACCGATTTGCAAGTATCTTCTGGTGCTTCAGGCGAAGGTCCATACTGGAAAGCACGACGGATCTGTTTATCTGTATAGCCATTCTGCTTGAACACAACCTTAAGATGGTCCAATTCTTGTGTCAAGCTTTCTCCATCTGAAATGGCATAAGCTCTTCTCGCCAACGTCCGCAGGGCCCCCGTACGCTGGAACGATGGATGACAGCTAGAAGCATGCAGGTAACGGTCCGTGTGCGTAGGCTTTCGATAAACACTGTGTCCCAGTGTCCCATCATCCTTTCTGCACACCAGAACATCCAGAAACGGAAGCTTCCCATCACTTTCCACCTCCATGGTAAACTTGATGTTAGGATGCAGGGAATTAAAATGATCTAGGAGGCGGTCAAGAGCTTTCTCCCATGAGGCCACACCATAAACGTATCGTCAACGTACCTCCAAAAACAAGTTGGTTTTAAGGACGCCGTCTTCAGCGCCATGTCCTCAAAATCTTCCATAAAAAGATTGGCGACTATTGGGGACAATGGGCTCCCCATAGCCACTCCGTCAGTCTGTTCAAAATATTTGTCATTAAATAAAAAGTACGTCGACGTCAGCACGTGGCGACAAAGCCTGGTTGTTTCCTCATCCAGTTTCTCACCAATTAGTTGCAAGGATTCTTCCAGAGGAACCCGGGTAAAAAGCGACACGACATCAAAGGTCACAAGTAAATCCGAGGGACTAAGAGACAAGGACTTCAATCTCTGAATAAACACCATAGAATTGGAAATGTGATGTTCGCATTTACCGACGTGAGGGCCAAGAACAGATGCTAAATACTTGGCTAGATTGTAGGTAGGAGCACCCAAATTACTCACGATCGGACGAAGCGGGACTCCTTTCTTATGAATCTTGGGCAGACCGTATAATCTCGGTAGCACGGCAGCACCAGGACGAAGTTTTTTAAGAACGTCGTCAGGTAAAGAATTCTTCTTCAGCGGTGAAAGCGTCTTCCGTTTTATCCGTTCAGCTGGGTCGTCCTGCAATGTTCTGTATGCTGAGTCTTCAAGTAAGAGGTCCATCTTTCCCAGATAGTCATCACGTGACAGAAGAACCGTTGCGTTGCCTTTGTCTGCTGGTAGAACTATCAGATCCTCGTCTTCTCTAATGGACCGGACGGCTGCCCTTTCGAGAGAGGAGATGTTACTCCGTGGAGGCGGCGCCCGCCGCAATGTATGTGAGACCTCTTGCCTAATCTCTTCAGCTTGGTCCTCCGAAAAGCTGGACACTGCTTGTTCGACTGCGCTAGAGGGCAGTTACGGCACCTTCTCGCGCACGGGTTGTGGGTCTTCTGCTGGCCTATATAGGGGCCGCAGCTTGCGCTAGGAAGTCAGTTCCGGCGAGTTCGTGCACCAGCACTCTCACCTAAAGATGGCGGCCAGATGGACCGCGGAAATATTGTCTCATGAAGACGTTATGATCCGGCTGCACACCCGAGAAGAATATTATCAATTATTACGCCGGGAAAGCCTTCGTAGCCGCAACATTTGGGCGGACTTAGAGGAGTAACATGCTTACCAGATGTATCACAAAGTACTTGACCGATTTACCTCAGAGCTCTACTTTCAGATGAAACAATGAAGAAAATTAATGAAAAATTAAATTATAACAAACAAAATATATTGTGGTAAACTGACTGTAATTCCTACCACGAGAATAAATTAGAGTGGAATTATCCATCTTGGAGATATTAGCGTCAGACGCCACTAGATTGCGAAAACTAAAGAATTTGACAGAAACGTGATTGCAAACTGTTATTTATTGATTAGTAGCCGTTGTTACATATGATATATACCCGAGAAGCTATTTTGGTCCGTGTTTCACAGTTATTTTTGTTATTAAAATCCACAGGGCCACACAAACGTAAGACAGGTCGTGGATATAGTTACAACAGAAGTCACCAGATCGCGGCCCGACCAAAAGATCGAACAGAACCCGCGATTTCCCGAACTGTGACGTGAACTGTTCGAACAGTTCGAATCGTGCTCAAACACAGCCTACTTGAAACCGTGAAAACAGACGATTTCTCCAAAACCACAATGAGATACCTACCGTAAAATGTAACAACATACGGCGCAGTTAATCACTGCTGACGGACAAATGAAGAACATTGCGTACATCAAGCTTTGCGATAAGAGTTTTATTTTACAGTTTATCCCAACTTGGTAAAATTATGTCTTTACTGATTGTAAATACACGTCCATTACATTTTCGTTAAAGTAAAGTTTCGCAGCTTGCAATGTAGAAACTGCTTGATCAGTAGGTCTTTTTAAGTAATTGTTGTTGTTGTTGTGGTCTTCAGTCCTGAGACTGGTTTGATGCAGCTCTCCATGCTACTCTATCCTGTGCAAGCTCCTTCATCTCCCAGTACCTACTGTAACCTACATCCTTCTGAATCTGCTTAGTGTATTCATCTCTTGGTCTCCCTCTACGATTTTTACCCTCCACGATGACCTCCAATGCTAAATTTGTGATCCCTTGATGCCTCAGGACATGTCCTACCAACCGATCCCTTCTTCTAGTCAAGTTGCGCCACAAACTTCTCTTCTCCCCAATTCTATTCAATACCTCCTCATTAGTTACGTGATATACCCACCTAATCTTCAACATTCTTCTGTAGCACCACATTTCAAAAGCTTCTGTTCTCTTCTCGTCCAAACTATTTATTGTCCATGTTTCACTTCCATACATGGCTACACTCCATACAAATACTTTCAGAAACGACTCCCTGACATTTAAATCTATACTCGATGTTAACAAATTTCTCTTCTTCAGAAACGCTTTCCTTGCCATTGCCAGTCTACATCCTCTCTACTTCGACCATCATCAGTTATTTTGCTCCCCAAATAGCAAAACGCCTTTACTACTTTAAGTGTCTCAATTCCTAATCTAATTCCGTCAACATCATCCGACTTAATTCGACTTTATTCCATTATCCTTGTTTTGCTTTTGTTGATGTTCATCTTATATCCTTTCGAGACACTGTCCATTCCGTTCAACTGCTCTTCCAAGTCCTTTGCTGTCTCTGACAGAATTACAATGTCATCGGCGAACATCAAAGTTTTTACTTCTTCTCCCTGGATTTTAATACCTTCTCCGAATTTTTCTTTTGTTTCCTTTACTGCTTGCTCAATATACAGATTGAATAACATTGGGGATAGGCTAAAACCCTGTCTCACTCCCTTCCCAACCACTGCTTCCCTTTCATGTCCCTCGACTCTTATGACTGCCATCTGGTTTCTGTACAAATTGTAAATAGCCTTTCGCTCCCTGTATTTTACCCCTGCCACCTTTAGAATTTTCAAGAGAGTATTCCAGTCAACATTGTCAAAAGCTTTCTCTAAGTCTACAATTGCTAGAAACGTAGGTTTGTCTTTCCTTAATCTTTCTTCTAAGATAAGTCGTAAGGTCTGTATTGCCTCACGTGTTCCAACATTTCTACGGAATTCAAACTGATCTTCCCCGAGGTCGGCTTCTACCAGTTTTTCCATTCGTCTGTAAATAATTCGTGTTAATATTTTGCAGCTGTGACTTATTAAACTGATAGTTCGGTAATTTTCACATCTATCAACACCTACTTTCTTCTTAAGTAATTAGGTTTTTTCATTCCTTCTGATTGTAAATATGTATTTAAATTGAACTAAATATTAATAAATATGTAAAATCTTCATTGATTAGCATATGCACATATTTTTAGAGTCAAAATGGTTTTTGCACAAAACGAAGAGAATTGAAATACTATTATATGTATTTTACAGTTAGATTGTAGGTTCATTATGCATTACAGATATTTATTTATTTATTTATTTATTTACAAGAAATGGCCAATTAAGGACCGCGTTACAAATTTATTTCATGTTCACTTTTTTATTTCTCTTCTCTCGGGCTGCTCTTCTGCCTGCTACCATTTTTGCCAGATGTTCAGCTGTTAGATTTCTGTTGGTCTTCGGTTTTGGAGCCTCCTGAAAAACCTCGAATTCAGTTATTGCCTTTCTATACTTGTCCCTGTTCATTGCGTCCTTTTCTGTAAGTTCAAGTTCACTGAGGTCTTTCTTTATTCCTTGCAACCAAGAGTTGGGTGTTTTCCTTTGTTGAATTACACTGAAGATTTTCTTCGTTAATCTGCCACCATCCATTCTCATCAGATTACCAAAGAACATCAACATTCTCTTTCTCATTTCCGTTGTGACTGGTTTAATAAACTGGTGGATCTTCTCATTGCTCATCTTTACCCATTTTTCACCAATTATTTTGTGTCCACCAAGAATCTTCCTCAGAATTACTCTTTTCTTCTTCTCGAGCTCATGTATTAGTCCTTTGTTCTTGCTGAAGAGTGTTTCTGCTGCATATTGAATTTCTCGTCACTGTATTGCTGTGTAATAACTTTGCATTTCGAGATAGGCATTTTTTGTTGTACAGCTTCTGTGTTAAAATTGTGTGCCCTCCTACGTTTAGCTACTTGGAGTTTGACAGCTTCTTTTTCTATGTCCGTATCCGTTATTGTTCCTCCCAAATATTTAAAGTGTTTGACCCTTTTAATAGATCCAATAATTGTGTGCAATTCCTTGATTTCCTTATATTTGTTAGACATGAATTTAGTTTTTTCTTGTGATATCTGTAAGCCAAATTTAGCTGCATGCTTTGCTAAGATTTCTATTTGTTAAATTGCATCTCCTATATTTGTGGATAGGAGAGCAATATCACCTGCAAAAGCTAGTGCATGTATCGTAAGGCCTTTAACTCACCCTCCAAAAGAAATTCACTTTACTTTCTGCTGTGTGTATTATAGATATATTGTGCATTAGATATATTATCTTAATTTGTAATGTAAAAAGGAAGCAAAGCATGATCTATGACGTAATTGTTATTACATCTACATGGATACTCTGCAAATCACATTTAAGTGCCTGGCAGAGGGTTCATCGAATCAACTTCACAACTCTCTATTATTCCAATCTCGTATAGCGTGCGTAAAGAACGAACACCTATATCTTTCCGTACGAGCTCTGATTTCCCTTATTTTATCGTGGTGATCGTTTCTCCCTATGCAGGTCGGTGTCGACAAAATATTTTCGCGGAGAAAGTTGGTGATTGGAATTTCGTGAGAAGATTCCGTCGCAACGAAAAACGCCTTTCTTTTAATGATGTCCAGCCCAAATCCTGTATCATTTCTGTGACACTCTCTCCCATATTTCGCGATAATACAAAACTTGCTGCCCTTCTTTGAACTTTTTCGATGTACTCAGTCAGACCTATCTGGTAAGGATCCCACACCGCGCAGCAGTTTTCTAAAAGAGGACGGACATGTGTATTGTAGGTATTGTTACGTTTTCTAAGTGTCGTGCCAATAGAACGCAGTCTTTGGTTAGCCTTCCCCACAACATTTTCTCTGTGTTCCTTCCAGTTTAAGTTTTTCCTAATTGTAATACCTAAGTTTTTAGTTGAATTTACGGCTTTTATATTAGACTGATTTATCGTGTAACCGAAGTTTAACGAATTCCTTTTAGCACTCACGTGGTTGACCTCACACTTTTCGTTAGTTAGGGTCAACTGCCAGTTTCCGCATCACACAGATATCTTTTCTAAATCGTTTTGCAGTTTGTTTTGGTCTTCTGATGACTTTATTAGTCGATAAACGACAGCGTCATCTGCAAACAACCTAAGGCGGCTGCTCAGATAGTCCCCTAAACCGTTTATGTCGATAAGGAACAGCAAAGAGCCTATAACACGACCTTCAGGAACACCAGAAATCCCTTCTGTTTCACTCGATGACCTTCCGTCAGTTACTACGAACTGTAACGTCTCCGACAGGAAATCAGAAATCCAGTCACATAACTGAAATTACTAAATTTTTGGTATTAAATGTGTGTGTGTATTTGCAAAAGTCGCAACCGGAAGACTAGACCCTGATTTTTCTGAATGCCGCAAGTGGAGTCGTGGTCATTCGTCGCAATCCGTTGAGAACCATTGATTAAAATATGCCCTTCGATTGAAAGCGATTGCAGTTTCCCACGCATCTTGTGAGCGTCAACAACGCACTGGACCAATCACAGATATTATGCACCATAGGTTTCCCGGGAACGTCAGATAGTTGTATTATAAAAGAGCTCAGTCTTTTCGAAAATAACGCCTGTAAACTCCTGACTTTTTTTTGTTTCACGAAGTAGTAATCATGTTATCTGTGAAGAATGCAACGTTAGATTGTTTCTTTCTCCGCTTAGTGGCAGCTCCACGTAACGGTGTAGCTGTATCCATCGTAAGGTTTTGCTAATAATAACTGAACCATTCTATTTTAAACTTTCTTTTATTTTGTAACAAAATAACATCCTGTTTCTGATCAAATAATGCAAGTAATTTCTGGGCATTTTAGTTTGGTTAGCCGGCCAGGGTGGCCGAGCGATTCTAAGCGCTACAGTCTGGAACCGCGTGACCGCTACGGTCGCAGGTTCGAATTCTGCATCGGGCATGGATGTGTGTGATGTCCTTAGGTTAGTTAGGTTTAAGTCGTTCTAAGTTCTAGGGGACTGTAGACCTTAGAAGTTAAGTCCCATAGTGCTCAGAGCCGTAAGCTTGGTTGACAGTGACTTGCTTGGTGACGCAACGAAAGGAAGCCGTAAGCGCTCTGTTGTTAGCTCTTTTAATTTCCGAAAGTCGAACCTGGTTCTTAATTCGAAGTCCGATTAACTTTTTACAAAGTAATTTCCTGTGTATGAACTTTCACTACGTACACGGTTATTCGCTGCCATGCGCCTCATTAACGAACAGTGACCATTTTGACGTGAATATAACTTTCATTCAAGATACGAACGTTTTCTCAAAGTGCTATTAGTATTTACAACAGTTTCAGTTCTACAAGCAAATATTAGCACATTACTCTTTTTTAACCGCCTTTGCCAACAACCCCTGCCTTGTGGAATGTCATTTGAAACTAAATTGTGCAAATTGTAGCTTCATTCGAAATCCATGATAAGCCAGTACATCAAACAATTCACCTGCGAGAGAGCAACCCGTTTTCATTGAAATTTACATATGTCATTTTACTGCAAAACAAATGACACAGATTAAAATGTTGGCTCTGAATACTGTTTATCTTTAATCTAGCAGACAATGGTTGTACCGGAACTGTTAATTTAAGTACACAGCAACTGAATACAACATTTAAGCATGTGACTTTCTGATAAAACTTCTCGCAAACTCACAAGATAGCACTTTCTCGAAATCTTTGCCTGATTTGAAACCTCTGAAATTGTATGATATTTTTACAAATACGTTTCGACAATCACTGTGCCTTTCAGTGAATATGAATTTTGATGGTAATTAAATTTGTTGAGCCGGCCGTTGTGACCGAACGGTTCTAGGCGTTTCAGCCTGGAAGAACGCGACCACTACGGTCGCAGGTTCGAATTCTGCCTCGGGCATGGGTGTATGTGATGTCCTTAGGTTAGTTAGTTTTAAGTAGTTCTAAGTTCTAGTGGACTGATGACCTCAGATGTTAAGCCCCATAGTGCTCAGAGCCATTTGAACCATTTTTGAATCAAATTTGTTGTCCTACCTGTCCAAACGGAACGCTCGTCTGTTCTGGAGCCTGCTACTATCATGAGACTGTCAAAAATCAAATTCCATTTTCCGTACTTGCAATATGGCAATGCAAGACGGTATCTTACCACTTTTCATAGAAACGCTTCTGCAGCACATAACTGGCGATGTGTAATGCGCGCATACAAACACATTCACAAAGGTAAGGAATGAAAAATGAGGAACCAATTTAACGACTGATAAAGGAGAAGAAAAACTCAAGTATAAGTAGGCTTCATTAAGCCATAACAACAATATAGCCTTTCATAAAGTTCTCGCAACTAGACGAGTTAGCAAAATATTTCTTAATAATTTTCCTGTAAAATTACTTTCCTTGTCACACGTTTTCAGTTACGAAACAAATTCATGTGCTTCACTACAAAATTTATACAGTAAACTTTAACCATAGACAATGTTCTAACAATAAGGATCTGCATGATTACGAATATGAAAAACTAGTTTACCTTAGAAAACTTCCGTTTTGACAGTCTTGCATTCATCTTATCTCAGTTCCACAAAATTTTTCCTCAGAAATCCTTCTTAAATAATGTTGCCTCCAGTACATGACAAGTTGTGCTTCCATCCTTTTCAAAGTACCGTACACAACGAGACTGTCCAACACATGCTGCACACTGCTACTCTCTGGCTTACGCCAACATCTTTGGCCTCAAAATACAGGCGTAAAAAGAATATGATTATATCGATACTACAGATGTTGAGCGCATTTATCAGATTCGCTACTTCATTCGCAACTGTGGCCAAACCTTCTTGAAAATTGACATGGCAAATGGGAGAGTCCTCTTTCACACACATTTGTTGCTTGATCCGTTATGGAAATCGGGTTTTGCGAATTTTGAGAGTAAAAGTCGACTCTTAGTACATCTAAAATCTGCAAGGCACCTTATTGTGTGTGGCAGAGGGTACTTCTGGTACCATTACCTTTCCGTTTTCCCTGTTCCACTGGTGTTCAAATGGTTCAAATCGCTCTGAGCACTATGGGACTTAACATCTATGGTCATCAGTCCCCTAGAACTTAGAACTACTTAAACCTAACTAACCTAAGGACATTACACACATCCATGCCCAAGGCAGGATTCGAACCTGCGACCGTAGCAGTCGCGCGGTTCCGGACTGAGCGCCTAGAACCGCTGGACCAGCGCGGCCGGCTCCACTGGTGTAGGGTTGTCATAATCCAAGGACGAAAATCAAGGACAAATTTCAGTGATTATAAAGATGTGGTTGAAACGTGGACCGATATGTTGTACAAGTGACCACTGGTTTGCATTTCAGTTGAATCATCATCATTAATATACAGTGGTAATTATGGAGATGTGGCTGAAACCTGGAATCACACAATGTCCTTTCACCTTTCTACACGTCAGCCAAATCTTCATAATTACCATAATTCAAACCGTAATTCCGTCAGCAAAGAAGTTATAATTAACAAGGAAAATTAATCCAAGCATTAATGGTGTCTATAAAGAAGTGGTCAATGATGAAGAAAATTAATTGCAATTGACATTAAATAATTTTTAACCAAAGCACTGAACACAAATTATAAACATGTACACAATCATGCTGCTACAACTGATATATATCTTTCACTTTATGCTTTAAACCAGTCATATTTCTCTGAGTCCTGGACAGAAGAAAGAAACTCGCTCCGATTCTGAATCAGTCTATGAAAATCTGCGCAATTTATGTTTTTCATATTATATTGGATTTGGAGCATTGCATTGACTGATGTTAAAGCTAGCCTGTTTCTTCCTTCTGTCCATTGTGCATTCACTCTCTCCACATTGGCATTATGCTCCGGAATGGAGAAATAGTACTGCACAATAGCAAACAGTTATGAATACTGCTATTTAGAAACACAATCCTCAAAAAATTTAACCCAATTTTTTTGAGGCATCATCTCCAAATTCTGGTTATCTTTCTGTGTAAGAAAACATTTCAGTTTCACTATCTGGTCAAAAAGCAAACTCTCATCCACTTTGCAAGTTGTGTTTTCTTGCATCCATTTCAGTGTACATTCAATTTTTTCCCAGTCAGGTAAAGCCTTTAACAGTATCCAGTCAAAATGTTCAAGTTCGGATAAAGGCTTCATTTTATCAGATAATCTGTAATTGTCTGATAAAAGGCCATGACATCCTCTTGAAATTTTGACTGCTGATACTGCGAGAGAGGGGGGCCGGCTGGAATGGCCCAACGATTCTAGGCGCTACAGTCTGGAACCGCGCGACCACAGGTTCGAATCCTGCCTCGGGCATGGATGTGTGTGTTGTCCTTAGGTTAGTTAGGTTTAAGTAGTTCTAAGTTCTAGGGGACTGATGACCTCAGAAGTTAAGTCCCATAGTGCTCAGAGCCATTTAAATTCATTTTTGAGCTGGAAGAGATCTGACATTAACTCTTTGTTTCGAAGTGTCACCACTACTAAATTTTTACGCCTCAAAACACACGTTTTTTGCAGCTCTTTCTTTCTATGGTCACCCTGTAAACTAAATTTGATGGCACGGTGAGCCGGCCGGAGTGGCCGTGCGGTTAAAGGCGCTGCAGTCTGGAACCGCAAGACCGTTACGGTCGCAGGTTCGAATCCTGGCTCGGGCATGGATGTTTGTGATGTCCTTAGGTTAGTTCGGTTTAACTAGTTCTAAGTTCTAGGGGACTAATGACCTCAGCAGTTGAGTCCCATAGTGCTCAGAGCCATTTGAACCATTTGGCACGGTGAAAATATTTTTTTCAGTAACTGAAAACTATCGCCAGAAAATAAAATTGCGGGAGACTTGGTTTTTAAACACGTACAGTTGAGTAATCTGATCAGTTATAATACTCATTTGTATGCTTTCTATAAGTGATAGGCTTTGTTTACTGTTACGTACCTACAATGCATTGTACTTACCCACACACTTTGCAGATAGCCTCATGTACGTTTCTTCCACGTTTAATACTTGGAAACGCATCAATATATTCTTCTCGAAAATTTACTTTTCGTTTCGACATTTTAAATTTCAAATTCTGTGCAATAACAACACCAGAAGTACACTTCGCACAGCTGGTGTTAATGTTGCACGACCAAAGAATATCAGATACCGACAGCAGAGACGTTGTAAACCAAGAGCGGAAAACTGAAACAATCGCAAAGAATCGATTATTGCACTGCTTCCACAGTCTGTTCTGAAAATAGCCGAACGATTCTGAAGTGACACGGAATATCAGCACAGGTTTCAACGGCTATCGTCAAGTTTGCAGGAGTTATGAAACACTTGATAGGTGGCCAGTGGCAAAACTTGCACTTTTTTTTTAATTTCTAGCCACTTTTTTCGCCGACATTTTCCTCTTCGTCCAAGACACCCGTCCTCAAGAATAAAATCACGGACTGTCCGCGAAATCCGCGACGTATGGAAACCCTACACTGGTGTGTAGGAAGAATTCCTCTGATTTTCTTCTTGCTGTAATCTTGCCAGACATATGTGGGGGGGAAACTATAGTCACGGTATAGGAGGGGTAACGCCTTTGGCTTCGGCGAAATTAAAAGCAAGGGTGTCAACGTTAAGAGAACGAATTCCGCAGTTAAACATAGACACCAGAGCGTTTAGGTGGAAAGAATACGTTGAAGGGGACGGAACTGTCTAATCACGTGACAAAATAAGAATTGGTACCAATTTGGAATATATACAGATCTTGGTCGCACAGTTATTTATCAAGGGCTACCCGTTGCAAGATTTCATCATCAGACTCAAGCTGTGGAATGAAGTGTACAAGAAAATTAGTGGCACAAAATATATATACATAAGAATGCATATAAGTATTCCAATATGCAGTAACTTCAGTTAGGAGGGTATTTATATAAAGATCAAACTTAAGAACAAAACTCATGAAAGTGAGCACATAGACTGCATACAATACAAATCTCATCTCACTTAAGCATATTTGACAGTGCCGTTGACTGTTCGAATAGAACCTGTGCGAAGGCGAGTGCGGCGATTAAACTGTCAAAGTGGCGCTAGCATTAACCGTAGAAAGCAAGTCAAAGAGTAACTTCACAAACTTCTATGCACCTCAGCTAAGTATGTGTCAGCCGGCCCGGATGGCCGCGCGGTTCTAGGCGCTACAGTCTGGATCCGCGCAACCGCTACGGTCGCAGGTTCGAATCCTGCCTCGGGCATGGATGTGTGTGATGTCCTTAGGTTAGTTAGGTTTAAGTAATTCTAAGTTCTAAGGAGCTGATGACCTTAGAAGTTAAGTCCCATAGTGCTCAGAGCCATTTGAACCATTTAAGTGCATGTCAGGACCTCGTGAACAATTTGGGGAAAAACATTTATGCTACTTTTATGGAAGAGAAACTCATACGAACAACATGACTGCGTCGTTAGGTAACATCGTAAAGAATGTTGCAGATGGTTCAGATGGCTCTGAGCACTATGGGACTTAACTTCTGAAGTCATCAGTCCCCTAGAACTTAGAACTACTTAGACCTAACTAACCTAAGGATATCACACACATCCATGCTCGAGGCGGGATTCGAACCTGCGACCGTAGCAGCAGCGCAGTTCCGGTCTGAAGCGCCTAGAGCCGCTCGGCCACAGCGGCCGGCAGAGAACGTTGCAGAGATAGTCTTTACTCAATAATCACAGCAGAAGACAACTGCAACCAATAAACTTGTAACCTGTAAACTTACTCCTTCACACTTATATTATACTTGTTACCTATATCGGTTTTATCTTTATGCTGTACCACACCAGTTATTGGTTGCAATTGTCTTCTGCTTTGATTATTGACTAAAGACTATCTCTGTAACGTTCTTTACGATGTTACCTAACGATGCACTGGCATGTTGTTTGAATGAGTTTCTCTTCCATAAAAGTAGCATAAATGTATTTTGTCAAGCTTTTCACGAGGTACTGACATGTACTTAATCGCGGTGCATAGAAGTCCGTAAAGACACTCTTTCACTTCCTTTCTGTGGTTAATGCTAATGCGTGCTACTGGTCTTCTTTCACTTCTTTGTTAAGTTAACCACTACACTCAGTTTGCCACTGCTTCCATCTGAACAGATAACAGCACTGTCAAATATCCCTACGTGAAACGAGGTTTGTGTTGTACTCAGTTTACGTGCTCACTTTCGTGAGTTGAGTACTAAAGTTTGATATTTATCCGTACGATACTAATTCAAATTTCTGTATTTTTTTGAAAACCTCATTCCACAGCTTCAATGTGATGATGAAATTTTGATACGCGTAACGCTTAATAAAGAACTGTTTGATGAAGACCTTCTTACAATTCAAAGTTGTGCCAAATTTGAATGGTTGCCTGCCTCTACCACGGATTATTTCTCCATTAAGTAACGAGAATGAGAACTGGTAGCATATTTGGACTTTGACTGTGTTACAGTCGAAGTCTGACAGAGTTTTCGAAGACAAAGGCGCAAGGTATAGTCCTCTTTCCGTCGAACTTTCTGAAATATTAACATCAGAGTTGACCATATGAAGTGAAGGAATTCCACTACCTCGGAAACAAAACGGCGCAAGATAGACGAAGCAAGAAAGACATAGACTAACACTGGCAAAAAAGGGCCATTGGTGAGCAAAATAATTTTGCTAGTATCAAATGTTTGCCTTAATGTGAGGAAGAAATTTCTAAAAATTTGGAAATTTGTAGTAAGGTCTTATGGGACCAAACTGCCGAGGTCATCGGTCCCTAGTTTACACACTACTAATTTACGATAAGGACAACACACACCCACACCCAAGGGAGGACTGGAACATCCGATGGGAGGGGGTGGGGGGAGCAGGGGGGTGAGCCGCGCGGACCGTGACAAGGCGCCCCAGACCGCTCGGCTACCCCGTGCAGCGAAATTTCTGAGAATGTGCGTCTACACCACAGCAATGTTATAGATGTGAATCGTGGTCTGTGGGAAAAGTGAAATAGAATCGAAGCGTTTGAGAGGTGGTACTATAGAAGAATGTTGAAAATCAGGTGGATCCATAAGATAAAGAATGAAGTTCACGCCACATTATGCGAGGAAAGAAATATATGGAATACACTGATGACAAGAAGGGACAGGGCGATAGGACATCTGTTAAGACTTCAAGGAAGTACCTCCACGATATTGGAGGGAGCTGTAGAGGGTAAAAACTGAAGGGACACACGGAGATTGGAGTATATCGAACAAATGAGGACGTAGAGTGTGAGAGCTGTTCTGAGATGCAGAAGCTGGCACACGAGAGGAATTTCTGACGAACCTCGTCCAGCCAGTCAGTGGACTGTTTATCGCAAAAAATAATAAATAAGTAAGCAAGTAGGTAAATGTTGGAAGAAGTAATATTTTGCCGAACTCGACTTGTACGCTGTTGTATGCATACAATCGTAAGAATCTGCCATCTACTTTCGTTAAAATTTGTTTTATATGGGTATCCAATTTAGGGTCGCTCTCTAGAAATAATTTGTTTTATGTGGGTATTCCATTTTAGGTCGCACTCTAGAAAGGGCAGTTAACAACAGTTGGAGAGAAAAATACAGGCACAAAGAAGGTAACTGGAAAGAAAGCATGGATAACAGAAGAAATACTTCCAGTCGACGAAAGAAGGAAATCACTTAGGAATGAAATAAATAGGAAAGGCAGGGGAGCTAAGACGAAATGACTGCATGTTTTCATGCAAGAAATCTAAAAAGAAATGTTTGTTGGAAGAACTGACTCATTATATAGAAAATTCGTAACAAACTTCCATGAAATTAAAACAGGACTTATCCGATGACGTGACAGCATAGAAGAAACAGGATCTAAATAGAAGAGGTAGGGGATCCAGTGAGAATCAGAATTTAAATGAGCTGTGGAAGACTTAAGGTCAAATAACATTCCATCAGAATTCCTAAAATCGCTGAGGGAAGTGGCAACAAAACGACTGTTCACGTTGGTACCGAGTTTGTTAGCGTGGCCATTCTTCGCAGGAAGCACAGAAATATTTGATTTGTAAATAAAAAACGTCTTTTCTTGCTGCACTGTATTTTATTCTCCCAGACGCATTTCGCCTTTTTTTCACTTTAAGTCATCATCAGTGGAATATATAATGAAATAGTTATGATACACTTTTGTTTTGATATGTATTATTCGTAGATTATAAAAGAGTTATCTACGCGCTTTTATATTAATAAGTGATTACTTTCTGTTCTTCAAGTCTTTAGTGCAGCAAGAGAGGGCGTTTTTTTATTTACGAAACAAACTTTCACGTTGTTGTTTAGAATGTATGAGACTGGCTATATACCATGAGAATTTTTTCATAAGAATGTCATCTACACAATTCTGAAGATAGGAAGAGCCCACAATTTCGAGAGTTATCGCTTGTTTAGATTAATAACACATATGCCCAAATTTCTGGCAAGAATATTATACAGAAGAATGGGGAAAAATTTAAGATCTCTTGCCGGCCGCGGTGGTCTAGCGGTTCTAGGCGCGCAGTCCGGAACCGCGCGACTGCTACGGTCGCAGGTTCGAATCCTGCCTCGGGCATGGATGTGTGTAATGTCCTTAGGTTAGTTAGGTTTAAGTAGTTCTAAGTTCTAGGGGACTGATGACCACAGTAGTTAAGTCCCATAGTGCTCAGAGACATTTGAACCATTTTTAAGATCTCTTAGCTGACTATTAGTTTGGCTTTGGGAACTATACTGGCACCAGAGAGAGTAGATATGTCAGAAACTCTGACAGGCGTGAAAAAATGCCACATTATGCGAGAAGTTTTAATACGGTTATTCTTTACTTCTAAGGCACTTTTTTTAAGTGTCTTAGTAGTAAAGTGACAAACGGCGAGGTTCTACGTCGTGTTAACAAAAGCCCAGAGCTGATAAACATCATCAAGTGTCGCAAGCTACAATACTTTGGCCTCTTCATGAGGAATCAAAAAAGATATGAGCAGCTTCAACGTATCCTACAAGGAAAAACCGAGGGAAAGAGACCGACGGGACGAAGAATATCCTGGCAAGACAACCTTACATCTTGATTTAATATTAGCTCTGAAGAACTGTTTCGCATTGCAACTGATAAAGACAGAATAGCCATGACGATCGCCAACGTCCGAAGTGGACAGGCACTCTAGGAAGAAGACTAAGACACTCCTACAGTTGAGTCAGCGTAAGGAAATCCCGGACAACTAGCTGTCCTTTTCACAGGTTTCAATTCCGAAGCACGAACTGGTATGGGCGAAAACGATAGCCGTCTGTAGAGCTATGAAGAGGCGTTGCCACAGAGATGTTTAAAAAATCGGGTCGTAGACAGGCGAAGCATTTGTGTCCAGCGTCCAGAAACTATCCAGGACACTATATTTATGCATTTGGAAATTACGCTTATTTCTTTGTATGACTGTTTCATAATTTGAAAAGTGCTTCCACGGATGCATGAAACTGAAATTTTCTCGATACTTCACAGTTCATTTCATGCTATAATTTCTAATACAAAACTGCAAAATGAACACTCGGGCAATGCCGGGTTTATCAGCTAGTTGCTAAACAGAAGACGGAAAAACAGTTTGACTAAAAGTGTAAGACAATAAGACAGCATCAAACAAAGGAATTTGAGTAAAAGGAATTACAGGTCGCAGTTGAATATTTACGGCGCTATGCCAGCATGAATAATGGTGGTCAGGCCGGCCGGAGTGGCCGAGCGGTTAAAGGCGCTACAGTCTGGAACCGCACGACCGCTACGGTCGCAGGTTCGAATCCTGCCTCGGGCATGGATGTGTGTGATGTCCTTAGGTTAGTTAGGTTTAAGTAGTTCTAAGTTCTAGGGGACTTATGACCACAGCAGTTGAGTCCCATAGTGCTCAGAGCCATTTGAATAATGGTGGTCAGTTTGAACATTGCTACATCTATCTAAATGTACATGGATGCTCTGCAAATCCCACTTAAGTACCTGGCAATGGATTCATCGAACCACCTTCACAATAATTCTGTATTATTCCAGTCTCGAACAGTGCGAACTCTGGTTTCCGTTATTTTACTATGATGGTCGTTTCTGCCTATGTAAGTTGGCTTCAACAAAATATTTTCACCGTCGGAGGAGAAAGTTAATGATTGAAATTTCGCGAAAAGATTCCGCCGTGACGAAAAACGCCTTCCTTTTAATGATGTCCAGCCCAAATCCTGTATCATTTCTGTGACACTCTCTCCCATATTTCGCAATGATACAAGTGCTGCCTTTCTTTGAACTTTTTCGATGTACTCCGTCAGTCCTATCTGGTAAGGATCCCACACCGCGCAGCAGTATTCTAAAAGAAGACGGACAAGCGTACTGTAGGCAGTCTCCTTAGTAGGTCTGTTAAATTTTCTGCCGTGCGGTTCTGGGCGCTACAGTCTGGAGCCGAGCGACCGCTACGGTCGCAGGTTCGAATCCTGCCGCGGGCATGGATGTGTGTCATGTCCTTAGGTTAGTTAGGCGACTGATGACCTCAGCAGTTAAGTCGCATAGTGCTCAGAGTTATTTTTTGTTAAATTTCCTAAGCGTTCTGCTAATAAAACGCAGTCTTAGGTTCGCCTTCCCCACAACGTTTTCTGTGTGTTCTTTACAACTGAAGCTGTTCCTAACTCTAATTCCTACGTATTTAGTTGGATTTACAGTCTTTAGATTTGACTGATTTATTGTGTAACCGAAGTTTGACGGATTCCTTTTAGCACTCTTGTGGATGACCTTGCACTTTTTCGTATTTAGGGTAAATTGCCAATTTTCGTATCAAAGGGACATCTTTTCTAAATCGTTTTGCAATTTTTTTATGTTTCTGATGACTTTACTAGACGATAAAGGACAGCAGCGTCTGTAAAAAACGTAATACCGCTGCTCAGATTGTCTCCTAAATCATTAGTATAGGTAAGGATCAGCAGAGAGCCTATAACATTACAAATTTCTGTTGATTAAATGATCACAAGTCTGTGTTCGAGAGGATGGTCATTTTTAATTTACGTTTACCTTCTTATGACATATTGAAACATGGAAGTGTTTTCATTTCTGAATAAGTGCTATATGGTACGTCATCTGAGTACGATACACATGTATGAGATGATGTTTTTCTTGTGCTCATCTTGGCGACTGGTTAATCCAAATATTTGGTTTAGGTACGTATTTTCTGCGAATTTGGAGTAAAGATTTCAGTTACGTTCCCGTAGCGCCAAAAATATGCTTGTGCGTCTTCTAGTTCCTATACTTAAATTCCTTTGTTTGGTGCCGTGTCGGTTCCCTAAGCTTCTGGCCAAATTGTTTTTCCGCACCCTGTATAGCGTAAATATTAAATTAAACAAAAACAAACATTTATTATGATACTTTGTTAAAAAAAAAAGAAGCAAAACACGTAGACACAATAAAAGCAAATTGTCATTTAGTTTCATTAGACGAACCGCGCCCAAAGACTGTAAAACTGCTGACATTCTTGATGTTATGAATATGGGAGCCATTATACTCTGTATTCGGTAGCTGGGCTTGGTTTGAAAATAAAAATGACTCTGAGCACTATGTGACTTAACATCTGAGATTACCAGTCACCTAGAACTTAGAACTACTTAAACCTAACGATATCACAGACAACCATGCCCGAGGCAGGATTCGAACCTGCGACCGTAGCGGTCGCGCGGTTCCAGACTGAAGCGCCTAGAACCGCTCGGTCACACCGGCCGGCGTTTGAAAATAATTTAAGGTTATTTTTGGCTCGGAAAACATTCGTTTTACATTGTCAGTAGCTTAACTGTACCCGTTCAATGCCGCTTTACCAACCCGTACACATAGGCTTCTGCGACCGGTGTCATAGTGATTAAAATTCATCTTGATGCAGTATCACGTCGCTGTGGAAAGTACTTTAATTATAAACTGCAAAACCAACGTTTCGACCGTATTACAGTGGTCTTCCGAAGGCCAAGACTGGTTCTGTTGCAAGAGAAATAAATAGAGGCATCTTTCCTCCACCAAAACCAGTCTCGCCCTGAGGAAGGTCGTTGTAATACGGTCGAAACGTTTGTTTCTCAGTCTATAGTTAATTTTATACAACGACGCGGTGCAACACCCAGAGGAATTTTAATCATCATCGCACACGGTTGTAGAGCAGAGTAGATTTCACTAGACACCCCACGATAGTGACAAAGAGAGGTACTCGTGGTATTGCAACGCGCGGCTTGTCTGTCTCTGCTGTCCCACGTCTCGGTGTGGAGGACATTCCCTGAGAGTCAGCAGCTGTGTGTGTGTGTGTTCCCAGCGGGGCGTGGCAGGCAGCAGCCTCTCCCCTTCACTTTAATCACGATAATTAGCCAAGCAGCACGGCTCTCTGGCCACTGAAGCCACCAGCAGCTCTTTCTCCGCCCCACGGGGAGTTCCAGGCTGGAAACCTGGAGGACGTTCGCTGGAGTGACCCCCAGGCTGAGAGGTCGTTACCGAAGCCAGAGACACGGCATCTACACGATTGTGCTCGGGTGTGATCGCTTATAGATCGGTCAACGGAAGTGTTTCTGGAATGAGAACCTCATTAACAGACATTACGTTCTCGGCTCCTTGCCGAACGTATCTTCACAGAAATACATTTTTAGGCGCTACTTCTGCTGTACATTATAATCCAGTAGTAACTGAATAACGCGATTGTTAGAGCTGTAAGCAAAGCGCGTCGTGCGGCACCGTAGCTAGTCCCCTGCATCTACACTACTGGCCATTAAAATTGCTACACCACCAAGATGACGTGCTACAGACGCGAAATTTAACCGACAGGAAGAAGTTGCAAATGATTAGCTTTTCAGAGCATTCACACAAGGTTGGCGCCGGTGGCGACACCTACAACGTGCTGACATGAGGAACGTTTCCGACCGATTTCTCATACACAAACAGCAGTTGAGCGGCGTTGCCTGGTGAAACGTTGTTGTAATGCCTCGCGTAAGGAGGAGAAATGCGTACCATCACGTCTCCGACTTTGATACAGGTCGGGTTGTAGCCTATCGAGATTGCGGTTTATCGTATCGCGACATAGCTGCTCGCGTTGGTCGAGATCCAATGACTGTTAGTGGAATACGGAATCGGTGGGTTCAGGAGGGTAATACGGAACGCTGTGCTGCATCCCAACGGCCTCCTATCACTAGCAGTCGAGATGACAGGCATCTTATCCGCATGGCTGTAACGGATCGTGCAGCCACGTCTCGATCCCTGAGTCAACAGATGGGGACATTTGCAAGACAATAACCATCTACACGAACAGTTCGACGACGTTCGCAGCAGCATGGACTATCAGCTCGGAGACCATAGCTACGGTTACCCTTGACGCTGCATCACAGACAGGAGCGCCTGCGATGGTTTACTCAACGACGAACCTGGGTGCACGAACGGCAAAACGTCATTTTTTCGGATGAATCCAGGTTGTGTTTACAGCATCATAATGGTCGCATCCGTGTTTCGCGACATCGCGGTGAACGCACATTGGAAGCGTGTATTCGTCGTCGCCATACTGGTGTATCACCCGGCGTGATGGTATGGGGGTTGCCATTGGTTACACGTCTCGGTCACCTCTTGTTCGCATTGACGGCACTTCGAACAGTGTACGTTACATTTCAGATGTGTTACGACCTGTGGCTGTACCCTTCATTCGATCCCTGCGAAACCCTACATTTCAGCAGGATAATGCACGACCGCATGTTGCAGGTCTTGCACGGGCCTTTCTGGATACAGAAAATGTTCGACTGCTGCCCCGGCCAGCATATTCTCCAGATTTCTCACCTATTGAAAACGTCTGGTCAGTAGTGGCCGAGCAACTGGCTCGTCACAATACGCCAGTCACTACTCTTGATGAACTGTGGTATCGTGTTGAAGCTGCATGGGCAGCTGTACATGTACACGCCATCCAAGCTCTGTTTGACCCAATGCCCAGGCGTTTCAAGGCCGTTATTACGGCCAGAGGTGGTTGTTCTGGGTACTGATTTCTCAGGAGCTATGCACCCAAATTGCGTGAAAATGTTATCACATGTCAGTTCTAGTATAATATATCTGTCCAATGAATTCCCGTTTATCATCTGCATTTCTTCTTGGTGTAGCAATTTTAATGGCCAGAAGTGTACAATAGGCGTTCAATAAGCAATGTAGAACCTTTTTCTCTCTCCCAGTTTCGGCTGAAAAAATGTGGGATTTGTTGTGGGCATCGCGTAATACTCCCGCTTCAGCCCCTTAGTTTCATGAAGCGCCGATTAATGTCGGCTCTACACGTAGCCTACAAAATGGCGCCTGTAACGGACGTCTATTCTACGGAGAGAGGTATCATTTGGTTTCTTTTGATGAAAGCCAGAGCATTGCAGATATTGATAGACGCTTGGAATATGTCTACGGTGGCCTGGCAGTGAACAAAACTACGGTGAGTCGCTGGGCGAGGTGTCGGTCGCGCAAACCTGCCCTATCTTCCGCGTGCCGGCCAGCTGCACTCAGCTGTGAGTTCTGCATTGTTGGAACGTGCGGACACTCTCATTCGAGATGATGGAGCGATCGCAATCAAACACCTCGCTGTTCACCTTAACGTCTCTGTTGATACTGCTAACACACTCGGCCACAAATTTTCATTGGTCTGTTCTTCCTCATGCACCCTACAGCCCGCATCTCCCACCTTCCAACGTCCATCTGTTTGGCTCCAGGACGGATGCACTCTGAGAGAAGCAGTACGTGAATGATAGGAAGGTCACTGATGCAGCAACCACATTGGTTCCGACGTCTACCTCTAGTATGATACCGGGGTGGCATACAGTCCCTCCCAGGAAAGTGGCCGTCACATTGAGTGGAAATCATGATGGAAAATAGAGTTTCGTAGCCAAAAAGAGTGGGAAATATGGCGTATTGGAATCCTGAATAACACCAACCCGCTTGCATTACTTATTGAACGACCATCATAGTTACAAAATGTACATCTTCTCCATTCCTGAGAACTTCCTCTTGAGCTTTCGTTGAAACGTTTTAACGTGTTTACGCTACTAATTTCGTATTTTTGACTAGCGATCCCAGCAATGTTTCATAATTTCTGAATATGTATGGCAATTTGATGTACATCATAAACAAATAATGAATTAAGGATTGGTCTGCAGTTTTGCAAGTACACAAATTATTGTTTTGTTTTATCAACAATTGTAGTATCCTCTCTGAAATTTTTGGTATTTTTATGAAACACGTACATTAAGGTAATTTTTAAGTGAAAGACATCAGATTTTGTTGTCATTTAATTTGTATGTGCACTTTAACTTCTATTTTACGTTTTGTGTGTCCCGTGGCTGCGAACCGAAATCAGTCACAGGACTAAATTAGTACGCCACGTCATTCGCAAGCGTAAGGGTTATTAGAAAATGTCATTCACAGAATTTTTTTGTTTATTATCAGATCTTTAAAATGTATCTTCTGGTAAAATTTGTAGCATATGCCCGTTTCTGGCCTCACTATTGTACTATTTTGCCACTCCTGAGGTATAATAAGTTTGTTTTTATGTACCAGATTCGTTTTGTGTACTTGAGCTAAATCTGTGGACATCGTTAAAGGCTTTGTGAAGTTCAGGTAGGTGAACTATTTCACGTAGTATGTTATTCGTGGATTATGTTTCGTGTGTTAACAGTGTTTAATCATGGTTTCTCTTGTTCATTTGTTAACACTGCGTCCTGTGACGTTGCTGTGTCTTCGACACACGTTTCACCGCACAGATTTAAGTCTCTGATGCGCTTCCGACTGTCGTTTATTTACTGTATTGTCTTGGTTTGACATCCGGGAACTTTGAATCTTTTCCGTTTGTTTCTATTTGTGTGTGTGTGTGTGTGTGTGTGTGTGTGTGTGTGTGTGAGGGTGGGTGGGTGGGTGGATGTGTTTATCATTTTTGGGTGTGGGTGCCTTGGGTTCTTTTAAGTTGTTCTTTTTATCAGACTTTGTAAGAATGTAGTTTTGATGTTGTATATCTTTGGAACCCTTCGATGGGGTCACTTCTTACCTTTGTTAATTGGTCTTATGTTATGAAATTTTCTGTCTTTTTTTTTTGGTATATTTCTTTTTATATGTGACAACCATAGTTCTTCCTTTTACTGCCCTTATGACCATAGCTTTGTGTGACTTCAATTTTTTGTGTATGTCTTTGAAGTTTTCTGCTGTGTTGTTATCTTTTTATTGCTGATGGTATTTTTGTTCTTTCGGATAATGTGTCTGGTTTCTTCTGCCATTAGTTGTCTGGTTAACCCTGCATTAAAGTTTCATGTATCTTTCGTTCCTTTCTGTTTTCTTATATATTCACATTCTATAATGTTGTTTTTTGTTATTATTTGCATGACATATGTGTCTACATTGTGTTTAAACCCCTTTTGGAGTAGTTATTCTTCCTGTGTTGAGAAATTTATTTCAGTTAAATTAGCAGCTCTTTCATTGAACCGATGTTTTGTGTACTGGTGTCCGTTGATCCTGATGTGTGGGTTCGTGTACAACAGTTTCTTCAGCTTCAGCTTCTCTTGTATTTCTGTTTCTATGTGAGATTTCAGCTGCTCACTAATGTCATAGACTATTGCAGATTTTTAAGTGAGGTTGCCTTTTGCATAGTTTGGTGCTGAGTACAGATCTTGAATATCCTTTCTAATTCTTTTTTGCATATTGTGCAGCAGTGGAAATAATTTTTACACTAACATTGGCACAATTAGGAATAATATTGTTACATAAACATATTTTGTTAAACATATTTAGAACGGCTTGATGGAGTTGCGTTGCTACAGTCCTGTACATGTTGTCGAACTTCAAGGGAAATGTCTGGCATGGAACTGAAACTGTCATATTGGAGTTTTGAGCTCAGTTCCCGTGCTTGCAGAAAAACAATAGTGAATTAAGGATGGGTGCGCCTTTCTGTACACACCCAGAAGTTTACCAAAGATTCAAAAGTCCAGTTTTCCGATCAGACCTGTGATTGATTTCACAACTATACCAGTCTATCATTTAGCCAGGCATGTGCACACGTTCTTACAAAAACACTACACTTCTACAAACAACTGAAGCTTAGAAAACACTGCAGACCTGATCTACAAAATCAAAGACATGAAAGCACCCAACGCAGCTAAACTACTGTCACTTGACATCACGTGAGTGTACACATGCATACCGACTGAAAAAAACAATCAAAATAACTGAAGGACAACTAAGACAGACAAACATTATCCCACAAACACAGTCACATGGAGTCTCAACAACTCTGGAAGTAATCACAGGAGAAAATTATTTGAGATTTAAAGATGAATTCTACATCCAACAGTAACTTGCCCCCATGGTGTCACCCACTAGTGGCCTGCTGGTCGATAACTTCTCTAAGCACCTTGAAAACAAAATTTTTAAAGAAATAATAAAATCAAAACAGTTCAATGTAATATACTGGTACCATTACATTGATGTCATAATTTGCTTGACAGATGAAACACATCATTAGATACTACAGTTAGACAGAGACATAAATACTGCTCATCCAAAAGTACACTTCACCCTTAAAACTGAAAGAGAGAGAAAATAGATATCCTAGATATAACAACAGGAAACAAAAACCACAAACACCAGTTCTCAGTAGACAGAAAGCCTAAATCAACCAGTACAGTGACTCACAACAGGTGAAACCACATGACAGCCGATAAGCAGATCAGTCTCAGATGCCTCCTACGCAGACTGAGCAGAGTTCCAATGGACAAAAATAGATATACACAAGAACTAAACACAATCACATAGACAGCTACAGAAAACGGTTACAAAATAAAAATTGTTTACAAACTAAGCAATGAAATAAAAACACAACTGACGCAGAACACACACAACAGTATCACAGCACGACACACCAGCAAAAAACCACACAAAAGTGAACACACAAGGCACAGAAAATGAAGAAACCACGAACAACAAGAAAACATGGCACAGCCTAACAATTGGCAACAAAATAATATAGAGAAAGGAAATATCACGAAGAGACAAGATATAAATACGCATATAGAACAAACAACAGTTTGCAGAAAAGATGAAAAACGCCTAACGGCAACACAGATAAATTCAAGAAAGCAGGTATATACCGGCTAACCTGTGAAGACTATGATTCAGCATACATCGGACAGACATGTAAAAATTTCAAGGTAGGATACGCAGCAGAATTAAAAGCGCTGCAGTGTCAGCCGACAACCCATGTTTGCAGACCACGTTATCAAAGAAAGCTATAGATACAGCCTCCATATCCTAAAACACAGTAAACATGTGTAACGATTTTTCATAACAGAAGAAAATTACTATATCCAAAAACCTATCAGCGCGCAAAATATGATATCAGTGACTAAACAGTACTATGTAACAAAATAATATTCATCGCACTAAACGATCTATCGGAAAACACAAAATAAAACGCGCGCGCGCGCGCATACACACACACACACACACACAAACACATCATACATAGAATAGAAACAAACGCAAAAGATTCAAAGTTCGCGGACGTCAAACCAAAACAAAACAATAAATAAAGGACAAACGTAAATTTGTGCAGTGAAACGCCTGTCCAAGCCACAGCAACGTAAGAAGACGCAGTGATAAGAAACGAGCAGGAGAAAATGTGAGTAAACACTGTCAAAATACGAAACATAATCCACGAATGACGAAATATACGAAATAGTTCGCCATACCTAAACTTGACAAAACTTTTATCGATGTTCACAGGTTCAGCTCAACTGTACAAAGTACGTCTGGTACATAAAAAGAATCGTATGACAGCTAAAGACTAGCAAAATATTACAATGGTAAGACCAAAAACAGGCATCCTCCAAGAATTTCAGTAGAACATAAATTTTAAAGATCGGTTAATACACAAACAAATTCAATGCAGACAATTTTCTAACATCCCTCATGCATGTGGATGACGTGGTGTACTAATTTAGGCCTGTAGCTGAATTCTGTTTTGTAGCCACAGGACACAAACAATGTAAAATAAAAGACTGCATATCCAATTTAAATAACAACAAAATAACAATAAAAAATGTAGCATATTCCTTAATCTGAAAATAACTTTTATGTACGTGTTTTAGGAAAATAATACTAAAAGAAACACTGAGCATGCTACAACTTTGTTGAGACACATTTCGGTGACAAAACAAAACAATGATTTGTATACTTGCAAAAAATCGGACACATCGAAACGACAATAAGACATCCAAACAAACGTTAAACAAACGTTAAACGAAAGTTCGACATTAAAATTTATGTTAATGTTTACATGTAGCTTAACGTTGGTTAAATTGTTACATTTTTGGAGATTATTACATTCGCAAATATATAGTAAGTTTAATTGGACTTCAGTACAAATATCCACCATCAACGTCAGACTTTTTTAAACAGAATAATATAGATATTCCAGATAAATTCGAAACAAGTAAAATAGACACATAAAAATTAAACAATAAACACAAGTATTTCTTTACTGTTATTTGGTTTTGTTTTAATTTTATTGAGTTTAATTTTAACTTTGTAATTTAGATCTATTTTTCTATCCTTTATTTCTTTTTCTAACTATAATTAGATACATAACAACTTTCTACATTTTCGAATTTAAAAATGTATCTCTCTTTTCCATGATAATTTTCTATTGTAATGTTGGCAATAATTCGTTCTAATCCTTCTTCTAGATCTTCGTTTACTATTTACTACTTTTATTTTTCACAATATTTGGCCCATTTTTGTTTATCTGCTTCTTTATACCACAAATTGTCTTTGTTTTCGAAAATTGGATGTATTTTTAAGTAAGCTATTCTGGAGAAAGAATTTCCATTATAAGTAGAAAAGCCATCTGTTTTTATTTTCAAAAATGGTTCTCTCTTGGGATACTAAAATATTTCTAATTCTTATCAAAGACTACTATAAGTAATACAGATAAATCCTTCTTTTTCTATTGACGCCTTTAACAATACATACAGATTTTTTAACATTTATTCACCCAATACACCTAAACATGCAAATTTATTTTTATTGTTTACCACAAATGCATAAATTTTAAAAACTCCACTTGTAGGAAATTCTATCCATTGTCATTTGAAATAATTTTTGATCTGTTCTTCTGTTTCTCTTATTTTTTGTTCCTTCTCCAAAGTATTTTTGTATTCTTCCTTTAAAGACTGTGTTTCATCTAAATATTCTAGTTTTCTTTCTTGGATACTTAAATTTTCTAGTTCTTGTTCTCGTTTTTTACTAGATTCTAAATATACCATATTAACTAGTTCGATATGTTTAATTAAATATGGATAAATTTTGTGGGAAATATTTATTCGTTTTCTAGACACAAACGGAAAAACATTATTTGTTTTTATTAATCTCAATTCTCCAATATTTATTTCTTTTGCTATTTTAGAAAACAAGCTATTGGGTTTAGAGAAATATGTGTCTCCAGATTTTATAAAAGAAGTTTGTTTTACAGAAATTACATTATCTGCCTTTTCGAAAATTTCTGTACAGTTGAGAGGTAACAAGTTAAAACTAAAAGCAGATAAAACAAATTTAACTAGTTTTTCTCTTTCTTCTTTATTAAGTGTTGTAATTTTTAATTGTATTCCTGTTAATTTTTTCGTATTTCTGTTTCCCCAACAACCATATTGCAAGAGATTGTTGAAAATAAAACAACAACTATTTTGTAACAAATCTGTTAATTTTTGCCACATTTTAGTGAGTGGAAGAGAATAAAATGGAACTTATACGAAATATTTGCTGTTGTTTGCTATTGATTCTAATTAGTCTGTTAATGGATTGAATTCTTGTCCTTTTTGGAAATCTAGATTAATGTAATTATAAACTGTTGCTTCCAGCCCTGTAATTCCATTTTTTACAGCTATATCAGAGGCAAATGTTTCCTTTAATCTTCTGTCTGGGCAATTTAAAAAATCTATAATATGGTTTCCAAGCTGTATGTTAACTTCTGGACTTGTTAATTGACAAATAAATTCATTGTAGATTTTAACTCTACAATTAGACTTAATCCATGTTAAACAGTCTTTTCCAACAGAATTATTGTTGTTAACTATTACATTACAATCTTCTTTATATTATACATACATTCGAAAATTAAAGTTATTTGTTAAATATTTACACATTTCTTCTTTGTTAAAACTTCCTGCAAAATCATGTGTTATGTCTAAATGCAACAAATAATAGTGATGCTTTTTGAGTTGTTCTAAAATTTCTGGTAGTTCTCTTAAAAGTGTATTGAGTTTAACATCTGCTAATACTATTTTGTAATGAATAACAATAGGATTTTTATATTTTTGTTCTATATTTTTATATGTTCTCTAATAATTTGTTTGGTTTGTTTAATTGTTTGTGTATTAGAATCTATTAAATATGGAATCTGTGCTTTAACTTCATGTCTTGTCAAATTAAATTTAGAAAATCTAGATCTTAAAAAACTATTAAAACTACCACATGCCGGTTTTTTTACAAGAAACTTTCCATTTTTCATTTCTCTTTCACAAATCTATAAAGTCTGTTATTTCACCAACCATAATATTATCGGAAAATGGTTCTGGAATTGGTTTAAATTCTTCTAATTTTTGTTCTCCATTTGTGTATATTGCATCTCCAATATTTGTAACAGGATAATTATTATTAAAATTTTCAGGAAGTAACCATAAGCCAAATCTTTTGTTGGTTGATTTTACTTTATTTCCCAAAAGTTCTGTTATAGATTATTTATTTTTGTTTGTAGCGGACTTTTATTTTCAACTTCCATTTATAGAGGAAAAAATTTATTAGTTTTACAAAAAAGCAGTTAGAAGTAAAGATGCAAAAATATTAATAAAAAGACATAAAATTTAATTGTTTTCAAAAAGTAGTTGAAACTTTGTAGACGAAAGTAAAATGAAGTGATTTTCATACCTATATGAAACTTTGTGCAACTTTTAATGATAAAATTCCGAATGATGCACTTGCTTATGTAGTTATGTATGGTAACAAGAACCTTACATACAATGCACAACATAGATTACTTACTGAAAATTTTTGATTGTGTAAATGAATAAAAAACTAGAAAAACTTATAGAAGTTTTAACTTCTTGTTTACATATACTTTCGAAGTATTTTCGAAAAGTAAAAAACAGAAATTTTTAATATAATTTACCATTCTTAACTAATTCATTTTAATTAATTTTCTTATGATCACTTAGGGAAATGAGTCATTAAATTTATTTTCTTATGATCACGTTGTAGATGAAATATTGAATTTAGAAATCTGTTGGTCATCGAGGAAATAAGGTAATTAGTTAAAGCTCAAAAATCTGTTGAGATAATTAAATAGTCTGAATTTAAAAAATCAGTTGAGTTAATAGAAAAATGCGGTATTGAGTTAAGCGAACCAGAACCTACAAAATATATCTACCATCCTGCGACCTTGATGGTCAACGTAGCATTTGGCAAGCACGAATCCAGGCAATAGAAACTCTCACGGTGCGTGGGTGGACATTATTTTTCTATGTAGGACATTAAACGAGTCGTTGAATACCTTCGACGTACCGCTGTGCCGTAAGTGTGCCGCGGCTGTCAACTAAAGGGATACTGGCATGGAAAGAAATGGCACCCCAGGCCCTAGTTGTTAGGCCTTATGGCGAGCGACAGTCAGGTTCGCACCACGCAGCTGTCCGCGGCGTCATCAGACGCGTCTTCGCTGGTCAATGCGATTCAGTTCGAATTGGGACTCATCACTGAAAAGAATGCAACTCCAGTCAACGAGATTTCAGTCTGAACGTGCCCGACACCTCTGCAAACTGGCTTGTTGGTTTACAGATGTCAATGGCGTCGGGGCAAGGGGCACTGTGAACTCTGCCCCCTGTCTATGAGTGGTCTATTGGTTGCCCTTTTGGTCACTGAAGTCCCGATTGCACGTCGAATCGATTACAATATCCGGGGCTCTGAATGCCTCTCTAACGATGGCTCGGCCCTCACGTTCTGTCGGCTCTCTAGGTCGATCGCTTCCTCCATGACGCTGTGTTCGGCAGTGGTTCACTCATTCCTGCCAACATCGTCGAATTGTAGCATCACTCCAATTCAAATGTCGAGCGTTTCGCCAGTTATTCCAACTGGCTTCTTTCATCCCAAAAATGCCTCCTCTCTCCAGATCCGACATCTGTCAGCGAGGCGTAGTCACTGTCCAATTGAGTACATGGAGTGAAATTCGCAAAGACTTAAAGCCCTGATGTCGCCATGTTGACTGCTTTCTATCCTTTCCAGCTGGGCGGTGAAGTAACGCTGCAGAATCAGTTTCACCCAAATTCCGCCAAAGATTAACTTTGCATTTTCCGTCAATACCTGTATGAATATCGATTTGTGACCAGTTTACGTAACTTCTTCGTGGTGCCTCGTTTTTTTGTCTTGGAGTGTATTTCTGGTAGGAAAGCCCATGTTGACGCCACGAGTCGCGAAGTCCACGATCGGAAGTCCACGACTCCGTGGATACTTGTCTTGTTGCAAACAAGGTCTTTTCCCCAGTAAAGGTATGTAAGGTGACTGAGCGATCCAGTTCAGCCGAATGACCAGTATCGCTTTCCTCTCGGGCGCTAGTCGCTTGCAACCGCTACGTGGCATGTTGAGTATGGTCCTACTAAAGCAAGTGGCTCCATATTCGGATGATAGTCGTGGGATGTTGACCATTCCGAGGAGCAACATCAAGGTTCGATATGCCATCTGGACGGATGACGGTCTTACAGCTTTCGAATTTCGACGCTCGCTGGTAGACGTTTCTGCTTCTTGCACGAAGAACATCACTATTCTCTCACAAACAACATTCAAATGCGATTTGCGAATGTTTCTTTGTCTACTGTATGCACATGGCAATACTCTTACCTTATTCGTGCCGTCGCACTGAAATGCTAATCCACACATATTATAAAAGTAGATGTATACTATGTGATCAAAAGTATCCGGACACCTGGCTGAAAATCACTTAAAAGTTCGTGGCGCCCTTCATCGGTAATGCTGGAATTCAATATGGTGTTGGCCCACCCTTAGCCTTGATGACAGCTTCCACTCTCACAGGCATACATTCAGTAGGTGTCGGAAGGTTGCTTGGGGAATGGCAGCCCGTTCTTCATGGAGTGCTGCACTCAGGAGGGGTATCGATGTCTGTCGGTGAGACCTGGCACGAAATCGGTGTTCCAAAATATCCCAAAGGTGTTCTATAGGATTCAGGTCCGGACACTGTGCAGGCCAGTCCATTACAGGGATGTTATTGTGTAACCACTCCGCCACAGCCCGTGCATTATGATCAGGTGTTCGATCGTGTTGGAAGATGCAGTCGCCATCCCCGAATTGCTCTTCAACAGTGGGAAGCAGGGTGCTTAAAATATCAGTGTAGGTGCTGTGATAGTTCCACGCAAAACAACAAGGGGTGCAAACCTCTTCCATGGAATACACGACCACACGATAACACCACCGCCTCCAAATTTTACTGTTGGCCCTACACACGCTGGCAGATGACGTTCACCGGGCATTCGCCAAACCCACACCCTGCCATCGGATCGCCACACTGTGTAACGTGATTCGTCACTCCACACAACGTTTTTCCACTGTTCAATCGTCAAATGTTTACGTTCCTTACACCAAGTAAAGCATCGTTTGGCATTTACTGGAATGATGTGCGGCTTATGAGCAGCCGCTCTGCCATGAAATCCCAGTTTTCTCACCTCCCGCCTAACTGTCATTGTACTTGCAGTGGATCCTGATGCAAGTTGAAATTTATGTGTGATAGTCTGGATAGAAGTCTGCCTATTACACATTATGACCCTCTTCAACTGTCGGTGGTCTCTGCCAGACAACAGACGAGGTCGGCCTATACACTTTTGAGCTGTACGTGTCTCTTCACGTTTCCACTTTACTATCACATCGGAACCAGTGGACCTAGGGATGTTTAGGAGTGTGGAAATATCGTGTACAGACGTATGACACAAGTGACACCCAATCACCTGACCCATTCTGCTCTCTCACCATGTCTCATGACTACTGAGGTCGCTGATACGGAGTATCAGGCAGTAGGTGGCAGCAAATTGCACCTGATATGAAAAAGTATGTTTTTGGGGGTGTTCGGATACTTTTGATCACATAGTGTATGTGTATCGGTATATATGAGACAGCATGAGTGCCTAATATGATCCAAAAAGCTCGGCATAAAAGCGAAATGTTCCGGTGCTGATGCCTCGGGTTCTATTGGTGATAAAAAGTTAGGGTCAAGTGTTTTGGACATCTCTTGGCCTGGGCTCATTTGTATACCCAGCAGAAGGATAGTCATAGTGTATGAATATTACTCTTCCTCTTGCTTAGGCAGATGGAGCAAATCGCTTGGTCCTTTCTACATTTGATGTGGTCTCCGATGGGTTGATTGGATTTGTTGAGGCACCATTATTTCGTGGTCGGTTCCTCGGGAAACCCCAAAAAAAGGGTTTCTTTACTATATTATGGCCAGCGTGCCAAAGCACAGTCGAGGATACCAAAACGGCTATGAACAGCAAATATCTGAAATGTTTACAATATACTCCTAAGATCCCGAACAACCTCGAAAGTTTTCTCGATATCTTTAACCGTTCGCAAGAAAAAATATTCAAATTTATCGTACTTCTACATTCAAATCCGGAATGAGACGAAATCTAAATAATAAATAACCGCAGCGATTTGCTCATATTTTAGTGGTATATTTTCTACCCCGCTTTCTAAAACTTTTATTAGTTATGTAGAAGCAGCCTAAAAAATTGTTTTTGGGTACCAAAACCTAGCAGCGAATTCCGAGACAGCTACACACAGAAAATTACTGTCATTTTTACGATACATTCTTAATATACCGATCCCGATCAACGGTGAAAATATCTTTCTCCGTTTGCGAGAAAAAGAGATGCAAAGTTATCTTACGTGTGCACATAAAATCCGGTGTGAGGCCAAAAACATACTTTATAAAGTGACGTAGTACGGAGCAATATGCTGTAAAGTGTCTCCGTTATGATCCGGGAACCCAATGTTGTGCCGAAGCACATGCAAAATTTAATTTGTTCGTAAAATCCGATATTAGGTGTAAAATTAGTTTTTCAGTTTCAGATAAGCAACTGTCAAATTTTGCTGACCAATTGATTTCTTTTCATATGGGTTACATGCCCTGTTGCAGCACGGAAAAGAGGAGAACCAGGGGAAAAATGCCCCTATAGGAGTACAAAAAAATTTGAAGATGTGCTATTTATTTAAAAGACTCTGACTGAAAAGTGGGGTGCCAGCTGCTTCATTCTACATTCCTCAGCATCATTAGAAATTTTCCCAAAAATCTTGGCATATTTCCACATCTTCATACTGAGAGAGAAGAAGAATTTGGCAGAGCCAGAAAAGTAACAAATGCTGGTAGATAGTACGTAGTGGTTATGTTATACAAAGACTGAAAGAGACCATGGCAGTGTTAGAGAAAGAAAGGGATACAGTTGACAGTGGCAGAACTGTGCTAGAAAAAGAACGAAGGAAACACTGGCGTGGGGTCAGGAATACAGAAAGAGAGAAAGCTAGTGACAATCACAGACAGAGTATACGACAATGACAACAAGGAAGAGAGAGATAGTGACAGTGAAAAGAGACAGCAACAGTAGAGAGGAAGAAATGGAATACTAGCAGCAACAGAGAGCAAGAGGGAAACAATGACAGTGTGAAGAGATTGTGGTAGGACAGAATGAAGACTGTGACACAGAAGACAATGAGTTGGGCTGAATGAGTGAGTGAGAAAGGGCAACTGGGTGTGGATGGGTGTGAGGGACTTAAAGCGATGGACATGTGAGTGTGAGCGAATTTCAGCTAGGACAGCCTGTGGGTGTTTGGGGTGAGTTGCATGTTGAAAAGGTCGCATTTAGAGTCGCACGCCAAAATTCTTGAGAAACCTTTGAAAGAGGCTTAGGAAGTTAGACTTATGCAGCTGGTCTCACATTTTTAGTCAGAGTGAATATATTCGCATTTCTTGGTGCTCCGATAGAAACATTTTTCCCCTGGTATTTCAACTAAACTTGCTACACATATCACTTTTTGTCTGTAAAGAATTACCATGGCGGTAAGAACATCCTACCTCCCGAATGGGTAAAAAGAATCGTGGCCCACGACACGCAACATTCACGCAGTATTTGAGACTAAGAGCACTTACTTACTTACTTGCAACGAAGTGAACACAGAATTTGAAGATCCTTACGAAACTTTTTCTCGTTGACAATTTTTCTCGTTGACAACCCCAAAAAGTCCAAATTTTTCTTGTTCATGCACTAAAAATGTCGGTAGCAACTAGATGTATTCGTGACTCACGACTAACAGCCGCATTTGGCGAGATGTTTTAATTTATTACGTCTCTACTACTAATTCTATTCCCTACAAATTTGGCAGACACTAATCCAAGTATACCTACAAAATTGTATCATCATACGACAGATTGTTCGGCAGATATGACGTCATAAAGGCTGAGCTGCGTGAAAATGAAAATGCTAGACGAATTCACTACAGATAGAGGTAAATTGTAAAATATGTGGCAAATATGTTAAATACATGTGAAATGTTTTTACAGGTGTATACTGTGGCACAGCCGCAGGGTGAAACCTGCTCCTAAAGTCATGGATCGATTTCAACCACACTCGGTACACATATTAATCACTATCTGGAAAAAAAATATTGTGTGGGTAGAAACCATTAGCCTGCTACTGGAGTGGGGGAGATGACTTGCTGATGGAGAGATGAACTGGGGAAGATTGACAGGGAGAAGCAAAGAAGAGATGGAAACAGGTAGGGGGCAAACGGAGGTGGACAGAAGACGAGGTGGCAATAGAGAAATGAAAGAAGATGAGATGGACAGTGGGGAAGGAGGAAACTGAAAGAGAGAGGGAGAGAAGTCGACAGAAGGAGGAGGAACAGGGGATGGAGAACGATAGAGAGGAAGTGGAGTTGGAAGGAGAGAGGGGGAGGATGAAATGGACAGGGAAAGGGAAGACAATGATGATTGTCGACAGAAGGAGAAGGAACAGGTGATGGAGAAAGATAGAGATGAAGTGGAGTTAGACGGAGAGAGGGGGAGGATGAAATGGACAGGGAAAGGGAAGACAATGATGATTGCCCGTATGCGCCATCTAAATATACTGTACTTGATACCATCAATATTTGTTTTTCTATGACTGCAAGTAACTTGAGTTATAAAGTATATAGGGTGCTCATTTTAACTGAATGTCTTTAAAACTGCACATTGAATCGAAAAAGTTATAATTCCAGGGTGTTTGTCTCGGCAGGGGGGGGGGGGGGATCCAATGACTGGACCCGCCACCCCACCCCATGCGTGGGTAGCGGACCCGGGAGGGGGGGACTTTGAAATTTTCAATGGGAACACCCGTTTTTTATTCCATATTACGATTCTACGGCAAAATCTACATTCGTTTCTATGAAGCATTTTCTTCGTTTCGCCACAAATGGCGTTATTGTCGGGGAAACACAAATGGGGACATACTATCCAATGGACTTTGGATATCCAATGGCACTTGGGAATCCACCTCCGTGTTGAGAGGGTATGATGGGCCAAATCCCATAACTTCTAATCGGAAAGCCCATTCGCAACGTTGTATTTCTCTGACATATCGATCAGGGGACTACGGCCTGTTGACACTTGGTGGTTCATCTTAGGCCTATCTCTCAAATACCCCAACAGAAAGAAATCCGGAGATGACATATCAGGCGACCTGCCGATCCACTGACCATTGTACACACGGTCTAATACCTCCTTTGCTTCAGTTGCGTAATGCGCTGGGCAACCATCATGCTGAAACAGCAAACGTTGTCGAACGTCCAGTGGAAGATTCGATCCTACAGTAGTACCGGTAGTTCCTTTTCCAAAAACAGCCGATATTTGCGTTCATTCGACATGCTGTCGATAAAGTATAGACCACTGAGTTTGTTCCCCATGTTTTCACACTATACGTTAACCGACCGAGGACATTGATAGTTAACTTTGTAACGGTACAAACCCCCATTACTAGATGGATGTTCCTAGTATGCAAGGATTGCATTGCGGAGAGCGAGCGCGCTACTCGGCATGCGAGATTTGCAGCGGTCGGTCTCTGCGGCTGGGCGATCACGTGACGTGCGGCTAGGGCATTGATTGGTTTATCGCGCGTCACGCGAAAACTACGTAACCTACGGTGAAGAGCAATGCGGCAGTGGATTGTGGTCAGCAATACGCACCTTCTGAAAGATCGATCTTTATTTCAAGTCGCGAGACGCAAAAGTTGCCTGGTGAAACGTAGTTCTGATGGCTTGTGTAAGGAGGAGAAACGCGTACCATCACGTTTCCGACTTTGATAAAGGTCGGATTGTAGCCTATCGCGATTGCGGTTTATCGTATCGCGACGTTGCTGCTCGCGTTGGTCGAGATCCAATGACTGTTAGCACAATATGGAATCGGTGGGTTCAGGAGGGTAATACGGAACTCCGAGCTGGATCCCGACGACCTCGTATCACTAGCAGTCGAGATGACAGCCATCTTATCCGCATGCCTGTAACGGATCGTGCAGCCACGTCTCGATCCCTGAGTCAACAAATGGTCGCGTTTGCAAGACAACAACCATCTGCACTAACAGGTCGACGACGTTTGCAGCAGCACGGACTATCAGCTCGGAGACCACGGCTGCGGTTACCCTTGACGCTGCATCACACACAGGAGCGCCTGCGATGGTGTATTCAACGACGAACCTGGTTTAACGAATGAGAAAACATTTTCTCGGATGAATCTAGGTTCTGTTTACAGCATCATGATGGTCGCATCCGTGTTTGGTGACATCGCGGTGAACGCACATTGGAAGCGTGTATTCGTCATCGCCATACTGGCGTATCACCCGGCGTATTGGTCTGGGGTGCCATTGGTCACACGTCTCGGTCACCTCTTGTTCGCATTGACGTCACTTTGAACAATGGACGTTACATTTCAGATGTGTTAGGACCCGTGGCTCTACCCTTCATTTGATCCCTGCGAAACCCTACATTTCAGAAGGATAATGCACGACCGCATGTTGCAGGTCCTGTACGGGCCTTTCTGGATACAGAAAATGTTCGACTGCTGTCCTGGCCAGCACATCCTCCAGATTTCTCACCAACTGAAAACGTCTGGTCAGTGGTGACCGAGCTACTGGCTCGTCACAATATGACAGTCACAACTCTTGATGAACTGTTGTATCGCGTTGAAGCTGCAATGGCAGCTGTACCTGTACACGCCATCCAAGCTCTGTTTGACTCAATGCCCAGGCGTATCAAGGCCGTTATTACGGCTAGATACGGTTGTTCTGGGTACTGATTTCTCAGGATCTAAGCACCGAAATTGCGTGAAAATATGATCACGCGTCAGTTCTAGTATAACATATCTGTCCAATGAATACCCGTTTATCATCTGCATTTCTTCTTGATGTAGCAATTTCAATGGCCAGTAGTGTACTTGCACCACTTTTTCATGTTCAAAGTAAATTGGGATAACCGCCGCCTCTGCAGAGTCAGACGCCACTCTAAAGTACACTGCCGACCTCTGCTCACAGAAGCAGATACAACCCCGCCGGCAGACTTGCTGCCCTCAGTTCACCTTTTGCTCGACCTTCCCGCGGCGGTCAGCTCCGACTGGCCGGGCCACACGCGAGACAAATAGCCGCGCCATTGTGTGTGGCGCCGAGCGGCCGCTCGCCGGGATTCATTTGTCAGCTGACACCGGAGGCCTACCTGCAAGACAGACTCGGCTCCTCCTCGGAAAGATGAAACACGGCGGCGTGGACCACGCCTCTGGCTGGGGCCTCTTGTTCTCGCACTCCCTAGTCCGTCGACCCCGGTAGCTCAGAGTGTGAGGACGGCCTGGTGTGAGATCCGTTGCCATTTATTCGTTTAATTCAGTCTCAAAACGTGCTCTCTTACGACAGTAGTACAATGGACGTCTTCTATACAGGGTGGTCCATTGATCGTGACCGGGCCAAATATCTCACGAAATTAGCATCAAACGAAAAAACTACAAAGAACGAAACTCGTCTAGCTTGAAGAGGGAAACCAGATGGCGCTATGGTTGGCACGCTAGATGGCGCTGCTATAGGTCAAACGGATTACAACTGCGTTTTTTTTAATAGGAGACAAAACACAAAAGAAAACTGACAGGGAAACCAGGAGAGAACAAGCAGAAGCAAATCAGATGAAAAAGTGCATAAAACATTATCATCAGAAAAATTAAATTAACCAATACCTTGCCGACGGAAAACAAGCTTCAGCTTGTCGGCGAAGACATCACGAAATCGAGGCATTCGCAAGCATGTCCAATGGTCAGTGATCATCTACTGTATGAAGTTCATGTGATCTTCCCCCTTGCCTTCTATAATGAACGAAGTGTCACTACACCCACATAATGGTATGGGTTTTCGACCGTGGAAAGAAAGAAGAATCTGGGCGCAATATGATGTCCGTAGTGTATGCAGTCTCGGGAGATCGAGTAAGGAAGGCCAATTGTGTCCTGATCCAAGACCAGTTTGCCATATGACCTCCACAAGTAAAGCGATGTCCTATCGCATCGGGAGATGTACAACGACTACATAAATCCGTGTCACTAAGCCCAATACGGAAAAGTCGTTCGTTCGTTGGAATCGAGCTATTTACTATCTTATAACACGAGGACGCTTGGCGCATCGGCAAAATCGGAAGAGTAATATTGAACCAAACTGTCGTACAGGTTGTTTGTGGCGATTCTGTTTTAACGAGGTTCGGGCAAGGGACTACTTCCCAACGAGTCTTTAGGAATTTCATGGTGAGGACGGGTCTCCATAAGATGTCAGCCCCCAAATAGTTCACCACAAGATAGAAGTCACGTGGTGGTGGTGGTTAGTGTTTAACGTCCCGTCAACAACGAGGTCATTAGAGACGGAGCGCAAGCTCGGGTTAGGGAAGGATTGGGAAGGAAATCGGCCGTGCCCTTTCAAAGGAACCATCCCGGCATTTGCCTGAAACGATTTAGGAAAATCACGGAAAACCTAAATCAGGATGGCCGGAGACGGGACTGAACCGTCGTCCTCCCGATAGAAGTCACGAATGTGTTTCAACTTATAATTTATGCGCCCAACATCAATAGGTGGTTCAAGACTTCAAATGGTTCAAATGGTTTGAAGCACTATGGGACTTAACTGCTGTGGTCATCAGCCCTCTAGACTTAGAACTACTTAAACCTAACTAACATAAGGACATCACACACATCCATGCCCGAGGCAGGATTCGAACCTGCGACCGTAGCAGCAGCGCGGTTCCGGACTGAAGAGCCTAGAACCGCTCGGTCACAGCGGCTGTCTGGTTCAAGTCTAGCAGGACGGACACTGAGAAATAAATGAGACGTGAATGTATGAGTTTCTTGAGTCATCGTCAAAATAGTACGACGCACATATAGCATTAGCGTATTCCTACGTACGAGGTGCAGCTAGAAAAAAACCGGACTGTTGCTGGAAAAAACATTTATTTACAATTATTTACAATTTCATGTTATCTCCTTCAATGTACTCTCCTCCTCGGTCTCTACACCGCTCCATACGAATTTTCCACTGTTCATAGCAATGCTGCAGATCATTTTCGGTAAGTCCATACATTACTTCCGTCGCTTTTTCTTTTACTGCTTCAACAGTCTTAAATCTAGTTCCTTTCAAAGCTGACTTGACTTTAGGGAAAAGAGAAAAGTCACAGGGGGGCAAATCAGGTGAGTAGGGTGGATGATCTAAGATGGGAATGTTGTGTTTTGCCAAAAACGTCTTCACTGACAACGCACTGTGAGCTGGGGCATTGTCTTGGTGAAGGATCCATGACTTTTTTTCTCCACAAATCGTTCCCTTTTCTCCGTACTCGCTCACGTAGGGTAGCCAGGACGCTAATGTAGTAATGCTGATTCACTGTTTGTCCCTCTGGTACCCAATCAAAGTGCACAATCCCTTTGATGTCAAAAAAAACAATCATCATTGCGTTGAATTTCGATTTTGACATTCGTGCTTTTTTTCGTCGTGGAGAACCAGGAGTTTTCCAATACATCGATTGGCGTTTAGTTTCGGGATCGTAAGTAAAAAACCACGATTCATCGCAAGTAATAACATTTTGTATGAAGGATCACTTTCAATGTCTTCCAGGATGTCAGAACAAATCATTCTTCGGCGTTCCTTCTGTTCAATTGTGAGGCACTTTGGAACCATTTTTGAACACACTTTGTTCATGTTGAAACTTTCATGAAGAATCTGCCTAACACTTTCCTTGTCAACTCCTGTTAACTCAGACACTGCTCTGATTGTTAAACGGCGATCTTGTCGAACAAGTTTACCGATTTTTTCAATGTTTGCATCAGTTTTTGCTGAGAATGGTCTGCCAGTGCGAGCGACATCACTGGTGTCTTCGCGGCCATCTTTAAATCGTTTAAACCACTCAAACACTTGTGTTCGCGATAAACAATCATCGCCGTACACTTGTTGTAACATTACAAACGTTTCACTTGCAGATTTTCCTAGTTTGAAACAAAATTTGATGTTAACACGCTGTTCTTTCTGTACACTCAACATTTTCCGACGCACAGACAAAACGTCAACTACTTAAAACAGACGCCACGGGCAGACTGAGTGCAGGAGGCAGATGAAACTCGAGCAGTAGGCGGAGCGAGAGTCACGTGACAGGCCACGCGACTTTCAGCCTTATTGCATTCGTTTTATTGTTTCACCAGTACTAGTCCGGTTTTTTTCTAGCCACACCTCGTATAACAGTCAGGTCCAGCCCCACAAAGGAGTGAGGCTTTCTGATCACCTCATACCGTAAGCGAAATATATGTCTTTTCCATAAGAAACGACCAGACAATTGTTTCAGTTTCTTCGCCATCATCCAGGGAAGCGGATAAACTTGGGCCATGTAATAAGCCTTGCGTAAGACATATGTATCTAGTATTAGGACTTCCTGGAGCAGAGCAAGAGAGCGCCTTTCACGCTCTAGTATCGCTCCCTGAATTTTTACCGTGACAGACTTCCAGTTGAGAGGCGCCATTTTGAGTGGACAACGATCAGTGATGATACCGAGAGACGTACGCCTATCCACCGCTGTGGCCCATGGAACAACCACGTCCTCAAAACGTCGCAAGGGAAGAAGCTTGAATTTACCTTCATTAAGTTTTGCACCTGAACTTCGACCAAAATGATCGATTACAGCCTTCAGCCGAGGTATCTCAGCAGGATTGTGGATTACAACCATCACGTCATCCGCGTGTGGACGAACAGCTATAGTTCCGCCGGAAAGCGTCCAACCTGTCAGTTGGGATGCTAGCATCCGAAGTAGGGGCTCCAGAGACAACACAAACAAAGTCACTGACAGCGGGCTTGCTTGAGGCACTCCCCTGCCGATATTTATTGCGGCGTCAGTTGGCTATTAACAATGACCGAAGCCTAAATACCCGTAAACAGATTTGAGAGCACTCGCCGTGTGTCAACAGTGAAACCAACTGCCTCCAGAATCCGAAGCAGAAAGTCGTGGTTTACACGATCAAAAGCTTTATCGAAGTCTACAAAAGCAAGGGCAAAAGGGGTGTATGTGACAGCAGCAACCGAAACCACGTCACGACACTCGACTATAGGGGTAAGAATTGTACGACCAGGTACGCAGCTGTGGTGTTTTGCAATAATAATCTCCATCAGAGCCGACAACCTACTATTAACTGCCCTCGCCACTGTCTTATAATCAAAGTTCAACAAAGTAAGTGGGCGAAAGCTATCAGGGGCGGCCGGTCCAGTGCGTTTCGGGATTGGTTCAAATGGCTCTGAGCACTATGGGACTCAACTGCTGTGGTCATAAGTCCCCTAGAACTTAGAACTACTTAAACCTAACTAACCTAAGGACATCACACACATCCATGCCCGAGGCAGGATTCGAACCTGCGACCGTAGCGGTCGTGCGGTTCCAGACTATAGCGCCTTTAGCCGCTCGGCCACTCTGGCCGGCGTTTCGGGATTAAAACAATTTTTCCCACTTTGAAAGAGTTCGGCACTGCTCTACCCTATAACGCTTCATTCAAAAGGAAGATAAAGGTAGCACCCAACAACGGCCCAAAGCGCACGTAAAATTACGTTGGAAGGCCATCTAGACCCGGGGACTTTTAGGAAAGCGATCCCAAAATAAGTTTGTTAACTTCCTTAGACTGAAAGGAAGCTAAGAGCATTGTATTGTGTTCAGGTGTAATTGTCGTGGGTAGTAAAAGGTTTCATTGGACTCATCGATGTCATAGATGTCTACATAGTACTGGTGTAAGATACGCACTATATCAGCTTGCGCCATTACGATACGTCGATGATTTGTCGTGAGAGAATGAATACAAGAGCTTCGGCGACAGGTCTGATGTCGAAGCAAATGATAGAAGGAAGTCAGTTCTTCCGTCACCAATGAACGTGGCTTCGATCGGATTTTCAAATCCTCCTTTTGTATTCTCTTCAGGGTCAACAATTTTGCCTTTACACGCCTAACATCCGCAATTCCCAGAGGGGCGTGATCCGAAGCACTATAACATGATTCAAATTGCTCTGAACACTTTGGGACTTAACATCTGAGGTCATCAGCCCCCTAGACTTAGAACTACTTAAACCTAACTAACCTAAGGACATCACACACATCCATCACCCGAGGCAGGATTGGAACATGCGACCGTAGCAGCCGAGTGGTTCCGGATTGAAGCGCCTAGAACCGCTCGGCCACAGGGCCGGCAGCAGTATAAAGTTGTAAGTAGGCTGTTTATATTTTCTTATTGGCAACGTTACGTAGCGCTCTGTATGAAAATCACTGGCTGTGCTGTGTGCAGTCTGTGGCTGGTTTGCATTGTTGTCTGCCATTGTAGTGTTGGGCAGCTGGATGTTAACAGCTTGTAGCGTTGCGCAGTTGGAGGTGAGCCGCCAGCAGTGGTGGATGTGAGGAGAGAGATGGCGGAGTTTTGAAATTTGTAATACTGGATATCATGAACGGCTATATACATTATGACTTTTGAACACTATTGAGATAAATACATTGTTTGTTCTCTATTAAAATCTTTCATTTGCTAACTATGCCTATCAGTAGTTAGTGCCTTCCGTAGTTTGAATCTTTTATTTAGCTGGCAGTAGTGGCGCTCGCTGTATTGCAGTAGTTCGAGAAACGAAGATTTTTGGTGAGGTAAGTGATTTGTGAAACGTATAGGTTAATGTTAGTCAGGGCCATTCTTTTGTAGGGATTTTTGAAAGTCAGATTGCGTTGCGCTAAAAATATTGTGTGTCAGTTTAAGCACAGTCATGTATAATTGTTCTAAGGGGACGTTTCAAAGTTAACGAAGAATGGAATGGCAATATTCATAAGTTCTCCGAAAGTCTCGCGCTTTGGCAGCACAAAAAACTTCAAAGTTTCCCTGAGCCTTTCTTTTTGCCTGCTGTGTCCACCAGCCAAGGATGGGGTATCTCCCAATCGACCGTAGAGTACACTTCCACACGACTCGCATCACGCCATCGGGAGAGGGGTCAGCTAGGTGAGCGACGTTTAGCATCCACGGAGGGTGAAACAATTTGAATGGTTGCCGATCAAGATTGAGGGTTGTGCCCACAGCACAGTGATCCGTAAAGGAAGCTGGAATGACTTAAACAGTAAGAATACTATCGCTCAGGCAGTCTGATAAGTAAAACCTATCTAACCTGCTACTAGAAGTCGCAGTAAATTGGGTAAATTTAACTAACGTCGGGTATTTACAAATCCAGATGTCTTTAAGGCGTAAGGAGCGGACCAATTCATGTGATTCACGGGGGAAATTAAAATTTGGAGACTGATCCGCAGGACGCAACACACAGTTAAAATCACCACCCATCTTGAGTGCAACCTCATTATAAAAACGCGAACGGTCCACTGCGCGACCAGTGTCAGGAGGGGTATATAAAAGAACCATGGAGAGGTTAAAAAGTTAACAACGTATGTCCCTGCCAGAATCCAGCATTTCCACCTCAGCAATAGGAACGCCTTCCCGAATGAATAAGGCAGTCCCCGTAGAATATTCGGGTGCTACATTAAAGATCATACGAAAACCAGGCAAGGAGAAATTATTAAATAACACCTCCTGTAAGAATACTATGTCCACGCATGAATCATAAATGAACTGATGCAGCGAAGCCAGCCGTAATTCTGATTCCACACGATTAACATTTAAGGAAAGAAACGTGTACGCTTGGGTCATTTACCACAGCTATTCAGGGATGTACGGAGCAGGGTTGAATTAAGCAGAATTAGGTAGGCAGCTCAGCGTCAATGTCCATTGCGGAGTCCACAGAGGAATCAAGACATCGGGGGTCCAGAAGTCCCATCATCAGAACCTTTTTTCTTAGATTTCTTACGTGCCACCGCACGGTCAGGTTGTACGCGCTGTTTCTGTCGGCTACGTGGCATGGCGGCCTCTGCAGACGGAAGTGTGGGAGGGTCCTGCACTGGAGGTGCAGTCACTAAGGCGGAAGCATTCTGTGGTACGAGGGTGAGTCAAATGAAAACCTTAAATTTGTAATAACAAATCGACATTTCGCGCCACTATCCTGTAAGCGTGCTACAAACAGCGTGCAGAATGGCCTGTAGGTGGCAGCATAGTGCAGATGCACACATACCGTCGCAGTATCAGTATAAAGATGGCCGACCCACTTGCGACTTGCGCCAGGGAAGAACAGCGTTCTGTTATTCGGTTTTTGCGTAGTGAATGTGTGAAACCTATCGAAATTCATCGACCAATGAAGGTTCAGTACGGTGATGCATGTTTGTCACAGCAGCAAGTCTACGAATGGAGTAGGAAGTTCGCGAATGGTGTGACTTTAGTGGAATATGCTCCTCGTCCAGGTCAGGCACAACGAATTGTGGCTCCACAGAACATTGCAGCAGTTGAAGCCATAGTGAAGGAAAACCGCCGAGTGACACTGAATGACATTTCAGCATGTTTACAGATTAGTCATGGGTCAGCACACCATATTGTGCATGATGTGCTCCAGTTTCACAAAGTGTCTGCAAGATGGGTGCCACGGCAGCTGACTCCTGAAATGAGAGAACGACGTGTTGATGCTTGTGAAGAACTTCTTCGGCGCTTTGAACGAGAAGGTGATGGCTTCCTTGCAAGAATCGTTACTGGGGACGAAACCTGGGTTAACTTCCACCAACCGGAAACGAGGAGAGCGAACAAGGAATAGCGCCATTCCTCATCACCAAAACCAAACAAGTTTCGAACAGAACTATCAGCAGGGAAGGTTATTCTCTGTGTTGGGACGAAAAAGGCGTCATTTTGGAGCATTACATGCCTAGAGGGAGCACTGTCACCAGTGAATTACACACAGATCTCCTAAAAAATCATCTGCGGCCTGAAATCAAATCAAAGCGACGTGGATTGCTGTCAGCAGGTGTCCTTTTGCAACATGACAATGCAAGGCCCCTCACTGCCCGTACAACAGTTGCAACAATCACAGATTTGCATTTCGACTGTCTCCCTCATCCACCATACTCACCAGACCTTGCCCCCAGTGATTTCCATATGTCTGGACCCCTCAAAGACGCAATGGGAGGAAAGAAGTTCGGTTCTGATGAAGAGGTACGCCACGCGGTGCATGAGAGGCTGCGCGGACTACCAAAAGAATTTTTTTCTAAATCAATTTATGCACTCTCTAAGCGATGGAGGTTTTGCATTGAGCGCGGGGGAGATTATGCTGAAAATTGATACAGCTTTGTACCACTTCTGCACACTAAATAATATTTTTAAAAAATATTTAAGGTTTTCATTTGACTACCAATACAACAGGTGATACTTGGTCGCTAATTTTATTCTCCTCAGGAATTGTTGTAGGCGCCAAATTCGGGAAACCGTCGGCGTCTGAAGACGAAGAAGAAGGAGGACATAGCGTTGTCTCATACTGTAATGGGGGGCACAAAGACGAAGAGGGGGGGGGGGGACTCCGCTCCCTCTCCACACACAGGCAGTTCAGGAGGAGCCACTTCCGGAGCAGGAGGGAGGCCGGAGATGCGGAGATGACTTCGTCACCGCTCACCGTACCATGCATGGGAGACATCGTAGCATCGAGAGGACCAAATCCTCACCATCACCTTCTTGAGTGCGACGTCGGTGGTTTGTCACTGTGACGGATTCTTTCCTGGGGGCAATAGGATTCTGAACTTATCACGGAGGTAAAGGCGGAAATTCAGCTACACGATTATCAGAACTGACTTTTGTTCATTATGATCTGAAGCAGAAATAGGTCCTACGTAGGGAGTGGAATGAACAAGACGAGCAACCGTGAATTGGCGACGCTGCATTAATGACGGCTTTAATGCAAAAACACTGCGCGGGCAATTAGACCGAAGGTGTCCACCTTCATTACATATACAGGACACGAACGTGATAACCACAGTCTAGTAAATGTGATGGAATATTGCGTTTGACATGCGTTTCCACGGAACGTATTCCACTATAACGCTGTAATCTTTGTTGAGTAGACCACCGTTCACGACTGACGTTTTGCACCTTACCATAAGGAGTCAATATGTCCTTTAGAAAGTTGTCATCAACGTCCGGCAGGAGGCTGAACACTCGAACATTGGTATAGGCAATTTCAGGATTTGTGAGTGACACCATACTATCGGAATTATTGCGATGCTTGAACGGGGACTTGAGAACCGTGTCGCGGCAATAACCTTTCAACGTGAAGGGGAACCATATATTTCACGTAAAACACGTACTCGAATGCGTCAAACTAAGCGGTGTGCACCTGACCAGAGTTCACATTAATTGCATCGACAAGCCAGTCGTTGATTTCTAGAGACCCGGGCTCCATATGTCGCGTTAATTTATCTAAAGTGAAGCTCACGGTACCTTTTCGTGGAAACCATGTTAGCCAAAGCGAAGCAGCCGGCGGCGCTGCAAGTAGACCGAACACAGGCAGTAAAGGCGGAGCGGAGGCATTACGATTCACTCGGCAGACGGAACAACACTAACGAGGAAAACTTCACACAAGCGACGCTGCGGCAACTGAAATAAACAAGAACCATCACGCTCGGCGCTCCAAGCAGAACTGATGTTCATTTGTCTATCCGTGTACAATTCGCGGCCAGATATAAAAATGGTTCAAATGGCTCTGAGCACTATGGGAGTCCCCTAGAACTTAGAACTACTTAAACCTAACTAACCTAAGGACATCACACACATCCATGCCCGAGGCAGGATTCGAATCTGCGACCGTAGCAGCAGCGCGGTTCCGGACTGAAGCGCCTAGAACCGCTCTGCCACAGCGGACGGCTCCAGATACAAAATTCCATATGTCCTGAACAAATGCATGCATGCAAAGTTCCTTTGAGCTGGCATTGATTCGTGCACGGATAGCCAAATGGTAAGGCGACCGCTCGCGATATGCATGAAATCTGGGTTGGAGTCCTGATACGCCACAAATTCTCACTGTCGTCATTCCATTCTACAGCTGATGGTGGTCCATATTCCCATTTACTAATACATTTAATGTATTTTATAGCCTCCGCAGTACCTGCTCCTTTGGACATACGTGTATATCCAAAGGAAATTTGAATCGTAATGCAGAATAACACAGGTACTGCAAAACAATATTTTAATGCTGTGGTGCATGTCTGATATTGGGGCACTACACTTTGTCTCAACGGTTCATTGTCATTTACTGCAGGCTGGACCGATTTCACACACACTGAACAGCAGCTGGATTCAATATCCTGCAATCACGTACAGTTCAGCGAAAGTACTGCGTCTACCATGGACCATTGTAAAGATCTGTCTGCGTGTTGTCGCCTACATACGCAGCAGATGTACCTTTGACAGCAACGGTGCTTCTTCGACACTGAGAATATGTGTGGTCCTGTCTGTATCGACATTTCATCGTCATCTGTTGCGAGTCGGATCTGAGTCACACATAAACTGTGGAAACTTCCGCTATATTCAAACCAGATACCACAAGATTTTAAACGCGGCTGAAACAGCAACTGTTGAAATTCTGCACGGTAAATGATGACAGCCAAAACAGTTGCAGGATAAATATTTATTAAAATTCTTGACCAAGGTTTCGGTATATATAAATATACCTTCATCAATTACAATTCTATGGTATAAATGGACCAGCATATGAGTGGTTTAAGTCATATCTACAGAACAGGAAGCAAAAGTCTCTTTATATGCTTCAAGTGATTCAAAGGAGTTTGCCACTTCATCTAACTGGGGTGAAATTACATTAGGTGTTCCACAAGGTTCGATGGTAGGTCCCCTCCTGTTCTTGATATATGTGAATGACCTCCCTTCTTATGTGAAACAAGATGCTGTACTGGCAGTTTGCTGATGATACAAGCATAATTATTAATCCAGTAGCAGAAAGTCCGATAGAAAATGGGCTTGCTCTGAACTTTTAAAAAACACAGTACATCCAATTTTCTGCTGCAAAAAGTATAAGTCCTGCAATAAACATAACACATCAAAAGAAGTCAGTAGCCAGGGTAGAGCATACTAAGTTTTTGGGTGTACATATAGACGGGAATCTTAATTGTAAAATTCATATTTTGGATCTCCTAAAGCGACTAGGTTCAGCAACTTTTGCAATCACAATAACTGCAAATTTTGAGGATGTAGAAATTAGTAAGCTAATATACTTTGCATACTTCCACTCTCTGATGTCATATCGAATAATATTCTGGGGCAACTGAACACTTAGGCAAAAGGTATTCACTGCTCGAAAGAAAGTAGTTAGAATAAAGTGTGGGGTTCATAGTCGCACATCTTGTAGGCATCTGTTTAAAAGGTTAGGAATTCTTACAACTGCTTCACAGTACATTTACTCAGTAATGAAATTTTTTCTTAACAACATGGGCCAGTTTGAAAGCAACAGCGACATTCATGATTACAATACCAGAAAAAATAAAGACCTACACTATCCTTTACTTAACCCATCTTTGGCACATAAAGGGGTAAAATATGCTGCTATAAAATTTTTTGATAAATTACCAGATGAAATAAAATGTCTGACAGGCATCAGTAATACGAGGGCAGTTCAATAAGTAATGCAACACATTTTTTTCTGAAACAGGGGTTGTTTTATTCAGCATTGAAATACACCAGGTTATTCCCCAATCTTTTAGCTACACAACACTATTTTTCAACGTAATCTCCATTCAATGCTACGGCCTTACGCCACCTTGAAATGAGGGCCTGTATGCCTGCACGGTACCATTCCACTGGTCGATGTCGGAGCCAACGTCGTACTGCATCAATAACTTCTTCATCATCCGCGTAGTGCCTCCCACGGATTGCGTCCTTCATTGGGCCAAACATACGGAAATCCGACGGTGCGAGATCGGGGCTGTAGGGTGCATGAGGAAGAACAGTCCACTGAAGTTTCGTGAGCTCCTCTCGGGTGCGAAGACTTGTGTGAGGTCTTGCGTTGTCATGAAGAAGGAGAAGTTCGTTCAGATTTTTGTGCCTACGAACACGCTGAAGTCGTTTCTTCAATTTCTGAAGAGTAGCACAATAAACTTCAGAGTTGATCGTTTGACCATGGGGAAGGACATCGAACAGAATAACCCCTTCAGCGTCCCAGAAGACTGTAACCATGACTTTACCAGCTGAGGGTATGGCTTTAAACCTTTTCTTGGTAGGGGAGTGGGTGTGGCGCCACTCCATTGATTGCCGTTTTGTTTCAGGTTCGAAGTGATGAACCCATGTTTCATCGCCTGTAACAATCTTTGACAAGAAATTGTCACCCTCAGCCACATGACGAGCAAGCAATTCCGCACAGATGGTTCTCCTTTGCTCTTTATGGTGTTCGGTTAGACAACGAGGGACCCAGCGGGAACAAACCTTTCAATATCCCAACTGGTGAACAATTGTGACAGCACTACCAACAGAGATGTCAAGTTGAGCACTGAGTTGTTTCATGGTGATCCGTCGATCATCTCGAACGAGTGTGTTCGCACGCTCCGCCATTGCAGGAGTCACAGCTGTGCACGGCCGGCCCGCACGCGGGAGATCAGACAGTCTTGCTTGACCTTGCGGCAATGATGACACACGCTTTGCCCAACGACTCACCGTGCTTTTGTCCACTGCCAGATCACCGTAGACATTCTGCAAGCGCCTATGAATATCTGAGATGCCCTGGTTTTCCGCCAAAAGAAACTCGATCACTGCCCGTTGTTTGCAACGCACATCCGTTACAGACGCCATTTTAACAGCTCCGTACAGCGCTGCCACCTGTCGGAAGTCAATGAAACTATACGAGACGAAGCGGGAATGTTTGAAAATATTCCACAAGAAATTTCCGGTTTTTTCAACCGAAATTGGTCGAGAAAAAAAATGTGTTGCATTACTTATTGAACTGCCCTTGTAGTTTCAAAAACAAATTGAAATAATACCTCCTTGACAACTCCTTCTACAGCACAGATGAATTCTTGAATAGGAGTAAATAAATGTGGAGATATAATATATGCATTTTGTGCCATTTAAGGGAATGGTATAGATAATAGAAATATTTAGGTATAACACTACAATGTAAACAAAAGGAACTTGTTTCCTGTGCGCATTTCTGGTGCATTTGACACGTTCCACATAACAACTGTTTTTCCGTGCTATTGATCAATGAAATACGTAACTAACTCTACTAACTAAGTAACTAACTAATTTCTCCTCACAATGCGAAAATACCTTGTTGACCCTGACCTACATAGGAAGAAAAGATCATCATAATAAAATAAGAGAAATCGGAGCTAGCAGGGAAAGATACATGTGTTCGTTCTTTCCGTGCGTTGTTGGAAAGTAGAATAATAGAATATTAAATGATGACTAACTGAAACCCTCAGCTGCCGACAGGTGTTGTTGATATACCTCGATGTGGACAGCTGAAAATGTGTGCCCCTACCGGGACTCGAACCCGGGATCTCCTGCTTACATGGCAGACGCTCTATCCATCTGAGCCACCGAGGACACAGATGAATAGCGCGACTCCAGGGACTTATCCCTTGCACGCTTCCCGTGAGACTCACATTCCCAACTGTGGATGAGTGGGTGGGCAAATGTCTATAAGGTACATTACATATGTAGAATTGTGGACAGTTGGGAATGTGAGTCTCACGGGAAGCGTGCAAGGGATAAGTCCCCGCAGTCGCGCTATTCATGTGTGTCCTCGGTGGCTCAGATGGATAGAGCGTCTGCAATGTAAGTAGGAGATCCCGGGTTCGAGTCCCGGCCGGGGCACACATTTTCAGCCGTCCACATCGAGGTATATCAACAACACCTGTCGGCAGTTGAGGGTTTCAGTTAGTCATCATTTATTCCAGGGAAAAGCTGCACGGTCATAAACAGTATTCTGTTCTTTCGAGAACAGGTACTGTCTTCATATATATAATAGAAAGTTTATTGTGAAGGTCGTTCGATGAACCATCTGCCAAACGCTTATGTGTGATTTGAACAGTAGTCATGTTGATGTAGATGTAGGTTTTGACGATGCATCCCGAGATTCGACCACGCCCCATAAATCATATGGAGAAACTTGTCACAGGCGACGCAGTGCGTGATGGGTGGACACGCTCAGACACGGCTCGCCAGCCTGGGGAGTCGGCAGGAACAGAACTGAAGGGATGAGAAGGGAAGGCGCGTCGGAGCATGGAGCTAGCGACCAGCGGCGCTGCGCTAAGTGGCGGTCGGACGGCGGGGAACCGAGACGGTATTAATAACGCCGCCGGTCGCAGATGGATGTCCTGCCGGCAAGGAGACAGCATAGCAGGGTGGGGGTGGGGGTGGTGGTGGCCGAGACGAGAAAGAATGGAGGGATGTCCGCTGCACTTCCATGCGATTTCACAGGATGGCGTTGGCGGCGTCGGTTTAAGGCCCAAGCTACGCGGCGGCCGTTTGAGGTTCCGAGATCAGAAGGGCCCTAAAGGAGCTCACGTGCAAAATGCTTGATGTGTCATAACTAATAATGAAAACATTCGCTGGTGAAAGTAAACGATAATAAAGGCAGAAACTTTCTAGTATACATGTATCAGTGAACGACCCTTTAGACAGTTGCACCTGTTATATACCCACACTATCTGACTGCCTGCTCAAAGCACAGTATCTCCCAACGTAATGTTACATGAGGTGAATCTGCCAGTCAAATGAGGTAGACCTACAAGTCAGATAAGATGGACTGCTAGTCAAATGATTCGGATCTTCCAGTCAAATGAGGTGGACTTGCCAGCAAAATAAGGTAGACCTGTCAATCAAATGAGGTGGGCCTACCAGTCAAATGAGGTGGACTTGCCAGTCAAATGAGGTGGACTGCCATTCAAATGAGGTAGACCTGCTAGTCAGATAAGATGGACTGCTAGTCAAATGGATCTTCCAGTCAAATGAGGTGTACTTGCCAGTAAAATAAGGTGGACCTGCCAGTCAAATGAGGTGGGCCTAGCATTCAAATGAGGTGGACTGCCATTCAAATGAGGTAGACCTGCAAGTCAGATAAGATGGCCTGCTAGTCAAATGAGGTGGATCTTCCAGTCGAATGAGGTGGATTTTCCTGTCAAATGAGTTGGACTTGCCAGCAAACAAGGTGGACCTGCCAGTCAAATGTGGTGGGCCTACCAGTCAGAGGAGGTGGACCTGCGAGTCAAATGAGGTGGACTGCCAGGCAAAAGAGGTAGACCTGCAAGTCAGATAAGATGGACTGGTAGTCAAATGAGGTTGACTGCCATTCAAATGAGGTAGACCTGCAAGTCAGATAAGATGGACTGCTAGTCAAATGAGTCGGATCTTCCAGTCAAATGAGGTGGACTTGCCAGTAAAATAAGGTGGACCTGCAAGTCAAATGAGGTGGGCCTAGCAGTCAGATGAGGTGGACCTGCCAGTCAAATGAGGTGGACTGCCATTCAAATGAGGTAGACCTGCGAGTCAGATAAGATGGACTGCTAGTCAAACGAGGTGGCTCTTACAGTCAAATGAGGTGGACCTGCCAGTCAAATGAGGCGGATCTCCCAGCCAAATGAGGTGGGCCTGCCAGTCAAATGAGGTGGATTTTCCAGTGTTAAAGAAATACATGGAGTATTGTGAGTAGAGAAGTAATAACAACAGAATGGGTCAGTCACGACAGCTCAGTGACTTCGAATGGGAATTGGTAATTGGATACTATGTGAGTAACTAATCCATCAGGGGGGGTTGGTAATTGGATACTATGTGAGTAACTAATCCATCAGGGACTTTTCAATCCTTCTAAGGCTGCCCAGGTCGACTGTAGGTGATGTGTCATCTTCAGTCACAGCCAAGCCAACATCATGCAATATCGTGAAATGACAGGCAGGGACCGAGGACCATTGTGGCTGAAAAAAAAATCGTGTGAAATCTGAGGAAGGAATGACTCATGAGGTTCAAAGTCCTACCAACAATGGCTCTGAGGACTATGGGACTTAACATCTGACGTCATCAGTCCCCTAGAACTCAGCACTACTTAAACCTAACTAACCTAAGGACAACACCATGCCCGAGGCAGGATTCGAACCTGCGAACCTAGCGGTCGCGCGGTTCCAGAGTGAAGTGTCTAGAACCGCTCGGTCACACTGGCTGGTTCATACCAACAATCCACTTAGCAGAGGGAGTTCAGAATAATGAGGTCTAGTGGTCAAGCAGCTCCTTATGACCCACACATATCTGTAGTCAATGCAACCCTCCATCGCAACCCCGTCAAACTTAGTGGTAAGATGCCCCAGTGGATAGTTCGTCGAAAACTGAACGCAGATCAGGCATGAAAATAGCACGAAGGTGTACTGAACTATGAAAAAAGAAGCAAAATAGAAACAATGAACAGTCCGAGCTCAGGATGTCCAACATCAAGGGCACTGCAAGAACACGGGGTCGTGGTTGTGTTGTTACGATATCGGACTGCAATGCAGGAGATGCCTGTTCAAATATTCCACGTGCTTAGCTTTTTTTTCACAAAATTATTAGCTTTCCGTCCAATGATTGATGTGTCTAGTCTCCTGCTGTAGTCTTGGCAGTTCTCATACTATACTTTGGTTACAGAATATGAGCCGTGTGGTAAGAATATATTACTGTCGCAAGTACATGTGATGAATAGTGAGAGCAGGCGACTTATCACAGAAATGAAAACTACAAATAAATGGGTGTGAACTACGTTGCTGAGCCAAAACGGAACGCAAGAGTCATAACATGTCGTATTTTCGTAGAACAAGTAGGAGGACATACTAGAGGTGCCTCCCTTACAGCTCGCTGTTGCAAACGGACGTTATTCGCCGATACAGACACAAATTCGATTACAGCGAACAGATATGTCAGTGGCACGACGTACAGTTACAATTGTGTGAAAAAAATGTGGACCACAAGGGAACTTTGGACACGGATCTTCCCCTTCACTGTCCAATACCATGATCACATGTGCACAACTACACGGTTACATACATTCGTTCGATGTTGCACATTTTAAATTGGAGCGTTCATTGTCTTCACCTGTACACCTTTTTGTTTTCAATCTTGATCTGTGTTCCATTTTTGACCGGCCACCCACTGGGCTTTCGTACCACTAAATCTGTGATGGGTGTGATGGGGCGTTGCCCTTGGAAGTGACCCCTGAAATGGTGGAAATTTGTGGTAAGTTCCTATGGGACCAAACTGCTGAAGTCATAGGTCCCTAGGCTTACACACTAGATAATCTAACTTAAACTAACTTACCCTAAGGACAACATACACACTCATGCCCGAGGGAGGACTCGAACCTCCGACGGGGTAGCCGCGCGAACCGTGACAATGCGCCTGAGACCGCGCGGCTCCTGAGTGGTCTAAAGAGCAACCCCAGTGGATGACGGGAAACCAGACATTTGGAGTGACGAACTCCGCTATACTCTGTGGCAATACGGTGAAAGGGTTTGTGTTTGACGAACGCCTGGAGGACATTGCCTAACATCTTAAGTAGTGCCACCAAAGAAGTATGGACGAGGTGGTGTTATAGTATGGTGGTGTTTTTCGTTGTTAGTGTCATTGCGCTCAAGAAAAAGCTAAGTGCATTGTGTATTGGGTGCAGTACTGGAACTGTCCAGCGGCGATGACAGTTTGGATCATCATGACAATACACCCACTCGTAAAGCAGCATCTGTGAGGAAATAATTTGTGGACAATAATATTCCCGAAACGGACTGGCCTGCTGAAAGTCACACAAACAGAACACCTTTAGAATGAGTTACGATGTCTATTTCCCCCCTAGATCCCAGTGTCCACTACCTTCTCTGGTTACGGCTCTTGAGGAAGAATGGACTGATATTCCTCAACAAACTTTCAGACATCTCATAGAAAGGGTCCCCAGAAGGGATAAAACCATGATAAAGGATGGAAACCCCTTGCATTGACGTCCAGTAATGGGTGTCTGGATACGTTGATCAGACAGTGTAAACTTTTCCATTCAGTGCCGATCTAAGTGGGCTCGAATTTCACCCAAGGCCTATCTCAGCTAGAAATACAATACTATTTCAGCACCTCACATGCTGCAGTTACTGTACGCCCTACCTGGAAAAAGAATGTGCTCCTCTTATCGTAGCCGGCCGCGGTGGCCCAGCGGTTCTAGGCGCTTCAGTCCGGAACCGCGCGACTGCTACGGTCGTGTGTGATGTCCTTAGGTTAGTTAGGATTAAGTAGTTCTAAGTTCTAGGGGACTAATGACCTCAGATGTTAAGTCCTATAGTGGTCAGAGCCATTTGAACCATTTTGAACCACATATTGTGCTCGAATCTCCACTCGCCTCCTTATCATCTGGAGAAGACTGTACAATTCGCTGCTCCAGTTGTGCAACCGTATCAGTGGGAATCCCCTAAACTTCACTTCTGAGATGTCTCTAGAGAGAAGAATCTAGGGAACTGAGGTCAAACGTCCTTGTAGTGTAAGGTGGAGACTGACTCCACCTATCCATTGTGGATCATACTGCCACGTTGTGTACTGTCCTAAATCAACATCAAATTATGCCTTGCCCATCTTGCGTATGCCACGTTTCCCAATGTTGTGTGAGATACTCAAGATCATAGGTGAAATCTGAACCCAGTTAGATGGGCTCTTAGAGGAATGCCTATTTGAAAATAACAACCATTTTCACTATTACTAGATTTAGGTTTTGGAAGGTGTTACTACGAGTGAAACTAAAGATAGTTATCAAATGAAACTATAGGCTTCCAGAGACATTTTTTAAGTCTCAAACTTCTATACGTATGCAGACAAGTGATGAAGGAAAATTTGTACCAAGCCTGGGATTCGGTACCAGGTCTCCGGCTCACTATGCAGATGTGCTAACCACCATGCCACCCGCATAAAGGGGCTGTGCTCGAGTGCATGGACTACCCTAACATACCTTAAACCTAGTTAATGTGTCACTTGAGTGGAAATATTTTCTCGAAACAGCAGTCATCATAGGACGCATACTTACCTTGTACTGGAAAGATAATTTACCTTTGCTAATTCCAAAACTAAATAAAATGGGAAGTATCACACAAGGAATAAGTTCACTGTACGCTACCAAACTGCTACTCCAAATTCGTCAAGTCTGTGGGATGTGTTGTCACGCAAGGTTATTTTCAGTACAGAAAAAAGTCATTCCTACATATGAAGACTGGTGTGACTGCATGTGTGTTAGTGGGCGTGTCTGACGTTAATGGAATTTCTCAACTGCTGATAGCAACGCCTCGTGTCCAAAGGCAAGGCACGTTCATTTTTTCGCCATCTTTCGAACTCTGATAAATAGAAGGGCACATGTCTTGGACCATACTTCGAGAAGGTGGTTGGATTGTTCGACTGGCATTGACAGACAGATGACAACAGCTACAATCCAGGCAGAAATTATGGGCAGAGTGTCACCACGAACCGTCCGTATCACATTTCTGTAGGTGGGAGTAAGAACCTGAGTTACCGAATGTAGGGCACGGGTCAGGGACCACACTTCGAGAAGGTCGTTGGATTGTTTGACTGGCGCTGACAGACAGATGACAACAACTACAATCCAGGCAGAAGTTATGGGCAGAGTGTCACCACGAACCGACCTTATCACATGTCTGTAGGTGGGAGTAAGAACACGAGTTACCGAATGTAGGGCACGGGTCATGGACCACACTTCGAGAAGGTCGCTGGATTGTTTGACTGGCGCTGACAGACAGATGACAACAACTACAATCCAGGCAGAAGTTATGGGCAGAGTGTCACCACGAACTGTTCGTATCACATGTCTGTATGTGGGAGTAATAACCCGAGTTAGCAAATGTAGGGCACAGGTCTTGGAGCACACTTCGAGAAGGTCGTTGGATTGTTCGACTGGAGTTGATACACAGATGACAACAACTACAATCCAGGCAGAAGTTATGGGCAGAGTGTCACCACGAACTGTCCGTATCACATGTCTGTATGTGGGAGTAATAACCCGAGTTAGCAAATGTAGGGCACAGGTCTTGGACCACTCTTCGAGAAGGTCGTTGGATTGTTCGACTGGCGTTGACAGACAGATGACAACTGTTGTATAGCTAGAGAAGGCCGAAATGCACACGTTAAACTCAAGCAGGCTGGCGTGAGGTCTGAAACAGGATACGGAATGAATGCTATAAAGAAAAGTACGTAGCTGCTGGAATACTTAACTTTAATCCATCATTTGAATACATCGTTCTTGACGGTACGTTATCAAGAATATAAACTGTAATGGCGCCTTGCTAGGTCGTAGCCATTGACTTAGCTGAAGGCTATTTTAACTATATTCTCTGCAAATAAACGAGGCTTCGTCAGTGATGCATCGCTAGCTAAGTCGTCCGTACAACTGGGGCGAGTGCTAGTAAGTCTCTCTAGACCTGCCGTGTGGTGCCGTGTGGTGGCGCAAAGGCAATAGGGCGATCATACGATCCATCTTTGCGCAAGCACAGCACCGATCCCGAAATCAGATGCATCTACCATCAACAAAAGGGGTTTCGGGGGATCGAATGGCGTAAGGCAAGTATTTGAAAGCAACGCCGATTTCAACTGGCGAAAGGCGAGTTCGCATTCCGTCGTCCAGACGAACGGAACACCTTTACGGCGTAAGCGATGAAGTGGAGCTGAAATGGAAGAGGCATGCGGGATATACCGGTGGTAGTAATTTATTTTTCCCAGCACACTCAGTAGCTGCTTCAAATTCTGCGGCGAAGGCAAGTCCTGTATAGCACGGAGGTGCTCTGGACTCGGATGTATGCCTTGTGCATTGATTACATGTCCCAGATATGGTAAGTCACGAGCAAAAAACACACATTTGTCCTTCCGCAAGCGAAGACCATTTTGTCGGAATACCTGAAATAATGTTCTGAGATTGGCTAAATGTTCTTCTTCCGTCTTTCCGGATATCACAATATCGTCCAGATAGTTTGCTGCAGTAGGGACCGACGCACAAACAGTTTGTAAATATTGCTGAAACAATGCAGGGGCGGATGCACACCCGAATGGTAGTCTTTTGAAGCGATACAAACCAAGATGCGTGTTAACCACCAAGACGCGCTGGGATTCGTCGTCCACTGGTATTTGCAAGTACGTATCTGCCAGGTCCTACTTCGAAAAATATTTACCCGGGCACAGTTTATCAAAAAGATCTTCCGGGCGGGGTAAAGGAAAAGTTGCAATCACTAGTTGTGGATTCACTGTTGCCTTGAAGTCCACACAAAGTCTCAGCTTTCCGGAAGGTTTTGGCAAAATTACTAAGGGTGAGGCCCAGAGAGAAGCCTGCACACGTTCAATTACACCTCGTGATTCTAAATCGTGTAATGTTCTTGCTACCTCATCACGCAATGCGTGGGGAACATCGCGCGCTCTGAAAAATTTTGGTTGTGCGTTTACTTTCAGTTCCAAATGGGCTTTATAGTTCTTAGCGCAACCAAGGCCCAGTGCAAAAATGTCTGCAAATTCTTCACATAGACGAGAAACACTGTCGGAAGGCAGAGTCTGGTTCACTGATAGGAACTGATTGACTATAGACAAGTTAAACAATTGAAATAAATCTAAACCAAACAAGTTCACTGCAGAAGAACAACGAAGAACGTAAAATGACACAAGTTTTGTTTGTCCCTTGTATGTTGCAAGAAGGCTGCACTGTCCTAACACAGGGATATGCTGTCCTGAATAACTATGTAACTTAACATTTGCGGCACGCAACGGAGGGTTGCCCAGTTGTTTGTACGTGTCTTTATTGATTAGTGAAACTGCAGCTCTGGTATCGAGCTGGAACGGGATCACGTTGCCATTAATGTCTAAGCCTACAAAAAGTTTATTGTCCTGCTGACGTCAAAAGCGACTGTTGTGTGCAACGTGAACAGACACTGGTACAGAATCACTTGCGACTTGACGTGATTTCCGTCGATGTCGACGCACACTTTTTGTGGGACGAACACAGTCACTGTTAGAGAGAGTGGCATTGGGAAGAGTGGATTGAACTACATGAATGTCCATGGGCGAAGGTTCACGAGCCTGAGTATTCTTGGTCCGATTCCGATTCCGGCGCGAAGCAAAGGGCCTGGGACGGTTGTGAGTGTCCGATTTGAGCTTTTTCTGGCAAACACTTTGAACATGTCCTTTCTTATTACAGAAAAAGCAAATAGCTTGGCGTGATGGGCAATTGTCACGCGATTGTCTAGTAGCACACCGCGGGCATGATTTTAGAACTGCATTTGCATGCTGGCACGGCACACCAGGCTTAGAGCGTGGCGGCAGCTGCGCAGATGGGCGTGAGGGCTGTTTACTGCTCCGTGCAGCTCGCCCGGCGGGCCGGTTAATGTGACACACGGCTGGCGATGTTTCAAATGATTCCTGAGCAAAGTCAGGTGTGTCTTGGCTATCCAATATGTCTATCACTTGTTGAAGGGAGGGATTGACTAGTTTCAAAATCTGTTCCCATATACGAGCATCAGAAACGTTCTGCGCTATTGCATCACGTACCATTGTATCTGAATAAGGGAGTCCACATTGACACTCAAAAGCACAATCCCGAGTAAGGCCTTGCAAGGTTGCAACCCACTCCCTATTAGTCTGACCGGCCGTACGTTTTGTACGAAAGAACGTATACCTCTTTGCCACTACATTGACTGTTTCTTTGAAATATGCATCTAAAGCAGACAAAATTTCTTCGTAGGACAGAGTTGCTACGTCGCATCGGGGAAATAACTTCACTATCACACGGTAGGTGGACACACCTACACAGGCTAACAAAAAAGGCTGCCGCTTGTTACCTTGAATTCTGTAGGCGGCGAGATGAAATCCAAATTGGCGTGACCACTCCGTCCAGCTTTCCATCGACGCATCAAATGGTCGAAATGGGGGTGCAACAGCATGTTGTGGCTTCGGTAGCGGTGAAGCGGCGGCCGCCGCATTGTTTTGCATTGCACGTTGACCCTGGACGAGCTGTCCAAGGGCATCCAATAACGCCTGCGTCTGCTGATTCTGCAAGCGATAAAATTCGGACAGTACATCTGGAGATTGTGGCGAAGCCATGACACAAGTAAATCAATCAAATTGAAAGAATACTTTTTTCTTCAGCCTCGTCGCCACTTGTTGTATAGCTAGAGAAGGCCGAAATGCACTCGTTAAACTCAAGCAGGCTGGCGTGAGGTCTGAAACAGGATACGGAATTAATGCTATAAAGAAAAGTACGTAGCTGCTGCAATACTTAACTTTAATCCATCATTTGAATACATCGTTCTTGACGGTACGTTATCAAGAATATAAACTGTAATGGCGCCTTGCTAGGTCGTAGCCATTGACTTAGCTGAAGGCTATTCTAACTATATTCTCTGCAAATAAACGAGGCTTCGTCAGTGTTGCATCGCTAGCTAAGTCGTCCGTACAACTGGGGCGAGTGCTAGTAAGTCTCTCGAGACCTGCCGTGTGGTGGCGCTCGGTCTGTTATCACTGACAGTGGCGACACGCGGGTCCGACATGTACTACTGGACCGCGGCCGATTTAAAGCTACCACCTAGCAAGTGTGGTGTCTGGCGGTGACACCACAACAACAACTACAATCCAGGCAGAAGTTATGGGCAGAGTGTCACCACGAACCGTCCGTATCACATGTCTGTAGGTGGGAGTAATAACTCGAGTTACCACCCTCCGTTTCTCATTGAGACTACCACACATGCACTCGTTTGGTGTACAGCCAGCGCCAACTACGATACGGAATGGCGCTCTTCGACGTTCAGCCTTGAGTAGCTCTTCCGTCTGTGGCTGTCGGCTCAGCGTCAGACTACCCGCAGACGACCTGGAGAACCGTAACAAGAAGCGGCCATTCTCGAGGCTTTTACAACTCCTGGAGTATAGACGTGGAGTATGACAACATGAGTGATATGCTAAAGGTTGGAGGGAGGCGAAATGCTGGTCAGGACTTCGCAAACACCCTCTATGACCAGGGAACAAATATAAGTACCAGCAGGATAACGCACTGCTGTTCACAACATAAACAGGAAATTGTTCATCACTGGCTGCCCTGTCTGATCCCATGATTTATCACTCATACAACACGGAGAGATACGCTTGAAGTTCTCTTGCGCTATGGATATTGCGATAAGGTGTAGCTCAGTACAAGTGAACCTCATGAGTCCATGGACCGTGCATGTCAGCAGGGCACTGTTCAAGCTGGTGGAGGTTCTCTAATGGTGTGGGGCGTGTGCAGTTGCAATGATGTTGGATCCCTGATACATCTAGATACGACTCTGACAGGTGACACGTACGTAAGCGTCCTGTCTAATCACATGCATCCATTCATATCGATAGTGCATTCCGACAGGCTTGTGAAATTCCAGCAGGACAATGTGACACCCCACACGTCCGGAATTGCTGCAGAGTGGGTCCAGGAGCATTCTTCTGAGTTAAACACTTCCGCTGGCACCAGGCTTCCAAAAAATGAACGTTATTGACCATATCTGGGATCCCTTGCATCATGCTGTTCAGAAGCTACTCTTACGCATTTATGGACAGCGCTGCAGAATTCACGGTGTCACTTCCCTCCAGCACTACTCCAGACTTCACTCGACTCCATACCACGTCGTGTTGCGGCACATCTGCGTGCTCGCGATCGCCCTACACGATATGAGGCAGCTATACCAGTTGATTTGGCTCTCCATTATATATTTTATATATTTTTTATGTCTTTATTAGGTTAATATATTTTGCTTCAAGGACTAGACCTCTAGTAGGCTTCTATTATCTTGCTGTAGACGGAATCCGATAGTTCAGTTTCCTTCGCTTTAAGTAATTTTACTTCTCCTAAGTGTAATGGATAATGTTTTCAGTCTAATGTCCGGGATTGTCATTTAAAATTGAGATCCGTTTTGTTAGTGCGATATTCAAGGTGCGATTTGTGTGTCCTTTTAATTTGGTTTCTACCGCTCGATGACGCCGATCTTCGACTCGCGACGGAGTGGGCCTGCTCGACTTCCCAGTATTTAATGTGTATTGAGCACTGTATCGCGTAGTTCTATTTGATGCACGCCGATCTATTTCAGTATGCTGATCATTCACCAGGATTGTGTGGCTGCTAATTCTTTGTTTCTCCCGCGAATTTTGACGATGTTATGTTTTTTTTCTCTTTTATACTCTACCGTCACCGCGAACTGTGTTTTAATTTACATTACGTCCGTCCTGTAATGCTTTGGGCTGATAAGTCTTATCCTATCGCACGTGGATTGTCACGTGCTGCTGGGTTTTGGAGATGTGTTACTCATCATGCATGGTTCGGATCGGATGCCGATCTGCCGTTTCATGCAGAGTCTTACGGAAAAGTGAAATGTTTTTACGCCCACTTGTACCTTGGAATTCGTGGCAAATGGAAATTTGGAAATTTGTGGTAAGTTCCCATGGGACCAAGCTGCTGAGGTCATCGGTTCCTAGGCTTACACACTACTTAATCTAACTTAGCTGGCCATAGTGGCCGAGCGGTTATAGGCGCTACAGTCTGGAACCGCGCGACTGCTGCGATCGCAGGTTCGAATCCGGCCTCGGGCATGGATGTGTGTGATGTCCTTAGGTTAGTTAGGTTTAAGTAGTTCTAAGTTGTAGGGGACTGATGACATCAGAAGATAAGTCCCATAGTGCTCAGAGCCATTTGAACCATTTTTGAATCTAACTTAAACTAACTTACGCTAAGGACATGTTATGTGTTATGTGGTGTCACCGCCAGACACCACACTTGCTACGTGGTAGCCTTTAAATCGGCCGCGGTCCGTTAGTATACGCCGGACCCGCGTGTCGCCACTGTCAGTGATAGCAGACCGAGCGCCACCACACGGCAGGTCTAGAGAGACGTACTAGCACTCGCCCCAGTTGTACAGCAGACTTTGCTAGCGAAGCCACACTGACAAATACGCTCTCATTTGCCGAGACGATAGTTAGAATAGCCTTCAGCTAAGTCATTGGCTACGACCTAGCAAGGCGCCATAGCTTTGATAATTAATATTGTGAAGCATGTATCATCAAGAGCGATGTTCTACGATTGTGGATTAAAGTTATTACAGCAACTGCGTCCATTTTCTAAGTTCTCATTTCCTTTTAACTGTTCCAGACCTCACGCCAATCTGCGTGAGCTTAACGCGTGCCTTTCGGCTTCCTCTCGTTGTGACTTGGCTGTCGTGCTAAGTCACAACATGTTACACGTTCGCATCGGCCAGGCTGCATTTGACCAATTTCAAAGGCAGCATGAACACGCTGCTCCAGTGTCTCCACATTTGGAATAGCGATATGCACATATACAGATAGCAATAGTCTCGCTTACGAGAGCCATAAAAGGGCAGTGCATTGGCGGCGTTGTCATTAGTACTCAAGTGATTCGTGTGACCGACGTGAATCATCAGACTCTGAACGCCCGAATGCTAGTTGGAGCCAGACGTATGGGACATTCCGTTTCGGAAATCGTTACGTAATTCAGCATTCCGAGATCCAAAGAGTCAAGAGTGTGCCGAGAATACCAAATTTCAGGCATTGCCTCTCACCACGGACAACGCAGTGACCGACGGTCTTCACTTAACGACCGAGAGCAGCGACGTTTGCGTAGAGTTGTCAGTGCTAACAGACAAGCAACTCTACGTCAAATCGTAGAAATAAATCTGGGACGTACCACGAACGTATCAGTTAGAGCAGTGAGGCGAAATTTTGCGTTGATTGGTGTGGCTGCAGACGACCAACGGGAGCGCCTTTGCTAACAGTACGTCATCGCCGCAGCGCCTCTTCTGAGCTCGTGACCATATCGGTTGGACCCTGGACCACTGCAAAACCGTGACGTTGTTAGACGAGTCGCGATTTCAATTGGTAAAAGCTGAATGTAGGTTTGGAGAATGGAGCAGGCCCCACTAAGGCATGGGCCCAGGTTGTCAACAAGGCACCGTGCAAGCTGATGCTGCCCGTGTATGGCCGTGTCTACATGAAATGGACTGGCTCTTCTGATCCAACAATTCACCAGAAATGGCTTTGTTCGAATACTTGTAGACCATTTGCAGCCATTCATAGGCTTCATGTTACCATGACAATGCGCCATGTCACCTGTCCACTATCGTTAGCAGTTGGTTAGAAGAATATCCTGGACAGTTAGACCGAATGATTTGTCCATCAAGACCGATCGAACATTTATTGGACATAATCGAGGAGTCAGTTCGTGCAGTAAAACCCGGCAACACTTTCTCGATTATGGACGGCTATGGAGGGAGCGTGGCTCAAAAAAAAAAAAAATGGTTCAAATGGCTCTGAGCACTATGGGACTTAACATCTATGGTCATCAGTCCCCTAGAACTTAGAACTACTTAAACCTAACTAACCTAAGGACATCACACAACACCCAGCCATCACGAGGCAGAGAAAATCCCTGACCCCCCCGGGAATCGAACCCGGGAACCCGGGCGTGGGAAGCGAGAACGCTACCGCACGACCACGAGATGCGGGCGGCTCAAAATTGTTCAAAGTTTGTCTAGTCAGGCAATTGGAAATAATAAAAAGTTAAGACAGGTCTGATGAGGGTCATGTGATATGACCGAAACCGGTCACCTATGTTCTTATAGCATACGAGGTGCGATCAAGACTGAATTTTAAAAAGAAAAAAATTGTAAAAACGTTTTTTGATAGCTGTTCCAAAAATGTTCATTAAAATATTTGTAAGGGACTTCCAAATACTTATTGAGTACATGCCACGTAGTGTTGCCGCACTAAGCCGGGCGAAGGGGTATCCGACACGATATTACGAGGTATCCCAAGACGTTTGCCATCTCAGTATAATGTATGCGTTTTACAGCCCATATTTACCGGCTATTCTTGTCTTGTTGCGTTGCATTTTACCACTTGTCAAAATACGAAATATATAAAAAACTATCAGCATCGATTGCGGTAATGAAACCAACCTTTACCTAGGTTGTAAGTAATTGAGCCTTCTTCAGAAGATATACCTGATTCTACACTACTGGCCATTAAAATTGCTACACCACGAAGATGACGTGCTACAGACGCGAAATTTAACCGACAGGAAGAAGACGCTTTGGTATGCAAATTATTAGCTTTTCAGATCATTCACACAAGGATGGCGGTAGCGACACCCACAACGTGCTGACATGAGGAAAGTTTGCAACCGATTTCTCATGCACAAACAGCAGTTGACCGGAGTTGCCTGGTGAAACGTTGTTGTGACGCCTCGTGTAAGGAGGAGAAATGCGTACCATCAAGTTTCCGACTTTGATAAAGGTCGGATTGTAACCTATCGCGATTGCGGTTTATCGTATCGCGACATTGCTGCTCGCGTTGGTCGAGATCCAATGACTGTTAGCAGAATATGGAATTGTTGGGCTCAGAAGGGTAGTACGGAACGCCTTGCTGGATCCCAACGGCCTCGTATCACTAGCAGTCGAGTTGACAGGCATCTTATCCGCGTGGCTGTAACGGATCGTGCAGCCACGTCTCGATCCCTGAGTCAACAGATGGGGACGTTTGCAAGACAACAACCCTCTGCACGAACAGTTCGACGACGTTTGCAGCAGCATGGCCTATCAGCTTGGAGACCATGGCTGCGGTTACTCTTGACGCTGCATCACAGACAGGAGCTCCTCCGATGGTGTACTCAACGACGAACGTGGGTGCACGAATGGCACAATGTCCATTTTTCGGATGAATCGAGGTTCTGTTTACAGCATCATGATGGTCGCATCCGTGTTTGGCGACATCGCGGTGAACGCACATTGGAAGCAAATGTGTGTGAAATCTTATGGGACTTAACTGCTAAGGTCATCAGTCCCTAAGCTTACACACTACTTAACCTAAATTACCCAGTCCATGACTGCAGCGCCTTAGACCGCTTGGCTAATCCCGCGCGGCGCATTGGAAGCGTGTATTCGTCATCGTCATACTGGCATATCACCCGGCGTGATGGTATGGGGTGCCATTGGTTACACGTCTCGGTCACCTCTTGTTCGCAGTGACTGCACTTTGGACAGTGGACGCTACATTTCAGATGTGTTACGACCCGTGGCTCTACCCTTCATTCGATCTCTGCGAAACCCTACATTTCAGCAGGATAATGCACGACCGCATGTTGCAGCTCCTGTATGGCCCTTTCTGGATACAGAACATGTTCGACTGCTGCGCTGGCCAGCACATTCTCCAGATCTCTCACCAACTGAAAACGTCTGGTCAAGGGTGACCGAGCAACTGGCTCGTCACAATACGCCAGGCACTACTCTTGATGAACTGTGGCATCGTGTTGATGCTGCATGGGCAGCTGTACCTGTACATGCCATCCAAGCTCTGTTTGACTCTATGCCCAGGTGTATCAAGGCCGTTATTACGGTGGTTGTTCTGGGTACTGATTTCTCACGATTTATGCACCCAAATTGCGTGAAAATGTAATCACATGTCAGTTCTAGAATAATATATTTTTCCAACGAATACCCGTTTATCATCTGCATTTCTTCTTGGTGTAGTAATTTTAATGGCCAGTAGTATATATAAGAAACTATCAGTCTCGATTGCTGTAATGAAACCAACCTTTACCCAGGTTTCAGCCCCAGTAATTGAGCCTTCTTCAGAAGATATGCCTGATTCTATAGTATGTCCACAAGGGCATGGTCTAGAAATAAAACTAAAACAGCCTTTCTAGACCATGCACACGTTGACATATTATAGAGTCAGGTATGTCTTCTGAAGAAGGCTCAATTACTTGGGCTGGAACCTAGGTAAAGGTTGGTTTCATTGCCGCAATCGAGGCTGACAGTTTCTTACATATTAGATTATCACGATTGCTGACTCGGCTGCAATGTTGAAAGTACTAAAATACGAGATACGTTTTTTTCCACCCTGTATTCTTAATGGCTCCCGTGGTGGTCGGCAGTGTGGCGTGGTGTCAGTAGTAACGTCAACAACAACAACAACAACAACAACGCAGGCGCACAGGCGGTGTGGCGTCGCCTGGCGCCGGGACGCGCGCCGGCGTGGCCGCCCCTGGCGTCCGTCTGTCCGGAATGATTGATTGCCGGCCCACAATCCCCCGCGCGCACCCCCTCCTCCTCCCCCTCCCTCCAGATCCACAACAGCCGCCGCAACCGGCGACCCCGCGCGTCTCTTCTGCGCTCCCCGCTCTGTCTGTCTTCGCCCAGCCTCGTTTTGTTTCCTTTCCCGCCTCTTCCCCTTCTTGCGTTCTTTCTGTCTCACCTCCCACCTCCCCCACCCCCACCCACCCTACCCACCCTCCGTAGGACGCGCGTGCTGTCCTTAAGCAGTTCCAATTTCAAATTGTGACAGTTAGAAAATTAAGCGTAAGGAACGCCCCGTCTGGTGTCGCTCACCAACTTTCGGGTCTGAGCCGGAAGAAGCTGCAACAGTTCCGCACGAATTGCTTCCGTCCGGAGGAAAGAACGAGAGCAGATGAGCGCGCGAAGCCTTTTGCTGGAAAGCGGAAAACGGAACGAAAAGTTCCCTGCCTGGATAAAACTGTATCCCTGGACTCAAACGCAGAACCTTGTGGATATATGCAGACCGATGCGACGAATGAAACTGTAAGTAGGCTGTTTAGGTTCTTATATTGGTAACGCCACCGCCACGTAGCGCTCTGTATGAAAATCACTGGCTGTGCTGTGTGCAGTCTGTGGCTGGGTGGCATTGTTGTAATTTGCTATTGTAGTGTTGGGCAGTTGGCTGTTAACAGCGCGTAGCGTTGCGCAGTTGGAGGTGAGCCGCCAGCAGTGGTGGATGTGGGGAAGTGAGATGGCGGATTTTTGAGAGCGGATGATCTGGACGTGTGTCCATCAGAGACAGTACATTTTTAAGAATGGATGTCATGAACTACTATATATATATATATATATATATTATGACTTTTGAACACTATTAAGGTAAATACATTGTTTGTTCTCTATCAAAATCTTTCATTTGGTAACCATGCCTATCAGTAGTTAGTGCCTTCAGCAGTTTGAATCTTTTATTAGCTGGCAGTAGTGGCGCTCACTGTATTGCAGTAGTTCGAGTAACGAAGATTTTTGTGAGGTAAGTGATTCGTCAAAGGTTTAGGTTAATGTTAGTCAGGGCCATTCTTCTGTAGGGATTATTGAAAGTCAGATTTCGTTGCGCTAAAAAAAAAATACTGTGTGTCAGTTTAGTGTTGATCAGAATAGGTAAAGAGCGAAATGTCTGAGTACGTTCAGTTTTGCTAGGCTGTTTGAAAATCAAATAATGTAAGAGATTTATAAGCACAGTCATTGATAATTTTTCTAAGGGGACGTTACAAAACTTTGTAGCGAGGCCGGGATTCCAACGTGGGCCTGCTGCCCACAAGGAACAACCGCTACCTTCTACGCCACCCTGACTCAGTGGCTTTGTAGGTGGAATATCAAACAGGTTGAATTGTGAATCCGAGTTTGAATAAGGAGACGTGCCAGGGTATTGTACGAGGGTAATCCCAAAAGTAAGGTTCAAAAATGGTTCAAATAGCTCTGAGCACTATGGGACTCAACTTCTGGGGTCATCAGTCCCCTAGAACTTAGAACTACTTAAATCTAAGTAACCTAAGCACATCACACACATCCATGCCCGAGGCAGGATTCGAACCTGCGACCGTAGCGGTCTCGCGGTTCAAGACTGTAGGGTCTGGAGCCGCACGGCCACTCCGGCCGGCGAAGTAAGGTTCAAAAATGGCTCTGATGACTATGGGTCTTAACATCTGAGGTCATCAGTCCCCTAGAACTTAGAACTATTTAAACCTAACTAACCTAAGCACATCACACACATCCATGCCCGAGGCAGGATTCGAACCTGCGACCGTAGCGGTCGCGCGGTTCCAGACTGTAGCGCCTAGAGCCGCTCGGTCACAGCGGCTGGCTTGTTGAAGTCGATGCCCTGGTCGATCTTAGTGTTACCCCGTTGAGGCGCTCTATCCATTCGTAGACCTTGCCACAGCGGCCGGCCCAAAAGTAAGGTCTCCTATTTTTTTATAAGTACATAGACCTGTTTATTTCTACAATGGTTTACATCAGTTTACAGCTTGAACATTTAGCTATTTTTCGACATAATCAACATTTCTGTCGATGCCTTTTTGTAGACTCTGTGGCAGTTTATGTCATACCACTTCGCCGCCATGCTGTTAAGAAAGTTATGAACCTCTTCTTTCACATCGCTGTCGGAGCTGAATCGCTGGGACCGCAATTAACGCTGACAGGTAGTGTGAAAAAACTCATACGGGCAATTCAGGCGTTGCAGTCATGGACTGTGCGGCTGGTCCCGGCGGAGGTTCGAGTCCTCCCTCGGGCATGGGTGTGTGTGTTTGTCCTTAGGATAATTTATGTTAAGTAGTGTGTAAGCTTAGGGACTGATGTCCTTAGCAGTTAAGTCCCATAACATTTCACACACATTTGAACATTAGAACGGGCAATTCAGAACCGGAGAAGAGGAATGTTGAGCAACGGTGTACACATTCTCCATGACAACGCTCGCCCACACATCGCTCGGCAAACCGTTGCTCTCCTGCAACAGTTTCAGTGGATCATAATCACCCACCCACCCTATAGTCCTGACTTGGCGCCCAGTGACTACCCCCTGTTCCTTAAGTTAAAAGAACATTTGACAGGAAAGCGATTCAGCTCCGACGACGAGGTGAAAGAAGAGGTTCATAACTTTCTGAACACCATGGCGGTGAGGTGGTATGACATGGGCATACAAAAACTGCCATAGTGTCTACATAAATGCATCGACAGAAATGGTGATGCCGAAAAATAGCTAAATGTAGCGTTGTAGCGCCGTATAACGATCCTGCCTTGGAGGCGGTTAAGTGGGAGATGTGTCTCAGAGCTGGATAGTGACAGATGGTGACGCAAGACTGGACGCGCACGTAGTTTATGTGTCAGCCGATAGAGGACAGTATTGGATAGGGGACTGATTTAGTTTCGATTGTGCCCACTAGAGTGCGCTAAAGTAATAGAATGAGAGTGCGCTAAAGTAATAGAATGTTTTTCATAAACCTAGTATTTTCATAAAGTCTTTTTGTGTATGTAAAATGTTATAAATGTGTTTTAGCAGTATGAATGATGCGTGAGTGTGGTTTAAGGTTAATATGAAGATAATTGTTTAACGAGTTGTGTAGTAGGATTTAATGTGGGAACATTTCGAAGAAGTATGGATATGGACAAAGGTGAATTTTCAGGCGATCATTGTAGGCAAAACCACCCCTTCCTTCCGCCTCCTTGATTTCTATCTCACCATCTACGGCCGTCCTATCGCCCTCACCCCCACCCTTAAGTACCTTGGCGTCACCCTCGACCGTCGCCTCTCCTGGACTCCCCATCTCCGGACAATCCAAGCCGAGGCACGCTCCCGACTCCCGTCTCCTCAAGCTCCTTTCTGGCCGTAAGTGGGTTCTGGACCCCTCCACCATCCTCCACACCTATAAATCCCTCATCCGCCCTATCCTTTGTTACGCCCATCCGGCTTGGATCTCTGCCCCCCCCCCCCCTACCTTTTATAAATCCCTCCAAATCCTTGAACGCCATGCTCTCCACCTCCTCCTTTTCCTTGAAAGGATACGGATCCTGTACACCTCACGCAAACTCGATCCTCCTCACCCGCTAGTCTCCCCCATCCTCTCCCACCCCCACCCGCTGCCGTGTCTGTATTCCCATGTCCCACCCGGTCTCCATCTCTCCACCCTCCTTACCCTCTCCCAAGGTGGCTTCCGTCAGCTCCCCCTCCCTGATGATGTCCTCCTCCCCTCCATCTACCCCTCCTACCAACTTTGATCCTCCCCCCCACTTCCTGTGTCCTTTCCTTTCGGCACCCTCCCTCCCTTCTCTTCGCTTCCCTTCTCTTTCCTTTTCCCCCATCTCCTCCCTCCTCCCCTCTTCGCCCAGGCTTCCCCTACCCCTCCCTCCCTTCCCCATATCTCCCCTGCCCTTGGCATCTGCTCTTCCCTCTCCCTCTCCCTCTCCCACCCCCCTCCTCCTTTCTTGGCAGGTCCCCGGACTCGTACACGGTTAGTGAACATTCGCGCGCTGGAGATCTACGCCTCGTGTTCTGTGTGTGTCGTCGTTTTGTGCTTAAGTGGTTCAGTATTATTCGTTTTTGTGCACCTCTGTTCCCGTGTGACAATATTGTCTCTGTCCAAGTGTGTGAACAAATTTTATCTTGGACTATACGCCCGTGAACGGCTCCATGTATTTTAAAAAGTGATTGTCTCCGTTTCTATGTCCACCATGTTTTTTCTCTCGATGTCTTCATTTATCTCTTGTGTGTTTCTCTGAGGCCAAAGAGCGGCGTAGCATGCTGCTGCTGGCCTGCCTGTACCCAGGTTTGAAAATAACAATAAAGAATAAAAAAAAGGTGATTTTTGTAGAATAGATTTGTAAAGTAAGTTTATGGTAAAGGGAAAGTTAATTCAGATATTCAGCATATTAGGTAATTACGTCGGTAAAAAGTGCAGTCGTTAGGTTTACTATTTTGCGATTGGTTATTGATGAAAAGCGCGGATTGACGCTGGAGAACGTTGTTTTGCTATTGGCTGTTGAATAAACTGACCAGTGGCAAAGCAATATTCTTTGCGCGCCTTTCCCTGCTGGTAGAGAAGAGTGGGAGCCTACCTCTGAAACAGTTCGGACGTGTGTAGTAGTTGTTCCGATGGAAACGATAAGTTGCCGGATCTAGCAGTGTTTCATACATCAAAAGTGTGGTAAAATGACGGCATAATTATTCCGAATTTCGGAATTTTTAAGTGAATTTCGTCACGAGAAAAAGACATACATTCCGCGTGGCGTATTGAACAGGTCGGTGACTAATATCTGTGACTGCATTTGGTACCGACAGACTTAATATTTGGCGAGCATTCTCAGTCACAAACAATCAGTAGTTTTGTAGCTATTACGTTTTCGGGAAACGCAACACCATAAACTTGCTAACGTGAGTGAAAGGGATTGTGAGTGACTGTGTTAAGACTAGCACGGGCTTGGCAGTGATACTTGTTCACCTAAGTTTCAGAATATATTAATTGAGGACAACATTTCCAACCTTTCATTTCGTGTGAAAACTTTCTCCCGAAACGTAGGTTAGTGACTTCAGTTACAGCCTGGTTCACGTCGATGTGCAGTAGGTCTCGCTCGGCTTCCCTACTGATGATCTGCTGAGGCAATGTTCACAGGTAGGTGCAGGTTCGTCGTAAAGGGACGGAAAGAACCGCGCCGCTGCACAAGCTGTAAACTGATGTAAACCATTGTAGAAATAAACAGGTCTATGTACTTATAAAAAAATAGGAGACCTTACTTTTGGGATTACCCTCGTATGTAGTTCTCCAAAGTCACTGTGCCAGGGTGTGGCAGCGACTAGTGAAGTGGAGACCGGGGTTCCAATCCTGGTCTCGGTAAAAATTTCCCTTCGTCGCTTCAGTCTGCATATGCAGCGCGAATCACGTGAAACTTGCAGTGCAGTTATTGCGGGAATGGAAAGTGCTACTGCCAATGTTGTGGAAATCGAGAGCGCTACTCATGTACGGTCTCCACGGAATGGATTGGTATTCAAGGTATCGTATTTTTAGCCAGTGAACAGATTGCAACAATCCAGAATGAAAATTTCGCTCTGCAGCGGAGTTTCGCTGATATGAAACTTCCTGGCAGATTAAAACATATGATACGGATTGTAATAATACTTATATAGCCGGCCGAAGTGGCCGAGTGGTTGTAGGCGCTACAGTCTGGAACCGCGCCACCGCTACGGTCGCAAGTTCGAATCCTGCCTCGGGCATGGATGCATGTGATGTCCTTAGGTTAGTTAGGTTTAAGTAGTTCTAAGTTCTAGGGGACTGATGACCACAGCAGTTAAGTCCCATAGTGCTCAGAGCCAATACTTATGAAGTGCATTCGTTGTGCAAAAATACACCTTTTTAAATGGAAAAATGCCTATTAACATTAACAGAGTGAAAGTAGGGTAAATTAGAATGTCGGTGGTGTTTGTTGTAGGATTCTAGTGCCAGTTGTTTACGAGATATCGTTTTGTGAAAGGTTTCCACACCGACACTTGTTCTTTCCACTCAGCTTGCATAGATGCACCGCGCGGGATTAGCCGAGCGGTCTGAGGCGCTCCAGTCATGGACTGTGCGCCTGATCCCGGTGGAGGTTCGAGTCCTCCCTCGGGCATGGGTGTGTGTCTTTGTCCTTAAGATAATTTAGGTTAAGTAGTGTGTAAGCTTATGGACTGATGACCTTAGCGGTTAAGTCTCATAAGATTCCACACACATTTGAACAGTTTTTTTGCATAGATGCTAGGTACGACGTTGTTATGTTTGCTTGCAGTGTGCCTCTGAGGCCCTTGAGTGCAGTGCGAGTTGCTAGTCTGTTAGCGTGTGTCACAGTCCAAGCAGTAGGCCGTACGTCGGCGATGGCATTTACCAAAGCAGAAATACCCGAAATACTCACGGTGTGTGGAGAGTGTAGGGAGAATGTGTTTCGTTCTTGTACGGTGTAAGCTGCAAGACATCCCCCTAGACGTCAACCATCTCGGCAGTTACACTCCTGGAAATGGAAAAAAGAACACATTGACACCGGTGTGTCAGACCCACCATTCTTGCTCCGGACACTGCGAGAGGGCTGTACAAGCAATGATCACACGCACGGCACAGCGGACACACCAGGAACCGCGGTGTTGGCCGTCGAATGGCGCTAGCTGCGCAGCATTTGTGCACCGCCGCCGTCAGTGTCAGCCAGTTTGCCGTGGCATACGGAGCTCCATCGCAGTCTTTAACACTGGTAGCATGCCGCGACAGCGTGGACGTGAACCGTATGTGCAGTTGACGGACTTTGAGCGAGGGCGTATAGTGGGCATGCGGGAGGCCGGGTGGACGTACCGCCGAACTGCTCAACACGTGGGGCGTGAGGTCTCCACAGTACATCGATGTTGTCGCCAGTGGTCGGCGGAAGGTGCACGTGCCCGTCGACCTGGGACCGGACCGCAGCGACGCACGGATGCACGCCAAGACCGTAGGATCCTACGCAGTGCCGTAGGGGACCGTACCGCCACTTCCCAGCAAATTAGGGACACTGTTGCTCCTGGGGTATCGGCGAGGACCATTCGCAACCGTCTCCATGAAGCTGGGCTACGGTCCCGCACACCGTTAGGCCGTCTTCCGCTCACGCCCCAACATCGTGCAGCCCGCCTCCAGTGGTGTCGCGACAGGCGTGAATGGAGGGACGAATGGAGACGTGTCGTCTTCAGCGATGAGAGTCGCTTCTGCCTTGGTGCCAATGATGGTCGTATGCGTGTTTGGCGCCGTGCAGGTGAGCGCCACAATCAGGACTGCATACGACCGAGGCACACAGGGCCAACACCCGGCATCATGGTGTGGGGAGCGATCTCCTACACTGGCCGTACACCACTGGTGATCGTCGAGGGGGCACTGAATAGTGCACGGTACATCCAAACCGTCATCGAACCCATCGTTCTACCATTCCTAGACCGGCAAGGGAACTTGCTGTTCCAACAGGACAATGCACGTCCGCATGTATCCCGTGCCACCCAACGTGCTCTAGAAGGTGTAAGTCAACTACCCTGGCCAGCAAGATCTCCGGATCTGTCCCCCATTGAGCATGTTTGGGACTGGATGAAGCGTCGTCTCACGCGGTCTGCACGTCCAGCACGAACGCTGGTCCAACTGAGGCGCCAGGTGGAAATGGCATGGCAAGCCGTTCCACAGGACTACATCCAGCATCTCTACGATCGTCTCCATGGGAGAATAGCAGCCTGCATTGCTGCGAAAGGTGGATATACACTGTACTAGTGCCGACATTTTGCATGCTCTGTTGCCTGTGTCTATGTGCCTGTGGTTCTGTCAGTGTGATCATGTGATGTATCTGACCCCAGGAATGTGTCAATAAAGTTTCCCCTTCCTGGGATAATGAATTCACGGTGTTCTTATTTCAGTTTCCAGGAGTGTATTTATCAATCTCTGCAACCAGTTACGTGAAACTGGTAGCGAAACATCTAGACAACGTAACAGAAAGAACCAAGTGACCACAGAAAAAAATAATGTTCTTACTGTTGTTGCAGTTAATCCGCACTTTAGCTCCCTCGCAATCACACGAGGAAGTGGCATCATACAGCCTGGACTTGCCTCCCTCTCATTTTCATCTCTTTGCTCACGTGACACTCTGGCTATGAGGACAGCATTTCGGCGCAGACAACGAGCTGCAGACCAGCGACGAGAAATGGCAGAAAATACGGACGGCTGCCTTCTATGACGAGGGTATCAAGAATTTGGTACAACGCTGCGGCATACATCTAAGTAGGATTGGCGACTATGTAAAGTTGCTGGGAGATTTTGTTGGATGTCGCTAACGAAACATTTTTGATTTTCACAGTGGTTTCTATTTCGCTGCCAATCTGGCGTTTGAAAAAAATAACTATGGTACGCAGATGATGCGGTTCTTCCTAAGAACACAGCAACGTGATAAAACTGTAGAGGACTGGAAAAAGTCCAACAGAGGATTAATGATCGATGAAAGGAGTGGAACTAGACCGTGAACATATGTAAACGTAACATACTGTCCATAAATAGGAGAAGAATTCAACCACTGTACGGTTCCACCGTTGGTGACTGATCACTGGAAACAATAACTATCAGAGAGGGGTAAAGTGGAATTACCATATAAAACACATCGTAGGTAAAGCAGATTCTAGGCTGAGATTCATTGGAAGAATATTAAGGAAATTAAGTCACCAACGAAAGAAATGGGTTACGAAACACTAGCTCCAGCGATTCTAGAGTATTCCTCATGAATCTGAGGCCCTTACCTAACCTTATTACACTCATGTTGAGAAAAAACGGAACACCTTGATCGACTAGAGATAGGACGTTCATAATCACAGGACATGTACATCTACATCCACATCTACGCGATTACTCTGCTATTCTACATCTACATGACTACTCTGCAATTCACATTTAAGTGCTTGGCAGAGGGTTCATCAAACCACAATCATACTATCTCTCTACCATTCCACTCCCGAACAGCGCGCGGGAAAAACGAACACCTAAACCTTTCTGTTCGAGCTCTGATTTCTCTTATTTTATTTTGTTGATCATTCCTACCTATGTAGGTTGGGCTCAACAAAATATTTTCGCATTCGGAAGAGAAAGTTGGTGGCTGAAATATCGTAAATAGATCTCGCCGCGACGAAACCGTCATTGCTTTAATGACTTCCATCCCACCAATCTTGTCACTAATCGAAAATGTGTGGGATGTGGTGAAACGACGGGTGGAGCACTGTGATACAATGCCAACCATTCGCAGATGAACTATGAAACCAGGTAAATGCAGCACGGATGGCTATACCACAGGACGCCATTCCCGCCTTATGCCATCAGTCATGGAACAAGCTATCAGGGCCCATGGTGCACCCTGTGCTACTAGACAACAGGACATATACTGAAGCGAGGTGACTGAAATACTGTTCATTTCTGCAGAACATACTAATGTACATGTCATGTGAATATGATCGTCCGATATCTACACAACTGGCCATTAAAATTACTACACCAAGAAGAAATGCAGATGATAAACGGGTATTCATTGGACAAATTTATTATACTAGAACTGACATGTGATTACATTTTCACGCAATTTGGGTGCATAGGTCCTGAGAAATCAGTGCCCTGAACAACCAACTCTGGCTGTAATAACGGCCTTGATACGCCTGGGCATTGAGTCTGAGCTTGGATGGCGTGTACAGGTACAGCAGCCCATGCAGCTTCAACACGATACCACAGTTCACCAAGAGTAGTGACTGGCGTATTGTGACGAGCTAGTTGCTCGGCCACCATTGACCAGACGTTTTCAATTGGTGAGAGATCTGGAGAATGTGCTGTCCAGGGCAGCATTTTCTGTATCCAGAAAGGCCCGTACAGGACCTGCAACATGCGGTCGTGCATTATCCTGCTGAAATGTGGGATTTCGTAGGGATCGAATGAAGGGTGGAGCCACGGGTCGAAACACATCTGAAATGTAACGTCCACTGTTCAAAGTGCCGTCAATGCGAACAAGAGGTGACCGAGACGTGTAACCAATGTCACCCCATACCATCACGGCGGGTGGTACGCCAGTATAGCGATGACGAGTACACGCTTCCAATGTGCGTTCACCGCGATGTCGCTTAACACGGATTCGACCATCATGATGCTGTAAACAGAACCTGGATTCATCCGAAAAAAATGACCTTTTGCCATTCGTGCACCCATGTTCGTTGAGTACACCATCGCAGGCGCTCCTGTCTGTCATGCAGCGTCAAGGGTAACCGCAGCCATGGTCTCCGAGCTGATAGTCCATGCTGCTGCAAACGTCGTCGAACTTTTCGTGCAGATGGTAGTTGTCTTGCAAACGTCCCCATCTGTTGACTCACGGATCGAAACGTGGCTGCACGATCCGTTACAGCCATGCGGATAAGGTGCCTGTCATCTCGACTGCTAGTGATACGAGGTCGTTGGGATCCAGTATGGGGTTCCGTATTAACCTCCTGAACCCACCGATTCCATATTCTGCTAACAGCCATTGGGTCTCGACCAACCCGAGCAGCAATGTCGCGATACGATAAACCGCAATCGCGATAGGCTACAATCCGATCTTTATCAAAGTCGGAAACGTGATGGTACGCATTTCTCCTCCTTACACGAGGCATCACAACAATGTTTCACCAGGAAACGCTGGTCAACTGCTGTTTGTGTATGAGAAATCGGTTGGATACTTTCCTCATGTCAATACGTTGTGGGTGTCGCCACCGGCGCCAACCTTGTGTGAATGCTCTGAAAAGCTAATCATTTGCATATCACAGTATCTTCTTCCTGTCGGTTAAATTTCACCTCTGTAGCACTTCATCTTCGTGGTGTAGCAATTTTAATGGACAGTAGTGCAGTTGTTCAAAGGGGTCTTTTTTTTTTTGTTTTTGTATGCAACACATTTTTTTCCTCAGGCAATTGAAGTTTTAAATATGCGGAATTTGTTGTGGGACATCGTGGAATATTCCCGTTTCAGCCTCTTTAGATCCATGAAGTTTCGATGGATGGCGGTGCTATTACGTAGTCTTCAAAAGACATCTGTAAGGGCAGTGCGTTCCAGGTAGATAGCTGTCACTGAGTTTCTCTAGGCGGAAAACCAGAACAAGACAGATATTCATTGGTGCTTATGGAATATCAACGGAGTCCTGGCAGTGAACAAAAGCACAGTGAGTCGTTGGGCGACGCGTCTACAAAAGCACGGTGAGTCGTTGGGCGACGCGTCTGTCATCATCGCAACAAGGTCGCGCAAACCTGCCCTACCACCCACGTGCCGACCGGCGCACACAACCGTGACTCCTGCTGTGTTAGAACGTGCGGACACTCTCGTTCCAGCAGATCGACGGATCAAAATGGCATCTCGCTGTTGGTGGTGCTGACACATTCGTCCACCGGTTGGATTACTTAATTGTGTGTGCCCGTTGGGTTCCTCGCCTATTAACTCAATACAATAAAGAGCAACGACGGACCATCTGTGCAGAATTGCTTGTGCGTTGCGAGGCAGACCGTGACAGCTTTTTAGCGCACATCGACACGGACGAAGGAACATGGGTTCATCACTCCGTACTGGAAACAAAATGGCAATTCATGGAATGGCGCTACATCACCTCTTCTCCGAAGAAAACTTTCAGCTGGTAAAGGAATGGCAACGGTCTTTTGGTACTCTGAGTAGGTTACACTTCTTGATGTCCTCTCTGATGGTGCAATGAGCAACTCGGAAGTCTATTGTACTGGTCTCAGAAAATTGAAGCAACTACTTCGCTGAGCATCTGATATAACTGCTAACAAGAAATTTCGAAACTGAAATTAAGTATATTGTTAACCATTATTAATGAAGTGTCAGAACATATCTGAACACACAACTGATTGCTTCAACGAAAGAATGCAGTCAGTAAACATATATACAGGAACAGAATCAACGATATTACATGGAAGTCAGGACTTGAAACCATAACCTGTGATGGTTGTATAGGTGAAATAGGCCTTTAGCTCTAATAAAGAAAATACTCGTAGCAGCGTAAGTGGTTACACAAAATTTAATATGTCCTTGGAAGTCATTTATTACGCAGCAGTCCCAGAAGATTACAAATTGTTCTTAATTATAATCCCTAGGTATTTAATTGAACTGGCAGCCATCAGATTTGCGTGATTTATGGTGGAACCGATATTTAACGCACAACTTTTAGTACTTTTCAATGTTTATAGTTCATTGGAACTTTTCGCACCATCCAAATAGAATAAGAGAAAGTGGAGAGAAGGAGATGAACAGGGATAGGAGGGAGCAGGAGGCGGACAGAGAGAGGGAAGAAGAGTAGATTGACAGGTAGAATGGGATGAATGGGAGGTGTAGGAAACATGGGCAGATGCAGTGGGTAGTAGGAAGGTGGAATAGAAAGACGGTATGAGGAGGTAGGTGAAAGAGGTAGATGGTGTGAGGAGGTAGGTGGATGTGGGATGGGATTTAAGAAGTGAGGTGGAAGAGGGACAGATTGTAAGGAGGGAAGTGGAAGAGGGACAGATTGCGAGAAACTTAGTTGGAAGAGATACAGGGTGTGAGGAGTTGGGTGGAAGAAGCACGAGGTAAAAGGTGTGAGGGGACAGGGTATGATGAAGCAGGCAGAAAAGAAAAGAGATAAACAAAGGGGGAGGTAAACTTGGGGACAGATTTAAAATTTTCCTGTTTATTTTTTGATGAAACCGTGGCTAATGTCTACCCCCAGTAGGACGTCTGCAGCAATTTCAAAAAAGTCTCATATGTACACGATTCATATTTTGTATAGAAGTATTATGGGAGGAAGATACTCTGCTACCCATATGTTTGGAGATGGGGGTTAGGAGGGGTATATGCAAAAATGTTCTAAAATAACTGCTTAGTATTTCTTTCCTGTATTTAGTTGACTTGGAATACTTTAAAAGTGTGAAGTGCAGTTTGAACACAGCAAAGAACCTGTAAGTTTATCAACATGTTCTGGGACCAAAGATCATGTCTCACAGCAGAATACCACTCACATACTGAACACACCCTCTGGACTTGGATGGTTTAGAAAGCACAGAGTTAAGCAATACTTGTAGGGTACTCAGAGTATGCCTGCATGGACAAAGCAGTGATGAGAATGCAGTATATTGTAGAAATGTATGTATGTGTGGTCCAAATCCTCTGCTAAATCAGTGCATCGATTTCAGTCAAATTTGGTACACATGTTGCTTATTGTATGAAATGAAATTCTTCCATTGGTGTGGGAGTCAGGGTGAAAACAAGTTGAAATAAGAGATGGACAGAGAGAGAAGGAGATGGAGAGCAAGAGAGAGAAAGAGAGGATAGGAGGAGATGGAGGAGGAGGACGAGGGGATAGGTAGGGAGAAGGGGTAGAGGGAGATAGATAAAGAGGGAGAGATGTCCAGAGAGAGGGGATCGATGAGATGTACAGAAAGAAGGGCGATGAGGCGGTAGGCGTAGGAGGCATGTGGGAGAGGCATAGAGGCAGTTGGCAAAGCAAGAGAGTGTGAGGAAGCAGGTAGAAGAAGGAAATATTGTGGGGAGGCAGGTGGAGAAGTTACAGCATGTTAGGTGCCAGGTGGAAGACTGACACTGTGAGAGGAGGTGAATGGAATACAGATTAGGTTTGGTGAAGCAAGTGGAAGAGTGGAAAGAGATGTAGAAATGTAGAAGAGGCAAAGCAGATTAAGAGGAGATATTTCAATTTTTTCTGATTATTTTGGTAAAACCATAGTTAACATCTATCTTATGTAGTGAAACCTGGATCAATTTCAACAAAATCGCTCTCCATCTCTTCTCAGCTTGTCGCATTCCATCTCATTCCCCTCTCCCTGTCAATCTCTTATGTCACTTTTTTTCATCCCCACCAACCTGCTTCCTCACAACTTACTGCACTTTTCCCCTTACACTCTCTTTCTTCGCCAACTGCCCACTGCACCTCTCTATCTTCCACATGCTTTCTACACTCCCCCTCATCCCCCTTGTTGCTGTACATCTCTTCCTTCTCTTCTCTCTGACCATCTCTTCCTCTCTTTATCCATCTCCTACTATTCCCTCTCACTGTCTATCTCATCCTCCATCTCTCTATCTTCTCTTACCCTGTCTACCCAAGGAAATTCTGGTCTTACATAATATCGGTAAGCAGGTCGAAGGCTTCCATTCAGTCACTCACTGATCAGTCTGGCCTGGCAACGGAAGACAGCAAAACGAAAGCTGAAATTTTAAATCTAGCATTTGAGAAATATTGCACGCAGGAAGATCCTACAAACATACCGCCGTTTGAGTCTCGTACAGATTCCCGTATGGAGGACATAGTGATAGACATCCCCGGAGTTGTGAGGCAGCTGAATGGGTTGAAAATAAATGAATCGCCAGGTCCTGATGGGATTCCAATTCGGTTTTACAGAGAGTACTCTACTGCATTGGCTCCTCACTTAGCTTGCATTTATTGCGAATCTCTTGCCCAACGTAAAGTCCCGAGCGACTGGAAAAAAGCGCAGGTGACGCCTGTATATAAGAAGGGCAGAAGGACGCATCCTCAAAATTACAGACCAATATCTTTAACATCGGTTTGTTGCAGAATTCTCGAGCATATTCTCAGTTCGAATATAATGAGTTTCCTTGAGACAGAGAAGTTGCTGTCCATGCATGAACATGGCTTTAGAAAGCATCTCTCCTGCGAAACGCAACTCGCCCTTTTTTCACATGGTATCTTGCGAACCATGGATGAAGGGTATCAGGCGGATGCCATATCCCTTGACTTCCGGAAAGCGTTTGACTCGGGGCCCCACTGCAGACTCCTAACTAAGGTATGAGCATATGGGATTGGTTCCCAAATATGTGAGTGGCTCAAAGACTTCTTAAGTAATAGAACCCAGTACGTTGTCTTCGATGGTGAGTGTTCATCGGAGGTGAGGGTATCATCTGGAGTGCCCCAGGGAAGTGTGGTAGGTCCGTTGTTGTTTTCTATCTACATAAATTATCTTTTGGATAGGGTGGACAGCAATGTGCGGCTGTTTGCTGATGATGCTGTGGTATACCGGAAGGTGTCCTCGTTGAGTGACTGTAGGAGGATACAAGATGACTTGGGCAGGATTTGTGATTGGTGTAAAGAACGGCAGATAACTCTATAGATAAATGTAAATTAATGCAGATGAATAGGAAAAAGAATCCCGTAATGTTTGAATACTCCATTAGTAGTCGAGCGATTGACACAGTCACGTCGATTACATATTTGGGCGTAACATTGCAGAGCGATATGAAGTGGGACAAGCATTTAATGGCAGTTGTGGGGAAGGCGGATAGTCGTCTTCGGTTGATTGGTAGAACTTTGGGAAGATGTGGTTCATCTGTAAAGGAGACCGCTTATAAAACACTAATACGACCTATTCTTGAGTACTGCTCGAGCGTTTGGGATCCCTATCAGGTCGGTTTGAGGGAGGACATAGAAGCAATTCAGAGGCGGGCTGCTAGATTTGTTACTGGTAGGTTTGATCATCACGCGAGTGTTACGGAAATGCTTCAGGAACTCGGGTGGAAGTCTCTAGAGGTAAGGAGGCGTTCTTTTCGTGAATCGCTACTGAGAAAATTTAGAGAACCAGCATTTGAGGCTGACTGCAGTAAAATTTTACTGCCGCCAACTTATATTTCGCGGAAAGACCACAAAGATAAGATAAGAGAGATTAGGCCTCGTACAGAGGCATATAGGCAGTCATTTTTCCCTCGTTCTGTTTGGGAGGTACCCTCCGCCACGCACCGTATAGTGGACTGCGGAGTACGTATGTAGATGTAGATGTAGATGTACCTCCTTTTCCTCCCTCCCTGCCATCTCTTATGTCACCTTTTTTTTTACCCCAACCCACACGCCAGTGAAAGATAGGTCGTAATTCGTGCTTACACCACAGTGGTTCGTTCCAGAGAATAACTGATATGACACAGTATGTATACAAAAGTAGTATGGGAGTAAGGAACCTCTTGGGATGGTGATAGGGAAGAGAAGATAATACGTAGCTGACATAGAATACAAGTGAGAAGTTGAGTTACCGGATACTGAGCTAGAAAATAAAAACAATATTTGCTAGAAAATCGGGCACGTAGTCTGTATCAAGAATCCATTTCTGTCGCGTGAAGACTTGTTAGTGTGGTAGAAGTAGGAACCGTTCCTACAGCCGACGTCTGACCTCCACGCCTGTCCCCAACAAGGAGATCTCGACGCATCAGACTTCAGATCACGCGCGGGCCTAATCGGCAGCGTGTCTGGGGGCACCCCGGCGCGCCAATTAATTTCATCTTCTCAGCTGCCGCCTCCAGGGCGATGAGACCAACAGATAACAAACTCCCTCTCTCTGCCTATAGTACAGTAAACTCTGGCCCAACTTTGGAGACCTGATATACGGACCATCTGTGCGCTCTGCGGAAGGAGGCTGTTCCGCCAGACGCCAAGCTTCCCCCAACGGTGCTACCAACCATACTCATCTGACACATACAATCTATAGACTCTGATTTATGTACATATACCAGACAGGGCTCCTCGGTACATAAAGAGTTAGTGCACAGAATTTCCTGATGTAACTTCTACATCTACATTTACATCCATACTCCGGAAGCCACCTGACGGTGTGTGGTGGACGGTACCTTGAGTACCTCTATCGGTTCTCCCTTCTATTCCAGTCTCGTATCGTTCTTGGGAAGAAAGATTGTCGGTACGCCTCTGTGTCGGCTCTAATCTCTCTGATTTTATCCTCATGGTCTCTTCGCGAGATATACGTAAGAGGGAGCAATATACTGCTTGACTCTTCGGTGAAGGTATGTTCTCGAAACTTCAATAAATGCCCGTACCGAGCTACTGAGCGTCTGTCTTGCAGAGTCTTCCACTGGAGTTTAAGATCTCCGTAAAACTTTCGCGATTACTAACTTCCAGATTTTCGTCTCCAGTATAAATTTATATTTTTTTTCTCCACTGCCTAAAGCCTCCTTCGTAACGTGAATGTTTTTGTACTTCCTTCCTTCGTCGATCAACTGAAGTATTTCTTCTGTTACCCATGGATTCCTCACAATTATCTTTCTTGTATCTATGTTTTTCTTTCCATCCTCTATGACTGCCATTTCCAGAGATGTTGCTTGGGGGCTTAATTATAAATATTAATGAATAAATGCAATAATTTTAGTAGCTGTGTGACCGGTTACGAAGTCTGGTAACTGGTTGGCCCTGACTAGTACTAGCACGCAATCTGACTGCATAAAATAAAAATAAAGAATGATAAGGAATTTCCATTCACACAATTGATTAATTAAGTCCCCTGCAACTATAAAAGCTACGAACAAAGCACAAATGTAACCGTTCTCTGTGTGGTATTGTGACTCAACGTACATGTATCTGGCTCGGTTCTTTCTCAATATGACAAAATATTTTAACCACCATTTATAATGAACTAATTGAAAAACCAGAAATATTATAATTGCACATAGAAACCAGAATTACAAGTCTAATAAATGAACACGAGCCAGATGCTTTGTTGATTGTACCTGTGATCAAGAGGCATTGTCATTAAAGAAAACTGTGTTACCTTTTTACCTCATTATATATTGACGAAAATTTTCCATTGCACCAACATCACAAACCAAAAGCCCATTTCCTTTCTCAAATACACTGTGACAATTGCAACTTCTTCCATCTATACATTACACCAACCGAACAGCACCTAGTCTCTCGCCCAACAGAACAACAACTGCCGTCGACATCCTCTGAACTACTACTGCACCAGTGGAGGCGGCGGAATAGTAATCTTTGGCGCAATCTCTGGTGCTGCGACTCATTGTAGCCACCTTTCAATGTCCATTCCTCTTCAACTGAACTGCCTACTGAACTGTTAACTATCGTAATATCTACAACCTCTACTTTCTTATCCCATTTCTTTGAGCAATGATTTTTCTTGATTAGCCTTGAGCCTATAGTTCATCATTACTAAATTGTAATCGGAGTCTATGTCCGCTCCTGCTTACGCCTTGCCATCCGATATCTGATTCCGGAATATCTGCCTGACCATGACGTAATCTGACTGAAATCTTTCCGTATTTCCCGGCCTTTCCCAAATATACTTCATCGCCTTGTGATTCTTGCACTGAGTATTCCCTGTTACTAGTTGAAATTTATGCAAGAGCTCACAATTACCTTTAAAGTACCCCCATATACTTCCTCTACCTCTTCATCTTCTGCTTGCGAGGTCGTCATGCATACCCGAACTACTGTCGTCAGTGTTGTTTTGCTGTCGTAATGAGAACAACCCTACCACTGAATTGTTCGCAGTAGCTCATACTCTGCCCTGTCTCCCCGTTCCTAAAAATTATATACCCGATACACGATTTTTGCTGCTGTTGATATTATCCTATACTCATCTGACCAGAAATCGTTGTCTCCTTTCCATTTCACTTCACTGACCCACAATGTATCTATATTGGGCCTTAGCATTTCTTTTTCAGGTTTTCTAGCTTCCCTACCACGTTCAAAGTCCTGAGATTCCATGCACCGACTCGCAGAACATTATCCTTTCGTTGGTTATTCAATGTTTTGCTGGTGGTCATTTCCCTCTTGGCAGTTCTGTCCTGGAGATCCGAATGGGGCACAATTCGGGAATCTTTTGCCAATGGAAAGATCATCATGATAACTTTTTCCTTAGAGGCCACATGCCTGTGGATACACATTATGTACCTTTAATGCAGTAGTTTCCATTGTCTTTTGCACCCTCAAGTTGTTGGTCATTGCTGAATTTTCCAGCTTTCAAAGGACGATACAGTGCCCTGAACGTCTGTCCGCTCCTCTGCCCTCTTTGACAAGGCCGTTGGCGGAACGAGGTTGACTTCTTGTGCCGGAAGGCTTCGGCCGCTACTGGTGATGATATTTACTCGCAATTGAAGGTGCGGCGATACACACACCCGGGACCATGGACGTTTTGATTGCTAGTCAAAGAGGATGCTCCCAGACCACGTTACTAGGGCAGTAAATAAGCACTTAGTTGCGTTACGTTAATCTCCGTCCGCTGCGCGGAACTTCTCCACCAGCAGCTTAAAATTAAAAGCTGAAATTGCAGGGAATAAACAATTATCCTAGCTTGTAAGCGTTTGATAACACCTTTTGATTTCAAAACTTTTAAACATACTAAAGCAAAATATTGTTGCTCCTCTACATTTGGCCTATACATCTTAAAATTAAGAGGCGGTACGAAGATAAACTATTGGTATTCTTTTCATTAAAATTACAAACACAGCGTCATTTTGCATTGTCTAACTTCAGAACAGTGTTTTTAGTCTGAAGGGATGTATACAAAATTTTAGAGTGTTTAGAAGAGATGAAAATGTATTCTCTTACCCTACTATGAGAGCATGAAGAGTTCAGCGCAGATGAAGTGACGGTGCTGACACTTGAGGTCAGTATTGTTTCAAAAATGCTTCTTAAAGTGTAGTCTGTTTACAGTGATGGACAAGTGGCATCTGCTTGTTGATGACTGTTTTAACACGCTCGAAACAACCAGCTGCTTCACGATTAATGGCTGCAGCTTCAGCCAAACGGCCTTCCCACACACAGAGAGGACCATAGGAGGACAGTATAATCTCTAAAAATGTTTTTATTACCCAGCAGTTTGAACACCATCTCTGGAAATGCCTCAAAACTATCTCGTAACCCTAGCGGTAAATGGCGTACCTGTGATATTCTTGTCACATAACAAGGTGCTCCACTTTATCTCCTCTACCTGTTCTGGGACATCGTGGAATATTCCTGCTTCAGCTTCTACAGTTTCACGAAGTTCGTATAAGTAGCGGCGTAATATGTCTGTTCCGGAGGTGCCTTCCAAGCAAAGAGCTGTGATTGTCGGCAAACCACGTGGCTGTAAACAAAAGCACGGTGAGTCGTTGGCGAGGCGTCCGTCATCATCGCAACAACGTTACGCAAAACCTATCCGATCTCCCACGTGCCGGCCGGCCGCACACAACTGTCACTCCTGCAATGTTGGAACGTGCGGACACTCTCACGCAAACGAATTTGTCCTTCTCAATAGTGTACGTTCTTATGTACACCATCTACACTCATGCTCCCCTAGGCTGTGGCTAAGCCATGTCTCCGCAATATTCTTTCTTTCAGGAGTGCTAGTTCTGCAAGGTTCGCAGGAGAGCTTCTGTAAAGTTTGGACGGTAGGAGACGAGGTACTGGCAGAAGTAAAGCTGTGAGTACCGGGCGTGAGTCGTGCTTCGGTAGCTCAGTTGGTAGAGCACTTGCCCGCGAAAGGCAAAGGTCCCGAGTTCGAGTCTCGGTCGGGCACACAGTTTTAATCTGCCAGGAAGTTTCAAGGATAATGCTTCTACATCGCGAAACAACGCTCTGGTGGCCGGTTTGCGGGTTTAAATCACCTCGCGGTATGACCATGCGGTGCATTTGACGTGCGGTCGTCGCACGGTGCCACTGGCAGCAGTCCACATACGCAGAGGTGTGTTGGTGCATGTCAGAGTACGGTGCAGCGACTAAGTGTGTAGATGTTTTCAGGCGATCCAATGGTGACTATGTGTTGAAAATGGATCACAGAACACATATTGATGACGTTATGAGCAGCCGAATAACTAGGGCGACTGGAGGCTGGTCAAACACAACAGGTCGTAGCACGAGACCTCCGCGTGCCACAATGTATGATCTCAAGATTATGGCAACGATTCCAGCAGACAGGAAACGTGTCCAGGCGCTACAGTACGGGACGTCAACAGTGTACAAAGCTACGAAAAGACCAATATATCACCATTAGTACCCAGAGACGGCCACTGTAGTCTGGTCCGCAGCCACTGGAACAGTGGTCTCCAGACACATGGTCTACAGACGACTGAACAGACCTGGTTTATTCACCTGGAGACTTACAAGGTGCATTCCACTGACCCCTGCTCACAGGAGACCCCCTGAAGCCTGGTGTCAAGAACACAGTACATGATCATTTGAAGAGTGGTCCCAGGTTACGTTCACGGACGAGTCCAGCTATAATCTGAACAGTGATTCTCGCCGGGTTTCCATCTGGTGTGAACCACGAACCAGATATAAACCCCATAATGTTCTCGAAAGGGACCTGTATGGAGGTCGTGGTTTGATGGTGTGGGGTGCGTTTATGATTGGTGCACTTACACCCCTGCATGTCTTTCACAGACGAACTGTAACAGGTCAGGTGTATCGGGACGTCATTTTGCACCATTATGTCCGCCTTTTCGGGGGTGCAGTGTGTCCCACCTTCCTCCTGATGGATGGTAACGCACGGCCCCGCCGAGCTGCCATCGTGGAGGAGTACCTTGAAACAGAAGATATCACGCGAATGGAGTGACCTGCTTGTTCTCCAGACCTAAACCCCATCGAGCACGTCTGGGATGCTCTCGGTCGACGTATCGCTGCACGTCTTCAAACCCCTAGGACACTTCAGGAGCTCCGACAGGCACTGGTGCAAGCGTGGTAGGCTATACCCCAGCAGTTGCTCGACCACCTCATCCAGAGTATGGCAACCTGTTGTGTGGCCTGTGTACGTGTGCATGGTGATCAAATCCCATATTGATGTCTCGGTACGTACGCAGGAAACGGTGTTGTTTTGTAACATATGTGTTTGGGAATGGTTTTCTCAACGTATCATGAATACCGTGGACTTACAGATCTGTGTAGTGTGTGTTCCCTATATGCCTATGCTATTAGGGCCACTTTTGTGTAGTGACACGTTGTGTGGCACCACATTCAGCAGTTATCCTTAATTTATGAGCATGAGTGTATAACACAGTGAATCAGAATAGTGCTACCCTGACGCAGTCAGAAGTCGTCAGCCAATTGCAAATACAAAGCAATAGCTACGCGTCCACGAAAACTGACACACCCCGTGTGATGGAGGTTTGAGCGTGAATGGGTTGCGACCGCTGTAGTGTGTAGGGCTTCGCGCGACACCGCAGAAACTCTGAAGCAAGGACGGGAAGAACATTCGGTCTTTACCCATATACACAACTGACCATTAAAATTGCTACACCAAGAAGATGGCGTGCTACAGACGCTCGGATATGCAAATGATTAGCTTTTCAGAGCATTCAAACAAGGTTGGCGCCGGTGGCGACACCCACAACGTGATGACATGAGGAAATTTTCCAACCGATTTCTCATACACAAACAGCAGTTGGCCGGCGTTGCCTAGTGAAACGTTGTTGTGATGCCTCGTGTAAGGAGGAGAAATGCGTACCATCACGTTTCCGACTTTGATAAAGGTCGGATTGTAGCCTATCGTGATTGCGGTTTATCGTATCGCGACATTGCTGCTCGCGTTGGTCGAGACCCAATGACTGTTAGCAGAATATGGAATCGGTGGGTTCAGGAGGGTAATACGGAACGCCGTGCTGGATCCCAACGGCGTCGTATCACTAGCAGTGAAGATGACAGGCATATGATCTGCATGGCTGTAACGGATCGTGCAGTCAAGTCTCGCTCCCAGAGTCAACAGATGGGGACGTTTGCAAGACAACAACCATCTGCACGAACAGTTCGACGACGTTTGCAACAGCAGGGACTATCAGCTCGGAGGCCATGGCTTCGGTTACCCTTGACGCTGCATCACAGAGAGGAGCGCCTGCGATGGTGTACTCGCCGACAAACCTGGTTGCACGAATGGCTAAACGCCTTTTTCTGGGATGAATCCAGGTTCTGCTAACAGCATCATGATGGTCGCATCTGTGTTTGTCGACATCGCGGTAAATGCAGATTTGAAGCGTGTATTCGTCATCTCCATACTGGCGTATTACCTGGCGTGATGGTGTGGGGTGCCATTGGTTACACGTCTCGGTTACCTCTTGTTCACATTGACGGCACATTGAGCAGTGGACGTTACATTTCAGATGTATTACGACCCGCGGCTCTACCCTTCATTCGATACCTGCGAAACCCTACGTTTCAGCAGGATAATGCACGACCGAATGTTGCAAGTCCTGTACAGACCCTTCTGGATACAGAAAATGTTAGACTGCTGCCCTGGCCAGCACATTCTCCAGATCTTTCACCAATTGAAAACGTCTGGTCAATGGTGTCTGACCAACTGGCTCGTCACAATACGCCAGTCACTACTCTTGATGAACTGTAGTATCGTGTTGAAGCTGCATGGGCAGCTGTACCTGTACACGCCTGTTTGACTCAATGCCCAGGCGTATCAAGGCAATTATTACGGCCAGAGGGGGTTGTTCTGGGTACTGATTTCTGAGGATCTATGCACCCAAACTGCGTGAAAATGTAATCACATGTCAGTTCTAGTATAATATATTTGTCCAATGAATACCCGTTTATCATCTGCATTTCTTCTTGGTGTAGCAATTTTAATGGCCAGTAGTGTAATAGAGTTGACGATAAATACCGACTCCATCTGTGTGGCAGGTGGTGAAAGTATCGCCTTCCTTTTGTGACAAGAGACCTTACAGCGTACGAATTTAGATCCGCAATTCGTGCTCTCCGGTTGACAAGCTACAATTGTGGTCGCGGTGTGTCGTTGGAGGGGTGTTCGCCGTGTCATGGCTGACCCAGAGCAGGTGTGTCTGCCGACGCGCTCCTGCCAGGTGGACAAGCAAGACGACGAGGCGCCGTGGCCGGCAGCCCAGCTGAAGGTGTCGGCGTTCCCGGAAGCTGTGGGCGGCATCCTTCCGTCAGCTGCCGCCTCCGCTGAGCTGAGCGGGGATCAATACACAGCTCTGCGCTACCTGCCCGTCTCCCTGCCTCCAGCCTCCCGTCTCTGGTCTCTCCTTCTCTCTCTCGCTAACAGAAGAGCAGACCTGCGGCCCGGCCCTAGCGGAGGAGGTTCGCGCGACTCGCAAATGCACTGATCAGCCAAACCACTATGACCACTGACTACCGCGAAGTTGGACGCCGCCAGGTGGCGTTGCGCTCGCTTGATCTACATCTACATCTACTTCTACATCCGTACTCCGCAAGCCACCTGACGGTGTGTGGCGGAGTGCACCTTGGGTACCTTTATCGGTTCTCCATTCTATTCCCGTCTCGTACTGTTCGTGGAAAGAAAAATTGTCGGTATGCCTCTGTGTGGGCTCTAATCTCTCTGATTTTATCCTCATGGTCTCTTCGCGAGATATACGTAGGAGGTTCAAAAAAATGGCTCTGAGCACTATGGGACTCAACTGCTGTGGTCATCAGTCCCCTAGAACTTAGAACTACTTAAACCTAACTAACCTAAGGACATCACACACATCTATGCCCGAGGCAGGATTCGAACCTGCGACCGTAGCGGTCGTGCGGTTCCAGACTGTAGCGCCTTTAACCGCTCGGCCACTCCGGCCGGCATACGTAGGAGGGAGCAATATACTGCTTGACGCCTCGGACAAGGTATGTTCTCGAAACTTCAACAAAAGCCCTTACGGAGATACTGCTCTCCTGCAGAGTCTTCCACTAGAGGTTATCTATCATCTCCGTCACGCTATCTCGATTCCTAAATTATCCTGTAACGAAGCGCGCTGCTCTCCGTTCGATCTTCTCTATCTCTTTTATCGACCCTATCTGGTACGGATCGCCGGCCGGAGTGGCCGTGCGGTTCTAGGCGCTACAGTCTGGAACCGAGCGACCGCTACGGTCGCAGGTTCGAATCCTGCCTCGGGCATGGATGTCTGTGATGTCCTTAGGTTAGTTTGGTTTAAGTAGTTCTAAGTTCTGGGTGACTGATGACCTCAGAAGTTAAGTCCCATAGTGCTCAGATCCATTTGGTACGGATGCCACACCGGTGAGCAGCATTCAAGCAGTGGGCGAACAAGCGTACTGTAACCTACTTCCTTTGTTTTCGGATTGCATTTCCTTAGGATTCTTCCAATGAATCTCAGTCTGGCATCTGTTTCATCGACCATCAACTTTATATGATCATTCCATTTTAAATCACTCCTAATGCCTACTCCCAGATAATTTATGGAAATATCTGCTTCCAGTTGCTGACCTGCTACATTGTAGCTAAGTGGTAAGGAATCTTTCCTTCTATGTATTCGCAGCACATTACACTTTTCTACATTGAGATTCAATTGCCATTCCCTGCACCATCCGTCAATTCGCTGCAGATCCTCCTGCATCTCAGTACAATTTTCCATTGTTACAACCTCTCGATACACCACAGCATCATCTGCAAAAAGCCTCAGTGAACTTCCGATCTCATCCACAAGGTCATCTATGTATATTGTGAATAGCAACCGTCCTATGACACTCCCCTGCGGCACGCTTGAAATCACTTTTATTGCGGAAGACTTCTCTCCATTGAGAATGACATGCTGCGTTGCGTTATCTAGCAACTCTTCAATTCAATCACACAATTTGTCTGATAGTCCATATGCTCTTACTTTGTTCATAAGACGACTGTGGGGAACTGTATCAAACTCCTTGCGGAAGTCAAGAAACACGGCATCTACCTGGGAACCCGTGTCTATGGCCCTCTGTGTCTCGTGGATGAATAGCGCGAGCTTTGTTTCACAATATCGTCTTTTTCGAAACCCGTGCTGATTCCTACAGAGTAGATTTCCAGTCTCCAGAAAAGTCATTATACTGGAACATAATACGCGTTCAAAAACTCTACAACTGATCGACGTTAGAGATATAGGTCTATAGTTCTGCACATCTGTTCGCCGTCCCTTCTTGAAAACGGGGATGACCTGTGCCCTTTTCCAATCCTTTGGAACGCTACGCTCTTCTAGAGGCCTACGCTACACCGCTACAAGAAGGGTGGCAAGTTCCTTCGCGTACTTTGTGTAAAATCGAACTGGTATCCCATCAGGTCCTGCGGCCTTTCCTCTTTTGAGCGATTTTAATTGTTTCTCTATCCCTCTGTCGTCTATTACGATATCTACCATTTCGCCATCTGTGCGACAAACGTATGTAAGCGGAGCACACGCGATTGAGCGATCACCCTAGCGAAGATAAGGGCTGCAAATGCGGACGTACACTGAGATAAATGACGCTGAAAAATGGGTCATTATTATTACGCAGAGCCTGTGAACGAGTATCTCGAAAACGGTGAAGCTTGTCGAATGTTCACGTGCTACTGTCGTGAACATCTTCGGAGAGAGGTAGAAGGACAGTGAAACTACCACTAGGCGCAAAATGGTCGGACGTCCACCATTCTTCACAGAAAATCTACATCTACATTTATACTCCGCAAGCCACCCAACGGTTTCTGGCGGAGGGCACTTTACGTGCCGCTGTCATTACCTCCCTTTCCTGTTCCAGTCGCGTATGGTTCGCGGGAAGAACGATTGTCAGAAAGCCTCCGTGCGCGCTCGAATCTTTCTAATTTTACATTCGTGATCTCCTCGGGAGGTATAAGTAGGGGGAAGCAATATATTCGATACCTCATCCAGAAACGCACCCTCTCGAAACCTGGACAGCAAGCTACACCGCGATGCAGAGCGCCTCTCTTGCAGAGTCTGCCACTTGAGTTTGCTAAACATCTCCGTAACGCTATCATGCTTACCAAATAACCCTGTGACGAAACGCGCCGCTCTTCTTTGGATCTTGTCTGTCAACCCGACATGGTACGGATCCCACACTGATGAGCAATACTCGAGTATAGGTCGAACGAGTGTTTTGTAAGCCACCTCCTTTGTTGATTGACTACATTTTCTAAGCACTCTCCCAATGAATCTCAACCTGGCACCCGCCTTACCAACAATTAATTTTATATGATCATGCCACTTCAAGTCGTTCCGTACGCATACTCCCAAATGTTTTACAGAAGTAACTGCTACTAGTGTTTGCTCCACTATCATATAATCATACAATAAAGGATCCTTCTTGCTATGTATTCGCAATGTATTACATTTATCTATGTTAAGGGTCAGTTCCACTCCCTGCACCAAGTGCCTGTCCGCTGCAGATCTTCCTGCGTTTCGCTGCGGTTCGGAGGCTTCACTGCTCTGCGAAGTAGAATAGACGGTGATCCGTGCCATCTCCACAGAAAGAGCACTTTGCTGGTGCACGCACAAATGTTTCGAAGCACACCGTTCATCGTACATTGTTGAACGCGGAGTTCCGCAGTAGACCAACCTTACGTGTTCACATATTGACCCAACGACATCGTCAATGAAAACACGACACTAGGTCGGTGGTCGTCAACACAAACGCCGTCATCGACGTGAACGGCGGCTCGAGACGCGCTGCACGCAGGCTGTTGAGAGCAGTATTATACTATGGGAGACATTCTCCTGCGCTTGAATGGGACCTGTGGTAGCAATCGAAGGCACGCTGGAAGCACCGAACCACTTGCATCAATTCATGTTTGATGTCTTCCCCGACTGGGGTGTCATCTTCCAGCAGTATAGATATCCGTGTCTCGGAGCCAGAACCGCCATATAGTGGTTGAGGAGCACTACAGTGTCCCCGCGTTGATGTCTCGACGACCAAATTTGCCTCATGTAAATCCTGTGGAACCCATCCGGGTTGTTATCGGACGCCATCACCACGCGCGAAAATGAGCGGCTTCCTTATTATCTCGCCAGCCGGGATGGCCGAGCGGTGTTAAGTGCTACAGTCTGGAAGCGGGCGACAGGTACGGTCGCAGGTTCGAATCCTGCCTCGGGCATGGATGTGTGTGATGTCCTTGGAACTACTTAAACCTAACTAACCTAAGGGGACTGGTGACCTCAGATGTTAAGTCCCATAGTACTCAGAGCCATTTGAACCCTATTTTCTCGAATTCCATGACCTGACGCAAATATCTAATGCCACATACCTCCACAAAATGACCAACAAACTGTCGGAATCCTGATACTGAGAGTGATGTACACTCCTGGAAATGGAAAAAAGAACACATTGACACCGGTGTGTCAGACCCACCATACTTGCTCCGGACACTGCGAGAGGGCTGTACAAGCAATGATCACACGCACGGCACAGCGGACGCACCAGGAACCACGGTGTTGGCCGTCGAATGGCGCTAGCTGCGCAGCATTTGTGCACCGCCGCCGTCAGTGTCAGCCAGTTTGCCGTGGCATACGGAGCTCCATCGCAGTCTTTAACACTGGTAGCATGCCGCGACAGCGTGGACGTGAACCGTATGTGCAGTTGACGGACTTTGAGCGAGGGCGTATAGTGGGCATGCGGGAAGCCGGGTGGACGTACCGCCGAATTGCTCAACACGTGGGGCGTGAGGTCTCCACAGTACATCGATGTTGTCGCCAGTGGTCGGCGGAAGGTGCACGTGCCCGTCGACCTGGGACCGGACCGCAGCGACGCACGGATGCACGCCAAGACCGTAGGATCCTACGCAGTGCCGTAGGGGACCGCACCGCCACTTCCCAGCAAATTAGGGACACTGTTGCTCCTGGGGTATCGGCGAGGACCATTCGCAACCGTCTCCATGAAGCTGGGCTATGGTCCCGCACACCGTTAGGCCGTCTTCCGCTCACGCCCCAACATCGTGCAGCCCGCCTCCAGTGGTGTCGCGACAGGCGTGAATGGAGGGACGAATGGAGACGTGTCGTCTTCAGCGATGAGAGTCGCTTCTGCCTTGGTGCCAATGATGGTCGTATGCGTGTTTGGCGCCGTGCAGGTGAGCGCCACAATCAGGACTGCATACGACCGAGGCACACAGGGCCAACGCCCGGCATCATGGTGTGGGGAGCGATCTCCTACACTGGCCGTACACCACTGGTGATCGTCGAGGGGACACTGAATAGTGCACGGTACATCCAAACCGTCATCGAACCCATCGTTCTACCATTCCTAGACCAGCAAGGGAACTTGCTGTTCCAACAGGACAATGCACGTCCGCATGTATCCCGTGCCACCCAACGTGCTCTAGAAGGTGTAAGTCAACTACCCTGGCCAGCAAGATCTCCGGATCTGTCTCCCATTGAGCATGTTTGGGACTGGATGAAGCGTCGTCTCACGCGGTCTGCACGTCCAGCACGAACGCTGGTCCAACTGGAAATGGCATGGCAAGCCGTTCCACAGGAGTACATCCAGCATCTCTACGATCGTCTCCATGGGAGAATAGCAGCCTGCATTGCTGCGAAAGGTGGATATACACTGTACTAGTGCCGACATTGTGCATGCTCTGTTGCCTGTGTCTATGTGCCTGTGGTTCTGTCAGTGTGATCATGTGATGTATCTGACCCCAGGAATGTGTCAATAAAGTTTCCCCTTCCTGGGACAATGAATTCACGGTGTTCTTATTTCAATTTCCAGGAGTGTATTTCGTGCCAGAGACGGACAAACAAGAATTTTAAGCAGGTAGTCACGATGTTATGGCTTCTCTGTGCAAGTAGCCCGGGCACACTAGTACGGACGGGCAAAAATGCGTATGTAAAATCGGAATTAAAAACTCGATCTTTCCAAAGTATCACCATCTTCTTCGTCAGGAGATGATTTCCGGGAGGAAAGTCTACTTTCTTTACCGGTGCGATGAAGCTTGTCTTTGGTAGGGTGACGTCACTCGAAGCCTTCAGTGACTACCGTAGTAGAATACCGTCGGAAAATGTCTCACGTCCTATGTAATATTGGCAGCAAAGCTAATGTCCACTTACGGACGAGACAGGAATTGAAGCTGAAGTCAGAAAAGCAATGACAGAAATACTTAGTTCTGTTTTCAAACGTTACTTTACGAGGGAAAACACAGTGGTGTTGACCCAGTTTAATTCTCGTACAACTGAAAAGATGAGCGAAATAAATTTTACTATGAGAGAAACAGCTAAAATCGTTAAAACTGAACCAAGTTCCAGGATCCAATGGAATCCATACCATATTGTACACTACTTTTGCGGACGATTTAGCTGTTGTTGTAACTGCAGCGTATCTCAGATCCCTCTAAGAAAGAAAACTATGCTCAGTAACTGGGAAAAAAAGTACAGGTCACGCATGTCTACAAAAAGGATAGCAGGTGTCCACGATACTACCCTCCAGTATCCTTGTAATCGATTTGTTGTAGAATCTTAGAACATAAAGTTCAAAAGTAATGAGGTATCTCGAACAAACTGACCTCCAGAGAGACAGCCAGCACGGATTCCGAAAAGATCGATAACGTGAAACCTTCAATGTACCTCGTTTGTAAATCTAGTTATTGTATAGATTAATGGGATAGTTGATTCAGATGGCTCTAAGCACTATGGGACTTAACATCGGAGGTCATCGGTACCCTCAACTTCGAACTACTTAAACCTAACTAACCTACGGACATCAGACACATCCATGCCCGAGACAGGAATCGAACCTGCGACCGTAGCAGCAGAGCGGCCTAGAACCGCTCGGCCACAGCGACCGGCGATTAATATGATAAATTGGTTCTTTTTGCCTCAGGGAAGTGCCGTTAATAAAAATGTCTCTATCTAAGGATTTCTGCAGAAGAGAACCGATGGTATTTTCGTCACGTGAAAGAAACTTTCTAGATACTAAGAGTGTCTAACATTTGAACGCATAAAGTCGATAATCACAGATCGGAAATAATCGTACAAAGCGGAGTGTATTTTTTTTCCTAATGGTCGGCAACTATTCTGTTGCACGTAAAATTCGACTTAAGTGCAGGCTCCCAGCCGCTCGAGCACTTCCCAAAAAATTCGTCCTCCCCGTGAAATATCTATCCACTGTAACACCATGAAATGATTGCACAGGGGGTCCAGAAAAATGTGGACACTCTCTGATAGTCAATATTTGTGGAAGAAAATGGCATAACGTTACAATTCTGCACAGGGCGAAGCTTATTTTACGTGTTTAAAGTGAATATCATTAGCAGCCAAAGAAGTCGATGCCGTTGAACTGTTGAGCGAACTACGGCTGTCAGTGTTGCCGGTCTGACAGCTGCACACGACGCCTCGATCGTTTCTCGTAGCTTGTTCAGTTTACCTGGCTTCTGTTGAGGAACTTCATTTTCAACACCAGTTTGCGGCTCTGTTACTTTGTTATTATTTGACTACCCTCTATAGGTGATACGTCGCTGAAGTCCTCTCTGAAAGCTGTTACGAAAATCTATCCAGTTATAAGTGTTAAAAATTATTTGCACACACACTAATTATGACATACTGTCCAATATGCCCTGGCGAAGACGAGGCCTCAATTTCTTAACTCATTCTGGACCTTCCAAACCTCATCACAGATGTCGGAGGCCTGCTCGCCCAGTACAACAGAGAGATAGCGATCTATGGCAGATCTCACTACAGAGCACAGTGCTGTTACAGCTGTAACCGGTTTTGGAGCACAGCGTTCACCGAACGTTGTTGAACAAGGGTCTCCGCGACACATTAACCCTACGTATCCTCGTGCTGATTCAGCGACATCGACAGTTACGCCTACAGTGGGTGCGGAACCGTGGATGAATGGAAACTTGTAGCCTGATCGAATAAATCACGTTCCTTGTTACACCAGGCCGACTGTCATGTCCAGAAACGCCGTTATTCAGGCTGCTTGAAACACACTGTTCCAAGGACGCAGGCCGGTTTTCGCAGTGTTACTCTATGGTGGAAAAGAAATCGAAGGCACCAAACAACTGTAGACTACATGAACATCATTGCATACCACCTGCACCCCTTCACGCTGATACCTTACCTGACAGTGATGGCATCTTTGAGCAGGATAACATGTCACAATGCCAGAAAGGCACCAGACAACTGTAGACTACATGAACATCATTGCATACCACCTGCACCCCTTCACGCTGATGCCTTACCTGACAGTGATGGCATCTTCGAGCAGGATAACATGTCACAATGCCAGAAAGGCACCAGACAACTGTAGACTACATGAACATCATTGCATACCACCTGCACCCCTTCACGCTGATGCCTTACCTGACAGTGATGGCATCTTCGAGCAGGATAACATGTCACAATGCCAGAAAGGCACCAGACAACTGTAGACTACATGAACATCATTGCATACCACCTGCACCCCTTCACGCTGATGCCTTACCTGACAGTGATGGCATCTTCGAGCAGGATAACATGTCACAATGCCAGAAAGGCACCAGACAACTGTAGACTACATGAACATCATTGCATACCACCTGCACCCCTCCACGCTGATGCCTTACCTGACAGTGATGGCATCTTCGAGCAGGATAACATTCCATGTCACAATGCCAGAAAGGCACCAGACAACTGTAGACTACATGAACATCATTGCATACCACCTGCACCCCTTCACGCTGATGCCTTACCTGACAGTGATGGCATCTTCGAGCAGGATAACATGTCACAATGCCAGAAAGGCACTAGACAACTGTAGACTACATGAACATTATTGCATACCACCTGCACCCCTTCACGCTGATGCCTTACCTGACAGTGATGGCATCTTCGAGCAGGATAACATGTCACAATGCCAGAAAGGCACCAGACAACTGTAGACTACATGAACATCATTGCATACCACCTGCACCCCTTCACTCTGACGCCTTCCCCGACAGTGATGGAATCTTCCAGCAGGATAACATTACATGTCACAATGCCAGAAAGGCACCAGACAACTGTAGACTACATGAACATCATTGCGGACCACCTGCACCCGTTCATGCTGATACCTTCCCCATCAGTGATGGCATCCTCCAGCAGGATAACATTCTATGTCGCAGTGCCAAAAAGGCACCAAACTACTGTAGACTACATGAACATCATTGCATACCACCTGCACCCCTTCACTCTGACGCCTTCCCCGACAGTGATGGAATCTTCCAGCAGGATAACATTCCATGTCACAATGCCAGAAAGGCACCAGACTACTGTAGACTACATGAACATCTTTGCGGACCACCTGCACCCCTTCATGCTGATACCTTCCCCATCAGTGATGGCATCCTCCAGCAGGATAACATTCCATGTCACAATGCCAGAAAGGCACCAAACTACTGTAGACTACATGAACATCACTGCATACCACCTGCACCCCTTCACTCTGACGCCTTCCACGCCAGTGATGGAATCTTCCAGCAGGATAACATTCCATGTCACAATGCCAGAAAGGCACCAGACTACTGTAGACTACATTCTGTGTCGCAATGCCAGATTCGTGCTACAGTGTTTTGAAGAGCAAAATATCGTACCATCCATGATACCATACGTATAAAATACACCCTGAACGGTTACAATATTATGACCACGTACCTAATAGCTTGTATGTCAACCTTTGGCTCGGATAACAGCAACAATCGTGGAAGCAATGAGGCCTTTGTATGTCACTGGACATAGCTGGAACCACATATGCCGTCACAAATCACCTAATTCTCGTTAATGCCGGGGATCCGGGGGGGGGGGGGGGGTTGAGTTCTGACGCTACGTTCAGTCACTTTCCAGATGTGTTGGATAGGGCCACTGAGTTCCTTCGACCACCCCATCACACTCCTGGCCTTGTGACACGGCGCATTATCTTGCCAAAGAATGCCACTGCTGTCAAGACACGTGATCGTTATGAAGGGGTGAACATGGTCTGCAATCAGTGTACGATATTGCTTGGCCATCGTGGTGCCTTTCACGTGTTCCACTTCAGCCATGGATGCCATCGTTAACATTCCCGAGAGCACACTGGAACTGCCGGCAGCTTGTCTCTGTCCTGCAGCACAAGTATTAAGGGGCTGTTCGCCTGGATGACGGATTCGCAATCTCCCATCGTCGTGATGAAGAAGGCATCGGCATTCATCGCAGCATGCAACACTCTGCCACTGTGCCAGGGCCAGTGCCGATGGTCATGTGCCCATTCCAGTCGTAGATGCCGATGTCTTGGTGTAAACATTGGCACGTGCATTGTTCATCGGTTTCTGGGGTCCATCGTCAGGAGCGGTAGTCTGAGGTAAATGAGATCACAGACCGAACACGTGTCTGGAGGCGCCCCCAACTGCTGATGGATACCACCTTGACTGTCGCGCACCATACAGCCTGACATCCAGGAGCGGTAGTCTGGGGTGCCATTTTATTTCATTGAAGGATGCCTTTGGTTGTCATCCAAGGCGCTCTTATGGCACAGTGGCTTGTCGACGATATTCTACGCCCTGTTTTGTTACCCATCACGGAAAGTCATCCCAGTCTTACATACCAGCAAGATGATGTACACCCTGACACTGCGAGTTTTTCTACTGTGTCCTCACGCTTGCCAAACCCCTACCTTGTAAAGCAGTGTCGCCGAATTTCTCCTCAACTGAGAATGTTTGGAGCACGGCAGAGCCCTACAGCCAGCTCATGATTTTCACAATATGATGAACCAGTTGGGAACAATTTGGCACGATATCCAACAGGAGGACACCCAAGCCAAGCCAAATAACCGCTTCCATTAGCTCCAGACGTGAATCAACCCATTATTCACGTTACCAGTTTGTGAAGCTTCTGAGCTCTTGAATAAATTAACCTTTTTTCAAAGAAAATTCCTCACTGGCTGTATCAATGATTTTTATTAAATCTGCGACCGATTTCACACCACTTATCGGTACATCCTCAGGCAATATACGCTTTTATAACATGGTAACGATGAAGACTGCCCTGTAGCCATTCCCCACTCCCCACTGCCCTACAGGGCAATGTTCATCGTTACCATGTTATGAATAACGTATATTGCCTGAGGATGCATCGATAAGTGGTGCGAAACCCGTCGCAGATTTGATAAAATCATTGATACAGCCAGTGCGGAATTTTCTTTGGAAAAATGTCGGAGTTTGGCTGTGGTTGCCCGCCCTACAAAACAACGTGTTATAAATTAACCTATTTCTCAATTTTTCTGAAGCTGTAATCATTTGTCTGCCTGTAGAGGTACATTGCATCTTGCGATTTCTGTCCCAGTCAGAGAATTCATTCGTGGGGAATCCTAATTTTCTGAGAGTGTAGCTATGACATCGATGAGATGATTTTACGCACGCTTAAGAAACAGGGACGCATACGCAGGAGACATCCGCGGCGAGGTGGAGGAGATGGCGAAGCTGACGGGGATTCCTCTATCCCCGCCTACGGCGTTAAGGCTTCGCCGCGGCGTCGTCGTCGGCGGCGGCGGCGGCGGGCGTCGTGTCAGGTTGACAGAGGCGCCGCGGCGCGGGGCGTCGTGTTAACGAACCAATAAGGAGCAATCAACGTCTGCGGGACGCGCCGGCGCGCCGTGATGGATTACTGCGCGCCAGGCGGCGGCGTCGGGGGCGGCGTCGGAGGCGGCCTCGGCGGGGACTGCTGCTCCGTGCGCCCCCGCACGCGGACTGCGCAGGGCCTGTGTTCAAAGCAGCCGTCTGTGCTGGTGCAGTTCTGTCGGAACCCAGGTCGGCGTCTGAGCAGTTGTGTTGTCGGAGTGACGTGTATGTGTCGATCGGTTTCGAATGGCTCTAGGCACTATGGGGCTTAACATCGGAACTACTTAAACCTAAGGACATCACACACATCCATACAGGATTCGAACCTGCGACCGTAGCAGGAGTGCGGTTCCAGACTGAAGCTCCTAGAACCGCTCGGCCACAGAGGCTGGCGATCGGTTTCGAGTGTGACCCATCATCATGGAAGAAATCCGTATTACAGGGTGACAGTTATTGAACTACAGATATTTTGATTTAGTTATGACATGTTCGATATGCCTGCCTATCATTGGCGATGAGGTGGAGCAGACGAATGGCAAAATTCTGCATGACCCTCTCAAGTGCCGGTAAATCGATGTTATCCTAAATGGCTGTTTTCAGTTCAGCAATGGTTTTGGGGTTACTGCTGTTCACCTTTCCTTTAATATAGCCCCACTAACAGGAGGTTCCGATGCTGTCGATGACCTCCTAAATGGCTGTTCTCAGTTCAGCAACGGTTTAGGGTTACTGCTGGACACCTTAATATAGCCCTACAAAAAGGGGCAGCAGGTGTTCAATGGCGGCCAATCGAGGCCCATGCCAGTAGCCTCTGGGTACCCCAGAGCCAGAATACGGTCCCCAAACTGCTCCTCCAGGGCATCAAACACATTCCTGCTTCGATGGGGTCGTGCTCCGTCTTGCATGAACCACATCTTGTTGAAATCAGAGCCGCCTTGGATGATGGGGGCGAATCATCTTCCAAAACCTTCATGTACCGTTGGGGAGTTCCCGTGCCATCAAGGAAGGAGAACACAGCATGTCATTCTCAATGGAAAGAAGTCTTCCGAAGTAAGAGTGATTTCAGATGTGCCGCAGGGGAGTGTCGTAGGACCGTTGCTATTCACAATACGTATAAATGACCTTTTGGATAACATCGGAAGTTCACTGAGGCTATTTGCGGATGATGCTGTAGTATATCGAGAGGTTGTAACAATGGAAAATTGTACTGAAATGCAGGAGGATCTGCAGCGAATTGACGCATGGTGCAGGGAATGGCAATTGAATCTCAATGTAGACAAGTGTAATGTGTTGCGAATACATAGAAATATAGATCCCTTATTATTTAGCTACAATATAGCTGACCTGCTGACTGGAAGCAGTTAATTCCATAAATTATCTGGGAGTAGGCATTAAGAGTGATTTAAAATGGAATGACCATATAAAATTAATCTTCGGTAAAGCAGAAGCCAGACTGAGATTCATTGGGAGAATCCTAAGGAAATGCAGTCCGAAAACAAAGGAAGTAGGTTACAGTACACTTGTTCACCCACTGCTTGAATACTGCTCACCGCTGTGGGATCCGTCCCAGATAAGGTTGATAGAAGAGATAGAGAAGATCCGACGGAGAGCAGCGCGCTTCGTTACAGGATCATTTAGTAATTGCGAAAGCGTTACGGAGATGATAGATAAACTCCAGTGGAAGACTCTGCAGGAGAGACGCTCATTTTGTTGAAGTTTCGAGAACGTACTTTCACCGAGGAGTCAAGCAGTATGTTGCTCCCTCCTACGTACATCTCGCGAAGAGACCATGAGGATAAGAGATTAGAGCCCATACAAAGGCATACCGACAATCCTTCTTTCCACGAACAATACGAGACTGGAATAGAAGGGAGAACCGATAGAGGTACTCAAGATACTCTCCGCCACACACCGTCAGGTGGCTTGCGGAGTATGGATGTAGATGTAGATGTAGATGTAATGTAGAATACCGCACCGATTATTCCGTGACTGGACATTACACACCACACAATCACCCGTTGAGTGCGAAGAGACTTCTCGATCGCGAAATGCGGATTCTCAGTCACCCAAATGCGCGAATTTTGCTTATTGACGAACCCACGCAATTGAAAATGGGCTTCGTCGTGCGCATGCGCATACTAATTCCCATAATGCCACTGGGTCAACTGTGCAGTTTGAACGTCCTAATGCAAACCGTTCAGAAGTTATGACGGCTTTGTTTCCTATAATTCAGTAACTGTCACCCTATATCTATGCTCTATAAATTTTCGTTACGTAAATGATTCATCAACATTGATACACGTCATCAGTTTGTGAACGATGTGAATTATACGAGCTCAAGTCAAAAAGTAAAGGGACTTTTGAGAAAAGGAGTATTTATCCTAAAGACATAAAAATGAAACATACATTATTTTTCTACACAACCTCCCTGCACTTCAACGCACTTTGCCCAAAGTTTCACGAGCTTTTTGATTCCACCAGAAAAAAAAAGTTTGTGGTTGCAGCTGTAACTAATTTCGCATCGCATCGATGACTTCTGCATCGGATACAAATTTCCTTCTCCTGAGCGCTTGTTTCAATGGTCCAGAGATATGGAAATTGCTTGGAGCTGGGTCTGGGCGGGTGTTCCAGCAAACGAATCCCACTTCTTTCACTGTTTCCGCCGTCCGTTTGGCAGAATGCGGCAGAGCGTTATCTTGCTGTAGGATGACACCTTTTCCCAGCCTCCCGTGACCTTTGGATCTGACTGCAGCTTTCAGTTTAGTTCTCAATGTTCACAGTTTCGCCTCTAGGGGTGAAATGAACGGCTACCACACGTTCCATGGCCCAGAAGAGTGTTAGCACAATCTTAGCAGCTGATCGTTAACATTTAAATTTATTAACTTCTGGTGATGTGTTTCCAAATCAAGTTCGCAGCCTTAATTTCCGATACGTGATGACGCACCAACAGTAACGATTTGTCATCCATCTGCCTCGGGATGATAAAGGGGCCAAATGTTTACGAGAGATGTCCACCCTTTGCACCTTATGCTACGCTGACGTTTCTTTTGGTACCCACCTCACACCCTTACCGAAAATTTATCACAAATGTGTGAATTCTTAATGGACCAAATTGCTTAGGTCGTCGGTCCCTAGTCCTTCGTGTAATATGGTATATGCTGAACCATGAGTGCTATGTAAAGTACATGCGATTTCTTCGACTGTGAGTCTTCTGTTTAACATCATCATACCCTCAACGACTTCCAAGTTATCCTGAGTTGTTGAAGTCAAATGGTTCGAATGGCTCTAAGCACTATGGGACATGACATCTGAGGTCATCAGTCCCCTAGACTTGGAACTACTTAAACCTAACTGAAGGACATCACACACATCCATGCCCGAGGCAGGATTCGAACATGCGACCGTAGCAGCAGCGCGGTTCCGGACTGAAGCGCCTAGAACCGCTTGGTCACACCGGCCGGCTTTGACATCACACGAACGGTCAAAAGGTTACCATTACAGATCTGTAGAGTCCGCTCAGGATACGGTGGCCGGTGCAGAGTGGGCGGTTTTAGTCCAGAGTGCTGGGACGAGCTCACTCGTTTGTCTGGAAGGTGAAGCCAGCACTGTTTGTTACCTTTCGGCCGGTCGGCGGTGACAGAATAGAGGCGCACCCCCTGCAATCTTTCTCAAACTACTGTACAGAAGCTATTCGGTAAAAAAAAATGCTTTACTTGTAGCTTTATATGTCAAGTTCACCATGATGTGACCATCATTTCGTTAATGGTCACAGTGATATTTACGTAGAAGTAAGACACTGCGAGAGATTCGAAGAAGTTTGCAATGAAAAATAGGGGTCACTATGATTTTGTGTTTGGTGCGTATTACATAAAATCTTGCTGCATATGAAATTTAGGTGACGCATCGAATTTAGACTTTGGTAGAGGATCTCGAGAAAATTGATATGACGCAGCAAACTCATTTACGATCGCGCCGCGCCAGCGATAAAGCCAGAGTGAAATATCCACAACATTCCTCATATTTCAAACGGTTTGAGATACCGAAATGAGTTTTTGGCAAATGATATCATGCAAAGAGGAAATTATTTTGCCCATGGTTATTACGCAAAACATCACTATGTGCTGTGTTGTTCCACTAACTACGGACTTTTTTCGATGAAAGAATGTAATTTTTAAGGGCGATCGATAGCTGGCGAAACGAGAAATGCTATGGATTTCGGAATAACATAAATGAAGGCATCACACATTTATTTTGCACCGAGGATGTGATTTTTCATAAGATACTAACCTTACTTTTACTCAGTTCCTCACTCAATAAACTTAATACAACACTCTTTCAGAATTTTCCTGCAATTGCGTTTGCACAACATGTTAGTGAGGTGAGTGTGTAAACTGAAATGCGTTTTGACAAATAAGCAGTTGCTCACGCACATATCTCAAGGAACATAACAACTACGATTTTTTAAAATCGGATGATTTTTTATACGCCTTGTATACTGATCTTTCTAAAGCAAGTTTAAATGCGAGGCGGTCTTGTTACAGCATGGGACCACATTAGTCCATACTTCTTCGTTATTCCTCGACTAGCCGGTCCTCCAGAGGAAATGAAGATATCAAGGGAAAAATAAACGAACAAGAAGGACACACACCAAAAAAAGTTTTGCATCACCTCGGTCCCGACAGAAAATTGGAATAGAGATAAACAAAAATATCATTTCCGCTCTTTCTATTGCTCATGAAATCCACACATTGCACGTTGTACCGCCATACAGCGAGACCTTTAGAGGTGTTGGTCCAGATTGCTGCACACACCAGTAGCACGTTCTCTTGCATTGACGCATGCCTGTATTCGTCTTGTAATACTATCCACATGTTCATCAAGGCACTGTTGGTCCAGATTGTCCCACTCCTTAAGGGTGATTCGGCGTAGATACCTCAGAGTCGTTGGTTGGTCACGTCATCCATAAATAGCCCTTTCAATCTATCCGAGTTATGTTCGATAGTGTTCATGTCTGGAGAACATGCTGGTCACTCTAGTCGGGCGATGTCATCCTGAAGGAAGTCATTCAAAAGATGTGCACGACTGGGTCTTGAATTGTCGTCCATGAAGACGAATGTCTCGCCAATATGCTGCCGATATGGTTGCTCTATCAGTCGGAGGATGGCATTCGCGTATCGTACAGCCGTTACGGCGCCTTCCATGACCACCAGCGGCGTACGTCGGCCCCACATAATGCCACCCCGAAACACCAGGGAATCTCCACCTTGCTGCACTCGCTGGACAGTATGTCTAAGGCCTTCAGCCTGACCGGGTTGCCTACAAACACGTATCCGACGATTGTCTGGTTGAAGGCATATGCGACATTCATCGGAGCAGATAACGTGATGCCAATCCTGAGCGGCTCATTCGGCAAGTTGTTGGACCCATCGGTATCGCGCTGCATGGTGTCGTGCTTGCAAAGATGGAGCACGACATGGGCATAGGGAGTGAAGTTGCACATCTTGCAGCCTACTGCGCACAGTTTGAGTAGTAACACAACGTCCTGTGGCTGCACGAAAAGCATTATTCAACATAGTGGCTTTGCTGTCAGGGTTCCTCCGAGAACCATAGGCAGCGGTCAACCACCGCAGTAGTAGTCCACGGGAGGCCTGAGCGAGGCATGTCATCGACAGTTCCTGCCTCTATGTATCTCCAGCATGACCGAAAACATCGCTTTGGTTCACTCCGAGACACCTGGACTCATCCCTTGTTGAGAGCCCTTCCTGGCACAAAATAACAGTGCTGACGCAATCGAATCGGGCTATTGACCTCTAGGCATGGTCGAACTACAGACAACACGAGCCGTGTACCTCCTACCTGGTGTAATGACTGGAAGTGATCGGTTGTCGGACACCCTCCGCTTGGTTGTTTACACCTGACATCGCTGAACAGTCAAAGGGACTGCGTCTTTGATACAATATCCACAGTCAACGTCTATCTTCGGGAGTTCTGGGAATTGGGGTGATGCAAAACTTTATTTGATGTATGCCGACAACCCCTAGTAATTCCTATTTAGTGGCAAGTTACACTACTGCCCATTAAAATTGCAACACCAAGACGAAATGCAGATGATAAACAAGTATTTATTGGACAAATCTATTACACGACAACTGACATGTGATTACATTTTCACGCAATTTGGGTGCATAGATCCTGAGATATCAGTATCCAGAACAACCACCTCTGGCCGTACTAACGGCCTTGATACGCCTGGGCATTGAGTCAAACAGAGCTTGGATGGCGTGTACATGCAGCTTCAACACGATAGCACAGTACATCAAGAGTAGTGACTGGCGTAATGTGATGAGCCAGTTGCTCGGCCACCACTGACCAGACGTTTTCAGTTGGTGAGAGATCTGGAGAATGTGCTGGCCAGCGCAGCAGTCGAACATTTTCTGTATCCAGAAAGGCCCGATCAGGACCTGCATCATGCGGTCGTGCGTTATCCTGCTGAAATGTAGGGTATCACGGGGATCGAATGAAGGGTAGAGCCAAAGGCCGTAACACATCTGAAATGTAACGTCCACTGTTCAAAGTGCCGTCAGTGCGAACAAGAGGTTACCGAGATGTGTAACCAATGGCAACCCATACCATGACGCCAGGTGATAGGGCAGTATGGCGATGACGAATACACGCTTCAAAAATGGTTCAAATGGCTCTGAGCACCATGCAACTTAACTGCTGAGGTCATCGGTCGCCTAGAACTTAGAACTAATTAAACGTAACTATCCTAAGGACATCACACACATCCATGCCCGAGGCAGGATTCGAACCTGCGACCGTACCTGTCGCCCGCTTCCAGACTGCAGCGCCTAGAACCGCACGGCCACTCCGGCCGGCATACACGCTTCCAACGTGCGTTCACCGCGATGTCGCCAAACACGTATGTGACCATCATGATGCTGTAAACAGAACCTGAATTCATCAGAAAAAATGACGTTTTGCCATTCGTTCACCCAGGTTCGTCGTTGAGTACACCATCGCAGACGCTCCTGTCTGTGATGCAGCGTCAAGGGTAGCCGCAGCCACGGTCTCCGAGCCTGATAGTCCGTGCTGCTGCAAACGTCATCGAACTGTTCGAGCAGATGGTTGTTGTCTTGCAAACGTCCCCATCTGCTGACTCAGGGATCGAGACGTGGCTGCACGATCCGTTACAGCCATGCGGATAAGATGCTTGTCATCTCGAGTGCTAGTGATACGAGGCCTTTGGGATCCAGCACGGCGTTCCGTATTACCCTCCTGAACCCACCGATCCCATATTCTGCTAACAGTCATTGGATCTCGACCAACGCAATGTCGCGATAGGATGAACCGCAATCGCGATAGGCTACAATTCGACCGTTATCAAAGTGGGAAACGTGATGGTAGGCATTTTTCCTCCTCATACGAGGCATCACAACAACGTTTCACCAGGCAACGCCGGCAACTGCTGTTTGTGTATGAGAAATCGGTTGGAAACTTTCCTCATGCACGATGTAGGTGTCGCCACCGGCGCCAACCTTCCGTGAATGCTCTGAAAAGCTAATCATTTGCATACCACAGCATCTTCTTCCTGTCGGTTAAATTTCGCGTCTGTAGCACGTCATCTTCGTGGTGTTGCAATTTTAATGGCCAGAAGTGTAAAAACCATCGTAAGGAGCAGACAAGAGAAATTGTGGCTGACAATGGAAGACGAGAAATTGGGATGTAAAAGTGTAGAAAGTGTGGTGGCTCTTACCCTATCAGCATCGGTCGGCGTCTCAGTGTGTATATGTGTGTGTGTGTGTGTGTGTGTGTGTGTGTGTGTGTGTGAGCACGGCAGCCCCTGCTCCCCTGTATTCCCGCTACCAGCCAGCCAGCCACACGGCACCGTGCTAGGGCCTATACTACAGCTGGCGCCGCAGAGAGACGGGTCCCGCACGCCCCCTCACATCAGCGTGGGCGCAGTTTTTGCCGGCTCGCGGCTCCCAGGGTCGCTCGATACGGCGCGTCACTCACTCGCTCACAGCAGCCGACCAGCCTGCCACCTCCTCATCCGCTGTGGGGAAACTTGCCCGTCTTCGTCTGAGAGGCGGAGGGACCCCACTGGCAGACACTCTGCCGAGCGCGCTCGCCAAGATCGTTGAGAAGGTAATACTGAACCGACTCACCAGGCACTGCATCACAAACGACACCCCGAGATCGGAGCAATTCGGTTTCAGGAATCACCACTCGACAACACAATTACTCAAATGGTTCAAGTGGCTTTGAGCACTATGGGACTTAACTGCTGAGGTCATCAGTCCCCTAGAACTTAGAACTACTTAAACCTAACTAACCTAAGGACATCACACACATCCATGCCCGAGGCAGGATTCGAACCCGCGACCGTAGAGGTCGCGCAGTTCCAGACTGTAGCGCCTAGAACCGCTCGGCCACACCGGCCGGCACAACTACTCCTCTGCGTTGCTGAATACGTAACACACGGATACAACACAAACAAAGCAACTGGGGCGGTGTTCCTGGACATCGAAAAGGCTTTCGATCGTTTATGGCAGGGGCGGAAAAACGTTGCACGCGGCTCATGAGCGCACAGCGCTGCACGTGTGCTGCTCGCGTGCAGTCGTCGACCGGGGCAGTGGGGACAGCCGGCAGGTTGCGGTAGTGTAGTACCGGGCTAAGCTGCGGACGTTGATGGGTAGCGACCACTGCGTAGTGAACGTTGTATTTGAAGAACCGGAAAATGCAGAGTGAATCAAGGAAACGGATTATCTTTTATAAAGGAATAGGAGAATTATTTTTTCTTTGTGCAAAAACGTGAAAATTCGAAATGTTTCATATGTGCCAGTATTCTCGCTGGTCAGCGGAAGTTTAGTATTGAACACCATTATAATAAATTTCACAAGGCCGAGTAAAATTTACTGTCGGATTTTGAGCAGATGGGGAAATTGACTGCCGACCGGAGTGGTCGTGCGGTTCTAGGCGCTACAGTCTGGAATCGCGCAACCGCTACGGTCGCAGGTTCGAATCCTGCCCCGGGCATGGATGTGTGTGATGTCCTTAGGGTGGTTAGGTTTGAGTAGTTCTAAGTCTAGGGGACTGATGACCTCATATGTTAAGTCCCATAGTGCTCGTCTGAGGAAGTTGGCATACGCTGTGCCGTTTAGACTACCACTGATGAAATAAGGGCCAATAATTGTGGTACCAAGCATACCACACCAGACGTTAACTCTCCATAGACGCTGATGTTCCACCTGTCTAACCCACCGTGGGTTGTCGCTGGACCAATAATGCATGTTCCTTGTATTTACCTGTCCTATGTTTGAGAAGGAACATTCATCGGTAAATAGAACACTGGAGAAAAAGTACGAGTTGGCGAGGATTTGCTGCTGTGGCCACTGAAAGAACTGTACACTACTCTGGAAATCATTTCCATACAGTTCTTGATGTAGGTGTACATGATAAGGATGTAACCGTTGACGTATAAGGATACGATGTACACTCGTTTTAGGAGTGCGAATCTCGTGTTCAAGCTGTCCTGTGCTCACATGTGGATTCATAGCAACGGAAGCGAGAACAGTGACTTCGGCAGATTCGTCTGTGCGAGTGCTACAACGATTGCGCTGTCGTGGGTTGAAACTTCCCGTTTCCTGAAGCGTCACAACAAGACGAGAAAACATCCGTCGGGAAGGTGGGTTCTTGTCAGGATATCCCCCCCCCCCCCCCTGTACATTTCCGCTGCCTGCGTGGCATTTCGCCTACCTTCAACAACAACAATAAAAGAAACGTTATGTCGATGTAGTTTGTAGGAAGGATAGCCTTCACTGCATGTCTTCTCTACACAATAGTATTTCAAATGGTTCAAATGGCTCTGAGCACTATAGGACTTACCGCGCGAGGTGGCGCAGTGGTTAGACACTGGACTCGCATTCGGGAGGACGACGGTTCAATCCCGCGTCCGGCCATCCTGATTTAGGTTTTCCGTGATTTCCCTAAATCACTCCAGGCAAATGCCGGGATGGTTCCTCTGAAAGGGCACGGCCCACTTCCTTCCCCATCCTTCCCTAATCCGATGAGACCGATGACCACGCTGTCTGGTCTCCTTCCCCAAACCAACCAACCACTATGGGACTTAACATCTATGGTCATCAGTCCCCTAGAACTTAGAACTACTTAAACCTAACTAACGTAAGGACAGCACACAACACTCAGTCATCACGAGGCAGAGTAAATCCCTGACCCCGCCGGGAATCGAACGCGGGAACCCGGGCGCGGGAAGCGAGAACGCTACCGCACGACCACGAGCTGCGGACAACAGTATTTAAAACGACTAAACTATTGTACTAAAGCCGGCCGAAGTGGCCGAGAGGCTCTAGGCGCTTCAGTCTGGAACCGCGCGACCGCTACGGTCGCAGGTTCGAATCCTGCCTCGGGCATGGATGTGTGTGATGTCCTTAGGTTAGTTAAGTAGTTCTAAGTCTAGGGGACTGATGACCTCAGATGTTAAGTGGCTCTGAGCACTATGGGACTTAACAGCTGTGGTCACCAGTCCCCTAGAACTTAGAACTACTTAAACCTAACTAACCTAAGGACATCACAGAGATCCATGCCCGAGGCAGGATTCGAACCTGCGACCGTAGCAGTCGCGCGGTTCCGGACTGCGCGCCTAGAACCGCGAGACCACCGCGGCCGGCTCAGATGTTAAGTCCCATAGTGCTCAGAACCATTTGAACCGTTTGAATCACCACTCGACAACGCAACAACTCCATCGCGTCGTTGAATGCATAACACACGAATATAACACAAACAATGCAACTGGGGCGGTGTTCCTGGACATCGAAAAGTCTTTCGATCGTCTGTAGCACAACGGCCTCATACGCAAACTCAGCGACGCATGGGCTCGTACGTCTCATACACTAATGTCTCACGAACAGGAGTTTCAACACCGACGTGCAGGGCAAACAATCGACACGACATGGTATCCACGCAGGAGTACCCCAAGGAAGCATCCTAGGGCCCTTACTGTTTAACCTCTACATTAACAAGTTTCCTTTAAAACTTCCTGGAAGATTAAAACTGTGTGCCGGGCCGAGACTCGAACTCGGGACATTTGCCTTTCGCAGGCAAGTGCTCTACCAACTGAGCTACCCAAGCACGACTCACGCCCCGTCCTCGCAGCTTTACTTCTGCCAGTACCTCGTCTCCTACTTCGGTCCGGCACACAGTTTTAATCTGCCAGGAAGTTTCATATCAGCGCACACTCCGTTGCAGAGTGAAAATCTCGTTCAAGCTTCCTTTAATTTACGTGTCTGGTCACTATCTTTTCTGTTTAACATATTACCGGTTTCGGTCTTTAATGACCATCATCAGATCTGCAGAAAAAATGGGAAAAATATAAATACACTCGCAAACTGTATACAGCTTAAGAACGATACATAGAACATATCGAAAAGTAGTACTGACAAAATTTACATTTGTGCGCTTTAAAGATGAAGAGGCATACCTGTCTCAAAAAAGTCCTAATGCACTGCAGCCATAGTGGCATTGTCAGATGTGAAATGCGGAATTAGCACCAGCATCGTAAAATACATATAAATCACATCAAATGCACGAGTTCTCAGTAAACTACTGTTTAAAACAAGCTGCCGTACAGTTGCCACAAGATGTCTGTGTGGTAAGTTGACCAGATGTCGCTAATGTCAGCATACACTAGTTCTCAATAATTAAGTCGGTCGGAGTGGCCGAGCGGTTCTAGGCGCTACAGTCTGGAGCCGCGCGACCGCCACGGTCGCAGGTTCGAATCCTGCCTTGGGCGTGGATGTGTGTGATGTCCTTAGGTTAGTTAGGTTTAAGTAGTTCTATGTTCTAGGGGACTGATGACCTCAGATGTTAAGTCCCATAGTGCTCAGAGCCATTTGAACCATTTCAATAATTAATTGAAACAGCGAAAATGAAAGGGGGATACAATAGGTAAAGTCTGTAATAAGCTTATAAAGTATGGAAGGTGTTACAGCAATTAAGAGGAATAAAAAGAATAACACGACAAAAAGTAATATTGTTAAAAATACGAAGAGTTAAAAAACAGTGGTTGACATATGCTCTAGTGCCAATATTCTAGACAACGACATAAATATTAAACACCGTTGATATTGCACCGGGTAACATTAAACAACATAAAACAAATCGCTAAAGGAGCCATAAGTGAAAGGAAATATAGTTCTGCACATAATCAACGCCCTCTGTTAGCGCTAACGCCAAAACTCCGCACAGAATTCCTCCCAGCTACACACAACACGACGGTAGCAATCTACGCGGATGACACTGCCATCCTTGCGCAAGACTGGAAGCCGTCTAACATTAATTCTCGACTACAGACTGCACTCAGAGCGGTGAAACGGCGTGTTAGAGTAAACGTCGACAAGTGCGAAGCCGTTCTGTTCAGTAGAAGACCGAAACTACTGCGGAAACATCAGCACTGCAACCCAATAGCACGACATGCACGCCCAATACGTTTCCGCGAGAAGGTCAAATACCTCGGTGTCTGGCTGGACAGGAAACTACTCTGGGGGGACCACATTCAACACGTGACCAACAAAGCAAACGCGAGGCTCAGACAACTCTACCCTATTCTTAACAGGCGTAGCACACTGAATAGGAGGGTGTCCAGGTCCATGTACATGACACTTATTCGACCCCTGATGACGTACGCAGTCCTTGTCTGGGGATACGCTGGGCCCACTCGCCTGCGCCGTCTGCAGCTCATACAGAACTAAGTACTCAGACTCTTAAGCAACGCTACACAAGCATCGCGGACCTTCACCGGGAATATCGGCTCGATACCATCTTGCAGGTATTCCAAAAACTCTCCACACGACTGTACAGTAACACGGGACACTCGCGCAAGCCGGCCGGAGTAGCCGAGCGGTTCTAGGCGCTACAGTCTGGAACCGCACGACCGCTACGGTCGCAGGTTCGAATCCGGCCTCACACATGGGTGTGTGTGATGTCCTTAGGTTAGTTAGGTTTAAGTAGTTCTAAGTTCAAGGGGACTGATGCCCTCAGAAGTAAAGTCCCATAGTGCTCAGAGCCATATGAACCACTCGTGCAAGCCGTTTATCCTTTCTCTGGGTAACTACGACCACAACCATAGATGAAAACATAAGAGACCAAAGACACTATTGGCAAGGAACTAAACATCTATGGCCCATAGCACGCTAACACAACAGTACTGGCGAGCCCCTGCAACACAGCTACTACTGGCAACCCCAGATGCTCGACCCACCGAAAAACAGGCAATCGCAGGGAAGCCGTACTGTACACAACACGCAAACCAGCTATACACACCCCCTACATGGTGAGCCGATCTGTGACCCATTGCCCACTAATGTATGACGACCTTGAACTTTTACAGGGACGCAGCAACTGCAGCAAGCCCTACAACGAGCTTCCGCAATGACAAAGGTTGAGAGGTGGCATGAGCCCGCTCCCATGTTTCTGTCTTACTTTGAGTAATTCGATTTTCCTCTCTAATTGCATGCGATGAAAAGTTGCTATTCCTTCACACGCGGACTTCCCACGCAGCGTCTCTCGTCACCCGGGTGGTCCGGTGACAGGCGGGCTCTGCTGATCTGGAAAGGGCTAAGCCGACGGGTGTGAGGGAGTCGAGTGAATGTTTTCCAGACGCCGACATTGTCATAAGAGCGGCGGCGACACGCCCAAAAGGGCCTGACGGAGCGGCTGGGCTAGAGATTCCGTTACTTCGTAGAAACTTAGTGAAAACACTTTCTGGCGGGCTACCAGCGACGCTTGGGTATGACTTTTGTTCCCAGGCAGTCTTGGCGGGCAAATTCCCGCGTTTTCTGCAAAATCATAACTGTGATTGGCTTGCTCAGGGGATAGCTCCGTGACGTAGCAAAATCGGCGCAGAAATTGGCGCCGAGTATCTCCATTGGTGGAATAGTAGTGCTTCGGCAATAGAGCGGAATTTTCCGCCGGTTTTCGAGTCGCTGATCGGAACGTTTAACCACGGCTACTGTCGTGGGGCGGGAATGTTCTGTGTTTGTGTTGTACGGGTGCTTTTGAGAGGAATCGGCTCTCGCCTTTCGGTCGGAGTAGGTTACAAGGCTCAGCTCTCGCTGCTCTGGTCAGCCTGCCTTCCGTTGGCTGTCTAATATACTTTTATTTCATTGTAACTGTTTGACGGAGTTGCTGAAGTTTCGACTTCAACGCAACTTTCCGAGTACAGTTGGCAATTGAGCGTTCTGCGTACAAGCGGCCTGTGTTGTCTGTGTTGAGCAGTTTTGGCTAAAGTTGACTGTATCAGAGTTACTGTGTGACTTCGCTTGTTAAAATCAATCACTGTACCGTCAGTGATTGTGTGGCGGGCCTTCTTCGTCTCCCTGAGAGGCGCATTTGAACTGCTAGGAAGTCATTAGTCTGGAACTACCAGGCCGGGATAATTTGTTTCGGGCTATACTCGCGACATTATCACCACCTCGACGGGACGTCGAAGCAACCAGCCATCGCCTCCGGTACGCCAGATCGTGTCCTTGCAGTTAAGAAGACAGGTTGGTAATGTATGTCTGCAGCACCGGCAGATTAGGGAATTTTGCTAGGTGATAATCAGAGCTCAGCAAAACGCGCCTGTTCGTCTTTTCTAACTTCGTTCTGTCTTGGGTGTTCATTGTCTGAGTTCTCTCTACTGTAGCAGCGATTAATGTTGGGTTGGCTGGGTGTTTCTCTTCAGATTTGAGCTTCAAGGAATTGGCTCCACATACCACTTGGTCATAAATGTCACAAGCTAGTCTACGGACAACTTCACCATCACAGCATTTATTTGAGTATCCAATTTGACGTATTGTAAATGTTTCATGTGTTTTGTTTATTATTTTGAGTGTAGTCATAATAAATCAAATTGTTATTTTGGACAGAACTTTCATTCTGTAGATCGGCAGAGCAACCCTTTTATTTCTCACCACGTTAATGAAACTCTCCTTTATCAAATTAATTTCTATCAAATTAAATTATTGCAGGTGCCAAACTCTTTTCTACTCCACTTGCAGGTTCGATTTCAGTCAGTTCGCGGTTTCTTCTTAATCCATGTGCAACAGCAAAAGTCGGAGTTAGAAAAGGTGGGGGGGGGGGGGGGGCTTAGAGCATCATTTCCAAATGAAGATTCTAGAAGAATTTAGTGTTAAATACACTGCTAGCCCGGCACCTCGCAAGGTAACGCTGCACGATACCTCGCACTAACATAACCACACCTTGCATGCACTGTCGCAGATAGCAAGCCGCTACTGCCCCTACTACCCGTCCTACTGTCGCAGAGCTTTTCTCCCTTGGCGCTTGCCCTTTCACTTTTTTTCCTCTGCCCTTACAACCGCTACCCTTCGATCCCTTTCGTCCACTTTCTATCTCCTGATGGACCATGTAAATGAGTAATCTTATCTAGACACATGGATAACATCACAGCCCGCATCCTGTGACTCCTGATTCATAAACTAACATGTTATACGGAGCTGACAGTAGAACTTTTAGCTTGGTCACCACGTTGGTGTGGGCGTGGAGGGGCCCCATCCTTTAAAAGCTGCCAGACACGGGAGTCGGCGCTTCGGTCCAAACACTGCGCGGTGAGGCGTGGGCGAAACGGCCTCTCCACCCTATTCACCTGTCGCGTGGAGAAAGTACACGTGATCAGCGGCACGGACTCTGGTACAAGGTTTGCTACACACTGCACACCAACTACTTCTGCAGGGCAAATTAACAGAAATATCGAACGAGCACGACGTTTCGGTCCAGCTACTGTGGCCAGCTCCAAGGTATAGTGTTGCTGTGGAAGGTTAGGTACTCGTATGGAGAAATTATTTCTTTATTTTCAGTCAATGATCACAGTAAAATTGCCGGCAGACTGTCTCGACTTTGCTCTGCACTCAACGTTCTTAGCTGTGCTAGAAAAACGGAAACCAAGTACAGTTGATGGACAGTCTACATTTTCTAAAGAAACTGAACTACACAAAAAGGTAGCGATTGCATATGCAGGGCGATTAACGAAAATATACAAATATATTAATATTTTATTCTACAAGTAAAACTAAAGAGAAAAGTTCATATAAACATAGCTACGGAAATGTTTAATTACGGTGTTACGGCTAATAAATGATTTTGCCTGAAATTTAGCAAATGTTCAAATGGCTCTAAGCAGTGTGGGACTTAACATCTGAGGTCATCAGTCCCCTAGAACTTACAACTACTTAAACCTAACTAACCCAAGGACATCACACACATCCATGCCCGAGGCAAAATTCGAACCTGCGACCGCAGCAGCAACGCGGTTCCGGACTGAAGTGCCTAGAACTGGCCAGCCTGATATTTAGCAACTTCGCTAATATGAAGCCATGGCAAAACTGTACGAGGTTAAAGCAAAGCAAGTATGTGTGTGTGTGTGTGTGTGTGTGTGTGTGTGTGTGTGTTTTTGTGTGTGTTAGAATGAACTTCCAAAGAATTCGAGGTGCATGGCAAGTCCTACTCACAATTTCTTTTGAGAAAAGAAAGCTAACTATCCACAGTGAGGGTAAACAGCCGGCCTCCGTGGCTTTGCGGTTCTAGGCGCTACAGTCTGGAACCGCGCGACCGCTACGGTCGCAGGTTCGAATCCTGCCTCGGGCATGGATGTGTGTGATGTCCTTAGGTTAGTTAGGTTTAAGTAGTTCTAAGTTCTAGGGGACTGATGACCTCAGCAGTTAAGTCCCATAGAGCTCAGAGCCATTTGAACCATTTTGAACCATTTTTGAGGGTAGTTACAAAACATACTTCCCCTGCATTACTCCTCTCCACTGCAGCACTTACTCGACCTGCAAACTGCAACCCCTTTTAAAACCAAGCAAGTTAAATTACATGCAGCATACTTACCGTTCGTGAATCACTTGATTGCTCCACTCGTTCCATCTGAAATGACAGAAATGGCAAGACTTCAGGCTGTTAACGATTTGTGTGTAACCACTACAATAATAGTAAAATAATAACAATAATAATAATAATGGTGATAATAATAACACCGTGTACAGCACTTTAATAGCCCTTAAGTAGTTACTGCTGTGTCGTGCTCCGAGTAATCATTTACCTGTTTCGAAGCGAGTAATGAAGTAATTTCGAAACTACAGCAGATACATTTTCTTGAAATATTTTTCATTTGTTGCGTATATGTCTCACTTTTATCATCAACGATGTGCAAGACAAAGCACAACACACGTGTGTAGTGGATGGACTAGGTGAGGAACCTGTAACGCCCACCGCATGAATGCCACTAATCGAGCAAAATCAGTATTAGAGTCTTACAAAATTGTGATAATAGTAACGATCTTGTGAAAATAATTTAGTTTTGTTACTCAAACAGAATCGAGTCGTTTATTGTTAAACTCTCCGTCCGAAGAGGCCTTGGCAGGCCCAACGGCACCGACCGGCCGCCGTGTCATCCTGGATGCGGATATGGAGGGGCATGTGGTCAGCACACCGCTCTCCCGGCCGTACATCGGTTTACGAGACCGGAGCCGTTACTTCTCAATCAAGTAGCTCCTCAGTTTGCCTCACAAGGGCTGAGTGCACCCCGCTAACCAACAGCGCTCGGCAGACCGGATGGTCACCCATCCAAGTGCTAGCCCAGCCCGACAGCGCTTAACTTCGGTGATCTGGCGGGAACCCGTGTTACCACTGTGGCAAGGCCGTTGGCATTTATTGTTACCCTTCAGCCAATTTAATTTTCCCAGTCCTGAGGCAATTACCCCCAGGTTGGGAACCACTGCTCTAGAAACAAGGGACACGAATGGCGAAAAACGGTCACATATCGTTGAAAATAACAATCTTCGCGCGGACGTAAACCTTTTCTGATGATATGTGGACTGTCCGTTTAGTCTTAAGTTGTCTGATTATGGCCTAGAAAGTCGAATGCCGGTTACACCTAAATATAAAATAAGTCCTATTTTGGAACTCGGTATTGTTAATTAGATTTAGATTAGATTAGATTCAGTTTTCGTTCCATAGACGCAAAAATGAGATATTTCTCGTGGGTGTGGAACATGTCAGAAAGTATAACATAAAAAACATACAGCATTTGGATATAATACTTACCATCATGATAATTTGTCGGGAGATTGTTAAAATCGGTGAATACGATACAGTAAACTGGAACAGCTAATATCTGCAAAATTAGTACTCTGTCAGACGAAACATTGTTACGCACTATTAATAAATTCATCATACACAGAATACCTAATCTTGACTGTTCTGACCAAATGCTGTCAAAACTAAAATCTAACAGACATTTTTACTCAAACTGGCCTAACAGTCTTTGTTAAGATATTCATCTAAAGAGTAGAAGGAGTGCCATATCAAAAAGTTTCTGCGCCGGCCGGGTTGGCCGAGCGGTTCTAGGCGCTGCAGTCTGGAATCGCGCGACCGCTACGGTCACAGGTTCGAATCCTGCCTCGGGTATGGATGTGTGTGATGTCCTTAGGTTAGTTAGGTTTAAGTAGTTCTAAGTTCTAGGGGACTGATGACCTCAGAAGTTAAGTCCCATAGTGCTCAGAGCCATTTGAACCCATTTTTTTGTAATCCCAGAAATTTAAGTGTCAACTTGTTCGATCTACATATATGCTGGAAGTACATCTCTTACAGGTTCTGAACTGCATATAGTGGGCCTTTCAAAGTTTAATGACGGTGAATTAGCTTTAAGCCACTTATTAATGTCAGTGAAAATTTTATTAACAGCTATTTCTAAATCTGCACTTGACTTGCTACTTATTGCAATGTTTGTATCATCTGTAAACCAAACAAATCTTTCATCTGGCAATGTAACAGACGAGAGGTCATTAATGTACACAAGAAAAAGCAATTGACCGAAGATGGAACCTTGAGAAACACCACATGTAATTAATTCCCAATCAGACGAAGACTGTCTGATTACCGCACACTATTTCGCAACAGTCTGTTCAATTTATAAGGTTGGGCCACATTAATATGGCCACCTGCCAAAAGTCTGAACAACCACAGTTACGTCTACATCTACATCACACTCCGCAAGCCACCTAATGGTGTGTGGTGAAGGGTACTTTCAGAACCACTATCTGATCCCTCCAACCCTATTCCACTCACGAGTAGTGCGTCGGAACAATGATTGTCGTTAAGCCTCTGTATTGGCTCTGATTTCTCGAATTTTCTCCTCGTGATCAATACGTGAGATGTATGTGGCGGGAAGTAATCTGTTGTCTGACTCCTACTGAAAAGCGCTGTCCCGAAATTCCAATAGTAAATCTCTCCGTGATGCACAACGTGTCTCTCTTGTAGCGTTTGCCAGTGGAGTTTGTTTAGCATCTCCGTAACTCTAAATGGCTCTGAACACTATGGGACTTAACGTCTGAGGTCATCAGTCCCCTAGAACTTAGAACTACTTAAGCCTAACTAGCCTAAGGACATCACACATATCCATGCCCGAGGCAGGATTCGAACTTGTGACCGTAGCAGTCGCGCGGTTCCGGACAGAAGCGCCCAGAACCGCTCGGCAACCGCGGCCGACTCCGTAACTCTCTCTCGAACTATCTGCTCGAGGTAATTTTCGGACAAGACATCCAGAACAATGCCACACGACTCCCTGACTCTGGCACCTGTTTTGATGGCGTAACACTCCCAATCTATACCTGGCAAGTTAAAATCGCTCCCTATTACAACGGCATGATCAGGAAAATTACTAATGATATTCTGCAAGCTCTGTCTGAAGCGCTCTATAGCTACTGATCCTGACTCATGTAGTCTATAAAAGCATTCAGTCACAATTTTGATCGTTCTTTGGTACTCAGTTTCACCCAGATTAATTGACATTCGGAATCCGTGATAACCTCGCTAGATTTTATCGAACTTTTTACTCCAATAAACACGCCGTCACCAATGGTGACTAACCTAGCCTTACGATAAACATTCCAGTCCGAACTTAGGATTTCGTTTGCACTGACGTCTGGCTTCTAACAGCTTTCTGTTCCCAATACTATTTGTCCATTATAACTATCAGTAAGCGATGCTAATTCTGGGACCTTTCCTTGGATGCTCCTGCAGTTTACTAAAATCATATTAATCTTTTCTATATCTGATCTGCGAGGAACAATATTCTTTGAGGTCATTGTGGCTGATTTAAAAGGCAAATCGTGTTTGCTTCCAAGGGAGGGGTCCTCTAACCTAAAAAAGCCCCAGGTGCACGCCACACGTATTCCGCTACCCTAGTTGCCGCTTCCTGCGTGTAGTGCACCCGTGACCTATTAAGGGGAACCCTACAGTTCTGCACCCGATGGCGGAGGTCGAGAAATTCGCATCCGATACCGTCGCAGAGCCGTCTGAGCCTCTGGTTTAGACCTTCCACTTTGCTCCAAACCAGAGGACGGCAATCAACCCTGGGTACTATGCCACAAATAGACGACGGTAATCCCAAAAGTAAGGTCTCCTATTTTTTATAAGTACCTGTTTATTGCTACAATGGTTTACATGAGTTTACATCTTGAAAATTTAGCTATTTTTCGACATAATCACCATTTCTGTCGATGCATTTTTGTAGACGCTCTGCCAGTTTTTGTACGTTCATATCATACCAGTTCGCCGAAATGCTACTCAGAAAGTTATGAACCTCTTCTTTCAATTCGTCGTCGTCGGAGCTGAATCGCTGAGACCACAACTCTGACAGGTACTGTGAGACTCTGAAAAAACTCAAACGGGCAATTCAGAACCGGAGAAGAGGAATGTTGAGCAAGGCGTTCACATTCTGCAAGGCAACGCTCGCCCACACATCGCTCGGCAAACCGTTGCTCTCCTGCAACAGTTTCAGTGGAACATAATCTCCGCCCAGTGATTATCACCTGTTCCCCAAAAGAACATTTGGTCGGAAAGCGATTCAGCTCCGACGACGAGGTGAAAGAAGATGTTCATAGCTTTCTGAACAGCATGGCGGCGAGCTGGTATGACATGGGCGTACAAAAATTGTCACAGCGCCTACAAAAATGCATCGACAGAGATGGTGATTATGTCGAAAAATAGCTAAATGTTCAAGCTGTAAACTGATGTAAACCATTGTAGAAATAAACAGGCCTATGTACCGTACTTATAAAAAAATAGGAGACCTTGCTTTTGGGATTACCCTCGTAGTTGCCTTCACAAAATCAGCCATCCGCCGAAAGGAGCCGAGGGTGGTCTCAGAACCCAAACGGCAGGCGTCATTCGTGCCGACATGTGCCACTACATGCAGCCGATTGTACCCAGTGTGCTCGATAGCCACCGGCAAGGCCTCACACATCACCGGATGAGACCTCCCGGCAAACATATCGAATGCACACTGGAATTCTTTCTCGCCTTGCCCGCTATCTCCCTGAGGGTCTGCATCACCCGCCTAACATTGGAGCTCCCAATGACTAGCATACCCACCCTATGTACTTGTCCGGACCACTACGAGACACGCAAGAAGGGTGTCATGGAGACTCTGGGAGTTCTTCGAATCTCACATGCCTACTGCGATCTGTGTGACACGTTGCACTGTCTTGCTGGTGTATGCCATCCTACCGAGATGCATCCTTGTGTTGACCCATCATGCCTTCCAGAGTGGGGAATTCCACGAAAACGTCCCCGAGGCCATAGCGCCCTGATGACTGCAACAGTGTATTCGGTTTCAGGCACTTCACGACGTGCACGCCAATGGTCATCTGTCCGATGGAGCCCAAAACGTGACTCATACGAAAAGGCCACCTGTCGCCACACAGTGGACGTCAAGATGCGGTACTGCCGTGCAAAGTCCATCCTTCGTCGCAGATGAATAGCAGTTTGCATGGGTGCATGAAGCAGGCGCCTGTTGCAGAGACCCACACGCAGAAACGTTCGCTGAATGATCGCAGAGGAGATGCTGTTGGTAGCTCCTTGATTCATCTCGAATGTCAGTAGCTCAACAATCGCAGCCATCATTCATCCGTCTCACCTATGACCCATGGTGCTCGTTTCCTCGTTTGGATAACACCATTTTGCCATGAACGGTATACTTTTCAGCACGGTGGTACTCAAACTACACTCATGCTCATAAATTAAGGATAATTGCAGAATATAGTGCCACACAACGTGGCACTACACAAAACTGGCGCTAATAGCATAAGCACATAGGGAACACACACACGACAAAGATCTAAAAGTCCACGGTATTGGCGATAAGTTGAGAAAACCGTCCCGAAACACATGTGCTACAAAATGCCACTGTTTCCTGCACATGACATCACCACGTGACCACCATGCACACGTACACAGGCCGCACAACGGGTTGGCATACTCTGGATCAGGTGGTCGAGCAGCTGCTGGGGTATAGCCTCCCATTCTTGCACCAGTGCCTGTCGCAGCTCCTGAAGTGTCGCACAGGTGTGAAGACGTGCAGCGATACATCCACCGACAGCATCCCAGACGTACTCGATGGGGTTTAGGTCTGGAGAACAGGCAGGCCACTCCATTCGCCTGATATCTTCAGTTTCAAGGTACTCCTCCACGATGGCAGCTCGGTGGGGCAGTGCGTTATCATCGATATGGAGGAAGGCGGGACCCACTGCACCCCTGAAAAGGCGGACATACTGGTGCAAAATGACGTCCCGATACACATGAGCCGGCTGCGGTGGCCAAGCGGTTCTAGGCGTTTCAGTCTGGAACCGCGCGACCGCTACGGTCGCAGGTTCGAATCCTGCCTCAGGCATGGAAGTGTGTAATGACCTTAGGTTAGTTAGGTTTAAGTAGTTCCAAGTTCTAGGCGACTGATGACCTCAGCTGTTAAGTCCCATGGTGCTCAGAGCCATTTTCTAACATGGTTGTTAAGCCATAGTGGATCTTTCCCATCCCTTAAAACCTTACTCGGAACATACTTGTCTAGGATATATTGAACGATGCATTTGAATTTTTTCCATTTGTACTCCACATCTTCGTCCTCATCACCGAATATTTGACGCTGATTGCTGAGATATTCTGAAAATTGTATCCTGTCACCCTTGCTGAGCAAATATATCTTCCTACCTTTCTTAACATTCCTTGTGGGACCCGTTGTCATAGATACTGTCACAGGCTTATGATCACCGATACGTTTCTCTACGTTAACTGATTCGATAAGTTCAGGTCTGTTTGTTGCCAGGAGGTCCAAGACATCCCCACCAGTTGGTTCTCTAACTATCTGCTGAAGGTAATTTTCAGACAAGACATCCAGAACAGTGCCATATGATTCCCTGTCCCTGGCACCAGTTTTGGTGGCATAACACTCCAAATCTATACCTGGCAAGTTGAAATCGCCCCCTATTACAACGGCATGATCAGGAAAATTACTAACGTTATTCTGCTAGCTCTGTCTGATCCGCTCTACAACTACTGATCCTGACCCACGTGGTTTATAAAAGCATCCGATCACCATTTTTTACCATTCTTTGATACTGAATTTCACCCAGATTAATTGACATTCGGAATCCGTGATAACCTCGCTAGATTTTATCGAAATTTTTACTGCAATAGACACGCCGCCACTATTGGCGACTAACGTATCGTTACGATAAACATTTCAGTCTGAACTTAGGATTTCGTTGTCATTGACGTCTGGCTTCTACCAGCTTTCTGTTCCCAACACTATCTGTGCATTATAACTTTCCGTAAGGGATGCTAATTATGGGACCTTTCCTTGGATGCTCCTGCAGTTTACTAAAATCATATTAATCTTTTCTACATCTGACCAAGATTCTTTGAGGTCACTGTGGCTGATTTAACAGGCAAATCGTGTTTGCTTCCAAGGGAGGGTCCTCTAAAAAAGCACCAGGTGCACGTCACACGTACTCCGCTAGCCTAGTAGCCGCTTCCTGCGTGTAGTGCACGCCTGACCTATTAAGGGGAACCCTACAATTCTGCACCCGATAGCGGAGGTCGAGAAATTCGCATCCGATACCGTCGCAGAGCCGTGTGAGCCTCTGGTTTAGACCTTCCACTTTGCTCCAAACCAGAGGACGGCAATCAACCCTGGGTACGATGCCACAAATAGACAGCTTAGCCTGCATCCCGCGTGCGTTGGGACGACGGTAATCCCAAAAGTAAGGTCTCCTATTTTTTATAAGTACCTGTTTATTGTTACAATGGTTTACATCAGTTTACATCTTGAAAATTTAACTAGTTTTCGACACAATCACCATTTCTGTCGATGCATTTATGTAGACGCTGTGGCAGTTTTTGTATGCCCAGTCACACCAGTTCGCTGCCATGCTGTTCAGAAAGTTATGAACCTCTTCTTTCAATTCGTCATCGTCGGAGCTGAATCGCTGAGACCACAACTCTGACAGCTACTGTGAGACTCTGAAAAAACTCAAACGGGCAATTCAGAACCGGAGAAGAGGAATGTTGAGCAAGGCGTTCATATTCTCCATGACAACGCTCGCCCACACATAGCTCGGCAAACAGTTGCTCTCCTGCGACAGTTTCAGTGGAACATAATCTCCGCCCAGTGATTATCACCTGTTCCCCAAAAGATCATTTGGTCGGAAAGCTATTCAGCTCCGACGACGAGGTGAAAGAAGATGTTCATAGCTTTCTGAACAGCATGGCGGCGAGCTGGTATGACATGGGCATACAAAAACTGCCACAGAGTCTACAAAAACGCATCGACAGAAATGCTGATTATGTCGAAAAATAGCTAAATGTTCAAGCTGTAAACTGATGTAAACCATTGTAGAAATAAACAGGCCTATGTACCGTACTTATAAAAAAATAGGAGACCTTGCTTTTGGGATTACCCTCGTAGTTGCCTTCACAAAATCAGCCATCCGCCGAAAGGAGCCGAGGGTGGCCTCAGAACCCAAACGGCAGGCGTCATTCGTGCCGACATATGTCACTACATGCAGCCGATTGTACCCAGTGTGCTCGATAGCCACCGGCAAGGCCTCACACATCACCGGATGAGACCTCCCGGCAAACATATCGAATGCACACTGGAATTCTTTCTCGCCTTGCCCGCTATCTCCCTGAGGGTCTGCATCACCCGCCTAACATTGGAGCTCCCAATGACTAGCATACCCACCCTATGTACTTGTCCGGACCACTACGAGACACGCAAGAAGGGTGTCATGGAGACTCTGGGAGTTCTTCGAATCTCACACGCCTACTGCGATCTGTGTGACACGTTGCACTGTCTTGCTGGTGTTTGCCATCCTACCGAGATGCATCCTTGTGTTGACCCATTATGCCTTCCAGAGTGGGGAATTCCACGAAAACGTCCCCGAGGCCATAGCGCCCTGATGACTGCAACAGTGTATTCGGTTTCAGACACTTCACGATGTGCACGCCAATGGTCATCTGTCCGATGGAGCCCAAAACGTGACTCATACGAAAAGGCCACCTGTCGCCACACAGTGGACGTCAAGATGCGGTACTGCCGTGCAAAGTCCATCCTTCGTCGCAGATGAACAGCAGTCTGCATGGGTGCATGAAGCAGGCGCCTGTTGCAGAGACCCACACGCAGAAACGTTCGCTGAATGATCGTTGAGGAGACGCTTTTGGAAGCTCCTTGATTCATCTCGAACGTCAGTAGCTCAACAATCGGACGTCTGTTCGCCCTTACGCATCATCGCAGCCGTCATTCACCTCTCTCACCTAAGGCCCATGGTGCTCCACAGTTTCCTCGTTTGGATAACACCATTTTGCCATGAACGATATACTTTTCAAGACGGCGGTACGCAAACTACACTCATGCTCATAACTTGAGGATAATTGCAGAATGTGGTGCCACACATCTGTAAGCCCACGGTATTGGCGATAAGTTGAGAAAACCGTCCCGAAATACATGTGCTACAAAACGCCACTGTTCCTGCGCATGTACCCCGATATTAATATGGGATATGATCACCATGCACACGTACACAGGCCGCACAACGGGTTGGCATACTCTGGATCAGGTGGTCGAGCAGCTGCTGGGGAATAGCATCCCATTCTTGCACCAGTGCCTGTCGGAGCTCCTGAAGTGTCGCAGAGGTGTGAAGACGTGCAGCGATACGTCGACCGAGAGCATCCCAGACTCGCTCGATGGGGTTTAGGTCTGGAGAACAGGCAGGCCACTCCATTCGCCTGATATCTTCTGTTTCAAGGTACTCCTCCACGATGGCAGCTCGGTGGGGCCGTGCGTTATCATCGATATGGAGGAAGGCGGGACCCACTGCACCCCTGAAAAGGCGGACATACTGGTGCAAAATGACGTCCCGATACACATGAGCCGGCTGCGGTGGCCAAGCGGCTCTAGGCGCTTCAGTCCGGAACCGCGCGACTGCTACGGTCGCAGGTTCGGATGCTGCCTCGGGCATGGATGCGTGTGATGTCCTTAGGTTAGTTAGGTTTACGTAGTTCTAAGTTCTAGGGGACTGATGACCTCAGATGTCAAGTCCCATAGTGCTCAGAGCCATTTGTGCCATTTTAGTACTTAAATTTGTCTTACAATTAGTCACGCCTGGAAGATGGTGGCCAACTTAATTGCACTCTTAGTATGGCTTTTCTATTGGTGGTATACAAGATGCCAGTTTTTGAAGTTACCATCAACTTAAATCACTTAATAAAAGCAAGTCTTGTGGTCCACACTGTATGCCAATTAGGTTCCTTTCGGAGTATGCTGATACATTAGCTCCATACTTAACAATCATATAATACCGTTGCTCGACGAAAGATCCGTACCCAAAGACTGGAAAGTTGCACAGGTCACACCAATATTCAAGACAGATAGTAGGAAGGCTAAGCAAATACTGCGTTTTATTGGCAGGGCGCTTAGAAACTGTAACACACCTACTAGGGAGACTGCCTACACCACGCTTGTCCGTCCTTACTGCTGCGGGGTGTGGAATCCTTACCAGATAGGACTGACGGGGTACATCGAAAAAGTTCAAAGAAAGGCAGCACGTTTTGTATTATCGAGAGATATGGGAGAGAGTGTCACAGAAATGGTACAGGATTTGGGCTGGACATCATTGAAAGAAAGGCGTTTTTCGTTGTTACGGAATCTTCTCACGAAATTCCAGTCACCAACTTTCTCCTCCGAATGCGAAAATATTTTGTTGAAACCTACGTACGTAGGGAGGAACGATTACCAAATGAAATCAGAGCTCGTACGGAAAGATTTAGGCGTTCAATCTTACCGCGCGCTTACGAGATTGGAATAATAGAATATTGTGAAGGTGGTTCGATGAACCCTCTGCCAGGCACTTAAATGTGATTTGCAGAGTATCCGTGTAGAATAATAAGATCGGTGCCTATGTGGGCCGAGGTGCTACCGCGCAGCCTAAATAACGGCTCTTCAGGAAGAGGTTTTGACGACCCCTGATCTAGACTGTTACATTAACAGAAAGATGGCGAGCGTGTTTAGCTGTTTCAGAGCACAGCACGGTAACACGGGGAGCGGTTCGCGCCGCGTGCACCGTCTGTTATGAGACACAGCCGCCAGGCGACCACCCCTGCCACGGAAGGCGCAGATATTGAAGGCCCCACCCTCCCCTTCTAGCTGACATCCCAGAGTCATTTTTCATGCTCGGGATCCCTGGCTGGCGTTTGTGACGTCACGACTGCTGCCAGTTTCGAAGCGGAGCGCCGCTGTCTCACAAAGAGTGAGGGTGTAGCTGGAAAGAGCCACCTCTCCAGAGAGGCACGACAGGTGCGTCTTAGAAAGCAAGGTGTCAGTGCAATCTATGTAGAGAGGATTCTAACACCACTGTCGGTCTGCCTCTACTGGTATTTTAAACGGTCCAGTCACATTAATGTGAACACCAACCTGTAATAACAACTCACTGCCGGCCAGTGGCAGCACTAGCAGTGGAGGGTATATAAAGCGTGACGGGGGACGCGGAAAACAGTGCAGTCATTGTCGTAATGCGGAAAAGGAGCGACTTACTTGTCGTTCAAAAGGCTTTAGGGCGAAGGGTGGAAGCCTGTCCGAAACGGTTGGGTTGTAACTACACTCATACTCATAAATTAAAGATAATGCTGATACGTGGTGAGACAACGCTCTGGTGACCGGTTTGCGGGTTTAAATCACCTCTGGGTATTTCCATGGGGTGCATTTGACCTGCGGTCGTCGTGCGGTGGCGCTGGCAGCAGTCCACATACGAAGAGGTGTGTTGGTGCATGTCAGGGTACGGTGCAGCGAGTAAGTGTGCAGACGTTTTCAGGCATCTGCACGCCCAATCCTACCACCACCCAGCGCAGAAGAACTCTGTCATCCGTTCTTTGGGAATCTGTGCGCAGGGCCCAAGTGATGCTCAAAACATCACACCTGAGCTTAAACGGCTACGCACAGAGTTTATAGCCAACGGCTACAGCCACAAGTCGATCCACACAGCCCTGTCTACGAATACAAGTAAGAAAGATAAGCAAGAAATAGACAAACTGCAGCCAACAGTGCGCTTACCTTATGTGAAAGATGTTACTGACCGGATAGGCAAACACCTTCGCCGCGTTGGGGTGCAGCCTGTATTCTATAGTGGTCGTAGGATCCAGAACGTGATAGGCTCCACTAAGCACAAAAAAATAATGGTTGTGAAATCTTATGGGACTTAACTGCTAAGGTCATCAGTCCCTAAGCTTACGCACTACTTAACCCAAATAATCCTAAGGACAAACACACACACCCATGCCCGAGGGAGGACTCCAACCTCTGCCGGGACCAGCCGCAAAGTCCATGACTGTAGCGCCTAAGACCGCTCGGCTAATCCCGCGCGGCCATCAAGGACAAGGTGGATGCGTTACACACTGCAGGCGTTTACAAGGTGGAATGCGAATGTGGAGAGGCATACACCGGAGATACTGGCAGGCCAATAGCAACCCGCATTCGGGAACACGAGCGCCATATTCGTCTAGCACAACACAACAAAACTGCAGAGGCAGAACATCAGCAAGACTGCGGAAAAGAAATCAAATTCAGCGAAGCCTCTGTCTTGGCCAAAGAGCCGGTTATGACGAAACGCAAAATCAGAGAGGCCATCGAAATACTTAAACACCCTAACAACATGAACAGGGAGGATGGACTCTGGCTTGCCCCATCTTGGCTGCCAGCAATCAGAGCCCAACAGACCGCACTGTCAACACGAGACACGAGCACTACCTGCGAGTAACTGACGCCGCGCGGCCGACGTCCAGCAGTTGGTAAACAGCAGCCAACTTCTCATTCCACGGCACAAAACAGAAGAACCAATAGACAACAGCGGTCACGTTCTCCCTCCACCGCAATAACCTATTAAAATAAAGTTCCCTCCCCTTCTCCCTTAACTGACCAATGAAACTATCTTTTTAAAATTATGACGTAATGACATGCGCAGTTAACAGTAACAACAAAATATAAAGGACACCGCATAGCTAGAACGCACCATTAGACCCAGAATAAGACCGCTGCAACCGTGGCCGAAACGTTGGTTTTCCTCCAGCAGCAGTAGTTTTTACATTATGACGCGGTACCATACCCAGAAAACTTTTATGTCGAATTCTAGCGTCATTCAGAAGCAGCAGAAACCGTGCCTGTATTGACCGACCAAGCGCAACAGGCACGAGACTCCATCACACAAACTGACATACCGCTCCTGTAAAACACGATGCATGCACGTTTGCATGCTTGCACCCAATATTCTGGCGGTTACGCCGGTTATTAATGTACCAGAATTTCACATTTGCAATGGCTTATTTCGGGCTTACATTAAGCTGTGGTCTTCCAACGTTATTCACTTAACTATGTTACCTAGAAAAATGTGTTCCCAAAATTTCATTGCTGCACATTAATTATTTTTTTATGTGGTGATTATTTCCGTCGGTGTAGTTTACATTGAAGCCAGCGTCACAAATAGCCGACATGGGGTAAAGCATTAACTGGAGATGCAACTATGTGGTTTGGAGCACTACAGCACGAAGACCCATCATACGAGGGTGAGTCAAATGGAAACCTTAAATTTGTAATAACAAATCGAAATTTCGCGCCGTTATCTTGTAAGTTGGTAAGCGTGCTGCAAACGGCGTGCAGAATGGCCTGTAGGTGGCAGCTTAGTGGAGATGCACACATACCGTCGCAGTATCAGTATAAAGGCGGCCGCCCCACTTGCGACTTGCACCAGGGAAGAACAGCGCTCTTATTCGGTTTTTGCGTAGTGAAGGTGTGCAACCTATTGAAATTCATCGACGAATGAAGGTTCAGCACGGTGATGCATGTTTGTCACAGCAGCAAGTCTACGAATGGAGCAGGAAGTTCGCAAATGGTGTGACTTCAGTGGAAGATGCTCCTCGTCCAGGTCAGGCACAACGAGTTGTGACTCCACAGAATATTGCAGCAGTTGAAGCCATAGTGAAGGATACTGAATGACATTGCAGCATGTTTACAGATCAGTCATGGGTCAGCACACCACATTGTGTATGATGTGCTCCAGTTTTACAAAGTGTCTGCAAGATGGGTGCCACGGCAGCTGACTCCTGAAATGAGAGAACGACGTGTTGATGCTTGTGAAGAACTTCTTCGGCGCTTTGAACGAGAAGGTGATGGCTTCCTTGCAAGAATCGTTACTGGGGACGAAACCTGGTTTCACCTCCACCAACCGGAAACGAAGAGAGCGAGTACGGAATGGCGCCATTCCTCATCACCAAAACCAAAGAAGTTTGGAACAGAACCATCAGCAGGGAAGGTTATGCTGACTCTCTTTTCGGACGAAAACGGCTTCATTTTGGAGCATTACATTCCTAGAGGGACCACTGTCACCAGTGCATCATACACAGATCTGCTAAGAAATCATCTGCAGCCTGCAATCAAATCTAAGCGACGTGGATTGCTGTCAGCAGGTGTCCTTTTGCAACATGACAATGCAAGGCCCCACACTGCCCGTACAACAGTTGCAACAACCACAGACCTGCATTTTGAGTGTCTTCCTCATCCGCCATACTCCCCAGGCCTTACCCCAAGTGATTTTCGTATATTTGGACCACTCAATGACGCAATGGGAGGGAAGAAGTTCCGTTCTGATGAAGAGGTACGCCACGTGGTGCAGGAGTGGTTGCGCGGACTACCACAAGAATTTTTTTCTAAAGGAATTTATGCACTTTGTAAGCGCTGGAGAACTTGCATTGAGCGTGGGGGAGATTATGTTGAAACGTGATACAGCTTTGTACCACTTCTGCACAATAAATAATATTTTTAAAAATATTTAAGGTTTTCATTTGACTCGCCCTCGTACCACCACATGAAGAGACGAAATGAGACGACGTGCAGCTTCCAGTGTGGAAAGCCGCGACACCGCCAGTGATTGAGACGGGAGAATGTGAGAGCCAGAACGCTGTCTGGGGGGCGGCGGAGGAGCGCAAGCTCGATCGGAGGCGCATTCGCCCCCGGAGAATCGGGCGTCATTAATCTTTTTAAACCGGCGACAGCGGCGGAGAGGAATTGTCGAGTCTGGAGGCGGCGGCGAGCACTGGAACTGCTGGAGGCGCGTCCGCTCAGCTCGAATATTAAATGTGTGGGGGTGGAGGAGGGGGGGGGGTGGAGGCTGTGGAGGAGCAGCGGAGGAATGGGATACCCGTAAACGGCAGGAGCGATCTGCGTCTCCGCGTCTTTGTATGTGAGCTAGCCGCGCAGTGACGCCGGTTGCAGTGGCATTATGGAGAGGGACTCAATCCACCTGTTATGTGAAACGTTCATGACGAAATTTATGAACTGAGCGTCAATTCGTCTGATTAAATAACGCATGCCATCAAGACCTGTTGCTTTTCTTGTTGGCGAATACCCCCGATGCTATGGTCATTGTCCAATTACCTCGCGCCCGGGTTGCCGGGTTCGATTCCCGGCGGGGTCAGGGATTTTCTCTGCCTCGTGATGACTGGGTGTTGTGTGATGTCCTTAGGTTGGTTAGGTTTAAGTAGTTCTAAGTTCTAGGGGACTGATGACCATAGATGTTAAGTCCCATAGTGCTCAGAGCCATTTGAACCATTTTTTTTTTCCAATTACCTTTTGTTTTGTTCCAGACGTGTTGTCTAGATGTGCACTGGACATCTTCAGAGGCGCTTCTCATTCCGAGGAGTCTAGCTGATAGGCAGGCTGGATGCAAGAAAGCGGACCCATGCTGATTGGAACGATTCTACTTGTTCACTCTAAGGAAAAAGAAAAAGATGTGCCACGAAGGAATTATCCGAATGGAAGTCGGTAGATGTGATTTACAACATCAGAAAAGTTGGATGATTCATTCAGGAGAGAGAGCTTCACAAACTGAGCAAGTCAATAGCGCATTGGTCCACCTCTGCCCCTTATACACTATGTGATCAAAAGTATCCGGACCCCCCCAAAAACATTCATCATATTAGGTGCATTGTGCTGCCGCTTACTGCCAGGTACTCCATATCAGCTACCTCATCAGTCATTAGACATCGTGAGAGAGCAGAGTGGGGCGCTCCGCGGAACTCACGAACTTCGAATGGGGTCAGGTGATGGGGTGTCACTTGCGTCATTCGACCGTACGGGAGATTTCCACACTTCTTAACATCCCTAGGTCCACTGTTTCCGTTTGTGATAGTGAAATGGAAACATGAAGGGGCACGTTCAACACAAAAGCGTACAGGCCGAGCCGGCCGCTGTGGCCGAGCGGTTCTAGGCGCTTCATTCTCGAGCAGCACGACTGCTACCGTCGCAGGTTCGAATCCTACCTCGCGCATGGATGTGTGTGATGCCCTTAGTTTAAGTAGTTCTAAGTTATATGGGACTGATGACCTCAGATGTTAAGTCCCATAGTGCTCAGTACCATTTGAACCATTTTTCGTACAGGCCGACGTCGTCTGTTGACTGACAGAGACCGCCGACAGTTTAAGAGGGTCGTAATGTGTAATAAGCAGCCATCTATCCACACCATCACACAGGAATTCCAAACTGCATCAGGATCCACTGCAAGTACTATGACAGGTGGGAGGTCAGAAAATTTGGATTTCACAATCGAGCCGCTGATCATAAGCCACACATCAAGACGGTAAATGCCAAACGACGCCTTTCTTGGAGTAAGGAGCGTAAACATTGGTCAATTTAACAGTGGAAAAATGTTGTGTGAACTGACGATTCACGGTAGACAGTGTGGCGAGCCTATGGCAGTGTGTGTATGGCAAATCCCCGAGGAACGTCATCTGCCAGCGTGTGCAGTGCCAACACTAAAATTCGGAGGCTGTGGTGTTATGGTGTGGTCGTTGTTCTATGGAGGGGGCTTGCACCCCTTGTTGGTTTGCGTGGCACTATCACAGCACAGACCCACATTGATGTTTTAGCACCTTCTTGCTTCCCACTGTTGTAGAGCTGTTCGGGGTTGGCCATTGCATCCTTCAACACGATCGAGCACCTGTTCATAATGCTAGGCCTGTGGCGGAGTGGTTACACGACATTATCATCCCTGTAATGGACTGGCCTGCACAAAGTCCTGACCAGAAGTCTACAGAACACCTTTGGGATGGTTTGGAATGCCGACTCCGTGCCAAGCCTGACCGACCGACATCGATACCTCTCCTCAGTGCAGCACTCCGTCAAGAATGGGCTGTCATTCCCCAAGAAACCTTCCAGCACCTTACTGAACGTATGCCTACGAGAGTAGAAGCTCTCATTAAGGCTAGGTGTGGACCAACACCATACTAAATTCCAGCATTACAGATGGAGGGCACCACGAACTTCTAAATAATTTTCAGCCAGGTGTCCGGATACTTTCGATCACATAGAGCATTAGCAGTTAATCGACTTGGCATCGATTGACAGACTTGTTGGATGTCAAATGGTTCAAATGGTTCAAATGTCTCTGAGCACTATTGGACTTAACATCTGAGGTCACCAGAACTACTTAAACCTAACTAGTCTAAGCACAACACACACATCCATGTCCGAGGCAGGATTCGAACCTGCGACCGTAGCGGTCTTGCGTTTCCAGACTGAAGCACCTAGAACCTCTCGGCCACACCGGCCTGCTTGGATGTCCTCCTGGGGAATATGACCTCAGATGTCCAATAGTGCTCAGAGACATTTGAACCATTTGAACCATTTGACATCCAACAACTCTGTCAGTCAATACCAAGTCGACTAACTGCTAATGCACTATGTGATCAAAGGTATCCGGACACCTGGTTGAAAATGACTTAGAAGTTTGTGGTGTCCTCCATCGGTAATACTGAAATTCTGTCCAAATGGCACTTAAGTTCGTCAAAGTCGGAGTCGTTGGAGGGCCCTACACATAATGCTGCAAACGTTCTCAATCGTACAGAGATCCAGCGATCTTGCTGGGTAACGTAATGTTTCGCAACCACGAAGACAAGACGTAAAACCCTCACCGTATGCTCCAATACAAGCCCAGTATGGCTTCCCAGAAGGAAACAAAACAGGGTGTAGAATGTCGTTGACTTAGTGCTGCCCTTTAAGGGTGCCGCAGAGGACCACCAAGGGGTTCTTCTGGTTGTCCGGCCACATGGAGATTCAAATGGTTCAAATGGCTCTGAGCACTATGGGACTGAACAGCTGATGTCATCAGTCCCCTAGAACTTAGAACTACTTAAACCTAACTAAACTAAGAACATCACACACATCCATGCCCGAGGCAGGATTCGAACCTGCGACCGTAGCGGTCGCGCGGTTCCAGACTGAAGCGCCTAGAACCGCTCGGCCACTCCGGCCGGCCCACATGCAGAACGACAGAGAGTTTGGTATCCCACCTCGGTCCGGGACGTCTCCAGAAACGTCCTCGCTGGTCGCCTGGCCTCAAGTCGAAGCGGGGCTCATCACTGTAGACAATTCTAACCTGTTCCTCGCCAAATGTGCCCGACACGACTGAAAACGGGCTTGTTGGTATGTGGAGGTCAATGGTAGTCGGCACAAGGGGCGTTGTGAGCTCAGCCCCCTCTCTGCGAGCCGCCTATTAATGGTCCATGTGATCAGTGAAGCACCGACAGCTCGTCGGTTCGATGATGAGAATGGATTTGGGGTTGTGAGTGCCTCTCTCACGATTGCTAGGTCCTCAGGTTCTGTCGTCTCTCTAAATCGTTTACTCTCTTCTTGACACTCTAGTCGACTGTGGTTCTCCCATTCCTGCCAACATCGTCGAATAGTGGCATAGCTCCTACTCAAATGTGGAGCAGTTTCTTTCAGCTCAACTACAAATGCTGACATCATCGTATATTGTTCACGCGTCTGTCCGGGAGACATAGATACTGTTCAGCTGAGTACACGGAATAAAATTCGCAAAGATTTTATTCCCAGGTATCCACATATCCCCTGTTTACTATCCTGGCCAGCTGCGCGGGGAAACTGCGTTACAACGTCACACATTCACCGAGCGAGGTGGCGCAGTGGTTAGCACACTGGACTCGCATTCGGGAGGACGACGGTTCAATCCCGTCTCCAGCCATCCTGATTTAGGTTTTCCGTGATTTCCCTAAATCGTTTCAGGCAAATGCCGGGATGGTTCCTTTGAAAGGGCACGGCCGATTTCCTTCCCAATCCTTCCCTAACCCGAGCATGCGCTCCGTCTCTAATGACCTCGTTGTCGACGGGACGTTAAACACTAACCACCACCACCCACCACCACACATTCATCCATCGGCCGCCAAAGTTTACAGTTTTGCATTTACCGTCAATACCAGTATGAATATCAGTTTGTGACCATTTTCATAACTCCTTCGAGGTGCGCCCGCATCTCGTGGTCGTGCGGTAGCGTTCTCGCTTCCCACGCTCGGGTTCCCGGGTTCGATTCCCGGCGGGGTCAGGGATTTTCTCTGCCTCGTGATGGCTGGGTGTTGTGTGCTGTCCTTAGGTTAGTTAGGTTTAAGTAGTTCTAAGTTCTAGGGGACTGATGACCATAGCTGTTAAGTCCCATAGTGCTCAGAGCCTCCTTCGAGGTGCGTCGGTTTTTCATTGTCTTGGAGTGTATTGTCGTCTGTTTTCACTAGTCTCAGTTTCCGCTGCTAATTATGATAAAGAACCACCCATCATGAAAAGTGGGCCTCTATGAGATCATTTGGCGAGAGTTTCATTCTTGCTATATCTGTTACTTATAATCCGTCTTGATTGCATTTTTTTTTTTTTATTTGGACGGGTTACTCTTGTAACCGAAACATCAGATCTGAAATCTGAAGATGGTTCTGGATGAACCGAAATCGGTCACATGAATAAAAGAAATTTGCAATCGAGACGGATTATAAGTAACATTGTATAATCACTGATTGCAGCTATCCCATCAGACATTATGTCTGCTTTTGCAAAGCTTGCTATATCTGACAGACTTGGGATATCAAATGGTTCAAATGGCTCTGAGCACTATGGGACTTAACATCTGTGGTCATCAGTCCCCTAGAACTTGGAACTACTTAAACCTAACTAACCTAAGGACATCACACACATCCATGCCCGAGGCAGGATTCGAACCTGCGACCGTGGCGGTCGCGCGGTTCCGGACAGAAGCGCCTAGAGCCGCTTGGCCACACCGGCCTGAAACATAAAGAAGACACTACAGGCAGCGCACTGGACAAAATAAATACTTTTATGAAGTCCTCTAGTTCAAGAAGAAGATAGGACAGCTTTATTGAAGACTGAGCTATGTGTCCTAGATATTGTGGCCTACCTACAAATCCATAGAAGTAATCTTCCTCTGAGTGCCAATGCAAAACCATCAGTACCCTCACGAATCATACAGCAATATATTAATTAAGTGATTCGCACCCATATACTGGAAAAAGATCCTTGTGATTTAGTCGAGAAACTGAAGGTATTCTTGACGCTTCGACATAATATACATATAGAGTATTTACTATCATTCCATTTAATGAAGTCGTGATCTAGATATCAGATGTTTTCCCAGGGGATCTGTTTGCTCTTTTTATACATTGCCATACTTCCAGAGTGTTCGTATGGGACGATGGATTCTATGAGCAAGTCGTTGGTGGCGCAGTGGGTAGCTGAATTGGTCCTGCTACGGTTAACTTTTTCATAAAAACATTCGAACAATTAGGTCTAGAGGAAGCAAATAAGACACCACCTGCATGGAATTGGTTTGCGAATAATATATTTGTGGTTTGCTTGCGTGACAGAATGGCTTTTCAAGATATCTTTCATTATCTAAAAAATGTAGACTAAAAATGGAAAATGGGATAAGAATATTTGTATTAGTTGTATTTACTTTCAGTGTCTACTTACTACGACTGTATGTGAAACCAATTCCAGCTACATAATGTGTCTGTACAGCCCGCAAAATGTACATTGTCAGAGTGACTATGTCGCTAACACCACGAGGCAGTAGAAACACTATGACCATAATGTCTAGCAACATCTTGTCCAAGATATTACACTCCTGGAACATCTACATCTGATGAGGGTGCAGTGGCTTGAAAACTTGTTGAGGATGCATGAATTAAATCGTATTAAAATCAAAAGAAAGGGAACGACTGCACAATATACCCACATAAATCACCAATTTAAATATCAGTTGTAGTTCGCTGTCCACAGTGGATATAGCGAATTATGGTGTTTATAATTGGCGTCGATAATAAGGCATACCGAAGAGCAGATATAGCCTCAGATCTAAATTTACTAATGATGAAGTGTAGGCTGAAGAAAGAAAGAATCAGTACTCGAGGAACTGGGATACGGAAGTATTAATGAATGAAGAGAAATGCTTGAAGTTCTCTGAGACTATAAACAATGCGATAATGAGAAGTCTAGTAGGCACTTCAGATGAAGAGCAATGAGCCTCCATAAAAACGGCAGTCACAAAAGTTGGATGAAAAAAAACATAGATACAAGAAAGATAGCTGCGAGGAAACCATGGGTAACAGTACTTCAGTTGATGCAAGAAAGAAGGAAGTAGAAAAATGTTTAGGGAAATTCAGGAATACAGAAATACGAGTCATTTATCAGTGAAATAATTAGGAAATGCAGGGAAACTAAGACGACATGGCTGCGTGAAGAATGTGAAGAAATCGAAAGAGAATTGATTGTCGGAAGGACTGAGTCAATGTATGGAAAAGTCAAAACAACCCTAAATGAAATTAAAAGCAAGGGCCCACTGTTTAGCAGACAGGACAGAACGTACAGGTGGAAAGAGTCCACTGAAGGCCTCTATGAAGCAGAAGGCTTGTCTGATAACATGTGTAATACTTCTGGCTTATTCAGCCATCATATTAGGCTCCAGGAAGCTGTTCCCAGGGCAGTGGAGGTGCAAGAAGCATACAGATGACGCAATGTGAGATGAGGTACCGGTGACAGATGTTAGATTCGGTACCATTCCCGTGAGGAAGACCGCCTGCATGATGCTGCTGCTCTGTGATTGGCTGCTGTGTTCGGCGGTAGGGCGCCGAAACGTTAAACTTTAGTTGCTATTATTAATTAAACCTGTCATCCAAATTACTTCATTTTTTTAAATAAACATCTCTCAACAGCCAGGCTATCAATCAGTCATTTCAAAATTATTAAAATCAAAGTATTACTAAAACAAAAGACTGACGATATTACTGCCGATGCACTTCGGTGGCGTTCGGGTCACACCTTGCTGGCTTGGCGCGCGAAATGTCTCGGGCAGTCTGGCTCTCCAGTTCTGACCGTTCCAGTAGACAGACATGTTGTCTGTGGCAGGATATATTTCATGTTATTTTAGCCAGATATAATGGCTGTGGAAAGGTATATACAATATGTTGTGATCAAGAATAGTTTCTCGTGTCTATATCAATAAAAACGCGAGTGGCATCTCAAATGAGTTATAGTTTATTCGTAGCAGCAGTTCCTTGCGAAGTTAATTTCAGCCTCAAGAAAAAGAATCCACGACCTGCGTGCTGTTTTCTGCGCTGGGGACATCGTCATCATGAAGACAGCAGGTTAGTGAAGTGTACAAGAACTTATGTATTCCACACAGGGCAGTGGAAACAACTAGGCACCTCACGTGTACTGCACGCACAGCACAAGTGTGCTCAGTGACACGTCATCTGCAGTAATGCAGAGGAGGTAAAGAAGGATGAAAGTATTAACACTATCTCACTTTTATTCCTTTTCTCTTGCCGTACATGATAGAAGAAGAAACGGGAGCCGATGTAGAAGAGACAGGGGACCCAGTTTTACTATCAGAATTTAAAAGAGCTTTGGAAGACTTAAGACCAAATAAGGCAGAAAGGTTGGATAACATTCCGCCGGAATTACTAAAGTTATTGGGCGAAACTGCAAGAAAAGGACTATTCGAGTTGGTGATCAGACTGTATGAGGCTGGAAATATACCATTAGACTTTCGTAAAAACATCGTCCACGCAATTCCGAAGATAGTAATAGCCGTCAAGTGCGAGGATTTTCTCGTAATCAGCTTAAAAGCGCGTGCATCCAAGTTACTGTCAGGAATAATAGATGGAAGAATGGTAAAGAAAGTTGGTGCAAATCCAGAGGAACACAGCATCGAACTATAGAGACATTATAAAATGTAGACATTGCCCTATTGAACTTCATACCAAAGCAAGGCAATGTCACGAGCAAAACGATGTCTCTGACAGTTCGGGAATCACCCAATTTGTAGCCGATCACAATGGGACGTAGACACTATGGCATTAGATGTTTGATTCGATACTGAAGGCGTGTACGCATGGCCGAGACGGTTAAGGCGAGCGCTCTGGTAAAATGGGATATCTGGGTTCGAGTCCCGGTTCGGTAGAGATTTGAATATGTTACTAGTTAATCGTATAGCCACTGTATAATCTTATTCGCAATTTGCGAATGCATTTCATAATTAATGTCGCTGATGACATTGCTGTCCTCAGTGAAAGTAAAGAATAATTACAGGATCTGTTGACTGGAATGAACAGTCTAATGGGTGCAGAATATGGATTGAGAGTGAATCGAAGAAAGACGAAAGTAAAGATAAGCAGCAGAAATCAGAATAGCGAGAAACTTAACAATAGAATTACGAATGATGAGGTAGACGAATTTATGTAGTTCTGCTACCTAGGCAGCAAAATAAATATGGCGGACGGAGCAAGGAGGACGTTAAAAGCGGACAGGCACTTGCAAAAAGCTCATTCCTGGTCAATAGAAGTATATTAGTATCAAAGACAGGCCTTAATTTGAGGAAGAAGATTCTGAGAATGAACGTTTGGATCTCAGCATTGTACGGTGGTGAAACATGGACTGTGGGAAACCGGAATATAAGAGATTCGAAGCATTTGAGACTTAGTGCTACACAAGAATGTTGAAAACTAGGTGCACTGATAAGGTAAGGAATGACGATGTTCCCTACAGAACAGAAGAGGAAAGGAATGTATGAATAACAGATAAGAAGGAGGGACAGGATGACAAGATATCACTGAATAGCTTACTAGAGGGAGCAGTAGAGGTTAAAAACTCCAGAGGAAGAAAAGCGTTGGAGTACATCCAGCAAATAATAGGAAAAGAACGTCTTTTACGTACGTCAAAGTGACGAGCTGTGGACCAAAATTATGACGACATCCCTACGGGGTTTGTGGTTTAAAGACTTATCTCCATAATCAATTGGAACGACGGCACCAAGTGTTGTGGACTGACAAGACAGCCAGTCCACAATGACGGGCAACCGAAAGGCACGCACTTAAACTCACGCTATAAAGAAAAGTACGTAGCTTCTGGAATACTTAACTTTAATCCATCATTTGTATACATCGTTCTTGATGAGACATGCTTCATACGATAACTATCAATTGCTATGGCGCCTTGCTAGGTCGTAGCCATTGACTTAGCTGAAGGCTATTCTAACTATCTTCTCTGCAAATAAACGAGACTTCGTCAGTGTTGCATCGCTAGCTAAGTCGTCCGTACAACTGGGGCGAGTGCTAGTAAGTCTCTCGAGATCTGCCGTGTGGCGGCGCTCGGTCTGCAATCACTGACAGTGGCGACACGCGGGTCCGACATGTACTAATGGACCGCGGCCGATTTAAAGCTACCACCTAGCAAGTGTGGTGTCTGGCGGTGACACCACACCAAGATTGTTCAAAATGGTTCAAATGGCTCTAAGCACCATGGCACTCTTTCTTCCACTTCATGGAACTCCAGTCGCCACCCCAGCAAGTAGATTCGTCTGACTGCTACCCACTTCCGTACAGTCACTAGATCGTTAGCTCTGGTATCAGCATCTACGATTTAAAACACCTCCCAACAGTGGCGTGCTCACCACCTATCAACTACTCTGAGTCACGAGAATCTTTCCTCTTGCGTATTTATTTATCTCATTCCAGGAATGAGATGTATCACTACAGGCTTGATTTATCACAAACTGAAGACCACAACAACAAATGCGTACTACGAATCTGACGATGATACCTCATCTACATATACATCTACATCTACACAGATACTCTGGAAATCACATTTAAGTGCCTGGCAGAGGGTTCATCGAACCTCCTTCACAATTCCCTATTATTCCAACCTCGTATAGAGCGCGGAAAGAATGAACACCTATATCTTTCCGTCCAGCTCTGATTTCCCTTATTTTACCGTGGTGATCGTTCCGCCCCATATAGGTCGGTGTCAACAAAAATTTTTGGTATTCGGAGGAGAAAGTTGGTGATTGGAATTTCGCGAGAAGTTTCCGTCGCAACGAAAAACGCATTTCTTTTAATGATTTCCACCCCAAATCCTGTATCATTTCTGTGACACTGTCTCCCATGTTTCACGATTATACAAAACGTGCTGCCTTTCTTTCAGTCCTATCTGGTAAGGATCCCACACCGCGCAGCAGTATCCTCAAATAGGACAGACAAGCGTAGTCTAGGGAGTCTCATTAGTAGGTCTGTTACATTCCCTAAGTGTCCTGCCAGTAAAACGCAGTCTTTGGTTAGCCTTCCCCACAACATTTTCTATGTGTTCTTTCCAATTTAAGTTGTTCGTTATTATAATACCTAGGTATTTAGTTGAATTTACGGCTTTTAGATTAAACTGATTTATCGTGTAACCGAAGTTTAAGGAGTTTCTTTTACCACTTATGTGGATGACCTCACATTGTTCATTATTTAGGGTCAGCTGGCAATTTTCGCACCGTTCAGATATTTTTTCTAAATCGTTCTGCAGTTTGTTTTGATCTTCTGATGACTTTATTAGTCGATAAACTACAGAATCATCTGCAAACCACCTAAGACGGCTGTTCAAATTGTCTTCCAGATCGTTGATATAGATACAGAACAGCCAAGGACTTATAACACTACCTTGGCGAACGCCAGAAATCACTTCTGTTTTACTCGATGACTTTCCGTCAGTTACTACGAACTGTGACCGGTCTGACAGGAATTCACGAATCCAGTCACATAACTGAGACGATATTCCATAAGCAAGCAATTTTACTACGAGCCGCTTGTGTGGTAAAGTGTCAAAAGCCTTCCGGAAATCCAGAAATACGGAATCGATCTGAAATCCCTTGTCAATAGCACTCAACACTTCATGTGAATAAAGGGATAGTTGTATTTCACAGGAACGACGTTTTCTAAACCCATGTTGACTGTGTGTCAATAGACCGTTTCCTTCCAGGTAGTTCATAATGTTCGAACACAGTATATGTTCTAAAATCCTGCTGCATATCGACGTTAACGATGTGGGCCTGTAATTTAGTGGATTACTCCTACTGCCTTTCTTGAATATTGGTGTGAGCTGTGCAACTTTCTAGTCTTTGGGTACGGATATTTCGTCGAGCGGACAGTTGTATGCTAAGTATGGAGCTAATGAATCAGCATACTCCGAAAGGAACCTAATTGTTATACAGTCTGGAGCAGAAGACTTGCTTTTATTAACTTGCTTCGCTACTCCGAGGATATTTACTTGAACTTTACTCATGTTGGCAGCTGTTCTCGATTCGAATTCTGAAATATTTACTTCGTCTTGTTTTGTGAAGGCATTTCGGAAGGCTGTCTTTAGTAACTCTGCTTTGGCAGCAATGTCTTCGATAGTATCCCCATTGCTATCGTGCAGAGAAGGCATTGATTGTTTCTTGCCGCATGGCGGCAGGTCTTAATGTTCTTGGTGATCAGTGTACGTGCTGGAAGCGTCTGGAAGGTCTGGAAAGTTGACAGCGGCCTGGAGTATATGTTCTAAAATCCTGCTGCATATCGACGTTAACGATATGGGCCTGTAATTTAGTGGATAGCTCCTACTACGTTTATTGAATATTGGTGTGACCTGTGTAACTTTCCAGTTTCGAGTTCAAAACAAATAACAGACTTAACAGACATGCTGTAGGTGTAAAGTGGGGCCGGCCGGAGTGGCCGTGCGGTTCTAGGCGCCACAGTCTGCAGCCGAGCTACCGCTATGGTCGCAGGTTCGAATCCTGCCCCGGACATTGATGTGTGTGTTGTTCTTAGGTTAGTTATGTTTAATTAGTTCTAAGTTCTAGGCGACTGATGACCTCAGAAGTTAAGTCGCATGGTGCTCACAAGGGAACCTCCCCATCGCACCCCCCTCAGATTTAGTTATAAGTTGGCACAGTGGATAGGCCTTGAAAAACTGAACACAGATCAATCGAGAAAACAGGAAGAAGTTATGACAAACAATGAAAAAAAAGCAAAATATACAAACTGAGTAGTCCATGTGTAAGATAAGCATCATGAAGGATAGTGTGAACGAAGGAGCGCCGTGGTCCAAGCATCATGAAGGATAGTGTGAACGAAGGAGCGCCGTGGTCCCGTGGTTAGCGTGAGCAGCTACAGAGCGAGAGGTCCTTGGTTCAAGTCTTCCCTCGAGTGAAAAGTTTACTTTCTTTATTTTCGCATAGTTATGATCTGACCGTTCGTTCATTGACGTCTCTGTTCACTGTAATAAGTTTAGTGTCTGTGTTTTGTGACCGCACCGCAAAACCGTGCGATTAGTAGACGAAAGGACGTGCCTCTCCGATGGGAACCGAAAACATTTGTTCGCAAGGTCATAGGTCAACCGATTCGACCACAGGAAAACACGTCCGATATATTCTATACGACACTGGTGACGGCATGTGCGTCACATGACAGGAATATGTTGTCGACCCACCTAACTTGTACACTTAGCGAATGGGTAAAAAGATTCTTCTACCTTGCCCGATTTAGATTTTCTTGTGGATGTGATAATCACTCCCAAAAAAGTGATGAAAACATAAGAGTTTGTCACATGAAAATAAAAAATTAAACTTTTCACTCGAGGGAAGACTTGAACCTAGGGCCTCTCGTTCCGTAGCTGCTCTCGCTAACCACGTTTCCCCCCCCCCCCCCCCCTTCCCCAATTTATTAATCATAACATTCCACAGTAGTACATAATTTTCAACTGACATTTAAAAGTAATAAAATAAACTAAAATTAATTACAGGTTCCTTGGAATTTTAGAAAAAATCCAAGTCTAAACCAGATAGTGATGTTCGTCACTTGATCGTATTTGTTTTTCAAACAAACCACGGCGCTCCTTGACTCCCATTGTCCTTGATATTGCCTACCTTCCCATGGACTACTCAGTTTGTATATTTTACTAATTTTTTTCATAGTTCCACACAACTTCTTCCTCTTTTCTCGATTGATCTGTGTTCAGTTTTTCAAGGCCTATCCACTGTGCCAACTAAATCTGAGGGGGGTGCGATGGGGAGGTTCCCTTGTCAGAGCCATTTGAACCATTTGTAAAGTGGGAGGAAAACAGAGATAGGGAGAAAATAATTACAGAGGCAACAGGCAAGTCGCTACGGTAACGCCACGAGTTCCTTAGAGCAGTGGACTTCTCACCCTGTCGATGGTTTGGGAAGTTGGACGTGCTTCTCGAGAGCTGGCGCCTCGTGTACGTCTGAGCCGGTACGCCCGGTTGACCATCGCGCTGACAAACGACCGGTTCACCTCTGACCTAGCGAGCGTCCAGACCGGGCGCATCAAGACATCTTAAAAATCTCTCCCTCTGCCGTACCTTCGTCTTTATCCGAGCCGTCTCGCAGCTGCCCCCCCCCCCCACCACTCCCACAACCTCCCCCGCCTCCCCCGCCAACGAAGCCTCGGGGCACCCCTTTTGCCTAAAGGAGCAGGGCGCGCATGCAGTCAGCTTCCCTTTCTAGAGATTTCTCATTCTTCAAAATCTCGTCTCTTCCACTTCGCCGCTACCTACGGCTCATTTTTCATTTCTAACCTCCCCCCCCCCCTCATCTCTTCCCACCCCCCCACCCCCACCCCCACCCCTCTGACATAGCGGAGACTGCGACGAAGTGTTCCCTTCCATTTTTTTCGCCCGCGTCCTTATTCCTCCACCCACATCCCCATCGCGCTTTTTTTAAGTTAAGGGTTGTGAGGAGACGCAGCATGCTTTTCACTTTGCAAGCCGAGCTTCGGTGCTCACCCCCTTCAACCCCCCCCCCTTTCCCTGTGGAGCTACAACCACCCCCTTCCATCGCCCCTCTCGCCACGGAGACTCTCAAACCCCTTCAAGAAAGCTCTCCCCGAGTTCCACTTTGTCATCCCTCCGTTCGCTCGCACTGCGGACGCCGTCGGCGTCTTCTGTCGCAGAAATGAAGACACTTTCTTCCCGTCCTCTCTGTGTCTGCAGGAACAGCGGGGGGTAGTGCGGTTCGAGGGACGGCCGCCCTGTATATTTTTCACGCAAATCTTCTTCCCTTGCGGTCGCCCGACGTAGAGGCAACCGGCCTTGTCCCATCGAGGTTAGCGAGCACTGCTACGCAATACTCACTGCTCCTCCGGACTCACTCGTCCGACCGAAATAATCCCACAGATTTAACCGAAGTAAACTGCTACAAAGGAACACTTACTATTGGGCTATTTCTTGTCTTAAGCGTACTGCAATAAGCGAGTGGTTAAACCAAATCTTTTTTATATACGAGGGTCACTCCAAACGAAATTCACACATTTTTTTTTAATCCATCCTTTATTCTACGTGTTTGAGAGTCTTACAGTGTATAGATACATCCTTTAGGAACAATATTTTCATTTCTCCACATAATTTCCATTCCTCTCAACTGCCTTACGCCATCTTGGAACCAGCGCCTGTACACCCGTACGGTAAAATTCTGGACCAACCTGTTGGAGCCACTGCCGGCCGGAGTGGCCGAGCGGTTCTAGCCGCTACAGTCTGGAACCGCGCGACTGCTACGGTCGCAGGTTCGAATCCTGCCTCGGGTATGGATGTGTGTGATGTCCTTAGGTTACTTAGGTTTAAGTAGTTCTATGTTCTAGGGGACTGATGGCCTGAAAAGTTAAGTCCCATAGTGCTCAGAGCCATTTGAACCTATTTTTTCTTGGAGCCACTGTTTGGCAGCGTGCACAAGGGAGTCATCATCCTCAAACCCTGTTCCACGAAGAGAGTCTTTCAGTTTCGCAGAGAGATGATAGTCACATGGAGCCAGGTCAGGACTGTAAGGCGGGTGTTTCAGTGGTGTCCATCCGAGTTTTGTGATCGCTTCCATGGTTTTTTGACTGACATGTGGCCGTGCATTGTCGTGCAACAGCAAAACATCCTGCTTTTGCCGATGTGGTCGAAGACGACTCAGTCTAGCTTGAAGTTTCTACAGGGTCGTCACATATGCATCAGAATTTATGGTGGTTCCACTTGGCACGATGTCCACAAGCAAGAGTCCTTCGGAATCGAAAAACACCGTAGCCATAACTTTTCCAGCAGAAGGTGTGGTTTTGAATCTTTTTTTTTCTTGGGTGAATTAGCATGATGCTTCTGTCCATACTACAGTTTTTTTCAGCTCACAAACGTAATTAAAATTTTTCTTTGTAATCTCTGTTTCCTCCATTCTATTTAAATGTCCATAAAATTTTAGCCGTCTCTTCCTCATTGTATCTGTGATCTTTTCTGTATTTTTGTATAAATCTTAATTTCTCCTTTTAATCCACCTATTTTCCTTGTTTTTCTCAGGACCTAGAATTTTTCTTAGAATTTTTCTCTCTCTTTTTTCTAGTTCTCTTAATTCGCTTCTCTTATTCAATGTTAGGTACTCTGATCCATACATTGCTTGTGTCCTAATAACTGATTTATAATGTTTAATCTTCGCTTGTGTGGATGCTGATTTCTTATTGTCGTAGATTTGTGTTAATTTATATGCAAATTCTTTTTCATTCGTTCTTTATTTGTTGTGTTATCCAGTATATTGGCTTTGAATCTATCAACTCTATTTTTCCATATTTTGTTTTCATAAACATTTCTGTCTTATGTTTGTGTTCTACATACTCGGTTTTTTCGTAGGATATTTTTAGCCCAGTCTTTTCAGGAATCACGTGTAACAGATCAAGCATAACTGTTGCGTCTGTTCGGTTTTCAGTTATCAATGCCATATCATCCCCCCCCCCCCACACACATATATATATATATATATATATATATATATATATATATATATATATATATATATATATTATATTACTAGCCATTAAAATTGCTAAGCCAAGAAGAAATGTAGATGATAAACGGGTGTTCATTGGACAAATATACTATACTAGAACTGACATGTGATTACATTTTCACGCAATTTGGGTGCATAGATCCGGAGAAATCAGTTCCCAGAACAACCATCTCTGGCCGTAATAACGGCCTTCATACCCCTGGGCATTGAGTCAAACAGAGCTTGGATGGCGTGTGCAGGTACAGCTGCCCATGCAGCTTCAACATGATACTACAGTTCATCAAGAGTAGTGACTGGCGTATTGTGACGAGCCAGTTGCTCGGCCACCATTGCCCAGACGTTTTCAATTGGTGAGAGATCTGGAGAATGTGCTGGCCAGGGAAGCAGTCGAACATTTTCTGTATCCAGAAGGGGCCGTACAGGACTTGCAACATGCGGTCGTGCATTATCGTACTGAAATGTAGGGTTTCACAGGGATCGAATGAAGGGTAAAGCCACGGGTCGTAATACATCTGAAATGTAACGTCCACTGTTCAAAGTGCCGTCAATGTGAACAAGAGGTGACCGAGACGTGTAACCAATGGCACTCCGTACCATTACGCCGGGTGATACGCCAGTATGGCGATAACGAATATACGCTTCCAATGTGCGTTCACCGCGATGTCACCAAACACGGATGCGACCCTCATGATGCTGTAAACAGAACCTGGATTCATCCGAAAAAATGAGGTTTTGCCATTCGTGCACCCAGGTTCGTCGCTGAGTACACCATCACAGGTGCTCCTGTCTGTGATGCAGCGTCAAGGATAACCGCAGCCATTGTCTCCGAGCTGATAGTCCATGCTGCTCCAAACGTCGTCGAACTGTTCGTGCAGATGTTTGTTGTCTTGCAAACTTCCCCATCTGTTGACTCAGGGGTCGAGACGTGGCTGCACGATCCGTTACAGCCATGCGGATAAGATGCCTGTCATATCGACTGCTACTGATACGAGTCCGTTGGCATCCAGCACGGCGTTCCATGTTACCCTCCTGAACCCACCGATCCAAATTCTGCTAACAGTCATTGGATCTCGACCAACGCGAACAGCAATGTCGCGATACGATAAACCGCAATCGCGATAGGCTATAATCCGACCTTTATCAAAGTCGGAAACGTGATGGTACGCATTTCTCCTTATTACACGAAGCATCGCAACAATGTTGCACCAGGCAACGCCGGTCAACTGCTGTTTGTGTATGAGAAATAGGTTGGAAACTTTCCTCATGTCAGCACGTTGCGGGTGTCGCCACCGGCGCCAATCTTGTGTGAATGCTCTGAAAAGCTAATCATTTGCATATCAGGGCGTCTGTAGCACGCCATCTTCTTGGTGTATCAATTTTAATGGTCAGTTGTGTATATGGGTAAAGACCGAATGTTCTTCCCGTCCTTGTTTCAGAGTTTCTGCGGTTTCGCGCGAAGCCCTACACACTATTGCGGTCGCAACCCATTCACGCTCAAACCGCCATCACACGGGGTGTGTCAGTTTTCGTGGACGCGTAGCTATTGCTTTGTATTTGCAATTGGCTGACGACTTCTGACTGCGTCAGGGTAGCACTATTCTGATTCACTGTGTTATACACTCATGCTCATAAATTAAGGATAATTGCAGAATGTGGTGCCACACAACGTGGCACTACACAAAACTGGCGCTAATAGCATAGGCATATAGGGAGCACACACGACACAGATCTGGAAGTCCAAGGTATTCATGATACGTTGAGAAAACCGTTCCGAAACACATATGCTACAAAACAACACCGTTTCCTGCGTACGTACCCAGACATCAATATGGGATTTGATCACCATGCACACGTACACAGGCCACACAACGGGTTGCCATACTCTGGATGAGGTGGTCGAGCAACTGCTGGGGTATAGCCTACCATTCTTACACCAGTGCCTGCCGGAGCTCCTGAAGTGTCGTAGAGGTTTGAAGACGTGCAGTGATACGTCGACCGAGAGCATCCCAGACGTGCTCGATGGGGTTTAGGTCTGGAGAACAAGCAGGTCACTCCGTTCGCCTGATATCTTCTATTTCAAGGTACTCGTCCACGAAGGCAGCTCGGCGGGGCCGTGCGCTACCATCCATCAGGAGGAAGGTGGGACCCACTGCACCCCCGGAAAGGCGGACATACTGGTGCAAAGTGACGACCCGATACACCTGAGCTGTTATAGTTCCTCTGTCAAAGACATGCGGGGGTGTAAGTGCACCAATCATAATCGCACCCCACACCATCAAACCACGACCTCCATACAGGTTCTGGTTCGTGGTTCACGCCAGATGGAAACCCGGTGAGAATCACTGTTCAGATTATAGCTGGACTCGTCCGTGAACGTAACATGGGACCACTCTTCCAATGACCATGTACTGATCACTGTTCAGATTATAGCTGGACTCGTCCGTGAACGTAACATGGGACCACTCTTCCAATGACCATGTACTGTGTTCTTGACTCCAGGCTTCAGGGAGTCTCCTGTGAGCAGGGGTCAGTGGGATGCACCTTGTAAGTCTCCAGGTGAATAAACCAGGTCTGTTCAGTCGTCTGTAGACCATGTGTCTCGAGACAACTGTTCCAGTGGCTGCGGACCAGACTACAGTGGCCGTCTCTGGGTACTAATGGTGATATATCGGTCTTTTTGTAGCTTTGTACACTGTTGACGTCCCGTACTGTAGCGCCTGGACACGTTTCCTGTCTGCTGGAATCGTTGCCATAATCTTGAGATCATACATTGTGGCACGCGGAGGTCTCGTGCTACGACCTGTTGTGTTTGACCAGCCTCCAGTCGTCCTAGTTCTTCGGCTCCTCATAACGTCATCAATATGTGTTCTGTGATCCATATTCAACACACAGTCACCATTAGATCGTCTGAAAACATCTGCACACTTACTCGCTGCACCGCACTCTGACACGCACCAACACACCTCTGCCACCGGCACCGTGCGACGACCGCAGGTCAAATGCACCGCATGGTCATACCGCGAGGTGATTTCTACATACTCGGTTTTTTCATAGGATATTTTTAGCCCAGTCTTTTCAGGAATCACGTGTTACAGATCAAGCATAACTGTTGCGTCTGTTCGGTTTTCAGTTATCAATGCCATATCATCCCCAAAGGCTAAACATTTCACTTCAATTTTGTTCTTTCCTTGACCCATATTAACTCATACTCATTCTTTCGCACACACACACACACACACACATATATATATATATATATATATATATATATATACAGGGTGTTACAAAAAGGTACGGCGAAACTTTCAGGAAACATTCCTCACACACAAATAAAGAAAAGATGTTATGTGGACATGTGTCCGGAAACGCTTAATTTCCATGTTAGAGCTCATTTTAGTTTCGTCAGTATGTACTGTACTTCCTCGATTCACCGCCAGTTGGCCCAATTGAAGGAAGGTAATGTTGACTTCGGTGCTTGTGTTGACATGCGACTCTTTGCTCTACAGTACTAGCATCAAGCACATCATTACGTAGCATCAACAGGTTAGTGTTCATCACGAACGTGGTTTTGCAGTCAGTGCAATGTTTACAAATGCGGAGTTGGCAGATGCCCATTTGATGTATGGATTAGCACGGGGCAATAGCCGTGGTGCGGTACGTTTGTATCGAGACAGATTTCCAGAACGAAAGTGTCCCGACAGGAAGACGTTCGAAGCAATTGATCGGCGTCTTAGGGAACACGGAACATCCCAGCCTATGACTCGCGACTGGGGAAGACCTAGAAAGACGAGGACACCTGCAATGGACGAGGCAATTCTTCGTGCAGTTGACGATAACCCTAATGTCAGCGTCAGAGAAGTTGCTGCTGCACGAGGTAACGTTGACCACGTCACTGTATGGAGAGTGCTACGGGAGAACCAGTTGTTTCCGTACCATGTACAGCGTGTGCAGGCACTATCAGCAGCTGATTGGTCTCCACGGGTACACTTCTGCGAGTGGTTCATCCAACAATGTGTCACTCCTCATTTCAGTGCAAATGTTCTCTTTACGGATGAGGCTTCATTCCAACGTGATAAAATTGCAAATTTTTACAATCAAAATGTGTGGGCTGACGAGAATCCGCGTTCAATTGTGCAGTCACGTAATCAACACAGATTGTTGGTGATGTCTTGATTGGGCCCCATGTTCTTCCACCTACGCTCAATGGAGCACGTTATCATGATTTCATACGGGATACTCCACCTGTGCTGCTAGAACATGTGCCTTTACAAGTACGACACAACATGTGGTTCATGCACGATGGAGCTCCTGCACATTTCAGTCGAAGTGTTCGTATGCTTCTCAGCAACAGATTTGGTGACCGATGGATTGGTATAGGCGGGCCAATTCCATGGCCTCCACGCTCTCCTGACCTCAAACCTCTTGACTTTCATTTATGTGAGCATTTGAAAACTCCTGTCTACGCAACCCCGGTACCAAATGCAGAGACTCTTCGTGCTCGTATTGTGGACGGCTGTGATACAATACGCCATTCTCCAGGGCTGCATCAGCGCATCAGGGATTCCATGCGACGGAGGGTGGATGCATTTATCCTCGCTAACGGAGGACATTTTGAACGTTTCCTGTAACAAAGTGTTTGAAGTCACGCTGGTACGTTCTGTTGCTGTGTGTTTCCATTCCATGATTAATGTGATTTGAAGAGAAGTAATAAAATGAGCTCTAACATGGAAAGTAAGCGTTTCCGGACACATATCCACATAACATATTTTCTTTCTTTGTATGTGAGGAATGTTTCCTGAAAGTTTGGCCGTAACTTTTTGTAACACCCTATATATATATATATATATATATATATATATATATATATATATATATATATATATATATATATATATATATATTACTAGCCATTAAAATTGCTACACCAAGAAGAAATGTAGATGATAAACGGGTGTTCATTGGACAAATATACTATACTAGAACTGACATGTGATTACATTTTCACGCAATTTGAGTGCATAGATCCTGAGAAATCAGTACCCAGAACAACCACCTCTGGCCGTAATAACGGCCTTGATACCCCTGGGCATTGAGTCAAACAGAGCTTGGATGGCGTGTGCAGGTACAGCTGCCCATGCAGCTTCAACACTATACCACAATTCATCAAGAGTAGTGACTGGCGTATTGTGACAAGCCAGTTGCTCGGCCACCATTGACCAGACGTTTTCAATTGGTGAGCGATCTGGAGAACGTGCTGGCCAGGGCAGCGGTCGAACATTTTCTGTATCCAGAAAGGCCCGTACAGGACCTGCAACATGCGGTCGTGCATTATCCTGCTCAAATGTATCGTTTCGCAGGGATCGAATGAAGGGTAGAGCCACGGGTCGTAACACATCTGAAATGTAACGTCCACTGTTCGAAGTCCCGTCAAAGCCAACAAGAGGTGACCGATACGTTTAACCAATGGCACCCCATACCATCACGCCGGCTGATACGCCAGTATGGCGATGACGAATACACGCTTACAATGTGCGTTCACCGCGATGTCGCCAAACACGGATGCGACCTGAATTCATCCGAAAAAATGACGTTTTGCCATTCGTGCACCCAGGTTCGTCGTTGAGTACACCATCGCAGGCACTCCTGTCTGTGATGCAGCCTCAAGGGTAACCACAGCCGTGGTCTCCGAGCTGATAGTCCATGCTGCTGCAAACGTCGTCCAACTGTTCGTTCAGATGGTTGTTGTCTTGCAAACGTCCCCATCTGTTGACTGAGGGATCGAGACGTGGCTGCACGATCCGTTACAACCATGCGGATAAGATGCCTGTCATCTCGACTGCTAGTGATACGAGGCCGTTGGTATCCAGCACGGCGTTCCGTATTATCCTCCTGAACCCACCGATTCCATATTCTGCTAACAGTCATTGTATCTCGACCAACACGAGCAGCAATGTCGCGATTCGATAAACCGCAATCGCGATAGGCTACAATCCGACCTTTATCGAAGTCGAAAACGTGATGTACGCATTTCTCCTCCTTATACGAGGCATCACAACAACGTTTCACCAGGCAACGCCTGTCAACTGCTGTTTGTGTATGAGAAATCGGTTGGGAACTTTCCTCATGTCAGCACGTTGTAGGTGTCGACACCGGCGACAATCTTGTATGAATGCTCTGAGAAGCTAATCATTTGCATATCACATCATCTTCTTCCTGTCGGTTAAATTTCGCGTAGCACGTCATCTTCGTGGTGTAGCAATTTTAATGGCCATTAGTGTATATCTTGGGGTTTGAGTTCCCACTCCTCAACGGCTTCTGTGAGGTCCTCAAGACGCTGTTCCACCTTCAACGGGTCCCATCGATGCTCAGTTGCATTCATGTCTGGGGACTGTGCTGGACATTGCATTCGGTTAATGTTGCATCTTTGAAAATACCGAGACACTGACAGAGTACGGTGCGGTCTTGCATTGTCGTCGTGTAGGATGAAGGTGTCACCGACTTCACGTCTGTAGGGCCTTACAATCGTTTGTAACACCTCTTACAGGTATCGGAGACCAGTCAAATTGACGTACATGGGAATTAGAGAGGCCGCCGTCCCATCATTATTGCCACCCAGAACAATCCACCTACAAACGAATTGACTTCCCGATCGTATTGGCGTTCCTGGTGCCGTCTAGTGCTTCTCCAAACCCTAACACGTGTAGTGTCCGGTCGCAAGCCAATCCTCGTCTCGTCAGGAAACGTGACGCTACCGCAGTATGCAGTGGTCCAAAGACCCTAGGTACTTCGACTGCGTCGTTTCCGTTGGTTCAGCGCAAAAGTTCCCATTCGTCTTCTAGAATGAAGATCATCCTGGTGCAACCTTCTATGCTGTTTGGTCTGAGAAACGAAACCCTGTTACGCGGGAGAAGTAATTTCCAGTATTTCTGTCAGCTGATTTGAGTTAGAGGAAATGACCCTGCATTGGTGTTGCCATACGAGAACGACCAGAGGGAGTTGTACCATTGACATTTCCCGACTCTCTGTACTTTCTGCACGCCCTAGACACACCACTGTGAGCGTCATGTAACAGATCGGCAACGACTTGCTGTGTATGATCTGCTGAAAGTGAATTCCTATGCTGACTAACAAAGTGTTGTATGCCTCTACGCAGCATGTCACTGCAGTGCTGAACACAAATTGAATGATATGTTAAAAAATGACGTAATTCCTCCAGCTGTATTTAGGTGTTAGTTTTACTGGCAACAAGTTTCGATGTTGTTAGATCATCATCTTGACGCCCATACCCGTTGACAGTAACCTTATGTGTCTAACACTAGTAGTCAGCGGTGAGATAGGCGTGTTCCATGCAGAAGGCAAGTAGTAAGGCAAGAAGTAAGAAAATGATGTTGTAACAACATCTCAACTAGTTACCAAAAAAACCAACAACTTAATACAGCTCAAGGAATTACGTCATTTTTTAACATATATTATACCAGCTGACGTCCCAAGTCGTCCGTTTTGATTATGGATATACGAAGATCAAACTTAATGAAGCTGTTGTTGATGTTGTACTTGCAGTTGTAAGTAGGCTGTTTAGGTTTTCTTATTGGTAACGCCACGGGGCTATGTAAGTAGGCTGTTTAGGTTTTTCGTATTGGTAACGCCACGTAGCGCTCTGTATGAAAATCACTGGCTGTGCTGTGTGCAGTCTGTGGCTGGTTTGCATTGTCGGAATTCACTATTGTAGTGTTGGGCAGCTGGATGTGAACAGCGCGTAGCGTTGCGCAGTTGGAGGTGAGCCGCCAGCAGTGGTGGATGTGGGGAGAGAGATGGCGGAGTTTTGAGAGCGGATGATCTGGACGTGTGTCCATCAGAAACAGCACATTTGTGGGAATGGATGTCATGATCTGCTATATATATGTTATGACTTTTGAACAATATTAAGGTAAATACATTGTTTGTTCTCTATCAAAATCTTTCATTTGCTAACTATGCCTATCTGTAGTTAGTGTCTTCAGTAGTTTGAATCTTTTATTTATCTGGCAGTAGTGGCGCTCACTGTATTGCAGTAGTTCGAGCAACGAAGATTTTTGTGAGGTAAGTGATTTGTGAAAGGTATAGGTTAATGTTAGTCAGGGCCATTCTTTTGTAGGGATTATTGAAAGTCAGATTATGTTGCGCTAAAAAAATATTGTGTGTCAGTTTAGTGTTGATCAGAATAGGTAAAGAGCGAAATGTCTGAGTACGTTCAGTTTTGCTCAGCTGTTTGAAAATCAAATAACGTATGGGATTTACCAGCACAGTAATTCACTAATTTTTCTAAGGGGACGTTTCACAGTGTGCCACTGCCGCAGCGGTATGTTTACATCACTGAGCTACGGCCACAGAGCATGCCAATAGTAAACAGCGTCGAGTATATTGGGCTCTAATTGGATAAAGCGTGAAGTGTCTAGACCGGTGAGACCTCTAGTATCGTATACTACATTTTGTGTGCAGCTGCAGTGATATGGGTCCCCTGATGCGTCTAGATACAACACTGACGGGTGACACGTGCGTGAGCATCTTGTCTGATCACCTGCATCCATTCATGTCCATTGTGCAGTCCGGCAGACTTGGTCAATTCCAGCAGGACAGTGCGACACCCCACACGTCCAGAGTGGCTCCAGGAATTCTGTTCTGAGTTGAAACACTTCCGCTGGCCACCAAACTCCCCATACCTAAACATTATTGAGCATATCAGGGAGGTCTTGCAACGTGCTGTTCAGAAGAGATCTCCTCTCCCTCGTCCTCTCACGGATTTATGGACAGCCTTGCAGGATTCATGGCGTGAGTTCCCTCCAGCACTACTTCAGAAATTAATAGAGTTCATGTCACGTCGTGTTGCGGCACTGCTGCGTGCTCGCGCGGGCCCTACACAGTATTAGGTAGGTGTACCAGTTTCTTTCTAGTGTATAATATCAGGTCTTACACATCGTTACTTCTGAGAGTGACTGATGCTGAAACGGAAACAAACCTCGCTCCCCGTTTGTGGAAGGCGGGCTTCGAACTGTAATAGGCACGAGCGTATTTCACGGAAGCTGAGTGCGGGCGTAGAAATTAGTGTAGAGGCCTGATAGAAAATTCGTGAGACTTAACGAGCGCTACGCTCTGGAAGTTAGTACAGTGCTTGTAAGCTCCGCGCGCCTTCCCACTACTACGCCGCATGCGCGTGGTTCGGTTCAGGGCTGTGCCTCCACTTGTGAGCCAGACCGAGGACGGCCATCGGCCCCGTCTGTGGAACTGCAGCCGGAGGCTCGCGTGCCTCGCGGCTATTACGACAGAACGCCGGCCAGCCAGCCAATGGCGGGTTCCGTGAGTCCCACCTGTCCCTCCCACCCCATTATTCCACGCCTCCCTCCCCCCCGCCCCCATCACGAGCACTGAATTAAACATAATTTCACTGCCCAGAAGTAGGGGAGTTCATCGGGCCGCGATGCCTGCCACAGGCAACCGAGCAATGTACTGAAAAGGTCACCCTGCTAGTAACCAGAGTGATCAACACGGATACTCACTCTTCACACACACACACACACACATATATATATATATATATATATATATATATATATATATATATATATATATATATATATACTACTTGCCATTAAAATTGCTACACCACGAAGATGACGTGCTATAGACGCGAATTTCAACCGACAGGAAGAAGATGCTATGATATGCAAATGATTGGCTTTTCAGAGCATACACACAAGGATCGCGCCGGTGGCGACACCTACAAAGTGTTGACATGAGGAAAGTTTCCAACCAATTTCCATACACAAACAGCAGTTGACCGGCGTTGCCGGGTCAAACGTTGTTGTGATGCCTCGTGTAAGGAGGAGAAATGCGTACCATCACGTTTCCGACTTTGATAAAGCTAGTATTGTAGCCTATCGCGATTGCGGCATATCGTATCGCGACATTGGTGCTCGCGTTGGTCGAGATACAATGTTAGCAGAATATGGAATCGGTGGGTTCAGGAGGGTAATACGGAACGCCCTGCTGGATCCCAACGGCCTCGTATCACTAGCGGTCGAGATGACAGGCATCTTATCCGCATGGCTGTAACGGATCGTGCAGCCACGTCTCGATCCCTGCGTGAACATATCGGGACGTTTGCAAGACAACAACCATCTGCACGAACAGTTCGACGACGTTTGGAGCAGCATGGACTATCAGCTCGGAGACCGTGGCTGCGGTTACCGTTGACGCTGCATCACAGACAGGAGCGCCTACGATGGTGTACTCAACGACGAACCTGGGTGCACGAATGGCAAGGTCACCTCTTGTTCGCATCGACGGCACTTTTAACAGTGGACGTTACATTTCAGATGTGTTACGACCCGTGGCTCTATCCTTCATTCGATCCCTGCGAAACCCTACATTTCAGCAGGATAATGTACGACCGCATGTTGCAGGTCCTGTACGGGCCTTTCTGGATACAGAAAATGTTCGACTGCTGCCCTGGCCAGCACATTCTCCAGATCTCTCACCAATTGAAAACGTCTGGTCAGTGATGGCCGAGCAACTGGCTCGTCACAATACTCCAGTCACTACTCTTGGTGAACTGTGGTATCGTGTTGAAGCTGCATGGGCAGCTGGACCTGTACACGCCATCCAAGCTCTATTTGACTCAATGCACAGGCGTATCAAGGCCGTTATTACGGCCAGAGGTGGTTGTTCTGGGTACTGATTTCTCAGGATCTATGCACCCAAACTGCGTGAAAATGTAATCACATGTCAGTTCTAGTATAGTATATTGGTCCAATGAATACCGGTTTATCATCTGCATTTCTTCTTGGTGTAGCGATTTTAACGACCAGTAGTGTAATTGATGGTCTCACCTAGATGATGCCTTGCAGAGTGGAAAAACTCTCCGTATGCGGGGAGGACCGACAATCATCATCTTGAGACAAGGATTTTCAAGATGCACACTTAGAATAGTGCCTGCTTTGTTTTTTAATGTTTTTTTTGTAACCAACCTAAATTGTTTTTTGTTTTCAAAGGGAAGTATGTTTATTTTGTTAGTATAGTATTTTACAAACCTCAGTGGGTGTACTATGAAAATTCATTGTAGTAAACTCTATGGTATTACAAGCTTTTTTTGAGGGGGTGTACTTTGAACGCACAATGATGCGTATGCGTGGGACACTCCATTTTGGAAATCGTTAGGGAATTAAATATTCCGAGCTCCACAGCGTTAGGAATGTGAAGACAATGCCAGGTTTCACGAGTTACCTGTGACTGTAGACAATGGAGTGGCCAACGGCCTTCACTTATCGCCGGCCGCGGTGGTCGAGCGGTTCTAGGCGCTTCAGTCAGGAACCGCGCGACTGCTACGGTCGCAGGTTCGAATCCTGCCTCGGGCATGGATGTGTGTGATGTCCTTAGGTTAGTTAGGTTTAAGTAGTTCTAAGTTCTAGGGGACTTATGAACATAGGTGTTGAGTCCCACAGTGCTCAGAGCCATTTGAACCTTCACTTATCGACCGAGAGCAGCGACGTTTGCGTGGAGTTGTCAGTGCTAGCAGACAAGCAATACTGGATGAAATATACGTAGAAATTAACGTGGGACGTGCGAAGAACGTGTCCGTTAAGACAGTGTGGCGTCGCAATTTGTTCTTAATGGATGACGTGAGGGCCTTTGCTAACAGCACGACATCGCCTGTAGCGCCTCTCCTGGGCTCTTGACCATATCTGTTGGACCCTAGTCGACTGGAAGAACGTTGGCTGGTCAGACGAATCCCGATTTCAGTTGGTAAGAGCTCATGGTAGGGTTCGAGTGTGGCGTAGACCACACGAAGCAATCACCGAGGTTCTAAGCAATACACGGCGCAGGCTGGTGGTAGCTTCATAACGTTGCGGACTGTGTTTACATTGCATGGAATAGATCCTCTGGTCCAACTCAATCGATCACTGAACGCAAATGGTTATTTTTGGCTACTCGGAGACCATTTTCAGCCATTTGAGATGGAATTTTTTTGGATGAAAATGTGCCATTTCAGCGGGTCACAAATGTTCGTGACAGATTTGAACTACCCTCATGTTTGAAATAATAATGCTAACAGCTGACATTCAGTGGAGAGCAAAAAAGGTCAAATACCGGTAATAGTTAGCGTAGTTGTAAATGTTTATACCGTGTTAGGAGGGAATGCCACGAACAACATACTAGGAATCCTGACTGGTAAGCGATGAATATGGGGGTGTAAATGTGTTTGAGGGTTACTTTTGTACATTTTTCTTGAATAACTCGAAAACCATGGCCTTCAGCGAAAATATATTTCAGTACAAAAGTCAAGGTGGGATGTTGATGAAAAACACACACTATTTCAACAATGCACCGAATCCACAGTTTTGGAGATACGGCAATGAAATTTTTTACCACGCTTTACATGAAAGTAACACATTTACATATAAAATCCTTTGATTATATATACTCAAATTTTTTAATGAAATTTGAAGTTTTATTTTCAAAAAAATGTATGTTCCTTTTTCTTAGAAAGTATTCAAGAGATTTCTACAAAAAATTCTCTGTTTCATCTCTTTATATGTTTTAAGCTTCTCTCATGAGGCTTTTGGAATAGGTCAAATAGGAGAATTTTCATAATTTTTTAAATTATAATTCCACAAGTTAAATTCATGCAATATTCCAAAGCACTTTGCCCCATATCTCAGCTTGCAATCAGCATTTCAAAATTTTCTCTTGAGAGAACGTTTATTAGGTTTAAGAAATATGTGTACAAATTTCATAATTCTAGTGTTCATAGAATCTGAGGAAAAGGTACATATACTTCAAAAAACAAACTTTTCAGGAAACGCAATTTAAAGTTCAACGTAACTTTTTTCCTAATGTCACTTGTGCAGAAAGCACCACATTTGTACTCTGGGTCGTCTTTCCCTTCAAGACTTCTCCTCTGGTTTCTTGTTGTCTTTTCCTTCACAAGGTCTTCAACTGACTTTTCAGCTGCAGAGACGCGCTGTAAATCTATTTTTCTCAGCATGCCTTGAGTAAAATTTCGTATCTTCAAGCACATTCTTTCTAATACCTTCATCCTCCCGACGTTCCCATCATTAAATACAATAACTGCATCATAAGTTGCAATTCTGACAACTGTAGCAGATGCAAATATGTTTTTAGGGCATCGTTTCCATGTGAGTAAATTTAGAGACTCTTTTGGATTTTGGGTTTTGTCATGAACGCACTTTTCGAGAAGAGCAGGATCGGCCAAAGATGATCTATAAAACCAAAGAGTATTTATCACGGCCTTCTAGATATATCCCGTCCATGTTTGGTTGAAAGTAATACACAGAAATGTTGTTCACTGAGCTGGTATTGAAGAGCTGCTGTGGCAGTGAGGCCGCGTTACACACTTTTAATTAATTTTCAGGCACTTCGGATGCGACTTCAACACTGAAACTTTGGGAACTTATTGTCCATGAGTTGTAGTAGCAAATAAAAAAATAAATCGAAAATTTGCATTTTTGGTCAGTTTCATCAGCGTTCCCCCTTAACTACATTAAATTTCCTACCAAAAGCTCCTGCTCATGTCTTCTATAGTACTAATAGTTTGCGCGTAGTGAGCGAAGGAATATGAAAATCTGGCGCCTGGTTTTTGAAAGTCAGAAGTGACACTGCAGGCTGCAAACTCAATCGTCCTCTACATGAGAAAAAAATACCATTTATTTCGTGACAAGTTCAAGAATTCGGCAATGATAGTATGCAATGGGGTAAGTAAGTTTGTTTCAGGGGTATTACTCCTAGCCGGCCGGGGTGGCCGAGCGGTCCTAGCCGCTACAGTCTGGGACCGCGCGACGCTACGGTCGCAGGTTCGAATCCTGCCTCGGACATGCATGTGTGTGATGTCCTTAGGTTAGTTAGGTTTAAGTAGTTCTAAGTTCTAGAGGACTGATGACCTCAGAAGTTAAGTCCCATAGTGCTCAGAACAATATTACTCCGAACTCTTCTATGAAATAAAACCATTAAAAATGAATAGTTAAAAAAACTGGTATAGGCATGCGTATTCAAACACAGACATATGTCAACAGGCAAAATACGGCACTGCGGTCGGCAACGGCTATATAAGACAACAAGTGTCTAACGCAGTTGTTAGATCGGCTCTTGGTGCAAGTTATCAAGATTTAACTGACTTTGCATTTGGTGTTACAGTCGGCGCACAAGCGATGGGACGCAGCATCTCCGAGGTAGCGATGAAGTGAGAATTTTCCAGTGCGACCAGGAATCCGGTAAAACATCAACATCGCTGTGGCCGGAGAAAGATGGCAAGGGCGGGACCAATGACGACTGAAGAGAACCGTTCAACATGACAGAAGTGTAACCCTTCCGCGAACTGCTACAGCTTTCAAACGTCAGCCTGTGAACCATTCAAAGGAACATAATCGATATGGGCTTTCGGAGACTAAGGCCCACTCGTGAAGCCTGATGACAACACATCACTGAACTTTACGCCTTGCCTACCCTATCAACATCGACATTGGACTGTTGATGACTGGAAACGCGTTGCCTGGTCGGACAAGTCTCGTTTCAAATTGTATCGAGCGCTATGGACGTGTACGCGCGTGGAAACAACCTCATGAATTCATGGACCCTGCACGCCAGCAGCGTACTGTTCAAGCTGGAGGAGGCTCTGTAATGGTGTGGGGCGTGTGCAGATGGAGTGATATGGGACCGCTGATACGTCTAGATACGACTGTGACAGATGACACGTACTGTCTGATCACATGCATTCGTGTCCATTGTGCATTCCGACGGACTTGGTCAATTCAGGCTGGACGCCCAGAATTGCCCTTGGCCACCAAACTTCTCGCACATGAACATTAATGGGAACATCTGGGATGCCTTTCATGGAGCTGTTAAGAGAGTTCCACCCCCTCGTACTTGTACGGATTTTTGGGGAGCCCTGTAGGATTCATCAGGCCAATTCCCTCCAGCACTACTTCAGACATCAGTCGAGTCCAAGCCACGTCATGTTGCACTTCGGCGTGCTCGCGGCGTCCCTACAAGATATTATGCTGGTGTACCAGTTTCTTTGGCTCTTCAGTGTATGTACTGCAATAGAGCTACACTACTGGCCATTAAAACTGGTATACCAAGAAGAAATGCAGATGATAAACGGGTATTCATTGAACAAATATATCATACTAGAACTAACATGTGATTACACTTTCACCCAATTCGGGTGCATAGATACTGAGAAATCAAGTACTCAGAAGAACCACCTCTGGCCGTAATAACGGCGTTGATACGCCTGGGCATTGTCGAACAGAGCTTGGATGGCGTGTACAGGTACAGCTGCCCATGCAGCTTCACTTGCTCGACCAGACGTTTTCAACTGGTGAGAGATCTGGAGAATGTTCTATCCAGGGCAGCAGTCGAACATTTTCTGTATCCAGAAAGCCCCGTAAAGGACCTGCAACATGCGGTCGTGCGTTATCCTGCTGAAATGTAGGGTTTCGCAGGGATCGAATGATGGGTAGAGCCACGGATCGTAACACATCTTAAATGTAACGTCCACTGTTCAAAGTGCAGTCAGGAGGTGACCGAGACGTGTACCCAATGGTAGCCCATACCATCAAGCCGGGTGATACGCCAGTATGGCGATGACCAATACTCGCTTCCCACGAACGTTCAACGCGATGTCGCCAAACACGGACGCGACCATCACGATGCTGTAAGCAGAACCTGGATTCATCCGAAAAAATGACGTTTTGCCAATCGTGCACACAGGTTCCTCGTTGACTACACCATCGCAGGCGCTCCTGCCTGTGATGCAGCGTCAAGGGTAACCGCAGCCACGGTCTCCGAGCTGACAGTTCATGCTGCTGCAAACTGCAAACGTTGTCGAACTGTTCGTGCAGATGGTTTTTGTCTTGCAAACGTCCCCATCTGTTGACTCAGGGATCGAGACGTGGCTGCACGATCCGTTACAGCCATGCGCCTAAGATGCCTGTCATCTCGACTGCTAGTGATACGAGCCCGTTGTGATCCAGCACGGCGTTCCGTATTACCCTCCTGAACCCACCGATTCCATATTATGCTAACAGTCATTGGATCTCGACCAACGCGAGCAGCAATGTCGCGATACGATAAACCGGAATCGCGATAGGCTACAATCCGACCGTTATCAAAGTCGGAAACGCGATGGTACGCATTTCTCCTCCTTACACGAGGCATCACAACAACGTTTCACCAGGCAGCGCCGGTCAACTGCTGTTTGTGTATAAGAAATCGGTTGTAAACTTTCCTCGTGTCAGCACGTTGTAGGTGTCGCCACCGGCGCCAACCTTGTGTGAGTGCTCTGAAAAGCTAATCATTTGCATATGACAGCGTCTTCTTCCTGTCGGTTAAATTTCGCGTCTGTAGCACGTCGTGGTGTAGCAATTTTAATGGCCAGTAGTGCATTGATGTTAAACAGTATCCTCAGCAACGTACTGACCACTGGCCTCCGCACTATGTATGTGAAGGTTGGTGCTTTTTTTACATACAAATCGTTTTGAAGCTATTGTTGCTAAGAAGCAGTCTTAACCGTGCAGTGAGAGGCCTATGGAGTGTACATCTGTATTGCAACAATGTTCAAATATGTGTGAATTCCCAACGGACCAAACTGCATAGGTCAACGGTCCCTAGACTTACACACTACTTATACTAATTTACGCTAAGAACAACACAGACACCCATGCCCGAGGGAGGACTCGAAACTCCGGCCGGAGACCTGCATTGCTATACAGGGTGGTCCATTGATAGTGGCCGGGCCAAATATCTCATGAAATATGCATCATAAGAAAAAACTACAAGGAAGGGCGCTATGGTTGGTCCGCTAGATGGCGCTGCCATAGGTCAAACGGATATCAACTGCGTCTTTTTTTAAACAGGAACCACCATTTTTTATTACATATTCGTGTACTACGTAAAGAAATATGAATGTTTTAGTTGGACCACTTTTTTCGCTTTGTGACAGATGGCGCTGTAATAGTCACAAACGTGTAAGTACGTAGTATCACGTAACATTCCGCCAGTGCGGACTTTATTTGCTTCGTGATACATTACCCGTGTTAAAATGGACCGTTTCCCAATTGCGGAATAGTCGATATCGTGTTGACGTATGGCTATTGCGATCAAAATGCCCAACGGGCGTGTGCTATGTATGTTGCTCGGTATCCTGGACGACATCATCCAAGTGTCCGGACCCTTCGCCGGATGATTACGTTATTTAAGGAAACAGGAATTGTTCAGCCACATGCGAAACGTCAACCACGACCTCCAACAAATGATGATGCCCAAGTAGGTGTTTTAGCTGTTGTCGCGGCTAATCTGCACATCAGAAGCAGACAAATTGCGCGAGAATCGGGAATCTCAAAAACGTCGGTGTTGAGAATGCTACATCAACATCGATTGCTCCCGTACCATATTTCTATGCACCAGGAATTGCATGCCGACGACTTTGAACGTCGTGTACAGTTCTGCCACTGGGCAAAAGAGAAATCATGGGACGATGACAGATTTTTTGCACGCGTTATATTTAGAGACGAAGCGTTATTCACCAACAGCGGTAACGTAAACCGGCATAATTAGCACTATTGGGCAACAGAAAATCCACGATGGCTGCGACAAGTGGAATATCAGCGACCTTGGCGGGTTAATGTATCGTGCGGCATTATGGGAGGAAGGATAATTGGCCCCCATTATATCGATGGCAATCTAAATGGTGCAATGTATGCTGATTCCCTACGTAATGTTCTACCGATGTTACTACAAGACGTTTCACTGCATGACAGAATGGCGATGTACTTCCAACATGATGGATGTTCGGCACATAGCTCGCGTGCGGTTGAAGCAGTATTGAATAGCATATTTCGTGACAGATGGGTTAGTCGTCGAAGCACCTGACGTCCCCGGATTTCTTTCTGCGGGGAAAGCTGAAGGCTATTTGCTATCGTGATGCACCGACAACGCCTGACTACATGCGTCAACGCATTGTTAATGCACGTGCGAACATTAAGGAAGGCGAACTGCTCGCTGTTGAGAGGAATGTCGTTACACGTATTGCCAAATGCATTGAGGTTGACGGACACGATTTGGAGCATTTATTGCATTAATGTGGTATTTACAGGTAATCACGCTCTAACAGCATGCGTTCTCAGAAATGATAAGTTCACAACGGTACATGTATCACATTGGAACAACCGAAATAAAATGTTCAAACGTACCTACGTTCTGTATTTTAATTTAAAAAACTTACCTGTTAGCAACTGATCGTCTACAATTGTGAGCCATATGTTTGTGACTATTACAGCACCATCTATCACAAAGCGAAAAAAGTGGTCCTACTAAAACATTCATATTTCTTTACGTGCTACACGAATATGTAATAAAAATGGGGGTTCCTATTTAAAAAAAAACTAGTTGATATCCGTTTGACCTATGGCAGGGCCACTAGCGGGCCAACCATAGCGCCGTTTCCCACTTCAAGCTAGACAAGTTTCGTTCTTTGTAGTTTTTTCGTTTGTCGCATATTTTGTGAGATATTTGGCCCGATCACGATCAATGGACCACCCTGTAAAGCTATTACTCCTAAGTCATACTCTCCGCTAAACACTGAACTGTGGCCACTGAAGCATACGCGTAGAATTCGTTGTTTATGTTATTATGTTACCCTCTTGGAAAAAATGGCTCTGAGCACTATGCGACTTAACTTCTGAGGTCATCAGTCGCCTAGAACGTAGAACTAATTAAACCTGACTAACCTAAGGACATCACACACAGCCATGCCCGAGGCAGGATTCGAACCTGCGACCGTAGCGGTCGCTCGGTTCCAGAATGTAGCGCCTAGAACCGCACGGCCACTCCGGCCGGCTTACCCTCTTGGAATCGTAACGTAAGGGGTATCATACTATTTATGCTATTTGTGCTTCCTGTATATACCAAGATCGGCAATTATTAAGGGGAAACGATGACAAGCTAAACGTTCCACTCTCTTCCGAACGTGAACATTCGCCCAAATCGTCGACAGCAACTCCTGGGAGTTCAGAACGATGATTTATGCGGGCCACGATTTTCTGCCCTCTAACAATAAATTAAAAACTGTGCGTCGCGCAGCGAGCTGACGATCTTGGCAGCGGCGGGAAAAGCCAAGTTCGCAGAAACGGCAAGGCGGGCGCAGGGAAGGGATGAGAAAAAACAAAACGAAACTCTTTCCTATCGATTCCTGTCCCGCGCAGGAGTCCGTAATTAATTCACGGACACGGGGAAAAGAATGGGCAGGAATGACGTCGGCCCATTCTGGAGAAAAGCGAGGCCGAGCGACCGGGCGAATTTTCCCCACCCACCCCGGTGCCGCAGTTTCTTCCGACTCGCTTATAAATCGGCGGCAATTAAAATTCACCGCGGTTTGTGATTAAAAGGGACCACGTTCCTGCAGTCGCTCTCTCGTGCTCGCCTTGGCCGTATCTTGAGCGGCCGTGTTTCAGACCCTCTTCAACCCCTGAGGGTTCTCAGACGGCTACGACGTCAGGATGGTGTATTAGCCAGTGAGATTGGTGGTCTCCCAAAAGATATCTGTGAACGTGGGCTACCGGAGTTCCAGTTCATATACGCATTCCCTTATTGGAAAAAGGTGTTAGGGCATAACGTTATGTCGATATCATTAAAGACAGAGCACAAGTTCGGTTTAGGGAAGGTAATCGACGATGTATTTTTCAAAGTAAACATCCAAGAACTCCTACAGCAATTTAGGAACACCACGTATCATTACCCTTACTTCATTTTGCGATGACAACCCTTCATTAAACTTTCCCGAAGTTCTACACACATCAAAAAGAGTTTTCCATCACCTCTGTTCCGAGAGTTCCGGAACCTGTACAGAAATTTAGAATAGAGATCAACATAAACATCATTCGCGCCCTTTTTATTGCTCATGAAAACCACACATTGCATCTTGTACCACCATACAGCGAGACCTTCAGAGGTGGTGGTCCAAACTGCTGTACACACCGGTACCTCTAATACCCAGGAACACATCCTCTTTCAGTGATGGATACCTGTATTCGTCTATCCACAAGTTCAACAAAGTACTGTTGGTCCAGATTGTCCCACTCCTAAACGGCGATTCGGGGTAGATCCCTCAGAGTGGTTGGTGGGTCACGTCGTCCGTAAACAGCCCTTTTCAATCTATCTCAGGCATGTTTCATATGGTTCATATCTGGAGAACATGCTGGCCACTCTAGTCGAGCGATCTCGTTATCCTGAAGGAAACTATTCACAAGATGTGCACGATGGGGGCGCGAATTGTCGTCCATGAAGACGAATGCCTCACCAATATGCTACCGATATGGTTGCTCTATCGGTCGGAGGATGGCATTCACATATCGTACACCCGTTACGGCGCCTAGCATGACCACCAGCGGCAACGTCAGCTCCACACAATGCCACCCCAAAACAGCAGGGAACCTCCATCTTGCTGCATTCGCTGGACAGTGGGTCTAAGGCCTTCAACCTGCCCGGTTTGGTTCCAAACACGTCTCCGACGACTGTCTGGATGTAGGCATATGTTACACTCAACGGTGAAGAGAACGTGATGCCAATCCAGAGCAGTCCATTCGGCATGTAGTTGGGCCCATCTGTAACGTTCTGCATTGTGTCGCTGGACAGTATGTCTAAGGCCTTCAGCCTGCCCGGTTTGGTTCCAAACACGTCTCCGACGACTGTCTGGGTGTAGGCATATTTTACACTCAACGGTGAAGAGAACGTGATGCCAATCCTGAGCGGTCCATTCGGCATGTAGTTGGGCCCATCTGTACCGCTCTGCATTGTGTCGCTGGACAGTATGTCTAAGGCCTTCAGCCTGCCCGGTTTGATTCCAAACACGTCTCCGACGACTATCTGGGTATAGGCATATGTTACACTCGTGAAGCGAACGTGATGCCAATCCTGAGCGGTCCATTCGGCATGTAGTTGGGCCCATCTGTACCGCTCTGCATTGTGTCGCTGGACAGTATGTCTAAGGCCTTCAGCCTGGCCGGTTTGGTTCCAAACACGTCTCCGACGACTGTCTGGGTGTAGGCATATGTTACACTCAACGGTGAAGAGAACGTGATGCCAATCCTGAGCGGTCCATTCGGCATGTAGTTGGGCCCATCTGTACCGCTCTGCATTGTGTCGCTGGACAGTATGTCTAAGGCCTTCAGCCTGGCCGGTTTGGTTCCAAACACGTCTCCGACGACTGTCTGGGTGTAGGCATATGTTACACTCAACGGTAAAGAGAACGTGATGCCAATCCTGAGCGGTCCATTCGGCATGTAGTTGAGCCCATCTGTACCGCTCTGCATTGTGTCGTGGTTACAAAGATGAACCTCGCCATGGGCATCGGGAGTGAAATTGTGCGTCTTGCACCCTATTGCGCACAGTTTGAGTCGTAACACGACGTCCTGTGGCTGCACAAAAAGCATTATTCAACGTGGTGGCGTTGCTGTCAGGGTTCCTCCGAGCCACAATCCTTAGGTAGCGGTCAGCCACTGCAGTAGTAGCCCTTGGGCGGCCTGAGCGAGGCATGTCATCGACATTCCCTGTCTCTGTGTATCTCCTCCATGTCCTAATAACTTCGCTTTGGTTCACTCCGAGACGCCTGGACACTTCCCTTGTTGAGAGCGCTTCCTGCCACAAAGTAACAATGCGGACGCGATCGAACCGCGCTGTTGAGCGTCTAGACATCGTTGAACTACAGACAACACGAGCCATGTATCTCTTTCCTGGTGGAATGACTGGAATGGATCGGCTGTCGGAGCCCCTCCGTCCAATATCCGCTGCTCGTGCATGGTTGTTTACGTCTTTGGGCGGGTTTAGTGACATCTCTGAACAGTCAGAGTGACTGTATCTGTGATGCATTATACATCGTCAACGTCTGTATTCAGAAATTCTGAGGACCGGGGTGTACTAGAGAACTGCCTTGTCATAATGGTAACACCAGTTCCCGTCAGATCACCGGAGTTAAGCGCTGTCGGGTAGGACTAGCACTTGGATGGGTTACCATCCGGTCTGCCAGGCGCTGTTGGCAATCTGGTTGCACTCAGCCCTTGTGAGGCAAACTGAGGAGCTATTTGATTGAGAAGTAGCGGCTCCGGTGTTGTAAACTGACGCACGGCCGGGAGAGCGGTATGCTGACCACGTGCAACTGCATATCCACATCCAGTGCCACCTTTGGGCTGAGGATGACACGGCGGCCGGTCGGTGCCAGTGGGCGTACATAGCGGAGTTTAGTTTTTAGAAGATCTGCCACCGCACTTCATTGACTCCCACTGTATCTGAGGTGTTTTTTAGAGACATAACCCACTTGGAGAAATCGCAGTAGCTGTGCAGGGCAGTCCCATACAAACAAAGAGAGTTTAACTACATAATAATCATGTTTTTAATGACAAATTCATGAGTACTAGCTGTACCCAGCAACGCTTTGCTGTGGCTCAGTCTGATTAACTACAAATGAAAAAAAAAAGAGAAAGCACATGTTTCTACACTCCTGGCTATTAAAATTGCTACAGCGAGAAAAAATGCAGATGATACACGGGTATCCGTTGGAAAAAATATATTGTACTAGAACTGACATGTAATTGCATTTTCACGCAATTTGGGTGCATAGATCCTGAGAAATCAGTGCCCAGAACAACCACCTCTGGCTGTAATAACGGCCTTGATACGCCTGGGCATTGACTCAAACTGAGCTTGGATGGCGTGGCCATGCAGCTTCAACACGATACCACAGTTCATCAGGAGTAGTGACTGGCGTATTGTGACGCGCCAGTTGCTCGGCCACCATTGACCAGACGTTTTCAGTTGGTGAGAGATCTGCAGAATGTGCTGTCCAGGGCAGCACTCGAACATTTTCTGTACCCAGAAAGGCCCGTACAGGACCTGCAACATGCGGTCGTGCATTATCCTGCTGAAATGTAGGGTTTCGCAGGGATCGAATGAAGGGTAGAGCCACGTTTAAAGGCGGCGGCAGGCATAAAACGTCATCCGAAATTGTACTGAATGCTTTCTCAGAAAATTAGTTCATGAGCCCTCTCGAAACGTAAATCGTTGCGAAAGCATACTTTTAGCAACAAATAATCCTGGACAAATAGTGAGTATTGTGGCGAATACAGGGATTAGCGACCACAAGGAAGTTGCTGCTAGGCTGGCGACCGTAACACCCTCAAACATCAAAAAGAAACGCAAAGTACATCTATTTAAAAAAGCTGCTAAAAATGCTCTTAACGCCTTTTTAACAGACGGTCTTCACTCCTTCCGATGTGATCATGTAAGCGTAGAGAAGATGTGGAATGATTTCAGAGAGATAGTATCGACGGAAATTGAGAGATATATACACCACATTAATTAATAAGTGATTGTACTCATCCCACATGGTGCACAAAACTGATCAGCTGTTGCAGAAGCACCGAAAAAAGCATCCCAAATTTAAAAGAACGCAAAATACCAAAGACTGGCACCGTTTTGGAGAAGTTCGAAATATAGCGCATACTTCAGTGCGAGATGCTTCTAATAATTTCCACATCGAAACTCTGTCCCGAAATCTGAAATGTAACGTCCACTGTTGAAAGTACCGTCAATGCGAACAAGAGGTGACTGAGACGTGTAACCGATGGCACCCCATACCATCACGCCGGGTGACACGCCAGTATGGGGATGACGAATACAAGCTTCCAACGTGCGTTCACCGCGATGTCGCCAAAACACGGATGCGACCATCATGATGCTCTAAACAGAACCTGGATTCATCCGAAAAAAAATGACGTTTCACAATTCGTGCACGCAGGTTCGTCGTTGAGTACACCATCGCAGGCGCTCCTGTCTGTGATGCAGGGGTAACCGCAGCCATGGTCTCCCAGCTGATAGTCCATGCTGCTGCAAACGTCATCGAACTGTTCGTGCAGATGGTTGTTGTCTTGCAAACGTCCCCATCTGTTGACGCAGTGATCGAGACGTGGCTGCACGATCCGTTACAACCATACAGACAAGATGCCTGTCATCTCGACTGCTAGTGATACGAGGCCGACGGGATCCAGTACGGCACGGAAACGTGGTGGTACGCATTTCTCCTCCTTGCAGGAGGCATCACAACAACGTTTCACCAGGCAACGCCGGTCAACTGCTGTTTGTGTATGAGCAATCGGTTGGAAACTTTCTTCATGTCAGCACGTTGTAGGTTGCGCGACGGGCGCCAACCTTGTGTGAATGCTCTGAAAAGCTAATCATTTTCATATCACAGAATCTCCTTCCTGTCGGTTAAATTTCGGGTCTGTAGCACGCAATCTTCGTGGTGTTACAATTTTAATGGCCTCGTAATATTAATACGGGAACATGATAACTGAAGCATTGATTTTTAATATTAATTGTACAAGCAGGCCAATAGAACTTAATTAATTGGAAAGGTACTTCGCCATAGATGGGCACAAAAGAAAAACCCTGTGTACGCAGCTACCAAGAGTGGTAAAAGGAAGTTGGTTTATATTCATAACTATTATAATACTTCTCTATCACGTATGAAAGTCTTCAGTACATGAATATCGAAAAATTGAGTTGGTACCATCTTCTGCCCTGCGCACCGACCAGGTGATATCGTAGAAAAGACACACGAAAGTAACAATATCTCGTAAAATCGCATGCTATGGAGCTTTATGTTCACATAGTTCATATCGGGCAGCTACATTGCAACAGCTACTACGTCGACAGTGTCACCATCGGAAATCAAGATTTTGTAGTAATGATGCCTGTACATAACGTTATATATTTGCGCCTTTATTTCGCTTACTTTTCTGTAAGAGTTGCTTTGTGATCATTTGCCGGCGTTACCGGAAAATTCGAAGTAAGTATTTCATTTCTAATTTCTTGATTTTGAATAACGACATCAGACTTCCCTTATTATATTGAAACTATATTTGTCTCGTACTATGCTTAGTAGGAGATCGATAAAGGGTCACGCTGAAAGACAAAAAGCTAGAGCAAGACAATATTTGCATAAAGGAAGTATTGTTGTTTCGAAAGGTACATTTCTACATCTATATCTACCTGATTACTCTGCTATTCACAATTAAGTGCCTGGCATAGGGTTCAATGAACCACCTTCAAACTGTCTCTCTACCGTTCCACTCTCGAACGACGCGCGGGGAAAACGCGCACTTAAATTTTTCTGTGCGAGCCCTGATTTCTCTAATTTTATCGTGACGATTATTTCTCCGTATGTAGGTGGGTGCCAACAGGATGTTTTCGCAATCGGAGGAGAAAACTGGTGATTGAAATTTCATCAGAAGATGCCGTCGCAACGAAAAACGCCTTTGTTTTAATGATTGCCACCCCATTTCACGTACCATGTCTGTGACACCATCTCCCCTATTTCGCGATAATACCAAACGAGCTGCCCCTCTTTGTACTTTTTCGATGTCATCCGTCAGTCCCACCTGATGCAGATCCCACACCACACAGCAATACTCCAGAATAGGGCGGACAAGCGTGGTGTAAACTGTCTCTTTAGTGGACCTGTTGCACCTTCTAAGTGTTCTACCAATGAATCGCAGTCTTTGGTTTGCTCTACCCACAACATTATCTATGTGATCGTTCCAATTTAGGGTATATGTATTTGTAACCCCAAGTATTAAGCTGAATTTATAGTCTTCAGATTTGTGTGACTTATCGCGTAATCGAAATTTAGTGGGTTTCTTTTAATACTCATGTAAATAACTTCACACTTTTCTTTATTCAGGGTCAAATGCCACTTTTCACACCATACAGCTATCTTATCTAAATCATTTTGCAAGTCGTTTTGATCATCTTATGACTTTACAAGACGGTAAATGACAGCATCATCTGCAAACAATCTAAGGCGGCTACTCCGATTGTCTCCCATGTCGTTAATATAGATCAAGAACAATAGAGGGCCTATAACACTTCCTTGTGGAACGCCGGATATTACTTCTGTTTTACTCGATGACTTTCCGTCTTTCACTGCGAACTGTGACCTTTCTGACAGGAAATCACGAATCCAGTCGCACAACTGAGGCGATACTCCGTAGGCACGCAGTTTGATTAGAAGACGCTTGTGAGGAACGGTGTCGAAAACCTTCTGGAATTCTAAATATATGGAATCAATTTGACATCCCCTGTCGCTAGGAGTTATTACTTCATGACAACAAAGAGCTACTTGTGTTTCGCAAGAGCGATATTTTCTGAATCCGTGCTGACTATGTGTCAATAAATCGTTTTCTTTGAGGTACTTCATAATGTTCGCATATAGAATATGTTCCAAAACCCTACTGCAAATCGACGTTAATGATATGGGCCTGTAATTCAGCGGATTACTCCTACTTCCCTTTTTGGGTATTGGTGTGACTTCAGCAATTTTCCAGTCTTTAGGTACGGATCTTTCTGTGTGCGAGCGGTTGTACAGAACTGCTAAATATGAAGCTATTGTATCAGCATACTCTGAGAGGAACGTGACTGGTATACAATGTGGACCGGAGGGCTTGCCTTTATTAAGTGATTTAAGCTGCTTTGCGACACCGGGGATATCTACTTCTATGTTCCTCATCTTGACAGTTGTTCTTGATTGGAATTCAGGAATATTTACTTCGACTTCTTTGGCGAATGAGTTTCGGAAAACCGTGTTTAATAACGCTGCTTTAGTGACACTGTCATCAGTGACTTTACCGTTGTTATCGCGCAGTGAAGGTAATTGACTGCGTCGAGCCACTCGTGTGCTTTATGTATGGCCAGAATATCTTTGGGTTTTCTCTCAGATCTCGGGACAGAGTTTCGATGTGGAAATTATTAGAAGCATCTCGCACTGAAGTATGCGCTATATTTCGAAATTCTCCAAAACGTTGCCAGTCTTTGGTATTTTGCGTTCCTTTAAATTTGGGATGCTTTTTTCGGTGCTTCTGCAACAGCTGATCAGTTTTGTGTACCATGCGGGATGAGTACAATCACTTATTAATTAATGTGAAGTATATATCTCTCAATTTCCGTCGATACTATCTCTCTGAAATCGTTCCACACCTTCTCTACGCTTACATGATCACATCGGAAGGAGTGAAGACCGTCTGTTAAAAGGCGTTAAGAGCATTTTTAGCAGCTTTTTTTAAATAGATGTACTTTGCGTTTCTTTTTGATGTTTGAGGGTGTTACGGTCTTCATCTGACTTTCGGAAAAGCATCATCCACACAATTCCGAGGACGGCAAGAGCTGACAAGTGCGAGAATTATCGCACAATCAGCTTAACAGCTCATGCATCGAAGCTGCTTACAACAATAATATACAGAAGAATGGACAAGAAAATTGAGAATGCGCTAGGTGATGATCAGTTTGGCTTTAGGAAAAGTAAAGGGACCAGAGAGGCAATTCTGACGTTACGGCTAATAATGGAAGCAAAGCTAAAGAAAAATAAAGACACTTTCATAGGATTTGTCGACCTGGAAAAAGCGTTCGACAATATAAAATGGTGCAAGCTGTTCGAGATTCTGAAAAAGTAGGGGTAAGCTATAGGGAGGGACGGGTCATATACAATATGTACAACAACCAAGAGGGAATAATAAGAGTGGACGATCAAGAACGAAGTGCTCGTATTAAGAAGGGTGTAAGACAAGGCTGTAGCCTTTCGCCCCTACTCTTCAATCTGTACATCGAGGAAGCAATGATAGAAATAAAAGAAAGGTTCAGGAGTGGGATTAAAATACCAGGTGAAAGGATATCAATGATACGATTCGCTGATGACATTGCTATCCTGAGTGAAAGTGAAGAAGAATTGAATGATCTGCTGAACGGAATGAACAGTCTAATGAGTACACAGTATGGTTTGAGAGTAAATCGGAGAAAGACGAAGGTAATGAGTAGAAATGAGAACAGCGAGAAACTTAACATCAGGATTGATGGTCACGAAGTCAATGAAGTTAAGGAATTCTGCTACCTAGGCAGTAAAATAACCAATGACGGACGGAGCAAGGAGGACATCAAAAGCAGACTCGCTATGGCAAAAAAGGCATTTCTGGCCAAGAGAAGTCTACTAATATCAAATACCGGCCTTAATTTGAGGAAGAAATTTCTGAGGATGTACGTCTGGAGTACAGCATTGTATGGTAATGAAACCTGGACTGTGGGAAAACCGGAACAGAAGAGAATCGAAGCATTTAAGATGTGGTACTATAGACGAATGTTGAAAATTAGGTGGACTGATAAGGTGAGGAATGAGGAGGTTCTACGCAGAATCGGAGAGGAAATGAATATGTGGTAAACACTGATAAGGAGAAGGGACAAGATGATAGGACATTTGCTAAGACATGAGGGAATGACTTCTATGGTACTAGAGGGAGCTGTAGAGGGCAAAAACTGTAGAGGAAGACAGAGAGTGGAATACGTCAAGCAAATAATTGAGGACGTAGGTTGGAAGTGCTACTCTGAGATGAAGAGGTTAGCACAGGAAAGGAATTCGTGGCGGGCCGCATCAACCAGTCAGTAGACTGATGACCCAAAAAAAAAGAAAAGAGGTCTAGTTTGCTTTCGCAACCATTTACGCGTCGAGTGTGTTCATGAACTAATTGTTCAAAATAAATTTCTGAGAAATCATTCAGTACAATTTGGGATGACGTTTTATGCCTGCCTCCAGCTTTAAACGTATAATGTTTCTAGAATTTCGAAGTCACGACGCCGGCCGGAGTTGCCGAGCGGTTCTAGGCGCTACAGTCTGCAACCGCGCGACCGCTACGATCGCAGGTTCGAATCTTGCCTCGGGCATGGATGTGTGTGAAGTCCTTTGGTTAGTTAGGTTTAAGTAGTTCTAAGTTCTAGGGGACTGATGACCTCAGAAGTTAAGTCCCATAGGGCTCAGAGCCATTTGAAGTCACTACCGACTGCAATTGTATGAATGGGGTGCCACTTTGAAATGAGACCCAAGTTTTCTTTGAACTGTTGAGCAACTATATCTCCTGAGTCGGGGGGTCGGTAAAACGATCCAATTAATAGTTTAGTCCGATTGTCAAGTATAACCTCTGTCAGTACTATTTCGCAAAAACTACCTAATTAAATTTCACTACAAGGTAAACTGCTTCTGACAGCAATAAATACTCCACCACCTACTGTATTTAATCTATCCTTTCTGAACACAGCTAGATTGTTTGAAAAAATTTCGGCTGAACTTATTTCCGGCTTTAGCCAGCTTTCTGTACTTATAACTATTTGAGCTTCAGTGCTTTCTGTTAGGGCTTGGAGCTCTGGTTCTTTCACAACACAGCTAAATGTTTACTGAACATAATTACGAATAATTATACATTTGGTTTGATGAATTTACAGTGCAGGTTTTTGTAGTGCAAAACAATTCACATCTGAAGTTATTTTAAGTGATACAACGGCATTCACATTGTGTTGTCATAAGGGAAAAGGTAATTTGCCGCTGTTAGTACAAACTTTATTTTTCAATGCTCTGCATTAAAGACTCACTTGAAATGATCGAACAATTAAAGACAAACCAAAGAATTATTTTAATAATATTCGCAGCCACAATGCAGCAGCTTCTACGGCCAGTACTGACGGTAAAGTTTGAGGCACAGATTAACGTGGCGTATATTATTTTAATACACGCAACAGTTTTTTAATCATTGATCAGGACCAATGACTGCTATGATGGTCGTCCACCATGTTATGGGCAGTTATATTTTTATACGACATTTCTTACTATTTTCATGGTACCGTTGAGGCGAGAACTAAAAATCTGCACGTTTTCACGTAAGAACAAAGAATCTGCATACGAATAAATTCCAGTTAATTAAATAAAGATATTGGATTTTCGTCACTTTATAAACACAACTGGTCGAATTTCGACCACAGGTGATACTAGTACGTCCTAATCTTCTCCTCTACAATGTCTGTATCCCTCTTCCCCCCCCCCCCTTTCTTTGCCCCTCTCCTCCTCCTTCCCCCTCTCTCTGTATCCATCACCTCTTCAACCTTTGTCTGTCCATCTTACCCTCCCCCTCTCTCTACATCTCCTCCTTCCCCTGTCTTGTACACTCAGTGATACTAGTTTGAAGGTAATCCGACATTGGATATCATGCAGCGAAAATTACTTATAACTGAAACATTGGATACCACCCGCCTGCTTTTAGCCATGACGTAATCAAGATGTCGAACTACAAAATAAATGGTATCGGACTCTTCAGTTGACTCCATTTCGAAGATGCGGCAACCGTTCCCGACAACTGAATCGCTGGCAACCAGTTGGACAAGCATGTAGTACCCTCGCCCGCTAATAGTGGGCGATAGTAGTGCTAAACGAATATGCGATATGATATAGGTTAAAGTATGTGTACGGTAATATTTCCTTGTATTGTTTTGTATGTCGGAGGGTTGATTGGATTCACCTGTTTCATTTGAGATGTATTATAGGTCAATTGAAGTGTACGATACCATTTTCTTTTATTGTTCAGGTGTTGAGGGGAATCGCATGCTTCAGTTGAGATGATGTAAATTGAAGTGTTCGATACCACATTCTCTTGGATGTTTGGGTGTTTCTCGGTATCGCCTACTTCATATGAGCTTCGAAATGCTTGAAACAATCAATGATATTGCTTTTCCCACCAAAATCTGGACTGCTATCGTTTGTACTGCTATTACCAACATGAAATAAAGCTTTAGCACTCTTCCAAGTTCTCAACATCGTAAAAAAATTACCTTGTCGACGAAAACTTTTCGGGGTACGCATCCCCCGGCGTTCCCCCAGAAAAATAGCACTGTGTCCACTTACATTCCTTTCCGTTTTGTATGTCCATATCCTCCCACCACTTTGTTCACCTCCTCTCCCCCCTTTCTCTGACCTTGAGCCTTGTTTAATTCTTATTGCAAATTCTGATTCTGTAGTAGTATTTTAATCATCAACCAATAAGCCGTAAATACAATAATTGTGTTTGCTAACAACGTTTCACTACGGCCAACAATTAAATTTTTATAACGTTACCCTTTTTTATTACATATATATTGCATACATACTGGGAGGCTTTCCAGCAGGTATATAAAACTACGTGATTATTCCAAGGCAGTGTATGTTTCAAAATTTCAAAGCAATCTGTGAAGAACTTTCAGAGATCAAGAGTTTCCTAAAACATACATCCATGTTTGTAAAAACTCCAAAAGGTTTTCACCAAAGACTGAAATTCTTACACATCGTTGCATTGGAATACGCATGTAATATACCAATTATAAGTACATAATCTTTTATAAATTTAATACACTGAAAAGCCAAAGAAACTGGTACACTTGTCTAATATCGTGTAGATTCACTGCGAGCACGCAGAAGTGCCGCAACACGACGTGGCATTGACTCGACAAAGTCTGAAGTAGTGCTGGAGGGAACTGACACCAAGAATTCTGCTGGGCTGTCCATAAATCAGTAAGAGTACGAGGGGGTGGAGATCTCTTCTGAACAGCACGTTGCTAGGCATCCCAGATATGCTCAATACTGAAACTTCCTGGCAGATTAAAACTGTGTGCCTGACCGAGACTCGAACTCGGGATCTTTGCCTTTCGCGGGGAAGTGTTCTACCAACTGAGCTACCCAAGCACGACTCACGCCCGGTCTCACAGCTCTACTTCTGCTGGGTATCTCGTCTCCTACCTTCCAAACTTTACAGAAGCTCTCCTGGTAGAGCACTTGCCCTCGAAAGGCAAAGGTCCCGAGTTCGAGTCTCGGTCGGGCACACATTTTTAATCTGCCAGGAAGTTTCTATCAGCGCACACTCCGCTGCAGAGTGAAAATGTCATTCTGGAAACATCCCCCAGGCTGTGGCTAAGCCATGTCTCCGCAATATCCTTTCTTTCAGGAGTGCTAGTTCTGCAAGGTCCGCAGGAGAGCTGCTGTAAAGTTTGGAAGGTAGGAGACGAGATACTGGCAGAAGTACAGCTGTGAGACCGGGCGTGAGTCGTGCTTCGGTAGCTCAGATGGTAGAGCACCTGCCCGCGAAAGGCAAAGTCCCGAGTTCGAGTCTCGGTCCGGCACAGAGTTTTAATCTGCCAGGAAGTTTCATATAAGCGCACACTCCGCTGCAGAGCGAAAATCTCATTATGCTCAATACTCTTCATGTCTGGGAAATTTGGTGGCTAGCGGAAATGTTTAAACTCAGAAGAGCGTTCCTGGAGCCACTCTGTAGCAATTCTGGACATGTGGCTTGTCGCATTGTCCTGCTGGAATTGCCCAAGTCAGTCGGAATTCGCAAAGGACATGAATGGATGCAGGTGATCAGTGGACAGTGTCTTATTTACACGTATCAGGTGTCCCATATCACTTCAAGTCCACACGCCTGACACCATTACAATGCCTCTGCCAGCTTGAGCAGTCCCTTGTTTTAACATGCAGGATCAATGGATTCATGAGGTTGTCTCCATACCCGTACACGTACATCCGCTCGATACTATTTGAAACGAGACTCGTCCAACCAGGCAACATGTTCCCAATCAGCAGTCCAGTGTGAGTGTTGAAGGGCCCGGCGAGGCGTAAGGCTTTGTGTCGTGCCGGCACCAAGGGTGCACGAGTGGGCCTTCGGCTTCGGAAGTCCATATCGATGATGTTTCGTAGAATGGTTCGCACACTGACACTTGTTGACGGCCCAGTACCGAAATCTTCAGCAATTTGCGAAAGGGTTGCACTTCTGTCACATTGGACGATTTTCTTCAGTGTCGTTGGTCCTGTTTTTGCAGGACATTTTTCGGGCCGTAGCGATGACGGAGATTTTATGTTTTACCGGATTCCTGTTATTCACGGTACACTCTGAAATGGCCGTACGGGAAAATCCCCACTTCATCGTTACCTCGGAGATTCTGTGTCCAATCGCTCGTGCGCTGAGTATAACACCACGTTCAAACTCACTTACATCTTGATAAACTGCCATTGTGGCAGCAATAACCGATCTAACAACAGCGCCAGACACTTTTTGTCTTATATAGGCGTTGCGACCGCAGCGTCGTACTCTGCCTGTTTACATGTCTCGGTATTTGAATACACTTGCCTATACCAGTTTCTTTGGCACTTCAGTGTAATAGGGAAACGTTGTTACAAAAAACATCAGAAAGTCACATATGCACATATATTATATACCGTGCATTAAGGAACAAGGTATCTAAAAAAACTCCGGTGTTAGAGTGTAAAGTTGTGTCAAAATTTCGAAGTAATCGGTCAACACGTTTTTGAGATTAAGGATTCTGAACACTCCAACATTTACATTTTTATCATATTGCTTAACTGATTGGCAAATGGATGAAAGTAATCTGCGAATTTGTTGATTAACTAACTGATAAACTTGATCACCTAACCGATAATCCTGGCATTGTGCGGATATTCATTTTACCAATTTTGCGATAGCTACGAACAAAACAAAAGGCACTGTGTTTCTAATGTAATATCCCAGACAGTTACAGTGTGCTGGGCGCAGCTGCTTCACGTGTTTACGAAGCGATTTTGTAAACACCTCTACGACAACGCTTCTTCATACACTACTGGCCATTACAATTGTTGCACCACGATGACGTGCAACAGACGCCGAAATTTAACCGACAGGAAGAAGATGCTGTGATATTCAAATGATTAGCTTTTCAGAGCATTCAACGTTGTTGTGATGCCTCGTGCAAGGAGGAGAAATGCGTACCATCACGTTTCCGACTTTGATAAAGGTCGGATTGTAGCCTATCGCGATTGCGCTTTACCGAATCCCGACATTGCTGCTCGCGTTGGTCGAGATCCAATGACTGTTGGCGGAATATGGAATCGGTGGATTCAGGAGAGTGATTCGGAACGCCGTGTTGGATCTGGACGGCCTCGTATCTCTAGCAGTCGAGATGACAGGCATCTTATCCGCATGGCTGTAACGGATCGTGCAGCCACGTCTCGATCCCTGAGTCAACAGACGGGGACGTTTGCAAGACAACAACCATCTGCATGAACAGTTCGACGACGTTTGTAGCGGCATGGACTATCAGCTCGGAGACCGTGGCTTCGTTTACCCTTGACGCTGCATCACAGACAGGAGCGCCTGCGATGATGTACTCGACGACGAACCTGGGTGCATGAATGACAAAACGTCATTTTTTCGGATGAATCCAGGTTCTGTTTACAGCGTCATGATGTTCGCATCCGTGTTTGGCGACTTCGCGGTGAACGCGCATTGGAAGCGTGTATTCGTCATCGCCATACTGGCGTATCACCGGGAGTGATGGATTGGGGTGCCACTGGTTACACGTCTCGGTCACTTCTTGTTCGCACTAACGGCACTTTGAACAGTGGACGTTACATTTCAGATGTGTTACGACCCGTGGCTCTACCCTTCATTCGATCCCTGCGAAACCCTAGATTTCAGCACGATAATGCACGACCGCATGTTGCAGGTCCTGTACGGGCCTTTCTGGATACAGAAAATGTTCGACTGCTGCGCTGGCTAGCACATTCTCCTGATCTTTCACCAATTGAAAACGTCTGGTCATTGGTAGTCGAGCAACTGGTTTGTCACAATACGCCAGTCACTACTCTTGATGACCTGTGTTATCGTGTTGAAGCTGCGTGGGCAGCTGTACCCGTACACGCCATCCAAGCTCTGTCTGACTCAATGCCCAGGGTTATCAAGGCCGTTATTACGGCCAGAGGTGGTTGTTCTGGGTACTGATTTCTCGGGATCTATGCACCCAAATTGCGTGAAAATGTAATCACATGTCAGTTTTAGTATAATATATTTGTCCAGTGAATACCCGTTTATCATCTGCATTTCTTCTAGGTGTATCAATGTTAATGGCCAGTAGTGTACCACTCTCTAGGAACACGACTACTTTTATATTTTTTCCACGTATTTATCTTTTCTTAGAGCACGACAACTCCCGAGTAATCTAGAATTGTGGTTTTATTTCGTTCCAAATGTGTAACAATACTACCTCACATTTATTGTATTTCAGAGAAACAATAAAGATTTTCTCTAACTGCTCTCTGTAGCTTTGTCCCTGTCCTTTTATTCTCTACATAATTAATTTTGCAATTTGAAACACTTGCAGTTAGGAGAACATATCTGATGTCTCCACAGTCAGGGGATACAAGACTGACAAGTGAGAACTCTTAAATGGTAACGCGCGGGACAGCTTTCATTCATCTATATTACTAATCAGGTATCCACAATACAGAAGGATAAGGTGACGAGGGACCTAGAAATCAAAACCTTGCAACCATTCACCCTGGCGGATCCTCTTGGCGATTAATCGACCAAAATATTTCAGAATATCGCATTATGCTTCAAACCTTTAAAGAAGTGATGTAACAGAGAACACATGTGTAGCGTAATAGTTAACGCATAATTATCCCATGCAAATGGTTGTGGGTTCTTGTTTTGTCAGGTGTTCTCAAATTTTTTATTCTTAAATCTCCATCGAAATAACTTTGATCGTTAGTTTTATTCAATTAATTGGCTGAGTGTAAATATTTTACTTTTATTCTTTTATCATCCCCTTCTAATCGTAGTATTAACTTCTGAAATGGCTCTCATTTTTCTTCCTATCATTATTTCTCCACTTGGAATCTTGTTCGTGTGGTTTTAATTATTTGTATTTATTGACTTCGATTTAATTTCTACCGTTTTATCATCCTACATTTTCGTCCACGTTGTTGCATTCATTATTGCTATTCCTTATTTTGCTCGAATCCTTACTTACAACGCCTTGATTTGTATAAATCTCCATCCATGTTATTTTGTCCAGAGTACAATAACAATTTATGTTTTAAATGTTTGTATGATGATTATCATCCATAAAAATGTATTTCTGGCAATGAAAATACCTTCTGACACCATTGCAAAGTAAATAGATTATGTCATCTCTCGTTTTTTAAATGATAGATACGCTTATTAAAATATTTAAATATTATGTTCGATAAATAATTAAGTTCATATGCACGAATATTACAAGTGGAAAAAGAATAAAAGGAAGAAAAATGGGAGCAACTCAAAACGTTAAAATGGTGATTAAAATGGCATGATTGAAAAATAATGAATTTCAATGCACCTAACGAGATTCAGATTGACAACGTATTGCATTTAAAGCGTTTACCTCAACGCTACATAAATATTCTTTGTTCTGTTCCATCAAAGCCGTAGAGAGCAACGTGAAATTCCGAAATTTTTTCATTGATTATTTTATATTTTTACTGTACACATCTAGTTTCTTAGGACCAAACTGAACAGCAAATCTACATAGTCGTGGAACCTATCATTACTTGAAAATACGACAGAAAACAGTGTAGCAGAGGAACTAGCTTAATTTTTAATGAACGGCTCGACAGAATAGGACTGCCTCGTGAGGAAACACTTCAGTTTGGATCTGAAAGTGCGAGTATTACTGCTAAATTTTTTGAATACTTGTGATAGCTTGTCGAAAACTGATGCATCAGAATACTACACGCCTTTCTGCATGTGAGTCAACGAGGTGTGATCCAAATGCAAGTCAGATTTCTGCCTGAGTGGACGCTGCTATTTCTTAGCAATAAGCTGGTGCTGTTAACAGGAAACGACATTAAAAAATATTTACATTCAGAGGCCAGTGTCAGAATAGCCAGACAAATGAACAGAAGTCGACAAGGTCAGAACCGCCAATTTCAGATCCAAAAATACCCTTCGCGAATGGGAAAATTTACCGAAAAATATAAAACTATACGTCGTAAGCGAATGAAAATCAGCAAAGTAGATTACTTTTCGTGTCAGATTCTGTTCTGACAGTACAAATAGCAGTATTAAGTCTCTGAACAAGATACTGAACATGGACTTTCCACGACAGTTTGCTATCTATCCGAATTCTGCAGCCTCACTAATTATATGCCCGTTCTGTGTAATTAGAACTTTAGATCTGTTGAATTGAGTGTCTGAAACAGTAACAATTGAGTCCTGCTGTGGTTTAGCATTAGTATATTTTCTACAAGCCATGAGCTTGTGTCTTGAACTGCACTACTTTGAAACAGTGTTACACACACCTTTTACTACAAAGCTAGTGTTGTCAGCAAATAGAAATAGAATCACCTGTTATATTCGAAGGCATATCATTTATATAAATAAGGAACAGAAGTGTCCCCTGCACTGAACCCTTGGGGTACCCACCTCCCCCCCCCCGCCCCCCTCCCCCCCCCCCCCCCCCCCCACACGTATTTAACCGTGCCCCACTCGGACCGCACATCGTAGCCATTCTCAGTACTGTGGAGAATGATCTTTCCCTGTCAAAGTAAGAGGTGACCAATTGTGAGCTTTTTTCCATTGCTAGTCTACTTTTGATGTCCTCCTTGCTCCGTTCGTCATTTGTTATTTTACTGCCTAGGTAGAAGCATTCCTTAACTTCATCTATTGCGTGACCATCAATCCTGATGTTAAGTTTCTCGCTGTTCACACTTCTACTACTTCTCATTACCTTCGTCTTTCTTCAACTCAATCCATACTCTTTACTCAGACTTTTCATTGCGTTCAGCAGATCATGTAATTCTTCCTCACTTTCACTCAGGATAGCAATGTCATCAGCGAATCGTATCACTGATATCGTTTTACCTTGAATTTTAAATCCGTTCCTGAACCTTTATTTATTTCCATCATTTCTTCCTCGATGTGCAGATTGAACAGTAGGGGCTGAGATCCCCTGCTATACCCGCAGGATAGGACAGATAGTTTAATTTGTGGGAAGGGGCCAAAATGAGTGGCTGTCAGTTGCACTCAAACATACTACTTTATTCCACTCTTTATTATTCCCTCTTGGCTCTTGTACATATTGTATATGACCCGTCCCTCCCTATAGCTTAACCCTACTTTTCTCAGAATTTCGAACATCTTGCATCATTTTACACTGTCGAACGCTTTTTCCAGGTCGACAAATCCTATGAACGTGTATTGATTTTTCTTAATCTTGCTTTGATTATTAACGCCTCTCTCGTGCCTTTACCTTTCCTAGAGCCAAACTGATCATGGTTCAAAATGGCTCTGAGCACTATGGAACATAACATCTGAGGTCATCTGTCCGCTATAACTTAGAACCACTTAAACATAACTAATCTAAGGACATGACACACATCCATGCCCAAGGCAGGATTGGACCGTAGCGGTCGCGCGGTTCCAGACTGAAGCGCCTAGAACCGCTCGGCCACACCGGCCGGCCCAAACTGATCATCATCCAGCGCATCCTCAATTTTCTTTTCCATTCTTCTGTATATTATTCTTGTAAGCAACTTGGATGCATGAGCTGTTAAGCTGATAGTGAGGTAATTCTCGCACTTGTCAGCTCTTGCAGTCTTCGGAATTGTGTAGATGATGCTTTCCGAAAGTCAGATGGTATGTCGCCAGACTCATACATTCTACACACCATCATGAATAGTCCTTTTATTGGCACTTCCCCCCAATGATTTTAGAAATTCTGATGGAATGTTATCTGTCCCTTCTGCCTTATTTGATCGTAAGTCCTCCGAAGCTCTTATAAATTCTAATACTGGATCGCATATCTCTTCTAAATCGACTCCTGTTTCTTCTTCTATCACATCAGACCAATTTTCCCCCTTCTAGAGGCTTTCAATGTATTCTTTCCACCTATCCGCTCTCTCCTCTGCATTCAACAGGGGAATTCCCGTTGCATTCTCAATCCTATCACCCTTGCTTTAAATGACACCGAAGGTTGTTTTGACTTTCCTATATGCTGAGTCTGTCCTTCCGACAATCATTTCTTTTCTCAATGTCATAGCATTTTTCCTGCAGCCATTTCGCCTTAGCATCCCTGCACTTCCTGTTTATTTCATTCCTCAGAGACTCGTATTTCTCTATTCCTGAGTTCCCAGGAACATTTTCGCACTTCCTCCTTTTATCGATCAATTGAAGTATTTCTTCTGTTACCTATGGTTTATTCGCAGTAACCTTCTTTCTACCTATGGTTTCCTTCCCATCTTCCGTGATGGCCGTTTTTAGAGACGTCCATTCCTCATCAACTACACTGCCTATTGAGCTATTCCTTATTCCTGTATCTATAGCCTCAGAGAACTTAACCGTATCTCGTCATTCCTTAGTACTTCCGTATCCCACATCTTTGCGTATTGATTCTTCCTAATGTCTTAAACTTCAGCCTACTCTTCATCACTACTATATTGTGATCTGAGTCTATGTCTGCTCCTGGGTACGCCTTACAATCCAGTATCTGATTTCGGAATCTCTGTCTGACCATGATGTAATCTAACTGATATCGTCCCGCACCAACTGGCCTATTCCAAGTATACCTCCTCCTCTTGGGATTCTTGAACAGAGTATTCGCTATTACTAGCCCAAACTTGTTACAGAACTCAATTAGTCTTTCTCCCCTCTCATACCTTGTCCCTAGCCGATATTGTCCTGTAACCTTTTCTTCTACTCCTTTCCCTACAATTGCATTCCAGTCTCCCATACCCTTTTTCATACCACTTTACATACTGTATTACGCTTTCAATATGCTCATACACTTTCTTCATCTTCACCTTGCGACATCGGCATGTATACCTGAACTATCGTTGTGGGTGATTGTTTGCTGTCGATTCTGATAAGAACAACACTATCACTGAACTGTTCAGTTACACTCTTTGCCCTATCTTCCTATTCATAGCGAATCCTATTCACGCTATTAATATTATCCTATACTCATCTGACCAGAAATCCTTGCCTTCTTTCCACTTCACTTCACTGACCCCTGCTATATCTAGACTGAGCCTTTGCATTTCCCTTTTGAGATTTTCTAGTTCCTTACCACATTAAAAAGCTTCTGACAATCCACGTCCCAATTCGTAGAACGTTATCCTTCCGTTGATTGTTCATCCTTTTTCTCATGGTAACCTCCCCCTGTCAGTCGCCCCTCTCGGCTGCCAATGCTGATTATTAATCAAAATTTAAGCAGCGATGGGATTCGAACCTGGGACTGAAAACGTTTTGATTATGAAGCAAAGATGCTACCTTTCTTTATTTTTTTATTTTTTTTTTCATTTCCTTCGTTGTTGATCGTTGTGTGGTCGTTGCGGCCGTCACATGACATCCGCTAAAGTTCATTTGCTGACCGTTGCACTTAGTTTTTTTTTTTATTACAGCTCTCTGACCGAACACGCTGAGCTACCGTGCCGGCAAGTTTTGGATTCGCTGCGTATCGATCCCAGTACCTCTGGCATGCTAAGCTAACGCTCTACCATCTGAGCTACGCACCTCCTCCCCCACCCCCCACCCCTAGACCACGGATGGAAGACCTTTACAACGTACTGAACCAAGTAAACCAGTTTTGCGAATCATACTTGCGACTTCATCCCACTGTGTCACCCTGCATTTTGGGCGATGGGAACTCGAACAGTCTCCTGTAAGATAATGAACTGATCAACATTCCTGCTGCTTACCCTACTCAGACGTGATCGAGATATTAGAGACAACTGAGCTAATGGTCATCACATAAGGAAAACACAATGTTGTTCCTATAAATAAAAAGTTATTTAGATTATATTACCCCAGTTCAGTAAACGAATAGCTACTTCACCACAGCCGAAATATTCGTCTCCTGAGAGTCAGAAATGCACTGATATTTAAGGTAATTCTCATTTGTTGTTCAGCCTCAGTTGCACATTTTTAATTAGATTACATGTTTCGACAACTCGAGATCACCTATAAATGGTTCAAATGGGTCTGAGCACTATGGGACTTAACTTCTGAGGTAATCAGTCCCCTAGAACTACTTAAACCTAACTAACCTAAGGACATCACACAGATCCATGCCCGAGGCGGGATTCGAACCTGCGACCGTAGCGGTCGCGCGGTTCCAGACTGAAGCGCCTAGAACCGCTCGGCAAGATCACCTATAGAACTGAAACGAAGTAAAACTAAGTATATACCATCTAAAGTTTTATTGCAAGTAGAAAAAATAATTTTATATAAATTAAGAATTTATCTAAGTAGTTGCGTCAGCAACCTGTCTTTGAGATGTCACTGGACGCCCCAGGATAAAGGAACAACGAAATGGGCATGGGAAAGATGCAGGCTATTTATCACAAGTCATTTGCTACTTCACAAGAATCCAACAGTCTTTTACAGCACAGATATAAAAACACTAATGAAATACAAATGATAACACCTGTTTGCAGTGAACGTAATTAAGAAGGCGCAACTAATGAGTGACTATAATTAGAGCCAGCAACAGGTTTATAATGTTAACAGCAGCTCAAATTTCAGCAGAAAATTAGATAAAATAATTATGGAAAATTCATCCACTACCTTAAGTGTCTCGTTTCCTAATCTCGTTTCCTCATCATCTCATTTAATTCGATTACACTCGATTATCCGTGTTTGCTTTTTTTGATGTCATCTTATAGTCTCTTTTCAAGACTCTGTCCATTCTGTTCAACTGCTCCTTCAAGTTCTCTGCTGCCTCTGGCAGACTTGCAGACTTACAATGTCATTGGCAAACCTAAAAGTTTTTATTTCTTCTCCATGGACTTTACTCACTACTCTAAAATTTATTTACTTTCCTTTACTGCTTGCTCAGTGTACAGATTGAATAACGAGAGGATATGCTACAACCCTGTCTCCCTTTCTTTTCAACCACTGCTTCCGTCTCACGTCCCTCTATTCTCATAACTGCCGTACGGTTTCTGTACAAGTTGTAAATATCCATTCGCTGCCTGTATTTTACCCTTGATGCCTTCAGGATTTCGAAGAGTGTATCCCAATTAAAACTGTTAAAAACTTTCTCTAAGTCTACATGTACTTTAAGCGTAGGTCGGCGTTTCTTTGACTTTTCTTTAAGGTAACTCGTAGGGTTAGGATTGTCTCGGGTGTTCCTACATTTCTCCGAAATCCAAATTGACCTCCACCGAGGTCGGCTACCACCAATACTTCCTTTTTTCGGTATAGAATTCGTGACAGTACTTTGTGAACATGACTTGTTAAACTGATAATTTTGTAATTCTCACACCTATCAGCACGTTCTATCTATGGACCGTCTATAATTTTAGTAAGACCCCTCTTGTTAAACATATGACATCTCCACCATCCCTTTTCTGCTTCCTTTCCACTCCCCCAATGACCCTCACTCCCTTTCCCCCTCCCACCCCCTCTTGAGCTACAACATATAAATGTTTAAAACATTTGATCCAGTTGCAAAATACTTGTTTCTGAATACTGAAGACAGATTTTTGAACCAGCTATTTAGGTAAAATCCTTTTTTCTACTTATTTTACATATTATGTGGTATATATTTAGCTTTGGCAACGGCCTTGCCGCAGTGGGTACACCGGTTCCCGTGATATCACCGAATTTAAGCGCTGTTGGGCGTGGCCAGCACTTGGATGGGTAACCATCCAGCCGCCATGCGCTGTTGCCATTTTTCGGGGTGCACTCAGCCTCGTGATGTCAATTGAGGAGCTACTCGACCGAATAGTAGCGGCTTCGGTCAAGAATACCATAACAACGCACGGGAGAGCGACGTGCTGACCACATGCCCCTCCTATCCGCTTCCCCCCCTGAGGATGACACGGCGGTCGGATGGTCCCAGCAGGCCACTCGTGGCCTGACGACGGAGTGCTTTTTTATATATTTAGCTTTACTTTGTTTTGTATCTGAAGATGACCCTGAGTAATCGGAACATATAATATAATTAAAGACGTGCAACTGAGATTGAAGAATAAATGAGAATTATCTTCAACAATTACTTTTTAAAAATTTTTTTCATCTAAATTATTTTACCAAGAACAACTTCGACGTCAACATATACCTACGACCAGCATAACCACTATCTTGTGGCAACTACACTCAATAGCTAAACCTATTTAAAGTCGCATTAACTTTCATCATTCCTGTAAATGACTTTAAAAATATTGTTATATCACTGTGTTTTATTTATTTTACAATAGTAGGCTCCAACATAAATGTCACTAAAACTAAACTAAACCGAAGCCCGTGCGAATAGGTCTTGAAAGGCCCAACGGTACCGACCGACCGCCGTGTCATCCTCAGCCCACACGCGTCACTGGATGCGGATATGGAGGTTCATGTGGTCAGCACACCGCTCTCCCAGCCATATGTCAGTTTACGAGACCGGAGCCGCTACTTCTCAATCAAGTAGCTCCTCAGTTTGCCTCACAAGGGCTGAGTGCACCCCGCTTGCCAACATCGCTCGGCAGACCGGATGGTCATCCATCTAACTGCTAGCCCAGTCCGACAGCGCTTAACTTCGGTGATCTGACGGGAACCTGTGTTACCACTGCGGCAAGGCCGTTGGCAACATAAACGTTACTAACATATAAAATTATGTCATGTACTGTAAGCGAAAGGAGACAATAAACTTCAGTTTCTGTGTACACCATAGCACGAGTCACACTTGTTGGCATCAGCACCGTCCCCTTTTTTTTATTTTTAGGTTTCCGTAGATCAGTCGATAAAAAGGAACCCTTATAGATCCACTTACTCGTTCGCATCTCTGTCTTTCTGTACGACTGTTAAAACACATCTTTTCTGCAACCGGTAGAAGTACTGAGTTCAAATTAATGTCACATACAAATGTCTACTGTCCTTTAGACTAATTAATGAAAGTTTAAACTAAATTCTCAACTCCGCCCGAACAGGTCTTGGAAAACCCTAACGGTACTGACCGACCGCCGTGTCATCCTCAGACTATAGGACTCACTGGACACAGATATGGAGGGGCGTGAGGTCATCACACCAATCTCCCGGCCGATGGAGCCACTACTTCCTAGGCAAGTAGCTCCTCAGTTGGCCTCACAAAGGCTGAGTGCACCCCTCTTGCCAACAGCGTTCGGCTGACCAGACGGTCACCCATCCCAGTGCTATCCAAGCCCGACAGCGCTTAACAATTAATGGAAGTCAAATTCAATTGGCTCTAAGCACTATAGGACATAACATCTGAGGTCATCAGTCCCCTACACTTAGAACTACTTAAGCCTGAGTAACCAAAGGACATCACACACATCCGTGCCCGAGGCACGATTAGAAACTGAGGCTGTAGCAGCAACGCGGTTCCCTACTGAAGAATGGAAGTCATCCTCCAAACATCCTGTGAAAAAGAGGTGGTTCTTGTTTCCAGTACACGTTAGGTAAAGCTGGTGATAGTTTTTTAAAGTCTAAGCTTGTAGGAGAATTTGAGCCACGCAAAGAAAGCTGATAACGTAAATACGCTGTCAGAAAAAAATGCAATCAATGTCATTTCACTGACATGTGATATGACAAATAGTTCAACATTGTAGGAATATTCGATAATAAATTTAGACCAAACGAAACACACACTTCACAGTAGGAGGTCCCCAAACAAAACGTAGTGTGCTCCCCTCTGACGGCAACGCAAACTTGTATTCTAGCCCTCAGCTGCCGAATTTCGTCGTCCATTATCCTGCTGAAAAATCACATCGCCTTCCTTTCCAAGAAATGACACTAGCAGTGGGGTAACAGCGTTGTAATGTAGCGAGTACTGGTCACTTCACCCTGCATAAATACCGAATATGACCGAGAGCTGTAACTGATGGCCGCCCACACCATGAAGCCAGGGCTGAGACCTGCGTGTCAAGGGCGAATGCGCTCTGGAGTAGACAGCCCACCAGATCTAAGCTATATACGTGTACGTCCACCACTCGCATGTAGGCAGAACCTACTATCATCACTGATGAAAACCAAGCGTCATTCCACTCTAGTCGACTCATTCACAACACCGGAGTTGCCGCACTTAGCAGTATTGTCGTGTCAGTAGTAGCTTGACCAAATGCACATATTGTGTTATTACTACTAATATTTATTATTTATTTATGTCATTAAATGCGCAAAGTAATCGACCGCCTTGAAATATAAGGTGGGTCGTGTGCTTCTAAATCTAACAGCAAAGACTTTTTATTGTTATAATCTTTTTGGTATGCAGTTGTTAATGCTGCATAAAGAAGATAATATACAGGGTGAGCCACCTAACGTTACCGCTGGATATATTTCGTAAACCACATCAAATACTGACGAACCGATTCCACAGACCGAACGTGAGGAGAGGGGCTAGTGTAATTGTTTAATACAAACCATACAAAAATGCACGGAAGTATGTTTTTTAACACAAACCTACGTTTTTTTAAATGGAACCACGTTAGTTTTGTTAGCACACCTGAACATATAAAGCAAATACGTAATCAGTGCCGTTTGTTGCATTGTAAAATGTTAATTACATCCGGAGACATTGTAACCTAAAGTTGACGCTTGAAACCTCCGACGTTCAGTTGCGTGTTGTAACAAACACGGGCCACGGTCGGCGAGCAGCATCTGCAGGGACATGTTTACGATGACGACCGTGTTTACGAGTGTGGTTGTAGTGCACTGTTGTGGTTTGGTCTAGCTGTCGCAGTGTCCGCATGTAGCGCTTGCTGCTGTTGTTATTCTGCATTCGTCTCCGCACGCACACCAACTATAGTACACCATGTTACCAGACGTCTGTGATAGTGTAGTGTTGTAGGAACTGTGACCATGGTGTATTCGAACTCTGAAAAGGCGGAGATGATACTCATCTATGGCGAGTGTCGACGAAATGCAGCTGAAGCCTGCAGGGTGTATGCTGAACGGTACCCGGACAGAGAGCATCCAACGTGCCGCACATTGCAAAACATCTACCGCCAACTGTATGCAACAGGTATGGTCGTAGCACGCAAACGGGTCCGTAACAGGCCCGTCACAGGAGAAGCGGGTGCAGTTGGTGTGTTAGCTGCTGTTGCCATGAACCCACACATGAGTACACGGGACACTGCGAGAGCCGGTGGACTGAGTCAAAGTAGTGTCATGCGTACACTGCATCGTCACCGCTTTCACCCGTTTCATGTGTCGCTACATCAGCAATTACATGGTGATGACTTTAATCATCGAGTGCAATTCTGTCAATGGGCATTAACAGAGAATGCGTTGCAGTTCTACCTGTTTACCGATGAAGCGGGTTTCACAAACCACGGGGCAGTGAATCTACGGAACATGCATTACTGGTTCGTGGACAATTCTCGCTGGCTCAGACAGGTAGAGCGACAGCGACCGTGGACTGTAAATGTATGGTGCGGAATCATTGGCGACCACCTCACTGGTTCTCACTTCATTGCAGGGGCCCAAACAGCTGCAACATACATCGCGTTTCTACAGAATGATTTGCCAACGTTGCTCGAAAATGTCCCACTGGAAACGCGTCGACGTATGTGGTATCAGCATGATGGTGCACCTGCACATTCCGCAATTAACACTAGGCTGACCCTTGACAGGATGTTCGACGGGCGTTTCATAGGACGTGGAGAACGCATAAATTGGCCAGCCCGTTCTCCTGATCTTACACCTCTGGACTTCTTTCTGTGGGGTACGTTAAAGGAGAATGTGTACCGTGATGTGCCTACAACCCCAGACGATATGAAACAACGTATTGTGGCAGCCTGCGGCGACATTACACCGGATGTACTGCGGCGTGTACGACATTCATTACGCAAGAGATTGCAATTGTGTGCAGCAGATGATGGCCACCCCGTTGAACATCTCTTGGCCTGACATGTCGGGACACACTCTATTCCACTCCGTAATTGAAAACGGAAACCACGGGTGTACGTGTACCTCACCCCTCATGGTAATGCACATGTGCGTCAGTGAAAAAGACCAATAAAAATGTGTTAGCATGTGGATGTAATGTGCTGTTCCAGTCTCTTCTTTATCTAAGGTCCCCAAAACTAACGGGGTCCCATTTAAATAAACGTAGGTTTGTGTTAAAAAACATACTTCCGTGCATTTTTTATGGTTTGTATTAACCAATTACACTAGCCCCTCTCCTCACGTTCGGTCTGTGGAATCGATTCGTCAGTATTTGATGTGGTTTACGAAATATATCCAGCGGTAATGTTAGGTGACTCACCCTGTATAAAAGTATGAAAGACACAATATATCAAAATTTCTCTAAGGGTACCGAGATTTGAATGTTTAACTATTGTTAAAATGGATAGAATTGGAAGGAAAATCAGCATTGGACTATTTTGTTGTTTTATTGACAGAAAAATCGATTTTTCGTCGCTTAGTGACCATCCTCAGTGCTGTACAATTAAAATTGGTAGGCACTGGTATCAAGCTATAACCACAAGCTTAGAGCGATCACATAAACTGGAATGCCATTACGTATGTCTGTAAATCCCAGCACCACCACTCCATTGTTACATCACACAAATTATTCAAGAAAAACGTACAAAAGTGGTCTTCAAACGAGCTTTCCTTCAATAACTGTAAATCTGTGGCCTCCAGCGAATACGTATCCTAGTACAAAATTTAACTACACTAAATTTCCCACAAAAAAGATGTTTTCACTTTTTTCTGTGCGATTAATAGTTCGTGCATAACGAGCGACAGAATACGACAATCTTGTGCATGGTATTTGAAGGTGCTGCGGGCTGCATAGAACCTAGCGGTAGGGGCAGCTGAAACATCGTGCAGAGATGTAAATGTTCCAACTTACGAATCCGTCTTTCAGAAGCAATCTGCGGAATATCGTGAAGCGTAAAAACCAAATGAATGTAGCACCTATTCGAATTTCTACATAAACCTCGCTGGTGCCGGAAACGTCGCGTAATAAGTAGGAATCGCGACATTTCGCACGGAGTCGTGGGACGCGGATTACGAGCACCGGATACTGCGCTGTTAAAACGGAACGGGCCGCGGTCGGCGACCGGCGTTCGACTCGAGGTCCACCAGAAAACAGCGGGCATTATTTCCCTGGCGAGAGAGAACCGGAGGACTAAATCAAACTTTTAAGACAAAGGAAATTAGATACCGGCCGAGGGAGAAAGAAATGGGCCCGACTGCGCGGTCTGGGTCTGCTAAGGATGCCAGCGATAAAGAAAATAAAAGGGGGTAAAAGATTTTTGTCAAGGGAGGAAAGCGGAAGGCGGAGGGGAAGAAAAAAGATCGCCTATTAATTTCTGTGTGGGTTTTTATTTCCCCCCTTTGCTCCTCGCAGCCGCAAGCCTATTCCGGCTCCTTCCCACTCGCGTTCTTTTCTTTTTAGGACTAATAATTCGTGCGGCGCCGTTCATTTAGTACTGGGTGGGGCTGGAGGGAAAGGGGGAGGGGTTTAGAATGAGGGAGGTGGAGGGGGTGGGGGGGGGGAGGCAACTAAGTGGTTGGACGTGGACGGCGCCTTTCGAAACCGCAGGCCGGGCTCCGGGTTCTGTCGCAGTGCCTCGAGTGCGAAGATGGGGCTTTGTTTTTCCCATTTAACGCGTGGAAAGGGACACGTGGAATGTCTGTGGCGAACGGCTAATGCGCAGCAAGGTGCAACCGGCTAGGTTTTTCTCGTCGGAACGCCTGGCAAGCTTACCAGCAGACGCACGTAAGCAACCATGTTGCCTATGTTAAATTTGTTAAGACAATGTAGCACCAAATTCCGGTCGGAGCTCATGTATCGCTATGCAAACCATCACACATGGTACTATTATCAATACATACTTATAAAAATTTAAATTTAATTTTATCCATATTTTGAAGCTGTGAACTTTGTTCAGTACACTTTGAAACACCCCCTTAGAAAAATTAAGAAAGACAGTGCTGGTAAACCTCTACGTTATTTGATTTTCAAACTGCTGAGCAAAACTGAACTTAATCAGACATTTTTCTCTTTAATTATCCTGATCAACACTAAACTGACACACAATATTTTTAGCGCAACGCAATCTGACTTTCAATAACCCCCAAAAAGGATGGCCCTGCCCAACAAGAACCTATACCTTTCATGAATCACTTACCTCACAAACATTTTCGTTGCTCGAGCTACTGCAATACAGCGAGCGCCAATACTGGCAGCTAAATAAAAGATTCTAACTACTGAAGGCACAAACAACTGATAGCCATAGCTAGCAAATGAAAGATTTTGATGAGAACAAACAATGTATTTACCTTAATAGTGTTCAAAAGTCATTATATAAATATATAATGACTTTTGAACACTATATATATATATATATATATATATATATATAATAAACTAATATATATATATATATATATATATATATATATATATATATATATCAGTTCATGACATCCAGTCTTACAAATTTCCTTTATTTGACGGGCACACGTCCGGATCGTCTGCTCTCAAAACTCTGCCATCTGTCACCCAACATCCACCACTGCTGGCGGCTCACCTCCAACTGCGCAACGCTACGCGCTGTTCACCCCCAACTGCCCAACACTACAACAGAGAATATTCCAACAATGCAAACCAGCCACAGACTGCACACATCACAGTCACTGATTTTCATACAGAGCGCTACGTGGCGTTACCAACATAAAAACCTACTTACAGCCTACTTACATAGCGCCCTCGATCTGGACGTGTGTTCGTCAGAAAAAGTAAATTTGTAAGACTGGATGTCGTATATATAATGACTTTTGAAAACTATTACGGCAAATACATTGTTTGTTCTTCATCAATATCTTTCATTTGCTAAATATGCCTATCGTTAGCTAGTGCCTTCAGTAGTTGGAATCTTGTACACTCCTGGAAATTGAAATAAGAACACCGTGAATTCATTGTCCCAGGAAGGGGAAACTTTATTGACACATTCCTGGGGTCAGATACACCACATGATCACACTGACGGAACCACAGGCACATAGACACAGGCAACAGAGCATGCACAATGTCGGCACTAGTACAGTGTATATCCACCTTTCGCAGCAATGCAGGCTGCTATTCTCCCATGGAGACGATCGTAGAGATGCTGGATGTAGTCCTGTGGAACGGCTTGCCAAGCCATTTCCACCTGGCGCCTCAGTTGGACCAGCGTTCGTGCTGGACGTGCAGACCGCGTGAGACGACGCTTCATCCAGTCCCAAACATGCTCAATGGGGGACAGATCCGGAGATCTTGCTGGCCAGGGTAGTTGACTTACACCCTCTAGAGCACGTTGGGTGGCACGGGATACATGCGGACGTGCATTGCCCTGTTGGGACAGCAAGTTCCCTTGCCGGTCTAGGAATGGTACAACGATGGGTTCGATGACGGTTTGGATGTACCGTGCACTATTCAGTGTCCCCTCGACGATCACCAGTGGTGTACGGCCAGTGTAGGAGATCGCTCCCCACACCATGATGCCGGGTGTTGGCCCTGTGTGCCTCGGTCGTATGCAGTCCTTATTGTGGCGCTCACCTGCACGGCGCCAAACACGCATACGACCATCATTGGCACCAAGGCAGAAGCGACTCTCATCGCTGAAGACGACACGTCTCCATTCGTCCCTCCATTCACGCCTGTCGCGACACCACTGGAGGCGGGCTGCACGATGTTGGGGCGTGAGTGGAAGACGGCCTAACGGTGTGCGGGACCGTAGCCCAGCTTCATGGAGACGGTTGCGAATGGTCCTCGCCGATACCCCAGGAGCAACAGTGTCCCTAATTTGCTGAGAAGTGGCGGTGCGGTCCCCTACGGCACTGCGTAGGATCCTACGGTCTTGGCGGGCATCCGTGCGTCGCTGCGGTCCGGTCCCAGGTCGACGGGCACGTGCACCTTCCGCCGACCACTGGCGACGACATCGATGTACTGTGGAGACCTCACGCCCCACGTGTTGAGCAATTCGGCGGTACGTCCACCCGGCCTCCCGCATGCCCACTATACGCCCTCGCTCAAAGTCCGTCAACTGCACATACGGTTCACGTCCACGCTGTCGCGGCATGCTACCAGTGTTAAAGACTGCGATGGAGCTCCGTATGCCACGGCAAACTGGCTGACACTGACGGCGGCGGTGCACAAATGCTGCGCAGCTAGCGCCATTCGACGGCCAACACCGCGGTTCCTGGTGTGTCCGCTGTGCCGTGCGTGTGATCATTGCTTGTACAGCCCTCTCTCAGTGTCCGGAGCAAGTATGGTGGGTCTGACACACCGGTGTCAATGTGTTCTTTTTTCCATTTCCAGGAGTGTATTTAGGTGGCAGTATTGGCGCTCGCTGTATTGCAGTAGGCCGGCCGGAGAGGCCGGGCGGTTCTAGGGGCTACAGTCTGGAACCGCGCGACCGCTACGGTCACAGGTTCGAATCCTGCCTCGGGCGTGGATGTGTGTGATACCCTTAGGTTAGTCAGGTTTAAGTAGTTCTAAGTTCTAGGGGAATGATGAGCTCAGAAGTTAAGTCCCATACTGCTCAGAGCCATTTGAACCATTTTTTGTATTGCAGTAGTTCGAGTAACGAAGGTATAGGTTATTGTTAGGCAGAGTTATTCTGTTGTAGGGATTATTGAAAGTCAGATTGCGTTGCCTTAAAAATATTGTGCGTCAGTTTAGTGTTGATCAGAGTAAGTAAAGAGAGAAATGTCTGAGTAAGTTCAGTTTTGCTCAGCTGTTTGAAAATCAAATAACGTAATAGGTTTACCAGCACAGTCATTTTTAATTTTTCTAAGGGGATGTTTCAACTTCAGTCACAATTTTTTCGGGTTTCATCAAATTACACGACGCGTTTCGGACCCCGTGGGCCCATCTTCAGGTGCAGTACATAATTCACTGAGATCGTCTGGGTCCTCCTTTTGCCCAGCGTAATGTGGCAGCTCGACGTGGCATCGACTCAACAAGTCGCTGGAAGCCCGCTGCAGAAATATTGAGCGACAATATCTCTACAGTCATCCATAATTGCGAAAGTATTGCCGGTGCAGGATTTGGATAACGAACAGACCACTCGATTACGGCCCATAAATTTTCGATGGGGTTTATGTCGGGCGATCTGGGAGGCCAACTCATTCGTTCGAATCGCCTGGAATGTACTTCAAAGCAACGGCGAACAATTGTCGCCCGATGAGATGACGCATTGTCATCCATAAAAATTCCCGTCGCTTTAGTATTGAATAGCGACGAAATTTCTGTGTTAAATCGACAATGTAAGGGAGCGAGGGTTAAAGTAAACTCGCAGTGGTGCGTCGAGAAAAAGCTACATAACTCCAAGGAGAAGTTCCATACTTTGTCTATAGGCCCGTTACTCGCTCGGGCGAGGTCATGGAACCTTTCGTGTCGAATAACGGCGCATTTCCTGTGTTAAATCGTCAATGTGAAGGAGCGAGCGTTACAGTAAAATCCATGCATGGCTGCAAATGGTCTCCAAGCAGCCGAATATAACCATTTGCAGTCAATGATGAACCAGCCGGGCCACTCCACTCCATGTAAACAGAGCCCACATCATTATGCAGCCATCACCATCTTGCACAGTGCCTTACAACATGCAACATGGTTGCATGACTTAGTGGGGTCTGCGCCATACTCGAAAACTAGCAACAGCTTTTACCAACTGAAATAGGGATTCATCTGACCAGGCCATGGTTTTCTAGTCGTCTATGGTCGAACCGATATGGTCACGAGCCCAGGAGAAACAATGCAGGTGATGATGTGATTTAGCAAAGGCACTCGTGTTGTTCGTCTGCTGTCATAGCCATTAAAACCAAATGTCGCCACACTGCTCAGAGCCATTTGAACCATTTTTTGTATTGCACATCTACATCTACATCCATACTCCGCAAGCCACCTGACGGTGTGTGGCGGAGGGTACTTTGAGTACCTCTATCGGTTCTCCCTTCTATTCCAGTCTCGTATTGTTCGTGGAAAGGAAGATTGTCGGTATGCCTCTGTGTGGGCTCTAATCTCCCTGGTTTTATCCTCATGGTCTCTTCGCGAAATGTACGTAGGAGGGAGCAATATACTGCTAGACTCCTCGGTGAAGGCATGTTCTCGAAACTTCAACAAAAGCCCGTACCAAGCTACTGAGCGTCTCTTCTGCAAAGTCTTCCACCGGAGTTTATCTGTCATCTCCGTAATGCTTTCGCGATTACTAAATGATGCTGTAACGCAGCGCTCTGCTCTCCGTTGGATCTTCTCTACCTCTTCTGTTAACCCTATCTGGTACGAATCCCACATCGGTGAACAGTATTCAAGCAGTGGGCGAACAAATGTACTGTAACCCACTTCCTTTGGTTTCGGATTGCATTTGCTTAGGATTCTTCCAATGGATCTCAGTCTGGCATCTACTGTACCGGCCATCAACTGCATACGATCATTCCATTTTAAATCACTCCTAATGACTACTCCCAGATAATTTATGGAATTAACTGCTTCCAGTTGCTGACCTACCATATTGTAGCTAAATGATAAAGGATCTTTCTTTCTATGTATTCGCAGCAAATTACACTTCTCTACATTCAGATTCAATTGCCATTCTCTGCACCATGCGTCAATTCGTTGCAGATCCTCCTGCATTGCAGTACAATTTTCCATTGTTACAACCTCTCGATATACCACAGTATCATGCGCAAAAAGCCTCGTTGAAATTCCGATGTTATCAAAAATGGCTCTGAGCACTATGGGACTTAACAGCGATGGTCATCAGTCCCCTAGAACTTAGAACTACTTAAACCTAACTAACCTAAGGACAGCACACAACACCCAGTCATCACGAGGCAGAGAAAATCGCTGACCCCGCCGGGAATCGAACCCGGGAACCCGGCCGTGGGAAGCGAGAACGCTACCGCACGACCACGAGATGCGGGCGATGTTATCCACAAGGTCATTTTTATTATATTGTGAATAGCAACGGTCCTACGACACTCCCCTGCGGCACATCACTCTTACTTCGGAAGACTTCTCTCCATTGAGAATAACATGGTGCGTTCTGTTATCTAGGAACTCTTCAGTCCAATCACACAAACTGGTCTGATAGTCCATATGCTCTCACTTTGTTCATTGAACGACTGTGGGGAACTGTATGAAACGCCTTGCGGAAGTCAAGAAACACGGCATCTACCTGGGAAACCGTGTTATGGCCCTCTGAGTCTCGTGGACGAATAGCACGAGCTGGGTTTCACACGATCGTCTTTTTCGAAACCCTTTCTGATACCTACAGAGTAGATTTCTAGACTCCAGAAAAGTCATTATACTCGAACATAATGCGTTTTCCAAAATTCTACAACTGATCGACGTTAGAGATATAGGTCTATAGTTCTGCATATCTGTTCGACGTCCCTTCTTGAAAACGGGGATGACCTGTGCCCTTTTCCAATCCTTGGTAAAGCTACGCTTTTCTAGAGACCTACGGTACACCGCTGCAAGAAGGGGGGCAAGTTCCTTCGCATACTCTGTGTAAAATCGAACTGGTATCCCATCAGGTCCAGCGGCCTTTCCTCTTTTGAGCGATTTTAATTGTTTCTCTATCCCTCTGTCGTCTACTTCGATATCTACCATTTTGTCATCTGTGCGACAATCTAGAGAGGGAACTACAGTGCAGTCTTCCTCTGTGAAACACATTCTAACGGATACGCTTGTCGTACGACCCACATTGCTTTCTGCGCTTATTTCACGCAGAGTTGCTTGCCTGTAAGCACTTACAATACTACGCAAACGCCGCGGATCTCGGTCGTTAAGTGGGTCCGTCGACCACTGCGTTGTCCGTGGTGGGAAGTAATGCCTGAAATTTTGTATTCTCGACACACACTTGACACTGGGGGTCTGAGAATATTTCATTCCCTAATGATTTCTGGAATGGGATGTCCCATGCTTCTAGCTCCTACTACCATTTCGTGTTCAAAATCTGTTAATTCCCGTCTTGCGGGAATAATCACGTCGGAATCTTTTTTACGCGAATTCCCTCAGTACAAATGACAGTTCTGCCAACCAACTGGAATATAACCGCCATATGCATATGTCCATATTGCAGTCCCATGACTTTTGTCACCTCAGTGTGCATTTGATCCTTAGTGATGTGAAATGCATTTTCTTGTTTTGAGAGAATTACATGTTAGGTTCCGTATTTCGTGATTCTAGTGCGCAAATATGAGAAAAACAGTGAAAAAAAAAACTGTGTAAAACCTACCTAACAAAAAAGCAAAGATCATTTTTAACCTTTTGAGGTCAGCATACGTTGGTTTAATTCATACTCTCGTCGCACATCACGCTCTCAGAGAGCACATTTGTTTAAAACTATTTAAAAGGACTTCGCAGAGATAGCTGAACCTGATATGATCAAAGATGAAGTTAATCACATAGTGTTGTCATACATGTGTCTACAACCTGCAATCGTACATTCATTGTGCATATTGCCATACAGTCGGGAGACACAGGTTCGAATTCCAGGCCAGCACAAATATTCTTATTTTATTATAGAGCTGACGGTTGTTCATATTCGCAACTGCAAATACATTTCATGTGCTTCTTAACAGATGTAGTCGACGCCGTGCTTGTTCCTTCAGGCACACATGCATTGCAATATTATATATGTCCACCAACAGTGGGCAAGTGACTTTCAATTAAAAGGTCTGCCTTGCACAGGAATATACATAATGAATGTATGAGTGCAGGTTGTAAACACATGGACGGAAACATATGGAAGCTAGTCCACTGCTCGTTACCGTTGCTGCCTCAGGATCACGGGGTTCTGGGTTCGATTCCCTGCCGCGTTGGGGATTTTCTCCGCCCGGGGACTGGGTGTTAGTGTTCTCATCATTTTATCATCACTTGGGGACTGGACTGTAAAAGATTGTGACTTTGTACAGACCCTGATAACCACGCCGTTGAGTGCTTCACAGACACAATGTCATGATCATCAATTGGAAGTTAGGATCTGGTTGTGAGGCCTGACCAGATAGAAGAAGCGGTTAAGACGACTGCTCGCAGCAAACAGGAAATCCGAGTTCTAGTCTCGCACTGACACAGATTTTCGATGTCGCCATTAGGTTATAGAGCTGAAGGTTATCCATATTCGCAACTGCGAATACATTTCATGTATCACCATTTCTGGCTCGTATCTTTGCTAGCGATAGCAATAGCGAAGGAAATGTTACCAATGATGATGCCACTAAAGACACGAAAGAAGACGAAGTAAATATTCCAGAATTCGAAACTAGAGTGACATAAAAGTAGGTATCTTACGTGTTGCGAAACAACTGAAGAAAGGCAAGTCTACCGGTCCAGATGGTATATCAATCAGGTTCCTTTCAGAGTATGCAGACATAATAGCGCCTTTCTTAGCAATCGTATACAACAGCTCACTCGACGAAAGGTCTGTTCGTAAATACTGGAAAGTAGCACAGGTCAGACCAACAGTCAAGAAAGGAAATAGGAGTAACTCATTGAACTGCAGACCCATATCACTGACCCCAATTTGCAGTACGATTTTGGAGCACATCCTGTACTCGAACATTATGAATCATCTTGAAGAAAATTACTTATTGATACAAAAATGACTTATTGATACATAACCAACACGGATTCAGAAAATATAGTTCTTGTGCAACACAGCTAGTTCTTTATTCCCGTGAAGTAATGAGTGTTGTCGACAAGGGATCTCCGATCGATTCCATATTCCTAGATTTCCAGAAGGCTTTTGATACCGTTCCTCACAAGCGACTATTAATCAAATTGCGCGCCGCGCGGGATTAGCCAAGCGGTCTAGGCGCTGCAGTCATGGACTGTGCGGCTGATCCCGGCGGAGGTTCGAGTCCTCCCTCGGGCATGGGTGTGTGTGTTTGTCCTTAGGATAATTTAGGTTAAGTAGTGTGTAAGCTTAGGGACTGATGACCCCAGCAGTTAAGTCCTATAAGATTTCACACACATTTGAACATTTTTTGAGTCAAATTGCGTGCATTTGGAGTATTGTGTCAGTTGTGTGACTGGATTCGTGATTTCCTCTCAGAGGTGACAGTTCGTAGTGATAGACGATAAATCGTCGAGCAGAGCAGAAGTGATATCTGGCGTTCCGCAAGATAGTGTCATAGGCCCTCTGCTGTTCCTAATTTACATAAATGATCTAGGTGATAATCTGTGCAGCCCCCTTACATTGTTTATAGAAGATGCTGTAATTTACCGTCTAGTAAAATCATCAGACGATCAATACCAATTACAAAATGATCTAGAAGAATTTCTGTATGGTGCGAAAAGTGGTAATTGGCACTAAACAAAGAAAAGTGCGAGATCATCCACATGGGTACTAAAAGATATCCGATTAATTTTTGGTATACGATATATTGCACAAATTTAAGGGCTGTCAATTCGACTATATACCTAGGAATTACAATTACGAGCAACTTAAAAAATGGTTCAAATGGCTCTGAGCACTATGAGACTTAATATCTGAGGTCATCAGTCCCCTAGAACTTACAGCTACTTAAACCCATCTAACCTAAGGACATCACAGATGTCCATGCCCAAGTCAGGATTCGAACCCGCAACTGTAGCGTTGGCGTGGTTCCAGACTGAAGCGCCTAGAACGAGCTACTTAAATTGGAAAGACCACATAGATAATATTGTGGGGAAGGCGAAACAAAGTCAGCGATTTGTTGGCAGAACACTTAGAAGATGCGACAAACCCACTAAAGAGACAGCCGACATTACACTTGTCCGTCCTCTGCTGGAATATTGCTGCGCGGTGTGGGAACTTTCCCAGGTAGGACTGACGGAGGACATCGAAAAAGTGCAAAGAACGGCAGCCCCCAATAGGGGTGAGTAACTGATATGATACGCTAGTTGGGGTGGCAGTCACTGAAACAAAGGCGGTTTTCTTTGCGGCGAGATCTATTTACGAAATTTCAATCACCAACTTTCTCTTCAGAATGCGAAAATATTTCTTTGACACCCACCTACGTAGGGAGAAACGATCGTCATAATAAAATAAGAGAAATCAGAGCTCGAACGGAAAGATTTAGGTGTTCCTTTTTCCCACGCGCCATTTGGAATGGTAGAGAAGTATATGAAAATGGTTCGATGAACCCTCTGCCAGGCACTTAAGTGTGAACTGCAGAGTAACCATGTAGTTGTAGATGTAGAATGTTTCCTTATTGGCCTCTGCTCCGTTTATATACTGTCCTTAGAGGGTCACGTGCCCGCAATACCGGTAGGTAGCCTTCATTCTTGAGGTGGGCACTGGTCACCATGTTTTGGCTCATCAGGGGTTAATTTTGCTTGTGCTCAAAAGTTTAAAAAAAGCTATAAAATTTCTCAGTATTACGTTACACATAAGTGTTACTGCCACATGTGGCAGTGTACAACAAACAAAATGAGATATCCACTGGAGTTGTATTTTTGGGTATCTACTAACAGTGGCTCGGCTAAATGCAGGGAATAAATATTGGTAGATCTTAAAGTGACAATATCTTTACAGTCTAAAACTGAAAAGACATTTCAAGGAATGCTGGAAGACTACAAGTCGCGTAGTCTTGTGCACGAAGGAGACACTATGTTGCATGCAGGGTTACTTTACCTACTTTACTCGGATTTAAAAAAAAAAAAAAAAAAAGAAAAATTACGCTCTTAGCCCTATAAGGATTTCTAAGTACACACAAATAGTTCTGAAAATTTATGCTTTTAAAATTTAACGTGATTTGGCTGTAAAGTAACGTGAATTGTGCTGTAACAGAGTAATTATACTGTTAAGCATGAAGCCTTCCAAGTCGAATGCGGCATTTCTGTAGACAAATCAGTGCGGCCGAAACCTTCGTTTGTTAAGAGTCGTTGTTCTGTTTTGTCAGGAAAATTGGCAAGTGTAATTGTTGTGATGTTCCACATGAAACTCAGAGAAATTGCTACTGAAATCTATCTGTTACTAAAAGAAATGTGTGGCGAAGATTGTCTATCACATCCGCGAGTTTCTGAGGTGTTCAAGCGTTTCCAGGATGACGGAGAAGACATTGAAAATGACTTACCCCCGGGACGTCTAAAAAATGGTTCAAATGGCTCTGAGCACTATGGGACGTAACATCTGAGGTCATCAGTCCCCTAGACTTAGAACTACTTAAACCTAACTAACCTAAGGACATCAAACACATCCATGCCCGAGGCAGGATCCGAACCTGCGACTGTAGCAGTCGCGCGGTTCCGGACTGAGGCGCCTAGAACCGCTCGGCCACCGCGGCCGGTGCATCGGTGCATACCGCATTGTCTATTAAGAGGTTTCTAGAACGATACAGCACCCCGGTGATAAACCCACCACCTTATTCGCTCGACTTAGAAACGTGACATGTCTACTCTCCAAGATCAATTCTGCATTAAAAGGAAAAAGATTTCAGCCCAGTGAAGCAGTGAAAGAAAAAGAGACACGCGTCATCAAGAAACTCACAAAGGATATAAATGGAAAACGCTAGTTTGCTTTTGTTCTACACCGTTACTTTTATTGTATTAATCGGTTTTCGACTAACAAGGCCATCTTCAGACGTTTACTGAGTATTGTCACCAAAGAAATTGCAATGTTTGGTGACAATACTCAGTCAACGTCTGAAGATGGCCTTGTAATCCTATATCCGGTTAATACAGTAGACGTAATCCTGTAGAACAAAAGCAAACTGGTGCTTTTCATTATAATGTTGTTCTACCAAGAACCGACGGAAGATTCAGTTAACACATCACAAAGGAAAACTTACATCACTGTTTCCATCAATGGAAAAATCACATGAAGCTTTGTGAAAATAGAGAGGGGACGGGCGGGGAGTTTATTGAGGGTGATAACAACTAAATATGTACATTTTTGTAATGAAAAGGTTTACAGCAATAGTAAATCATTTTACAGCCACACTTCGTATGACAACACTTGTATAATCTATAACGGGAAACGTTGCGCGCATCAATAGGTAACTGATGGACGAATAGTTCACCAAAATCACCAACAGTTTTATTGCACTGCACATGCTATGAACTGTTGTGTGGTTTTTCCTTAAAAAACCTACTGTCTACAATCCTTACTATTATCTACTGCATGCTCGCCACGTTTTCCGTTTTAAATTTCACAAGTATTATTGTCATAACTATAAAATATTATGGAGTATAAATTATCGGGTTTATTTATGTGGCTTTAAGTATCTGTACGGCACTACGAGAGGTTGATTTATGCTTTTTAGACCTTTTTAAAAACATGTTATATTAAAAAGTGTTTTATTTAAGTAGTTATTTTCTACTTTTATGTCTTGTGTGTGCGAAATATTTAAGTCGATTTTAAACATGTGGTAAATTTCACGTATATTTGTTTCTCTTCACCTGAGTCAATAAGTATATTGCTGCCTGATATGTACATCTCGCGAAAATACCGTGAAGGAAAAAATTATGGAGAATCGACTTAACACTGTGACTCACGTCCAATCGTTCTTACCGCGAAACACTTGCTATTGGTGCAGCAAGTGTGGAAAATAGCAGTAGTACTCAAAGTTTGGATTCCGTAGAAATATTGGAACACGTGAGGCAATACTGACCCTACGACTTATCTTAGAAAATAGATTAACGAAAGGCAAACCTACATTTCTAGCATTTGTAGACTTAGACAAAGCTTTTGGCAATGTTGATTGGAATACTTTGTTTTAAATTCTGAAGGTGGCAGGGGTAAAATACAGGGAGCAAAAGGCTATTTACAATTTGTACAGAAACCAGATGGCAGTTATAAGAGTCGAGGGGCATGAAAGGGAAGCAGTGGTTGGGAAGGGAGTGAGACAGGGTTTTAGCCTCTCCCCAACGTTATTCAATCTGTATATTGAGCAAGCAGTAAAGGAAACAAAAGAAAAATTCGGAGTAGGTATTAAAATTCATGGAGAAGAAATAAAAACTTTGAGGTTCGCCGATGACATTGTAATTCTGTCAGAGACAGCAAAGGACTTGGAAGAGCAGTTGAATGGAATGGACAGTGTCTTGAAAGGAGGATATAAGATGAACATCAGCAAAGGCAAAACGAGAATATAGGAATGTAGTCCAATTAAGTTGTATGATCCTGAGGGAATTGGATAAGGAAATGAGACACATATAGTAGTAAAGGAGTTTTGCTATTTGGGGAGCAAAATATCCGATGATGGTCGAAGTAGAGAGGATACAAAATGTAGACTCGCAATGGCAAGAAAAGCGGTTCTGAAGAAGAGAAATTTGTTAACATCGAGTATAGATTTAAGTGTCAGGAAGTCGTTTCTGAAAGTATTTGTATGGAGTGTAACCATGTTTGAAAGTGAAACATGGACGATAAATAGTTTGGACAAGAAGAGAATAGAAGCTTTCAAAATGTGGTGATACAGAAGAATGCTGAAGATTAGATGGGTAGATCACATAACTAATGACGAGGTATTGAACAGAATTGGGGAGAAGAGGATTTTGTGGCACAACTTGACTAGAAGAAGGGACCGGTTGGTAGGACATGTTCTAAGGCATCGAGGGATCATAAATTTAGTACTGGAGGGCAGCGTAGAAGGTAAAAATCGTAGAGGGACACCAAGAGATGAATACACTAAGCAGATTCAGAAGGATGTAGGTTGCAGTAGGTACTGGGAGATGAAGAAACTTGCACAGGATAGAGTGCATGGAGAGCTGCATCAAACCAGTCTCTGGACTGAAGACCACAACAACAACAACTCAAAGTACCCTCCGCCACACACCAGACAGGAAAGCGCGTTACATCTGCATTGTCATCCAGTTATGAGCTATGTTGGAAGTGTTTAAGTCCTTAGGTCACTAGGAAATTAGGTTGAAAGAGATTGCAAAATTCGTACGGAACTGACAGACACTATACCGATGTACCCTCCGCCACACATCAGTCCAGAAAGCAAGTTAATACTAATATTGCAGTATCATCCAGTTCTGAACTACGACGAAAGTTTCAAGTTTCTAGCTCATCGGGAAGTCAGCTTGACATCAACTGCAACATTTGCACTGGACTGACAGACAAAATAACAAAGTAGCTTCCGCCACACGCCAGACAAAAAAGCGAGTTAACATTAACTCTGCGTCGTCATCCAGTTCTGAGATATGCTGAAGTTTACAAGTCTCTAGCTGATCGCGAATTTTCTTCGAAATCAGTTGCAAAATTTGTGTTGAACAGAAAGAAAAACACTGTGCAAGTCATGCATGTGATGAGAATATTTTTTAGTAGTATATTTCAATGAGCCACAACCACGGAATTCAGAAGAGGATTTTAGTGCCCAGGTGGCAGTGTCTATGGTATCCTTCATACCGTCCTGTGACAACTGTTCTTTTTTTTTTCGGTTCCTCAGCGATCGAACAGGAACACCGAACTCGGCTAATCAACCACCCTCGACTGCTCTGCGCCCTCCCCTCCGATTTCAGCGGACGGCTGGAATGCCTCCCCCTTTCAGTCCACCCCTTTCTTACGCCCCCACCCCCTAACTTCACCCCCATCTCACTCTCCCCCGCGCATTGCTCGTTCTGCGCTCTGGGATATCACTTTCACTTCCATTCTTCTTCTCGGACCACCCTCTCTGCCCAAATGAGGGCGTTTTAAAGGATTTTTCTTACCGGTTATAGACTCCCTGGAGACCATTCGTCATTCTTTAACTTGCTGATTCCTCGGTCGCGACCGCGCTGCGTTGGCGGAGCCACGAGACTTTACCTACCGAGGTGGAACTTACGATGCGGCATCCGAGACTTCAGTAGCGGCAAGTACTATTTGTACATTATCTGCTTTACCCCCACATGACAAAAGCTATGGGATAGCGATGTGCACATATGCAGATGGCGACAGTGTCGCATTGGTGGAGCTGTCACTCGTCCTAAGGCGATTCATGTGAACCAGTTTCCGACGTGATTATGGCTGCACGACGTGAATTAACAGAGTCTGGACGCACAATGATAATTACAGCTACACGCATGGGACACCTGATTTCGGAAATCGTTAGGGAATTCTATATTGCGCGATTCACAGCGTCAAAGAGTGTGAAGACAACGCCACATTTCAGGCATTACCTCTCACTACGGACAACACAGTAGCCGATGGCCTTCACGTAACGACCGAGAGCAGAGGCATTGTCGGTACTAATAGACAAGCAACGCTGCCTGAAATAACAGCAGAAATCAATTTGGGAAGTACTCCGAACGTATCCGTTAGTACAGCACGGCGAAATTTGGCGTTAATGGGCTATGGTGGCAGACGGTCTACCCGACTCACTTTGCCACGAGCGCGATATCGCAGGCATCTGCTCGTGACCAAGTCGGTTGGACCCTGAACGACTGTAAAACCGTCGCCTGGTCACATGAGTCCCGATTTCAGTTTATCTACATCTACATCCATACTCCGCAAGCCACCTGACGGTGTGTGGCGGAGGGTACCTTGAGTATCTCTATCGGTTCTCCCTTCTATTCCAGTCACATATTGTTCGTGGAAAGAAAGATTGTCGGTATGCCTCCGTGTGGGCTCTAATCTCGCTGATTTTATCCTCAAGGTCTCTTCACGAGATATACGTAGGAGGGAGCAATATAACGCTTGACTCCACGGTGAAGCTATGTTCTCGAAACTTCAACAAAAGCCCGTGCCGAGCTACTGAGCGTCTCTCCCGCAAATTCTTCCACTGGAGTTTATCTATCATCTTCGTAACACTTTCGCGATTCCTGAATGATCCTGTAACGAAGCGCGCTGCTCTCCGTTGGATCTTCTCTATCTCTTCTTTTTTTTTTTATCAGTCTACTGACTGGTTTGATGCTGCCCGGCACGAATTCCTTTCCTGTGCTAACCTCTTCATCTCAGAGTAGCACTTGCAACCTATGTCCTCAATTATTTGCTTGACGTATTCCAATCTCTGTCTTCCTCTACAGTTTTTGCCCTCTACCGCTCCCTCTAGTACCATGGAAGTCATTCCCTCATGTCTTAGCAGATGTCCTATCATCCTGTCCCTTCTCCTTATCAGTGTTTTCCACATATTCCTTTCCTCTCCGATTCTGCGTAGAACCTCCTCATTCCTTACCTTATCAGTCCACCTAATTTTCAACATTCATCTATATCACCACATCTCAAATGCTTCGATTCTCTTCTGTTCCGGTTTTCCCACAGTCCATGTTTCAGTACCATACAATGCTGTACTCCAGACGTACATCCTCAGAAATTTCTTCCTCAAATTAAGGCCGGGATTTGATATTAGTAGACTTCTCTTGGCCAGAAATGCCTTTTTTGCCATAGCGAGTCTGCTTTTGATGTCCTCCGTGCTCCGTCCGTCATTGGTTATTTTACTGCCTAGGTAGCTGAATTCCTTAACTTCACTGACTTCGTGACCATCAATCCTGATGTTAAGTTTCTCGCTGTTCTCATTTCTACTACTTCTCATTACCTTCGTCTTTCTCCGATTTACTTTCAAACCATACTGTGTACTCATTAGACTGTTCATTCCGTTCAGCAGATCATTTAATTCTTCTTCACTTTCACTCAGGATAGCAATGTCATCAGCGAATCGTATCATTGATATCCTTTCACCTTGTATTTTAATTCCACTCCTGAACCTTTCTTTTATTTCCATCATTGCTTCCTCGATGTACAGATTGAAGAGTAGGGGCGAAAGGCTACAGCCTTGTCTTACACCCTTCTTAATACGAGCACTTCGTTCTTGATCGTCCACTCTTATTATTCTCTCTTGGTTGTTGTACATATTGTATATGACCCGTCTCTCCCTATAGCCTACTCCTACTTTTTTCAGAATCTCGAACAGCTCGCACCATTTTATATTGTCGAACGGTTTTTCCAGGTCGACAAATCCTATGAAAGTGTCTTGATTTTTCTTTAGCCTTGCTTCCATTACTAGCCGTAACGTCAGAATTGCCTCTCTCGTCCCTTTACTTTTCCTAAAGCCAAACTGATCGTCACCTAGCGCATTCTCAATTTTCTTTTCCATTCTTCTGTATATTATTCTTGTAAGCAGCTTCGATGCATGAGCTGTTAAGCTGATTGTGCGATAATTCTCGCACTTGTCAGCTCTTGCCGTCTTCGGAATTGTGTGGATGATGCTTTTCCGAAAGTCAGATGGTATATCGCCAGACTCATATATTCTACACACTAACGTGAATAGTCGTTTTGTTGCCACTTCCCCCAATGATTTTAGAAATTCTGATGGAATGTTATCTATCCCTTTGGTCTTATTTGACCGTAAGTCCTCTAAAGCTCTTTTAAATTCCGATTCTAATACTGGATCTCCTATCTCTTCTAAATCGTCTCCTGTTTCTTCTTCTATCACATCAGACAAATCTTCACCCACATAGAGGCTTTCAATGTATTCTTTCCACCTATCTGCTCTCTCCTCTGCATTTAACAGTGGAATTCCCGTTGCACTCTTAATGTTACCACCGTTGCTTTTAATGTCACCAAAGTTTGTTTTGACTTTCCTGTATGCTGAGTCTATCCTTCCGACAATCATATCTTTTTCGATGTCTTCACATTTTTCCTGCAGCCATTTCGTCTTAGCTTCCCTGCACTTCCTATTTATTTCATTCCTCAGCGACTTGTATTTCTGTATTCCTGATTTTCCCGGAACATGTTTGTACTTCCTCCTTTCATCAATCAACTGAAGTATTTCTTCTGTTACCCATGGTTTCTTCGCAGCTACCTTCTTTGTACCTATGTTTTCCTTACCAACTTCTGTGATGGCCCTTTTTAGAGATGTCCATTCCTCTTCAACTGTACTGCCTACTGCGCAATTCCTTACTGCTGTATCTATAGCGTTAGAGAACTTCAAACGTATCTCGTCATTCCTTATTACTTCCGTATCCCACTTCTTTGCGTATTGACTCTTCCTAATGTCTTAAACTTCAGCCTACTCTTCATCACTACTATATTGTGATCTCAGTCTATATCTGCTCCTGGGTACGCCTTACAATCCAGTATCTGATTTCGGAATCTCTGTCTGACCATGATGTAATCTAATTGAAATCTTCCCGTGTCTCCCGGCCTTTTCCAAGTATACCTCCTCCTCTTGTGATTCTTAAACAGGGTATTCGCTATTACTAGCTGAAACTTGTTACAGAACTCAATTAGTCTTTCTCCTCTTTCATTCCTTGTCCCAAGCCCATATTCTCCTGTAACCTTTTCTTCTACTCCTTCCCCTACAACTGCATTCCAGTCGCCCATGACTATTAGATTTTCGTCCCCCTTTACATAATGCATTACCCTTTCAATATCCTCATACACTTTATCTGTTCATCTTCAGCTTGCGATGTCGGCATGTATACCTGAATTATCGTTGCCGGTGTTGGTCTGCTGTCGATTCTGATTAGAACAACCCGGTCACTGAACTGTTCACAGTAACACACCCTCTGCCCTACCTTCCTATTCATAACGAATCCTACACCTGTTATACCATTTTCTGCTGCTGTTGATATTACCCGATACTCATTTGACCAGAAATCCTTGTCTTCCTTCCACTTCAATTCACTGACCCCTAGTATATCTAGATTGAGCCTTTGCATTTCCCTTTTCAGATTTTCTAGTTTCCCTACCACGTTCAAGCTTCTGACATTCCACGCCCCGACTCGTAGAACGTTATCCTTTCGTTGATTATTCAATCTTTTTCTCATGGTAACCTCCCCCTTGGCAGTCCCCTCCCGGAGATCCGAATGGGGGACTATTCCGGAATCTTTTGCCAATGGAGAGATCATCATGACACTTCTTCAATTACAGGCCACATGTCCTGTGGATACACATTACGTGTCTTTAATGCAGTGGTTTCCATTGCCTTCTGCATCCTCATGTCGTTGATCATTGCTGATTCTTCCGCCTTTAGGGGCAATTTCCCACCCCTAGGACAAGAGCGTGCCCTGAACCTCTATCCGCTCCTCCGCCCTCTTTGACAAGGCCGTTGGCAGAATGAGGCTGACTTCTTATGCCGGAAGTCTTCGGCCGCCAATGCTGAGTATTTATCAGAATTTAGGCAGTGGCGGGGATCGAACCCGGGACCGAAGACGTTTTGATTATGAATCAAAGACGCTACCCCTAGACCACGGGTACAGATTGTTCTATCACCCATATCTCGTACGGATCCCTCACTGGTGAGCAGTATTCAAGCAGTGGGCGAACAAGTGTACTGTAACCTACTTCCATTGCTTTCGGACTGTATTTCCTTAGGATTCTTCCAATGAATCTCAGTCTGACATCTGCTTTACCGACGATCAACTTTATACGATAATTCTATTTTAAATCACTCCTAATCCCTAGTGCCACACAATTTATTGAACTGACTGCTTCCAGTTGCTGACCCGCTATATTGTAGCTAAATGATAAAGGATCTTTATTTCTATGTATTCGCAGCGCATTACACTTGTCTACATTGAGATTCAACTGTCATTCTCTGCACCATGCGTCAATTCGTTGCAGATCCTCATGCATTTCAGTACATCCCATTGTTACAACCTCTCGATATACTACAGCATCATCTGCAAAAAGCCTCAGTGAACTTCCGATGTTATCCACAAGGTCATTTATATATATTGTGAATAGCAACGGTCCTACGACACTCCCCTGCGGCACACGTGAAATCACTCTTACTTCGGAAGAGCTGTTGGTACTGTTCGAGTATGGCGCACATCCCAGGAAGCCATGGACCGAAGTTATCAACAAGGCGCTGTGCAAGCTGATGGTGACTCCGTATCAGTGTAGGCCGTGTTTACGTAGAATTGACAGTGTCCTCTTGACCAAGTGAACCCATCGTTGACTGGAAATGGTCATGTTTGGCTACTTGCAGCCATTCACGGACTTCATGTTCCCAAAGAACGATGGAATTCTTGTGGATGACAATGCGCCATGTCACCAGGGCACAGTTGTTCGCGATTAGTTTGAAGAACATATGGATCATTCAAACGAATGCTTTGGCCATTCAGATAATCCATTATCGACCTTATGTAACATTTACGGGCCGCCGGAGTGGCCGAGCGGTTCTAGGCGCTACAGTCTGGGACCGCGCGATCGCTACGGTTGCAGGTTCGTATCCTGCCTCGGGCATGGGTGTGTGTGATGTCCTTAGGTTAGTTAGGTTTAAGTAGTTCTAAGTTCTAGGGGACTGATGACCTCAGCAGTTAAGTCCCATAGTGCTAAGAGCTATTTTTTAACATTTACGGGACATAATTGGGAGGTCAGATCGTGCACAAAATTCTGCAACAGCAACAGTTTCGCAATTATGGACGGCTATAAAGCCCGCATAGACAAATATTTCTGCAGAGGACTTCCGAAAACTTTTTGAGTCCATGGCACGTCGAGCTGCTGCAAAACGCCGGGTAAAAGGGCCACCACGATACGGGGACGAAGCCCATGACTTGTTACCTCAGTATGTAGTGGTTGAACCGTGGATTTAATTTCAAAGAATATTCTTAAAAGTTTATTTTATTTACTAGCGATTCATCAAGAACATTAACACATTTAATCACACTATGTGAGCGTGGAAGTAGTTGTCAGGGAGTAACTGATGAAATCAGAATCAAATGGCTTTTAACAAATGGGAATTTTATTACTAAAAGCTTTTTTTAAGAAACAGATTTAAAATTATAAGCACAAAGTACCCTCTAAATATCAAGTTACAATTCATTCAGAGGCAGAAAGAAACACATTTTTGAGTGTATGAGCTTTCGGGCTGAGAACCTTGCCGCTCCCTTTTGACACGGCCGTAGTCACGACCGCTCACAACAACCTCTGAAAGTCTACACTGGTGCAAATCTGCAGCACACCAGATTACATTAAAGTAAAAGCTTTAACAATTCACACAAGCACACAAACTGTGCACCCCGTAGGAGGGATGGAAATGGTACAAAACACTAAAATTAAAAAGTTAACTTGCCACCGAAGGTGCAACTTGATTTTAACTTCTAAAAAAAGTCTTACGGTGAAAGGGTGGCAACTTTATATACTAGGAGCGATGGAAATGGTACAAAACACTAAAATTAAAAGGTTAACTTGCCACCGAAGGTGCAACTTGATTTTATCTTCTAAAAAAATCTTACGGTGAAAGGGTGGCAACTTTATATACTAAAATGACCATGTAAATAAAAGCCCATGAAATGCAATCTTACATAAAATTATATCAGGTTGGCCACACATGTTCTACAGTACCGATATACCGCCTCTCAAGATGACAGGTAACATAAAAACATATTTCATGAGTTAGGCCGTTACAAAAAAATGGCTCTGAGCACAATGGGACTCAACATCCGAGGTCATCAGTCCCCTAGACTTAGAAGCAATTAAACCTAAGGACATCACACACATCCATGCCCGTCGCAGGATTCGAACCTGCGACCGCAGCAGCAGCGCGGTTCCGGTTAGGCCGTTACACTTCAAGCAATATATCCCTTAACACATCGAATCCGACAAACATGACAGAGGCAGCTACTAACGTATGGCAGATTGACAAGGAGATTACCGAACAACCCGAACCACAGGTTGCTCTAACCCGCCCCTACTCCACAAGGGAAAAACGGACCACCCAATTTACAAACAACCACCTTCCCGCGGGTGGGCAAACCGAGAAGAATGGCGGGACGACCGCAAAACACAGCGGCTGGTGACCTCACCAAAAAAAACAAGTAGAATTTAACAAGTAAATGAAACAACATATCACCATTCACTTCTAATAAACTGCTATTTCTGGCGAAGACCTGGCGCAGCACCCCCAAAACGCTCTCCCGAACCGTCCGCTGCCAGCCGCTTCAACGGACGCAGGAAGGCGCGCCGATCTCCCGTCTCACGGCGTCGCAGCTCACACCGGCCAGACCGATGTCGTGGGTTGACTCCTGTTGCTCTCGTGTCGACCGCGATGTCACTACCCCTCGCTATACGCCTCGGCCCACTGGACTCACGTGGGGACCTCACATGCGCCGACGCTCAAGGCGGACAAGCCATCTTGTGTCTCAGTGCGCGACCGACCGACCAACCGATCGATCCAACCACCAATGACCATTGCCTGAGCAAACTCGAGCTGACTGGCGGCCTAACGCGCAGACTCAGATGCAGGAACTAAGCCCCTACCGGGCGACCACTCGCTGAGTTCTCTTACTGGCGGAGTGGAAAGACCCGAACGACAGACATACTAGCACTCCGAACGACAGACAGACACTAACTGCCTAACAAATGCGGACGAGAGACAGACTAGCAAGCTGGGGACGAGAGACTGACCCAAACTGACCGACTGGCGAGCTCATAGCGCCCCTTAAATGCACGTGAACAGCCAACCTTTCCCCTTTCCCACCAGAGGGAGACACCAAAGCTGCGATTGCCACAGCGGCACCACCGCCAGAAACGGCGCGCTCTTCAAAACAGCAATTTTTACCACGGCTCTCTGGTGTGTCCTAAAAGCGGTTAGGCGCGTTTTCTCCGGTGTCTCCGCAGATATCTGCAGCTTGGTTTTTGCAGATTGTAGCTTGGTTCAGACGAAACTAGTACATCTTATCACAAAAATCTATTGCACACTCATTGTCAACGCAAAGCATCTGTTCGTTTCCTGTTACAAACAAAATGATTGTTGAAGCAGAATTTTGTGTGCTCCTTTGGTAGAGCGCTCCCAGATTGATCTAGTGCGATTTTGATTTTATCGATATGTGTTGACTGGGACAGCAAATCAAAAAGCATAACCAGTACTCCAGAAACGAAAGAACCGTCTCGGCCCGCGCTGACTGCTAAAGTCATGCAGCAGCGCTGTTCGGTCGCTGTTGGAGTACTCGTTATTCTTCGTGTTTTACTGTCCCTGTCAATAGATATCGATAAAACAAATATCACAGAGACCTGGGACCACTCTGTCCAACGTGCACGTAAAATTCCGCTTTAAACTGGTGTTCTCTTACGACACTGCGCATCGCATGAAAGACTTAGTCCACAATATCCGTTTGGGCTGACTCCAGCTAAATACAGTCGAAACTAAATTGCAAATATCTTCTACAACTCCAGAGAAAATTCGCCTGACGACTCTTAACGACGTACACCACGTATAGCATGTGACACCTCAACCATCAATTTTTGGTTGATCCGTGAGTGGTAATGGCCGATCGTTTTGTTAGGGAAAATGTTCCAAATAATATATAAGCTATTCTGTGTTATTTCTCTCTCCAGTGTCAACAGCTAAAGATGGAAACTCAAGAGATAT